>NC_090449.1:568114894-569343465 GCF_031143425.1 Pleurodeles waltl | reverse complement strand
GCACTTCGCAAAAAACACCTCTGCTTTCTTCCAAAAATTTGGATGTGTCCACGTTGCGCTTTGGGGCGTTTCCTGTTGCGGGCGCTAGGCCTACCCACACAAGTGAGGTATCATTTTTATCGGGAGACTTGGGGGAACGCTGGGTGGAAGGAAATTTGTGGCTCCTCTCAGATTCCAGAACTTTCTGCCACAGAAATGTGAGGATCATGTGTTTTTTTAGCCAAATTTTGAGGTTTGCAAAGGATTCTGGGTAATAGAACCTGGTCCGAGCCCCGCAAGTCACCCCTCCTTGGATTCCCCTAGGTCTCTAGTTTTTAGAAATGCACAGGTTTGGTAGGTTTCCCTAGGTGCCGGCTGAGCTAGAGGCCAAAATCTACAGGTAGGCACTTCGCAAAAAACACCTCTGTTTTCTTCCAACAATTTGGATGTGTCCAACTTGCGCTTTGGGGCATTTCCTGTCGCAGGCGCTAGGCCTACCCACACAAGTGAGGTATCATTTTTATCGAGAGACTTGGGGGAACGCTGGGTGGAAGGAAATTTGTGGCTCCTCTCAGATTCCAGAACTTTCTGCCACAGAAATGTGAGGAACATGTGTTTTTTTAGCCAAATTCTGAGGTTTGCAAAGGATTCTGGGTAACAGAACCTGGTCCGAGCCCCGCAAGTCACCCCTCCTTGGATTCCCCTAGGTCTCTAGTTTTCAGAAATGCACAGGTTTAGTAGGTTTCCCTAGGTGCCGGCTGAGGTAGAGGCCAAAATCTACAGGTAGGCACTTCGCAAAAAACACCTCCTGTTTTCTTCCAAAAATTTGGATGTGTCCACGTTGCGCTTTGGGGCATTTCCTGTCGCGGGCGCTATGCCTACCCACACAAGTGAGGTATCATTTTTATCGGGAGACTTGGGGGAACGCTGGGTGGAAGGAAATTTGTGGCTCCTCTCAGATTCCAGAACTTTCTGCCACAGAAATGTGAGGAACATGTGTTTTTTTAGCCAAATTTTGAGGTTTGCAAAGGATTCTGGGTAACAGAACCTGGTCCGAGCCCCGCAAGTCACCCCATCTTGGATTCCCCTAGGTCTCTAGTTTTCAGGAATGCACAGGTTTGGTAGGTTTCCATAGGTGCCGGCTAAGCTAGAGGCCAAAATCTACAGGTAGGCACTTCGCAAAAAACACCTCTGTTTTCTTCCAAAAATGTGGATGTGTCCACGTTGCGCTTTGGGGCGTTTCCTGTCATTGGCGCTAGGCCTACCCACACAAGTGAGGTATCATTTTTATTGGGAGACTTGGGGGAACGCTGGGTGGAAGGAAATTTGTGGCTCCTCTCAGATTCCAGAACTTTCTGCCACAGAAATGTGAGGAACATGTGTTTTTTTAGCCAAATTTTGAGGTCTGCAAAGGATTCTGGGTAACAGAACCTGGTCCGAGCCCCGCAAGTCACCCCTCCTTGGATTCCCCTAGGTTTCTAGTTTTCAGAAATGCACAGGTTTGGTAGGTTTCCCTAGGTGCCGGCTGAGCTAGAGGCTAAAACCTACAGGTAGGCACTTCGCAAAAAACACCTCTGTTTTCTTCCAAAAATTTGGATGTGTCCACGTTGCGCTTTGGGGCGTTTCTTGTCGCGGGCGCTAGGCCTACCCACACAAGTGAGGTATCATTTTTATCGGGAGACTTGGGGGAACGCTGGGTGGAAGGAAATTTGTGGCTCCTCTCAGATTCCAGAACTTTCTGCCACAGAAATGTGAGGAACATGTGTTTTTTTAGCCAAATTCTGAGGTTTGCAAAGGATTCTGGGTAACAGAACCTGGTCCGAGCCCCGCAAGTCACCCCTCCTTGGATTCCCCTAGGTCTCTAGTTTTCAGAAATGCACAGGTTTGGT
Source organism: Pleurodeles waltl (assembly GCF_031143425.1). Classification (NCBI taxonomy): domain Eukaryota; kingdom Metazoa; phylum Chordata; class Amphibia; order Caudata; family Salamandridae; genus Pleurodeles; species Pleurodeles waltl. The sequence goes on along the minus strand of NC_090449.1, from coordinate 569,341,597 downwards.
AGGTTTCCCTAGGTGCCGGCTGAGCTAGAGGCCAAAATCTACAGGTAGGCACTTCGCAAAAAACACCTCTGCTTTCTTCCAAAAATTTGGATGTGTACACGTTGCGCTTTGGGGCGTTTCCTGTTGCGGGCGCTAGGCCTACCCACACAAGTGAGGTATCATTTTTATCGGGAGACTTGGGGGAACGCTGGGTGGAAGGAAATTTGTGGCTCCTCTCAGATTCCAGAACTTTCTGCCACAGAAATGTGAGGATCATGTGTTTTTTTAGCCAAATTTTGAGGTTTGCAAAGGATTCTGGGTAATAGAACCTGGTCCGAGCCCCGCAAGTCACCCCTCCTTGGATTCCCCTAGGTCTCTAGTTTTTAGAAATGCACAGGTTTGGTAGGTTTCCCTAGGTGCCGGCTGAGCTAGAGGCCAAAATCTACAGGTAGGCACTTCGCAAAAAACACCTCTGTTTTCTTCCAAAAATTTGGATGTGTCCACGTTGCGCTTTGGGGCGTTTCCTGTCGCGGGCGCTAGGCCTACCCACACAAGTGAGGTATCATTTTTATCGGGAGACTTGGGGGAACGCTGGGTGGAAGGAAATTTGTGGCTCCTCTCAGAGTCCAGAACTTTCTGCCACAGAAATGTGAGGAACATGTGTTTTTTTAGCCAAATTTTGAGGTTTGCAAAGGATTCTGGGTAACAGAACCTGGTCTGAGCCCCGCAAGTCACCCCATCTTGGATTCCCCTAGGTCTCTAGTTTTCTGAAATGCACAGGTTTGGTAGGTTTCCCTAGGTGGCGGCTAAGCTAGAGGCCAAAATCTACAGGTAGGCACTTCGCAAAAAACACCTCTGTTTTCTTCCAAAAATGTGGATGTGTCCACGTGGCGCTTTGGGGCGTTACCTGTCGCGGGTGATAGGCCTACCCACACAAGTGAGGTATCATTTTTATCGGGAGACTTGGGGGAACGCTGGGTTGGAGGAAATTTGTGGCTCCTCTCAGATTCCAGAACTTTCTGCCACAGAAATGTGAGGAACATGTGTTTTTTTAGCCAAATTTTGAGGTTTGCAAAGGATTCTGGGTTACAGAACCTGGTCCGAGCCCCGCAAGTCACCCCTCCTTGGATTCCCCTAGGTCTCTAGTTTTCAGAAATGCACAGATTTGGTAGGTTTCCCTAGGTGCCGGCTGAGCTAGAGACCAAAATATACAGGTAGGCACTTCGCAAAAAACACCTCTGTTTTCTTCCAAAAATGTGGATGTGTCCACGTTGCGCTTTGGGGCGCTTCCTGTCTCGGGCGCTACGCCTACCCACACAAGTGAGGTATCATTTTTATCGGGAGACTTGGGGGAACGCTGGATGGAAGGAAATTTGTGGCTCCTCTCAGATTCCAGAACTTTCTGCCACAGAAATGAGAGGAACATGTGTTTTTTTAGCCAAATTTTGAGGTTTACAAAGGATTCTGGGTAACAGAACCTGGTCCGAGCCCCGCAAGTCACCCCATCTTGGATTCCCCTAGGTCCCTAGTTTTCAGAAATGCACAGGTTTGGTAGGTTTCCCTAGGTGCCGGCTAAGCTAGAGGCCAAAATCTACAGGTAGGCACTTCGCAAAAAACACCTCTGTTTTCTTCCCAAAATTTGGATGTGTCCACGTTGCGCTTTGGGGCGTTTCCTGTCGCGGGCGCTAGGCCTACCCACACAAGTGAGGTATCATTTTTATCGGGAGACTTGGGGGAACGCTGGGTGGAAGGAAATTTGTGGCTCCTCTCAGATTCCAGAACTTTCTGCCACAGAAATGTGAGGAACATGTGTTTTTTTAGCCAAATTCTGAGGTTTGCAAAGGATTCTGGGTAACAGAACCTGGTCCGAGCCCCGCAAGTCACCCCTCCTTGGATTCCCCTAGGTCTCTAGTTTTCAGAAATGCACAGGTTTGGTAGGTTTCCCTAGGTGCCGGCTGAGCTAGAGGCCAAAATCTACAGGTAGGCACTTCGCAAAAAACACCTCTGTTTTCTTCCAAAAATTTTGATGTGTCCACGTTGCGCTTTGGGGCATTTCCTGTCGCAGGCGCTAGGCCTACCCACACAAGTGAGGTATCATTTTTATCGGGAGACTTGGGGGAACGCTGGGTGGAAGGAAATTTGTGGCTCCTCTCAGATTCCAGAACTTTCTGCCACAGAAATGTGAGGAACATGTGTTTTTTTAGCCAAATTTTGAGGTCTGCAAAGGATTCTGGGTAACAGAACCTGGTCCGAGCCCCGCAAGTCACCCCTCCTTGGATTCCCCTAGGTCTCTAGTTTTCAGAAATGCACAGGTTTGGTAGGTTTCCCTAGGTGCCGGCTGAGCTAGAGGCCAAAATCTACAGGTAGGCACTTCGCAAAAAACACCTCTGTTTTCTTCCAAAAATTTGGATGTGTCCACGTTGCGCTTTGGGGCGTTTCCTGTCGCGGGCGCTAGGCCTACCCACACAAGTGAGGTATCATTTTTATCGGGAGACTTGGGGGAACGCTGGGTGGAAGGAAATTTGTGGCTCCTCTCAGATTCCAGAACTTTCTGCCACAGAAATGTGAGGAACATGTGTTGTTTTAGCCAAATTTTGAGGTTTGCAAAGGATTCTGGGAAACAGAACCTGGTCCGAGCCCCACAAGTCACCCCTCCTTGGATTCACCTAGGTCTCTAGTTTTCAGAAATGCACAGGTTTGGTAGGTTTCCCTAGGTGCCGGCTGAGCTAGAGGCCAAACTCTACAGGTAGGCACTTCGCAAAAAACACCTCTGTTTTCTTCCAAAAATTTGGATGTGTCCACGTTGTGCTTTGGGGCGTTTCCTTTCGCGGGCGCTAGGCCTACCCACACAAGTGAGGTATCATTTTTATCGGGAGACTTGGGGGAACGCTGGGTGGAAGGAAATTTGTGGCTCCTCTCAGATTCCAGAACTTTCTGCCACAGAAATGTGAGGAACATGTGTTTTTTTAGCCAAATTTTGAGGTTTGCAAAGGATTCTGGGTAACAGAACCTGGTCCGAGCCCAACAAGTCACCCCATCTTGGATTCCCCTAGGTCTCTAGTTTTCACGAATGCACAGGTTTGGTAGGTTTCCCTAGGTTCCGGCTATGCTAGAGGCCAAAATCTACAGGTAGGCACTTCGCAAAAAACACCTCTGTTTTCTTCAAAAAATTTGGATGTGTCCACGTTGCGCTTTGGGGCGTTTCCTGTCGCGGGCGCTAGGCCTACCCACACAAGTGAGGTATCATTTTTATTGGGAGACTTGGGGGAACGCTGGGTGGAAGGAAATTTGTGGCTCCTCTCAGATTCCAGAACTTTCTGCCACAGAAATGTGAGGAACATGTGTTTTTTTAGCCAAATTTTGAGGTCTGCAAAGGATTCTGGGTAACAGAACCTGGTCCGAGCCCCGCAAGTCACCCCTCCTTGGATTCCCCTAGGTCTCTAGTTTTCAGAAATGCACAGGTTTGGTAGGTTTCCCTAGGTGCCGGCTGAGCTAGAGGCTAAAACCTACAGGTAGGCACTTCGCAAAAAACACCTCTGTTTTCTTCCAAAAATGTGGATGTGTCCACGTGGCGCTTTGGGGCGTTTCCTGTCGCGGGCGCTAGGCCTACCCACACAAGTGAGGTATCATTTTTATCGGGAGACTTGGGGGAACGCTGGGTGGAAGGAAATTTGTGGCTCCTCTCAGATTCCAGAACTTTCTGCCACAGAAATGTGAGGAACATGTGTTTTTTTAGCCAAATTTTGAGGTCTGCAAAGGATTCTGGGTAACAGAACCTGGTCCGAGCCCCGCAAGTCACCCCTCCTTGGATTCCCCTAGGTCTCTAGTTTTCAGAAATGCACAGGTTTGGTAGGTTTCCCTAGGTGCCGGCTGAGCTAGAGGCTAAAACCTACAGGTAGGCACTTCGCAAAAAACACCTCTGTTTTCTTCCAAAAATGTGGATGTGTCCACGTGGCGCTTTGGGGCGTTTCCTGTCGCGGGCGCTAGGCCTACCCACACAAGTGAGGTATCATTTTTATCGGGAGACTTGGGGGAACGCTGGGTGGAAGGAAATTTGTGGCTCCTCTCAGATTCCAGAACTTTCTGCCACAGAAATGTGAGGAACATGTGTTTTGTTAGCCAAATTTTGAGGTTTGCAAAGGATTCTGGATAACAGAACCTGGTCCGAGCCCAACAAGTCACCCCATCTTGGATTCCCCTAGGTCTCTAGTTTTCAGAAATGCACAGGTTTGGTAGGTTTCCCTAGGTGCCGGCTGAGCTAGAGGCCAAAATCTACAGGTAGGCACTTCGCAAAAAACACCTCTGTTTTCTTCCAAAAATTTGGATGTGTCCACGTTGCGCTTTGGGGCGTTTCCTGTCGCGGGCGCTAGGCCTACCCACACAAGTGAGGTATCATTTTTATCGGGAGACTTGGGGGAACGCTGGGTGGAAGGAAATTTGTGGCTCCTCTCAGATTCCAGAACTTTCTGCCACAGAAATGTGAGGAACATGTGTTTTTTTAGCCAAATTCTGAGGTTTGCAAAGGATTCTGGACAACAGAACCTGGTCCGAGCCCCGCAAGTCACCCCTCCTTGGATTCCCCTAGGTCTCTAGTTTTCAGAAATGCACAGGTTTGGTAGGTTTCCCTAGGTGCCGGCTGAGCTAGAGGCCAAAATCTACAGGTAGGCACTTCGCAAAAAACACCTCTGCTTTCTTCAAAAAATTTGGATGTGTCCACGTTGCGCTTTGGGGCGTTTCCTGTCGCGGGCGCTAGGCCTACCCACACAAGTGAGGTATCATTTTTATCGGGAGACTTGGGGGAACGCTGGGTGGAAGGAAATTTGTGGCTCCTCTCAGATTCCAGAACTTTCTGCCACAGAAATGTGAGGAACATGTGTTTTTTTAGCCAAATTTTGAGGTTTGCAAAGGATTCTGGGTAACAGAACCTGGTCCGAGCCCCGCAAGTCACCCCATCTTGGATTCCCCTAGGTCTCTAGTTTTCAGGAATGCACAGGTTTGGTAGGTTTCCCTAGGTGCCGGCTAAGCTAGAGGCCAAAATCTACAGGTAGGCACTTCGCAAAAAACACCTCTGTTTTCTTCCAAAAATTTGGATGTGTCCACGTTGCGCTTTGGGGCGTTTCCTGTCATTGGCGCTAGGCCTACCCACACAAGTGAGGTATCATTTTTATTGGGAGACTTGGGGGAACGCTGGGTGGAAGGAAATTTGTGGCTCCTCTCAGATTCCAGAACTTTCTGCCAGAGAAATGTGAGGAACATGTGTTTTTTTAGCCAAATTTTGAGGTCTGCAAAGGATTCTGGGTAACAGAACCTGGTCCGAGCCCCGCAAGTCACCCCTCCTTGGATTCCCCTAGGTCTCTAGTTTTCAGAAATGCACAGGTTTGGTAGGTTTCCCTAGGTGCCGGCTGAGCTAGAGGCTAAAACCTAAAGGTAGGCACTTCGCAAAAAACACCTCTGTTTTCTTCCAAAAATTTGGATGTGTCCACGTGGCGCTTTGGGGCGTTTCCTGTCGCGGGCGCTAGGCCTACCCACACAAGTGAGGTATCATTTTTATCGGGAGACTTGGGGGAATGCTGGGTGGAAGGAAATTTGTGGCTCCTCTAAGATTCCAGAACTTTCTGCCACAGAAATGTGAGGAACATGTGTTTTTTTAGCCAAATTTTGAGGTTTGCAAAGGATTCTGGGTAACAGAACCTGGTCCGAGCCCCGCAAGTCACCCCATCTTGGATTCCCCTAGGTCTCTAGTTTTCTGAAATGCACAGGTTTGGTAAGTTTCCCTAGGTGCCGGCTAAGCTAGAGGCCAAAATCTACAGGTAGGCACTTCGCAAAAAACACCTCTGTTTTCTTCCCAAAATTTGGATGTGTCCACGTTGCGCTTTGGGGCGTTTCCTGTCGCGGGCGCTAGGCCTACCCACACAAGTGAGGTATCATTTTTATCGGGAGACTTGGGGGAACGCTGGGTGGAAGGAAATTTGTGGCTCCTCTCAGATTCCAGAACTTTCTGCCACAGAAATGTGAGGAACATGTGTTTTTTTAGCCAAATTCTGAGGTTTGCAAAGGATTCTGGGTAACAGAACCTGGTCCGAGCCCCGCAAGTCACCCCTCCTTGGATTCCCCTAGGTCTCTAGTTTTCAGAAATGCACAGGTTTGGTAGGTTTCCCTAGGTGCCGGCTGAGCTAGAGGCCAAAATCTACAGGTAGGCACTTCGCAAAAAACACCTCTGTTTTCTTCCAAAAATTTTGATGTGTCCACGTTGCGCTTTGGGGCATTTCCTGTCGCAGGCGCTAGGCCTACCCACACAAGTGAGGTATCATTTTTATCGGGAGACTTGGGGGAACGCTGGGTGGAAGGAAATTTGTGGCTCCTCTCAGATTCCAGAACTTTCTGCCACAGAAATGTGAGGAACATGTGTTTTTTTAGCCAAATTTTGAGGTCTGCAAAGGATTCTGGGTAACAGAACCTGGTCCGAGCCCCGCAAGTCACCCCTCCTTGGATTCCCCTAGGTCTCTAGTTTTCAGAAATGCACAGGTTTGGTAGGTTTCCCTAGGTGCCGGCTGAGCTAGAGGCCAAAATCTACAGGTAGGCACTTCGCAAAAAACACCTCTGTTTTCTTCCAAAAATTTGGATGTGTCCACGTTGCGCTTTGGGGCGTTTCCTGTCGCGGGCGCTAGGCCTACCCACACAAGTGAGGTATCATTTTTATCGGGAGACTTGGGGGAACGCTGGGTGGAAGGAAATTTGTGGCTCCTCTCAGATTCCAGAACTTTCTGCCACAGAAATGTGAGGAACATGTGTTGTTTTAGCCAAATTTTGAGGTTTGCAAAGGATTCTGGGAAACAGAACCTGGTCCGAGCCCCACAAGTCACCCCTCCTTGGATTCACCTAGGTCTCTAGTTTTCAGAAATGCACAGGTTTGGTAGGTTTCCCTAGGTGCCGGCTGAGCTAGAGGCCAAACTCTACAGGTAGGCACTTCGCAAAAAACACCTCTGTTTTCTTCCAAAAATTTGGATGTGTCCACGTTGTGCTTTGGGGCGTTTCCTTTCGCGGGCGCTAGGCCTACCCACACAAGTGAGGTATCATTTTTATCGGGAGACTTGGGGGAACGCTGGGTGGAAGGAAATTTGTGGCTCCTCTCAGATTCCAGAACTTTCTGCCACAGAAATGTGAGGAACATGTGTTTTTTTAGCCAAATTTTGAGGTTTGCAAAGGATTCTGGGTAACAGAACCTGGTCCGAGCCCAACAAGTCACCCCATCTTGGATTCCCCTAGGTCTCTAGTTTTCACGAATGCACAGGTTTGGTAGGTTTCCCTAGGTTCCGGCTATGCTAGAGGCCAAAATCTACAGGTAGGCACTTCGCAAAAAACACCTCTGTTTTCTTCAAAAAATTTGGATGTGTCCACGTTGCGCTTTGGGGCGTTTCCTGTCGCGGGCGCTAGGCCTACCCACACAAGTGAGGTATCATTTTTATTGGGAGACTTGGGGGAACGCTGGGTGGAAGGAAATTTGTGGCTCCTCTCAGATTCCAGAACTTTCTGCCACAGAAATGTGAGGAACATGTGTTTTTTTAGCCAAATTTTGAGGTCTGCAAAGGATTCTGGGTAACAGAACCTGGTCCGAGCCCCGCAAGTCACCCCTCCTTGGATTCCCCTAGGTCTCTAGTTTTCAGAAATGCACAGGTTTGGTAGGTTTCCCTAGGTGCCGGCTGAGCTAGAGGCTAAAACCTACAGGTAGGCACTTCGCAAAAAACACCTCTGTTTTCTTCCAAAAATGTGGATGTGTCCACGTGGCGCTTTGGGGCGTTTCCTGTCGCGGGCGCTAGGCCTACCCACACAAGTGAGGTATCATTTTTATCGGGAGACTTGGGGGAACGCTGGGTGGAAGGAAATTTGTGGCTCCTCTCAGATTCCAGAACTTTCTGCCACAGAAATGTGAGGAACATGTGTTTTTTTAGCCAAATTTTGAGGTCTGCAAAGGATTCTGGGTAACAGAACCTGGTCCGAGCCCCGCAAGTCACCCCTCCTTGGATTCCCCTAGGTCTCTAGTTTTCAGAAATGCACAGGTTTGGTAGGTTTCCCTAGGTGCCGGCTGAGCTAGAGGCTAAAACCTACAGGTAGGCACTTCGCAAAAAACACCTCTGTTTTCTTCCAAAAATGTGGATGTGTCCACGTGGCGCTTTGGGGCGTTTCCTGTCGCGGGCGCTAGGCCTACCCACACAAGTGAGGTATCATTTTTATCGGGAGACTTGGGGGAACGCTGGGTGGAAGGAAATTTGTGGCTCCTCTCAGATTCCAGAACTTTCTGCCACAGAAATGTGAGGAACATGTGTTTTGTTAGCCAAATTTTGAGGTTTGCAAAGGATTCTGGATAACAGAACCTGGTCCGAGCCCAACAAGTCACCCCATCTTGGATTCCCCTAGGTCTCTAGTTTTCAGAAATGCACAGGTTTGGTAGGTTTCCCTAGGTGCCGGCTGAGCTAGAGGCCAAAATCTACAGGTAGGCACTTCGCAAAAAACACCTCTGTTTTCTTCCAAAAATTTGGATGTGTCCACGTTGCGCTTTGGGGCGTTTCCTGTCGCGGGCGCTAGGCCTACCCACACAAGTGAGGTATCATTTTTATCGGGAGACTTGGGGGAACGCTGGGTGGAAGGAAATTTGTGGCTCCTCTCAGATTCCAGAACTTTCTGCCACAGAAATGTGAGGAACATGTGTTTTTTTAGCCAAATTCTGAGGTTTGCAAAGGATTCTGGACAACAGAACCTGGTCCGAGCCCCGCAAGTCACCCCTCCTTGGATTCCCCTAGGTCTCTAGTTTTCAGAAATGCACAGGTTTGGTAGGTTTCCCTAGGTGCCGGCTGAGCTAGAGGCCAAAATCTACAGGTAGGCACTTCGCAAAAAACACCTCTGCTTTCTTCAAAAAATTTGGATGTGTCCACGTTGCGCTTTGGGGCGTTTCCTGTCGCGGGCGCTAGGCCTACCCACACAAGTGAGGTATCATTTTTATCGGGAGACTTGGGGGAACGCTGGGTGGAAGGAAATTTGTGGCTCCTCTCAGATTCCAGAACTTTCTGCCACAGAAATGTGAGGAACATGTGTTTTTTTAGCCAAATTTTGAGGTTTGCAAAGGATTCTGGGTAACAGAACCTGGTCCGAGCCCCGCAAGTCACCCCATCTTGGATTCCCCTAGGTCTCTAGTTTTCAGGAATGCACAGGTTTGGTAGGTTTCCCTAGGTGCCGGCTAAGCTAGAGGCCAAAATCTACAGGTAGGCACTTCGCAAAAAACACCTCTGTTTTCTTCCAAAAATTTGGATGTGTCCACGTTGCGCTTTGGGGCGTTTCCTGTCATTGGCGCTAGGCCTACCCACACAAGTGAGGTATCATTTTTATTGGGAGACTTGGGGGAACGCTGGGTGGAAGGAAATTTGTGGCTCCTCTCAGATTCCAGAACTTTCTGCCAGAGAAATGTGAGGAACATGTGTTTTTTTAGCCAAATTTTGAGGTCTGCAAAGGATTCTGGGTAACAGAACCTGGTCCGAGCCCCGCAAGTCACCCCTCCTTGGATTCCCCTAGGTCTCTAGTTTTCAGAAATGCACAGGTTTGGTAGGTTTCCCTAGGTGCCGGCTGAGCTAGAGGCTAAAACCTAAAGGTAGGCACTTCGCAAAAAACACCTCTGTTTTCTTCCAAAAATTTGGATGTGTCCACGTGGCGCTTTGGGGCGTTTCCTGTCGCGGGCGCTAGGCCTACCCACACAAGTGAGGTATCATTTTTATCGGGAGACTTGGGGGAATGCTGGGTGGAAGGAAATTTGTGGCTCCTCTAAGATTCCAGAACTTTCTGCCACAGAAATGTGAGGAACATGTGTTTTTTTAGCCAAATTTTGAGGTTTGCAAAGGATTCTGGGTAACAGAACCTGGTCCGAGCCCCGCAAGTCACCCCATCTTGGATTCCCCTAGGTCTCTAGTTTTCTGAAATGCACAGGTTTGGTAAGTTTCCCTAGGTGCCGGCTAAGCTAGAGGCCAAAATCTACAGGTAGGCACTTCGCAAAAAACACCTCTGTTTTCTTCCAAAAATTTGGATGTGTCCACGTGGCGCTTTGGGGCGTTTCCTGTCGCGGGCGCTAGGCCTACCCACACAAGTGAGGTATCATTTTTATCGGGAGAATTGGGGGAACGCTGGGTTGGAGGAAATTTGTGGCTCCTCTCAGATTCCAGAACTTTCTGCCACAGAAATGTGAGGAACATGTGTTTTTTTAGCCAAATTTTGAGGTCTGCAAAGGATTCTGGGTAACAGAACCTGGTCCGAGCCCCGCAAGTCACCCCTCCTTGGATTCCCCTAGGTCTCTAGTTTTCAGAAATGCACAGGTTTGGTAGGTTTCCCTAGGTGCCGGCTGAGCTAGAGGCTAAAACCTAAAGGTAGGCACTTCGCAAAAAACACCTCTGTTTTCTTCCAAACATTTGGATGTGTCCACGTGGCGCTTTGGGGCGTTTCCTGTCGCGGGCGCTAGGCCTACCCACACAAGTGAGGTATCATTTTTATCGGGAGACTTGGGGGAACGCTGGGTGGAAGGAAATTTGTGGCTCCTCTCAGATTCCAGAACTTTCTGCCACAGAAATGTGAGGAACATGTGTTTTTTTAGCCAAATTTTGAGGTTTGCAAAGGATTCTGGGTAACAGAACCTGGTCCGAGCCCCGCAAGTCACCCCATCTTGGATTCCCCTAGGTCTCTAGTTTTCTGAAATGCACAGGTTTGGTAGGTTTCCCTAGGTGCCGGCTAAGCTTGAGGCCAAAATCTACAGGTAGGCACTTCGCAAAAAACACCTCTGTTTTCTTCCAAAAATTTGGATGTGTCCTCGTGGCGCTTTGGGGCGTTTCCTGTCGCGGGCGCTAGGCCTACCCACACAAGTGAGGTATCATTTTTATCGGGAGACTTGGGGGAACGCTGGGTTGGAGGAAATTTGTGGCTCCTCTCAGATTCCAGAACTTTCTGCCACAGAAATGTGAGGAACATGTGTTTTTTTTGCCAAATTTTGAGGTTTGCAAAGGATTCTGGGTAACAGAACCTGGTCCGAGCCCCGCAAGTCACCCCATCTTGGATTCCCCTAGGTCTCTAGTTTTCAGAAATGCACAGGTTTGGTAGGTTTCCCTAGGTGCCGGCTGAGCTAGAGGCCAAAATCTGTAGGTAGGCACTTTGCAAAAAACACCTCTGCTTTCTTCCAAAAATTTGGATGTGTCCACGTTGCGCTTTGGGGCGTTTCCTGTCACGGGCGCTAGGCCTACCCACACAAGTGAGGTATCATTTTTATCGGGAGACTTGGGGGAACGCTGGGTGGAAGGAAATTTGTGTCTCCTCTCAGATTCCAGAACTTTCTGCCACAGAAATGTGAGGAACATGTGTTTTTTTAGCCAAATTTTGAGGTCTGCAAAGGATTCTGGGTAACAGAACCTGGTCCGAACCCCGCAAGTCACCCCTCCTTGTATTCCCCTAGGTCTCTAGTTTTCAGAAATGCACAAGTTTGGTAGGTTTCCCTAGGTGCCGGCTGAGCTAGAGGCTAAAACCTACAGGTAGGCACTTCGCAAAAAACACCTCTGTTTTCTTCCAAAAATTTGGATGTGTCCACGTTGCGCTTTGGGGCGTTTCCTGTCGCGGGCGCTAGGCCTACCCACACAAGTGAGGTATCATTTTTATCGGGAGACTTGGGGGAACGCTGGGTGGAAGGAAATTTGTGGCTCCTCTCAGATTCCAGAACTTTCTGCCACAGAAATGTGAGGAACATGTGTTTTTTTAGCCAAATTTTGAGGTTTGCAAAGGATTCTGGGTAACAGAACCTGGTCTGAGCCCCGCAAGTCACCCCATCTTGGATTCCCCTAGGTCTCTAGTTTTCTGAAATGCACAGGTTTGGTAGGTTTCCCTAGGTGCCGGCTGAGCTAGAGGCCAAAATCTACAGGTAGGCACTTCGCAAAAAACACCTCTGTTTTCTTCCAAAAATTTGGATGTGTCCACGTTGCGCTTTGGGGCGCTTCCTGTCTCGGGCGCTAGGCCTACCCACACAAGTGAGGTATCATTTTTATCGGGAGACTTGGGGGAAAGCTGGATGGAAGGAAATTTGTGGCTCCTCTCAGATTCCAGAACTTTCTGCCACAGAAATGTGAGGAACATGTGTTTTTTTAGCCAAATTTTGAGGTTTGCAAAGGATTCTGGGTAACAGAACCTGGTCCGAGCCCCACAAGTCACCCCTCCTTGGATTCCCCTAGGTCTCTAGTTTTCAGAAATGCACAGGTTTGGTAGGTTTCCCTAGGTGCCGGCTCAGCTAGAGGCCAAACTCTACAGGTAGGCACTTCGCAAAAAACACCTCTGTTTTCTTCCAAAAATTTGGATGTGTCCACGTTGCGCTTTGGGGCGTTTCCTGTCGCGGGCGCTAGGCCTACCCACACAAGTGAGGTATCATTTTTATCGGGAGACTTGGGGGAACGCTGGGTGGCAGGAAATTTGTGGCTCCTCTCAGATTCCAGAACTTTCTGCCACAGAAATGTGAGGAACATGTGTTTTTTTAGCCAAATTTTGAGGTTTGCAAAGGATTCTGGGTAACAGAACCTGGTCCGAGCCCCACAAGTCACCCCATCTTGGATTCCCCTAGGTCTCTAGTTTTCAGACATGCACAGGTTTGGTAGGTTTCCCTAGGTGCCGGCTGAGCTAGAGGCCAAAATCTACAGGTAGGCACTTCGCAAAAAACACCTCTGTTTTCTTCCAAAAATTTGGATGTGTCCACGTTGCGCTTTGGGGCGTTTCTTGTCGCGGGCGCTAGGCCTACCCACACAAGTGAGGTATCATTTTTATCGGGAGACTTGGGGGAACGCTGGGTGGAAGGAAATTTGTGGCTCCTCTCAGATTCCAGAACTTTCTGCCACAGAAATGTGAGGAACATGTGTTTTTTTAGCCAAATTCTGAGGTTTGCAAAGGATTCTGGGTAACAGAACCTGGTCTGAGCCCCGCAAGTCACCCCATCTTGGATTCCCCTAGGTCTCTAGTTTTCTGAAATGCACAGGTTTGGTAGGTTTCCCTAGGTGCCGGCTGAGCTAGAGGCCAAAATCTACAGGTAGGCCCTTCGCAAAAAACACCTCTGTTTTCTTCCAAAAATTTGGATGTGTCCACGTTGCGCTTTGGGGCGCTTCCTGTCTCGGGCGCTAGGCCTACCCACACAAGTGAGGTATCATTTTTATCGGGAGACTTGGGGGAAAGCTGGATGGAAGGAAATTTGTGGCTCCTCTCAGATTCCAGAACTTTCTGCCACAGAAATGTGAGGAACATGTGTTTTTTTAGCCAAATTTTGAGGTTTGCAAAGGATTCTGGGTAACAGAACCTGGTCCGAGCCCCACAAGTCACCCCTCCTTGGATTCCCCTAGGTCTCTAGTTTTCAGAAATGCACAGGTTTGGTAGGTTTCCCTAGGTGCCGGCTCAGCTAGAGGCCAAACTCTACAGGTAGGCACTTCGCAAAAAACACCTCTGTTTTCTTCCAAAAATTTGGATGTGTCCACGTTGCGCTTTGGGGCGTTTCCTGTCGCGGGCGCTAGGCCTACCCACACAAGTGAGGTATCATTTTTATCGGGAGACTTGGGGGAACGCTGGGTGGCAGGAAATTTGTGGCTCCTCTCAGATTCCAGAACTTTCTGCCACAGAAATGTGAGGAACATGTGTTTTTTTAGCCAAATTTTGAGGTTTGCAAAGGATTCTGGGTAACAGAACCTGGTCCGAGCCCCACAAGTCACCCCATCTTGGATTCCCCTAGGTCTCTAGTTTTCAGACATGCACAGGTTTGGTAGGTTTCCCTAGGTGCCGGCTGAGCTAGAGGCCAAAATCTACAGGTAGGCACTTCGCAAAAAACACCTCTGTTTTCTTCCAAAAATTTGGATGTGTCCACGTTGCGCTTTGGGGCGTTTCTTGTCGCGGGCGCTAGGCCTACCCACACAAGTGAGGTATCATTTTTATCGGGAGACTTGGGGGAACGCTGGGTGGAAGGAAATTTGTGGCTCCTCTCAGATTCCAGAACTTTCTGCCACAGAAATGTGAGGAACATGTGTTTTTTTAGCCAAATTCTGAGGTTTGCAAAGGATTCTGGGTAACAGAACCTCGTCCGAGCCCCGCAAGTCACCCCTCCTTGGATTCCCCTAGGTCTCTAGTTTTCAGAAATGCACAGGTTTGGTAGGTTTCCCTAGGTGCCGGCTGAGCTAGAGGCCAAAATCTACAGGTAGGCACTTCGCAAAAAACACCTCTGCTTTCTTCCAAAAATTTGGATGTGTCCACGTTGCGCTTTGGGGCGTTTCCTGTTGAGGGCGCTAGGCCTACCCACACAAGTGAGGTATCATTTTTATCGGGAGACTTGGGGGAACGCTGGGTGGAAGGAAATTTGTGGCTCCTCTCAGATTCCAGAACTTTCTGCCACAGAAATGTGAGGAACATGTGTTTTTTTAGCCAAATTTTGAGGTTTGCAAAGGATTCTGGGTAATAGAACCTGGTCCGAGCCCCGCAAGTCACCCCTCCTTGGATTCCCCTAGGTCTCTAGTTTTTAGAAATGCACAGGTTTGGTAGGTTTCCCTAGGTGCCGGCTGAGCTAGAGGCCAAAATCTACAGGTAGGCACTTCGCAAAAAACACCTCTGTTTTCTTCCAAAAATTCGGATGTGTCCACGTTGCGCTTTGGGGCGTTTCCTGTCGCGGGCGCTAGGCCTACCCACACAAGTGAGGTATCATTTTTATCGGGAGACTTGGGGGAACGCTGGGTGGAAGGAAATTTGTGGCTCCTCTCAGATTCCAGAACTTTCTGCCACAGAAATGTGAGGAACATGTGTTTTTTTAGCCAAATTTTGAGGTTTGCAAAGGATTCTGGGTAACAGAACCTGGTCTGAGCCCCGCAAGTCACCCCATCTTGGATTCCCCTAGGTCTCTAGTTTTCTGAAATGCACAGGTTTGGTAGGTTTCCCTAGGTGCCGGCTGAGCTAGAGGCCAAACTCTACAGGTAGGCACTTCGCAAAAAACACCTCTGCTTTCTTCCAAAAATTTGGATGTGTCCACGTTGCGCTTTGGGGCGTTTCCTGTTGCGGGCGCTAGGCCTACCCACACAAGTGAGGTATCATTTTTATCGGGAGACTTGGGGGAACGCTGGGTGGAAGGAAATTTGTGGCTCCTCTCAGATTCCAGAACTTTCTGCCACAGAAATGTGAGGAACATGTGTTTTTTTAGCCAAATTTTGAGGTTTGCAAAGGATTCTGGGTAATAGAACCTGGTCCGAGCCCCGCAAGTCACCCCTCCTTGGATTCCCCTAGGTCTCTAGTTTTTAGAAATGCACAGGTTTGGTAGGTTTCCCTAGGTGCCGGCTGAGCTAGAGGCCAAAATCTACAGGTAGGCACTTCGCAAAAAACACCTCTGTTTTCTTCCAAACATTTGGATGTGTCCACGTTGCGCTTTGGGGCGTTTCCTGTCGCGGGCGCTAGGCCTACCCACACAAGTGAGGTATCATTTTTATCGGGAGACTTGGGGGAACGCTGGGTGGAAGGAAATTTGTGGCTCCTCTCAGATTCCAGAACTTTCTGCCACAGAAATGTGAGGAACATGTGTTTTTTTAGCCAAATTTTGAGGTTTGCAAAGGATTCTGGGTAACAGAACCTGGTCTGAGCCCCGCAAGTCACCCCATCTTGGATTCCCCTAGGTCTCTAGTTTTCTGAAATGCACAGGTTTGGTAGGTTTCCCTAGGTGGCGGCTAAGCTAGAGGCCAAAATCTACAGGTAGGCACTTCGCAAAAAACACCTCTGTTTTCTTCCAAAAATGTGGATGTGTCCACGTGGCGCTTTGGGGCGTTTCCTGTCGCGGGCGATAGGCCTACCCACACAAGTGAGGTATCATTTTTATCGGGAGACTTGGGGGAACGCTGGGTTGGAGGAAATTTGTGGCTCCTCTCAGATTCCAGAACTTTCTGCCACAGAAATGTGAGGAACATGTGTTTTTTTAGCCAAATTTTGAGGTTTGCAAAGGATTCTGGGTAACAGAACCTGGTCCGAGCCCTGCAAGTCACCCCTCCTTGGATTCCCCTAGGTCTCTAGTTTTCATAAATGCACAGATTTGGTAGGTTTCCCTAGGTGCCGGCTGAGCTAGAGGCCAAAATCTACAGGTAGGCACTTCGCAAAAAACACCTCTGTTTTCTTCCAAAAATGTGGATGTGTCCACGTTGCGCTTTGGGGCGCTTCCTGTCTCGGGCGCTAGGCCTACCCACACAAGTGAGGTATCATTTTTATCGGGAGACTTGGGGGAACGCTGGATGGAAGGAAATTTGTGGCTCCTCTCAGATTCCAGAACTTTCTGCCACAGAAATGTGAGGAACATGTGTTTTTTTAGCCAAATTTTGAGGTTTGCAAAGGATTCTGGGTAACAGAACCTGGTCCGAGCCCCACAAGTCACCCCTCCTTGGATTCCCCTAGGTCTCTAGTTGTCAGAAATGCACAGGTTTGGTAGGTTTCCCTAGGTGCCGGCTGAGCTAGAGGCCAAACTCTACAGGTAGGCACTTCGCAAAAAACACCTCTGTTTTCTTCAAAAAATTTGGATGTGTCCACGTTGCGCTTTGGGGCGTTTCCTGTCGCGGGCGCTAGGCCTACCCACACAAGTGAGGTATCATTTTTATCGGGAGACTTGGGGGAACGCTGGGTGGCAGGAAATTTGTGGCTCCTCTCAGATTCCAGAACTTTCTGCCACAGAAATGTGAGGAACATGTGTTTTTTTAGCCAAATTTTGAGGTTTGCAAAGGATTCTGGGTAACAGAACCTGGTCCGAGCCCCACAAGTCACCCCATCTTGGATTCCCCTAGGTCTCTAGTTTTCAGAAATGCACAGGTTTGGTAGGTTTCCCTAGGTGCCGGCTGAGCTAGAGGCCAAAATCTACAGGTAGGCACTTCGCAAAAAACACCTCTGTTTTCTTCCAAAAATTTGGATGTGTCCACGTTGCGCTTTGGGGCGTTTCTTGTCGCGGGCGCTAGGCCTACCCACACAAGTGAGGTATCATTTTTATCGGGAGACTTGGGGGAACGCTGGGTGGAAGGAAATTTGTGGCTCCTCTCAGATTCCAGAACTTTCTGCCACAGAAATGTGAGGAACATGTGTTTTTTTAGCCAAATTCTGAGGTTTGCAAAGGATTCTGGGTAACAGAACCTGGTCCGAGCCCCGCAAGTCACCCCTCCTTGGATTCCCCTAGGTCTCTAGTTTTCAGAAATGCACAGGTTTGGTAGGTTTCCCTAGGTGCCGGCTGAGCTAGAGGCTAAAATCTACAGGTAGGCACTTCGCAAAAAACACCTCTGCTTTCTTCCAAAAATTTGGATGTGTCCACGTTGCGCTTTGGGGCGTTTCCTGTTGCGGGCGCTAGGCCTACCCACACAAGTGAGGTATCATTTTTATCGGGAGACTTGGGGGAACGCTGGGTGGAAGGAAATTTGTGGCTCCTCTCAGATTCCAGAACTTTCTGCCACAGAAATGTGAGGAACATGTGTTTTTTTAGCCAAATTTTGAGGTTTGCAAAGGATTCTGGGTAATAGAACCTGGTCCGAGCCCCGCAAGTCACCCCTCCTTGGATTCCCCTAGGTCTCTAGTTTTTAGAAATGCACAGGTTTGGTAGGTTTCCCTAGGTGCCGGCTGAGCTAGAGGCCAAAATCTACAGGTAGGCACTTCGCAAAAAACACCTCTGTTTTCTTCCAACAATTTGGATGTGTCCAACTTGCGCTTTGGGGCATTTCCTGTCGCAGGCGCTAGGCCTACCCACACAAGTGAGGTATCATTTTTATCGAGAGACTTGGGGGAACGCTGGGTGGAAGGAAATTTGTGGCTCCTCTCAGATTCCAGAACTTTCTGCCACAGAAATATGAGGAACATGTGTTTTTTTAAGCCAAATTCTGAGGTTTGCAAAGGATTCTGGGTAACAGAACCTGGTCCGAGCCCCGCAAGTCACCCCTCCTTGGATTCCCCTAGGTCTCTAGTTTTCAGAAATGCACAGGTTTAGTAGGTTTCCCTAGGTGCCGGCTGAGGTAGAGGCCAAAATCTACAGGTAGGCACTTCGCAAAAAACACCTCCTGTTTTCTTCCAAAAATGTGGATGTGTCCACGTTGCGCTTTGGGGCATTTCCTGTCGCGGGCGCTATGCCTACCCACACAAGTGAGGTATCATTTTTATCGGGAGACTTGGGGGAACGCTGGGTGGAAGGAAATTTGTGGCTCCTCTCAGATTCCAGAACTTTCTGCCACAGAAATGTGAGGAACATGTGTTTTTTTAGCCAAATTTTGAGGTTTGCAAAGGATTCTGGGTAACAGAACCTGGTCCGAGCCCCGCAAGTCACCCCATCTTGGATTCCCCTAGGTCTCTAGTTTTCAGGAATGCACAGGTTTGGTAGGTTTCCCTAGGTGCCGGCTAAGCTAGAGGCCAAAATCTACAGGTAGGCACTTCGCAAAAAACACCTCTGTTTTCTTCCAAAAATGTGGATGTGTCCACGTTGCGCTTTGGGGCGTTTCCTGTCATTGGCGCTAGGCCTACCCACACAAGTGAGGTATCATTTTTATTGGGAGACTTGGGGGAACGCTGGGTGGAAGGAAATTTGTGGCTCCTCTCAGATTCCAGAACTTTCTGCCACAGAAATGTGAGGAACATGTGTTTTTTTAGCCAAATTTTGAGGTCTGCAAAGGATTCTGGGTAACAGAACCTGGTCCGAGCCCCGCAAGTCACCCCTCCTTGGATTCCCCTAGGTTTCTAGTTTTCAGAAATGCACAGGTTTGGTAGGTTTCCCTAGGTGCCGGCTGAGCTAGAGGCTAAAACCTACAGGTAGGCACTTCGCAAAAAACACCTCTGTTTTCTTCCAAAAATTTGGATGTGTCCACGTTGCGCTTTGGGGCGTTTCTTGTCGCGGGCGCTAGGCCTACCCACACAAGTGAGGTATCATTTTTATCGGGAGACTTGGGGGAACGCTGGGTGGAAGGAAATTTGTGGCTCCTCTCAGATTCCAGAACTTTCTGCCACAGAAATGTGAGGAACATGTGTTTTTTTAGCCAAATTCTGAGGTTTGCAAAGGATTCTGGGTAACAGAACCTGGTCCGAGCCCCGCAAGTCACCCCTCCTTGGATTCCCCTAGGTCTCTAGTTTTCAGAAATGCACAGGTTTGGTAGGTTTCCCTAGGTGCCGGCTGAGCTAGAGGCCAAAATCTACAGGTAGGCACTTCGCAAAAAACACCTCTGCTTTCTTCCAAAAATTTGGATGTGTCCACGTTGCGCTTTGGGGCGTTTCCTGTTGCGGGCGCTAGGCCTACCCACACAAGTGAGGTATCATTTTTATCGGGAGACTTGGGGGAACGCTGGGTGGAAGGAAATTTGTGGCTCCTCTCAGATTCCAGAACTTTCTGCCACAGAAATGTGAGGATCATGTGTTTTTTTAGCCAAATTTTGAGGTTTGCAAAGGATTCTGGGTAATAGAACCTGGTCCGAGCCCCGCAAGTCACCCCTCCTTGGATTCCCCTAGGTCTCTAGTTTTTAGAAATGCACAGGTTTGGTAGGTTTCCCTAGGTGCCGGCTGAGCTAGAGGCCAAAATCTACAGGTAGGCACTTCGCAAAAAACACCTCTGTTTTCTTCCAAAAATTTGGATGTGTCCACGTTGCGCTTTGGGGCGTTTCCTGTCGCGGGCGCTAGGCCTACCCACACAAGTGAGGTATAATTTTTATCGGGAGACTTGGGGGAACGCTGGGTGGAAGGAAATTTGTGGCTCCTCTCAGATTCCAGAACTTTCTGCCACAGAAATGTGAGGAACATGTGTTTTTTTAGCCAAATTTTGAGGTTTGCAAAGGATTCTGGGTAACAGAACCTGGTCTGAGCCCCGCAAGTCACCCCATCTTGGATTCCCCTAGGTCTCTAGTTTTCTGAAATGCACAGGTTTGGTAGGTTTCCCTAGGTGGCGGCTAAGCTAGAGGCCAAAATCTACAGGTAGGCACTTCGCAAAAAACACCTCTGTTTTCTTCCAAAAATGTGGATGTGTTCACGTGGCGCTTTGGGGCGTTACCTGTCGCGGGCGATAGGCCTACCCACACAAGTGAGGTATCATTTTTATCGGGAGACTTGGGGGAACGCTGGGTTGGAGGAAATTTGTGGCTCCTCTCAGATTCCAGAACTTTCTGCCACAGAAATGTGAGGAACATGTGTTTTTTTAGCCAAATTTTGAGGTTTGCAAAGGATTCTGGGTTACAGAACCTGGTCCGAGCCCCGCAAGTCACCCCTCCTTGGATTCCCCTAGGTCTCTAGTTTTCAGAAATGCACAGATTTGGTAGGTTTCCCTAGGTGCCGGCTGAGCTAGAGGCCAAAATCTACAGGTAGGCACTTCGCAAAAAACACCTCTGTTTTCTTCCAAAAATGTGGATGTGTCCACGTTGCGCTTTGGGGCGCTTCCTGTCTCGGGCGCTACGCCTACCCACACAAGTGAGGTATCATTTTTATCGGGAGACTTGGGGGAACGCTGGATGGAAGGAAATTTGTGGCTCCTCTCAGATTCCAGAACTTTCTGCCACAGAAATGTGAGGAACATGTGTTTTTTTAGCCAAATTTTGAGGTTTACAAAGGATTCTGGGTAACAGAACCTGGTCCGAGCCCCGCAAGTCACCCCATCTTGGATTCCCCTAGGTCCCTAGTTTTCAGAAATGCACAGGTTTGGTAGGTTTCCCTAGGTGCCGGCTAAGCTAGAGGCCAAAATCTACAGGTAGGCACTTTGCAAAAAACACCTCTGTTTTCTTCCCAAAATTTGGATGTGTCCACGTTGCGCTTTGGGGCGTTTCCTGTCGCGGGCGCTAGGCCTACCCACACAAGTGAGGTATCATTTTTATCGGGAGACTTGGGGGAACGCTGGGTGGAAGGAAATTTGTGGCTCCTCTCAGATTCCAGAACTTTCTGCCACAGAAATGTGAGGAACATGTGTTTTTTTAGCCAAATTCTGAGGTTTGCAAAGGATTCTGGGTAACAGAACCTGGTCCGAGCCCCTCATGTCACCCCTCCTTGGATTCCCCTAGGTCTCTAGTTTTCAGAAATGCACAGGTTTGGTAGGTTTCCCTAGGTGCCGGCTGAGCTAGAGGCCAAAATCTACAGGTAGGCACCTCGCAAAAAACACCTCTGCTTTCTTCCAAAAATTTGGATGTGTCCACGTTGCGCTTTGGGGCGTTTCCTGTCGCGGGCGCTAGGCCTACCCACACAAGTGAGGTATCATTTTTATCGGGAGACTTGGGGGAACGCTGGGTGGAAGGAAATTTGTGGCTCCTCTCAGATTCCAGAACTTTCTGCCACAGAAATGTGAGGAACATGTGTTTTTTTAGCCAAATTTTGAGGTTTGCAAAGGATTCTGGGTAATAGAACCTGGTCCGAGCCCCGCAAGTCACCCCTCCTTGGATTCCCCTAGGTCTCTAGTTTTCAGAAATGCACAGGTTTGGTAGGTTTCCCTAGGTGCCGGCTGAGCTAGAGGCCAAAATCTACAGGTAGGCACTTCGCAAAAAACACCTCTGTTTTCTCCCAAAAATTTTGATGTGTCCACGTTGCGCTTTGGGGCATTTCCTGTCGCAGGCGCTAGGCCTACCCACACAAGTGAGGTATCATTTTTATCGGGAGACTTGGGGGAACGCTGGGTGGAAGGAAATTTGTGGCTCCTCTCAGATTCCAGAACTTTCTGCCACAGAAATGTGAGGAACATGTGTTTTTTTAGCCAAATTTTGAGGTTTGCAAAGGATTCTGGGTAACAGAACCTGGTCCGAGCCCCGCAAGTCACCCCTCCTTGGATTCCCCTAGGTCTCTAGTTTTCAGAAATGCACAGGTTTGGTAGGTTTCCCTAGGTGCCGGCTGAGCTAGAGGCCAAAATCTACAGGTAGGCACTTCGCAAAAAACACCTCTGTTTTCTTCCAAAAATTTGGATGTGTCCACGTTGCGCTTTGGGGCGTTTCCTGTCGCGGGCGCTAGGCCTACCCACACAAGTGAGGTATCATTTTTATCGGGAGACTTGGGGGAACGCTGGGTGGAAGGAAATTTGTGGCTCCTCTCAGATTCCAGAACTTTCTGCCACAGAAATGTGAGGAACATGTGTTGTTTTAGCCAAATTTTGAGGTTTGCAAAGGATTCTGGGTAACAGAACCTGGTCCGAGCCCCACAAGTCACCCCTCCTTGGATTCCCCTAGGTCTCTAGTTTTCAGAAATGCACAGGTTTGGTTGGTTTCCCTAGGTGCCGGCTGAGCTAGAGGCCAAACTCTACAGGTAGGCACTTCGCAAAAAACACCTCTGTTTTCTTCCAAAAATTTGGATGTGTCCACGTTGCGCTTTGGGGCGTTTCCTGTCATTGGCGCTAGGCCTACCCACACAAGTGAGGTATCATTTTTATTGGGAGACTTGGGGGAACGCTGGGTGGAAGGAAATTTGTGGCTCCTCTCAGATTCCAGAACTTTCTGCCACAGAAATGTGAGGAACATGTGTTTTTTTAGCCAAATTTTGAGGTCTGCAAAGGATTCTGGGTAACAGAACCTGGCCCGAGCCCCACATGTCACCCCTCCTTGGATTCCCCTAGGTCTCTAGTTTTCAGAAATGCACAGGTTTGGTAGGTTTCCCTAGGTGCCGGCTGAGCTAGAGGCTAAAACCTACAGGTAGGCACTTCGCAAAAAACACCTCTGTTTTCTTCCAAAAATGTGGATGTGTCCACGTGGCGCTTTGGGGCGTTTCCTGTCGCGGGCGCTAGGCCTACCCACACAACTGAGGTATCATTTTTATCGGGAGACTTGGGGGAACGCTGGGTGGAAGGAAATTTGTGGCTCCTCTCAGATTCCAGAACTTTCTGCCACAGAAATGTGAGGAACATGTGTTTTTTTAGCCAAATTTTGAGGTCTGCAAAGGATTCTGGGTAACAGAACCTGGTCCGAGCCCCGCAAGTCACCCCTCCTTGGATTCCCCTAGGTCTCTAGTTTTCAGAAATGCACAGGTTTGGTAGGTTTCCCTAGGTGCCGGCTGAGCTAGAGGCTAAAACCTACAGGTAGGCACTTCGCAAAAAACACCTCTGTTTTCTTCCAAAAATGTGGATGTGTCCACGTGGCGCTTTGGGGCGTTTCCTGTCGCGGGCGCTAGGCCTACCCACACAAGTGAGGTATCATTTTTATCGGGAGACTTGGGGGAACGCTGGGTGGAAGGAAATTTGTGGCTCCTCTCAGATTCCAGAACTTTCTGCCACAGAAATGTGAGGAACATGTGTTTTGTTAGCCAAATTTTGAGGTTTGCAAAGGATTCTGGATAACAGAACCTGGTCCGAGCCCAACAAGTCACCCCATCTTGGATTCCCCTAGGTCTCTAGTTTTCAGAAATGCACAGGTTTGGTAGGTTTCCCTAGGTGCCGGCTGAGCTAGAGGCCAAAATCTACAGGTAGGCACTTCGCAAAAAACACCTCTGTTTTCTTCCAAAAATTTGGATGTGTCCACGTTGCGCTTTGGGGCGTTTCCTGTCGCGGGCGCTAGGCCTACCCACACAAGTGAGGTATCATTTTTATCGGGAGACTTGCGGGAACGCTGGGTGGAAGGAAATTTGTGGCTCCTCTCAGATTCCAGAACTTTCTGCCACAGAAATGTGAGGAACATGTGTTTTTTTAGCCAAATTCTGAGGTTTGCAAAGGATTCTGGACAACAGAACCTGGTCCGAGCCCCGCAAGTCACCCCTCCTTGGATTCCCCTAGGTCTCTAGTTTTCAGAAATGCACAGGTTTGGTAGGTTTCCCTAGGTGCCGGCTGAGCTAGAGGCCAAAATCTACAGGTAGGCACTTCGCAAAAAACACCTCTGCTTTCTTAAAAAAATTTGGATGTGTCCACGTTGCGCTTTGGGGCGTTTCCTGTCGCGGGCGCTAGGCCTACCCACACAAGTGAGGTATCATTTTTATCGGGAGACTTGGGGGAACGCTGGGTGGAAGGAAATTTGTGGCTCCTCTCAGATTCCAGAACTTTCTGCCACAGAAATGTGAGGAACATGTGTTTTTTTAGCCAAATTTTGAGGTTTGCAAAGGATTCTGGGTAACAGAACCTGGTCCGAGCCCCGCAAGTCACCCCATCTTGGATTCCCCTAGGTCTCTAGTTTTCAGGAATGCACAGGTTTGGTAGGTTTCCCTAGGTGCCGGCTAAGCTAGAGGCCAAAATCTACAGGTAGGCACTTCGCAAAAAACACCTCTGTTTTCTTCCAAAAATTTGGATGTGTCCACGTTGCGCTTTGGGGCGTTTCTTGTCGCGGGCGCTAGGCCTACCCACACAAGTGAGGTATCATTTTTATCGGGAGACTTGGGGGAACGCTGGGTGGAAGGAAATTTGTGGCTCCTCTCAGATTCCAGAACTTTCTGCCACAGAAATGTGAGGAACATGTGTTTTTTTAGCCAAATTCTGAGGTTTGCAAAGGATTCTGGGTAACAGAACCTGGTCCGAGCCCCGCAAGTCACCCCTCCTTGGATTCCCCTAGGTCTCTAGTTTTCAGAAATGCACAGGTTTGGTAGGTTTCCCTAGGTGCCGGCTGAGCTAGAGGCCAAAATCTACAGGTAGGCACTTCGCAAAAAACACCTCTGCTTTCTTCCAAAAATTTGGATGTGTCCACGTTGCGCTTTGGGGCGTTTCCTGTTGCGGGCGCTAGGCCTACCCACACAAGTGAGGTATCATTTTTATCGGGAGACTTGGGGGAACGCTGGGTGGAAGGAAATTTGTGGCTCCTCTCAGATTCCAGAACTTTCTGCCACAGAAATGTGAGGATCATGTGTTTTTTTAGCCAAATTTTGAGGTTTGCAAAGGATTCTGGGTAATAGAACCTGGTCCGAGCCCCGCAAGTCACCCCTCCTTGGATTCCCCTAGGTCTCTAGTTTTTAGAAATGCACAGGTTTGGTAGGTTTCCCTAGGTGCCGGCTGAGCTAGAGGCCAAAATCTACAGGTAGGCACTTCGCAAAAAACACCTCTGTTTTCTTCCAAAAATTTGGATGTGTCCACGTTGCGCTTTGGGGCGTTTCCTGTCGCGGGCGCTAGGCCTACCCACACAAGTGAGGTATAATTTTTATCGGGAGACTTGGGGGAACGCTGGGTGGAAGGAAATTTGTGGCTCCTCTCAGATTCCAGAACTTTCTGCCACAGAAATGTGAGGAACATGTGTTTTTTTAGCCAAATTTTGAGGTTTGCAAAGGATTCTGGGTAACAGAACCTGGTCTGAGCCCCGCAAGTCACCCCATCTTGGATTCCCCTAGGTCTCTAGTTTTCTGAAATGCACAGGTTTGGTAGGTTTCCCTAGGTGGCGGCTAAGCTAGAGGCCAAAATCTACAGGTAGGCACTTCGCAAAAAACACCTCTGTTTTCTTCCAAAAATGTGGATGTGTCCACGTGGCGCTTTGGGGCGTTACCTGTCGCGGGCGATAGGCCTACCCACACAAGTGAGGTATCATTTTTATCGGGAGACTTGGGGGAACGCTGGGTTGGAGGAAATTTGTGGCTCCTCTCAGATTCCAGAACTTTCTGCCACAGAAATGTGAGGAACATGTGTTTTTTTAGCCAAATTTTGAGGTTTGCAAAGGATTCTGGGTTACAGAACCTGGTCCGAGCCCCGCAAGTCACCCCTCCTTGGATTCCCCTAGGTCTCTAGTTTTCAGAAATGCACAGATTTGGTAGGTTTCCCTAGGTGCCGGCTGAGCTAGAGGCCAAAATCTACAGGTAGGCACTTCGCAAAAAACACCTCTGTTTTCTTCCAAAAATGTGGATGTGTCCACGTTGCGCTTTGGGGCGCTTCCTGTCTCGGGCGCTACGCCTACCCACACAAGTGAGGTATCATTTTTATCGGGAGACTTGGGGGAACGCTGGATGGAAGGAAATTTGTGGCTCCTCTCAGATTCCAGAACTTTCTGCCACAGAAATGTGAGGAACATGTGTTTTTTTAGCCAAATTTTGAGGTTTACAAAGGATTCTGGGTAACAGAACCTGGTCCGAGCCCCGCAAGTCACCCCATCTTGGATTCCCCTAGGTCCCTAGTTTTCAGAAATGCACAGGTTTGGTAGGTTTCCCTAGGTGCCGGCTAAGCTAGAGGCCAAAATCTACAGGTAGGCACTTTGCAAAAAACACCTCTGTTTTCTTCCCAAAATTTGGATGTGTCCACGTTGCGCTTTGGGGCGTTTCCTGTCGCGGGCGCTAGGCCTACCCACACAAGTGAGGTATCATTTTTATCGGGAGACTTGGGGGAACGCTGGGTGGAAGGAAATTTGTGGCTCCTCTCAGATTCCAGAACTTTCTGCCACAGAAATGTGAGGAACATGTGTTTTTTTAGCCAAATTCTGAGGTTTGCAAAGGATTCTGGGTAACAGAACCTGGTCCGAGCCCCTCATGTCACCCCTCCTTGGATTCCCCTAGGTCTCTAGTTTTCAGAAATGCACAGGTTTGGTAGGTTTCCCTAGGTGCCGGCTGAGCTAGAGGCCAAAATCTACAGGTAGGCACCTCGCAAAAAACACCTCTGCTTTCTTCCAAAAATTTGGATGTGTCCACGTTGCGCTTTGGGGCGTTTCCTGTCGCGGGCGCTAGGCCTACCCACACAAGTGAGGTATCATTTTTATCGGGAGACTTGGGGGAACGCTGGGTGGAAGGAAATTTGTGGCTCCTCTCAGATTCCAGAACTTTCTGCCACAGAAATGTGAGGAACATGTGTTTTTTTAGCCAAATTTTGAGGTTTGCAAAGGATTCTGGGTAATAGAACCTGGTCCGAGCCCCGCAAGTCACCCCTCCTTGGATTCCCCTAGGTCTCTAGTTTTCAGAAATGCACAGGTTTGGTAGGTTTCCCTAGGTGCCGGCTGAGCTAGAGGCCAAAATCTACAGGTAGGCACTTCGCAAAAAACACCTCTGTTTTCTTCCAAAAATTTTGATGTGTCCACGTTGCGCTTTGGGGCATTTCCTGTCGCAGGCGCTAGGCCTACCCACACAAGTGAGGTATCATTTTTATCGGGAGACTTGGGGGAACGCTGGGTGGAAGGAAATTTGTGGCTCCTCTCAGATTCCAGAACTTTCTGCCACAGAAATGTGAGGAACATGTGTTTTTTTAGCCAAATTTTGAGGTTTGCATAGGATTCTGGGTAACAGAACCTGGTCCGAGCCCCGCAAGTCACCCCTCCTTGGATTCCCCTAGGTCTCTAGTTTTCAGAAATGCACAGGTTTGGTAGGTTTCCCTAGGTGCCGGCTGAGCTAGAGGCCAAAATCTACAGGTAGGCACTTCGCAAAAAACACCTCTGTTTTCTTCCAAAAATTTGGATGTGTCCACGTTGCGCTTTGGGGCGTTTCCTGTCGCGGGCGCTAGGCCTACCCACACAAGTGAGGTATCATTTTTATCGGGAGACTTGGGGGAACGCTGGGTGGAAGGAAATTTGTGGCTCCTCTCAGATTCCAGAACTTTCTGCCACAGAAATGTGAGGAACATGTGTTGTTTTAGCCAAATTTTGAGGTTTGCAAAGGATTCTGGGTAACAGAACCTGGTCCGAGCCCCACAAGTCACCCCTCCTTGGATTCCCCTAGGTCTCTAGTTTTCAGAAATGCACAGGTTTGGTAGGTTTCCCTAGGTGCCGGCTGAGCTAGAGGCCAAACTCTACAGGTAGGCACTTCGCAAAAAACACCTCTGTTTTCTTCCAAAAATTTGGATGTGTCCACGTTGCGCTTTGGGGCGTTTCCTGTCATTGGCGCTAGGCCTACCCACACAAGTGAGGTATCATTTTTATTGGGAGACTTGGGGGAACGCTGGGTGGAAGGAAATTTGTGGCTCCTCTCAGATTCCAGAACTTTCTGCCACAGAAATGTGAGGAACATGTGTTTTTTTAGCCAAATTTTGAGGTCTGCAAAGGATTCTGGGTAACAGAACCTGGTCCGAGCCCCACATGTCACCCCTCCTTGGATTCCCCTAGGTCTCTAGTTTTCAGAAATGCACAGGTTTGGTAGGTTTCCCTAGGTGCCGGCTGAGCTAGAGGCTAAAACCTACAGGTAGGCACTTCGCAAAAAACACCTCTGTTTTCTTCCAAAAATGTGGATGTGTCCACGTGGCGCTTTGGGGCGTTTCCTGTCGCGGGCGCTAGGCCTACCCACACAACTGAGGTATCATTTTTATCGGGAGACTTGGGGGAACGCTGGGTGGAAGGAAATTTGTGGCTCCTCTCAGATTCCAGAACTTTCTGCCACAGAAATGTGAGGAACATGTGTTTTTTTAGCCAAATTTTGAGGTCTGCAAAGGATTCTGGGTAACAGAACCTGGTCCGAGCCCCGCAAGTCACCCCTCCTTGGATTCCCCTAGGTCTCTAGTTTTCAGAAATGCACAGGTTTGGTAGGTTTCCCTAGGTGCCGGCTGAGCTAGAGGCTAAAACCTACAGGTAGGCACTTCGCAAAAAACACCTCTGTTTTCTTCCAAAAATGTGGATGTGTCCACGTGGCGCTTTGGGGCGTTTCCTGTCGCGGGCGCTAGGCCTACCCACACAAGTGAGGTATCATTTTTATCGGGAGACTTGGGGGAACGCTGGGTGGAAGGAAATTTGTGGCTCCTCTCAGATTCCAGAACTTTCTGCCACAGAAATGTGAGGAACATGTGTTTTGTTAGCCAAATTTTGAGGTTTGCAAAGGATTCTGGATAACAGAACCTGGTCCGAGCCCAACAAGTCACCCCATCTTGGATTCCCCTAGGTCTCTAGTTTTCAGAAATGCACAGGTTTGGTAGGTTTCCCTAGGTGCCGGCTGAGCTAGAGGCCAAAATCTACAGGTAGGCACTTCGCAAAAAACACCTCTGTTTTCTTCCAAAAATTTGGATGTGTCCACGTTGCGCTTTGGGGCGTTTCCTGTCGCGGGCGCTAGGCCTACCCACACAAGTGAGGTATCATTTTTATCGGGAGACTTGCGGGAACGCTGGGTGGAAGGAAATTTGTGGCTCCTCTCAGATTCCAGAACTTTCTGCCACAGAAATGTGAGGAACATGTGTTTTTTTAGCCAAATTCTGAGGTTTGCAAAGGATTCTGGACAACAGAACCTGGTCCGAGCCCCGCAAGTCACCCCTCCTTGGATTCCCCTAGGTCTCTAGTTTTCAGAAATGCACAGGTTTGGTAGGTTTCCCTAGGTGCCGGCTGAGCTAGAGGCCAAAATCTACAGGTAGGCACTTCGCAAAAAACACCTCTGCTTTCTTAAAAAAATTTGGATGTGTCCACGTTGCGCTTTGGGGCGTTTCCTGTCGCGGGCGCTAGGCCTACCCACACAAGTGAGGTATCATTTTTATCGGGAGACTTGGGGGAACGCTGGGTGGAAGGAAATTTGTGGCTCCTCTCAGATTCCAGAACTTTCTGCCACAGAAATGTGAGGAACATGTGTTTTTTTAGCCAAATTTTGAGGTTTGCAAAGGATTCTGGGTAACAGAACCTGGTCCGAGCCCCGCAAGTCACCCCATCTTGGATTCCCCTAGGTCTCTAGTTTTCAGGAATGCACAGGTTTGGTAGGTTTCCCTAGGTGCCGGCTAAGCTAGAGGCCAAAATCTACAGGTAGGCACTTCGCAAAAAACACCTCTGTTTTCTTCCAAAAATTTGGATGTGTCCACGTTGCGCTTTGGGGCGTTTCCTGTCATTGGCGCTAGGCCTACCCACACAAGTGAGGTATCATTTTTATTGGGAGACTTGGGGGAACGCTGGGTGGAAGGAAATTTGTGGCTCCTCTCAGATTCCAGAACTTTCTGCCACAGAAATGTGAGGAACATGTGTTTTTTTAGCCAAATTTTGAGGTCTGCAAAGGATTCTGGGTAACAGAACCTGGTCCGAGCCCCACATGTCACCCCTCCTTGGATTCCCCTAGGTCTCTAGTTTTCAGAAATGCACAGGTTTGGTAGGTTTCCCTAGGTGCCGGCTGAGCTAGAGGCTAAAACCTACAGGTAGGCACTTCGCAAAAAACACCTCTGTTTTCTTCCAAAAATGTGGATGTGTCCACGTGGCGCTTTGGGGCGTTTCCTGTCGCGGGCGCTAGGCCTACCCACACAACTGAGGTATCATTTTTATCGGGAGACTTGGGGGAACGCTGGGTGGAAGGAAATTTGTGGCTCCTCTCAGATTCCAGAACTTTCTGCCACAGAAATGTGAGGAACATGTGTTTTTTTAGCCAAATTTTGAGGTCTGCAAAGGATTCTGGGTAACAGAACCTGGTCCGAGCCCCGCAAGTCACCCCTCCTTGGATTCCCCTAGGTCTCTAGTTTTCAGAAATGCACAGGTTTGGTAGGTTTCCCTAGGTGCCGGCTGAGCTAGAGGCTAAAACCTACAGGTAGGCACTTCGCAAAAAACACCTCTGTTTTCTTCCAAAAATGTGGATGTGTCCACGTGGCGCTTTGGGGCGTTTCCTGTCGCGGGCGCTAGGCCTACCCACACAAGTGAGGTATCATTTTTATCGGGAGACTTGGGGGAACGCTGGGTGGAAGGAAATTTGTGGCTCCTCTCAGATTCCAGAACTTTCTGCCACAGAAATGTGAGGAACATGTGTTTTGTTAGCCAAATTTTGAGGTTTGCAAAGGATTCTGGATAACAGAACCTGGTCCGAGCCCAACAAGTCACCCCATCTTGGATTCCCCTAGGTCTCTAGTTTTCAGAAATGCACAGGTTTGGTAGGTTTCCCTAGGTGCCGGCTGAGCTAGAGGCCAAAATCTACAGGTAGGCACTTCGCAAAAAACACCTCTGTTTTCTTCCAAAAATTTGGATGTGTCCACGTTGCGCTTTGGGGCGTTTCCTGTCGCGGGCGCTAGGCCTACCCACACAAGTGAGGTATCATTTTTATCGGGAGGCTTGGGGGAACGCTGGGTGGAAGGAAATTTGTGGCTCCTCTCAGATTCCAGAACTTTCTGCCACAGAAATGTGAGGAACATGTGTTTTTTTAGCCAAATTCTGAGGTTTGCAAAGGATTCTGGACAACAGAACCTGGTCCGAGCCCCGCAAGTCACCCCTCCTTGGATTCCCCTAGGTCTCTAGTTTTCAGAAATGCACAGGTTTGGTAGGTTTCCCTAGGTGCCGGCTGAGCTAGAGGCCAAAATCTACAGGTAGGCACTTCGCAAAAAACACCTCTGCTTTCTTAAAAAAATTTGGATGTGTCCACGTTGCGCTTTGGGGCGTTTCCTGTCGCGGGCGCTAGGCCTACCCACACAAGTGAGGTATCATTTTTATCGGGAGACTTGGGGGAACGCTGGGTGGAAGGAAATTTGTGGCTCCTCTCAGATTCCAGAACTTTCTGCCACAGAAATGTGAGGAACATGTGTTTTTTTAGCCAAATTTTGAGGTTTGCAAAGGATTCTGGGTAACAGAACCTGGTCCGAGCCCCGCAAGTCACCCCATCTTGGATTCCCCTAGGTCTCTAGTTTTCAGGAATGCACAGGTTTGGTAGGTTTCCCTAGGTGCCGGCTAAGCTAGAGGCCAAAATCTACAGGTAGGCACTTCGCAAAAAACACCTCTGTTTTCTTCCAAAAATTTGGATGTGTCCACGTTGCGCTTTGGGGCGTTTCCTGTCATTGGCGCTAGGCCTACCCACACAAGTGAGGTATCATTTTTATTGGGAGACTTGGGGGAACGCTGGGTGGAAGGAAATTTGTGGCTCCTCTCAGATTCCAGAACTTTCTGCCACAGAAATGTGAGGAACATGTGTTTTTTTAGCCAAATTTTGAGGTCTGCAAAGGATTCTGGGTAACAGAACCTGGTCCGAGCCCCGCAAGTCACCCCTCCTTGGATTCCCCTAGGTCTCTAGTTTTCAGAAATGCACAGGTTTGGTAGGTTTCCCTAGGTGCCGGCTGAGCTAGAGGCTAAAACCTACAGGTAGGCACTTCGCAAAAAACACCTCTGTTTTCTTCCAAAAATGTGGATGTGTCCACGTGGCGCTTTGGGGCGTTTCCTGTCGCGGGCGCTAGGCCTACCCACACAAGTGAGGTATCATTTTTATCGGGAGACTTGGGGGAACGCTGGGTGGAAGGAAATTTGTGGCTCCCCTCAGATTCCAGAACTTTCTGCCACAGAAATGTGAGGAACATGTGTTTTTTTAGGCAAATTTTGAGGTTTGCAAAGGATTCTGGGTAACAGAACCTGGTCCGAGCCCCGCAAGTCACCCCATCTTGGATTCCCCTAGGTCCCTAGTTTTCAGAAATGCACAGGTTTGGTAGGTTTCCCTAGGTGCCGGCTAAGCTAGAGGCCAAAATCTACAGGTAGGCACTTCGCAAAAAACACCTCTGTTTTCTTCCCAAAATTTGGATGTGTCCACGTTGCGCTTTGGGGCGTTTCCTGTCGCGGGCGCTAGGCCTACCCACACAAGTGAGGTATCATTTTTATCGGGAGACTTGGGGGAACGCTGGGTGGAAGGAAATTTGTGGCTCCTCTCAGATTCCAGAACTTTCTGCCACAGACATGTGAGGAACATGTGTTTTGTTAGCCAAATTTTGAGGTTTGCAAAGGATTCTGGATAACAGAACCTGGTCCGAGCCCAACAAGTCACCCCATCTTGGATTCCCCTAGGTCTCTAGTTTTCAGAAATGCACAGGTTTGGTAGGTTTCCCTAGGTGCCGGCTGAGCTAGAGGCCAAAATCTACAGGTAGGCACTTCGCAAAAAACACCTCTGTTTTCTTCCCAAAATTTGGATGTGTCCACGTTGCGCTTTGGGGCGTTTCCTGTCGCGGGCGCTAGGCCTACCCACACAAGTGAGGTATCATTTTTATCGGGAGACTTGGGGGAACGCTGGGTGGAAGGAAATTTGTGGCTCCTCTCAGATTCCAGAACTTTCTGCCACAGAAATGTGAGGAACATGTGTTTTTTTAGCCAAATTCTGAGGTTTGCAAAGGATTCTGGACAACAGAACCTGGTCCGAGCCCCGCAAGTCACCCCTCCTTGGATTCCCCTAGGTCTCTAGTTTTCAGAAATGCACAGGTTTGGTAGGTTTCCCTAGGTGCCGGCTGAGCTAGAGGCTAAAATCTACAGGTAGGCACTTCGCAAAAAACACCTCTGCTTTCTTCAAAAAATTTGGATGTGTCCACGTTGCGCTTTGGGGCGTTTCCTGTCGCGGGCGCTAGGCCTACCCACACAAGTGAGATATCATTTTTATCGGGAGACTTGGGGGAACGCTGGGTGGAAGGAAATTTGTGGCTCCTCTCAGATTCCAGAACTTTCTGCCACAGAAATGTGAGGAACATGTGTTTTTTTAGCCAAATTTTGAGGTTTGCAAAGGATTCTGGGTAACAGAACCTGGTCCGAGCCCCGCAAGTCACCCCATCTTGGATTCCCCTAGGTCTCTAGTTTTCAGGAATGCACAGGTTTGGTAGGTTTCCCTAGGTGCCGGCTAAGCTAGAGGCCAAAATCTACAGGTAGGCACTTCGCAAAAAACACCTCTGTTTTCTTCTAAAAATTTGGATGTGTCCACGTTGCGCTTTGGGGCGTTTCCTGTCATTGGCGCTAGGCCTACCCACACAAGTGAGGTATCATTTTTATTGGGAGACTTGGGGGAACGCTGGGTGGAAGGAAATTTGTGGCTCCTCTCAGATTCCAGAACTTTCTGCCACAGAAATGTGAGGAACATGTGTTTTTTTAGCCAAATTTTGAGGTCTGCAAAGGATTCTGGGTAACAGAACCTGGTCCGAGCCCCGCAAGTCACCCCTCCTTGGATTCCCCTAGGTCTCTAGTTTTCAGAAATGCACAGGTTTGGTAGGTTTCCCTAGGTGCCGGCTGAGCTAGAGGCTAAAACCTACAGGTAGGCACTTCGCAAAAAACACCTCTGTTTTCTTCCAAAAATGTGGATGTGTCCACGTGGCGCTTTGGGGCGTTTCCTGTCGCGGGCGCTAGGCCTACCCACACAAGTGAGGTATCATTTTTATCGGGAGACTTGGGGGAACGCTGGGTGGAAGGAAATTTGTGGCTCCCCTCAGATTCCAGAACTTTCTGCCACAGAAATGTGAGGAACATGTGTTTTTTTAGGCAAATTTTGAGGTTTGCAAAGGATTCTGGGTAACAGAACCTGGTCCGAGCCCCGCAAGTCACCCCATCTTGGATTCCCCTAGGTCCCTAGTTTTCAGAAATGCACAGGTTTGGTAGGTTTCCCTAGGTGCCGGCTAAGCTAGAGGCCAAAATCTACAGGTAGGCACTTCGCAAAAAACACCTCTGTTTTCTTCCCAAAATTTGGATGTGTCCACGTTGCGCTTTGGGGCGTTTCCTGTCGCGGGCGCTAGCCCTACCCACACAAGTGAGGTATCATTTTTATCGGGAGACTTGGGGGAACGCTGGGTGGAAGGAAATTTGTGGCTCCTCTCAGATTCCAGAACTTTCTGCCACAGAAATGTGAGGAACATGTGTTTTTTTAGCCAAATTTTGAGGTCTGCAAAGGATTCTGGGTAACAGAACCTGGTCCGAGCCCCGCAAGTCACCCCTCCTTGGATTCCCCTAGGTCTCTAGTTTTCAGAAATGCACAGGTTTGGTAGGTTTCCCTAGGTGCCGGCTGAGCTAGAGGCCAAAATCTACAGGTAGGCACTTCGCAAAAAACACCTCTGTTTTCTTCCACAAATGTGGATGTGTCCACGTGGCGCTTTGGGGCGTTTCCTGTCGCGGGCGCTAGGCCTACCCACACAAGTGAGGTATCATTTTTATCGGGAGACTTGGGAGAACGCTGGGTGGAAGGAAATTTGTGGCTCCTCTCAGATTCCAGAACTTTCTGCCACAGAAATGTGAGGAACATGTGTTTTTTTAGCCAAATTGTGAGGTTTGCAAAGGATTCTGGGTAACAGAACCTGGTCTGAGCCCCGCAAGCCACCCCATCTTGGATTCCCCTAGGTCCCTAGTTTTCAGAAATGCACAGGTTTGGTAGGTTTCCCTAGGTGCCGGCTAAGCTAGAGGCCAAAATCTACAGGTAGGCACTTCGCAAAAAACACCTCTGTTTTCTTCCCAAAATTTGGATGTGTCCACGTTGCGCTTTGGGGCGTTTCCTGTCGCGGGCGCTAGGCCTACCCACACAAGTGAGGTATCATTTTTATCGGGAGACTTGGGGGAACGCTGGGTTGTAGGAAATTTGTGGCTCCTCTCTGATTCCAGAACTTTCTGGCACAGAAATGTGAGGAAGATGTATTTTTTTAGCCAAATTTTGAGGTTTGCAAAGGATTCTGGGTAATAGAACCTGGTCCGAGCCCCGCAAGTCACCCCTCCTTGGATTCCCCTAGGTCTCTAGTTTTCAGAAATGCACATGTTTGGTAGGTTTCCCTAGGTGCCGGCTGAGCAAGAGGCCATAATCTACAGGTAGGCACTTCGCAAAAAACACCTCTGTTTTCTTCCAAAAATGTGGATGTGTCCAACTTGCGCTTTGGGGCGTTTCCTGTCGCGGGCGCTAGGCCTACCCACACAAGTGAGGTATCATTTTTATCGGGAGACTTGGGGGAACGCTGGGTGGAAGGAAATTTGTGGCTCCTTTCAGATTCCAGAACTTTCTGCCACAGAAATGTGAGGAACATGTGTTTTTTTAGCCAAATTTTGAGGTTTGCAAAGGATTCTGGGTAATAGAACCTGGTCCGAGCCCCGCAAGTCACCCCTCCTTGGATTCCCCTAGGTCTCTAGTTTTCAGAAATGCACAGGTTTGGTAGGTTTCCCTAGGTGCCGGCTGAGCTAGAGGCCAAAATCTACAGGTAGGCACTTCGCAAAAAACACCTCTGTTTTCTTCCAAAAATTTGGATGTGTCCAACTTGCGCTTTGGGGCATTTCCTGTCGCAGGCGCTAGGCCTACCCACACAAGTGAGGTATCATTTTTATCAGGAGACTTGGGGGAACGCTGGGTGGAAGGAAATTTGTGGCTCCTCTCAGATTCCAGAACTTTCTGCCACAGAAATGTGAGGAACATGTGTTTTTTTAGCCAAATTTTGAGGTTTGCAAAGGATTCTGGGTAACAGAACCTGGTCCGAGCCCCGCAAGTCACCCCTCCTTGGATTCCCCTAGGTCTCTAGTTTTCAGAAATGCACAGGTTTGGTAGGTTTCCCTAGGTGCCGGCTGAGGTAGAGGCCAAAATCTACAGGTAGGCACTTCGCAAAAAAACCTCCTGTTTTCTTCCAAAAATTTGGATGTGTCCACGTTGCGCTTTGGGGCGTTTCCTGTCGCGGGCGCTAGGCCTACCCACACAAGTGAGGTATCATTTTTATCGGGAGACTTGGGGGAACACTGGGTGGAAGGAAATTTGTGGCTCCTCTCAGATTCCAGAACTTTCTGCCACAGAAATGTGAGGAACATGTGTTTTTTTAGCCAAATTTTGAGGTTTGCAAAGGATTCTGGGTAACAGAACCTGGTCCGAGCCCCGCAAGTCACCCCATCTTGGATTCCCCTAGGTCTCTAGTTTTCAGGAATGCACAGGTTTGGTAGGTTTCCCTAGGTGCCGGCTAAGCTAGAGGCCAAAATCTACAGGTAGGCACTTCGCAAAAAACACCTCTGTTTTCTTCTAAAAATTTGGATGTGTCCACGTTGCGCTTTGGGGCGTTTCCTGTCATTGGCGCTAGGCCTACCCACACAAGTGAGGTATCATTTTTATTGGGAGACTTGGGGGAACGCTGGGTGGAAGGAAATTTGTGGCTCCTCTCAGATTCCAGAACTTTCTGCCACAGAAATGTGAGGAACATGTGTTTTTTTAGCCAAATTTTGAGGTCTGCAAAGGATTCTGGGTAACAGAACCTGGTCCGAGCCCCGCAAGTCACCCCTCCTTGGATTCCCCTAGGTCTCTAGTTTTCAGAAATGCACAGGTTTGGTAGGTTTCCCTAGGTGCCGGCTGAGCTAGAGGCTAAAACCTACAGGTAGGCACTTCGCAAAAAACACCTCTGTTTTCTTCCAAAAATGTGGATGTGTCCACGTGGCGCTTTGGGGCGTTTCCTGTCGCGGGCGCTAGGCCTACCCACACAAGTGAGGTATCATTTTTATCGGGAGACTTGGGGGAACGCTGGGTGGAAGGAAATTTGTGGCTCCCCTCAGATTCCAGAACTTTCTGCCACAGAAATGTGAGGAACATGTGTTTTTTTAGGCAAATTTTGAGGTTTGCAAAGGATTCTGGGTAACAGAACCTGGTCCGAGCCCCGCAAGTCACCCCATCTTGGATTCCCCTAGGTCTCTAGTTTTCAGGAATGCACAGGTTTGGTAGGTTTCCCTAGGTGCCGGCTAAGCTAGAGGCCAAAATCTACAGGTAGGCACTTCGCAAAAAACACCTCTGTTTTCTTCTAAAAATGTGGATGTGTCCACGTTGCGCTTTGGGGCGTTTCCTGTCATTGGCGCTAGGCCTACCCACACAAGTGAGGTATCATTTTTATTGGGAGACTTGGGGGAACGCTGGGTGGAAGGAAATTTGTGGCTCCTCTCAGATTCCAGAACTTTCTGCCACAGAAATGTGAGGAACATGTGTTTTTTTAGCCAAATTTTGAGGTCTGCAAAGGATTCTGGGTAACAGAACCTGGTCCGAGCCCCGCAAGTCACCCCTCCTTGGATTCCCCTAGGTCTCTAGTTTTCAGAAATGCACAGGTTTGGTAGGTTTCCCTAGGTGCCGGCTGAGCTAGAGGCTAAAACCTACAGGTAGGCACTTCGCAAAAAACACCTCTGTTTTCTTCCAAAAATGTGGATGTGTCCACGTGGCGCTTTGGGGCGTTTCCTGTCGCGGGCGCTAGGCCTACCCACACAAGTGAGGTATCATTTTTATCGGGAGACTTGGGGGAACGCTGGGTGGAAGGAAATTTGTGGCTCCCCTCAGATTCCAGAACTTTCTGCCACAGAAATGTGAGGAACATGTGTTTTTTTAGGCAAATTTTGAGGTTTGCAAAGGATTCTGGGTAACAGAACCTGGTCCGAGCCCCGCAAGTCACCCCATCTTGGATTCCCCTAGGTCCCTAGTTTTCAGAAATGCACAGGTTTGGTAGGTTTCCCTAGGTGCCGGCTAAGCTAGAGGCCAAAATCTACAGGTAGGCACTTCGCAAAAAACACCTCTGTTTTCTTCCCAAAATTTGGATGTGTCCACGTTGCGCTTTGGGGCGTTTCCTGTCGCGGGCGCTAGGCCTACCCACACAAGTGAGGTATCATTTTTATCGGGAGACTTGGGGGAACGCTGGGTGGAAGGAAATTTGTGGCTCCTCTCAGATTCCAGAACTTTCTGCCACAGAAATGTGAGGAACATGTGTTTTTTTAGCCAAATTTTGAGGTCTGCAAAGGATTCTGGGTAACAGAACCTGGTCCGAGCCCCGCAAGTCACCCCTCCTTGGATTCCCCTAGGTCTCTAGTTTTCAGAAATGCACAGGTTTGGTAGGTTTCCCTAGGTGCCGGCTGAGCTAGAGGCCAAAATCTACAGGTAGGCACTTCGCAAAAAACACCTCTGTTTTCTTCCACAAATGTGGATGTGTCCACGTGGCGCTTTGAGGCGTTTCCTGTCGCGGGCGCTAGGCCTACCCACACAAGTGAGGTATCATTTTTATCGGGAGACTTGGGAGAACGCTGGGTGGAAGGAAATTTGTGGCTCCTCTCAGATTCCAGAACTTTCTGCCACAGAAATGTGAGGAACATGTGTTTTTTTAGCCAAATTGTGAGGTTTGCAAAGGATTCTGGGTAACAGAACCTGGTCTGAGCCCCGCAAGCCACCCCATCTTGGATTCCCCTAGGTCCCTAGTTTTCAGAAATGCACAGGTTTGGTAGGTTTCCCTAGGTGCCGGCTAAGCTAGAGGCCAAAATCTACAGGTAGGCACTTCGCAAAAAACACCTCTGTTTTCTTCCCAAAATTTGGATGTGTCCACGTTGCGCTTTGGGGCGTTTCCTGTCGCGGGCGCTAGGCCTACCCACACAAGTGAGGTATCATTTTTATCGGGAGACTTGGGGGAACGCTGGGTTGGAGGAAATTTGTGGCTCCTCTCAGATTCCAGAACTTTCTGCCACAGAAATGTGAGGAACATGTGTTTTTTTAGCCAAATTGTGAGGTTTGCAAAGGATTCTGGGTAACAGAACCTGGTCTGAGCCCCGCAAGCCACCCCATCTTGGATTCCCCTAGGTCCCTAGTTTTCAGAAATGCACAGGTTTGGTAGGTTTCCCTAGGTGCCGGCTGAGCTAGAGGCCATAATCTACAGGTAGGCACTTCGCAAAAAACACCTCTGTTTTCTTCCAAAAATGTGGATGTGTCCACGTGGCGCTTTGGGGCGTTTCCTGTCGCGGGCGCTAGGCCTACCCACACAAGTGAGGTATCATTTTTATCGGGAGACTTGGGGGAACGCTGGGTGGAAGGAAATTTGTGGCTCCTTTCAGATTCCAGAACTTTCTGCCACAGAAATGTGAGGAACATGTGTTTTTTTAGCCAAATTTTGAGGTTTGCAAAGGATTCTGGGTAATAGAACCTGGTCCGAGCCCCGCAAGTCACCCCTCCTTGGATTCCCCTAGGTCTCTAGTTTTCAGAAATGCACAGGTTTGGTAGGTTTCCCTAGGTGCCGGCTGAGCTAGAGGCCAAAATCTACAGGTAGGCACTTCGCAAAAAACACCTCTGTTTTCTTCCAAAAATTTGGATGTGTCCAACTTGCGCTTTGGGGCATTTCCTGTCGCAGGCGCTAGGCCTACCCACACAAGTGAGGTATCATTTTTATCAGGAGACTTGGGGGAACGCTGGGTGGAAGGAAATTTGTGGCTCCTCTCAGATTCCAGAACTTTCTGCCACAGAAATGTGAGGAACATGTGTTTTTTTAGCCAAATTTTGAGGTTTGCAAAGGATTCTGGGTAACAGAACCTGGTCCGAGCCCCGCAAGTCACCCCTCCTTGGATTCCCCTAGGTCTCTAGTTTTCAGAAATGCACAGGTTTGGTAGGTTTCCCTAGGTGCCGGCTGAGGTAGAGGCCAAAATCTACAGGTAGGCACTTCGCAAAAAAACCTCCTGTTTTCTTCCAAAAATTTGGATGTGTCCACGTTGCGCTTTGGGGCGTTTCCTGTCGCGGGCGCTAGGCCTACCCACACAAGTGAGGTATCATTTTTATCGGGAGACTTGGGGGAACACTGGGTGGAAGGAAATTTGTGGCTCCTCTCAGATTCCAGAACTTTCTGCCACAGAAATGTGAGGAACATGTGTTTTTTTTAGCCAAATTTTGAGGTTTGCAAAGGATTCTGGGTAACAGAACCTGGTCCGAGCCCCGCAAGTCACCCCATCTTGGATTCCCCTAGGTCCCTAGTTTTCAGAAATGCACAGGTTTGGTAGGTTTCCCTAGGTGTCGGCTAAGCTAGAGGCCAAAATCTACAGGTAGGCACTTCGCAAAAAACACCTCTGTTTTCTTCCCAAAATTTGGATGTGTCCACGTTGCGCTTTGGGGCGTTTCCTGTCGCGGGCGCTAGGCCTACCCACACAAGTGAGGTATCATTTTTATCGGGAGACTTGGGGGAACGCTGGGTGGAAGGAAATTTGTGGCTCCTCTCAGATTCCAGAACTTTCTGCCACAGAAATGTGAGGAACATGTGTTTTTTTAGCCAAATTTTGAGGTCTGCAAAGGATTCTGGGTAACAGAACCTGGTCCGAGCCCCGCAAGTCACCCCTCCTTGGATTCCCCTAGGTCTCTAGTTTTCAGAAATGCACAGGTTTGGTAGGTTTCCTTAGGTGCCGGCTGAGCTAGAGGCCAAAATCTACAGGTAGGCACTTCGCAAAAAACACCTCTGTTTTCTTCCACAAATGTGGATGTGTCCACGTGGCGCTTTGGGGCGTTTCCTGTCGCGGGCGCTAGGCCTACCCACACAAGTGAGGTATCATTTTTATCGGGAGACTTGGGAGAACGCTGGGTGGAAGGAAATTTGTGGCTCCTCTCAGATTCCAGAACTTTCTGCCACAGAAATGTGAGGAACATGTGTTTTTTTAGCCAAATTTTGAGGTTTGCAAAGGATTCTGGGTAACAGAACCTGGTCTGAGCCCCGCAAGCCACCCCATCTTGGATTCCCCTAGGTCCCTAGTTTTCAGAAATGCACAGGTTTGGTAGGTTTCCCTAGGTGCCGGCTAAGCTAGAGGCCAAAATCTACAGGTAGGCACTTCGCAAAAAACACCTCTGTTTTCTTCCCAAAATTTGGATGTGTCCACGTTGCGCTTTGGGGCGTTTCCTGTCGCGGGCGCTAGGCCTACCCACACAAGTGAGGTATCATTTTTATCGGGAGACTTGGGGGAACGCTGGGTTGGAGGAAATTTGTGGCTCCTCTCAGATTCCAGAACTTTCTGCCACAGAAATGTGAGGAAGATGTATTTTTTTAGCCAAATTTTGAGGTTTGCAAAGGATTCTGGGTAATAGAACCTGGTCCGAGCCCCGCAAGTCACCCCTCCTTGGATTCCCCTAGGTCTCTAGTTTTCAGAAATGCACATGTTTGGTAGGTTTCCCTAGGTGCCGGCTGAGCTAGAGGCCATAATCTACAGGTAGGCACTTCGCAAAAAACACCTCTGTTTTCTTCCAAAAATGTGGATGTGTCCACGTGGCGCTTTGGGGCGTTTCCTGTCGCGGGCGCTAGGCCTACCTACACAAGTGAGGTATCATTTTTATCGGGAGACTTGGGGGAACGCTGGGTGGAAGGAAATTTGTGGCTCCTTTCAGATTCCAGAACTTTCTGCCACAGAAATGTGAGGAACATGTGTTTTTTTAGGCAAATTTTGAGGTTTGCAAAGGATTCTGGGTAATAGAACCTGGTCCGAGCCCCGCAAGTCACCCCTCCTTGGATTCCCCTAGGTCTCTAGTTTTCAGAAATGCACAGGTTTGGTAGGTTTCCCTAGGTGCCGGCTGAGCTAGAGGCCAAAATCTACAGGTAGGCACTTCGCAAAAAACACCTCTGTTTTCTTCCAAAAATTTGGATGTGTCCAACTTGCGCTTTGGGGCATTTCCTGTCGCAGGCGCTAGGCCTACCCACACAAGTGAGGTATCATTTTTATCAGGAGACTTGGGGGAACGCTGGGTGGAAGGAAATTTGTGGCTCCTCTCAGATTCCAGAACTTTCTGCCACAGAAATGTGAGGAACATGTGTTTTTTTAGCCAAATTTTGAGGTTTGCAAAGGATTCTGGGTAACAGAACCTGGTCCGAGCCCCGCAAGTCACCCCTCCTTGGATTCCCCTAGGTCTCTAGTTTTCAGAAATGCACAGGTTTGGTAGGTTTCCCTAGGTGCCGGCTGAGGTAGAGGCCAAAATCTACAGGTAGGCACTTCGCAAAAAAACCTCCTGTTTTCTTCCAAAAATTTGGATGTGTCCACGTTGCGCTTTGGGGCGTTTCCTGTCGCGGGCGCTAGGCCTACCCACACAAGTGAGGTATCATTTTTATCGGGAGACTTGGGGGAACACTGGGTGGAAGGAAATTTGTGGCTCCTCTCAGATTCCAGAACTTTCTGCCACAGAAATGTGAGGAACATGTGTTTTTTTAGCCAAATTTTGAGGTTTGCAAAGGATTCTGGGTAACAGAACCTGGTCCGAGCCCCGCAAGTCACCCCATCTTGGATTCCCCTAGGTCTCTAGTTTTCAGGAATGCACAGGTTTGGTAGGTTTCCCTAGGTGCCGGCTAAGCTAGAGGCCAAAATCTACAGGTAGGCACTTCGCAAAAAACACCTCTGTTTTCTTCCAAAAATTTGGATGTGTCCACGTTGCGCTTTGGGGCATTTCCTGTCATTGGCGCTAGGCCTACCCACACAAGTGAGGTATCATTTTTATTGGGAGACTTGGGGGAACGCTGGGTGGAAGGAAATTTGTGGCTCCTCTCAGATTCCAGAACTTTCTGCCACAGAAATGTGAGGAACATGTGTTTTTTTTAGCCAAATTTTGAGGTCTGCAAAGGATTCTGGGTAACAGAACCTGGTCCGAGCCCCGCAAGTCACCCCTCCTTGGATTCCCCTAGGTCTCTAGTTTTCAGAAATGCACAGGTTTGGTAGGTTTCCCTAGGTGCCGGCTGAGCTAGAGGCTAAAACCTACAGGTAGGCACTTCGCAAAAAACACCTCTGTTTTCTTCCAAAAATGTGGATGTGTCCACGTGGCGCTTTGGGGCGTTTCTTGTCGCGGGCGCTAGGCCTACCCACACAAGTGAGGTATCATTTTTATCGGGAGACTTGGGGGAACGCTGGGTGGAAGGAAATTTGTGGCTCCTCTCAGATTCCAGAACTTTCTGCCACAGAAATGTGAGGAACATGTGTTTTTTTAGCCAAATTTTGAGGTTTGCAAAGGATTCTGGGTAACAGAACCTGGTCCGAGCCCCGCAAGTCACCCCATCTTGGATTCCCCTAGGTCCCTAGTTTTCAGAAATGCACAGGTTTGGTAGGTTTCCCACTGGTGCCGGCTAAGCTAGAGGCCAAAATCTACAGGTAGGCACTTCGCAAAAAACACCTCTGTTTTCTTCCCAAAATTTGGATGTGTCCACGTTGCGCTTTGGGGCATTTCCTGTCATTGGCGCTAGGCCTACCCACACAAGTGAGGTATCATTTTTATTGGGAGACTTGGGGGAACGCTGGGTGGAAGGAAATTTGTGGCTCCTCTCAGATTCCAGAACTTTCTGCCACAGAAATGTGAGGAACATGTGTTTTTTTTAGCCAAATTTTGAGGTCTGCAAAGGAT
The DNA here is from genome assembly GCF_031143425.1 of Pleurodeles waltl. NCBI lineage: Eukaryota > Metazoa > Chordata > Amphibia > Caudata > Salamandridae > Pleurodeles > Pleurodeles waltl. The sequence continues at coordinate 569,298,019 of NC_090449.1, read as the reverse complement.
TCTGGGTAACAGAACCTGGTCCGAGCCCCGCAAGTCACCCCTCCTTGGATTCCCCTAGGTCTCTAGTTTTCAGAAATGCACAGGTTTGGTAGGTTTCCCTAGGTGCCGGCTGAGCTAGAGGCTAAAACCTACAGGTAGGCACTTCGCAAAAAACACCTCTGTTTTCTTCCAAAAATGTGGATGTGTCCACGTGGCGCTTTGGGGCGTTTCTTGTCGCGGGCGCTAGGCCTACCCACACAAGTGAGGTATCATTTTTATCGGGAGACTTGGGGGAACGCTGGGTGGAAGGAAATTTGTGGCTCCTCTCAGATTCCAGAACTTTCTGCCACAGAAATGTGAGGAACATGTGTTTTTTTAGCCAAATTTTGAGGTTTGCAAAGGATTCTGGGTAACAGAACCTGGTCCGAGCCCCGCAAGTCACCCCATCTTGGATTCCCCTAGGTCCCTAGTTTTCAGAAATGCACAGGTTTGGTAGGTTTCCCACTGGTGCCGGCTAAGCTAGAGGCCAAAATCTACAGGTAGGCACTTCGCAAAAAACACCTCTGTTTTCTTCCCAAAATTTGGATGTGTCCACGTTGCGCTTTGGGGCGTTTCCTGTCGCGGGCGCTAGGCCTACCCACACAAGTGAGGTATCATTTTTATCGGGAGACTTGGGGGAACGCTGGGTTGGAGGAAATTTGTGGCTCCTCTCAGATTCCAGAACTTTCTGCCACAGAAATGTGAGGAACATGTGTTTTGTTAGCCAAATTTTGAGGTTTGCAAAGGATTCTGGGTAATAGAACCTGGTCCGAGCCCCGCAAGTCACCCCTCCTTGGATTCCCCTAGGTCTCTAGTTTTCAGAAATGCACAGGTTTGGTAGGTTTCCCTAGGTGCCGGCTGAGCTAGAGGCCAAAATCTACAGGTAGGCACTTCGCAAAAAACACCTCTGTTTTCTTCCAAAAATTTGGATGTGTCCACGTTGCGCTTTGGGGCGTTTCCTGTCGCGGGCGCTAGGCCTACCCACACAAGTGAGGTATCATTTCTATCGGGAGACTTGGGGGAACGCTGGGTGGAAGGAAATTTGTGGCTCCTCTCAGATTCCAGGGCTTTCTGCCACAGAAATGTGAGGAACATGTGTTTTTTTTAGCCAAATTCTGAGGTTTGCAAAGGATTCTGGGTAACAGAACCTGGTCCGAGCCCCGCAAGTCACCCCTCCTTGGATTCCCCTAGGTCTCTAGTTTTCAGAAATGCACAGGTTTGGTAGGTTTCCCTAGGTGCCGGCTGAGCTAGAGGCCAAAATCCACAGGTAGGCACTTCGCAAAAAACACCTCTGTTTTCTTCCAAAAATGTGGATGTGTCCACGTGGCGCTTTGGGGCATTTCCTGTCGCGGGCGCTAGGCCTACCCACACAAGTGAGGTATCATTTTTATCGGGAGACTTGGGGGAACGCTGGGTGGAAGGAAATTTGTGGCTCCTCTCAGATTCCAGAACTTTCTGCCACAGAAATGTGAGGAACATGTGTTTTTGTAGCCAAATTTTGAGGTTTGCAAAGGATTCTGGGTAACAGAACCTGGTCCGAGCCCCGCAAGCCACCCCATCTTGGATTCCCCTAGGTCCCTAGTTTTCAGAAATGCACAGGTTTGGTAGGTTTCCCTAGGTGCCGGCTAAGCTAGAGGCCAAAATCTACAGGTAGGCACTTCGCAGAAAACACCTCTGTTTTCTACCCAAAATTTGGATGTGTCCACGTTGCGTTTTGGGGCGTTTCCTGTCGCGGGCGCTAGGCCTACCCACACAAGTGAGGTATCATTTTTATCGGGAGACTTGGGGAAACGCTGGGTTGGAGGAAATTTGTGGCTCCTCTCAGATTCCAGAACTTTCTGCCACAGAAATGTGAGGAACATGTGTTTTTTTAGCCAAATTTTGAGGTTTGCAAAGGATTCTGGGTAATAGAACCTGGTCCGAGCTCCGCAAGTCACCCCTCCTTGGATTCCCCTAGGTCTCTAGTTTTCAGAAATGCACAGGTTTGGTAGGTTTCCCTAGGTGCCGGCTGAGCTAGAGGCCAAAATCTACAGGTAGGCACTTCGCAAAAAACACCTCTGTTTTCTTCCAAAAATTTGGATGTGTCCACGTTGCGCTTTGGGGCATTTCCTGTCGCAGGCGCTAGGCCTACCCACACAAGTGAGGTATCATTTTTATCGGGAGACTTGAGGGAACGCTGGGTGGAAGGAAATTTGTGGCTCCTCTCAGATTCCAGAACTTTCTGCCACAGAAATGTGAGGAACATGTGTTTTTTTAGCCAAATTTTGAGGTTTGCAAAGGATTCTGGGTAACAGAACCTGGTCCGAGCCCCGCAAGTCACCCCTCCTTGGATTCCCCTAGGTCTCTAGTTTTCAGAAATGCACAGGTTTGGTAGGTTTCCCTAGGTGCCGGCTGAGGTAGAGGCCAAAATCTACAGGTAGGCACTTCGCAAAAAACACCTCCTGTTTTCTTCCAAAAATTTGGATGTGTCACGTTGCGCTTTGGGGCGTTTCCTGTCGCGGGCGCTAGGCCTACCCACACAAGTGAGGTATCATTTTTATCGGGAGACTTGCGGGAACGCTGGGTGGAAGGAAATTTGTGGCTCCTCTCAGATTCCAGAACTTTCTGCCACAAAATTGTGAGGAACATGTGTTTTTTTAGCCAAATTTTGAGGTTTGCAAAGGATTCTGGGTAACAGAACCTTGTCAGAGCCCCACAAGTCACCCCTATTTGGATTCCCCTAGGTCTCTAGTTTTCAGAAATGCACAGGTTTGGTAGGTTTCCCTAGGTGCCGGCTGAGCTAGAGGCCAAAATCCACAGGTAGGCACTTCGTAAAAAACACCTCTGTTTTCTTCCCAAAATTTGGATGTGTCCACGTTGCGCTTTGGGGCGTTTCCTGTCGCGGGCGCTAGGCCTACCCACACAAGTGAGGTATCATTTTTATCGGGAGACTTGGGGGAACGCTGGGTGGAAGGAAATTTGTGGCTCCTCTCAGATTCCAGAACTTTCTGCCACAGAAATGTGAGGAACATGTGTTTTTTAGCCAAATTTTGAGGTTTGCAAAGGATTCTGGGTAACAGAACCTGGTCCGAGCCCCGCAAGTCAACCCATCTTGGATTCCCCTAGGTCTCTAGTTTTCAGAAATGCACAGGTTTGGTAGGTTTCCCTAGGTGCCGGCTGAGCTAGAGGCCAAAATCTACAGGTAGGCACTTCGCAAAAAACACCTCTGTTTTCTTCCAAAAATTTGGATGTGTCCACGTTGCACTTTGGGGCGTTTCCTGTCGCGGGCGCTAGGCCTACCCACACAAGTGAGGTATCATTTTTATCGGGAGACTTGGGGGAACATAGATTAGCAAAACAAGTGTTATTGCCCCTTGTCTTTCTCTACATTTTTTCCTTCCAAATATAGGAGAGTGTGTAAAAAAGACATCTATTTGAGAAATGCCCTGTAATTCACATGCTAGTATGGTCACCCCCGAATTCAGAGATGTGCAAATAACCACTGCTCCTCAACACCTTATCTTGTGCCCTTTTTGGAAATACAAAGGTTTTCTTGATAGCAATTTTTTACTCTTTATATTTCAGCAAATGAAGTGCTGTATACCCGGTATAGAATGAAAACGCACTGCAGGGTGCAGCTCATTTATTGGCTCTGGGTTCCTAGGGTTCTTGATGAACCTACAAGCCCTCTATATCCCCGCAACCAGAGTAGTCCAGCAGATGTAACGGTATATTGCTTTCGATAATCTGACATTGCAGGGAAAAGTTACAGAGTAAAACGTAGAGAAACATTTACGTTTTTTTCACCTCTATTTCAATATTTTTCTTTTTCAGTTGTTATTTTCTGTAGGAAACCCTTGTAGGATCTACACAAATGACCCCTTGCTGAATTCAGAATTTTGTCTACTTTTCAGAAATGTTTAGGTTTCTGGGATCCAGCATTGGTTTCATGCCCATTTCTGTCACTGACTGGAAGGAGGCTGAAAGCACAAAAAATTGCAAAAATGAGGTATTTCCCAGTAAAATGCCACAATTGTGTTGAAAAATTGGGTTTTCTGATTCAAGTCTGCCTGTTCCTGAAAGCTGGAAAGCTGCTGAGTTTAGCACCGCAAACCCTTTGTTGATGCCATTTTCAGGGGAAAAACCACTAGCCTTCTTCTGCAGCCACTTTTTCAATTTTTTTTGAAAAAAACGAAATTTTCCCTGTATTTTGGCCAATTTCTTGGCCTCCTTCAGGGGAACCCACAAAGTCTGGTTACCTCTAGAATCCCTAGGATGTTGGAAAAAAAGGACGCAAATTTGGCTTGGTTAGCTTATGTGGACAAAAAAGTTATGAGGGCCTAAGCGCGAACTGCTCCAAATAGGCAAAAAAAGGCCTGGCACAGGAGGGGGAAAAGGCCTGGCAGCGAAGGGGTTAACACACCAAAATCTGCATTTTACGGTAAATGCCTTATGTTTTCCACTGTTAAATTTCAGCAGGTTTGACCTGCCAAAATTAAACAAATATTGAGGTATTTAATATATGACAATTATCGAATGTGTTAAATAAAAGCAAACTCATAATTCCGTCCTGTGCATAAATTGGGGTTTAAGCGCAGGACGGAATTCATCCCCCAACTTGTGATCAGGCCTTTAATATAATGTTTCGTCCTTTTGGTGGTTTGTATGAAAGGTGTATATTTCTTTTCCAGAAATGCTACATGTAGTTCAGGATTGTGCCTGTTGTGCGGCTATTCATGTCTTACTAGTTTCATAAGTGAATCACGCTTAATTCAAACCAGATATTCGCCTTGGGCCAGATGTACGAAGGATTTGCGAGTTGCAACCCATTTGCTAACCCAAAACTGAGTTGCAACTGAACTCCAACTCGCAAAAATTGTGACGCCACATAGCAAGTCGGTTTTAGGGAATCGCTAATACAGATTAGCACACTGGGGGCCAGATGTAGCAAGCCATTTGTGCCTTGCAAACTGGGAAAAACGCAGTTTGCGAGGCGCAAAAGTCCAAACGCGAAGCACAACCTCAAATTGCGAGTCGATACCGACTCGCAATTTGTGGCTGCGACTCGCAAATAGGAAGGGGTGTTCCCTTCCTATTTGCGACCACATCGCAATGCAGAGCTGCTTTGGGACCGTGAATGCGGTCGCAAACCAACTCGCAGTTACCATCCACTTGAAGTGGATGGTAACTCATTCGCAAAAGGGAAGGGGTCCCCATGGGACCCCTTCCCCTTTGTGAATGCCCAAAAAAATATTTTTTCAGAGCAGGCAGTGGTCCTATGGACCACTGCCTACTCTTAAAAAACCGAAACTAAATGGTTTCGGTATTTTTGCTTTTTGCAGCTCGTTTTCCTTTAAGGAAAACGGGCTGCAAAAAGAAAAAAAAAAAACTGCTTCATTCAAAAAGCAGTCACGGACATGGTGGTCTGCTGTCTCCAGCAGGCCACCATCCCTGTGAGTCCCTAGACTCGCTATGGGGTCGCAAACTGCGACCCACCTCATAAATATTCATGAGGTGGGTCTTTGCGACCCCATAGCGAGTCGCAGAAGGTGTCTGAGACACCTTTCTGCATCTCGTATTGCGAGTTGCAATTTGCAAGTCGCTATGACTCGCAAATTGCAAGTTGCAATTTTTTACTTACCTACATCTGGCCCTGGATGTATGAGGCAGTCGCAAATAGTCACTATTTTGCCCGCTTGCACATGCAATTTACCACCAATTCAAACCAGGTGGTAAATGGGTGCAAACTATAAAAGCAGGCCCAGAATGCACCATGAATGTCCACAATGGCTGCCCTGTATGTGATAGCAAGGAGGATGCGAATACTGGCAGCTCAGCAGAGGCGGAGACAAGAGAGGATATTGAGAGTCAGGGTGGCCATTTTTGACCAAACTGAGAAAGAGATATATGACAAATGCAGGCTAAGTAGCACTATGATTTTAGATGTAATTGACCTCTTAAAGCCACACCTATAAAATAGTACTCTGTGCAGCAGCTCCATTCCAACCCATGTCCAGATCCTGTGCTGGTTACACCTATTAGCCACTAACTGTTGCAGGTGAGCTCTCGCGTTTCTTTCACTCTTTCCTTTATGCCATGATCCTCAATATCGTCCACCACATATACATGCCCATGAATGATGAGGAATTGCAGATTTCAAAATTGCAACTTTACCGCATTGCTAAATTTCTCCAGGTCATAGGGAGCATAGATGGAAAACAAGTGCCCATATGTCCACTATCCAATATAGAATACCTGTTTCAGAACCGGAAAAACATGCATCCCAGAGTAGCGGAAGGGAGAAGGCGCAGGGTCCACATTGCTACCCATTACTTCACAAGGTAAGACATGCTCCATTGCACAATACTGTTAAAAAGCTTGCACCACACTTGATTGCATGCTCAAACTAAAGGTACCTTTAATGGCAGGTGTTACATACAGTTGACAGACAAGCTGTCATTGACAATAAATCATACACCATGCATTCAGCATGTGGTTGGTTACAGCACCAACAAAATGAAGTAAAGAAAATAACGATTTCCACTCTGAGTGGAGCACCACCATTATTTCCTGGAAGTGCCTCTGGTTTATGTAGTACTTTCATGTTGAGGTGCAGAAGTGTGACTGGTACTGCGTTGCCCCACACGTGCCTGTGGCAGATATGCTACTGACGCTGGAGATTTCATGGTCAGGAGCCCCTGCACTCACATCAGTGGCAATATATGCTGACTGGATTGTCTCCACTGCAGCTGTGATCTGGCAAAACCCCTGGACTCATCCCCACTGAAGTGGCCCATCTCCACCTGTAGAGCCACAGTATGCCTGGGTAGTGTAGTGGTGGCCTGTGTGAGTCCCCCAATGGCAATGGTCATGGCATCCATTTGTACTGCATTGCTTCTCTCCCTCGTCTTTGAGTATTCCTGTCTTCCAACATCTCAGCACACAGATTTTCAAGGGGACCTGTCAGTAGGTCCATTTTTGTGTCCATGCAGGCCTGATTGTCAGCCAGCTGATTTGTCCATTATGCTGAACCCCAGGGTAATGGACTGTTGCATGACCTGCAATTTGTGGTTGATCATCTTTATTTGTTTGTGCTGCAGGCGCTGAATCTGCAGCATTGATGCCTTCAGCCCACCGGACAATGCCTCTTGGTCGCCAGTGCCCTGAGAACCAGAAGCCTGAGGTCTTTGACGTTGCCTACGGCCATGCAGGGTGGAGCGCTGCTGTCGGACATGACAATTAGCTGGAGGGTTGGAGTGGGTGCCTGTATGGTGTCCTCACACCCTACTGCTGATTCCTGTGGAGAGGAGGGTGTTGGTGCTCCTTGTCCATAGTAAGTAAACCTACAAGGGGACGCTTTTGGGTCGATGAATCTTTTGGATCACATATGGTGTCCTAGTCAAGTATAGCGAGTAGAAGACAGTATTAACAAATCAATCCAATCAACTTCAATATACCATGAACTAATCTAATCAGAAAAACCACATGACTCATATGAAAAGTTAGTTCAGTTTATTCCCTATTAGTCACAGCTCTAATCATAAACCTCTATTCAATATTGTCATGATTTCAAATTTATTAATTAGCAAAAATGTATTATTTGCAACTTAAGCAATGCATTCTCATCACCTTGTTAATAATGCAGTTGATTTTTAAACAAAGCAATAGCAACTCATGAGATTATTGAATGATTCAGCAACATAAGTCAGCCAGTCTGAGTGACCGTAAATCACCCTAGTCAGCCTACCTATCTCCAGATTAGCATCAGCATGTGGGGCTTCATGCTAAAACAATTTAGTCAAAAATCATCAATTTGGAAAAATCTAAGAAACGTTAAATCAGCGCAGTTGGTACCTAGAAAGAAAGGCATCAATTAATAATTCTTGTTATAGCTACCTATCCAAGATAGATCAGCAACGAGTCAGGCTTCGTCTCCAGGTCTTCAGTCATTGTGAGAAAACAGGGCTGATTGCAGAGGCCCCCTAACTTTTTACCCCCATTTTCCACTTTTTGATGGTGTTTCCCTGACTCTGAGGGTGCCCTGGGTACTGCTAACCAGTCCCAGGGCCTGTGCTCTGTGTAAAATCAATATGCAAATTAGGCTAATTATAATTGGCTAAGTCAACCTACCTATAAGTCCCTAGTATATGGTAGGGCATGTAGGTTTAGGGACCACACCATAGGTGGTGCACCCATAGGTGCACTGCTGAGGTGCCCAGTGTCATTGTAAAGGCAGGCCTGCCTTGCTGGTTGCTTTTAAATTAAAGTTATATGCAAATTCGACTTTGGAATTAAAAGTAGTTCCAAAGCCTTAAACGACCTTATATTTACATATAAGTCACCCCTAAGGTGTGCCCTATGTGCCCCTACGGGCTGGGTGCCGTGTAACTATAAGCAGGGACCTTATAAAAGTAGTTTTATAAGCCCTGGTGAGGTAAAAAGAGCCAAATTTGTTTTCCCTCTTTTTAGTGAATGGCCTTCATAGGCTAGAATGGGGAGACTTTATTTTAATTTTTAAAGTCCCCTTAAGTAATGGATACCAAGAGTTTGGTATCAAATTAATTGTTATAATAAATCCCACAACTTCCAGTTGTGGGATTTAATATAACTTGTTCAGGTAAAGAGTTTTGAACTTTACTTGAAAAGTTGCCAATTTCAGCCCTGCATTGCTTTTACTGCTGTGCTCTGATTGGCCAGACTCTGGCAGCCTGGCCAGACTGACTTGATGAGGTGTGAAGTGGCCTGGCTTCACACAAAGAGATGTGCCTATGGGAGGGATTTTCCCCTCAGCAGATAGTGAGGCAGGAAGGGGGAAGGCTGCCAAACTGGTCTTCAAAGGAAGAGAAGGACATTTGGAGCACCCAAGCAACACCCCCACATCCTGCAACCCCAGACAACTAGGTGCCCCTTGATTAGATTAGGAGAGGGCAGGAGAGGGGTGTGTTTATGATTTTTAGCCACACCAGTGGGTGGGCTCAGCCAGATGTAACCTCCAAAAATCAGATTCAGCCATGATGGATTTTTGAAGAATGTTGCCTCCTGGGATTGATTTTTGCCACACTTCCCAGGAAGTGGTCATCACAAGGGGGAAGGATCCTGCTCCTGATTTGAGACTCAGGACCCCCCTGTTTTTCACCCAGGAGCAAGGATAAAACTGGCAGACCTGCACCCACACCTCAGTTCCCTACCACATCCCTACCAGGAAGAACTACAGAAGAAGAAGGACTGCCCTGCCGGACCCCTGGCCTGCACCTGGAACCTGCACTCAGAAGGACTGCACCAGATGAACACTTGGGCTTCACCACAAGAAGGACTTTGCCTGGCCTAAACTGGTTCAAGGAGGGACTCCCTGTTTGCTACAGGGGACAAATTGCTAACCAGAGTCCCCTGCACCAACGCTTAAAGAAATCAACCAGCTGACCACTGCCCAGTGGCCAAAAAGGAGTTTGCGCCAGGTGCATTCTGGGAGTTGTAGTCCGCAACTCCAAGGATCATCTGAGAGCTTCTGGACCCTTGGGGTGAGCTGTGGACTCCAAAAGAACCTTAAAAGAACATCTGGGAGAAGATCCAGAAGTTTGGAGAACTTTTGAAAAAACTCCATAAAGGGACCAACCAGCCGCGGCAACTCCAGCCGGCTTGCCTCAACCATGACCCGGCCTGATTTGCAGGTTCGTCCCGGTGAAGAAAATCTCAAAAAAAGAGACTAAGTCCGAAGGTAAAAAGTTGACTGGGACCTCCCAGCCCTCGTATCCGAGGAGGGCTCCAAGGACGTCGGATCAAGATCCAGTTTACCCCGGTCGAAGGATTTTCACCTCAATAAAACGACTAAGTCCGAAGGTAAAAATCTCCACTGAGGGTTCCCGCGACGTGTTTCCGGAGAAGAGTTCCAGGAGGTCAGATTGGACTGGCAGGTTCGTCCCGCTGAAGAAAATCTTCAGAAAAGAGACTTAGGGGGTAATTTTGACCCTGGCGGTACGAGACCACCAGGGCTAAAATGATGGAAGCATTGCTAACAGGCTGGCGGTGCTTCCTGGCCTATTCCGACCACGGAGGAAGCGCCGCGGTATTCCGCCACATTTGCCCCGGCGGTGATAATCCGCCTGGGCAGCGCTGCTAGCAGCACTGCCCAGGGGATTACGAGTCCCGTATCCGCCAGGAAAAGGCTGGGGGAAAGGTGAGTCGCGGGGCCCCTGGTGGCCCCTGCACAGCCCATGCCACCGACATGGGCTGTGCAGGGGCCCCTGACAGGGCCCCATGGAGCTTTTCACTGTCTGCATAGCAGACAGTAAAAAGCGCGACGGGTGCAACTGCACCCATCGCACAGCCGCAACATCGGCTCCATTTGGAGCCGGCTCCTGTGTTGCGGCCGAGATCCCCGCTGGGCCGGCGGGCAGAAACCAGGTTTCCGTCCGCCGTCCCATCGGGGATCTCCAAATGGCCGCGGTGGGAGTGCGGCCGCATAGGCTAGGCCGCCCGCCAAGGTCGTAATGACCCCCTAAGTCCGAAGGTAAACTTTTGACCGAGGCCTCCCACGAGCTGTAGCCGAGCAGGGCTCCATCGCGGTCGGCCTTAAAGTTTGACTTTGCCCCGGTCGAGGTGCAACCAGATGACCCAATTGGCGCTTTTTGTTTCTAGGCACTAAAAAAACAATAATTCTTTAAAAATTCATATTTCCGGTTCCCCTTATCCGATTTTATTCGTTTTTGTGTAATTTTAAAGATAAAAATATAATCTATTTTTATAAATTGGTTTTGGATTTTTAAACTGTTTCCTGTGTTTTATCTAATTACTGTTTTGTGATATTTGAATGCTTTACACTCTGGGGGTGATTCTAACTTCGGCGGGCGGCGGAGGCCGCCCGCCGAAGTTCCCCCACCAAAATACCGCTCCGCGGTCGAAAGACCGCTGAGGGTATTTTGGGATTTGCCCTGGGCTGGCGGGCGGCCGCCAAAAGGCCGCCCGCCAGCCCAGGGCAAATCAGCCTTCCCACGAGGAAGCCGGCTCAGAATTGAGCCGGCGTAGTGGGAAGGTGCGACGGGTGCAGTGGCACCCGTCGCGTATTTCAGTGTCTGCATAGCAGACACTGAAATACTTTGTGGGGCCCTCTTACGGGGGCCCCTGCAGTGCCCATGCCATTGGCATGGGCACTGCAGGGGCCCCCAGGGGCCCCGCGGCACCCCCTACCGTCATCCTGTTCCTGGCGGGAGTCCCGCCAGGAACAGGATGGCGGTAGGGGGTGTCAGAATCCCCATGGCGGCGGAGCGCGCTCCGCCGCCATGGAGGATTCTGCAGGGCAGCGGGAAACCGGCGGGAGACCGCCGGTTTCCCGCATCTGACCGTGGCCGAACCGCCGCGGTCAGAATGCCCTGCGGGGCACCGCCGGTCTGTCGGCGGTGCTCCCGCCGACCCTGGCCCCGGCGGTCTCAGACCGCCGGGGTCAGAATGACCCCCTCTGTCTCCTAAGTTAAGCCTTGTCGCTCGTTGCCAAGCTACCAAGGGTTGAGCTTGGTTTAATTTACTGAGACCTAATTGGACCTAAATGGAGGTTAGTGGCCTATTGCTAAGTGTAGGTACTTACCTGCCCTTACCAATAACCCATTTTCCAACAGGCATCAATAAGACTCGGACTTACAAGAAGCAAGCCCAAGTTTCAGCACTTCGGACAGCGTCTCCTGGCGCCACCAACTTTCGCCTCTCCGTTTTCCACCCTCCGTTCTGCTTTTTCCCCTCATGTCATGACTTTTTATTAGGGTCTCTCAGGCTGTCCCACAATTTGCCCATTGGTCAACTTTATCAGGGGTTATGATTCTAACCTATTATTTTTGTTTACCACTTGTCTACATTATTTTGAGAGTCAAGTTCCATTAACATGATTGGTTCTTCTGTGAATGAGAACATCATCCAGTTCTTTAGGTAACAAAATTGCTGCTCCCAGCTCTTAGTCTGTAGCTCCATTGTTCAAGTCCTGGGAAAGTACATTTGGCCTACTCTTACACATAATTGTATCAATTTGTTCTGATCGTCTCCTGTCCGCTGGTGAGTTTGCATTATTCTTAATACAGTTCGTTGTTGAAGTCTGTGCAGTTCAAGGTTCTTCTCTCCCGTTCCAGTCTGCTGCAGCTCATCACGTCTCCATGTTTAAGCAAGCAAGGCCCAGAGCCAGCTAGGCCTCTGGGTAAGCTAAAAGCGTATGGCATTACAAAACAGAGATTATATAGTTAAATATGACATATTGATACAACTTTAAAATACTTTCACATTAATCAGTACTGTTAACACAGATGGTGGCCACTTCCCGTGGGCACATTTTTCACATTTCACGTTATTTTCATTTACTGGTAATCAAATGTCAAATGTTCTTATTAGCAAATATACGTAAAACATTAGCATTTTCTCATATTGGCATATCAGCTGCAACAAGGGCACACTGCTGAAGTGGCTATGGGATGTAAGGGGCTCACTTTCAAGTGCTACAATTTCCTCTTTCTCCATCTGTCTCCTGTTCTTTTTCTTCATCTGTTGGCCCTTCAATATCTTTTCCAGAGGCATCTAATAGGATAATGGAGATACCATTAAAATATGTAACATGCAAAACACAATCTCAATTGTTGTACTTTAATGCATAAACTTCTAACACTGACTACACTATTACTGTCTATGACTACAATTCCCATGATGCACCATGTGGGATATTTAGAACATGGAACTATCACAACCAGATATGTCTGCTATATATACATGTGGTCACAATGTTCAAGCCCATAAATGTTGCTGTTATAACATTTTTGCCCTTACTTTGTGTGGGTACAGGTGCAGATGTGTCCAGATTGCAAATGCTACAGCAGCCTCATGCTCCAGGGTAGACTCCACCATTTCCTCAAGTGTTGTTCTGGGGGGTGCAGTGGAGGGTCCACATCCTGTAGCATGGAACTTGTTCAGCCGTGTTGCAATCTTTTCCTTGGTGTGTGAACGGAGGTTGTTCCACCTCTTGCATATCTCTTCCACAGAGCGCTCAGCCAGCCTCACAGCATTATTCTTCTGCGGCAGCTGCTTCTGTGACTCTGGAACATTCATGGATTGCCAGCCAAATAGGAGGTAATGGTTAGTGCACACTCCTCCATGAGGATTTCCAGTTCCTGCTCAGAAAACTTCAGTTTTATCTTCCTCCCTCTGCCTCCTTCTGCTGCTCCTGGTTGGTCATTGCTTTTGTTGGACTACTAGTTTTTTGGGCTTCTCCCTTCACTGACTGTGCTGTGCTGCACTCCTGCCTCACTCTCTGTCTGCCTTCATGGCTGCTGTGACCATGCACTTCCTGTCTCATGGGTCATTTCCCTGACCCAAGAAGGGAAAAATGCTTTTTTTGCACTAGTCACTATTGTAACTCTGGTCGCAATATGCGATTATATTCAGAAAATTGAGACCGGATTGGTAATCACAAATAATGGTTACCTGTTATGCAAACTGATTCAATAGTAAGTCACAAAATCAGCTCCCTTGGGAACGTAATGCCATTTAGTGATTTCCTAATTCAAATTCACAAAAATTCTCAATTAGGAAATCGCTAATTTGAGTTTTTGTACATCTGGCTCTTTCCTATCGTATTTAGAAGTATCAAGGACAAAGGATTTAATAAATGTTTTAGCGCTTTATTGCTATTTATTTTCCACTGGAATACATTATATAGAATATGCCTCTTCATTTCCAGCATGATATGAATACCAAAAACTAATTTTGTCTACAAGTAGAATGAAAGCGTTTCTTTGAAATATGCAAAATGCGCAAGTAACATGTGAAAATAAATTTTGAAAAGCTTAGTTTTAATGATGTATAGAGTCATAACCGATGAACTGATGAAATTGACCTAGAACGAGTTACATAGGTTATATAAAAGTCTAGGTAATGCTATGAATATCTATGCCACATTTTTGTGTTGTGCACCAATATTTTTTTAAATGGATGCCATTTCTTGTTTTCTATACAATCTCTTCTGCTTATTCCTTCTCCCAATCAGTGTCCCACCGAAAAGCATCTCTCCTTTTGCTGTGAGAAGACTCAAGCAGATGACGTTTATGAATTAGTAGTGTCTAATATCTTGTTATAAACTGTGTGTTGTGAATGAAACTTCCATTATGTACTGTTAGCACGTCAGACTTTTATAAGTAAACTTACAAGGGCACGCGAATAGGTCGATGAACCTTTTGACTCACAATTAACATGTTCTTACCATAGCTCCAGTACATAAATCAAAAATCAATACACAATAATCAACAATCATTAGTGATCAATAAAATCAATAATCAATGGAGTCAGTAATTATCACGCACCATGACCTTTCAGTCATGAATAACCACACCTGTAGTAAAATTTAGAATGTTTATTTCCCTATATTAACAATGCTAAGGTCATGTAGATTAATCTCAAATTCAGATGAAACACATACAAAAACAACACTGGTTGTCCAAAGCGGCGGAAGAAACCCAGTCTAATCAAGGCTTGAACTAAAACACTTTCTAGAGTTACAGTGTAAATCAATAGCAGAGTCAGCTGTGTTAATGAGACGTAATACATGTAGTTAATCAGAGAAATGTCATAAGTCAGAATCCTCAACTAACACCAAAATAGCATCAGCATGTTGGGTTTCATGCAAAACAATTTAGTGCCACAAATTTGGAAAACATCTAACTATGGTTCTATCAAAACAGCGCAGTTGATACCTAGAAAGAAAAAGCAAATATGCATGATAATCACATTTCAATTTATAACCTATCCTCAGTATGGGTCAGCAAAGCAGAATCAGTCTAGGTCCTCAGGACATCAGTCGATCAGCAAGGCATCAAGCTCTCAGTCAGGGAATATGAGCCCATTGAGCCAGAGTGAATAGTCTCTTTCATTAAGTCTCACATTTCTCAATATCTGAACAAGTTTCTCCCTCTCCTAAAGGCTTCTGGTCTTTTCCCTCTACGGTGTTGTTATATCAAAGTCACCTAAACTATCCCCTAATTCCCTATTGGTCAATTAATTGTATGTTCACACTCTGTCAAATAACACTACTATACCAAATCTATAAATTCTAATATTTCTAATATTTCTCCATTCCTATACTGTTGTTTGGTTCATCTGACGAAGTTCTCATCATCCGGCTTGTCAGGTAACAATATTGTTGCAGCTTACACTCTAGTCAGTATCTTAATTGTTCTTGTCCTGGGAAAGCCCATATTACACACATTACACATAAAATGTTACATTAGCAAGAATATCATCTCCTAGCAGTCGGTTCTCACGAAAAGCTTCCGTTAAGCACATTTAACAATACAATAGACATTTCACAGTTTAATTCACTTGGTCAGCATTTTTATTAAACACTAAGAAATACAGTTTCTGCATAAGGCCTGGCAACATAGGCCAAGACACTTGCTAAGTTAAGGCCTAAAATTAATAAAGCTAAAGCATACGTTGTAACCCTTAATATAACATAGTACTGCATCAGTATAACATATATTCAACATTTCATATTTATTATTCACTAATTAGTACAGTTCGTTAATATTGGTGGCCATTCTTTCGAGGTCACATTTTCAAATGTGTGCATTATTTTTCTATGTTATTTCATTTTCTACATAATCTCATTATTCAAAATACATAAACACTCATTAATACAATTTATTAAAGACACCTGTGCTAGCAATACCCAAAGTATCATTTTCAGTTACGTTTGCAGGAAGTTCCGCTGAAGACATGTGAGTTCTATGAGCTATTGTTCATGAAATGTTTCACGTAGCCTTATGGCTAGGGCCACTGGAATTATGCGATTGTGTGGGTGTGCAGTTTTTGCATAGGTACAGATTTGGCACATTTGCCACATAATCTATCATTAGCTGCTTAATCTGCAAATTAAAAACACAGTGACACATGTTGGCCTGCAGTGAAGGCCCTTAGCAAAGGTTGACTGGTTGCTTCTCTGTTGTTAATTGCTATATTTGAGTATTGCACTGGAGATGCAACCAAACCCAGTCATTGTTAATAAGCGTAAAGATGACAATATAAATAATACTATCATAGAATGTGCCTCGTTATGCCACAACATTTAGATTTTTTTTGCTGCATGAATTATTCAAACCTGTCACATAATTTGGCCCTTTCCTGACACATAATTCTAAGGCCCGGCTTTACTGGCTACTAAAGCCCTGAACGGCTTGCACCTATAACAAGGGACCGAGCACCCCTGCAATCTTGGCATCATCCTGGACAGTAAGCTCACCAAGAAAAGCCAGATCAATTCAGTTTAATCTGCCTGCTTCCTCACCCTTCGCATGTTTTGTAAGATCTTCAAGTAGCTCCCCATTGACACCAGATGCACAAGCCCTTGTCACCAGCTGAGTTGTCTATTGCAACTCTGTCTACATGGGAATCACCTCACACCTCCTTAAGAAACTGCAAAGAATACAGAGTTCACTGGCTAGACACATCTGAGACATCCCTAAGTGGACTCACTTTACCCCATACCTCAAGAAGCTCAGCAGGCTCCCCATTCAGAAGAGATGTCAGTTCAAGTTATTGATCCACACCTTCAAGGTCCTCCACAACAAGTGACCAGCTTACATATGCCACCGACTGAACTTCAACCAAACATCCAGACACCTGCACTCCGCCGCCCTGTGCCTCACCCATGCCCCCAGCATCCACTACAGCACCAAATGATCTCTTACCTCACTGCGAAGTCCTGGAACAACCACCTACTTCACCTCAAAACCTTATTCTCTCTGCTGGAATTCAGAAAACGACTTAAGACCTGGCTGTTCAACTGAGTCACCTGCAGCAATGTTCTCAGCGCCTGGATACCCTGTGATTAGCCGCGCTATACAAATCCAATTTGATTTGATCTGACATATTAAAGTGGTGGGGTCTAAACACCTAACCTGAATTTCAGCAAGAGAGCCCAACATTTTGAAGGGCCATTTGGGGGGACAGCTCCAATTCTTGCATCTGTGTCCCGAGGACTTCAGAAGTGTTTTTAGGTCAAGCACAGCAGCGCCCAAGCGCTGCTTTTCCGATGTGTTGGTATGTATCTGGGCTTTTAACCAGGCCCATCACTATCACTCGTTCATGGGCATGCCTTTCAAAAATGCTTTGTTTTCGTTGGTAAATGCTTTACGTTTGTCCCTCCTTAGGTGGTTTAGTTACCGCATTGGACATTGCCCTGTTACATGACTAATTACACTTTTGTGACACGTTTGACTGCGAGCGAACTTTGTTTTCCTTTTGTGTGCTGCTTCACGCTGATGGCATGGTGCTTTGAATCGGCTCACTTATGTGAAACTGTATTCCTTTTCATTTTCAATTAATGTGGCAAGAAAAGTCTGGTTAGCAGTTCACAACGCTAATAGCTCCAACTCGAGCAAATGCTAGACCCATTGCATTGCAAATGCTTGTTTATACCAGATGTGACACAGGAATCAGAGAGTTTGCAGGACTTTTAAATGTATCTGTGCCCAGCAGAAATAATGTATTTAGACCCCCAAATCACTTACCTTAGTATTGCACATCGTAATAATGCAATCTCATGTATGACTGTTTTATATTCACACTTCATTATCAGAGGAATATAAGTGAGGTGGGACCTGCCAGGTCTCAGAACTGCCAGTAATTTAAAAAATGACTTTTAAGTAGGTCCCTATTGGATTCTATATTCTTTACAGACAGAAACATGTTTCAATTTCTCAACAATTACTCTTAAAACCCTTAAGGTAATCAATGCAGCAATTCAGTCGCTATTTACACTTCACATGTTTCACGTCATCCTTAAGAGTGCTTGTTTTTTCAAGGTGCATTTCCACAGGTTTTTTTCTTGCAACATATGGTTCTTGTTTGGTGAACATTTTCTTGATGGATTCGCTTCCAAGTATCTTAGTACACTCAGGTTGCGGTGATATTTAACAATGGCGCACAATGCAAAGCTCTAAATTCGAAGCTGACAGCAGTGCGAGTTTCTCACAGTGCATGTCAGTGGATCATAAACCTGTGCAGACTGCATGCACATCCAATCCTTTGCCTCTCAACAGAGCAAGAAGAGCAATGTTCATGAGAGAGCGTAGTTTAAATAACATATATTAGAATGAAATGCTCATATCAATGCTTAACGATGTTGCATAGAAACGACAATAATAGTGATTTTGCTTAAACGCGCATCTGAATTATGACTTTAATGTGTGTGGCCACCAATATATACATGTGAACTAATAATGATGAGTAAAACTGTTCATGCTATGGTTTATATTAACATTTACGATATTGCATTTATATTAAAATCTCATAGGCCTTAAGTTAGCGTGAGCTGTGGGTTTTAGCTGCCTGGCTCTCATATTAAAAGCATTTTTCTGTTTTCCAGTGTGCTGACTCACAAAGGGCCATGACCCTGCAAATGTTCTTTTTCTTCAACTTGGAAGATGATTGTATCGGTACAAATCTGTTCTCATCTGCATGCTTGCTGCTTTAGTATGAGTTTATATACAAAGTTGAAACAAATGTAGATTAATGTAATGTACAAGGACGTTTAAACCATGGACAAAGGAACTCATGACCCGAGAAGATGTGCCAACCCGTGAAGTAATCGCCGGATGTGCCACCTCCGAAGACGTCAATTATAAAGACCAATCAAAGTGTTATGAATTATCGTGGGGTGACAATTAGAAGTACCTAATGTATAATTTGATAGGTTAAAGATAGTGGGGTACAGCAAATGTCCAATAGAATTTTGGGGGAAGGTATTACGAAAAAGGGATAAAACCCCATGTCACAGAAGGGTCGAGAGAACTAGGTAGGGAATGCTATTGATTTTATCCAGAAACTCTGTCACTCTGTTTGGTGACTTTGAATACTTATTAAAACCTTCTTCACCCATAGACTACCCTATACACTTCTCCTCCTTATGAGGGAAGTGTCCCCTGTTCTCTAGACAAGGTTTAGACTGATGGCGTTTTGACTGATGTCCTGAAGACGAAGACTGATCCTGTGTGCTGACCTAATCTTTGGAGGGTAATTATGACAATGCAATTTGTAATTTGTCTGTTTGCTTTTCCTTTCTAGGTACCAACTGCTCATTTTGATAGAGACCATAGTTAGAAGTTTTCTAAATTGGTGTTCTAAATTATTTTCGCATGAAGCCCAACATGCTGATGCTAATTAGTGGTTAGGACGGGAGTCCACTTTGACTGACGCAAATAGACAAATGACTGATGTTACGCTATGCTGAACTAAGACATATATGACATTCACTGTATTCTGATCTATGTTCACGCTGTGCTATGTTCTTATGTTTGTGATTCTTGCATTAATGAAATCTTATCACAGTTGCCATATTGTGACTATGCACTTATGCTTCCTGATATTGAGATTAACTCTTTTGCTCGTAGATTGTAATCAATAGGGAATAAAATTCATAAAATTCTACCAAGGTGTGGTTATTCATGGCTGAAAGGTCATGATTGCGTTGACAATTTGATTAAGGTCTTTATCTAAAGTAAAGTGCATTGTGGTGGTAAATATTGATTACATTATTGATATATTGCTTGACATATTGATCAGTTATCTCGTCCTACGGTGTCTCTCCACTAGGTCACAAGATTCATTGGCCTAAAACGAGTCCTAATGTGTAACAAATTAACATAGAAGGACGCGTTAACAGTTCTGGTAGCAGAGCGACGGTTTTGGCCCTTGGGGGCCCTAGGACGGAGAATCATTGTTTAATTTGTTTTTATGTGATGATGCAAATTGGAGGTATGATGGGTTTCTAAGTTCACCATGACTTTCCCGGGATCTCAGAGCCTGCCTAAGTGAGTTGGGGATGTTCTTGGCGCCATGATGTGTGTGGTTTAGGGTTTTGCGCTTGCTAGCTTATGCCTTTTGCAGGTGGTTGTGAGATTTGTGTGTATTTAGGTCAAATATGTGTTATTTAGTAGGAGTAGGCGTACTCCGCAGTACGCGAGTAGGGAAGTCGGCGTACTTCACATGAGTGTGGCACTTAGTGCTCAAAAAAATTATCCACGTGGTTGGTTGTTTATGTATGGACCGTCGTGGTCTAAGACTCCGGAGTATGTTGACAAGTGTAGAAGACACTTGGATTTATGTTGTAATCTGTGCGGTTTAATAGGTCAATCGGGCGTGGTTGACAAGTCAAGTTTGAGTTGAAACGCATGTGTGAAAACTTCGATGGAGATTTTGCAAATTCTAAAGTGCACTAGGACGAGCCATTGACAAGTTGAGATTAGAAATTGCGGGTCAAATTCTACTTGTGTATGCGGGAGCTGATAAGGAGAAAATAGCGGCCGAGGCTTCAAGTAAAATCTCTGTAAAGTTCTGAAGCGAATGTGTTACCCTTCCTGTAGTAAACCGTCAGATTTGTGTTGTCATTTAAGGTGCTCGCAATAATTTGCATTAGTTTGTATGAATTCAGTAAGGAGCGGACGAGCCGCAAGACTTTGTCAGCTGCAGTGTGTGTGAGTGTGACGTCAGTGGTGCCGCGCTGAGATAGGTCAGTTATCGAGAGGGGTCGCGCACGGATTGGCTGCCGTCTGTGAGAGGCAATAGATTGAGAAAGGTGGGTGAAGAGTGTCCTGGGAACTAAGTCACTTCTGATTAAAATACCAATAGAGAAAAACGCAAAATGAATTTTGTCAAGGCATTTAAGAGCGCTCTGAAAGGAGACGCATATATTGTAGCAACTGATGGGGAGCCTACACCACCCGAGAGTACTCCAGCTTATATAGTCATGGAAGAGAAAGGTGTCGCGCCTTGTTTATGGATGAAACAGTGGCAAAAATTAACAGAGAAGGGGGGATGTTTAGCATTCCCAGAACAAGGGACATTCAATACGAGGGTGCTCGAAAATTTGAGGTGGATGTTAAGTGTACAGAAACCACCTCCGAGGCCAGCTCAGTATGAAGCTTTTGCGGTTTGGGATCTAATGGCTCTTAAACAAAGGCAAGAAAAGTTTCAGAGAAGACTGAGAAGGGCAGAAAAATCTTATGCAGAGGCTAGATGGGATAACGAGAGTAAAATGTGGAGAAGGGGAATTGTTGACGGATTAAAATTGTTTCCAGCGATAGCACAGGGAGAAGAGACACAGGGAAAGAAAGCCTCCTGTAAGAAAGACAAAGACTCGAACAATTCTAAAGAAAGTAAAAGACCTTGGGAAGAGGAAGATGATTCAGACGATGAAGAATTCATGGACAGATTATTACATGATCGCCCGCCACCTTATGCGGTGAGCGATAGTGCTCCAAGCACTAGCATAGACCCTGGGAACCAGACGCAGGAAAAGGGAGTTGCTGATACAGTACAGACTAGTGATACGGCTTCGATACAGAATGGTGTCAGTGTACCCGCTGCACCAGACATACCGATACAGTTGCAACCTCCACCGCAGATACAGAGAATCTACCCAGACATCCCAGTACTTGAGACTACTACAAACCTGATAGTTCCACCCGACCCGATATACACGAAATCAAAATCAGTGCAGATTGAGTCAACTCTGAAATTACTGTCCCAACCGCAGCCACAGCTGATACCAGGGTACAACCCAGTAGCTGGTCCGCCGTTAATACCTGTCCTGGGTACTTTGGAACAGACTTATGGAGTTACTGCTCCACGGAGTCTGGGACCGGGTCAGACACCTGCTGCCATATCGTTACCAATTACTGTCGGTCCACCAGTGCCATTGTATGCGCAGGGCAAAGCTGGCGTATGTGACCGGGGGTAATGACTCAAGATGTGATAAGAGGAAGGTCCATGGGAACTCCCCAGATAATGGCCCCAGGAGAACAAACAGTTGAACAGCCGAGGTCTTTAATGAACCATAGCCCAGTGGGAGCACCCATAGAAGCAATGCGTCAAGCAGGGCTAGGGGTTTTAACCCCGCAGACAATGAGTACAAACACCTCATATTCACCGATGATACATACAGGGAACATCTCACCGCAGGGTTTCACAGTCCAACAGTTAAACGAATGGCTAGAAAAGACTTATACTTCACAAAGGGATGCAGTGGTTGCAGTCGAACCAGAAAAGAAAAAACAAGATGAGTACCTAAACTTTGTAAGGTTAGGGGCAGAAGCTGCTGAATTAGTGGAAGGTACGATGGGAGTAAATAGATTGGAGTCATACACGGAAGCAGAATTAAGATTCCTATGCACCAAGATTACCAAAGAAGTAGGTAAGGTGCATCAGAGATTAGCGAACCTGGCAGATAAATACAATATTGATCTCGGAAACACTAAACACCTGAAAAGAAGTTACAGATTGGACTTTGACTCTAAAGATTTTGAGCACATGAGGTCTGCGGGAATGAAGGCACATTTGAAGGAATTGTTGCAAAGTGCGCAAGTTTGGGGTGCGCTGGAAAAATGGGAAGGCAGGTGGGCAAAGAAAAGAGATGAGGAAAAGGGTGACAGTCCAGAGTCTAATCAAGCCAAGGCCTCACCCGAAATGGAATCAGTAAAAATATTACCCATGAGAGAAACAGCTGGTGGTGTCTTAGTTCATGTACCATGGTCCAGAGGAGACATCCTATCTTTTACCAATGATTATCCTAGATTGAGGGAGAAACCGATCGAGTGGTACCAACAGACAGATAGGTTTGTGAAATTTGCAAAATGTCTTTGGGAAGACTTGAATACCTTGTTTGAAATCATTGTTCCGCCTGATTTGTGGCTTGAGTGCAAGAGAGGAGTAGATTGGCAGACGAAGGAGCCGGCAAGGGATAAGGTGACCGGGGCACCCTCTGAAGAGGTGATGAAGTATTATCATAAAGTGATTGAGTTTTTGAAGCAGAAGGTGTCGCCGAAGGTGACAGATTGGCAGAAAATCAACCGGACCTCTCAAGAGGTTAAGGAGTCAATACACGCTTACTTTGAGAGATTACTAATGCATTCAAGCACTACAGTGGTACTGAGACTATTGAACCAAAAGACATGAACCATCTTGTGTTCAGATGCGTCGAAGGGCTGAGACTAGAAGTTAGCCAGATGATTAAGAATCATTTGATTTGTTGGCAAGCGAAGCCGATTGATGAGGTGTGGCAGTATGCGAAATACTGTAGTGATGAGATCGAGCTGAAGCAGAAAAAGCTGAAAGAGAAAGTGATGGTGATGTAGATAAGGGCTGCACAGGCAGGAATACAGGGAAATGGAGTTCAACGGATGATACAGCAACAACCGCAAATGAATGGGGTGTTTCAGACACAGCCGAGAGGTCCAGGCCGAGGGTTTGTGAATCGCGGTCCGGACTTAAATACTGTTTTTTGTTAAAAATGACGTACAAGGGGCAAAAAGGATGTTGCCATGTCACACGAGCGGGGCGTGGGGCACTGGAAACGGGAGTGCCCGAATATGGTGCAGGATGGTGTTGTTCAGCAAGGTGCTAACGTTGGTACATTACTAAATGTAAGAGGCACAAAAATAAGACACCAAAACCAGAATTTTCAGAACAATCTGGTACAAATGCAAGGGGTACAGCCCAAGCAGCAAATGCAAATGGCGCGTTTACAGCCAGCGCAAATGCAACCAGTACAACAGCAGATTCCCGTGGTACCTAGACAGCAAATGCAATTACCAATGGCTCCAATGGGACAGCAACAGGTGATGCTTCCTCAACAGGTCACAGGCCAGGTAATGAGTCAAAATAATACGGTACAACAGTTTCCATTGCGAGGTGAAAATGGTATGAATGGAGAGTGGTCAGATGATAGTTCAGACAGCGAAGAATGCAGGCTTGCAGCATCCTTAGAGGTGGATCAGAGGGGTCCATATGTGGAAGGCAAGGTGATGGGTTACAAGGTCTTGTTTCTGGTTGACACCGGAGCTACATGCTCTACAGTCAGGAGTGCAGAGGTTCCAAAATTACCACTTTTAGGGCATACCATAAGGGTAGTCGGAGTAGCAAACCAATATCTGACAAACCCGATTACTGATCCAGTGCAGGTTGAGATCGGCAACTTCCAGGGACTACATAGGTTTGTTGTCTGTGATTCAAGTCCAGTATCCCTACTCGGAAGGGACTTACTGTGTAAAACAAAATGCCCGATTACCTGTTCCAATGATGGAATCGAAGTACAGACAAATAGTGATGATGAAGGAGACGAAGGTCAGTTTTCAGAGGAAGAGACAGGAACAACAAATGAGGATTACCCTTTAATTACCATGTTTCCGATGCTTACCATGATTGATCTACCTGTTGAGTTACAAGGAATTGTGACAGAGAAAGTGTGGGATCTAACGGGAAAGGAAGTGGGACTAATAAAAGGCGTAGAACCAGTTAGAGTCCAGGTAAAGCCGAATGCGGTGTTTCCTCAGGTGCCGCAATATCATAGACAGGGAGTCCTGAAAGAGGTTTTGAGCAGTCCGTGTAACTCTCCCATAATGGGTTTAAAGAAGCCCTGTGGAAAGGTTCGAATTGTGCAGGATTTGAGAAAAATAAACAAGATTGTGGTAAAATGTTGCCCCGTAGTGCCTAATCCAGCAGTGATCATGTTTCAGGTTCCCTGCGATGCTGAATGGTTCACAGTTATAGACTTGTCACAAGCCTTCTTTTCGATACCTCTTCATGAGGACAGCCAATTTTTGTTCAGTTTCAAATTCCTGGATAAGGTGTACAGTTGGTGCAGAATTCCACAAGGGTTTTCTGAATCACCGTCCATTTTTAACCAGATACTGAAAAAGGATTTGGAATCCCTAGTGCTGCCTTTTAACTCAACTCTAGTGCAGTACATCGATGATTTGCTGATTGCATCCAAAACAAAGGACAACTGTAAATATGATACCATTGCCTTACTGAATCATTTGGGAAAGAATGGACACAAGGTGTCACCTAAGAAGCTGCAATACTGTCAGAAAGAGGTGAAATACCCAGGGCATCTAATCGAAAAAGGTTCCAGGAGAATATCAAAAGAAAGAATAACAGCCATTTTGCAAATGAACCCCCTGATGACAAAAAGAGATGTCAGGATGTTTCTGGCAATGGTGGGCTACTGTCGCCAGTGGATACCCAACTTCTCGATGATCTCGTAACCCTTAATAAGACTGACGGGAAAAGAGATCAAGGATGAGCCATACACCATAGCTTTGTCCAAAGAAGAGCTTGAGTCATTTATGGAATTGAGAGAATGCATGTGCAGGGCACCAGCGTTAGGTATGCCTGACTATACAAAGCCTTTTCTATTGTTTTGTCATGAACGTGATGCTTGTTCTTTGTCTGTCTTGACAAAGGTCCATGGAGGTGCAAATCACCCTGTAGCATATTTTTCAGCTACCTTGGACCCCGTCGCAGCAGCCTTACTAGGTTGTTTGCGCTCAGTTGCAGCAGTTGGTCAGAGCCTTACGCAGTGTGAAGGCATAGTCATGGGATACCCCCTAACAGTAATGGTTCCGCATTCAGTTGAAATTTTGTTGACTCGAACTAAAACTCAGCACATGACAAATGCTCGTCTCACCAAGTATGAGACAATCATATTGGGGTCACCAAATGTCTCTTTAAAGCGATGTACTGTATTGAACCCGGCAACTTTACTTCCTGTTGAAAACACTGAAATTAACAATGAGGAAGAATTTGAGCATGACTTTCTTGAGGTAACTATGTACCAAACCACGTCCAGATATTCAGGACACACAGTTAAAAGAAAATGACTGTATCATGTTTGTCGATGGGTCCTGTTTAAGAGATTCGGTTGGAACACTGAGAGCCGGGTATATGCTGTGTGTACCATAGCTGGTATCATTGAAGCTTCCTGGCTCGAGAAAGTGTTTTCCGCACAAGTGGCAGAATTAATTGCCCTTACCAAGGCATGCCACGCAGCTGTGAATCTGAGAGTCACTATCTATACTGACAGCAGATACGGATTCGGAATTGTACATGATTTTGGCCAACTTTGGTCACAGAGAGGTTTCATGACCTCTTCTGGTTCTCCTGTGAAAAATGGTGAATAAATAAAGGATTTGTTGCATGCAATTCAGTTACCTCTTGAAATTGCCGTGGTGAAATGCAATGCTCATGTTAAGTCGCAAGACTTTGTGTCCATGGGAAAAGGTTATGCAGATCAAGTCGCAAGGTTTTGTGCATTGAACTGTATATCGTTCAAGGAACAGTGGGAATTGTTACCGCAAACTGACAATGACACATGTTTGAACCTTGCATTAAGGGTGGTCGATACTCTAGATGAGTTAAAAACATTACAAGGATGTGCAAGCAAAGAGGAAAAACGTTCCTGGCAAAGAATGCAATGTGTACAGAGGGCTGATGATTTGTGGGTCTCAGAGGAAGGAAAATTAGTCTTGCCAAACAGTCTTCTGTCTCAATTTGCCAGACTGTATCACGGACAGGCTCACCTTGGGAGGGATGCAATGATTAGGTCATTTAAAATCGACTGGTTCAACCCAAAATTCAGACATGCTGCTGAGGTTATTTGTCATAGGTGCATCATCTGTCAACAGATGAATGCTGGAAAAGGGACGGTGGTAACTTTGAGTCACATTGGGAGAGCTGGCGGTCCATTCAGCAAAATGAAAATGGACTTCATTGAAATGCCTGTTTGTGGAGGATTGAAATATGTGTTGGTGATTGTGTGTGTTTTCAGTCACTGGATTGAAGCATACCCCACACGTAGGAATGACAGTCTTACAGTTGCAAAATTGCTACTTAGGGAACTAATACCAAGGTTCGGGTTTCCGGTCTCTATAGAGTCAGATAGGGGCAGACACTTCGACAATGAGGTGATTAAACTCCTGTGTGCCGCACTTGACATCGAACAAAAGCTGCATTGTAGCTACCGCCCTGAAGCATCAGGACTAGTGGAGCAAATGAATGGTACTTTGAAATCGAGAATGGCAAAAATGTGTGCAGCCACCAATATGAAATGGCCAGATGCATTGCCCTTAGTACTGTTGTCAATGAGAAACACCCCTGACAAGAAAACTGGACTATCCCCCCATGAAATCCTCATGGGTAGAGCTATGAGGTTGCCAGCAGTACCTGCAAATGCTCTAGTGAATATCACAGATGATATGGTGTTGGACTACTGCAAAGGTTTGGCTGATGTGATTCGCTCTTTCTCTCACCAGGTGGAAGCTAACACATTGCCACCGATTGGAGATCCAGGCCACACCCTACAAGCCGGTGACTGGGTGGTTGTCGAGAAGCACGTGAGCAAATCGTGTCTGGAGCCACGCTGGAAAGGGCCGTATCAAGTAATCTTGACAACCACTACTGCTGTAAAGTGTGCAGGAGTTCCAAACTGGATACATGCCAGTCACACAAAAAAGGTAACGTGTCCGGTTGAAGAGGAACTTGAAGTTTCCGGCACAACAGCTTCAGGAAGAGAAGTCTCAGAGTTAGAAAACAGTCAAGAAGAAACTGAGACTGCCGGAGGGCCCACTGAGAACAGTCTCGTCCCTCAAACAGTGAATGAGTTTGAGAGAGGTGACAGAGTGCCTATCTCATTAGAGGCAGCAGGAGAACTAAATCAAGGAGAGGTTCTCCCAGAAGTAGACAGATACGGGTTAGAACTCGAACCCGGTACAGACCCAGAAGAAGAAGAAGAAAAAGTAGAAATAGTAGAGAGAAATCGGAGTGTGACAGAGTCTCCTGAACCAGTTGCAGGTCCATCAAGTGAAAACATCATATCACAAGAGGAGGGTGCTGTCCAGCGTCCTGAAAGGACACATTGAAAGAAGACGCATAAGGGTGATAACTGGCCAGAGAAACCACTCCTAAGGATAAGAGACACACCAAATGAAACAATAACAGAGGAGAATGATACATCCCGAGAGGAAGACCTAAGTGAAGGAGAACAGCAAGGTGAACGAAGGCTGAAAAGAAAGAGAGTTGCAAACAGAAGATATACAGGTCCTGAATGGGCATATGCTATAACATCTGAGTGGCAACAAGAATTCCTAGCATTCTGTTTTGACCGAGAAGTACCAGGCCAATACTACGGTACTTAAACATATCAAAAGGAGAGACTTGGTTAAAATCGAAAATTGAAAACTGAGAAAAGAGACTTTATAAATTACTGAATGTGACATTAGAACCGAATTGACTTTGAGAAACCCGATTATGACAAGCTGCTAACCTGATTTGACAAAAGGGGGTCCTGGAGTGAGTGAAAACGCTGTAAATACGTGCAGAGAACAAGAGAAAAGTTCTAAATCGTCCTCAAGTTGATTGTTATTCTACTATCTGATTCTATACAGACATGGCTTATAATAGAGGAAGTAACAAGGGAAGTAAAGTGTGTGGTTGGCTAGGTCTAATAATAGGTGTTGTGTGTGCAATAATAATTGTGGGAGTGATTGTGGGAATGCCATGGATAGAGAAAGAGACTATTAACGCTACTTCGAAGCCTGAAACTACAACACTAACACCGTGGGAAAGATTTGAGCAAGATGCAAGACACTTGCATGAGGGAACAAATTCAAAAGGGGAACTTTCTACTAATGTCTTCTATCGTTTGCTGAATGAGTATGTGGAGACCATGGATGCGAAAGACTGGTATGTGTGCACTAAAATTCCTTCATCTGTGCAGGAGGGAGTTACTTACCATAGCCTTCCTCTAACCTACGGGATTAGCTGCAGTCTGCTACTAACAAGGTTCTATAATCAAGAGCACGTGCAATACTTTTATTCGAATCTGGATGTTGTGTTTTCTTTTGTGCCTGTGATTGAATTCCTGAACAAGTTAGCTAAGGAACATGATATAAAAATAGTTAGAGGATTCTTTGAGCCGACGCTTACATTTGGAACTGCTTATGCACATCGCAACAATTTGACTTGCTTGCTATCACCTGTAGAGAAAAGCTTTTTAGATCATACTGATGATAGACGCAAAGCATTAAAAGAAAGGCTAGAAAAAGGATTAGAAAAACGCACATATGCAAATGATTATGCTTACACTGCAATCAAGACACAAGGCAAGCTAGCTATAGATGCATTACATGTAGGTAGGCTTTGTATATATAGGCCAAAATCTGAGCAGGACAATTTGTTTGTGGGAACGAGTGAATGCAGACATGTGTTTTTGTTTCAGAGTAAATGGACATTTCTGTTGAATGGACAGGATCCAGTGATCCCTGGGATCTATTACATCTGTGGGCTTAATGCTTATTACCGTCTCCCTAGGGGATGGTATGTGACATGTTATTTGGGAATAGTTTTCCCAAAGATCTACCAGACTGATGACTTAAAGCAAATACCTAAAACGTCTGAAATACAACATGCTGGACAAAAACGAGAATCAGTGGCTGCTGTCATTGGTGACATATTTGGAGCTATAATCCCTTCAGTGGGGGTTATCTTGAATTCTATGAAGATTCAAAAGTTGTCTACTATCGTGGATAACATGCTGACAAATTTCACAGGGGCTATACTCCTGATGGATACTGAACTTGCTGCAGAAAGAGCTATGACTCTTCAAAATCGGCTTGCTTTAGACATTCTTTTAGCAAAGAGTGGAGGGGTCTGCAAGGTGCTCAACAAGCGCCATTGTTGCTCGTTCATTCCGGATAATAGTAAAAAGATTAGAGGTATGCTTACTAACCTAACTAGAGATAGTACAGATTTGAAGGATTTGAAAGAACTTGGTGTCTGGGAGAAATTTGGAAAGGCAATTGCCAGAGTAGGGAGCTGGTTTACCAATATTTGGAATGGGGTGCTTGCAAAATACTAATGGGTCTATTAATTGTTCTGGCCTGTCTATTAGGATTATGGGGGGGGTGCAAAATCAATGGCAAAATTAAGAAAAATTGGACTAAAAGAACCAGAAGAAGTGAAGAAAGTGAGAGAGAGAAAATGTTCAATGAAATTTGGGAAAGTTCACATAAAGGGCAAGATGTTGAAATGCGCATTATGCGCAAGGTGAAAAATTAAAATGAAAGTTCAAAGGACAAGGTTTGTGTGATGACGAGGGCCATCAGAGGAGGGACTGAGAGAGCGTAGTTTAAATAACATATATTAGAATGAAATGCTCATATCATTGCTTAACGATGTTGCATAGAAACGACAATAATAGTGATTTTGCTTAAACGCCCATCTGAATTATGACTATAATGTGTGTGGCCACCAATATATACACGTGAACTAATAATGATGAGTAAAACTGTTCATGCTATGGTTTATATTAATATTTACGATATTGCATTTATATTAAAATCTCATAGGCCTTAAGTTAGCGGGAGCTGTGGGTTTTAGCTGCCTGGCTCTCATATTAAAAGCATTTTTCTGTTTTCCAGTGTGCTGACTCACAAAGGGCCATGACCCTGCAAATATTCTTTTTCTTCAACTTGGAAGATGATTGTATCGGTACAACTCTGTTCTCATCCGCATGCTTGCTGTTTTTGTATGAGTTTATATACAAAGTTGAAACAAATGTAGATTAATGTAATGTACAAGGACGTTTAAACCATGGACAAAGGAACTCATGACCCGAGAAGACGTGCCAACCCGTAAAGTAATCTTCGGATGTGCCACCTCCGAAGATGTCAATTATAAAGACCAATCAAAGTGTTATGAATTATCGTGGGGTGACAATTAGAATTACCTAATGTATAATTTGATAGGTTAAAGATAGTGGGGTACAGCAAATGTCCAATAGAATTTTGAGGGAAGGTATTACGAAAAAGGGATAAAAACCCATGTCACTAAAGGGTCAAGAGAACTAGGTAGGGAATGCTATTGATTTTATCCAGAAACTCTGTCACTCTGTTTGGTGACTTTGAATACTTATTAAAACCATCTTCACCCATAGACTGCCCTATACACTTCTCCTCCTTATGAGGGAAGTGTCCCCTGTTCTCTAGACAAGGTTTAGACTGATGGCGTTTTGACTGATGTCCTGAAGACGAAGACTGATCCTGTGTGCTGACCTGATCTTTAGAGGGTAATTATGACAATGCAATTTGTAATTTGTCTGTTTGCTTTTCCTTTCTAGGTACCAACTGCTCATTTTGATAGAGACCATAGTTAGACGTTTTCTAAATTGGTGTTCTAAATTGTTTTCGCATGAAGCCCAACATGCTGATACTAATTAGAGGTTAGTACAGGAGTCCACTTTGACTGACGCAAATAGACAAATGATTGACGTTACGCTATGCTGAACTAAGACATATATGGCATTCACTGTATTCTGATCTATGTTCACTCCGTGCTATGTTCTTATGTTTGTGATTCTTGCATTAATGAAATCTTATCACAGTTGCCATATCGTGACTATGCTCTTATGCTTCCTGATATTGAGATTAACTCTTTTGCTCGTAGATTGTAATCAATAGGGAATAAAATTCATAAAATTCTACCAAGGTGTGGTTATTCATGGCTGAAAGGTCATGATTGCGTCGACAATTTGATTAATGTCTTTATCTAAAGTAAAGTACATTGAGGTGGTAAATATCGATGACATTATTGATATATTGCTTAACATATTGATCAGTTATCTCGTCCTACGGTGTCTCTCCACTGGGTCACAAGATTCATTGGCCTCAAACGAGTCCTAATGTGTAACAAATTAACATAGAAGGACGCGTTAACAGTTCATATGTGTCAAAAGTTATTGTGAGCCTCTGAGAAAATGTGTAAAGGAGTTGTACAGCTGACAAAATGTGGACAGTGCCAAAGGAAAAGAAAACGCAGTGCTTACAGGGGATGGCCTGTGTGGGTCGGAGGAGGGGATGGAGAAGTAGAGAGATGAAAGCAAACTTGTAGAAGGAAAGAGTGAAAAGCAGTGCTGAAAAGGAAAGAGACGAATTGTGAGATATACAAATGGAGGATTTAAGAAAGATGTCGGGAGAAAAAGGGCCAGCATATGCAACGGTGTAATAGACTGTAATAAACTGGAGAAGAAAGTGGTATGAAGGAGAGATGGGAGTGATAGAGACATTCAGACGGCTACTACCCCTCTCACAGCCCGTAGTCATTTTTAATTCACAGTGCAGTGTTTTCAGAATTGAAATATTTTCAATTCTAGTAAGTCACAACAAAATCACTGTTGTTATTTATTTATTTGTTTTATACTACTAACAAACATTTGCAAAGCCAGTAGGTCTGGCTTGTTTTAAGTATATGTGTTGGCTGTTGCATGATGTGGCTGAATGCACTAACAGATAACTTCCAGAGAGGTGCTTAAAACTCATTAGGTGACTCGCTATGAGGGGCAAAGTATTTTAGCATATATGTCTTAAGCCATTCACGTAATTACATAAGGCAAGGCTCGTTGGGAGGATTCTGTATGCTTTTGCCAATCCCCTTTTGGAGACTCCTGTGCCTTTTGTCATCCCTCTTAAAGCACTGATTATGTATAAGATAAATGCCATACAGAACTGCTGACTTACATAGAAGACCCGCATGTCACTCAATATTAATTTATTTCACACAGTCACTGGTTGAGGAGCCGATATCACACAGTGGCCCACAATGTGAGTTGGAAACCCCAACAGAAACAATTTTTCTATTCATGTTGTGTGGAAGCTGAGCACAGCTGATGTCCATTGGGGTTTTACAAACTCCTCAGGACATGAGGAGCAGGATTTTAAGTCTCAGTCTGAGTTTTTTATTGCGGTTAGAGTCGCTCACAGCCAGTGATCTGCACAGATGCCTGCCCCCTTTCCATTGCTACAAACCCTAAGAAACATTTTAATGGTGAGGGAGGTAATAAGTGGTCTTCGCCATACTTTTTGCCTCTCCTCTATTTTTGCTGGACCTATTTTGTTGGCTTTAGGACTCTGAGCACTTAACCACTGTTAATCATTGCTAAATGTATGTGCTAACTCCTTAAAACATTGTAATATTGGCTTTTTCCCCAATTGGCATATTTATTTTATCTATAAGTCCCTAAGAAGCACTTTAAAGGTGGGTGAGGTAATAAGTTCAGGGTCCCACCCTCACCCCAGGCCCAGTTCCACCCTCCCTTCCCTCCTGTCACACTGTGAGTTGTTTTTGGAGGTTGGTAGGTCTAGCCATATTACTGTCCCAGGGAAAGAACTGTCTTGAAGCCAGATGTTCAGTGTACATTTTTTGAAAGTTGACAAACTGAGTAAGCACCTGCTCGCTGTGATGAGTTACCCCCCTGAGTGCTTGCAGCTTGCCTCGAGAGACGATTGCAGTGGCGTAATGCAATATAATATGGCTCCATCTGAAATGTGAAAAGGGCCCCCTTAGTCTCCCATATCTTACAGATATTTATTGGCTTTGGCTGAATTGTGGCCCCTTGAATGGTTGTGGCCCCTCAAAGCTTGGAGCTCCCCCTCCGCTCCATGGGTCTGCGTTGTGACCATGTCATCCGGCCATTTACAGAGTAAAAACTATCCCGTCTCCCAGACAGGCATTGTTTGAATTTAAAACCATCAATATGCAGTTTATTTTTTTATTTGAACCCTGACCCTCGTGCAAGATAATAAAATAACTGAAATAATCTCAGTACAGGTGCTAACGCGTCCCTTTAAGATATTTTATTACACATCAGGACTCGTTTTAGGCCAATGAATCTTTTGACCCAGTTGAGAGACACCTTAGGACGAGATAGCTAATCAATATATCAATGAATACATCAATAATGGCATCAATATTTATCATGACAATGCATTTCACTTTTGTCAGAGTCATTAATCAATTCAAAGACACTACCATGACCTTTCAGCCATGAATAACCACACCTTGTTTAGTAGAATTTTATGAGTTTTGTTCCCTATTAATTACAGTCTAATAGCAAATGCGTTAATCTCAACACCAAGAAACATAATAGCATAGTCACAATATGGCAACTTTGATAAGCTTTCATAAAGGTGAGCATCACAAACATCAGAACATAACACGGCGTGAACATAGATCAGTTTAGCAGAGTGTCAATAACGTGTCAGTTCTACAAAACATAATCTAGGTTGTTTGTCTATTTGCGTCAGTTTGATGAACCCCTGTCCTAACCACTGATTAGCATTCGCATGTTGGGCTTCATGCAAAACAGTTTAGAACACCAATTTGGAAAACATCTAGCTAAGGTCTCTGTCAAAAGCAAGCAGTTGGTACTTAGAAAGGAAAAGCAAACAGACAAATTACAATTGCATTGTCATAATTACTTTTCGCAAGACCGCCGAGGTACCGCCGTGCTGAAGACCGCCAGTGGTGGCGGTCTTCCGCTCGGCGTATTATGACCGTTGGCAGCCCGCCGTCCTTGTTCCGACGGAGAGCCGCCAACAGCCATCCTGGCGGGAGGCGGGGAAGTGGAGGTTGCTCCAACTCCACCGCGACGCCAACAGAACACCGCCCAGCGAATCACGTCCTTTGCTTCACCGTGGCAGTGTTCTGTTGGTGGTGTGGTGTCGGCGGAGCTGCCCCCATGGCTCCCGTCCCCTCCCGGAGGATCGTCGGACCAGGTAAGTCGATCGTCCGTGAGGGGAGGGGCGTGGGGGGGCGTTGTGTGTTGTGTGCGTGCATGGGAGTGTGTGTATGTAGAGGGTATGTCTGTATGGATGTGTGCGTGTATGTTTGAATGTGGGTGTGCGTGTATGACTGTGTGTGTGGATGTAGGCATGTATGTCGGCGTGTGTGCGTGTAAGTATGTAAGTATGTAGGTGGTGCCTGCGTGCGTGTCGTGTGTGAGTGAGTGATGTGATGTTGGGGGTCGTGGTGGGGAGGGGGGCCCTGCCACCTTTGGGGGGTGGCAGGGGTGGTGGAGGGGTAGGGGAGGGAGTCGGGTGGGGGTGGGGGTGGGGGAGACCCCTAACAGTGCCAGGGAAGGAATTCCCTGGCACTGATAGTGCTTACCGCCATGGTTTTCATGGCGGTTCAGACCGCTGGAAAACCACGGCGGTAAGCAAGGTCAAAATACCGCCGGCGGTATAGTGACGGACGCCAGGCTGGAGACCCAGGTCTCCAGCCCGGCGGTCGTCTCCGCCCTGGTGGGCGGAACGGAGAACCGGCGGATGACCATGGCGGTAACCGCCATGGTCATAATACGCTGGGGTAAGACCGCCAGCCTGTTTGTGGTCTTACCGCCGCTTTAACACCGTCAGCCAGGGTTGTAATGACCCCCTTAGTCTGTGGACGAGGGGAGATGGTGAGAACGGATCTAACATGGTTACATTCATCTTCCAAGTCGAAGAAAAAGAATAAACAGGGTCATGGCCCCTTGTGAGTCAGCACACCGGAAAATAGAAAATGCATTTAATATGAGAGCCAGGCAGCTAAGCTTCGGCTCATGCTAACTTAAGGCCTATGAGGTTTTCAGTACAGATTTAATAACGCAAATGTTAGTATAAACTTATTTAAACGTAATTAAAACATTTTGATTATCATTATTAGTTCGCGTATACATTGGTGGCCACTCATCGTGGTCACAGTTCAAGCGCACGTCTAAGCAGAATTACCATTATTATAGTTTCTATGCGGCATCATCACACTCTGATTCATAAACATTTCATGTTAATATAGATTATATAAGCTACGCTCTCTCACAGGTATTTTACTGATCTAAGTGGACAAGTGTTGACATGCTCCATCTGATAGATCACTGACTGAAAACAGATCATGGCCTCTCTGTTCGCTCTTTGCTTTTCAGTCATCTCATCACACAGGAGCTTATTAAAATGAAATAATTACTGAAACTTGGCACACAATAGCCGGATCTACACCTACTTCCGCCTCTGCCCCATTCTGTACCTTGCAGTATGACAGAGAGAAGGATAGTGCAACCAGTTGAACTAGTTTTGTAACATCTTTTCATCAGCATACATTAGTTCTATATACAGTCACTTTAAAAGCAAATGCAGTACAGTAATATGCATTCCTAATTCACTCCCCTAATTTATTAAATTAAAAATGTTTTCCACTATTGATTTCATTTTTTATACTGCTCATTCACGTTAGGCTAAGTGTGTGAGAAGGGCACATATGTGGATTTTGTGAAGAAAAGGAGGATTTTAAATAGGGAATAGAATGTGTGCATATATTTGCAAGAGAAGCATTTCATTGTCAGTTGAGCGTGAGACAGTGTGTGTGAGTAAACATGGGATTGTAGGAGCAGGGTGTGGGGCAGAAACGAGGGCCTTCGAGAAAATGTTGTGAAAATAAATTTCATCTAGAAGATATGTGAGCACAAGAAAGCTGTTAGAAGGGAGTGTATGAAATGCAACCATTAGGAAGAGTAATGTGTGTGCTGTGCTTGAGGGAAGCAAGAAAGACAAAGATAGCTGGGTATCAGAGGATAGACAGAAATGGGTGTGTAAATGACAAGTGTGAAAAGTGTGAGGGAAGATGATCTGGGAGACAAGAAAGGGGGTGGAGGGTCGAGAAGACAAAGTGTAGGCTCATGCATTTAAGAAAAGGTATGGAATGAACGATAAAGGAACATAGCTGGGAGAATAGAGACACAGGAGAGCGGGCAAATTCATGGGGAAGAGGATACTAAGTGAATGCCTCGGTTGCCACCAACAGGGAGTGCCATATTTCCAGGACAAGCAGCAAATGTGATACCATTGGGTCAATGGGTAGTAAATAATAATGTATGGAAGCTGGCCCTAGGTTTTGAAGACAGAGAATGAAATAGTAGAGACAAGTAGGAAAGAGTAGGGGTATGCAAGATATGGAGGGAGTGAGAGAGTGGGAAGAATGAAACATTTAACAGAGGTATGTAAAATACATTTGATATGTTAGACCTGTCAGCCTTAGGGAGGTCTTCCCCCAGACTTTGCTTCTCCTTCATTTTTGCTGGACCTATTTTTGTTGGCTTGAGCACTTTATCTCTGCTAATCTGTGCTAAAGTGCATGTGCTTACTCATTAAAACATGGGAATATTGTTTTATTTCCCAATTGCCATATTTAATTTACCTATAAGTGACAGTTGCCAGTAGGTAGTTTTAGTTAAGACCAAGTTTCCATAGAAAAAGTGTTTTTTGACTTTCATATATGTTTGGTGCCGTTTCACAAATCTTCACAAAATTTTCCCAAAAAAGGTATTCTTGAGAGTCTTGTTGTACATGGGAAGTTTCAGGGTGATTCATCAAGAGGGAGCGGAGAGAAAAGGGTGTTAAAAAAAGTTCACTTCCCATGATAATTCCCATAGGGATTTTAAACCTGACTACTGCTCGATTTGCAATATTGAATTACACCCCATTTGGCTGAAAGGTAGATTTTGGTCTAGAAAGAAGCCTTTTTGTTGTTGTTTGCTGTAAATTCATTCAGTAATTTTTGAGATATTAAAAGAAAAAGAAAAATTAAGATAGGCTTCCCGAATACTGCTGATCTTGTGCTGAGATCTGATTGGCTGCCAACCTTTCAACCAGGAAGTGTTGGTAGCCATCTTGGGACTCGGCTTCAGCTGAGTCCCTGAAAATAGTGTAAACAAAGAAAAGGGGGCAGTGTAGGGACACCCTGGCCCCTTAGCTCTGGTGCTAGGTGTCCCCCAGAGCAAAAATGTACTGTGAAATTGCAACAAAGTCAGAAATTTACAGCAAAAATTAGAAAAAAACAACAAGTGGAGTCTCCTGCGCTTGTTTTGCTAAAGCCCCTGGGTGGGCCCGGTACCAGGAGCATGTAAAAGGCAGGGGGACCCCCCTCCTGGGTTTATGTATGCCCTGGGGACCTCCACCTCCCCAGGGCTGAAATGAAATAGTATGCGGGCGTGCCCCCCAGCACCCCGGGGACCACCACCTCCCTGGGGCATAATTTGTCATTCATAATAGGGGGGGTCCTGCCGACCTCCCGTGGCCCAGGGCTGTTTTGATTATATGAGGGGGGGGACACAGTCCCAGGGACCGCCTCCTCCCAGGTGGCAGCCCCCCACAGCCCTGGGTACTACCACCTCCACAGGGTAATTGTAACAAAATAAGGGGGGCACTCAGGCCCCCACCCTGCAGCCCTTTGGACAGCCAATTCCCCAGGGCTGAAATTAAATTATGAAGGGTGGCTGTTGAAGACACCCGGCCCCGGGAAGCACCCCCTCCCCGGGGCTAAGTTCAAATGTTGGTTGACCCGTTGTAGAGCCTTGGGGACCCCCCCTCGCCCATCCCGGCTCCTGCTATATACCTGTCTGCCCAACCCTGGGACCTAGCTGTTACCCTTGATATGGTGGGACTTTGCCAGCTCCTGCCAAGTCAGAGCAAACACTCTGCTTCCAGTGTGCGAGAGCTGTCAAACATTTTGCCATTTGCCATAGCTTTAATCACCTCGTCAACATGAGCGAGGTTGTCAGATACAGGACCTGGCTTTGTTTCAATTTGGACATTTAATCCCATCAATAAAGGAGCAAAGTTGCTCTATATATAAGCCTTGCTCCAAATTATAAATACGGTCAAAATGCTGCCTAAACAGGGCATATATCTCTAAGGGATCAGAGACTTGTGTTACAGTTGCTAAAAGGAGGCAATGATATTTTGGGCTTGTCTGTTCCGAGCTTGCAAGGAAAAAAACTGACCTGCATACTCACTTTCCTCATATGATTTCTGCAAATAGGCACTATTCGAGATATGACCTATTTCGTGGTAGTACTCTTGCATCCGCTGTTTAGCTTTCCATAATTTCTGCCAAGATTCACCTGTTTTCTTTCACACAAACTCTGCGGCGGCTTGTTGCAAATCCTGTTCTAGACCTGCTCGCTTTTCAATCAGCCCTCTCCTTTTTACTATATTTCTTGAGGTTATTACTGCGCGAATAGAAGCGTTAAAAGGGTCTCACATCATTTCTATGCTGGTGCTATTGCTAATTGCTTCAAAATAACTCACAATTGCTACTTTCATCTCTTGGATCCAGGATTTATCCTCTATTGTTACTTGATTAAAAGCCCATCTGTAAACAAGTCTATCCATGCCAATACCTATCACCATAATTTCCACTAAAGAGTGGTCCGAAAAACCATTTGGAATATGATAATATTTATTCAAGGTAAATCTGATGTAATTAAAAAAATAGTATAATCTAGCAGCAGACTTGTACCTTTCTGAAATACACGTATATTCTTGTTAAACCGGATTTCTGTTCTGCCAGGGGTCAATAAGGTTCAATACCCTCATATATTCAGAAATCAGTTTGGTTGTTCTTGGCTTATTTTGTTTTCAGGTGCCCATAGAGGACTCTAGCACAGGATTCTGTAGGAAATTAAAATCTCCTCAAAGGATTAATTTACCCAGGATGGTCATTAACGATGGAAAGAGTTCAGTAAGCGGACCGGTTCATCTGCTATGGGAGTGTAACCGGGCGTCCATCGCCACGGTTATGGACTGTAACCTGGAGCCGGCGGAACAGTACCCCGGGGGCACCCTGGGGAATCGCCAACCCAGAAGTGTTCTCCGATCCGGATATCCGGGTCACAGACGCGGCGAATAGAAAAGAGGAGAAGCCAGAGAGGGAACGTGCTGGCGAACCGGAAGAAGAAACGCGGAACGAGACGGAGGACGAGCGGAGAACGGAGCCGAAAGCAGGAACAGGAACCAAGCCGGAGAAGGACGGTCGCGAGGACTCGGGCGAAGGAGGAAGGAAACCAGCCTCACCGGAAAGCCTGGAGGAAGGTCCGAAGACCCCCACGGAGATCAACAGGAGATACGATCAATGCCGCCACGTCCCTGGAGGGGCGTGGTTAGCACAGGTACGATCGTACCTTAAGGTAAACCTCTTACCCAAGTGGATTCGGGGCGGGAGCCAGGAGGGAACGCAGGGGAGGGATCTGGAGGAAGGGATTAAAGAAAAGGGAAGCTATCAGGGTATAGTTAAGTAATTTCACAAGGAGAGGTGGTGAAGATAACCACCCTCCTATAAAAGAAAACAAGAGAGTGTCTTATATTCACAGGAAATTGTGGTACACTACAAAGTAGATCCCTCTCACATCCCTGCACCCCCTGTCCTCGCACACCACCTACTAACTTTAATATAACCTATAGCCCAACACCCACACTTACCTGTTTTTCCATTTTTCTTTGGGGAACCGGCCATCATCATCCGGGGACGGGGTCCAGTTTCCTCCTGAAGACCATCCACACGGGATCGCGGCGACCCAATAGGAAGCCCTAAAAACAAAAAGACCATATATATATCTTTAATGGTGGTAAAGAAGATGGGAAGGCCCAAGCCATTACCTAAGGAGGAAAACAGTATCTAAAAGTGATCGTAATACTTAAGACTTATCACAAATAAAGGGAACGTACAACCGAACCAGCTGTCTCAAGAGTCATTTACAACCACAAACCCCTACAGAGCGGGAACCCACTACAGTGGTGTTAGAAGTGGGACTTTAAACGCAGACACCAGGACACAAACGTTCCAAAATGGAGGGTAAACCTACCATAGCCGACATGATGCAACAATTAGCAGAAGGACAAAGACACCTCCAGATTGTGTGGGAAGAGCAACAGAAAGAAGCCAAAACAGAACGGGAAGCCCTTCAAAACGCACTAAAAAGTCAAGCGACTATTATGGCCAACAATCAGTTGGTCCATGAGAATGCCTTAAAGTCATTGACGGATACCATTGCGGCTACCAGGGTTCATCCCAACGTGCCTAGTTCAGTGTTACAAAGGAACCAAGAAGGCGAAGACCCGGACGCCTTTTTTACAATCTTTGAAAGAGTTGCCACATCAGCCACCTGGCCCCAAGATCAGTGGGGACAGTACATAGCCCCTTTATTGACAGGGACCCTCAAGGCGGCTTATCAAGCCGTGAACCCTGGAGGTACAACACCCTATCAGGATATTAAGAAAAGTACATTAGAACGGGTAGGGTTCGACACAGAACACTATAGACTCCGATTCAGGAAGGCTAAATGGGGGCCTTCAGAAAACCCAAGGGCTTTGCATTTCCGGATAAAAGACTTAGGTCTCAAATGGTTGGGACCCATAGGAACAAACCGCGAGGACATTATAGAAGCCGTGTTGTTGGAACAATACCTGGAAGCTCTACCTGTCTCCACCCGTAACTGGATTAAACAACATCCTAATCCAGATACTACCACCACCATTGAGTTAGCGTGTGCCTACCATCGTTCCATGGAATTTAAAAACCCACCCCATCGTGTGACCCCTACTCCATCCCGTCAGACCCTTGGGCAGCTCCCCTCCTTGGGAAGGAGAAACCCCGATGACACTGTAAAACCCTGAGTAGTGGAGAGGCCCTTCCTCCAACAACCTCAGTGTTATAGTTGCGGGGAGTGGGGCCATATAGCCCGGGTATGTCCCCTCAAAACCGACAAACCTGAACCCATGGAGATAGGCATCACCCGAGGACAGGTCTACTATAAAGGAAGTGAAGATAAACAATACAAAAAGGAGTTAATAATCAACGGGCGCAAAACTTTAGCACTCATCGATTCTGGCTGCAGCCAGTCAGTCGTGAGAGCCGAACTGATAGATAACAATACCCTCACT
This sequence comes from Pleurodeles waltl, assembly GCF_031143425.1. Taxonomy (NCBI): domain Eukaryota; kingdom Metazoa; phylum Chordata; class Amphibia; order Caudata; family Salamandridae; genus Pleurodeles; species Pleurodeles waltl. The sequence goes on along the minus strand of NC_090449.1, from coordinate 569,256,644 downwards.
CCCGGGGTCACAGTGACGATCTGTTGTATTCACGGGGAATCCAGAGAGTATCCTATGACATGGGTCTCGCTTACATCATAGGGGAAAGTATCCAAAATCAGGATGGGAGTAGTGGACCGCCTAGTAGAAGAAGCCATAATTGGAACCGACTATATACACTTTGCTACTCTTTTAGACAGTACAAGGAAAATCGAAGAAAGCGATCCCTGGTGGAAAGAAGCCCCTTTTGCTAGCGAACCAATACACCCCACTGTAACCTGTTATCAACCGAGTAAGAATGAGAAAAGAGAGACAAAAACACTATATGGACCTAAGGATATGGAGTTAATCGGGGTAATTACACGAGTCTGTACCCTCAATAGTCTTCCCCCTTTTCACTCTTGTCAGAGGGAAGACCCCACCCTCCTTAGTGCCTGGAGAGCCGCGCGACCTAGAAATCCTAAAAGGGTCCCTCTTTTTCCATATTTAAAAACCTACTATACAGGATCACAACTCTGACAACCAAGAAAAGAAACAATTGCTCGTTCCCGAACTGTGACGGGCCGGCACGATGCGGCCCATCCAGTGTGTTGACTGGTGCTGACGCTGCCGGGAGTAACCCGGTTATGCTCCCGTGGCCAGCGAATCCCAAAGAACTTCCGGCTTCAAAGGCAGAGCCGGGAAAATGCTGCGGGAACCCAGAAAACGCCATAAAAACAGTGAATTTCAAAGAAGAGGCTCGCGGCAGCAAGGGAATCCTGAGGAGCGGCGCAGGAGGTCCGGACGAAGTAAAAAGGCAAATTCTAGGAGGAGAGACGTGGTACGACGGGGCGGAAACAGCGGCCGACCAGGAGGTGCAACGCGAGAATACCTGCCATGCTTCAGGAGAAGCGTGGCATACTCAGGTGCGTCCCGGGACCAGTTAAAAGGGGAGGGGAAAAAACAGGGTGGTTGGGGAAGGAGAACCAGTGGCAGGGGAGCAGGAACCAAGGGGGAGTGGGGAGATTGCAAGAGATAGGAGCGGGACGGCAATACTGCAAAACAAAACAAAAGAGAGAGGGGCCACATAAGATCCCAGAGTGAGAAGCTCAAGGGCAGGGGCAGAATATTGAAATACGGCCCAGAAAAACGAGAAAGAGACTGAACGGTGCAGAAGAAAAAAAAAGTAAAACAATGGAAAGAGAGAAAGGCAAAGACAGAGAGAGAGAAGAAAGAAGAGACAGACAAGAGAATACATCAGAAAAAGGACAGTAAACCAGAGAAAAAACACCAAGACAGAAAAGCCAAAACAACTGGAGAAAGGGGATAGTGAAGGAAAAGTAACAGAAAAGAAGAGAAAAAGGTAAAAGAAGAGAGAGAGAGAGCAACTTCTTCTGAGAGAGAGAGAAGGGAAGAAAAGAACAGAGTAGGGAAGGAAAGAACCAGAGAGAGACAAAAAGAGTTACCTCTATCCTATCTTGTTCTTTTCCCTACATGCGCTTCCTGGAAGCCCTGTACGAGAAGAGACCCCAAAAGAGGTGAAAGCCTAGTTGCAGAATCCTGAAGAGGAATCAACACCCGAAGGACACTCTTATGTTACTACAAATACTCCTAAAACTTAAATAAATTACAACTGCCTTCACAAACAGCCACTCTCTTCGTGTCGTCATTGACCTACCCGGTCACACGGACCTGATAGGCTCCAGGTCTTACATTTAGCCCATAGTCAACCAGGAGGGGGCCACTACGGTGGAGAGAAAACCGAAGAATATCTGTAAGAAGATTTTATTGGCCAGGAATGTTTTCCCAGATCAGGAGGTTTTGCCAGCAATGCCCCAAATGTCACTTTATAGATCCTGGGCCCAAAAGAAGGGTTCCCTTACAGCCCTTACCTATTATCGAAGTACCCTTTTCCCGAGTAGGGATGGGCATAATAGGACCCCTCATACCTTCCTCAAAGGGTTACAGATATGTGCTAGTATTAGTGGACTACGCCACCAGATATCCAGAGGCCATTCCCCTAACCAACATTAATACAAAAAGCGTAGCTAACGCCATGATCGGGTTCTTTGCCCGAGTAGGCTTCTCTAAAGAAATACTAACTGACCAAGGAACACAGTTTATGTCAAATGTAATGACCCAGATATGTCAGCTACTGGAAATTAGGGGCCATATTTATACTTTTTGACGCAAAACTGCGCTAACGCAGTTTTGCGCCAAAATAATTAGCGCCGACTAACGCCATTCTGAAGCGCCATGCGGGCGCCGTATTTATTGAATGGGGTTAGCCGGCGTTAGCCGACCGGCGCTGCCTGGTGTGCGTGAAAAAAAACCACGTACACCAGGCAGCGCCGGCGTAGGGAAAAATGGCATTTGGGCGTCCACAAATGGGGCAAGTCAGGCTGAGGCAAAAAAATCGTCTTAACCCGATTTGCGCCATTTTTTTTGGGCGCCCAGACGCCATTAACATGATTCCTGTCTTACCAAAGACAGGAGTCATGCCCCGTTGCCCAATGGCCATGCCCAGGGGACTGGTCATTGGGCATAGTGGCATGTAGGGGGGCACACATCAGGCTCCCCTATGCCACAAAAAAAATTAAACAAAATACTTACCACAACTTACCTTTTCTTCCCTGGGATGGGTCCCTCCATCCTTGGGTGTCCTCCTGGGTGGGCAAGGGTGGCAGGGGGTGTCCCTGGGGGCTTGGGAGGGCACCTCTGGGCTCATTCTGAGCCCACAGGTCCCTTAACGCCTGCCCTGACCCAGGCGCTAAAATCCACCGCAAATGCGGGTTTTTTAGTCCCGCCCACTCCCGGGCGTCATTTGTGCCCGGGAGTATAAATACGACGCATATGCATCGCAGTCATTTTTTAAGACGGGAACGCCTACCTTGCATATCATTAACGCAAGGAAGGTGTTCACGCAAAAAAATGATGCTACCTCCATGAACTTTGGCGCTAGACGCGTCTAACGCCAAAGTATAAATATGGAGTTAGTTTTGCGTCTAATTTGCGTCGGAAAAAACGACGCAAATTCGGCGCAAACGGAGTATAAATATGCCCCTAAACATCTAAGAACCGCGGTTTATCATCCACAACCCGACGGTCTAGTAGAAAGATACAACCGCACCTTAAAAACTCTTTTTAAAAAATCGGTATCCGAGTCAGGTAAAGACTGGGATCGGAGATTACCCTTAGTTCTCTATGCCATTAGAACACATGAACAGGCGTCTACCGGACATAGGGCCATATTTATACTTTTTGGCGCACAACTGCGCCAACGCAGTTGTGCGTCAAAAAATTTAACGCCGGCTAACGCCATTCCAAAGCACCATGTGGGCGCCTTATTTATGGAATGACGTTAGCCGGCGGAGCTGCCTGGTGTGCGTCAAAAAAAATGACTTACACCAGGCAGCGCCGGCGTAGGGGAAAATGGAGCTTGGGCGTCCAAAAATGGGGCAAGTCAGGCTGAGGCAAAATTTTCCCCTCAACCCGATTAGCGCCATTTTTTTTTACTCCCAACCCCCATTTAAATGACTCCTGTCTTAGCAAAGACAGGAGTCATGCCCCCTTGCCCAATGGCCATGCCCAGGGGACTTATGTCCCCTGGGCATGGTCATTGGGCATAGTGGCATGTAGGGGGGCACAAATCAGGCCCCCCTATGCCACGAAAAAAAAATAAAAAAAAATACTTACCTGAACTTACCTTAAGTTCCCTGGGATGGGTCCCTCCATCCTTGGGCGTCCTCCTGGGGTGGTGAAGGGTGGCAGGGGGTGTCCCTGGGGGCATGGGAGGGCACCTCTGGGCTCCTTCCGAGCCCACAGGTCCCTTAACGCCTGCCCTGACCAGGCGTTAAAAAATGACGCTAAAGCGGCTGGACGTTATTTTTTTTGACCAGCCCACTCCCGGGCATCATTTTTGCCCGGGAGTGTAAATACGGCGCACATGCCTCAGAGTCATTTTTTAGAAGGGAACGCCTACCTTGCATATCATTAACGCAAGGTAGGTGTCCACGCTAAAAAATGACGCAAACTCCAAGATCTTTGGCGCTAGACGCGTCTAACGCCAAAGTATAAATATGGAGTTCATTTTGCGTCAGATTTGCGTAAAAAAAAACGACGGAAATCCGGCGCAAACAGAGTATAAATATGCCCCATAGTCCTTTTGAATTAGTCTTTGGACGACAACCCCGAACACTGCTAGACATGGCAGCTGAAATGTGGGAAGAGGAAGAAGGGGGAGAGAAATCCCTTTTAGAGTACACCAGTGACCTAAAATCCCAAATCCAATCAGTATGGGTAGACGTCAGAGAAAAGTTATAGAAAGCCCAAAGTAAACAAAAACATTATTATGACAGGAACACCCAAATGCGAACCTTGAATAGGGGAGAAAAAGTTCTTGTCCTCTTACCCAGCTCTGAAAATAAGCTCTTAGCTAGGTGGCAAGGACCCTATAAAGTTCTAGGAGCCATAACCCCGGTTACCTACACCATTGAAATGACAGGAAGTCCAAAAAGAACCCAAATATTTCACGTAAACCTTTTAAGGAAATGGGAAGAACCTCCTGAACCTACAAGGACCCAGGCAGCCGGGTACCTGGTTAATGCCATAAAAGAACTCGATATTGGGTGGTGTCCAACTGATATAAACAACAAATCAGAAGAGCCACAGAGGAATACACATCTCTTACCAAAAGAACAAGAACAGTTAACCCAACTGCTCTCCCAACACGACAAATTATTCTCCACTCAGCCAAGAAAAACCACATTAGTACAACACCATATTAAAACACTACCAGGAAAGGTAATACGATTACGACCATATCGCATACCCGAAGCCCGAAAGCTTTTGGTAGAGGAAGAAATAGAGAGAATGCTGTGCATAGGAATTATAGAACCGTCAAAGAGTCCCTGGGGCTCCCCGGTGGTATTAGTCCCCAAACCTGATGGGTCAGTCCGTTTCTGCATTGATTTTCGACAAGTCAATGCTATATCCCATTTTGACACATATTCCCTTCCCAGGGTAGATGAACTAATAGAAAGATTAGGAAAAGCAAGATACATGTCTACCCTTAATCTGACAAAGGGCTATTGGCAAATTCCATTAGCAGCAGCTGACAAAGAGAAAGCAGCCTTCTCCACATCCTCAGGGCTTTACCACTTTAACGTCTTCCCTTTTGGATTACATGGTGCCCCGGCCACATTTCAGCGTCTTATGGATTCCCTGTTAAGACCATACACCAGATATGCAGCCGCGTATCTGGATGATATTGTAATATATAGCAAAACCTGGGAGGACCATTTGAATTATCTACATAACATATTTTCAGTTTTACACCAAGCTGGACTCACTGCTAATCCCAATAAAAGTCACCTAGTGTATACCGATATCTCCTACTTAGGATATCACATAGGAGGTGGCTTAATAAAACCCCAGCTGAATAAAGTGGAAGCCATTATTCGTATAAAACCCCCTACCATCATGAAAGAAGTACGCTCCTTTCTGGGTCTGGTCGGTTACTATTGGAGGTTCATAACCCATTATTCAACTCTAGCTGCTCCCTTAACAGACCTCTTGAAAAAGGGACAGCCCACAAAAATAGCGAGGTTGACCCCATCCCAACACCATAGTTATGTAACTCTACAAAAATGTCTCACGACCAAACCAATTTTGTGCTGTCCTGATTTCAGTCGGCCCTTCCATTTACAAACTGACGCGTCGGATGTGGGTCTGGGTGCGGTTTTATTTCAAAAAGGTGATGAAGGCACAAGTCACCCCATTGTTTTCATCAGTCGTAAGCTCCTGCCTCGGGAACAACGCTATCCGATTATAGAAAGAGAATGCTTGGCCATCAAGTGGGCCATAGAAAGCTTACAGTATTACCTTCTGGGGCGACCTTTTGTTCTGTATACTGATCACGCTCCTCTTACGTGGCTATTGCGAAATAAAAAGATACCAACGACCGTATACTAAGATGGTTCATGGAACTTCAACCTTTTTCCTTTCAGGTCTGCCACCTTCCGGGGGAGTTAATGGGCCATGCTGACTAATTATCCTGCTATCCGATAGCCCTGGGACTGGAACAGCCCCAATCGTGGGGAGGGACATGTAACCGGGAGTTCCTCGGCACGGTTTCTGGACTGTAAACCGGAGCCGGCGGAACAGTACCCTACGGGTACCGTCTGGGGAATCGCCGACCCGGAAGTGTTCTCCGATCCGGATATCCAGGTCACAGACGCGGCAAATAGAAAAGAGGAGAAGCCAGAGAGGGAACGCGCTGGTGAACCCGAAGAAGAAACGTGGAACAAGACGGAGGACGAGCGGAGAACGGAGCCGAAAGCAGGAACAGGAACCAAGCCGGAGGAGGACGGTCGCGAGGAGTCGGGCGAAGGAGGAAGGAAACCAGCCTCACCGGGAAGCCTGGAGGAAGGTCCGAAGACCCCCGCGGAGATCAACAGGAGATACGATTAACGCCGCCACATCTCTGGGGGGGCGTGGCTAGCACAGGTACGATCGTACCTTAGGGTAAACCTCTTACCCAAGTGGATTCGGGGCAGGAGCAAGGAGGGAACGCAGGGGTGGGATCTGGAGGAAGGGATTAAAGAAAAGGGAAGCTTTCAGGGTATAGTTACCTAATTGCACAAGGAGAGGTGGTGAAGATAACCACCCTCCTATAAAAGAAAACAAGAGAGTGTCTTATATTCACGGGAAATTGTGGTACACTACAAAGTATATCCCTCTCACATCCCTGCACCCCCTGTCCTTGCACACCACCTACTAACCCTTATATAACCTATAGCCCAACACCCACACTTACCTGTTTTTCCATTTTTCTTTGGGGAACCGGCCATCATCATCCGGGGACGGGGTCCAGTTTCGTCCTGAAGACCATCCACACGGGATCGTGGCGACCCAAGAGGAAGCCCTAAAAACAAAAAGACCATATATATATCTTTAATGGTGGTAAAGAAGACGGGAAGGCCCAAGCCATTAACTAAGGAGGAAAACAGTATCTAAAAGTGATCGTTATACTTAAACCATATCACAAATAAAGGGAACGTACAACCGAACCAGGTGTCTCAAGAGTCATTCAGAACTACAAACCCCTACAGAGCGGGAACCCACTACAGGGAGCATAGATTGTTGCTAAAGTTATCCTGGCCCCATTTATTTGAATGTTGACCCAGGCCCACCTACCATCCTTATCAGTGTGAAACGTACAGATTTTACACTTGACATTTTTATTTATATATATTGCTACTCCCCTATGAGCAGCACCGGCATTTGAAACGCAGTGATGCCCGGGCCTGTTTTTAAACATCCAAGTCTGTTGATCCATACCTTCCTTAAAATGGGGCTCTAGTATCATTACAATATCAGATGAGTATGTTTGGTCCAGTTTTCAATTGCTCTCGCTTTTAATTTATTATTCAGGCAATTGGCCTTAAATGAGACGATCTTCAATTCCATGGCCTGTCTCCCCTTCATCGTCATCTAGCTTACAGAGTTTTTACTTTGCTGCACAGACCAACTATTAGTCTGAAAACAAGGATAAGCCTCCTGATAATAAAGCAGGGCTGATTCGGTAGCTGATGAACCCTCGAAGATACCAACGTGATATACTTCTTTTATTTTATACTCAATAAAGGTCCCTACATATTGAGGTGGACGTACAAACAACAAAATCCTATTCTCCAAAGGACCTAAAGTGTTGCCTGTAAAAGTGTTGAAGTGATAAAATGTCAAAGTAGTAGAGTTTCTAGATGCATAAATATTGCTTGTCCGGGTAAGGCATACAGTACCAACAAGATGCAGGGATATCTAAAAGTCCCTAATGTGCTTAGCTATGCCCTGCCTACGTAGCTTTGTTAAGTAGTACCACATGCTAAACTATTCCCTGCCTACGTAGCCTTGTTAAGTAGTACCTTTGACTCAATGTCCTAAAGTGACACGTGACAAGATGAGGGAATACTGAAGTGCCTGGATACATACCAGACCTTGGGCCTCATTACGAGTTTGGCGGTCCGACTGCCGTATTACAAGTCATACAGGCCTGTGGGGCAAAGACCTCCATGGTCCTGCCGGCACCGCCAGGCAGCACAGCCCGCCGTGGTCACGAGGCTGCAGAAACAGGTCGCCAGAACCTGTGTTGCCCCTGGACACGTTATGAGGTTGAACACTGCCAATGTGACCGTGGAGGTCCAACCACCAAGGTGGAGCAGAGTATAATCGGAGACACTAACCCGCAGGCAGCCTTACACATCCAGTGCCACCATGGAGCCCATTACACGTGTCCTGCCACTGCTGCTGATCATCCGTGGGCACAACTGACCACAGGTACATACTCCTACCTGTGTCATTACGCTCAACAACAGATCGTCGCACCGTCAGCACATCATATGGGGGTCACGCTACAGGCACCAAGGACACTTATCGCTGTGTTCCGCATCAGAATCAGGCACAAAGAAGGACACATTCACAGTCACAATATTTGGGCAGGCCACTCACACTGCACCCCAACACTACACAAAAACACATATCTGCTCATCTCATGCACAGGGACAGTTAAGAGTACACAACACTGACTCACACAACACCAACAACACACTAACATCACATCCACAAATACCACTCAGACGCTCACATTCCTTATGTGCCATGGACTGTTGCCACATTCAACACACATATGCATGGATGTTGCATTGAACATAAACACCACTCCCAGTAAACAGCCCTGCAATGGACACAAATCACCCACATTTCAACACATTAGAAGGACAATGGGATGCACAAATGACACAGAGACAAATATCCCAAGCTCACTATGCAAACAACACCTGCACCATAGTGATGGGGACATCAGGAACACTCAGGGAAGGAGGCTGCACTGAGACACATATCACTTTGCACATGCCCCTTAAACAACTTTTGCACAGGAACTAGCCCTTCGGGTATCTCTGGGACAAAAAATACTAGACCCAAATGACATACCTCTCTGCACAATGTACAAGTCAAAAAAGCACATACAACTCCAACTGCATGTGACATACCTCTGCATAAAGTAGCTGCAAGGTACACAAAGCTAAATGAACACATGCACAGTCAAATGCAAAAAAGGTAGCACAAATGAAGACACTCCATGTCTGCACAAACAAAATTCAAGCTACCACACATTAGATGAAACTATAATCCATATCAGGGGGTCAAGTCTAACACCATGCATGCTCACATTGGGCAACACAAGATGAAATACTTACCATACTAAACAGTACACAATGCCATGAAACCACCATTGCATTTACACCCACATATCCGTATAGTCAACATATACCCTTGTCTTGGGGGACACCAGCACTGGCCACAAAGGTAAATACAGCAAACAACAGCAAATGGATCAGCAAGCAGGCTGAAACACACACAACTGTAGAAAGACAACACAAGTCACTCAGGAACAACATAAAGGTAGAAAAGGAGTTGCAGTACAAATGTTTACCTAAAAAAAAAAACTGTTTGGGTTTGTTAAATTTAAAGTTTTTAAAGTCCAAGGCCATTGGCCAGTCCATCCTTACTGGCAGGGAACCTCCACAGGAAGGGCCAACAAGTGGGAAGGCAGTCACCTCAGGGATCATCTTTGTGCGGTTGGATTTGGGATGGGTGGGTTTGGTTTTGGGTTTGGGAGGGGTGGACTCCGTCTTGGGAGGCGTGGGCTTCTTCTTGGGGAAAGGGGTATGGGTGTTTGCAAGGGGGGCAGATGTGACAGGAGAGGACTTGGAGGTGGAAGAGAGGGGTTGGGAGGTGGGTCAGGGTCTCTTGGGTTTGGGATGGGTGGAGGGAACAGGGGAAAGTTCAAGGGCAAACAAAAAGCTTTCTTAGGTACACGGGATGGTCAGCAGAATTGGGGGGGATTTGGAGGTCGAGGGAGTGGTTGTCTGCTGTGTTGGTGTGGATGTCATGGATGTGTGCATGTGGGAGGTATGTTTGTGTTTGGGTGGTGTCTGTTGTGTGGGTGGGTGGGTGTATTTGTGTGCCTTAGGGGTCTGGGAGGTGGAGGTGCTGAGGGATGGAGTGGTAGATGTGTGTGGTCTGTTGAGGTGCTGTCTGCGGGTATGCTGGATGTCTATGTGTCTGTTTGGATGGTCTCTGCGAGTATGATGGTTGTGGTGGATGCCTGTGTGTCTGTTGGGGTGGTGTCTGCAGGTAGAATGGGTGTGGTGGGTGTGTCACTAACTGTTGTGGCGGTGCCCTGTGGGTATGCATGATGTTGTGTGTGGGCAGGTGGGGGTGTCTGGGGAAGTGGTGACTGATGTTGTGTCTGTGGGTGTCTGTTGTTTGCTTGCATGCTGGTGTGTTTTGTGGTGCTTGTGTCTGTGTGTGCTGCTCTTGTGTGATCAGGTGGGTGCATGCGGATCAGTCTGTTTGCCTGGGGTAGGTAGGGAAATGGGGATTTGAATTGGCAAGAGGGAGGTGGAGAGGAGACAGAAGATGAGGGGTGACTGTCTGCAATAGGTGTATAGGCCCAAGCCTGAAAAGATCTCTGTAGGCCAGACATTGAAACATGAATACCATCCAGGAATGCATTAGTCTGCTGCAGTTGACTTGTCAATCCCTGGATGGCATTCACAATGGCTGTCTGACCCACAGAGATACTTCTCAGAAGGTCCATAGCCTCATCATTGAGGGCAGCAAGGGTAAGAGGGACTGGGGCAGAGGTGCATTCAGCAAAGGAGACACCCACCCTCTTGGGTGAACAGGCATGGCCAACTGGGTGGGGAGCAACAGGGATGGTGGTGATAGAACAGGGGGTGTTAGACAAACATGGTACAGGGGTATGCCCGATGGGTCTGCCATCACTAGGGAGTGTCCATTGGAGGAATATTTTGATGATGAAGATGATGTTCCGGTCTCCCCCGTAACACTCCACTCACCTTCCGGGCCACTTGGTCCCTCCGTGTCTATGGTGTCTTGACCTGAGGTCCCTTGGCCAAATGCTTCCACACTCGGCTGTGCCCTGTCTCCTTCCCTTCCCTGGGCTGATGCTACAAATACAAAGAGAAATAGGGTAATCACATGTCCATGGTCACACTTGAACAACAGCTCTGATTAGCAAACATTACGATGATGTCAAGTAGGCCCCAGCAACAAACTCCACCTAATTGACCAATATATGTGCCATACGATATGCATGCATGCCATCGGAACTGTCAACAGTTGCCAACAGGAAAATCAGGATCTTAGACAACTACAATTGCATGGCAGAAGTTGTGTAATCACAGTAACAATTGAGCTTGTAGGAGACCGCAACACCCTCAAAGCTTTGCCCCATGGAGCAGACCTCAGTTACCTGTTGTCATACAATAGTAGGCCAATGCGAAGTCCATTCCCACAGATATCACACAAGGTCATGCACACATCTATTTGTCACATACATTATAGCACAACACTGAGATATGATGCTCAAAATCCTGCTGTGTTGATGACAAAAGTACAGTAGCCTGGAGAAGGTGACATGAAAATACTCATGTCACACTGGAAGCAGTTCCACAATGCATACTTCACCAAGAGATATTTGTCCCACAGGGACCAATGGAGGTAGTACTAATGTTGTTCAGTTAGGCCACAAATGCGGCATGGAAATGGGCACTGTTGACAACATGTGCAATACGTCAGGGAGAGATGTCCTCAAAATCCACAACACAATGAATTAGCAAGCCCACGGTAATAACCACTAATGTCTGGCAATGACCCTGCAATGACATACTCTGAGTGCATTACTAGACGCCATTACTTCCTTGGATGTTGGAGAGACCCAGAAATTTGCAAATATTTGTTTAAGGCCCTCAACATGTTGCCCATTTGGAAGCTACATCACTGTCTCTATTATGGTCATACTGACCCAGATGTCTGTCTGTGGATGAATGCTTGTACCCAAACATGTGATTTCAACATAACTGCAAGTCACTCCATGATGCATGCCAACAGTCAGGTTACAAATCTTACCCATTTGACATGTGCAGTGTACTTTGCTACATGCTGGCTTATCAATGGCCTGGAAATGCACATTGTGGCTCAAAACTCTAGGCCTACCTGCCATGTCCCTCATTGCTACTGCAGTTGTACATTCCTAATGACATGCCCGACGCATGAGGGAATGAGTCAGCCAATAAACAATGGTGACACACTCCTGTATGTCGCACAACATGAAATGTACCCCCATTGTAAATTGCTTATTCCACACACAGGTTGCCATGCACAAATATGTGAGGGAATACAGACATCATCTCATCAACACAGGTAGACCATGCATAAAACAGCAGCTTACAAATATTTTGCTAATCAGAAAGGGACACATGCTGACATGTAGGCACAAGTGATGTTGGCAACAGTGGTGGCACATAAATCATGTCAATGGACATTCCCCACTTACCAAGGGAAATGATTGATCTGTAGCTGCACCCAAAGTACAATATATGCTCTGTCACATGTATTATGGCTACCTTCACATTTCGGACTATAGTGAGGCACCATTACCTGTAATATGTTGAAGAAAACTAGCCTCTGGGTGGCACATGCCAATATACTCATCTACCCAGACACATGGCTGAGGACAGTAATCCATCACTTCCTTACCATTAGCTTGTAATATTGAGGAGTAGTGGTCTATTGCATAGAATTTAGATCCACTACAACAAAAAAACAGTACTTGATTGATCACTGTACACAGCCAAATGTCGACCCTGAAGAGCAAGTTGTTTGCGGATTGTACACAGTTGTGTCCTAGGTCCCCGGGCCAATAAGCAAGGCACGTCAGTATAAAACACATGATATGTCTACACAAACAATCACTAATCTACTGTGTTACACATGGCTCATCCCTAATCATCGGGGGGAGCTGTCAGAATCTAATACACTCACTTGGCAATATGACAGGCAGGAATATGCCCTGTACTCACCCCCTTGTGGCTGCTGTGTTATCCTCAAACATGCATCAAGGTCTGGGTAGGCCACCACCTGAATGCGGGCCATAAGGGTGATCATGGTCTGACGGGCACCCCGCCCACGCTGGGAGGACAGCCCCAGCTGGACCTCTTCGATTTTCCAGGCCCAGTGTCTCAGGTCCTCCCACCTTTTCCTGCAGTGGGCACTCCGCCGGCTGTGGACCCCCAGGGACTCACCTTCTTGGTGATGGCTCGCCATAGTCCCTGGTTTTGATGGGTGTTGACCTGCATGGATGCAAAAGAGAAATCATGAAATTAGAATCACGCGTTTCATCACAAATAGTTGAGTCACAGAAATATCAGTAACATCAAGCTAGGACTTTTCTATTTGTCAATACTCCCCAAGTGTGAAACGCGCAAGCCATTAAGTGCAGGGATATGACTACAGACATATATATTTCCAACTGCAGACTAATCCACTACCCTGCTCATGTCCTACAATGACTAAGCAAGCTTACTGATATCAGGTAGCCCATGCTCTAGCAACCTGTACTGTGATGTGAGCCACTATGAAACACCACACATCTATGTGGCTTCTGAAGGGTAAACTCATTAGGCATGAATGTACCAACACATTCACACTCTGTGAGAATGACTCACTGCATGCAGTCCCTACAGGCAACTGCCAGAGTACAAACTTCAACATTACACGAGTAACATACTAGGGGCTGGCATGGTGGGAACAGAAAATATCTTCCTCTTGCATATGTGGACATGTGGCCTATCAAATGCAAAAGCATGCCAGTTAAGGGGGTGGGGCTCTGTGTTATGTACCTGTACCACAGAACACTCCTTTGGGCATATGTATCCATCCTACAGAGATGGCATCCAACAAATAAAGGCACGCACTGTACAGTTTCTTCTATGTGACCAAACTACTGAGTCACATATCATGGCCTCTCTGGAATTAACGCACTGTCTGCAGTGTAGGACTGTCAGTTATGCAATACACCTGTACAAGGCACATATGACCTGTGTGAAGGTGACAACAGAGCTGTGGAAGTAAGGGACTTGTCATGAGTCAAAGACACACATTGACAATGATGTTAAATGCACAAATGGACTAGATTGAAGATTTACCTCTGAACCCATTCCAAATCTAGTCAAAGGAATGATGCATTAAGGCCAGATTTTGCCACCAGAGACTCATTTTGGCCTCAGGACAGGATCTGCTGGAGGACAGGGAGTGGCTGCAGTGCCACGCCAAGGTTGTATAGCCACAGTGACTCTTCTACAACGTAGACTAGGTTCCATCCTGGGAGATACATTTGACAGGCCCTGATCTCTGCAGGTTGAGCTGACAGAAACTACATGACACTCCATTCCCATCACTTCCATGCATGACAGTACATCATGTAGCCAACAACAATTCGTCATCTGGTGTGTGTGTGTGTGTGTAGGGCAGAGTGACTCATGATATGCCATTAGCAAGGGCAGATGTGATTTGAAAGATCTGTGGCGCTATACACATTGCTCACATCTCTCAATTGACTCATACAGCATGCGTACACAGCTCATGCTGTCATGCACATACATGTTATCTGCCATTTACAACAATCATGAGGCAAGAGATGTCATTGGATGGCAGTAATGCCTCCTCACCTAGTTATGTGCATCCAACATAAGGAGGATCTAGCAGCTCAAAAACCTCACACAACACAATGTGACCGAACCTAACAAATGGCACTGGCCACCAACACCTGCACACTGTCCATCTCATTGATGCCACACAGACTGCAATAACATGCACATGAGTAGTCTAACTGGCACACATGGGCACATTCTAGCCTGTGAGGAGGGAAAGGATGGTGAAGTACAGAGAAAATTGTGTACATGAGGTACTTACTTTCTCCTCTGGTGAGCCATAGAGCTGTCCATACAGGAGTAGGATCTCATTAACTAACCTCTACAGTTCCTCTGGAGAGAGGGCAGGGACCCTATCAACTGCTGGATGTGGCATGATTGCTCCCAGAGGCAGCACTCAGCAGATCAGGTTGTGGAGGTGTTGCTTGCAGCGGTGTCAGGAGTCAAGTGATTGAATCTGCAGAACATGGTGGTCACGTCTGCCACGTGTGCGGTCGTCACCACTGGCGGACAAAGCCATTGGCAATGTTAGCCTATGGCTGTGTCTGCCTTGGTTGCAACCGCCTACCACTGCGAAGACTTCCGCTGGCGGTCACAGGCTGTTTCTAATGTCCAGTGGAGTAGGTCAGGCAGCCGCCATTTTGGTGGCGTGAAATGCTATATGTGGCTTTATAAACTGCGTCAACACCTGCAAAATAGGATTTTTGACCTCAGAAACATGCTTTTCCTGTCTTGTCATGTAGGCCCTACTACTCAAACACCATTGTATTATGTTGCAGGGCACAGAGAGCATTTAACAGTGGGGCACAGTCCACCACCGCTAACGGTCATTTTGGCAGTAGGGATATCCAGTCACATTTCGAGGGGCAATTGTGTTGCACATTTTTAAGTTTGATCCATATACATGTTGTGGCCACATGTGTGGAAAACCATGGGGGTCACCTGTGACCCTTGTATTATTTGCAGCTGTGATGTGTACTGGTTGCCATGTCTATCCATTCAGAAATGCCTTGCTACCTTATATCATTGACATGTATCATGTATGTTGCTGTGGACACACTGACTAGTGTTACAAATCATGTCTTGTCATGCATAGGTATCCAGGGAGAGGAAGGATGCAACAACGTCCTGTCTACTGTCCACTGCCAGACCTTCAGACCATGGAGCAAAGCTACATAATAATATTATACTGCCTAGATAGGCAAACAATAGTGGACTTATGTTGTCAGTTGGAGCCAGATCTGATGCCAGCTATTAGTTATCCAACCATCATTCTGCCCATTGTACAAGTCATGTTGGCATTGCACTTCGTAGCTACAGGGTCCTTCCAATATACAGTGGTCCTATCTGTTGGTATGTCCCTACCTATGTTCTGTGTGGTGTAGAAGGATGTCTTCTCAGCAATGTTGAAACATCTGGACAGCTATATCCGTTTTCCCCGATGTGAGGTATTAGCCTATGT
This sequence comes from Pleurodeles waltl, assembly GCF_031143425.1. Classification (NCBI taxonomy): domain Eukaryota; kingdom Metazoa; phylum Chordata; class Amphibia; order Caudata; family Salamandridae; genus Pleurodeles; species Pleurodeles waltl. The sequence goes on along the minus strand of NC_090449.1, from coordinate 569,240,645 downwards.
GAAGGATGACTTTTATGGTTTTGCATGCATCCCACATTTGATGGGGCACACTGATGGCACACATGTTGGCTTGGTCAACAGAAAGAACTTCCATTCCATCAACGTGCAAGTTGTCTGTTTGGCGGATCTCTACATTTCACGTCTTTGCCCCATTATCTGGGTTCAGTCCACGATTCCTTCATAATTCAGAACAGCACCATATCCCAGCTGACGTCACAATTGTACCCAGAGAGGCCCTGGGTGGTTGGTATGTCACATCTGTCATGTTTGTGTGTGCAAGGTCTGGTGCTACAATCATGAAGTGAGTGTCTCATAGTTGCACATTTGTCCCATTCCTTAGGAGGAGACTCCACATATCCAAACTGTCCTTGGTTGTTGATGCCACGAAGGAATCCAACCATGGCAGGGGAAGTCAGCTTCAATGAGGCCTATGAGAGAACAAGACGGATAGAAGAGCGGGCTTTTGGGCTCCTGAAGGCCAGATTTAGGTGTTTTGACCGGACTGGTGGAGACCTCCTCTACTCACCCAGGAAAGTGTGTCAGATCACTGTGGCGTGCTGCATGCTCACAACATCACCCTGCGGAGGACTATCCTGTACATCCCAGAGGAGTTGGAGCCTGTAGTGCCACCAGGTGAGACTCCTGAAATGCCAAGTGAGGATGACAGTGGTGAAGAGGAAGGGGCTGACTTGCAGGAAGATCTCATCAACAGCTATTTGTCATGAGTGTAATTATGTCATGTGATGTAATGACTGTGACTAGCATTAACTGTAATTGTGAGAATGGTTTGGAGTGTTTTAGCAGGAACTAGGGAGCTGATACTCTGCAATATTCAGCCAAAGGCTGCTTGAAGAGTTAGCCCTTGACATATCCCCACCTTGATGATATTGGTTTGTTTAAGTCAGTTTCATTGCAATGTAATTACATTTCCAGTAGCTTGTTTTGTAGTTTGTGTAATAGGTATGTTTTCAAGCCTATACACCTTGTTTTGTCTTTGTACCACTACCTTCACCATGACATCCTCATGTGGGCATTTCAGAGTTGTGACAGTGGCAGGTATCTGATGCTGTTCTGACATACAAAGTGGGCATGGAGTGTTCCAGGTAATGTAGGGCACAGATTTGGTGTATATGAGACCTGTGCCAAGGCAGCTTGCACAGAGTTGGGTGGAAGGTCAGAAGTGCACATTGGACTTATTTTGTGTGCTGTGTTGGGCCAAGTGCATCATGTGGGCATGCATTTGAGGTCACTGTTTTTAGGCAAGTAATTCACCCTTCACATTGACTAAACACCATTCTTGTATGACCTGTATGTAGCTGCAGATGTGTTTCATCATTGCAGGCCACAGTGCCTGTGCCACAACACTGACATATGTTTGTGTCATACCACCAGGTGCATGGTCATTGGATTATGATGGACCTGTGATCAGGGACTGCGTCACTGCCATCTGGCTGTATCTTGAATTATGTGATGTTGGATTACTTTGGTGTGGTATGTGATAAGGCTGAAGCTGCTGACATCATACACTTTAATGTTTGCCTATTTTACAGGACAATGTATGCCAAATCCCTCCTATCCTGTTGTCTTGGGTTTGTACCCTGAAATATGTACTTTGACTCAATCTGAATCACACATTCTTATGTCACAAAGGTGCAGACATATGGACAGCCTATGTGCTGTACATTTGAATAAAATGTTTGGTGTGGCCAGACACTCGTACTGACATTTTTGTGTGTAATGGTTGAAATCCTGAGCAGGACGCTGTGTTCCTGTAACATATCCCTTCTTGCACAACTAAGTTATGTTTTCATAATATGGTTCACATGGTCTTACATCTCTACATAGCAAAATGTTGAAATTAAGCAAACAGACAATGAGTTTGTGATGGGTGAGTTTATAACAGTACTGATGCAGTAAATACACTTTTGACAGAAAAAACAAAAAATAATAAAGTGAAGGTGTCAGTCATGGTGAATGAAATCATTGAAGTAGATGTCACACCATTGGGAATCCAAAGTCCAGAGTACTCCTCCCATTGAAACTGATGGGTAGTTCAGGATCAGTCAACAGAGTGAATGTGTGGCACACAAAGAAGTTCCTTTAGGAAGAGGTCACTTGCTTGCAGTGGTGGGTGTCTTGCCATCCTCACTGCCTGGATTCTTTGCCGGATATCCCTGCTCTCGTGGCGGGGGGAGTGATCTGCTGCTACAGAAGCAGGGGTGTCTGGGTCTTATTCCTCTGGTAGGACCTCCCTTCCAGTGGCTGCACCAATGAAGTAGCGCCTGGTGTTGATACACCAAAGGAATGGATATAGTGGTGTTGTAGAGCCCTGCTCAGTGTGGTGTTAATGACCCTCATCACCCTGGTTAGGGAGGCCATGTTCGTATTGTAAGCCTCCTACTGTTCAAGCATATTCCTATGGATGTCCCTCTGTAGCTGCTTTATTTCACAGAGATTGGTCAAAACCTGGTCCATCACGCCTTGGGACTCCTGATTGACCCCCAAGATGTGGCTGATGGTGTCCTGACCAGGAGTAGCCCCAGTGGCCTCACCCCGCTGGCCCACAGCATCCTTCCCATACACCCTACGCCCACGACCCTGTGTCCTTCCCACAGGGTGCCCTCTCCCACTGGTTCCTGGACCCTCATTGTCAGAAGTGTTGCGCTGCAACTCAGGATCCAGGACTGGGGGTCATGGGATGGTAGACACTGTGTTCGGAACACAGGTTGGGGGCGAAAGGTTGCTTGTGAAATAGAGGCAACTGGGTTCGGAGGTGTTGATGTGGCCACAGTGAGACTCACTGTTGGTGTCTGACCAGGTTGCCCACATGGGCCAGAATCGACTTCCACGTCCAGACGTCTAGGAGAGTCTGTTTCACTGAGGACGTCATCCAAGAGGATTGTGGCAGTCTCTTCTGTGGCCTTTGTGTGCCCAGTAGCAGCTTGATCTGTTGATGTGAAAGATACAATATTACTGGTTGTATTGTGACATCTATCTACCTCCAACAATTTAGTGTAACATTAAGCATAGACATTGTACAAAGCTATTCTGCAGTTACTCATATTGTGGCAAGTAGCCATGACGTTGGTTGTTGTTGGACCTGGCCCTTTTTGAAGGGTCAAACCAAAACTTTTTGCCTTCTTCCTCTTATTTTTCCTGACCTGTTTTTGTTTTTGCTTTAGGACCCTTGTCACTTTACCACTGCTCACCAGTGCTAACATGCATATGCTCTCTGTCTAAGTTGTATTGGTGAGTGGTTTATCCATGATTGGCATATTTTATTTACCAGTATGTTCCTAGTTAAACGCACCGTGGGCCTGCAGCACTGATTGTGCCACCCACATGAGTAGCCCTGTAAACATGTCTCAGACCTACCACTGCAGTGCCTGTGTGTGCAGTTTTAAACTGCCATGCCAACCTGACAAATGTACACACTTGGCAGGCACAAAACATCCCTTTTAGTACATGTAAGGCATCCCTAGTCTAGGCTCAATGTAGCTCCATGGACAGGGTGCAGTGTATTTAAAAGGTAGGACATGTAATAGTGTGTTTTAGATATCCTGATAGTGAAATACTGTCAAATTCGGATTTTAATATTGCAAGGCCTATCTCTTCCATAGGTTTACCTGGAGATTGCCTTGAAATATCTCAAGTCAAATTTCTGATTGGCAGCAGATAGGTATATGGAGTATGGGGTCTCTGAACTCACAATTTAAAAGTACATATTTTAGTGAAGGTGGTTTTTAACTTGTGTGTTTAAAAATACCACTTTTAGAAAGTGGGCATTTTCTTGCTTAACTATTCTGTCCCTCTGCCTGGCTGTGAAATACATGTCTGGGTCAGGATGACAGTTGAACTGGTTGTGAATTTACTCTAGACAGTAACACAAAAGGAGCTGAGGTAGCCTGCATATCCTGATGGATCTTATTGGGTTAGAGTGGTGGGAGGAGCTGACACTTGCACCTGAATAGGGTTGTGCCTGTCCTTACACAATGCAGTCTCCACCCCACTAGAGTGTGTCTGGGACCAGGGCAGGAAAGGCAGTGTCTTGTGTACTATAAAGACTTTTCTTTGACGTTTGCCTACTTCAAAGGAAGAGATTAGTATAAGTATTGGACTGCTGACCCCACGATCTCAGAACACTTCTGGATCAAGAGGAGACTCTACCAAGGAGAAGAGCAGAAGAGCTGTGAGGAGGAGTACTGGCCCTTTGCTGTGTGTGCTTTGCTGGGTTGGCCTGCAGTTGCTGCTTCTGCTTTTAAGAAGACAAATACTGGACTTTGCTGTGTTTCCTGCTTGTGAAGTTTATCCAAGGGCTTGGACTGAGCTTTCCTCCTGTTAAGAATTCTCGGGGACATCGAAGACTTCACCTGCCAGCCTGGGGGTTCTCTTGCTCAGGACCCTGCATAGCCAAGTGGTGCCATCTCCAGTTCCTGGGCCATTGGGAGTAAAAGCTGGCCTAAAATTAAGAACCAGACACATTGACTCCGGACGACTCCAGAACAGGCGCCACTGCCCAACTCCGCACCACTGCCTGCACCCAAAGCCATGGTCCCCTATGAAGTGCAATGATCGTGACCAATGCCGCAGCCCCAGCGCTCCTGGCCTGAAGCTGCCACAGGGCCTCTGATGTCCTGCATCATCGTGAGTCCCGAGTGCCATGTCACCGACGTCAGTGATATCCGACTCCACCACGGTGCCTGTGGCCCTGTGGTGTGACCGTGACACTGGAATGTCGCCCCATCACGTCTTGACCTGTTGGACTCCTCGACCTCACCGGATCGTAAGGAACCAATGCCTCGCCACCGACACCGTATCACCTCCTCTGCCACCATAAGGAGCTCACCTCCCCTGCCTCGCATTAAGAGACCGAGCCTCCCCTTCCCGGTAGCAATAAGGAATCAATGCCACAGCGGCTCCAGTACTGCCTCATCTCCCTATCTCTGTGCAACGTCTTTGTTTCCTCATTTTAATGTACTGTACCTGGGGTGCATGCGACTCAGTGACCGGCGCTGCACTCCTTCACTAGTGGTGTGTCACCGACATCCCTGACACCCGACTCGACACCCGACTCGACCACGGCACCTGTGACACTGTGGTGTGACCACTACACTGCGATGTCGCCTCATCGCATCTTGACCCTCAGGACTCATCGACCCCAACTAGATCGTAAGGAACAGATTCCTTGTCACCTCCCCTGCAACCTTAAGGAACAGGCCTCACCTCCCCTGCCTCACAGTAAGGAGCCACACCTCCCCTCCACTCCCTAGTAGCAGTAAGGAACAACACCTCACCTCGCTGACTCCATGCAACATCTTTGTTTCCTCATTTCTAAGGTACTGTACCTGGGGTCCTTGTGACTCCATGACCTGCACCACACTCCATCGCGAGTGGCGTCAGACTGTTGGGAACAACTTTGTCAATGACGTTGTGATAGCCCCAGTTGGATTTAATGTGTTTCTAAGCTCCTTATTGGGATTTAAAATTTAAAAAAATCCTATCTTTGCTTGTGTATGTTGGATTTTTGTCGTTTTGGTCTTGTTTTACTTAGATAAATATTACCTATTTGTCTATACTGGTGTGGTGTCCACTGTGTTAATGTGTGTGTGGGTACAAATACTTAACACATTTCCTCAGAGATAAGCCAGACTGCTTGTGTCCAGCTACCAAGGGGGTGAGCAAGGGTTATCGTAGGAAGGTTGCTTCCTTACCTTGACTAGAGTAAAGGTCCCTACTTGGACAGGGTGTAAACTGAATGCCAACTAGAGACCCAATTTTTGTATTCACCTGACATTTGTGAAACATGCCAATTCCATCTAAGTGATGCTGCTGCTAAAATGTGCAGATCATTAGCCCTTGGGAGGATGGCCTGAAAATGCCATCTTCCCACCAGTGCAGGAAAAACAGTGGTCAGGCAAGATAAGTCGTTGGCCATTTTGAGGCCTAGTTGATTGTTATGCAGGCAGACCTGGTACTTTGTTGTAAATGTGACTGGAGTCATCATGTGCCTAGTGTAGTGTTAATGCGTTTGCTGCTAATACTCTTCTGGTGATGCATCTTGAGGCCTTTGGGATCATTGTTTTAGTCAATGGGTGAGCTGTCCATCTTGTCCTCGATAGTTTCATCTGGGCTGCCCAGACCCCAGGAGGGCATAACCCTGTCTGTGAGTTGGCAGCAGCTGTAGCTGCAGTGCAAGCCTCAGAGAGCTGTTTGGCAGTTCTGGGGGTCCATGGTGGAGCCCCCAGGATGTATGGAATTGGCTCCCCAATACCAGATTTGGAATGGGGGACAATTCCATGAACTCTTAGACATGTTACATGGCATATTCAGAGTTACCATTGTGAAGATACATACAGGTATTGACCTATATGTAGTGCACGCGTGTAATGGCGTCCCTGCACTCACAAAGTCCGGGGAAATGGCCCTGAACTATGTGGGGGGCACCTTTACTAGTGCAAGGGTGCCCTAAAGGTGAAAATGGCTGTGAAATAGTGTGTGCGCTATTTCACGCAGGCTGCAGTGGCAGTCCTGTGTAAGGGTTTGTCTGAGCTCCCTATGGGTGGCAAAAGAAATGCTGCAGCCCATATGGATCTCCTGGGACCCCAATGCCCTGGGTACCTAGGTACCATATACTAGGGACTTATAAGGGGGGTCCAGTGTGCCAATTGAAATTGGTAAATGAAGTCCCTGGCCTGCAGTGACGAATTTAAAAGCAGATAGAGCATAAGCACTAAAGTTCTGGTTAGCAGAGCCTCAGTGACACAGTTAGGCACTACACGGGCATTCACATTAGGCCACAAACTATGAGCAATGGTGTCCTGGCTAGCAGGATCCCAGTGAAACAGGCAAAACACACTGACATATAGGTTTTTATCTATGAGCACTGGGGTCCTGGCTAGAAGGATCCCAGTGACACAGTAAAAACACACTGACACACACTCACAAACAGGCCAAAAGCGGGGATAACCATGCTAAAAAGAGGCTACTTTCCTATAATGCAGGAACCAGCAACCATCTTCTTTGGTGCTCTTCTGCAGACTTCTTCTAACCAGAGAATCCTCTTTTGCACCATCTTCCAGGTTGGCAGGGGCTCCTGTCCTTCCTGGAATCATCTGCGACTTCTGGACTTGGTCTCCTCTCTTCAAAGGTCTTCAGGTCCAGTATTCCACCATTTGTTGCTTGCAGTCTTGCTTGGTTCTTGCAATAACTCTTATCACTACTTGTAGTGTGTCCTGAGGAAACTTGCAGTACTTTACTCCTACTTTCCTGGGCTCTGGGGTAGGGTATTTTACTTATCTTTGGTGTTCTCTTACACCCCAGCACCCCTCTACACACTACACTTGCCTAGGGGGGAATTCTTGATTCTCATTCCACTTTCTTAGTATATGATTTGTGTTGCCCCTAGGCCTATTGAATTCTATTGTATTTTCTACTGTTTGCACTATTCTATGACTATTTCCTTACCTGGTTTGGGGATCTAGTGTCTATATTGTGCATAATACTTACCTCCAGAAGGAGTATTGTCTCTAAAATATTTTTGGCCTTGTGTCACTAAAATAAAGCACCTTTATTTTTGGTAACACTGAGTATTGTCTTTTATTGTGTATAAGTACTGTGCAACTATAGTGGTATTGCAGGAGCTTGGCATGTCTTCTAGTTCAGCCTAAGCTGCTCTGCTACAGCTACCTCTAGACAGCCTAAGCTGCTAAAACACTGCCTACATTTCACTAATAAGGGATAACTGGACCTGGAATAAGGTGTAAGTACTTTAGGTGCCCACTACAAACCAGGCCAGCATCCTACAAGGGGTCTTTGGACAAGAGAACTCTGGGCTGGTTTTTGCAATTACAGAAACAGTATTTGCTGGGAGTTGCAGTCAGGTCACTCTCACTACTCCCCAATACTTGACAAATGGTATCCCTCAGCTGAGTAAACTTCATTTGGGAGTGAGGTGCCAAACAGGGGTCTATGGACAAGAGATCACTGTGCTGGTGTTTGGAGTTACAGAAACAGGTCCTCCTGGCCTTAGCAGTCATGTCAGTCCCTGTACTACACAAACCATACAAATGTAATCCCCCCAGGTGAGTACACTTCATGTGGGAGTTACCAAACAAGAGTCTTTGGATAAGAGGACCCTGGGCTGGTGAGTGAAGTAACAGTGACGGACCATCCTGGCCTCAGCAGTCATGTCAGTTCCTCTACCACACACACATTACAAATGGTATTCTCCCAGCTGAGTAACCTTACATTGAGGGTTGTCAAACATGGGTCTTTCGGTGAAGAACACTGTTCTGGTGTTTTGAGTTGCTGAAACAGTGCCTCCTGTGAGTTGCAGTCAAGTTATTCCATCTAATTCACACACTTTTCCAGTGTTCTCCCCCAGGTGAGTATATTTCATTTGTGAGTTGACAAATGGGTATGTGGGCAAGTGACCACTGTTCTGGTGTTTGGAGTCATAGAAAGGGGACCTGCTGGGAGTTGGAGTCATGTCATCCCCTTTGCTACACACACAATACAAATATTATCCCCCCAGGCGAGTATACTTCATTTATGAGTTGTCAAACAGGGGTAGATGGGCAAGTAACCACTGTGCTGGTATTTGGAGTTAGAGAAACAGTACAAGCTGGGAGCTGGAGTCATGTCAGTCTCTGTACTACACACACTATACAAATATTATCCCCCAGGTGAGTACACTTCATGTGTGAGTTAACAGACAGGAGCCTTTTGAGGTGAGGACAGTGGACTGGTGGTTGCAGTGACAGTAGGAGAGCCTCCTGGGAGTTGCAGTCATGCAACTTCCTGTAATACACACACTATACAAATGGTATCCTCCCAGGTGAGGACACTTCAATTGAGAGTTGATTCACAGGGTCATTGGATACAAGTACACTTATCTGGTGTTTGCAGTTACAGATACAGGGCTTGCTGGGAGTTACAATCATGTCACTATCGATAGTACACATACTATACAAATATTCTCACCCCCCCCCCAGGTGAGTACACTCATATGTGGGTTATCAAACAGGAGTCTTTGGAAGAGAGGACACTATACTGGTGATTGCAGCAACAATAGCAGAGGCTCCTGTGAGTTACAGTCATGTAACTCCCTACACTACACACACTATACAAATGTTGTCCTCCCAAATGGGTACACTTCAATTGAGAGTTACCAAACAATGGTATCTGGACAAGAGAACACAGGGTTGGTGGTTGGTTTTACAGACACGGGCCTTCCTGGCCTTAGTAGTCATGTCTCTACCTCTAATTCCTACATTTGACAAATGGTATCCTTCCAGCTGAGTAAACTTACATTGTGAGTTGCCAGACAGTGGTCTTTGGACAACCGACCACCGTTCTGATGTTTGGAGTTGCTGAAACAGTGTCTCCAGTGAGTTGCAGTCAGGTCACTCTCCATAGTAGGCACACTTGACCAATGTTCTCCCCCCAGGTGAGTACACTTCAATTAAGAGTTCACTGAAAGATATATTGTAGCATGTCACCACTATGCTAGTGTTTGTAGTTACAGGACTAGGGCCCGCTGGGAGTTATAGTCATGTCAGTACCTGTACTACACACACTTGACAAATGTTATCTCCCCAGCTGTGTCCCCTTAAATTGATATGTACCAAACAGGGGTATCTGGAGAAGTGACCACTGGTCTGGTGTTTAGAGTTATAGAGTAGTACCTGCTCTGGGTTGTAGTCATAACACTCCCTCTGCTACTTATACCATACAAGGGTCGACTCCCAAAGTTAGTACACTTCAAATGTGAGTTGCCAAATAGAGGTCTTTGAACTCTTGGACACTGGGCTGATGAGTGGAGTGACAGTAAAAGTGGCAAAAGGTGAGCTGTGACATAGCATTTTGGTGACATTTTTAGTATTGTGACTTACCAGACTCTACTTCCCCAGGTATTACTGTTAAGCCCTCAGGATGCAGGATAGCCAAGACTTTCTCCCCCCAGGCAACGAAATGTAATGGTGCACTGGGAGGGCCACCTCTAGTCTTCTGGGCCTGCAGCTGTGACTGGAGACCAGGGAATGGACCTTGCCTCTGAGGTCGTTCCACCTCTTCCTCATATCCTCCTTTTTGCACAAGGTGGTGGCTACAGCACTGATTCCGTTGATGATCCTGCCCCGCATTTCCATTTTCCTACTGAGAGGAGTATGCTGGACTTGTGCTCCAAACAATTGTGGCTCTATTGTTATGATTTCATCCACCATGATTCTTAACTAATCTTCTGAGAAATTAGGATTTTTTAAACGTGCTATGTTGGAAAAAAAAAAGAAAACGGGTTGCAGTGACTTACTAAAGAGGGGAAGTGCAAAAGGGTGTGACTGGACGAAAGTGTGTGCAGGGTGTCGTATAGGATGGTGAAAAAAAGTGGTGACTAGTATCTGTACTCTGTGGAAAATAATTTACTCTGGCTTCTGTCTGTTGCAGTGTTAATGCAAAGAACTGTGGTCTGTGAAGTGGTGTGTTTTATAGCGTCCTTTGCACATTTGTCCAATGTGGCGATGTGTGTCAACTGTGTTGATTTCAAATTCATCCGATGTGCAGTTGTGTATTACTTTGGTGACTGCGGACCGCCGTGGTTTGGACCCCCATTGGCTGATCGCCATGGGGGTCTGTCATGACGACTGTGTGCTTGTAATATGGTCAGTGGTTGGTTGCGGTGCTGTCGGCAGTGGAAGTCAGACCGCCTATTGCCAGGCCTCTGGGCTGCTGCCGGTGTGCCTTTTTGTTTGGCAGTCTTGCCTGTATGACTCGTAATAGGACAGTCTGAAAGACCCCCAACATGGTGGTCTGGTGGTCCGACAGCCAACTCGTAATGAGGCCATATGTCCGAATTCAGTGCATACCAAACAATTCAAAATATTTTGATAACAAACTTTTCCATAGTAAACTCTTTTTTATTTCTGCAATTTCTCCCCACTGACCACCCACAACCCTTCATTCTGCACCCCCTGCTGCTGAGTGCAACTTGCTGGCCCCCAGAGCACTCTCCTCACCCCACTATTGGGCACCATGGAATTGTTCCCGATCTACCAGCCTTCCCACCATCCTGCCTGTGCACCCCCTTCTCCTCAATGCTCATTCCAAATAAATGACCTAATCACAATCTCTGTGGCCTCATGACAACTCCTTGAAAAATCTTTTAGCTTCTTCCGGGGTTGCAAACACATGAAAGCGACTCTTGTGTATTACTTTAACTTTTGCTGGTTGTATGACACCAGCCTGTGCCCCTACTCATTGAAAAAGAGGAATCATCATTTTAAAATTCTTGCATCGGCGTGCTGAATCTAAAGTCATGTGTGAGAGGATTTTGATTGAGAATTCGTTATCAATATGTAACATTTCTGTTGGATAGCCTTACTCAAAATCTTCTCTTTGACATGAAAGTCGGCAAAATTCACTAATTCAGTACAGGGATACTTCACATTCACTGGAAGATGAGACTGAATTTGATGCGCAAGTACAATGGTCAAATCCTGAGAGGACAAATTTGCAAATCATATCATTCACATAGCTAATGGCATCTGTCACGTCCTCCTTATGTCCAGGTATTCCTGGGTTCCTTAAGTTAGACCTATGAGAATGGTTTTCTAGGTCTTCTTGCTTGGTCTGGAGGATCATCAATTGTGTTTCTATTTTCACCACTGCCCCTGAAGTCTGTTCAAGTGAGTCCTCGCAGGCTCAAATACGTTGTTCTATTTCGTCCATTCTCTCTAGTACCTGAGATTTCATCTCCTCTAGGCTGAATAAGCGGTCAGCCATTAACTTTGTAGTTTTGTGCTGTGTTTTCTTGATCTCTTTCATCTCCCTCAGTATTTCCTGAAGGATCCGTTGTAAGGCCGGCTAGCAATTCGCTCTTGGTTGTTGTGTCTGCAGCACTTCAATTTTGATTATTCTCAGGATGATGCATAACTGCTGGCACTATCGAAGGGGAAGCCGTTTAAAATGAGATTCGGGGGGATTGTTTCCTCTCTCAGAGTTTGTTGTCCCTCAGAGCCATGGGGTCTTCGGATAGAATCCCATCAGTCCTGTCCTTCACAGGAGAGGATTCTGTATTGGCAGCTTCCCCAGTGCTGCCAGTTGTATTTGCCCAGCTTGAGAAAAGGGAGAAGAGGTACGCCATCTTACAAGTCTTTGTTGTCGCTGTAGTCTCTGGTTGTCCATCTTCTACCCTATTGGCCGACTTAGGGGACCCAGCCAGTGATATCCCTTCTCCCCTTGGAGAAGCACTCTGTGATGCTGATTGGTGAAGTATCCCAACCTCTTGCTGTACATTCTGGAATGGGCTTGACTCTAAGAGTGCTTCCATGTTTTTCACTCTCAAGTTACCATGGTGACTCCCCCACTGTCTTTTAAAATGTCCTTTGGGCTACCCCCTGAAAAGTGCAGACCTTCCCATGAGAAAAAAGCTTTGCTAGGTCTATCCCCTCCTCTGAGCAATTTTGCAGGCATAACTCATCTCCCTTAGAGTCAAATATGCTTGGGAGGCCTTGTTTCAAAACTATCAATGTCCACAAACCAGTTTATTTCAAGGTCTGCTTATTAATTAGACCTGCACATACCTGCAGTCTTCAGAAATATCCCAGACGCTTCACATAAAAGCTTCCCATAAGTTGTGAAAATAATTATTCAGTGCGGTACTGCGCTTATCAATGTCAGCCAGCAGACTGCAGATTGTAGGGTGTGTTAGCTCAAATGACCATGGGGGAGCTGGGTAAGCTCTCTTGCAGATCTCGAAGTCCGTCCAGGTAGGGGGTACAACAATAACCCAGACGAGCCAACTATTTCTCCCCTTGCCAACTGAAACACTCAATGTCACTGGTTTCCTCTGTGGCAGGTGGCTAGTTACTCCCTAATCAGTTGTCATGATTGCTGCATTCTCCATGGATTGCGGTGAAGGATGCGAGGCAGAGAGCGGGGACCTGTGTGTGACGCGCTACTGGTTGCGGTCACATGCCATCCCTGTCAGAGTGTGATTCCAAGTTCTTGATTATTTCTGGCAATTACTCCAATGAGCGTGCTTCCATGTTCTTGATCATATCTGCCACTTGATCCAATGAACCAAGTGTAAATGGTAGTGCCAACAAAGATGAAAGCCATGTTTGTATCTGTTGCAATAGTGGTACTGTATAGAAATGTTACATCACATTCAAAGGAATATTTGGAAACATGTTCTAAAAATCATGAAATGTGTTCAGAGACGAAAGTTCTTCACCTTCAGTGGTGCAGGCATTGCTGTTAATCACTCGCTGTTTCACCAAGTCTTGCAATGCAGAACAACCCCTGTGGGAGATTTCATATGTCTTTTTTAAATTTATTTAACTATACCAACTCATAGGAGTTGAGATTTAGATGGATCAAGAGTTGGAAGCCCATTGTATAAACTCAAGTGATCTAGGATTGCAACTCTTAGAATGTATTAGGTTACTAAAGGAAAACCCAGGACAGGAACACTGTCTCCTTAGTGACATGGACTCATCTGGAGACATAATATGGGAGAGCTGCTCATGTGTTTTTAACTCATCAAAAAGTAATTTTTCCTAACTGATTAACCTTTCACCATGGGTGGACAAAGGCCCTCATTATAACTTTGGCGTTGAGTGAGAAAGTGGCGGAAATACTGTCAACAGGCCGGCGGTAATTACCGCCAAATTATGACCATCGTGGTGAGAACTCCTATAGACATCCAATGTACCACACCATCCGCCAGGGCGTTAACACCACGCACCATGGCGGTAGCCATCAACAGCTAGGCAGAAGACAAAATACTGCCCACCATATTAATACACAGCACACTGCCACGATTTCTGGGGCGGTGCCAACGCCATCAAAAGCATGGTGGAAACCGAACACAGAAAACAAAAGACTCACCAACAAGTACACAGAGGACTCCGCCGCTGCCATGGACCCGGAACTGCAAGTCCTCCTGATACTCTTCTACGCCATGCTCCACCTGGAACACCAACACTGACGAAGACGATAACGGTGAGTACAGCAGCCTAGCACACAAGGGAGGGGGGGAGGAAAACGAGAGTGACACACACACGCACAACACACACCAGGCACATACTATCCACACAACCAGCAGCAGACCTAAACCAATCACACACGACAAACAGCACAATAAAAAAGGGACCAGATTACATAAGTAATGAAAGTGTATTAGCAAGGGAAAAGCCACCACATGAACAAGATACGTACAATTGTCCACAAAGGGCCAATGCCCAGCCCAAAGTACAAGGGGCCCACATGGCCACAGGGCACAGTTCCAAAGCCCAACTTGTCTCCTGACATCATCTGCACAGAACTCTGCAGGGGCATCATGTTGTAAGTGGGCAGGCACCTCATGGGGAGGATGGGTGGGGGGCACCTAAGCTGAGGTGGGGCACTTGCCCACTGGTTCTGGAGGAGGCTCCACTACCATTCCTCTGTGCTGGGGAGTGCAAGGCCAGAGTCTCTGGAGTGGGTGACTTTCCCACTAGTTCTGGAGGGGGCTCCATGCCCATTTCTCTATGCTGGGGAGTGCAAGACCACAGTCTCTGGAGTGGGTGACTATCCCACTGGTTGTGGAGGGGGCTCCATGCCCAATTCTCTGTGCTGGGGAGTGCAAGGCCACAGTCTCTCGAGTGGGTGACTTTCCCACTGCTTCTGGAGGGGACTCGTTGTACAGCAGTCGCAGGAGGGTAGCCTACATGCCCTCTGCTGGAGGTGAGGGCTGCACTGTCTCATCTGGAGGTGAGGGCTACACTGTCTCAGCAGGTGAAGGTGCCTCCTGGGTAGCCTCTGCTGGAGGTGAGGGCTCCGTGCACTGTGTCAGCAGGTGGAGGTGTCTCCTGGGCAGCCTCTGCTGGAGGTGAGGGCTGCACTGTCTTAGCGGGTGAAGGTGCAGCCTCTGCAGGACGAGTGGGCTGCACTGCCTCAGCTGGAGGTGAGGGCTCTGTGACCACTGGTGGTGGTGGTGGTGTCACCCTGCCAGCCTCTGCTGGAGTTGAGGGCTTCTTCCCCTTCATGGCAGGTGTCGAGGGCTTCTTCACCTTCATGGCAGGAGGTGCGGGCTCCTTCCCCTTCATGGCAGGAGTCGAGGGCTTCTTCCCCTTTATGGCAGGAGTCAAGGGCTTTTTCCCCTTCATGGCAGGAGTCAAGGGCTTTTTCCCCTTCATGGCAGTGGCTGTGGGATCCTTACTCTTCCTAGCTGGTGGAGTGGGAACCATCACTGTCTTGCCTCCACGACTAGGAGGCGCCTCCACTGTCCGCATGGACTGTTTGGCTGGGTGCAGGTGCATGGGGAGTTGATGTGAGGTGGATGGCTGTTGGGTGTCTGAGTGCTTGTGTTTGTGTGCTTTAGGGGGGACAGACAGGGTTGGAGAGGACACAGGGGACGCATGCATGGATGTTTTGGAGGTGTCTGCTAGTGATGTGTGTGTGCTGCTCGGTGTGGTGATGCTGGTGGTGGTTGTTGAATCAGTGCATGCAGGTGTGAGTGTGGATGTGACTGTGAGGGAGGTAGAGGAGGAGGAGGAGGGGAGACAGTGGAGGCAGTGGTGTGGGTGTGTCAGCAAATGTCTGGTGTTTGCTTGAGTGCTTGTGTGTTGAAGTGTGGTGCCTGTGTTTGACTGAGCTACTCTTGTGTGTTGTCTTGTGTGCATGCTCGTCTGTATGTGTGAATGGGATGGGTTGGGGTTGAGGAGACTGAGAAGTGGTAGTTGGAGGGGGGATGGTAGGGACAAGGTCAATGGCTGCCGTCAGAGAGGAGGCCAGAGCCTGAATCGATCTCTGTTGGGCCACCAATCCACTGTAGATGCCCTCCAAGAATGCATTGCATTGCTGCATCAGGGATGCCAGCCCCTGGATGGCATTCAGAATGGTTGACTGCCCTACAGAGATGGATCTCAGGAGGTCAATAGCCTCCTCACTCAGGGCAGCAGGTGGCTGGGGCGAAGGAGATGCCCACCCTCCTGGGTGAGCAGGCACGGGCAACTTGCTGAGGGGCTACTGACAGGGCGGTGCTGGTATGGGGTGGCGGCTCTACCTGCAGCTGGGGTGGTCACAGAGGTGTCCGCCACCCCACCAAGGAGCTTCCATCAGAGGAGGTATCTGAGTCTGTGTTGTCACCTCCTGTCTCCGCCATGGTGCTCCTCTTGCCCTCTGCCCCACTGGTTCCCTCAGCATCGGTGACTCTGCCTCCTGGGTCATGTGGAATACAGCTCCCTCTTTTGCCAGTGCCCCTGCTCCTCCGCTAATGCACACATGGACAGGATGACAGAAGATAAAAGGTGGGAGAGAGAAAGAGAACACAGGGTCAATTACTTCACCAACACCACTGTTGGCATACACATCACTGTCGCACATAGGGATCAGGATTGATCACTATGCATTGCACTGACATTGATGTAGCTAGATGCCACAGCAAGATGAGGGCCAAACACTGCCAGCTGCACGCCTCGTAGAACCCAATAAGCCCTGTTTCACATGGAATGCAACCTAGCTAGGTTACATTTTTTTCCCTTTCAACCATCAGCCATGAACTGGATCACGCTGCAATGTCTGGCCGGGCATTAAGAGGCACCCACTAATTGACACCCACCACCCGGAACCCATGCCACCTACCAATTATTGTAGTAATGCCCACTGTACTCACCCCCTTGTGGCTGCTGTGATACCCTCAAGCGCCCATCCAGCTCTGGGTAGGCCACCGCAAGTATGCGGGCCATCAGGGGGGTCAGGTTCCGACAGGCACCCCTTTCTCGTTGGGAGGCCATCCCCAGCTGGGCCGCCGCGGTCTTCTGTGCCCAGCATTTCAGGGACTCCCACCGTTTCCGACAGTGGATGCTCCGTCTGCCATAGACCCCCAGGGTCTGCACCTCCTTGACGACGGCAGGCCATAATCCCATCTTTTGATGGGCGCTGACCTGCAGAGGTGATACAGACGGGAGGACACAATTACACATACAATCCAGCCTGTCACAAATATAGCCCACCAATTCCGTTTCCGTCACCATTGGCACACACATCGGCCGGCGCACACCATGTACACCACCATAAGACATTCCCCCACTGAAACGATGCTTGCAGACACATCTCCATGCATCCTTCTCACATGCATCGCGCCCAAGGTGTGCTCACCTGTTGGTCTGGAGGCCCATACAGCAGTCCGTACTGGGGTAGGGCCACATCCACCAATCGCTCCAACTCCTCCGAAGTGAAGGCAGGGGCCCTTTCCCCGGTCACATGGCCATGGTAGGTTCCAGACACAGGTCACAGCAGCACACGCAGTGTAGATGATCTCCTGTTGAAGGTCAGGAAACAAGTGAGGAATCAGATAGAAAATGGCGGTCATGTCCACGGCAGTGTACACCTTCACCGCTGGCGCTGATCCCCATTGGCCACTGTACTCCATAGAGCCCCATGTTATCCAATGAGGTATTGCACAGCGGTGCAAGACCGCCCTCTGCCATGACATCCAACGTTGGTGGAGTTACCTCACTTCCACATGTCCCTAGATACAGGATAAGCGGACACCATGTCATGGAGATGGACAACCATCAGATTAACCTTTACTGCGTCACTGCGTAGATTTGCACATACCTGTCATTCCCACTGTCCCATCACATAAATCCACTATGTACACTGAGGTTGTGGTTCCATTGTTCAAATTGTGACAGCCTACTCACTCTTGTGACCCTTAGATACCTACCGCTGTGGATGAATGGGAGGAGAAGACGAATCCCTGTGTACAGACCCCTTGTGGACTGGCTAAACTGGAGGACAGACACATAATACTCATCTAAAGACTGGACAGGGCCACAATCACAGAGCTGTGTGCCCAATTGGATCCTGACCAGATATCAGCTATCCGTCATCCCACTGGGATCCCCCCTCTTGTGCAAGTGCTATCAGTGCTCCATTTCCTGGCAACTGGTTCTTTCCAAGTGACAGTGGGCTTGGCAACTGGAATGTCACAGTCAATGTTTTCTATTGTGCTGGCAAGGGTCTTGTCTGCCCTGGTGAAACCCATGTGCAGCTACATTGCTTTCCCCCAGGTGGAGGATTTGGCCACTGTTAAAGCAGGATTCTATGCAATGGGCCATATCCCCAATACAGCTGGTGCGATTGACGGTACACATATTGTGTTAGTCCCCCCCCACCAGAATGAACATGTGTTCAGGAATTGTAAGAGTTTCCACTCACTGAATGTGCAAGTGGTTTGCCTGTCGGACCAGTACATCTCCCACATCGCTGCCAAGTATCCTGGTCGGTGCATGACGCCTTCATCCTGAGGAATAGCAGCATTCCAAATGTGATGGCCCAACTATAGAGGCACAGGGTGGGGCTAATAGGTGAGCCAGATCCCCCACCCACTGGATGTCAGTGTATGCCTTCAGGTATTCTCCCCATAGGATTGTGTAAGCCTAAAGGCTGTCCCTCAATACTTGCAGGTGAGTCTGGCTACCCAAATCTGTTGTGGCTGCTGACCCCTGTGAGGAATGCCAGGACAGGGGCTGAGGAGCGTTATAATGAGGCACATGGGCGAACCAGGAGAATTATTGAAAGGACATTTGGCCTACTGCAGGCCAGATTCAGGTGCCTCCATCTGACAGGTGGATCCCTGTGCTACTCACCCGAAAAGGTCTGCCAGATAGTAGTGGCATGCTGCATGTTGCACAACCTGCCCCTCAGACGATATGTGCCTTTTCTGCAGGAGGAGGGGACTGGAGATGACCCAGTGGCAGCAGTGGACCCTGAGGACAGTGAGGATGAGGAGGCAGAGAATGAGGATGAGGACAACAGAACATCAGTTATACGACAATACTTCCAATGACAAACAGGTGAGACAGTGGAACTGAACATTACTCTGACTATTGATTTATCTGTGTGCCTGTGGCATGATGGCATTCACTTCCTTTGCATCTCAACTTATACTGTCACCTATGGCTTCTCATTTTCCAGATGTTGGTGATATGACAACATTGTCCTGATGTGATCACTACAGACTGTTCCAGGTCATTAGTTGTTAGCTATCACAGTGTTCAGATCATTTGCACTCGATGTGAGGGTTCCCACAAATGCACATTAAAGACACATAAAACAGTGTTACTCAAATTGTGTTCAAGGGCGTTTATTGTAGTGCTATATAATTGAGGCTAAAGTGCAATGGAATGGGGTAATTGTGAGAGGCTGGCCTGGGTTGTAGTGAGTACCAAAAATATCTTACAGACAATACTCCTTCTGGAGTAAAGTATTATACACAATTTATACACTAGACACCAAAATACGGTAAGTAATTAGACATAGGATAGTGCCAACAATAGGAAATGCTACAGAATGCAATGGGAGAAAATAGGTCTAGGGGCAACACAAAACACATACTAAGAAAGTGGAATGAAAATCACGAATTTCCCCCTGGACAAGTGTAGTGTGTGCAGAATCGCTGGGAGAGTATGAATACAGTAACGGTAAGTAAATTACCCCACCCCAGTGCCCAGAAAAGCAGGAGTGAAGTACTGCAAGTTTCCTTAGGATACACTACACCTCATGATTAGGATTTTGCAGTAACCAACCAAGTCTGCAAACAACAACCACTGGATTCCTGGACCTGGAGACCTGCAAAAGAAGGGGACCAAGTCGAGAAGTTGAAAGAGGTTCCAGGAAGGGAAGGAGCCCCTGCCAACCCAGAATAGGGTGCAAAAGAAGGGTCCCCGGTTGGACGAAGACTGCAGGAATGCACCCTAGGAAGATGCCAGCGGGTTCCAGCAAGATGCAAAGGATGTCCCACATTGTGAAGTTGGATGCAGGTGAGTTTTGGCACTGGATTCCTCCAAGCATTGGTTCTGGAAAAGTCGTGTTTTGCGTCTAATAGGCGCTATCTGGACCCAGGGGAGACCTGAGGGCCTTAACTCTGTGGGAGGAGGAAAAGGAGGCTCTCAGCACTTCAGAGACCCCTCAGAGCACCAGATAGCCAGAACAAGAGGACAAAGTAGGTGCAAAATGCGGTTGGTGTAGCACTACAGAGGAAGGTCCCACACCGCTGGAGAATAACTCAGCGAGTTGAGCGTTGCAGGATAGAGTGCTGGGGACCTGGGCCAGGATGTGCACGAAGGAATTTTTCAAATAGTGCACAGAGGCCTCAGGAGGTGAAGAAGACGCGGTGCACAGGGGTACTGTCGTTCTGGGGAAAGGCAAGGTCTTACCTCCTCCAAATTGCGACAGCAGGACCTCAGGACAGTCTGGGTCAATGGGGTCCAAGGAGCACGCTCGTCACTGTGAGAGGAGACCAACAGAACCGGTAATCGACTTAGAAGGTGCCTGCGTGAGCATGGGAGGGACTCCTTCACCCAACTGGAGCTTTCTGGTGCAGGATGTAGACAGGGAGTCCTCAGAGCATGCACACCGTGGAAACTGTTGCAGTTGCTAGCTGGAGCTGAAGTTGCAGAAGAAAAGTATCCCTTGTGGATACTTTGTTGCTGTTACAGCAGTTCCTGTAGCAGGCTGCAGTTGATCAGAGGATGAAGTAGTAGTTGCAGATGATTCCTGTTGGAAACTTGCAAGTAGAATCTGAAGGGAACCCACAGGAGAGACCCTAAATAGCCCCGAGAGGGGGATTGGCTACCTTATCAGGTAAGGACCTATCAGGAGGGGTCTCTGACGTCACCTGCTGGCACTGGCCACTCAGAGCCCTCCAGAGTGCCCCCACACCTTGCAAAGCAAGATAGCTGGAGTCTGGGACACACTGGAGGAGCTCTGGGCACCACCCCTAGGGTGGTGATGGACAGGGGAGTGGTCACTCCCCTTTCCTTTGTCCAGTTTCGCACCAGAGCAGGGGACAAGGGGTCCCTGAACCGGTGCAGACTGGCTTATGCAAGGACGGCACCATCTGTGCCCTTCAAAACATTTCCAGAGGCTGGGGAGGCTACCCCTCCCAATCCTGTAACACCTATTTCGAAAGGGAGAGGATGTAACACCCTGTTCCCAAAGGAAATGCTTTTTTATGTCTTCCTGGACTGAGCTGCTCAGGCCCCAGGAGGGCAGACCTGTCTGTGAGGTGGCAGCAGCTGTAGCTGCAGTGCAAGCCTCAGAGAGCTGGTTTGGCACTACTGGGAGACCATAGTGGAGTCCCCAGGATGCATGGAATTGGCTCCCCAATACCAGATTTGGAATGGGAGGACAATCCCATGATCTTAGACACCTTACATGGTCATATTCGGAGTTACCATTGTGAAGCTACATATACTGTAGGTATTGACCTATATGTAGTACACATGTGTAATGGCGTCCCCGCACTCACAAAGTCACGGGAAATGGCCCTGAACTATGTGGGGGCACCTTTGCTAGTGCAAGGATGCCCTCACACTTAGTAACTTTGCACCTAACCTTCAGCAAGTGAAGATTAGACATATAGGTGACTTATAAGTTACTTAAGTGCAGTGAAAATGGCTGTGAAATAACATGTGGTTATTTCACGCAGGCTGCAGTGGTAGTCCTGTGAAAGGGTTTGTCTGAGCTCCTCATGGGTGGCAAAAGAAATGCTGCAGCCCATAAGGATCTTCTGGAACCCCAATGCCCTGGGTACCTAGGTACCACATACTAGGGAGTTATAAGGGGGTCCAGTGTGCCAGTTGAAATTGGTAAATGAAGTCACTAGCCTATAGTGACAAATTTAAAAGCAGAGAGAGCATAAGCACTGAGGTTCTGATTAGCAGAGCCTCAGTGACACAATCAAGCACTTTGCAGACACACACATTAGGCCATAAAATATGAGCACTGGGGTCCTGACCAGCAGGATCTCAGTGATCCAGGCAAAAACCTACTGACATACAGGTAAAAATGGGGGTAACATGCCCAGAAAGATTGTACTTTCCTACAGTGATGGTGGACGAAAGTCCAGGGTATTGTTCCAGTCTGTTTGTAGTACAGGTCCAGTGTCCAGGGGGCCAAAGGAAGGGAAGCAATGGCAGTTCAACGTGGACAAGGTGACAGGGTGATACACAAGGGGTACATCAGGAGAGTCTCATTTCCTGGCGGTAGTCTTGGTCTTGGCCAGTGTCTCTGGATTCTGTCTGGTTCGCAGGGAACATTTGCAGGGTGGTTCACCTTCTGCAGGGAAGGGGTGCTAGTGGCCTGTGGGTCCTGTGGCAGGGCCTCTTGTCTACTAGGTGCAGCGTAAGTGGAGGGCTGGTCAATAGAATGGCTAGTGGTAGGGGCCCGCTGGTGTGCTGTCCATTCCCTCATGATGCTGGCCATGTCGGTCAGCACCTCTGCTATAGAGATCATGGTGGTGATGAGTGTCTGCAAGTCCTTCCTGATCTCCTGATGGTGTTCCTCCTGCAGCCGCTTATTCTCCTCCATGTTGTTTAGGATCTGGCCCATCGTGTCCTGGGATTGTTGGTAGGCACCCAGGACATTGGTGAGTACCTCGTGGAGAGTCAGTTCCCTGGGCCTGTCCTCCCCCTGGTGCACGGCGGTCCTCCCAGCGTCCCTGTTGCCCTGTGCCCTTGTCCCCTGAACGGTGTGCTCACTGCACCTGACCCCAGGTCCCTAATGGTCTTGGGTATGGCGTGTGGACTGGGGTCCCTGTACAGGTGGGCACACTGCTGATTGACGGACCTGGGGACAGAGGTGTGGGTACGCTGGGTGGGTGATGTGGTGTTGGCAACTGATGGGGGAGGCTGTGTGGTGGACTGGGAGTGGACTGTCCAGTGGTCCCTGATGGGCCAGGTTGTTGATCCAGATCCCGGAGTCCAGAGTTACTGTCATCACTGGGGGCATCTTCTGTTGGGGGACTGGATAGTCATGGCACCTCCTCTCCACTGAGATTGGCTGGGGCACCTGTGGGTATGTAAGAGATGTATTATGCTTCATGCTTGTGACATGTTTTACTTTCCTATCCTCCCCTATATGGTTGATTTTGCCCAGCCACCTTTGATTGTGTATGGTGATGTATTGTGGGATTCTTAGTTCACCTATGCTGTACATGCTTTGGTGATGGGTGTCCATGCAGGGCTGGGAGGGCTGTCCATGCATTGGTATGGCATGCAGGGCTTGGCATTGGGGTTAGTCATCTGCGTTGGTGCAGTGTGTGGGATGGAGTGGAGTGATGGGAGTGATGGTGAGGGTGTGAGATTGCATGCAGGTATTGGGGGTGATAAGTGTTAAATGTTGACTTACCAGTGTCCTGTCCTCCGGCTACTCCAGCGAGTCCCTCAGGATGCATTAATGCCAAGACTTGCTCCTCCCATGCTGTGAGTTGTGGGAGAGGAGGTGGGGGTCCACCGCCAGTCCTCTGTATGGAGAGCTGGTGCCTTGCTGCCACGGAACGTACCTTCCCCGTAGGTCATTCCACCTCTTCCTGATGTCATCCCTTGTTCTTGGATGCTGTGCCACAGCGTTCACCCTGTCCACGATTCTCCGCCATAGCTCCATCTCCCTTGCAATGGATAGCTGCAGGACCTGTGCTCCAAACAGCTGTGGCTCTACCCTGACTATTTCCTCCACCGTGACACTCAACTCCTCATCTGTGAAACGGGAGTGCCTTTGTGGGGACATCGGTGATGTGTGATGCGTTTGAGTGTATGGGTGTTGGGTGCTGTGATTGGGTGTGCGTAGTGAAGTGCGTGAGGGATGTATGGGTGTGTGTGTATTTGTTGCAGTGGTATTGATGTCTGTCTGGGGGCAAGGATTTGTATACATAAAGGTTTGTGGGTAATGTGGGTGTGTGTTTTATAGCGTGTGGGTGGGTGGTGTGTGTATGGGTGTCAGGTGTGTGTTGTTTGAATTGGCCAATGTTGTGTAGTTTCGTTTTTGGGTGTCCATTCTGAGTATGGCGGTGTGTACCGCCAATGGTTTACCTCCATTGAATGTCTGCCGTGGTGATCCGTGGGTCATGATGTGGTGGGTGTTGTTCTGTTGGCATCACTTTATCACTGACCTTTGGGCTGGCGGATTTGTATATGTGGCTGTATTCTGTCGGTATGGTGTGTGTGTGTGTCGTAATATGCAGAACGGTTATCTGCCACCACAGTGGTATGTTGGCTGCCGTCACCGTGGCGGTAAGCAGGATTTACCCCCAACGTGATGAAGGACTTTGGCCATATTTAAACTTTTTTAGCGCTGCATTTGTGTCATTTATTGACGCAAAAGCAGCGCAAACTTACAAAATACAACTGTATTTTGTAAGTTTGCTCCGATTTTGGATAAAAAAATGACGCAAATGCGGCACTAAAAAAGTATAAAGTATGGACCTTTGTGTTTTGAAATTGTAGTGTCTTCAGTCACATGAGGGCTGAGGTGGTTGTGACTTTGTAGGCTCCTGCTGAGTTCACACCAGAAAATAAGGACTATCGTATCCCATATTCAGGCTTCACGAAATAAGGCTCCCCATGCTCTGGCCTTCCGAGCATTATCTTGATCAGAAGAGCATCCCATCCACTACACATTAGCTGTGCACATTGCTTTAATTTCTATCACTTGGGCTCTGGGACAACATTCAGGCAAAATACAGCACTATAAATTAGACTACCTTAACACTTAGGGGCATATTTATACTTTTTGGTGCAAAACTGCGCAATTGCTTTAGGGGAATATGGCGTTAGGGCACTAGAAATGACGCTAGACTGGTTAACACCAATATATTTGGCGTTAACCAGCCTAGCGTCATCTCTTGATGCAATAGCACCCAAAAATGACTTCTGTCTTAGTAAAGACAGGAGTCATGCCCAGGGGACACGCATGGCCATTAGACCCAGTGCCATGTAGGTGTCCCATGTAAGGGGCCCCTAATGGCACAGAAAAAACATTTAATTAATACTTACCTATACTTACCCAGGACGGGTCCCCCGTCCTCTGGTGTCTCTCTGGTGTTGGTGGGGGTGTTCCAGGTGTTAGGGTGGGCACCTGTGGGCCCATTCAATGGAGTTTGGCCATGGAAATGGGTCCACAGGTACTTTAATGCCTGGTCTGACCCAGGCGTTAAATAATGGCGCCAAACAGGCTTAGCGCCATTATTTAGGTCCGCCTCCCACCCTTGCGCCATTTTTGCACAAGGGATAAATGTAGCGCTATGGGCTTAGAGTAATTTTTGGGTTTCTTGACACCGTGCAACTGGATTTCAACGGAACATCACTGGTCGTGAAAAATCAACCCAAAGCCTGCCCGGACCCGAGGTGCCCGCCCAGATCGACGCATTGCTCTCTTGCGGGAGTGAAGAAACGACGCACGCAGACCCGAACGGAGGAGGAACGACACACGTTCTTGCTTGCGGGTAAGAAATCGATGCATTGCTGCCCTTTTTCGTTTCACACACACCCGCGTGGTTCTATTTTGATGCCACCCAGATACTTTTCTGAAATAACAGCGTTCTAACTGTTTTCTAAGAATTAAGACTCATTCTTTTTAAAATTCATAACATGACTTGTGTATTTTGGATTTTTGTCGTTTTGGTCTTTTTTAGATAAATATTACCTATTTTTCTAAACCTTTGTTGTGTAATTTTGTAGTGTTTTCACTGAGTTACTGTGTGTGATGGTACAAGTACTTTACACATTGCTTCTGAAGTTCAGCCTGCCTGCTCGTGCCAAGCTACCAAGGGGGGCAGCGGAGGTTAACTGAGAGTGATTCCCTTTACCCTGACTAGAGTGAGGGTCCTTGCTTGAACAGGGGGTAACCTCACTGCCAACCAAAGACCCCATTTCTAACAGATTTCTTATTATATTTAATAGGTGTAATTCCTAAACTAGAGGTGGTAGATATCTCATATTTGGTATCTATGAACTTGTAATGATAAACCCTCTTTAATGGTAAAGTTGGATTTCGCATTACAAGTTTGAAAATGCTACTTGTAGAAAGTTGCCATTTTCCTGCCCTTAACCCTCTGTGCCTGCAGCCTGCCTTTAGTCAAATGACTGGGTGTAACTGACAGTTGAGACTTTGTGAATTCACCCCTTGACAGGTCCACTAATTGACTTGATGGTGGGTGGGGTGAAGCTAATCACAGCTCCACTTGCACCTAAATAGACTGGGCTCTGCCATCACACAATAGGCTTAACGACCCTGTATTATCAGGGCAGCCAGGTAGGAGCCAGGGCAAGGGAGGGGGAAAAATTCTGGAACTTCAAAGAATCCTTCTGGAAACGTCTCTCAATTTCTAGGAGCAGGGCACCAGGGTATAAAAATAGTGCTCTCAGACCCATTCTTCAGTTCACTACTGGACCTGCAGAAGGGCTCTCAGAAGACTACCTGCTGCTGTGCACTGTTGTGCACTCTGCCAGAACTGCTGATGTACCTGGAAGGACTGCTTTGCTGACTGCAGCCTGCCCTGAAACCTTTGGACGCCAGCTGTGTTATGACGCCCTGCATCTTAATCTGAACACAGAACTTCAAGAAATGACTCCAAGGGCTAGTTTTGCTGGCATCCTGTTCAGAGCCAAAGGGACATAACAGTCTCTCACCATCTTGACCCAACACCTGGACCTAGCCTGAGTCAGTCTTGAACCCCCAAGGGGTTTCCATTCACTCCTGGACCCTTGGTTGAGGTGCTAAAGGTGCCCAGGTGGCCATTTTCCAAAACTGAGGACTTGCTATTTTGAACCGTAAACTTTAAAAAATCATGCCTCTGGTTCTATTAATTGGATATTGATGGTCTTGGTGTCAAATACTTTATTTTTCTAAATTGGTTTGCAATTTTTATTGTCTTGTTTTGTCACTGAATTGCTATATGTGTGCTGCATAAATACTTAACTCATTGCCTCTAAGTTTAGCCTGACTTATTTTTGTGCCAAGCTCCCCAGAGTTAAGCACAAATAAACTAGTAACTTTTGTGATTCGTCAAGCAAGGGATTGTGGCTGTTGCTTGACCAGGGCTCACACCCTAGTCACCCAACCACCCAATTTCTCACAGATATGTTCATAACAATTCATTGCCCCTATAGTGATTAGTTCTATTTATTACAGAAAAGCCTTTCATAGCGATTCCACAGCGTAAATGTATGTTGTTAATATCTATATGACCCAATCCTTGGAGGTAGTTTGGGTGAACCCTGTTCTGTTGTGAAGTTCTAAATAAAACTGGCACTACAGTC
Organism: Pleurodeles waltl; assembly: GCF_031143425.1. Classification (NCBI taxonomy): domain Eukaryota; kingdom Metazoa; phylum Chordata; class Amphibia; order Caudata; family Salamandridae; genus Pleurodeles; species Pleurodeles waltl. Next base: position 569,213,559 of record NC_090449.1, on the reverse strand, counting down.
ACTTGTTACATAATCAGGTCTATTTCTCTTGTTCTTTCTTTTATTTGATTTACAAGAACATGTTGTTTCCATTCATTCAAAATGGCTACATTGTGCATTTCCTACATCAAAACGTCTACTTGTTTTAGGCATTGAATTAGAAACCTCAATTCCTTAAAGAAGGCATTTTACTATCAGTCGTTCTAATATCTGCGATTTTTGTAGGAGAATACATGTATGGTGTTATTTGGCGCTGGCTGCCACCGATTGCTGCCAAGTTCTTTTTCAAAACATCTCTGGCTCAAATATCGAGCTGCCATGCCTGAAGTGAGTTTTCTGTTCCTTTCTGCAATGTACTTTGATCTTGTTCACTTTCGAAGGTGCCAGGAATTTGTCCTTTCTTGTTTGCAGTGGGTAAACAATATATATCTAAACTACTAGTCTCCAATTGCAAGTAATGAGGAGGCTGGGATTTGCCGCCTACATAGGGCACATGAATTTCACAAGATTTCGTACCTGGCAAACAGTGTTACAAATTATTATTGACCATGCTGGCTGCTGGCGAATTAAGGAAGGGCGAAAAACGACTTTTCCAAACTATGGACTCATTTTTGGCAAATGATTGTGTTCTCCATTAATGCCCAGTGCAGAATCATAGGAAATAACTTTTTTGACAAAAGTAATATTTAAACTCCTAGGCCCATATTTATACTTTTTGATGCTAAACTGCGCTAACGCAGTTTAGCGTCAAAAAATTTAGCGCCGTCTAACGCCATTCTGAAGCGCCATGCGGGCGCCGTATTTATGGAATGGCGTTAGCCGGCGCTAGCAGACCGGCGCTGCCTGGTGTGCGTGGAAAAAAACCACGTAGACCAGGCAGCGCCGGCGTAGGGGGAAAATGGCGTTAGGGCGTCTTAAAATGGGGCAAGTCAGGTTGAGGCAAAAAAATCGCCTCAACCCGATTTGCGCCATTATTTTCGACGCCCAGACGCCATTTAAAGGACTCCTGTCTTAGTAAAGACAGGAGTCATGCCCCCTTGCCCAATGGCCATGCCCAGGGGACTTATGTCCCCTGGGCATGGTCATTGGGCATAGTGGCATGTAGGGGGGCACAAATAAGGCCCCCCTATGCCACCCAAAAAAAATTAAAAAATATAAAAAATTAGACTTACCTGAACTTACCTGAATGTCCCTGGGGTGGGTCCCTCCATCCTTGGGTGTCCTCCTGGGGTGGGCAGGGGTGGCAGGGGGGGTCCCTGGGGGCAGGGGAGGGCACCTGTGGGCTCATTTTGAGCCCACAGGCCCCTTAACGCCTACCCTGACCCAGGCGTTAAATAGTGGCGTAAATGCGGGTTTTTTTGACCCGCCACCTCCCGGGCGTGATTTTTGCCCGGGAGTATAAATACGACGCATTTGCGTCGCCGTCATTTTTTTAGACGGGAACGCCTTCCTTGAATCTCATTAACGCAAGGAAGGCGTTCACGCAAAAAAATGACGCTATTTGCCCATACTTTGGCGCTAGACGCGTCTAACGCCAAAGTATAAATATGGCGTTCGTTTTGCGCCGAATTTGCGTCGAAAAAAACGACGCTAATTCGGCGCAAACGGAGTATAAATACGGGCCTTAGGGTTCTGTTGCGACTTGTGGCGGGATTACAAACGGGCATAATTAGCCCCATTTTAACTCCTCTTTTCAGATTTAACGAAATAGTGGCCATCTTTTAATTACAGGTTTTCTATGAATAAGATGACAGAACTGGTATTTCCATTCCCGCAGGTTGTTCCCCGGTTTTTCACCCAGGAAATGACCGCTGCTATAGGCAGCCCGAGTCCCAGATGAAACTGGAAATTTGTTATCCTGATGGGAGTTACCGACTTTATGGATCATCTCTTTGCCGATTTCCTTAGTTTAAGGTTACTCACTCATAGGCAAAAATTGAAAATTGCAAGAGACGTTCTGGAGACAGGGGAAACACGTTCTGATAAAGCCATTATCTCTACGTTCTCATTTGTACATGAAGACTTGTGTTAGAACGACGACAAAATAAGAAGGTTGCCAGAATAGATGTATTCAGGATAAGCTCCATGAAACAAAAGAAACAACCCTCCAAGCTCCACTCTCAGTGAAACTGCTATCACAGCATGCCCAACTGTCAAACACAAAGGAATGTACCAACTTCTGTTAGGGTTGGCAAGAAGTACAGGGAAGAGGAGAACAGGAAAGGATAAGGTGTAAAACCGTGGTTGCAAAGATAGTCATAGTAATAAAAGGTAAATTACAACACATCTCCTTCCCGTAAACAATTAAGATATTATAAATCGTTGTGTCAAACTGGTGGTCTTATGTTTCTTTGGGTTCGTGATTGTAGGAAACCAGCCCTTTCTGCTGGGTTATCCAAAAACTTTTTGCCTTTCTCCTCTTATTTTTCTGACCCTCTTTTTGTTAGCCTTAGGACTCTGGGCACTTTACCACTGCTAGTTAGTGCTAAAGTGCTTGTGCTCTCTCCCCTAAAACGTTGTATAATTGGCTTACACTTGTTTGGCTTATTTAATTTACCTGTAAGCCCCTTGTAAAGTGGTATATCACATACATAGGGCCTGTAAATTAAATGCTAATAGTGGGCCTGCAGCGATGATTGCGCCACTCCCAGAAGTAGCCTTTCAAACATGTCTCAGGTCTGTCACTGCAGGGCCCGTGTGCGCAGTTTACTGCCACACTGACTTGCAAGCCAAACCACTTGCCAACACCTAGACTCCCTTTTTACTACTCCTAAATCGCCCTAAATTAGGCCCTAGATAGCCATATGGGCAGGGTGCTGTGTATGTAAAAGGTAGGACATTTTTTCATTATGTATTACATGTCCTAGTAGCGACAGACAACTTTTTTAGTCTCTCACTACTGTGAGTGCTGCTCCTCTCAAAGGATTGCATTGGAAATGCCCTTACAAGTGTCAAAGTGCTAATTTCTGATCCATAAGCAGTGGTGTGGGCATGTTTGGTATGGTTGAAATAGTAGTGAAAAACCCTGCTTACTAGTGTAGGTCGATTTCATATTACTATTTGGAAATGGCACTTTTAGAAAGTGGGCATTTCCCTGTGCTTATAACTCTGTTGCTTTGCAGTATGGCTCCAATCCACATCTAGGGTAGAGTGACAGCTGGGCTTTGTGAATCCTCCCCAGACAGCCATCCATCAGGGAGGGTTAGTGTGACAGGGTCACATCTGCATACAGATGGTCTTCCTGGGCTGGAAGTGAGGGTACACTTTACACCAAAATGGGCTGTGTCCTGCACTTACACAAATGGCTTGTTTAACCCCTACTGACGTCTGGAGCCTGGGTGGAGGAGAAGGGGCATTCCTGGAGCTCGTCAGATCTGACTGGAACCCTCTTCTACCTGCTAGAAGCTGGTACTTGGAATATAAGTAGAGGGGCTGTAGCCTCCTTATTTTCAGAGCACTTTTGGAACTGGGACAGATCCTCTGTTAGAAGGACTGCACAAAGGACCCAACTGGACTGCTCTGCTGTGGTTGTCCTGCAACCTGCTGCTGCTGGGTTTCACACAGGACTCCCTGGATTGCTTTACTGCTTGCTGCCCTGCTTCAAGCCTGTTCCTTGACTCAGGGGTTGCGAAAGTACTGCTGCTTTGCCAGGAGGGACCGCTGTATGGACTGCCCACCCAATGTGCTGGCCTACTGGTTGCAATTTCCTTTTGGGCTCCCACCCCTTGTGTTTTCCAGGGGCCTGCAGGCTGGCCCCTGCTTCCTCAGAGCCTCCATACTAAGGTTACCCTCTAGGGCAGGGTTCTGCAAAGTCGGTCCTGGAGAGCCGGGTCCATGACAGATTTTTAGCATATCCACATTGAGAAAAATGTAGATTTCTGCAACATCTTGTTTCTAAATGTGGATATGCTAAAAATCTGGCATGTACCAGGTTCTCCAGGGCCGACTTTGCAGAACCCTGCTCTAGGGCACTGAGGGTGACGAGGCCCATCTGCCATTCAACCGCGCACTGTGAGCTCTGGAGGCCAAACTGAGAATACTCTGATTGCCTGACTGTTATGACGGACCCCACTCCTGTGGCGTGCAGCACCCACCTTAGCTGAGAAGGGTGTCAGTGCCTCCCCCTTCCCAACAGCAATCTTGCGTGCTGTGTCTTAGGACCTGTGTTGGGCCAAAGTGAGGAGCCGTACCATTGAGTTGGCAGGAAACACGATGGCTGGCTCAGGGCCCCCACACACCGCAGAAGGATCGGGGCAGTGCACATGCTCTAAAAGTCACCGGGAGCTGTGAGGACCCTTGAGCTGCCATCCAATGCCAATATGGAATCCCTTCATGGGGGCTCCAGCCCTGTCCACTTACTGATATAAGCAGCTGCGCTGAAGGCCTGCGGGCAGCTGTCTTGGCCGTGAGCCTGCATATGGGATCTCACTGAGAGTCCTCAATAACGTTTAGTGCAGGTGCAAAGAGTTCTGCGCATTGGCATTGTTTTCAGCCATGACAGGGGATCTTTTGGAATTTACCCTATGTATCCTAATAGGAGCACATGTGCTCTGAGGTTTCTGATCACATTCCTGTAATACACGACATAGGTACGCAGGATCTCCTGTGGTTTGCGCTTGGATGACAATTATCTTGATTCTATGTCAGGAACAGAGGCTCTGATTATGATTCTCCTTCTATGCTTTAATTTTTCAGCAGCCAATCAAAACAAAGTTTAATATCAACTACATATCCCATGACCATGTACATATCACATCACTAACCATAGAGCCCTAACCCTATGTAACTCCCATTAGACATAAACCCTCCTCTTTCTTTGCTACTCCGCAGCCAGTTAAGTACCTTCTATTATGTTTATGCCTGCCATTGTTTGCATGTGCTTTTCAATTTAGCCCCATAGGCTCTTTATGCACGCGCGCGTGACATCCTGATAGCGTTGCTCCATTCCGTGGGCTTTGGGGAGCGTTTATCCTCCCCGCGAGGTTCGCTTGCCACCACGCTTTTCTTTTTGTGGAGCGGGAGATTGGACATCGAGGATGTACGTTATCCTTTGCGCTGTCCTCTTTCTATTTCCTGTGCTCGGGCCTTGAGCGCATGCATGCACGGCTGACTTCAGTCAGCTAATTATCTTGATATATACAAACACAGGAGAGATGCGTGTTCCTGTCTCTGGCCTCGCAGCTGTTTTGCTCTCCATTTACGCCTGGTTGTGCTGTAATAATCAGAATTTAGGTTCTGCCTAGTACTTTTCTAAAGGCAGATCTCCCTTCACATCTTACATTCTTTGGATTTTGACACCCATATCCTTGGATTACCTTGGATTACACCTGCCTTGTGGGAACTTTGTTAAGTATTACCTCCCCACTTCAGTTTGAAGATTATTTGTTGGCAGAAGCTCTCTGTTCACTAAGATCCCTGTTCTTGCTTCTATTGTGCCTTCTTCCTCCATTTTATCTGGTTATGAGGAGGATTCTGGGGAAGGTATTTACTATGATGACTCTGTGGGGTCCTTTGAATAAGACATTGTCTGTGCACTTGACACTGAGTTGAGCTACACAGTCAATGCAGCCTTGGCTCAGGCTATCCAACCTACTAAGCATCACTTATTGGGCTTTGCTGAACAACAAGGCTGGCTCACAACTACAAAGATCTTTCAATCCCCCAAGAGCCTCTCAGCTCAAATTCTGATACTAACCCGCACGTGGCCAATTTTGAACATTAGGTGAGGTTCTTGGCTAAGGACCACTACTATTCCCCCTCTTAGTCTGGCCCCAGAGAAAGTGCTAAGGGTGATTCCAACTCTTCGTCTTCCTCCCAGAGCCCTGAGAAAGAAACGTATTCCCCCCGTAAACGTGAGATGAAATCATGCCACTCATAGGTGGCCTCCCAATCGCTGAAAGACCTCACTTTCGAGCCGGAGGATATCATACATCCTGGGTCGTCCTTCTTGACCCCTCCATCAGAAGTGGCATAATACGTGAAAGCTCACATACGCCACAGTTTTGACAAAGACTTTTTATCCCAGCTTAGATCGGAGCGCCCCAGACCTGATTTCTCTTCCAAGGTCACCAAGACCCCAAAGATAGACCTCATTCTGGTGACCTATCTGAAGAAATTTTCCAAAGACCCTAAGAAGGGCATTGACCGTGCTTGGCGCGGTTGTAAAGACAAGCTCTTGGATGTCTCGGGCCCTCTTACTAACATTCTAGAGTTGGGTTTTCAGAAGGAATCTGGTACTCCAATTAACCCTGAACTTACAGTGGGATGGGCTCAACGGCTTTATGTTTTCATGGGTACGCCAACTGCGCCATTTCTAGTGGAAGGCGTTGTTCCATTCTTATTAAGATGGACCCAAATTGATGTAGTTGGCTTCTTCAGAGTCACAACCCTTGGCTCAAGGGTTACTCTTCGGAACTCTGTTTTTCAAGGGATTGCCTAAATCTGGAAAGTTCGTTGCCCCCTTTTAACCAGGGCTGAACACTTTAGAGGGCGAGTCTTCAGCCACATCTACTACCAAGGTCCTCCCAAAGGCTACTATCATCAATCAAGTGGGGGTTACCAGGATTCCTCCTCCTGCTTCTACCTCTCCTGCCCCCTAACAGTCCGCAACCGTTTCCAAAGAGGGATAGCCAGAGGCTTCCAAGACTCGAATTCGGATGCCAGTTCTACAAGTGAGCCTAATTTCAATTTCAGATGTGGTTTTGGGGGGCAGAACTGCATTGTTTCTACACAATTGGCAAAAGATTACTCAGGAGTTTTGGGTCCTGGAATCAATTCAGGGTTTCAAGTTGGAGTTTTTCCCCTCCGAGATGTATTTTTCCCTGCATGATCAGGAGTTCATCCCCTATGAGGTTTCAGATTCCTTGCCAAAGTGGCCATAGTGGAAGCTCTTCCTCATCCTCGCGGTTTCCACCGTCCCATCTTCCTCATGGAAAAGAACGGCATCTGGTCCCCTTTAGTTCTAAATCTAAAAGATTTCAATGGCTGGATTATCTACCACCATTTAAAGATGGAGGGCATCCACTTGTTAAGAGACATCTTACGAGAGAAGGATTGGATGCTACGCAAGGATCTAAAGGATGCTTGTTTGACCATTCCTATTTTACCTCCTTATTGGAGGTTCCTGCAATTCCTTTGGAAGGGTCGTTGCTACAAGCTCTTCCCCTTTGGCCTATCTTCAGCCCCTTGGGACTTCACAAAAGTGTTGTGCCCGATAGTGGAATTGCTTCGGGTAATGGGCTTCTCTGGACAATATCATCATCATGTCCCAATGTCCCCTGTTAATCCTGACTCACCTGGAATGGACAATTTCTCTTCTTCAGGACTTGGGCTTCATTGGCAAAAGTAAGAAGTCCATTCTGATTCCTTCGCAGTGGATGGAGTTTCTGGGAGTTCATGTGGATTCTGTTCTGGCCCAGTTGCTTCTTCCCTCTGTTAAGATCCACAACATAAAGAGACAGCTGAAATTGATGTTGTCCAAACAGACGGTATCTTTGAGATGTATAGTCCGTATGGTGGACCTGCTCTCGTCCTCGATTTAGGCTATTTTCATTATAGGGCCCTTCAATGTCTAAAGATCTCTCCCCTTCAGAAAGATATCAGTTACTCGGCTCTCATACCCTTATCTTCGGAAGCCAAGAAATAAATCCACTGGTGGCTAGCACACATGGATGCCTGGAATGGCAGACTGATCTTTGGCTCATTGTAGGAGGCTGGACTGGCTTGTAGTGAGTACCAAGGGGTACTTACACCTTGCACCAGGCCCAGGTATCCCTTATTAGTGTAGAGGGGTGTCTAGCAGCTTGGGCTGATCGAAAAGGTAGCTTAGCAGAGCAGCTTAGGCTGAACTAGGAGACGAGTGAAGCTCCTACAGTACCACTAGTGTCATGTGCACAATATCATAAGAAAACACAATACACAGATATACTAAAAATAAAGGTACTTTATTTTTATGACAATATGCCAAAAGTATCTCAGTGAGTACCCTCAGTATGACGATAGCAAATATACACAAGATATATGTACACAATACCAAAATATGCAGTAATAGCAATAGAAAACAGTGCAAACAATGTATAGTCACAATAGAATGCAATGGGGGCACATAGGGATAGGGGCAACACAAACCATATACTCTAGAAGTGGAATGCGAACCACGAATGGACCCCAAACCTATGTGACCTTGTAGAGGGTCGCTGGGACTGTAAGAAAACAGTGAGGGTTAGAAAAATAGCCCACCCCAAGACCCTGAAAAGTGGGTGCAAAGTGCACCTAAGTTCCCCAGAGAGCACAGAAGTCGTGATAGGGGAATTCTGCAAGAAAGACAAACACCAGCAATGCAACAACGATGGATTTCCAGATGAGAGTACCTGTGGAACAAGGGGACCAAGTCCAAAAGTCACGATCAAGTCGGGAGTGGGCAGATGCCCAGGAAATGCCAGCTGTGGGTGCAAAGAAGCTGCCACTGGATGGTAGAAGCTGTAGATTCTGCAAGAACGACAAGGGCTAGAAACTTCCCCTTTGGAGGATGGATGTCCCACGTCGTGAAGAGTCGTGCAGAGGTGATTTCGTGCAGAAAGACTGCAAACAAGCCTTGCTAGCTGCAAGGGTTGTGGTTAAGGTTTTTGGATGCTGCTGTGGCCCAGGAGGGACCAGGATGTCACCAATTGCGTGAGGAGACAGAGGGGGCCTCCAGCAAGACAAAGAGCTCACTCAGAAGCAAGCAGCACCCACAGAAGTGCCGGAACAGGCACTACGAAGTGGAGTGAACCGGAGCTCACCTGAAGTCACGAAAGAGGGTCCCACGACGCCGGAGTACAACTCAGGAGGTCGTGCACTGCAGGTTAGAGTGCCGGGGACCCAGGCTTGGCTGTGCACAAAGGAAATCCTGGAAGAGTGCACAGGAGCCGGAGTAGCTGCAAAACACGCAGTTCCCAGCAATGCAGTCTAGCGTGGGGAGGCAAGGACTTACCTCCACCAAACCTGGACTGAAGAGTCACTGGACTGTGGGATTCACTTGGACAGAGTTGCTGAGTTTAAGGGACCTCGCTCGTCATGCTGAGAGGAGACCCAGAGGACCAGTGAAGCAGTTCTTTGGTGCCTGCGGTTGCAGGGGGAAGATTCCGTCGACCCACGGGAGATTTCTTCAGAGCTTCTAGTGCAGAGAGGGGGCAGACTACCCCCACAGCATGCACCACCAGGAAAACAGTCGAGAAGGCGGCAGGATCAGCGTTACAAGGTCGCAGTAGTCGTCTTTGCTACTTTGTTGCAGTTTTGCAGGCTTCCAGCGCGGTCAGCAGTCGATTCCTTGGCAGAAGGTGAAGAGAGAGATGCAGAGGAACTCTGATGAGCTCTTGCATTCGTTATCTAAAGAATTCCCCAAAGCAGAGACCCTAAATAGCCAGAAAAGGAGGTTTGGCTACCTAGGAGAGAGGATAGGCTAGCAACACCTGAAGGAGCCTATCAGAAGGAGTCTCTGACGTCACCTGCTGGCACTGGCCACTCAGAGCAGTTCAGTGTGCCAGCAGCACCTCTGTTTCCAAGATGGCAGAGGTCTGGAGCACACTGGAGGAGCTCTGGGCACCTCCCAGGGGAGGTGCAGGTCAGGGGAGTGGTCACTCCCCTTTCCTTTGTCCAGTTTCACGCCAGAGCAGGGCTGGGGGATCCCTGAACTGGTGTAGACTGGCTTATGCAGAAATGGGCACCATCTGTGCCCATGAAAGCATTTCCAGAGGCTGGGGGAGGCTACTCCTCCCCTGCCTTAGCACCTTTTTCCAAAGGGAGAGGGTGTAACACCCTCTCTCTGAGGAAGTCCTTTGTTCTGCCCTCCTGGGCCAAGCCTGGCTGGACCCCAGGAGGGCAGAAACCTGTCTGAGGGGTTGGCAGCAGCAGCAGCTGCAGTGAAACCCCTGAAAAGGCAGTTTGGCAGTACCCGGGTCTGTGCTAGAGACCCGGGGAATTATGGGATTGCCTCCCCAATACCAGGATGGCATTGGGGGGGCAATTCCATGATCTTAGACATGTTACATGGCCATGTTCGGAGTTACCATTGTGAAGCTACACATAGGTAGTGACCTATGTGTAGTGCACGGGTGTAATGGTGTCCCCGCACTCACAAAGTCCGGGGAATTTGCCCTGAACAATGTGGGGGCACCTTGGCTAGTGCCAGGGTGCCCACACACTAAGTAACTTAGCACCCAACCTTTACCAGGTAAAGGTTAGACATATAGGTGACTTATAAGTTACTTAAGTGCAGTGGTAAATGGCTGTGAAATAAAGTGGACGTTATTTCGCTCAGGCTGCAGTGGCAGGCTTGTGAAAGAATTGTCAGAGCTCCCTATGGGTGGCAAAAGAAATGCTGCAGCCCATAGGGATCTCCTGGAATCCCAATACCCTGGTACCTTAGTACCATATACTAGGGAATTATAAGGGTGTTCCAGTATGCCAATGTAAATTGGTGAAATTGGTCACTAGCCTGTTAGTGACAATTTGGAAAGAAATGAGAGAGCATAACCACTGAGGTTCTGATTAGCAGAGCCTCAGTGAGACAGTTAGTCATAACACAGGTAACACATACAGGGCACACTTATGAGCACTGGGTCCCAGTGACACATACAACTAAAACAACATATATACAGTGAAATATGGGGGTAACATGCCAGGCAAGATGGTACTTTCCTACACAACCCCCCCCCCCCCCAAACAAAGGACAATAAGACTAGCCATGACCTGATGAGTCTTCATTGTCTAAGTGGAAATATCTGGAGAGTCCATCTGCATTGGAGTGGGTACTCCAAGGTCTATGTTCCACTGTATAATCCATTCCCTGTAGGGATATGGACCACCTCAACAATTTAGGATTTTCACCGTTCATTTGTTTTAGCCAAAGTCGAGGTTTGTGGTCTGTCTGAACAATGAAGTGAGTGCCAAACAGGTATGGCCTCAACTTCTTCAGTGCCCAGACCACAGCAAAGGCCTCCCTCTCTATGGCAGACCAACGCTTTTCTCTAGGGGTCAACCTCCTGCTGATAAAAGCAACAGGTTGATCCTGGCCCTCAGAATTAAGTTGTGATAAGACTGCCCCTACCCCTAATTCAGATGCATCAGTTTGGACAATGAATTTTTTGGAGTAACAGGGGCTTTTCAGGACAGGTGCAGAGCATATGGCCTGCTTCAGCTCCTCAAAAGCTTTCTGACAGTTAGCTGTCCACAATACCTTTTTAGGCATTTTCTTAGATGTGAGGTCATTAAGAGGGGCTGCAATGGAGCCATAGTTCTTTATGAACCTCCTGTAATACCCAGTGAGGCCTAAGAAGGCTCTCACCTGGGTCTGAGTTTTAGGGGGAACCCAATCTATAATAGTTTGGATTTTCCCCTGAAGTGGTGCAATCTGTTCACCACCTACCAGGTGTCCCAGATAAACCACTTTGCCCTGCCCTATCTGGCACTTTGAAGCCTTGTTAGTGAGGCCTACCTTTTGCAGGGCCTCCAAAACTTTCCATAGGTGGACCAGGTGATCATCCCAGGTGGAGCTAAAGACAGCAATATCGTCTAGATATGCTGCACTAAAAGCCTCCAACCCTTGCAGGACTGTATTCACCAACCTTTGAAAAGTGGCAGGTGCATTTTTCAACCGAAAAGGCATTACTGTGAATTGGTAGTGCCCTCCAATGGTTGAAAATGCAGTTTTTGCTTTTGCATCCTCTGATAACTTGATCTGCCAATACCCTGCAGTCAAATCAAAGGTGCTTAGATACTTGGCAGATGCCAGTGTATCTATGAGCTCATCTGCCCTGGGTATAGGGTGAGCATCAGTTTTAGTTACCTGGTTGAGACCTCTATAATCTACACAAAACCGCATTTCCTTCTTTCCATATTTGGAATGAGGTTTTGGTACAAGTACCACAGGAGAGGCCCATGGACTTTCAGAGTGCTCAACCACTCCCAGTTCAAGCATTTTCTGCACCTCTTGTTTTATGCAGTCTCTGACATGGTCAGGCTGCCTATAGATCTTACGTTTGCCAGGCAAGCTGTCTCCAGTATCTATAGTGTGCTCACACCAAGAAGTGGTGCCTGGCACAGTAGAAAAGAGTTCAGAAAACTGACCCAGGAGATTTATGCAGTGGTCTTTCTGCTCAGCAGTAAGACAATCTGCCAGTACTACACCTTCCACTAGAGCATCTTGTTCTGTGGAAGAGAAGAGATCAGGGAGAGGGTCACTCTCTTCTTCCTGTCCCTCATCTGTTGCCATGAGCAGGGTGAGATCAGCCCTGTCATAGTAGGGTTTCAGGCGATTGACATGTAGCACCCTAAGGGGACTCCTGCCAGTGCCTAAGTCAACTAAGTAGGTGACTTCACCCTTTTTCTCAACAATAATGTGGGGTCCACTCCATTTGTCTTGGAGTGCTCTTGGGGCCACAGGCTCCAAGACCCACACTTTCTGCCCTGGTTGGTACTGAACCAAAACAGCCTTCTGGTCATGCCATTGCTTTTGGAGCTCTTGGCTGGCCTGAAGGTTTTTACTGGCCTTTTTCATGTACTCAGCCATTCTAGATCTTAGGCCAAGTACATAGTCCACTATATCTTGCTTAGGAGCTTTTAATGGTTGTTCCCAACCCTCCTTCACAAGTGTTAGAGGACCTCTCACAGGGTGTCCAAATAGGAGTTCAAAGGGGCTGAAGCCCACTCCTTTTTGGGGTACCTCCCTGTAAGCAAAAAGGAGGCAAGGTAACAGGATATCCCATCTCCTGCGGAGTTTTTCAGGGAGTCCCATTATCATTCCTTTGAGAGTTTTATTAAACCTCTCAACCAGTCCATTTGTTTGTAGATGATAGGGTGTGGTGAACTTGTATGTAACACCACATTCCTTCCACATGGCCTTTAAGTAAGCAGACATGAAATTGCTTCCCCTGTCTGATACCACCTCTTTTGGGAAGCCCACCCTGGAAAAGATTCCTAGGAGGGCCTTTGCCACTGCAGGAGCTGTAGTGGTCCTTAGAGGAATTGCTTCAGGATATCTGGTGGCATGGTCCACTACCACCAAGATAAACCTATTGCCTGAAGCAGTAGGAGGGTCAAGGGGGCCAACTATGTCAACCCCTACCCTTTCAAAGGGAACCCCAACCACAGGCAGTGGAATAAGGGGTGCCATTGGGGTGCCACCTGTTGTGCCACTGGCTTGACAGGTTTCACAGGACTTACAAAATTCCTTTGTGTCCTCTGACATTCTAGGCCAATGAAACAAGGGAACAAGCCTGTCCCAAGTTTTCATTTGCCCCAAATGTCCAGCTAAGGGAATGTCGTGGGCTAGAGTTAGGAGGAACTTTCTGTATTCCTGAGGAATCACCAATCTCCTGGCAGCTCCAGGTTTTGGGTCCCTTGCTTCAGTATACAAAAGGTTATCCTCCCAGTAAACTCTGTGAGAGTCACTGACATCCCCATTTGCTTGTTTGACAGCTTGCTGCCTTAGACCCTCTAGTGTGGGACAGGTATGCTGTGCCACACTCAGCTCCTCCCTGGCAGGCCCCCCTTCACCCAAAAGCTCAGCAGTGTCTGCTTCCAGATCCTCTGGTGTAGGTTCTGCACAGGGTGGAAATTCTTCTTCCTCAGAAGTTGAATCCACTGTAGATGGAGGGATAGTAGGTGGTGTTTTACCTTTACTAATCCTAGCTTTAGGGAACTTGGTCCATTCTTCCAGGATCCAAGTCACCCTGTCCTTTTTGCTTTTTGGCCTGAGCCCTTGTTAAAGCAAAAATATGCCCTGGAATGCCCAGCATTGCTGCATGAGCCTCCAACTCCACATCTGACCGAGCTGATGTCTCTAAATCGTTCCCTAGTAGACAGTCTACAGGTAAATCTGAGGCAACCACAACTTTCTTTGGACCAGTAACCCCCCCCAGTTGAGATTTACAACAGCCATGGGGTGGCTAAGGGCCATATTTATACTTTTTGACGCAAAACTGCGCTAACGCAGTTTTGCATCAAAAAAATTAGCGCCGGCTAACGCCATTCTGAAGAGCCATGCTGGCGCCGTATTTATTCAATGACGTTAGCTGGCGTAAGCCGCCGGCGCTGCCTGGTGTGCGTGAAAATAAACGACGTACACCAGGCAGCGCCGGCGTAGGGGGATATGGAGCTTGGGCGCCAAAAAAAGGGCAAGTCAGGCTGAGGCAAATTTTTTGCCTCAACCCGATTTGCGCCATTTTTTTCGACTCCCAACCCCCATAGAAATGACTCCTGTCTTAGCAAAGACAGGAGTCATGCCCCCTTGCCCAATGGCCATGCCCAGGGGACTTCTGTCCCCTGGGCATGGTCATTGGGCATAGTGGCATGTAGGGGAGCACAAATCAGGCCCCCCTATGCCACAAAAAAAAAAAAAAAAACACTTACCTGAACTTACCTTAATGTCCCTGGGATGGGTCCCTCCATCCTTAGGCGTCCTCCTGGGGTGGGCAAGGGTGACAGGGGGGGTCCCTGGGGGCATGGGAGGGCACCTCTGGGCTCCTTCCGAGCCCACAGGTCCCTTAACGCCTGCCCTGACCAGGCGCTAAAAAACGGCGCAAAAGCGGCCGTACGTCATTTTTTTTGACCCGCTCACTCCCGGGCGTGAATTTTGCCCGGGAGTGTAAATACGGCGCACATGCCTCGGAGTCAATTTTTTAGACGGGAACGCCTACCTTGCATATCATTAACGCAAAGTAGGTGTCCACGCAAAAAAATTACGCAAACTCCATGGACTTTGGCGCTAGACGCGTCTAACGCCAAAGTATAAATATGGAGTTAGTTTTGCGTCGAATTGCGTAAAAAAAAACTACGCAATTCCAGCGCAAACAGAGTATAAATATGCCCCTAAGTGTGTTGTTATGAGCATCAGTTACTTGGTACTGGTGACCAAGTAGGTGTTGTTCAGGGTGGACCAGTTTCTCTATTACCATTGTAACACTGGCACCTGTGTCCCTATAGGCCTGAACCTCAACACCATTTATTAGGTGAAGTTGCTTGTACTTATCCATGTTAAGGGGACAAGCAACCAAGGTGGCCAAATCAATGGCCCCCTCAGAGACTAACACAGCCTCTGTGGTCTCCCTAACAAGACCAACCCCAACTAAATTACAAAAGTGAGCCCAGCTACTCCCTTGGATTGGCTATTAGTAGGTTTGCTCCCACCACCTCTGCTATTACTAGGGGCACTAGGTGTAGCAGCAGGGGTTGTAGTGGTAGGAGGCTTGGTGCTTTTCAGTGGACAACTGGGATCTGTTGTCCAATGGCCTTTTATTTTACATAAATAGCACCATGGTTTATTTTCTTTGTTTTGATTTGAAGAGGATTTGGGCCCACCACCCCCACCAAAGTGTTTTTGTGGGCCTGATGAAGACTCATTTTTAGATTTGTCCCCACCCTTGTCAGAAGACTTACCATCCTTCTTCTTGCCATCCTTGTCACCCCCTGTATGAACTTTTCTGTTCACCCTTGTTCTGACCCATTTGTCTGCCTTCTTTCCCAATTCTTGGGGAGAGGTCAGATCAGAGTCTACCAGGTACTGGTGCAACAAATCAGACACACAATTATTAAGAATATGCTCTCTCAGGATTAAGTTATACAGGCTGTCATAGTCAGAAACTTTACTGCCATGTAACCACCCCTCCAAGGCCTTCACTGAATGGTCAACAAAGTCTACCCAATCTTGTGAAGACTCCTTTTTGGTTTCTCTGAACTTGATCCTGTACTGTTCAGTGGTTAAGCCATAACCATCTAGGAGTGCATTCTTAAGAACTGTAAAATTATTGGCATCACTTTCCTTTACAGTAAGGAGCCTATCCCTACCCTTTCCACTGAAAGATAGCCATAGGATAGCAGCCCACTGCCTTTGAGGGACACATACAACTAAAACAACATATATACAGTGAAAAATGGGGGTAACATGCCAGGCAAGATGGTACTTTCCTACACTTTCAGAAGAGAAAAATATACAAAACAAGTTCAGTGTATGTACACCTAACCAAAAAGTTTTGCTTTTCTTCTCTTACTCTTTTGCTAAGTGCTGAAAAGTACCTCTAAAACTTTCAAAAAGTTCTTTAAAAGTTTTTTTTTCTGTCCTTTAAAAGGTTCTGAAAACTTTTTCTTTCTTTTTCTGTCCCTTAAACCTTTTCTATCATGTCTGGTACAGGCCAAACTCTTGATCTGGCTAGCATAGCTTATGACAACCTTAGCTGGAAGGAAGCAAGGAGTCTCTGCTTAGATAGAGGTTTAGGGGTAGGGAAGAATCCCTCAAGACAACTGTTAGTTAATATGCTCATTGAACAAGATAAGACCTTAGTTGGCACTTCTGGTGAGAAATTAGCTGATGGTTCCCACTCTGATTCTGGGGCACCCCTAGGAAAAGGGTTAGAAGGATACCTTCCCAACCTGCCCCTTAGCAGGCCACCTAGCATAGCTGGTACTAATGTGACTTCACATCACAGTAAAAGTGTTACTTCTCATCACAGTAGGAGTGTGACTTCTGTAGGCCAGGCTGTTAGAGTGCCATCTGTTAGGGACAGGTCTCCCTCTGTTCATTTACACCATTCTTCTGTGTCAAGGCATGCCCAACCCGCCCTCCCTGAAGACAGATTGTTAGAAAGGGAACTCAGTAGATTGAGAGTGGAAGAGTCCAGGCTGAAGCTTAAAAAGCAACAGCTGGATCTAGACAGGGAAGCATTTGATTTAGAAAAAGAAAGACAGAGGTTGGGGTTTGGACCCCATGGTGGCAGCAGCAGTATTCCAAATAGTCATCCTGCAAAAGAGCATGATTCTAGGAATCTGCACAAGATAGTTCCCCCTTACAAGGAGGGGGATGACATTAACAAGTGATTTGCTGCACTTGAGAGGGCCTGTGTTGTACAGGAGGTCCCTCAAAGGCAGTGGGCTGCTATCCTATGGCTATCATTTAGTGGAAAAGGTAGGGATAGGCTCCTTACTGTGAAAGAAAATGATGCCAATAATTTCCAAGTTCTTAAGAATGCACTCCTGGATGGTTATGGCTTAACCACTGAACAGTACAGGATAAAGTTCAGAGAGACCAAAAAGGAGTCTTCACAAGACTGGGTTGATTTCATTGACCATTCAGTGAAGGCCTTGGAGGGGTGGTTACATGGCAGTAAAGTTACTGATTATGACAGCCTGTATAACTTAATCCTAAGAGAGCATATTCTTAATAATTGTGTGTCTGATTTGTTGCACCAGCACTTGGTGGACTCTGATCTGACCTCTCCCCAAGAATTGGGAAAGAAGGCAGACAAATGGGTCAGAACAAGAGTGAACAGAAAAGTTCATACAGGGGGTGACAAAGATGGCAACAAAAAGAAGGATGGTAAGTCTTCTGACAAGGGTGGGGACAAATCTAAAAATTAGTCTTCATCAGGCCCACAAAAACACTCTGGTGGGGGTGGTGGGTCCAAATCCTCCTTTAATCAGAACAAGGAAAAGAAACCATGGTGCTATTTATGTAAAATAAAAGGCCATTGGACAACAGATCCCAGTTGTCCAAAGAAAGGCACCACAGCTCCTACCACTATAACCCCTACTGCTACACCTAGTGTCCCTACTAATAGCAGTGGTGGTGGGAGCAAACCTACTAATAGCCAATCCAAGGGAGTAGCTGGGCTCACTTTTGGTAATTTAGTTGGGGTTGGTCTGATTAGGGAGACCACAGAGGCTACTTTAGTCTCTGAAGGGGCTATTGATTTAGCCACTTTGGTTGCTTGCCCCCATAACTTGGAGAAGTACAAGCAACTAACCCTAATAAATGGTGTTGAGGTCCAGGCCTACAGGGACACAGGTGCCAGTGTCACAATGGTGATTGAGAAACTGGTGCACCCTGAACAACACATACTTGGACACCAGTACCAAGTAACCGATGCTCACAACATAACACAAAGCCACCCCATGGCTGTTGTAAATCTCAACTGGGGGGGGGTAACTGGTCCAAAGAAAGTTGTGGTAGCTTCAGATTTACCGGTAGACTGTCTATTAGGGAATGATTTGGAGACATCAGCTTGGTCAGATGTGGAGTTGGA
The DNA here is from genome assembly GCF_031143425.1 of Pleurodeles waltl. Classification (NCBI taxonomy): domain Eukaryota; kingdom Metazoa; phylum Chordata; class Amphibia; order Caudata; family Salamandridae; genus Pleurodeles; species Pleurodeles waltl. The sequence continues at coordinate 569,195,527 of NC_090449.1, read as the reverse complement.
GGCCCATGCAGCAATGCTGGGCATCCCAGGGCATATTTTTGCTTTGACAAGGGCTCAGGCCAAAAAGCAAAAAGGACAGGGAAGCTTGGATCCTGGAACAATGGACCAAGTGCTCCCTAAAGCTAGGGCTAGTAGAAGCAAACCACTTCCTACTATCCCTCCCTCTACAGTGGATTCTACTTCTGAGGAAGAAGAATTCCCTCCCTGTGCAGAACCTACACCAGAGGAGCTGGAAGCAGACACTGCTGAGCTTTTGGGTGAAGGGGGGCCTGCCAGAGAGGAGCTGAGTGTGGCACAGCAAACCTGTCCCACATTAGAGGGTCTCAGACAGCAAGCTGTCAAACAGGCTAATGGGGATGTCAGTGACTCTCACAGAGTTTACTGGGAGGACAACCTCTTGTACACTGAGCATAGGGATCCTAAACCTGGAGCTGCCAGGAGATTAGTGATTCCACAGGAGTACAGAAAGTTCCTCCTAACACTGGCACATGACATTCCCCTAGCTGGGCACCTGGGTCAAATGAAAACTTGGGACAGATTGGTTCCACTGTTTCATTGGCCTAGGATGTCTGAGGACACAAAAGAATTGTGTAAGTCCTGTGAAACCTGTCAAGCCAGTGGCAAGACAGGTGGCACCCCAAAGGCACCCCTTATCCCACTGCCTGTGGTTGGGGTTCCCTTTGAAAGGGTAGGGGTTGACATAGTTGGCCCCCTTGACCCTCCTACTGCTTCAGGCAATAGGTTTATCTTAGTGGTAGTGGACCATGCCACAAGATATCCTGAAGCAATTCCTTTAAGGACCACTACAGCTCCTGCAGTGGCAAAGGCCCTCCTGGGAATATTTTCCAGGGTGGGCTTCCCAAAGGAAGTAGTATCAGACAGAGGAAGCAATTTCATGTCTGCATACTTAAAGGCCATGTGGAAGGAGTGCGGTGTAACTTACAAGTTCACAACACCCTATCATCCACAAACAAATGGACTGGTGGAGAGATTTAATAAAACTCTCAAAGGCATGATTATGGGACTCCCTGAAAAACTCCGCAGGAGATGGGATATCCTTCTACCATGCCTCCTTTTTGCCTACAGGGAGGTACCCCAGAAAGGAGTGGGCTTCAGCCCTTTTGAACTTCTTTTTGGACACCCTGTTAGGGGTCCACTCACACTTGTAAAGGAGGGTTGGGAACAACCTTTAAAAGCTCCTAAGCAGGATATTGTGGATTATGTACTTGGCCTCAGATCAAGGATGGCTGAGTACATGAAAAAGGCCAGTAAAAACCTTCAGGCCAGCCAAGAGCTCCAGAAGCAATGGCATGATCAGAAGGCTGTTTTGGTTCAGTACCAACCAGGGCAGAAAGTGTGGGTCTTGGAGCCTGTGGCCCCAAGAGCACTCCAAGATAAATGGAGTGGACCCCACACAATTGTTGAAAAGAAGGGTGAAGTCACCTACTTGGTTGACTTAGGCACTGCCAGGAGTCCCCTTAGGGTGCTCCATGTCAACCGCCTGAAACCCTACTATGACAGGGCTGATCTCACCCTGCTCATGGCAACAGATGAGGGACAGGAAGAAGACAGTGATCCTCTACCTGATCTCTTCTCTTCCACAGATCAAGATGCTCTTGTGGAAGGTGTAGTTTTGGCTGATTGTCTTACTGCTGAGCAGAAAGACAATTGCATAAATCTCCTAGGACAATTTTCAGAACTCTTCTCCACTATGCCAGGCACCACTTCTTGGTGTGAGCACACTATAGATACTGGAGACAGTTTACCTGTCAAAAGTAAGATCTATAGGCAGCCTGACCATGTCAGGGACTGCATAAAGCAAGAAGTTCAGAAAATGTTGGAACTAGGAGTGGTTGAGCACTCTGACAGTCCATGGGCTTCTCCTGTGGTACTGGTACCAAAACCCAATTCTAAAGATGGAAAGAAGGAAATGAGGTTTTGTGTAGACTATAGAGGTCTCAACTTGGTAACCAAAACTGATGCTCACCCTATACCCAGGGCAGATGAGCTCATAGATACACTGGCATCTGCCAAGTATCTAAGCACTTTTGATTTGACTGCAGGGTATTGGCAGATCAAATTGTCAGAAGATGCTAAACCTAAGACTGCATTTTCTACCATTGGAGGACATTACCAGTTTACTGTAATGCCTTTTGGTTTGAAAAATGCACCTGCCACTTTTCAGAGGTTGGTGAACACAGTCCTGCAAGGGCTGGAAGCTTTCAGTGCAGCATATTTGGACGATATAGCTGTCTTTAGCTCCAGCTGGGATGATCACCTGGTCCACCTATGGAAAGTTTTGGAGGCTCTGCAAAAGGCAGGCCTCACTATCAAGGCTTCAAAGTGCCAGATAGGGCAGGGTAAGGTGGTTTATCTGGGACACCTTGTTGGTGGGGAACAGATTGCACCACTTCAGGGGAAAATCCAAACTATCATTGATTGGGTTCCCCCTACCACTCAGACTCAGGTGAGAGCCTTCCTAGGCCTCACTGGGTATTACAGGAGGTTCATTAAGAACTATGGCTCCATTGCAGCCCCTCTTAATGACCTCACATCCAAGAAAATGCCTAAAAAGGTATTATGGACAGCAAGCTGTCAGAAAGCTTTTGAGGAGCTGAAGCAGGCCATGTGCTCTGCACCTGTCCTGAAAAGCCCTTGTTACTCTAAAAAATTCTATGTCCAAACTGATGCATCTGAATTAGGAGTAGGGGCAGTCCTATCACAACTTAATTCTGAGGGCCAGGATCAACCTGTTGCTTTTATTAGTAGGAGGTTGACCCCTAGAGAAAAGCGTTGGTCTGCCATTGAGAGGGAGGCCTTTGCTGTGGTCTGGGCTCTGAAGAAGTTGAGGCCATACCTGTTTGGCACTCACTTCATTGTTCAGACAGACCACAAACCTCTACTTTGGCTAAAACAAATGAAAGGTGAAAATCCTAAATTGTTGAGGTGGTCCATATCCCTACAGGGAATGGACTATACAGTGGAACATAGACCTGGGAGTAGCCACTCCAATGCAGATGGAATCTCCAGATATTTCCACTTAGACAATGAAGACTCATCAGGTCATGGCTAGTCTTATTGTCCTTCATTTGGGGGGGGGGTTGTGTAGGAAAGTACCATCTTGCCTGGCATGTTACCCCCATTTTTCACTGTATATATGTTGTTTTAGTTGTATGTGTCACTGGGACCCTGGTAACCCAGGGCCCCAGTGCTCATAAGTGTGCCTGAATGTGTTACCTGTGTAGTGACTAACTGTCTCACTGAGGCTCTGCTAATCAGAACCTCAGTGGTTATGCTCTCTCATTTCTTTCCAAATTGTCACTGACAGGCTAGTGACCATTTTTACCAATTTACATTGGCTTACTGGAACACCCTTATAATTCCCTAGTATATGGTACTGAGGTACCCAGGGTATTGGGGTTCCAGGAGATCCCTATGGGCTGCAGCATTTCTTATGCCACCCATAGGGAGCTCTGACAATTCTTACACAGGCCTGCCACTGCAGCCTGAGTGAAATAACGTCCACGTTATTTCACAGCCATTTTACACTGCACTTAAGTAACTTATAAGTCACCTATATGTCTAACCTTTACCTGGTAAAGGTTAGGTGCAAAGTTACTTAGTGTGAGGGCACCCTGGCACTAGCCAAGGTGCCCCCACATTGTTCAGAGCCAATTCCCTGAACTTTGTGAGTGCGGGGACACCATTACACGCGTGCACTACATATAGGTCACTACCTATATGTAGCTTCACAATGGTAACTCCGAATATGGCCATGTAACATGTCTATGATCATGGAATTGCCCCCTCTATACCATCCTGGCATAGTTGGCACAATCCCATGATCCCAGTGGTCTGTAGCACAGACCCTGGTACTGCCAAACTGCCCTTCCTGGGGTTTCACTGCAGCTGCTGCTGCTGCCAACCCCTCAGACAGGCATCTGCCCTCCTGGGGTCCAGCCAGGCCTGGCCCAGGATGGCAGAACAAAGAACTTCCTCTGAGAGAGGGTGTGACACCCTCTCCCTTTGGAAAATGGTGTGAAGGCAGGGGAGGAGTAGCCTCCCCCAGCCTCTGGAAATGCTTTGTTGGGCACAGATGTGCCCAATTCTGCATAAGCCAGTCTACACCGGTTCAGGGACCCCTTAGCCCCTGCTCTGGCGCGAAACTGGACAAAGGAAAGGGGAGTGACCACTCCCCTGACCTGCACCTCCCCTGGGAGGTGTCCAGAGATCCTCCAGTGTGCTCCAGACCTCTGCCATCTTGGAAACAGAGGTGCTGCTGGCACACTGGACTGCTCTGAGTGGCCAGTGCCACCAGGTGACGTCAGAGACTCCTGCTGATAGGCTCCTTCAGGTGTTAGTAGCCTATCCTCTCTCCTAGGTAGCCAAACCCTCTTTTCTGGCTATTTAGGGTCTCTGTCTCTGGGGAAACTTTAGATAACGAATGCATGAGCTCAGCCGAGTTCCTCTGCATCTCTCTCTTCACCTTCTGATAAGGAAACGACCGCTGACCGCGCTGGAAGCCTGCAAACCTGCAACATAGTAGCAAAGACGACTACTGCAACTCTGTAACGCTGATCCTGCCGCCTTCTCGACTGTTTTCCTGCTTGTGCATGCTGTGGGGGTAGTCTGCCTCCTCTCTGCACCAGAAGCTCCGAAGAAATCTCCTGTGGGTCGACGGAATCTTCCCCCTGCAACCGCAGGCACCAAAAAGCTGCATTACCGGTCCCTTGGGTCTCCTCTCAGCACGACGAGCGAGGTCCCTCGAATCCAGCGACTCTGTCCAAGTGACCCCCACAGTCCAGTGACTCTTCAGCCCAAGTTTGGTGGAGGTAAGTCCTTGCCTCACCTCGCTGGGCTGCATTGCTGGGAACCGCAACTTTGCAAGCTACTCCGGCCCCTGTGCACTTCTGGCGAAAATCCTCTGTGCACAGCCAAGCCTGGGTCCACGGCACTCTAACCTGCATTGCACGACTTTCGAAGTTGGTCTCCGGCGACGTGGGACTCCTTTGTGCAACTTCGGCGAGCACCGTTTCATGCATCCTTGTAGTGCCTGTTTCTGGCACTTCTCTGGGTGCTACCTGCTTCAGTGAGGGCTCTTTGTCTTGCTCGACGTCCCCTCTCTCTTCAGGTCCAATTTGCGACCTCCTGGTCCCTCCTGGGCCCCAGCAGCGTCCAAAAACGCCAAACGCACGATTTGCGTGTAGCAAGGCTTGTTGGCGTCCTTCTGGCGGGAAAACACTTCTGCACGACTCTCCGAAGCAAGAGGGATCCGTCCACCAAAGGGGAAGTCTCGAGCCCTTTTTGTTCCTGCAGAAACCTCAGCTTCTTCTGTCCAGTCGAAGCTTCTTTGCACCCGCAGCTGGCATTTCCTGGGCATCTGCCATTCTCCGACTTGCTTGTGACTTTTGGACTTGGTCCCCTTGTTCCACAGGTACCCTAGATTGGAAATCCACAGTTGTTGCATTGCTGGTTTGTGTCTTTCCTGCATTATTCCTCTAACACGACTCTTTTGTCCTTAGGGGAACTTTAGTGCACTTTGCACTCACTTTTCAGGGTCTTGGGGAGGGTTATTTTTCTAACTCTCACTATTTTCTAATAGTCCCAGCGACCCTCTACAAGGTCACATAGGTTTGGGGTCCATTCGTGGTTCACATTCCACTTTTGGAGTATATGGTTTGTGTTGCCCCTATCCCTATGTTTCCCCATTGCATCCTATTGTAACTATACATTGTTTGCACTGTTTTCTAAGACTATACTGCATATTTTTGCTATTGTGTATATATATCTTGTGTATATTTCCTATCCTCTCACTGAGGGTACACTCTAAGATACTTTGGCATATTGTCATAAAAATAAAGTACCTTTATTTTTAGTATAACTGTGTATTGTGTTTTCTTATGATATTGTGCATATGACACTAAGTGGTACTGTAGTAGCTTCACACGTCTCCTAGTTCAGCCTAAGCTGCTCTGCTAAGCTACCATTATCTATCAGCCTAAGCTGCTAGACACCCTATACACTAATAAGGATAACTGGGCCTGGTGCAAGGTGCAAGTACCCCTTGGTACTCACTACAAGCCAGTCCAGCCTCCTACAGAAAGGTACAAAATGACAAAGTGGTAAGTAGTTGCAAGTACTTATCCCACCGCTGCCACCAATGTAGGAGGCTGGACTGGCTTGTAGTGAGTACCAAGGGGTACTTACACCTTGCACCAGGCATCCCTTATTAGTGTAGAGGGGTGTCTAGCAGCTTAGGCTGATAGAAAAGGTAGCTTAACAGAGCAGCTTAGGCTGAACTAGGAGACGAGTGAAGCTCCTACAGTACCACTAGTGTCATATGCACAATATCATAAGAAAACACAATACACAGATATACTAAAAATAAAGGTACTTTATTTTTATGACAATATGCCAAAAGTATCTCAGTGAGTACCCTCAGTATGAGGATAGCAAATATACACAAGATATATGTACACAATACCAAAATATGCAGTAATAGCAATAGAAAACAGTGCAAACAATGTATAGTCACAATAGAATGCAATGGGGGCACATAGGGATAGGGGCAACACAAACCATATACTCTAGAAGTGGAATGCGAACCACGAATGGACCCCAAACCTATGTGACCTTGTAGAGGGTCTCTGGAACTGTAAGAAAACAGTGAGGGTTAGAAAAATAGCCCACCCCAAGACCCTGAAAAGTGGGTGCAAAGTGCACCTAAGTTCCCCAGAGAGCATTCTGCAAGAAAGACCAACACCAGCAATGCAACAACGATGGATTTCAGGACAAGAGTACCTGTGGAACAAGGGGACCAAGTCCAAAAGTCACGATCAAGTCGGGAGTGGGCAGATGCCCAGGAAATGCCAGCAGTGGGTGCAAAGAAGCTGCCACTGGATGGTAGAAGCTGTGGATTCTGCAAGAACGACAAGGGCTAGAAACTTCCCCTTTGGAGGATGGATGTCCCACATCCTGAAGAGTTGCGCATAGGTGTTTTCGTGCAGAAACACTGCAAACAAGCCGTGCTAGCTGCAAGGGTCGCGGTTAGGGTTTTTGGATGCTGCTGTGGCCCAGGAGGGACCAGGATGTCACCAATTGCGTGAGGAGACAGAGGGGGCGTCCTGCAAGACAAAAAGCCCACTCAGAAGCAAGCAGTACCCGCAGAAGTGCCGGAACAGGCACTACAAAGTGGAGTGAACTGGAGCTCACCCGAAGTCACGAAAAGGGTCCCACAACACAGGAGGACAACTCAGGAGGTCGTGCACTGCAGGTTAGAGTGCCGGGGACCCAGGCTTGGCTGTGCACAAAGGAAATCCTGGAAGAGTGCACAGGAGCGGGAGTAGCTGCAAAACACGCTGTTCCCAGCAATGCAGTCTAGCGTGGGGAGGCAAGGACTTACCTCCACCAAACTTGGACTGAAGAGTCACTCGACTGTGGGAGTCACTTGAACAGAGTTGCTGAGTTCAAGGGACCTCGCTCGTCGTGCTGAGAGGAGACCCAGAGGACCGGTGAAGCAGTTCTTTGGTGCCTGCGGTTGCAGGGGGAAGAGTCCGTCGACCCACGGGTGATTTCTTCAGAGCTTCTAGTGCAGAGAGGAGGCAGACTACCCCCACAGCATGCACCACCAGGAAAACAGTCGAGAAGGCGTCAGGATCAGCGTTACAAGGTCGCAGTAGTCGTCTTTGCTACTTTGTTGCAGTTTTGCAGGCTTCCAGCGCGGTCAGCAGTCGATTCCTTGGCAGAAGGTGAAGAGAGAGATGCAGAGGAACTCTGATGAGCTCTTGCATTCGTTATCTAAAGAATTCCCCAAAGCAGAGACCCTAAATAGCCAGAAAAGGAGGTTTGGCTACCTAGGAGAGAGGATAGGCTAGCAACACCTGAAGGAGCCTATCAGAAGGAGTCTCTGACATCACCAGCTGGCACTGGCCACTCAGAGCAGTCCAGTGTGCCAGCAGCACCTCTGTTTCCAAGATGGCAGAGGTCTGGAGCACACTGGAGGAGCTCTGGGCACCTCCCAGGGGAGGTGCAGGTTAGGGGAGTGGTCACTCCCCTTTTCTTTGTCCAGTTTTGCGCCAGAGCAGGGCTGGGGGATCCCTGAACCGGTGTAGACTGGCTTATGCAGAAATGGGCACCATCTGTGCCCATGAAAGCATTTCCAGAGGCTGGGGGAGGCTACTCCTCCCCTGCCTTAGCACCTTTTTCCAAAGGGAGAGGGTGTAACACCCTCTCTCTGAGGAAGTTCTTTGTTCTGCCCTCCTGGGCCAAGCCTGGCTGGACCCCAGGAGGGCAGAAACCTGTCTGAGGGGTTGGCAGCAGCAGCAGCTGCAGTGAAACCCCTGAAAAGGCAGTTTGGCAGTTCCCGGGTCTGTGCTAGAGACCCGGGGAATTATGGGATTGTCTCCCCAATACCAGGATGGCATTGGGGGGGCAATTCCATGATCTTAGACATGTTACATGGCCATGTTCGGAGTTACCATTGTGAAGCTACACATAGGTAGTGACCTATGTGTAGTGCACGCGTGTAATGGTGTCCCCGCACTCACAAAGTCCGGGGAATTTGCCCTGAACAATGTGGGGGCACCTTGGCTAGTGCCAGGGTGCCCACACACTAAGTAACTTAGCACCCAACCTTTACCAGGTAAAGGTTAGACATATAGGTGACTTATAAGTTACTTAAGTGCAGTGGTAAATGGCTGAGAAATAACGTGGACGTTATTTCACTCAGCCTGCAGTGGCAGGCCTGTGTAAGAATTGTCAGAGCTCCCTATGGGTGGCAAAATAAATGCTGCAGCCCATAGGGATCTCCTGGAACCCCAATACCCTGGGTACCTTAGTACCATATACTAGAGAATTATAAGGGTGTTCCAGTATGCCAATGTAAATTGGTGAAATTGGTCACTAGCCTGTTAGTGACAATTTGGAAAGAAATGAGAGAGCATAACCACTGAGGTTCTGATTAGCAGAGCCTCAGTGAGACAGTTAGTCATAACACAGGTAACACATACAGGGCACACTTATAAGCACTGGGGCCCTGGCTGGCAGGGTCCCAGTGACACATACAACTAAAACAACATATATACAGTGAAATATGGGGGTAACATGACAGGCAAGATGGTACTTTCCTACACTCATCTCCAGAGATCATGATCGAGTCTGATGCCAGCCTTTGGGATGGGGAACCCGATGTGGCCCGATATCCACGGGTGGCCATTGGTCCAGGGCAGAACTGGACCTGCATATTGTGAGAAGCTGGCCTGGTTTGTAGTGGGTACCAGAGGTCCTTACACCTTATACCAGGTCCAGTAGTCCACCTTAGTGAAATGTAGACAGTGTCTAGCAGCTTAGGCTGTCTAGGGGTAGCTGTAGTAGAGCAGCCAAGGCTGAACTAGGAGACATGCACAGCTCTTGCAATACCACTATAGTCACACAGTACTTATACACAATAAAAGACAATACTCAGTGTTTCCAAAAATAAAGGTACTTTATTTTAGTGACACAAGGCCAAAAATATCTTAGAGGCAATACTCCTACTGGAGGTAAGTATTATACACAATATATACACTAGTAACCAAAATCAGGTAAGTAAACAGTCATAGAATAGTGCAAACAGTGATAAACACAATAGATTGCAATGGCCCTAGGGGCAACACAAACCATATACTAAAATAGTGGAATGCGGATGTCAGATTCCCCCCTAGGCAAGTGTAGTGTGTAGTGTGTAGAGGGGTGCTGGGAGTGTAAGAAAATACCAACAGTATGTAAAATTCCCCACCCCAGAGCCCAGGAAAACAGGAGTAAAGTACAGCAAGTTTCCCCAGAACACACTATAAGTCGTGGTAAAGGAAGAACCAGGCAAGACTGCAAGAAACCAACGATGGATTCCTGGACATGAAGAACTTTGGATAGAGGAGACCAAGTCCAGAAGTCAATGAAGAATCCAGAAAGAACAGGAGCCCCTGCAAACCTGGATGAAGGTGCAAAAGTGGATTCTCTGGTTAGAAGAAAAGTACAGAAATGTACCAAAGAAGACAGCTGTGGGTTCCTGCTTGGTGCAAGTGATGTCCCACGTTAAGTTGTTGGGTGCAGGCTGTTTTTGTCGCTGGATTCCTCCAACAAGCCTTGGTTCACGCAAGGATGCATTTTGCATTAAAGAGGCACTGCTTGGGACGAGGAGGGATCTGGGGGTCTCACCCCAGACTGAGGAGGCAGAGGGGGATCTCAGCACTTCAGAGAGCCCTCAGAAGACAAGGCAGCACCCACAGGAGTCCCAGGACATGGGGACAAAGGAGTTGAAAAGTGCGGTCTTCGCAGCACTATACAAAGGGATCCCACGCCGCCAGAGAACAACTCAGGGAGCTGAGCGTCGCAGGATAGAGTGCTAGGGACCTGGGATACACTGTGCATGAAGAACATTTGAAAGAAGTGCACAGAAGTCCAAGGAGCTGCAGAGGACGCAATACACAGGGATACTATCTGGCACAGGGAGCAAGCCCTTACCTCCACCAAATTTGGACAGCTGGACCTTTGGACAGTCATGATCACTTTGGTCCACCACCTGTGTTCCAGGGATCATGCTCGTTGACAGGAGAGGAGTCCCAGGGTATCGGCCATCATTGCAGAGAGGTGCCTGCTGAAGCAGGTAAGTGACTCTGTCACTCCACAGGAGATTCCTTTGGTTCTTCTGGTGCAGGGTAAAGGGCAGTCCTCAGAGGATGCAGAACCTGGAAACTGTTGCAGTTGCTGGCTGGAGCTGAAGTTGCAGGTCACAGTAGCCTTCCTGGATACTTTGTTGTAGTTACAGTGGTTCCTGGAGCAGTCTGCGGTTGATCCGATGGTCAGAAGATGAAGCAGAGAATGCAGAGGAGTCCTGGTGGAGTCTTGCAAATGGAATCTGAGGAAACACCCAGAGGAGAGACCCTAAATAGCCCCGGGAGGAGGATTGGCTACCTAACCAGGTATGCACATATCAGGAGGGGTATCTGACGTCACCTGTTGACACTGGCCACTCAGATGCTCCCAGAGGGTCCCCACACCTTGGAATCCAAGATGGCTAATGCCGGTGGTCACTCCCCTTTCCTTTGTCCAGTTTCACGCCAGAGCAGGGACTGGGGGTCCCTGAACCAATGTAGACTGGATTATGCAAGATGGGCACCATTTGCGCCCTTCAAACCATTTCCAGAGGCTCTGGGAGGAGAACCCTCCCATGCCTGTAACACCTATTTCCAATGGGAGAGGGTGTAACACCCCTTTCCGAAAGGAAATGCATTGTTCTGCCTTTCTGGGATTGAGCTGCTCAATCCCCAGGAGGGCAGAAACCTGTCTGTGAGGTGGCAGCAGCTGGGGCTGCAGTGGTAACTTCAGAGAGCTGGTTTGGCAGTACTGGGGGCCTATGGTGGAGCCCCCAGGGTGCATGGAGTTGGCCCCCCAATACCAGATTTGGATTGAGGGTTCAATTTCACAATCTTAGCCACCTCACATGCCATATTCGGAGTTACCATTGTAAAGCTTCATATATGCATTGACCTATATGTAGTGCAGGCTTATAATGGTGTCCCCGCACTCAGGAAGTCTGGGAAATTGGTCCTGGATGGCGTGGGAGCACCTTTGCTAGTGCAAGGGTGCCCTCAGACACAGTAGCTTTGCACCTAGCCTTCAGTAACTGAAGGTTAGACATATAGGTGACTTATAAGTTACCTGGTGCAGTGAAAATGGCTGTGAAATTATGCTTACACTATTTCACTCAGGCTGCAATGGCAGTTCATAGGGAGTGTTTGTATGAGCTCCTTATGGGTGGCAAGAGAAATGCGGCAGCCCATAAGGATCTCCTGGAACCCCAATACCCTGGGTACCTAGGTATCATATACTAATATATATAGAAGTGGGGGTGCAGTGTGCCAATCTGACTTGGAAAATGGAGTCACTAAACTATAGTGACAAATTTGGAAAACAGAGAGAGCATAAGCACTGGAGTTCTGGTTAGCAGAACTCCTGTGACACAGTCAAGCATACTGACAACACATATAGGCCATAAACTATGAGCACTGGGGTCCTGACAAGCAGGATCCCAGTGAGACAGTAAAAACACACTGATAAACACTGACAAACAGGTCAAAAATGGGGGTAACCTTGTTAATAGAAAGCCACCTTCCTACACATGTCAGTTGCTTGGGACTAATAGAAAGCCACCTTCTTACACATATCAGTTGCTTGGAACTCTTGGCGGGCTCTTTTGAGATCTGCAGCCTCTCCCCGGAGAAGTCCAACTGTTGCATCCTCCTTGGAATGGACAACATCTCCATGGTGAGGTATGTCAACAGATTGGGTGGGGCCAGGTCGTGCCTCCTTGCAGAGATTGTCATGGATTTCCAGCACTTTTGTCTCCATCATCAGATATCTGTGGTGACGGAATATCTCCCAGGTTGGGACAACTTGGTTGCAGATTGGCAGGCTCGTCACCTTCAAGAGTTCAGCGATTGAAGGCTGCACCTGAAAGTTTTCCATTCCCCCGCATCTTTGGGGCCCCTTCTCAATGGATCTCTTTTCCTCTCGCCTCAACCAGCAGCCGAAACAGTTTTCCGGATCCAGAGGTGTTAGCGACCAATGCTTTTCCCCAGGACTGGTCTCAGTTCCTGGTGTATGCATTTCCTTTGTTCATGATTATCCCCAGGGTCCTGTCTCAAGCTTGTCTTCAGAGAGCAGAGCTGGTTCTAGTGACTCCCTTCTGGAGGGCTCAGGTATGGTTTCCTGTGGTTCTGGAAGTGAGTTGCTCCCTCTGTCCTTCTCCCACAACTGTGGAATCTTCTTCTGGACCCCTTGAGTCTTCCTCACCCTCTGGTTTAATTACACAACCTCTTCCTAGTGGCGTGGAGAATTACAGGTCTCTCCCAGGACTTTCACACAAGTCTACTGACTTCATCACCCAGGCCTGGTCCTCAAGCACGCACAAGCGGTACACTTCAGCTTGGAAGCACTGGTGTAATTGGTGCAGTGAACAGGGTGCTGATCCATCTTTAGCAGATTGTTCTTTGATTATGAATTTTGTGTCTTCATTGGCGGCATTGGGTATGGCCTACTGGTCTGTAAACAATTACAGGTTATCAATTTCTGTGTGTCATTGGCCTATTGATGGCAAACCTGTGCGCGAACTCCCTATTGTGTGCAAACTGTTACGGGGGATTCGGTTTTCCAATCCCCATCATCTGTGTCATTATTCCTTGAGGGATGTGAATAACGTCTTACGTTTCTTAGACTCCTGGCCTGCAAATAAATATCTTTCTAGGAAACAGCTTTCTGCTAAGCTTAGGTTGCATTTGTGTCTGATATCTTGTAAGCGAGTTTCTGACGTGAAGGCCTTGGATTTGTCAGGTAGAGTTTTTTCTCCTTACGGGGTGTCCTTTTCCTTCACTTGCCGCAGCAAATGTAATACTAGGCCGATCTCCTACCATAGTTTCCCAGATAATTCCAAATTATGTGTGGTGTGGTGTGTAAAGGAGTATGAGGTGAGGACTTCTGAATTTCGTACTGACGTGGGTGGTCAGTTGTTAATTCCTTTGCCGAAGCCCTTTTGCCCAGTCTCTTTAGCCACTTTGGACAGATAGATGCGGTGGCTTATGGGTAAGGCAGGTATTGATACATCTAAGTTTGTTGCTCATCCTGCGAGGGGCGCCATGCTGTCTAAGGCTTTTTCTTTGGGCTCCACTTCTAAGTCTTTTTACTATAAGCCTATTTTGGTTGTTGCTTCTGTGATGGTTGATCAGCTTTAAACTAGCATATTAAGAGCCTCCAGTCCTGACATAGAATAACTAATTGTCTAGCATTCGCATCAATAATTTTTCAATTCTATTAAGGATACAGAGGCGAGCATTATCCCACCCTACTATATGACTTTTGAGAGTAGAGTTATGCATTTGTCATTGTCTCATATGTGATGTTTATTCTCTCAATACTGTTGAATTGAATGTCTCCTTCTTTGCCCTCCCTGATAAGCGAATTTGAGTCTTCTTGGATGTCTCCGGCATGTTCTGCCTGTACTGTCCTCTGGGATCTTTCCATTCTTTATTGGAGACCTGCTGGATCCTTTGGCCTACTTGGATTTGTGCGCTTTCGCTGGAGTTTCAGTTTTGTTTGTGGTTTCATCCTGTCATTACAGGGTTTTCTTGAGACTGTTTATCTTTTAGGTGGACTTACACAAAGAAAGAGGATGCTTTATGTCTCATGGGAGGTATATAGGGCTAGGGCTCTATGGTTGGTCATGTGTTATGTACATGGTCATGGGATGTGTAGTTGATATTAAAATTTGTTTTGATTGGCTGCTAAAAAATTAAAGCATAGAAAGAGAAGCATAATCCTCGCTTCTGTGTCCTTAATAGAATTGAAAAATTCTTGGCGCAAATACTAGAAATGTTTTTATTCCAGCAAGGCTTGCAAAGGCTACAATAGTTCTAGTAGGCGCATAGGTATTCTGGTGCCATAGGACTCCACAGGATGCTTTATGTATTGCCTTACTGGAACTGTTAGCGCGTCTGACCTTAATAAGTAAACTTACAAGGGGACACAAATAGGTCGATAAACCTTTGGACTCGCAATTAAGATGATCCCACCATAATTCCCGTACATGCAGATCAATAATCAATAAACAATAGCAATAATCAACAATAATCAATGACATTAATAATAAATTGGAGTTAGTAACTGTCACACACCATGACCTTTCAGTTATGAATAACCACACCTTTTAGTAAAAGTTAGAATATTTATTTCCCTATATTAACTATGCTAATGTCATGTAAATTAATCTCAAAATCAAATGATACACATACAGAAACAACACTGGCTGTCCAAATCTGCTGAAGAACCGCAATCTAATCAAAGCTTGAACTATTACACATTCTAAGGTTACGGTGCAAATTAATAACAAGAAAAATTGCACAAACTATATCACATACATCTAGATTCAGCAGAGAAATTCATCAAACATTATTCCCTATTGTCAGATTTTCATTAGTGAGAATCCTTATCTAACATCAGATTAGCATCAACATGTTGGTCTTCATGCAAAACAATTTAGCAAACACAAATTTGGAAAAACATCTAACTTTGGCTCTATCGGGGGGCAGAGCTTGCCGAGCCGCAAGATGGCCGCACTGTAGTAAAGCTCCGCCGGCTACCACACGATCCGGACAAAATCCTGCGGGCCACACCGGATGTCGTGGGTTTTCCAAAGTGCCATTCGCTGCACAAGAAACTCGAGGAAAGCTTGAGGCAGTCGGGCGCCTCCAACGGGGTCCGGAGCGGTTGCCGGGCCGAGCGGAGGCGCCGGGGGCGTGAGCTGAGGCCGGGCAGAAACAGCCTGAGCGGGGCGTGGCGGTGCTGGGATGCACTCATGCACGCGCCGCAAGTGAGATCCGGCGGCGGCTGAGGGTGCGCTCGGTCGTGCCCGGGACCGGCGGTGAGGTGCGCCCGCGGTTATCTCCAGACAGCGAAGCAGCGGCGGCCTCCGAGATAGACCGTCCGTGTGCATTGGCGCACCGCAGAGGGTCTGGCTGCTCGGAGAAGAGTGGGGAGGCCGCGACAAGGACCTCATGGTGAGGCGTCGGCAGAATTGAACCAGATATAGAGACCCTCTGCTCTATGGAGACAGAGACAAACTGGACTGGCCTGCTAAAACAAGTATGAACATGGTCCAAAAGTGAGACTGCTGTGCGTGCTGGAGTGTCTTGGGGGGCAAGTTCAATTTGGACGGTGACGGGCCCCTATGAGTACGAACCTGGGCGTTTTGTTTGTTGCCGGGCCCCAGGTTGGACATCGCGGAATCGGTGGTCGGTGGAGGGGCACTGGTTGAGGTGGGGCGCGCCTCACTTAGACGGAGCCTGGTCTGGACCCTTTATTCGGAGGAGGGAGCCCCGCGGAGTTGCCCTTGGCTGTGGTGGGGTCACCGCACTTGAAGCATTGAAATAAACCAGTAATTAAATTCACTGAGGACGGTGGATTTGCAGTGCAGAGGAGAAACTGACACGCAGTGCCATGGGGAAGTCCGACAAAGCTCAGGCTAAGCTGCACTTTGAGCAGCGTAAAACGGTCAACCAACCCGGAGATGGCACAGAGACTGAACTGGAGAAGACTTCGGGAGTCCCTGCTCATGAGGACCAAGACCTGCGGCATATTTTAGCGGCTATGCAACAAAGTTTAACCCAAATAGATGGTAAAATCGACTCTCCATCGTATCGCATGGACAGAATGTTGGAGCGGCTAGATAAACAAGTGGAGTGATTGGACCAAACGGAGAGAAGAGTATCAACTGTGGAAGATGGACAGACAGCACTTGTCACTGGACAACTAAAGGTTAGCACGGAGCTGGGCACTCTCAGACACAGGATGGACGACTTGGAGTCCCGCTCTCGAAGGAACAACCTTTGCATTGTGGGAATAGTGGAGTCCACACCGATTGCAAACATGGAGAGCTTCATTGAAAACCTTCTGATACAGCTGCTGGGTCGGGACACCTTTTCGGCGATCTTCGTGTTTGAACGGGCACACAGACCCCTGTCAATTCATCCTCCGCCGGGGGCTCCGCCTCGTCCAGTGATAGCGAGACTGCTAAACTATAGGGACCGGGACGCTGCACTGAGGCAGGCACGAGAGTTGAAAACTTTGCAATACGAAGGGATGTCCCTCTCGCTGTACCCGGACTTCACACTGCAGGTACAGGAGGTGAGAAAGCAATTTCTAGGAGGGAAAATGCAACTAAGGGCACTGCAACTGGACTGAAGAATGTTATACCCAGCCAAATTGAGAGTGGACGTGGATGGAAGTACAATATTTTTTACTGACCATAAAAAACTGGAACAGTTTGGGAATTGTAAACTAGTGGAGAAGAAAAACGCTCCAGCGGCTGATTCGGCGGATGATTAGGCGATGTTGATGGTCTGATTGTAAAATTATTGCTGTTGAGGATTGATTAGAGCACTAACTCAGCGAACGGTGGGTTAACTATAGACATAGACCTATTGCACAGGGATCTTAACCATCATAATAGTTTTGATGTCATTTAGTGATAGTGGTTAGCCACACACGCTCCACACACTAGATATTTAATGTACCGCGGCATTAGAGTGGTCTGTTGGCAATATGTACAGGTAGCCGGCATAACAGAATTATTAGTTAAGGCGAAGCAACATCCGCCTTCATGTGTGATCCACTTATAGTTTTGTTGGGGTTTGTTTTAACTGGGGTAGGTGGTGGGGAGATTTTGGGGGTAATAACTAGATGGGCAGGTTGGGGAATGGCCTATTATGGGAGAGGGGTGGTTGTGCGGGAAGTTGTTGGAACTGTAGTGTTTGAAATTTTATATATGGTGAAGCAGATAAGGTGCAGACGAGTACTGTGCACAGTCGGACCTAGAAAAACAACTAGTGATATTAGATGACTCCAGTACATACAACTACTGATTCGCAAAACTGTCCTCATAGGCTTAGGTTGGTTACTTGGAATGTGAGGGGACTTAACGATGCATGTAAAACTCGCAAGGTAGTTGCATACTTGCTTCGGCACAAGTTTGATATTGCAGTTCTGCAGGAGACTCACTTGGCCCTGAATAGCCCTGTGCTCACTTCTTGTAGAATGCAGGGGCAGTTCTTGGCTGCAGGTTATACTGCACCCTCTAGGGAGGTCCTATTGTGGGCCTACCGTGCATCTGCTATTGGCTTTGGGGGTGTGGAAATAGACCCTGGAGGACGATATATGGCGGCAAAATGTAAGGGGAGAGCTTTAACCTTTTTACTAATAGGAATATATGGACCGAATTACGATGACCCTCGCTTCTACAGAGACCTAGCGGCGCGGGCGATGAGATGGGGGGACCTCCCACAGCTTTGGTGCAGAGACTTTAACTGCACGCTGACTCCCGCACTAGATAGATTGGGTGGTAGGGCCAGAGGCCCGGCTGCTGCCGCACGCGCAATACTACACATAGCGGTTAATATGGGATTGGTGATGTCTGGAGAGATAGACACAAAGAAAGAGGAGGTTATACTCATTATTCAGCAGCTCACGACTTGTACACACGTATAGATTTATGGTTGGTCTCCCGCAGTCTGTTACATGAGTGACACCCGAAGCTCCTTGGCCTCGAACTTATTCAGACCATTCACCAGTCCCAATACTACTGACAGTAGGTCCTATACCGCGTCCACCGTTCTCATGGAGGTTTCCTCCATACTCACTGACAGACACCGCATTCAGGGAGGAATTGGTTAACGCAATCAGGGAATTTTTCCGGCTCAATAAAGGGTCAGTCGCCCAAGTGAACATAGTCTGGGAAACATTTAAGGTACATAAGAGGGATCACTATGTCTAAACATGCGGGTGTACTCCGGTCGATACGTAGGCGACTACAACTACTAGAAGGAGAGCTATCCGAACTAGAGCAAGAACATCGCGACCCTGCGGATGTATATATTTTAGGGCATTTTTGTGCAAAGTTGCAAGAATTTCAAGAGACTGCCCTCTCTGAGATTCGTCACATGGGGAAATATGCTACTGCCCGAGTATATGGAGATGGCGACAGACCTGGCAGAGTCCTAGCATATTTGATCCTCCCCATCATGTGCCAATCTAATTAACACCGCGGTAGCTGCTGATGGTAGCATGATCGGTGACCCTGAAATGGTAGCTACTAGATTTCGCAAATATTATCAAACCTTATACACTACCAAAGGTGACCCTGATCCAAATGCAATATGGGACTATCTCACCCACATTATACTGCCGAAGCTGTCGGAGATCGATAGAGAGGCTCTGGGGGCACCATTTACTCTGGGTGAAATAGCGAAGGCGTTGGGGGGAATGGCTGAGGGTAAGGCCCCTGGTCCTGATGGCCTGACTGTGTATTTCTACAAAGCATTTCAAACTCTGATACTCCCACATCTGCAAGAATTGTTTCAGGAGATGGTGGTGGGCGGGTGCATGCCTCCATCAATGCGGGAAGCTATGATAATCACACTGCTTAAGCCAGGGAAACCACCTGAACAATGCTCCTCCTATAGACCGCTATCGTTGCTGAATGTAAATGTCAAAATATATGCTAAAATTTTAGCGGACCGACTGGCCAGGGTGCTGCCTCTTCTGATTAAACCGGAGCAGGTAGGGTGTGTCCCCGGCCGTAATTTAACTATGAACCTGCGCACCTTATTTGGCACTATACAAAACATCAGCACCGATATACAAGCCGTAGCGGTCTTTCTGGATGTGGAAAAGGCGTTTGACTCGGTAGTGTGGGACTTCTTGTGGGCTGTGCTGGAGCGGTTCGGGGTGGGGGACACGTTTCTGCACCTGATAGCCACATTGTATAGGGACCCCCGAGCAAGAGTCGAGGTTAATGGCAAAGTGACGGAAGCGATCAACATCACCAGAGGCACCAGACAGGGATGCCCACTTTCCTCCCTATTATACGCACTGGCAGCGGAACCTCTGGCTTGTGCCTTGAGGGAATATCATGGAGACCGTGGTCTTAATTTTAAATATTATACACTTGTGATCTCTGCATACGCTGACCACACCTTATTGTATATCAAAGACCCAGGGCGTAACGCCTCCCCGATTCTCCACGAAATAGTGCGATATGGCGCACTGTCTGGACTAAAAGTCAACTGGGGGAAGTCAATGATGTTTCTGCTGACTCCGGTCACAAAGCAGACAGAAGTGGGTTTCCCACTTAGATGGGAAACTGGGTCAGTTAGGTATCTGGGAATTAAAGTACATACTGACCCTAATATTGTTGTAATGGATAATTATGACGCAGCGATAGCGAAATTGGCGACTGATGTGGGGAGGTGAATTCGGCTCCCATTGTCCTTGCTTGCCGTGTAGCGTTGATGAAAATGGTGGTATTACCACGCTTTCTCTTCCTTTTCCAGAATATATAGATGGTGCTGCCCAAAAAATATTTCACCACATTAAGATCATTACTGATAAGACTAGCCTGGGCAGGCAAGCAACCCTGTGTGCAGTGGCGAGTACTAACCTTACTGAATGAACTAGGCTGACTGGGGGCCCCAGATCTGGAGACCTATAGTGTGGCGGCCCGGGCTGTGGTGGCGCAGGCTTGGCTTCACGGACCGGAGGACATCCCATTTCTTAAAATAGAGAGAGAGAGCTGGCCTTGCCGGTCCCGTTGCGAGGCGAGATGTATCACACCCCGAACAGGCGATATAAAATATTGGCCTCCCTGGACTCAGTGGCGAAAGCATGGCAGGAAGTCGTGCATAGGCAGGGATTGGCTTTATTGTACTCTCCACATGTGCCGTTGAGTTGTTGCACTTGGTTTCCACTTTGGCGTGATTGTAAGTTGATACACACCCTGAGCGAACTAGGCATCAACAATATGGGAGATTTATATGAAAATAACATAATGAAACACTGGGAGCGGGTGAGGAACGGGGCTGTTGAGCCGAGCCCCCCTACATCATTTTCAATATTATAGGACGCGGCACGCGCTGGCGCAGCCCTTAGGCGAAGACATGCAGGAACCCCCTGAAGTCATGTCGCTCTCTTTGGTCCTGCAGGGGAGTTGTTTGCGGCGCTTGGTGTCTCGCCTCTATGCACAGATACAGGAATCACGGGCCCACGAGCTTTCAAAAGCCCAATTGGAGTGGCAAAGAGATCTGGGTGTGCAGATTACGGACATGCAGTGGCGTTACTGTTGTGCTAAGACACGCTCCGTTTCCTTGAATGGTAGGCACCGGCTTTCCACTTCAAATTCCTTAACAGAATATATTATACCCCACTCCGTCTCCATAGATATGGACTGCACGACAGTGCGAACTGCCCTAGTTGTGGGGCGGAACGGGCTGATTTCCTGCATATGGCCTGGACGTGTGAGAGAGTGCAGGGCTTCTGGAGGGCAGTTATTAACGAATTGGAGGCTATAGTTGGGGAACCAATAGATGCTAGACCGTTTTTGGCACTTGTGGGATGGGATGGCCATTTGCCGGGGGCTATTCGCAGATTGGTGGCAATTGGATTGTTGCTTGCTAAACATAGGGTTGCCATGCGGTGGGACCGTGGACCGATTCCAAAAGTGGATGAATGGCACAGAGATATGGCGTATTGTAACACGCAAAGAGATAATTACAGTGAGCTACTTCACCCTTCAAATAGGCCTGCGAAATTCTGGGATATATACAAACAATACCTTATAGGAAAAGAGACGGGGGAGCCAGAGGGTGAAAAACCTAAATGACATATCGAACATGGTTATTGATATATGTAAATGTTGGGCTTACCTGTTATAAGTATACATGATTGTCGGTCTCTGCATCGAATAGTTCTGGAGGGTGAAGTCTATCCATTAGGAGGACACAATATGACATCTGGATTGTATTAATCTGCAAATGCATGATCTTATTGTACTGCTTCACTTGTTTGCATAAAAGTATAAATAAAGTTTTTTTTAAAAAACTTTGGCTCTATCAAAATAGTGCGGTTGGTACCTAGAAAGAAAAAGCAAATAGGCATAACAAACATATGTGTACAATATTACCTCTCCTCAATTGGATCGGCAAACTAAGATAATCTTCAGGGCATCAGTTCAGTCAGCAAGTCATCAGGATTCAGCATCAAAGTTCAGAAAATGCAAAGTCTTTAAACAACTCCAAAGCACAGAGCTAAACCCTCTAGAAGATTAGAGAGAATGGCGTGTAAGGCAAAAGCGCAATGACTTCAATGGAATGCCTGTTTTTTCTCAGTGCAGTCTCGTTAAGTTAAATTCCCTAAAACTATTTCCCAAATCCCTATTGGTCAAGGGATCGCATGTTCTCACTTTTTCCAATAAAACAAAAACTTAAAATCTATCTATTATACCACTACTCCGTTCACATGTCACTGATTGGTTGTCTCCTGCAATGTCCTCATCATCCGGCTTGTCAGGTAACAATCTTGTTGCAGCTTCTACTCCAGTCAGTGTGTCCATCGTTCTCCTCCTCAGAAAGTCAGTCTCACACACATTACACACATAATGTAACATTTAGCATAACATCATCTTCTAGCAGTTGGTTTCTTGTGAGAAAAGATTCTCAGCTACGAACACATTCACACAATACAATGGAAAATCACAATTTAACTCTTTAGGACAGCCATTTATTAAACGTTAAGAAATACAGCTTGACATGAGGCCTGGAAACTAAGCCAAGACCTTCGCTAAGTTAAGACCTCCAATTAATAAAGCTAATACATAATGCATTACCCTTTATATGATACATTACTACATTAGTCAAACATATGCTCAACATTTAATAGTATTAGACTATTAATAAGAACACTTCATTGACATTGACAGCCATTCATCGTGATCACATTTTCAAATGCGTGCATTACTTTTCTGTTATTCTATTTTCATAACAAATCGATTACTCAGGATACATGAACACTCATCAATAATTTTTATTAAAACACCTGCGCTAGCAATCCCTCCTCTAATGACTAAGGCCCTCATTACAACCCTGGCTGTCGGTGCTAAAGCGGCGGTAATACCGGCAACAGGACGCCGGAAAAAAAAATGGAATCGCGACCATGGCGGAAACCGCCAACACAGACAGCCACTTTAATACTCCGACTGCCACGGTGTTAGAAACAAACACCGCAGCGGTAACTGCTAACAGACAGGTGGAACACAATGTACCGCCCACTGTATTACAAGGCACCAATCCGCCAACTTTTCTAGGGCGGTACCAATGCCATCAAAAGTACGGCGGAAACAGTACTTGGAACGGGAACCACTCACCTCTCGACACCCTACGAGGAACCAGGACGCCATGGAGCCCGAGTTATAGGTGCTACCAATGTTGGTTTACCTCCTCTTCTACCAGGAGCAGCAAAGACGGCGGCGACAACCACGGTGACTACTGCACCTAGCACACAGGGGAGGGGGAGGAAAAAGAGAGTGACACACACACGCAACACGCAACACGCAACACTCCCACCCCCACACTCACCCACAACACCATATACACAAATACATGCAGCAACATTACATATACACCCCGTAACCCTCTGAAAGAATGCAAGGTAAAAAGGAAAGGATTGTAACGAGTGTAATCATCGAAAATTCAGATATGGAAACAGTTCTGTAACACATAATTATATACAAATATGTACAGCAACTACACAAGTCTGGATAGTGTTCCAATCATTGTCCGTGGATCAGTGGTCCCAAAATGCATGGGCGAAGCCCACACATGATACCTGCCTCTAAATGGAGAGAACACTGCTGGGGCATCAGGTCGAAAATAAACAGGCACCTCAGGGGGAAGGGGAGGGGGAGCACCTCAGCTGGATGAAGGGACGACGCCACTGCTCCACGAGGGGCCTCCATGCCCACAGAATGGTCCTGGGGAGTGCAAAGCCACAGTCTCACAAGTCTCTCAAGTGGGTTAGTTGCCCACTGATTGGTCCAGGGGAGTGCAAAGCCACAGTCTCTCAAGTGGGTGGTTTGCCAACTGATTGGTCCTGGGGAGTGCAAAGCCACAGTCTCTCAAGTCTCTCAAGTGGGTGGTTTGCCCACTGATTGGTCCTGGGGAGTGCAAAGCCACAGTCTCTCAAGTGGATGATTTTCTCCACTGGTTCTGGAGGGGGCTTTGTGCCCAGAGTGCTTCATCCTGCCAAGGACTGGGGGAGAGGATGCTGTTCTCCACTGGTTCTAGAGGGGGCATGGTGCCCAGAGTGCTTCATCCTGCCAAGGACTGGGGTAGTGGATGCTTTTCTCCACTGGTTCTGGAGGGGGCTTAGTGCCCAAAGTGCTTCATTCTGCCAAGGACTGGCTGAGTGGATGCTGTTCTCCACTGGTTCTGGAGGGGGCTTAGTGCCCAGAGTGCTTCATCCTGCCAAGGACTGGGTGAGTGGATACTGTTCTCCACTGGTTCTGGAGGGGGCATGGTGCCGAGAGTGCTTCCTCCTGCCAAGGACTGGGGGAGTGGATGTATCTCTCCACTGGTTCTGGAGGGGGCATGGTGCCCAGAGTGCTTCATCCTGCCAAGGACTGGGTGAGTGGATGTATCGCTCCACTGGTTCTGGAGGGGGCTTAGTGCCCAGAGTGCTTCATCCTGCCAAGGACTGGGTGAGTGGATGTATCTCTCCACTGGTTCTGGAGGAGGCATGGTGCCCAGAGTGCTTCATCCTGCCAAGGACTGGGTGAGTGGATGTATCTCTCCACTGTTTCTGGAGGGGGCATGGTGTCCAGAGTGCCTCATCCTGCCAAGGACTCGGGGAGTGGATGTATCTCTCCACTGGTTCTGGAGGGGGCTTAGTGCCCAGAGTGATTCATCCTGCCAAGGACTGGGTGAGTTGATGTATCTCACCACTGGTTCTGGAGTGGGCCTGGGGCCTAGAGTGCTTCATCCTGCCAAGAACTGGGTGAGTGGATGTATCTCTCCACTGGTTCTGGAGGGGGCATGGTGCCCAGAGTGCTGCACCTGGGGTGTGGCAGTTCCCATTCCCTCACCTGGGTGTTTGTGCCACAAGATTTCCTGGGAACAGGTAGCATGATTCTCCATGGAGTCAGAGACACACTCCACCCTGCTGCGACTTTGCCTGCCAACTGCTGGTACTAACAGTGCTGGTTGTGGTGCCTCATGTAGTCTGTGCAGGGTCCAGGACGTCTCCTGCAGCCTTGGATGGCTGCCCACCGGCAATGTTGTCCATGTCGGCTGTCGTGGCACTGTCTGTGCACGTCGCGGGACAGGTGGCGGTGGTTGCGACGGTGTCTGTGGCTGAGATGCTGCTGGTGGTGCATGTGTCAGCACCTGTGGAGGGAGTTAGCAGGACGTCTCCTGCAACCTTGGATGGCTGCCCACTGGGGATGATGCTGGGGACTGTTGCTGAGGCAGCAGGTGGCGGTGCCGGTGGCCATGCAGGTGGCGGTGTCCACCGCCGTACAGGTTGCTGTTCTGTTTGGCAGAAGGGTGACACCAGTCCCTCAGCCTGAGGCTCCGTGCCATGAGCTGACTTCCCTTTAGCCTTGTGTCCCTTCCCCACCTTGGAAGTCGCTTTTGGGACCTTTGCACTGTTCCCTTTTGTCTTGGAGGAGGCCTTGCTGGGTGGTTGGTGCGGCTTTTCCCTACGGCATGTGGGCCCCTTCTTTACCTTGGCAGATGGCGGAATAGGGTGATCCTTGGCCTCGCTAGGTGGCACACTGGCAACCCTGATGGGTGCCGCCCGTGATGTTACTGGACTTGCAGGGACCACAGTGCTGGAGGATTTGGTGGCTGAAGTGCTGGGCTGGGTCTGGACATCCTGGCCCTAGGGGAAGGACGGGGAAGAGGTGTGGGGAAGAGGTCAATGTTAGCTAGGAAAAGTTTTTTAGACACACTGGGACGGGAAGATGGAGGGGGTTTGGCAGTGGAGGAAGAGGTAGTGGTTTAGGAGGTGTACGTCTGGTGAGTTTGGGTGAAGGGGCATGGGCTGGAGGCTGTTGTGAGGTGGATGTCTGTTGAGTGGGTGTGTGCCTGCATTTGTGTAGTTTGGGAGGAGGGCTCACAGACACACTGGGAGAGGACACAGGGGACGTGTAAATGGTAGTGGGGTGGTGATTGCATGTGAGCGGTGTGTGGTGATGGGCGTGCTGGTGATGGAGGTAGTGGCTGAGGATGTAGTGCATGCAGGTGTGAGTGGAAACGAGACTGTGAGGGAGGAGGAGGACGTGGAGGAGAGAGACACAGTGGAGGCAGTGGATGTTGGCATCTCTGCATGGGTATGGTGCTTGTGTGAGTGCCTGTGGGATGTGTGGTGCTTATGATTGTCATGTCCACTCTTATGTGTTGATAAGTGTGCATGCTGGTCTGATGGTGTGCTTAGGATAGGCTGAGGTACAGGGGATTGGGTCTGGATAGTGGAAGTTGGAGGGGGAGGCCGGACACAGGGACAATGGCTGCCATCAGTGCTGAGGCCAGAGCCTGAAATGCTCTCAGGTATGCATTTGTTTGCTGCAAATGCCTCTCAGCACCCTGGATGGCATTCAAAATGGTTGATTGCCCAACAGTGAGGGATCCCAGGAGGTCAATAGCCTCCTCACTGAGGGCAACAGGACTGACTGGGGCAGGGCCTGAGTTGCCTGAGGCGAAGGAGATGCCCACCCTCCTGGGTGAGCAGGCACGGGAAACACGCTGAGGGGTTGCTGGGATGGCGGTGCTGGTAGGGGGGTGGCGGCTGTACCTGTTGATGCAGTGGGCACAGAGGTGCTCACCCCGCAAGGGAGCTCCCATCAGAGGAGACGCTGTCGCTGGTGTCTCCTCCTGTCCCCGTTGTGGAGCTCCCCTCGCCCTCCGTCCCACTGGTGCCTTCAGACTCTGTAAATTCACCCTCCAGGGCCATGTGGGTTGCAGCTCCCTCCTGCTCCGGTGCCAATGCTCCTCCGCCAGATGATGCTAATGCACACAAGGACAGGATGACAAAACAAAAAGGGGAGGAAAGACAGAAGAGACACATGGTCAATGCCTGCAACACCACTACCGTTGGCGGACACAACACACAGGGAGCAGCCCTATGCACTAGCCCATGCACTAACAGTTCAGGGGGGACTCTGCCTAGACCCATTTGATACACAGCTGGAACCCACAGGAGCCTGACTAGGTGTAGAAGGCCACTACCACTTTTGGGTTTGGAGTGCCACTGAGCCTGCAAAACAATGGATCTACCTTGGAGTGTCTGCCCTAGCCTAGGGGAACCCACAGCCCACTTCCCCCACCCAGAAATCTCAGAAAGCGTGCAGAGTCAGCTGAATGAGACTGTACTCACCCCCTTGTGGCTGCTGTGATGCCCTCAAGCGCCCATCCAACTCAGGATATGCGACCGCCAGGATGCGGTACATCAGGGGGGTCATGGTGCGACGGGCACCCCTTCCACGTTGGGAGGCCATCCCCAGCTGGGCCTCCAGCGTCTTCTTGGTCCAGCAGCGCAGGTCCTCCCATCTTTTGCAGCAGCGGGTGCTCCGTCTATGGTAGACTGCCTCGGTCCGCACTTCCTTGGCGATGGCATGCCAAATCCCCTTCTTCTGCTGGGCGCTAACCTAGAGGAAAAGTGAAGTAAGAATGGATGTTACTCCCCTGTCCAGTTCTTCTTACTCATTAGCCACAAACCTCCCACCCTGGATCAGAGAAACATACACTCACCATCCTCACATGATGACCTCTGCCCCCGTATCTTCCATCCACGTCACTCCATACATTCATGTGCCATGCATCATGCTCACATTGTACTCACCTATTTGTCTGGAGGACCGCAGAGTAGCATGTACTGGGGAGGACCCCAGCCACCAGCTTGTTCAACTCCTCTGGGGTGAAGGCAGGGACCCTTTCCCCAGACACTGTAGCCATTGTCGCTTTCAGACTCAGGTCACGGCAGCACTTGCAGTGTAGGTCCTCTCCTGTTGAAGGTCAGGTATCAAGTGAGTGAACAGATAGAAAATGGCAGTCACATCCGCGGTGGTGCGTACCGTTACCACCGGCGTACATCGTCATTGGCTCCTGGAACCCATTGGGCCCAATGATAACCAATGCTGATTAGTGCCGCGGTCTTTGACCGCCTACAGCGACGCTGTACAACGCCAGCGCAGTTACCTCATTTCCCCTTGTCCCTCCTTACAGGTCAGGCAGCCGCCATTTCAGGGGGCCACATGGCAGGGCAACTAACTGCGTCACAGCACGTTTGGCCAGGAATACAGACAGACAGTACCACACACCGATTACATCACGATTGCTCTAAACACCCTTCTGAAACCTATGTGTTGTATGACCCTCTGCTCACCCTTCTCCTCCATAGGGCACTTCCGCTGGGGCAGGTGATGAGATGGCATCATCCTCCGGTATACAGACCCCTTGTGGACCTGTCGACAATGTAAGACAGACACATCAATATCACCTACAGGCTTGATCGTGCCACAATCCATGAGCCAGACCTGATGTCAGCTAACCGCCATCCCACAGGAATCCTCCCTCTAGTGCAGGTCCTGTCAGAACTCCATTTCCTGGCCAGTGGGTCCTTTCAAACAACAGTGGCCATGGCATCAGGGATGTCACAGCCAATGTTCTCTAACGTGTTGTCCAGAGTGTTGTCTGCCCTGCTGAAACACATGCACAGCTACATCGTTTTCTCTCAGGTGGAGAATTTGCCAACAGTGAAAGGTCACTTCTGTGCCCTGGGACATCTCCCCAACATCATTGGTGCCATTGGTGGTACACATTTGGCAATTGCCTCCCCCCTGCAAGAATGAACAGGTGTACAGAAACCGCAAAAACTACCATTGTGTGAATGTGCAGATGGTGTGTTTGGCAGACCAGTACATCTCCCATGTGAATGCCAAGAATCCTGGCTCAGTGCATGATGCTTACATTTTGAGGAATAGCAGCATCCCCTATGTGATGGGGCAACTCCAGAGGCACTGTGTGTGGCTAATAGGTGAGCCCAAGGTCCCAACACAGTTGACATAGGTGTCTTGGTATGGGAGAGTCCCTAATGGTTGGAGGAAGTCTAACAGTTGTCCCTCGATATTTGCAGGTGACTCTGGTTACCCCAACCTGTCATGGCTACTGACCCCAGTGAGGAATCCCAGGACAAGGGCAGAGGAACGCTACAATGAGGCACATGGGTGAACTAGGAGGATAATAGAGTGCATCTTCGGCCTCTTGAAGGCCACATTCCGGTGCCTCCATCTGACAGGTGGCTCCCTATACTACTCACCGAAGAAGGTGTGCTTGATCATCGTGGCATGCTGTATGTTGCACAACCTGGCTTTGCGACGCCAGGTGCCTTTTCTGCAGGAGGATGGGCCTGATGTTGGTCTTGTGGCAGCTGTGGAGCCTGTGGACAGTGAAGAAGAGGAGGCAGAAGAAGAAGATATAGACAACCGAAACAACATCATCATGCAATACTTCCAGTGAGACACAGGTAAGAGACTGGCACTGCTCCTCTCATATCATACTGCTGTTGGACATTGCCTGAATCTGCCTTTTTACCTCTGTGTATGGACCCTGACATGTCACTTTGGCTTTCCATTTCACAGATCTGGGTCACACTTTCTGCCTTCTGCTATGTTTACTGACGCCCACAACTGTCGAACATTGGTATGTGAACATGAACATTGACATTGCTATATTTCTGAAAGGTTGCAATTACACATTTGTGAAAGTACAGGCTGACTCCAGATTGATTTTTGATTCAAGGGTGTTTATTTCTGTGCTAATAAGTGGAGGGGGCTGTGCAATGGGCTGGGGTGATGGTGGAGGAATGTCCATGGTAGAGTCCAGTCTCTTGGTACCACAGGTGCATTGTCCAAGGGGGAATAGGACGTGGGGTAATGGCAGTTCAAAGTTGTCAGGGTGACAAAGTGGGACAAAAGGGTGACAATCAGGAGAGTGTTATTTCCTGGCGGGGGTCTTGGCAGTGCTCTCTGTCTTGTTCCTGCATCTCAGGGACCGTTTGCGGGCTGGTTCTCCTTCTGCAGGGGGTGGAGTGCTGGTGGCCTGTTGGTCCTGTGGCAGGACCTCCTGTCCACTTGCGCCGGCAGAGGTGGAGGGCTGTTCATAGTTCAGGTTAGTGTCAGGGGCCCGTTTGTGTGCCACTGTGTCCCTCATGGTGTTGGCCATGTCTGCCAGCACCCCTGCAATGTTGACCAGGGTGGTGTTGATGGACTTCAAGTCCTCCCTGATCCCCAGGTACTGTTCCTCCTGTAGCCGCTGGGTCTCCTGAAACTTGGCCAGTATCCTGTGCCTCTATCCCCTGAACCATGTGCCCAATGCCACCGACCCTAGGTCCCTGATTGTCTTGGGTTCGTGGGTTTGCCTGGGGTCCCTGTAGTGGTGGACACACTGCTTATTGACGTGTCCTGGGGACAGAGAGATGGGCCCGCTGGGTGGGTGCTGTGATGGTGTTTCCTGAGGGGGGAGGTTCAGTGGTGGTTTGTGACTGTAGCAGGTGAACCAACTGTCCAGAGGTCCTTGATGGGCCGGGCTGGCCACCTTGATCCAGTTGTGCAGAGCTGCTGTCATCACTGTGGAGGGACTGGATATATCTGGCATCTCCTGTCCGGTGATGTTGGGTATCGGTCCTGTTGGGGTGTAAATGCTTAGTTATTGTATCTGTGTGTGCCATCTTGTGCAATGGGTGAGTTACCCTCTACTCCTGTGCTTGCATTAATGTGTTTGCCCTTGTGTGATTAGTGATTTTGGGGTCTGGGTGGGTATCTGTACTGGACATGCTTTGGTGATGGGGGTCCATGCATAGGTGTTGCATGCAGGGCTTGGTATTGGGATGGGTGGGTTGTGATGGTGGGGCATATGTGAGGTGTTGGAGTGATGGGGGTGAGGGTGAGGATGGGGGTATGTGATGGCATGCAGGTGGGGTGGGGGATGTAGTAGTAAAGATTTGCCTTACCAGAGTCCAGTTCTCCTGCTACTCCTGGGAGGCCCGTGTTGATAGTTGTGGGGGAGGAGATGGGGATCCACCGCCAGTCCTCTGTACTGCTACCTGGTGTCTGGATACCACGGAACGCACCTTCCCCCGTAGGTTGTTCCACCTCATCCCGTGTTCTGGGGTGCTGTCCCACTGCGTTGACCCTGTTGACGATTCTCCGTTGTAGCTCCATCTTCCTAGCAATGGAGGTCTGCTGCACCTGTGATCCGAAAAGCT
The DNA here is from genome assembly GCF_031143425.1 of Pleurodeles waltl. Taxonomy (NCBI): domain Eukaryota; kingdom Metazoa; phylum Chordata; class Amphibia; order Caudata; family Salamandridae; genus Pleurodeles; species Pleurodeles waltl. The sequence goes on along the minus strand of NC_090449.1, from coordinate 569,164,852 downwards.
GTGGCTCTACCCGGATGATTTCCTCCACCATGACCCTGAGCTCTTCCTCAGAAAACCTGGCGTGTCTTAGAGGTGCCATAATGTGGTGTGGGTGATGTGTGAGGTGCTGTTTGTTGTGCTGTGTGATGTGTTGTGTTGGTGTGTATTCTTTGAGGTGCGTGGATGTTGTATGCGTGATGGTGTTGTGTGCCTGTGGATGCTGGTGTTGTGTTTGCTATTCTCTCTCTCTGTGCGTCTTCAAAAAAAAATCGTTGTAAGGGGGTGTGGGTAATGTGGTTGTGTGTTTTATAGTGTTGTGGGTGTGTGGGTGTGGTGTGTGTATGTGTATCAGGTGTGTGTATTTTGAATTGTCCAATGTGGTTGTGTTTTGTAAATGTGTGTGTATTTTGAGCACGGTTGAAAGACCGCCTCGTTGATCCATGGGTCGTGATAGTGTGGGCGTATTACTGATGGCGTGACGGTGTAGGTTTTGGTATCACCAGTTTATCACTGACCTTTGGTGTGGCAGACTTGTGTGGGTGTCTGTATTGTGGCGGATTATGAGATGTGGGTCGTAATACCTGTAGTGGATTTCCGCCGCGGCCACGGTATGTTGGCGGCCTTCAGCACGGCGGTAAACGGGATATACTGCCAGGGTTGTAATGAGGGCCTAAATGTGTCCTCACAATAAACTGTCACCCACAAATGTTTGCATCAGCTAAAATTCTGTCAATTCAATCCCTTCATATTTTTGTTCCCTTTTTTAATTTTCCCTAAATAAATTTTCCCTTTTCCTTTCTTCCATTCTCTGATCATTCTATGACCTTTTCAATGTAATTCCTTTGCATAATTTACACAGTCCCCATATTCCAATTAGGCAAACCACAATAATTAATATCCCCTGCAAGATTTTCAATAGAATCCCATTCCAAATGTTGCTAAGCCAATTTCCCACTGAAGCAAAATCTTTGCCAAACTTTTCCCAAACACCTGGTTCTTTCAATTCTTTCAAATCAGCACTTTCATTAGTCAGATTAGTAATTAAGGTGGTCATTCTGACCCTGGCGGTCTATGACCGCCAGGGCGGAGGACCGCGGGAGCACCGCCGACAGGCCGGCGGTGCTCCAATGGGGATTCCGACCGCGGCGGTAAAGCCGCGGTCGGACCGGCACCACTGGCGGGGTCCCGCCAGTGTACCGCCGCCCCATTGAATCCTCCGCGGCGGCGCAGCTTGCTGCACCGCCGCGGGGATTACCGCCATCCGGATCCCGGCGGTCGGACCGCCGGGATCCGGATGGCGGTAGGGGGGGGTCGCGGGGCCACTGGCATGGGCATTGCAGGGGCCCCCGTAAGAGGGCCCCTACATGTATTTCACTGTCTGCTGCGCAGACAGTGAAATACGCGACGGGTGCAACTGCACCCGTCGCACAGCTTCCACTCCGCCGGCTCGATTCCGAGCCGGCTTCATCGTGGAAGCCTCTTTCCCGCTGGGCTGGCGGGCGGTCTGAAGGCGACCGCCCGCCAGCCCAGTGGGAAAGTCAGAATTACCTTTGGCGGGCGGCCTCCGCCGCCCGCCAAGGTCAGAATGAGGGCCTAAGTCTCTAATTTCTTTACTATTATTAGGAATATACAAGCAACAATGCCTCAAACTAATCATTCTACAAACTCCGCCATCTTTCGCTAAGAAATTGTATAAAGCAAGACAATTCTGAAGAGTCATAGCTCTTTCAGCAGCTAATTCAGTATCTATTAGGAGTATAGCTCCTGAAAAAGTTGTCAACATGTTATCCACAATAGTAGACAACTTTCGAATCTTTATCCAATTCAGAACAACTCCTACTGAAGGAATCATTGCTCCAAATATATCTCCCACTAAACCAGAAGGAGACTCCTTCCTCTGTCTCATATGATGTAATTCAGTCACTTTCGGAAACTTCTTCAAACCATTCATTTGATAAATCTTTGGGAAAACTGTCCCCAAGTAATATGTCCCATACCATCCCCTTGGAACACGGTAATAAGCATTAGGACCACAGATGTAATAAATCCGAGGAATTGCCGGGTCCTGTCTTTCAACACGAACATCCATGTACTCTGAAACAAAAACACATGTCTACATTCACTCAGTCCCAAAAATAAAGTATCAGTGCGTGATCTAGGCCTACATATTCAAAGTTTTCCTACGTGTTGCACATCTAGAGCTAATTTCCCTTGCGTTGTAATTGCACTATAAGCATAATCATTCCTGTAAGTTCTTTTCTCTATGCCTTTTTCTAACTTCTCCTTCAATGCCTTTCTCCTGTCATCTGTGTGATCTAAGAAACTCTTCTCTAAAGGTGTAAGCAAGCAGGTTTAAATTATTGCGGTGTGTGTAAGCTGTGCCATATGTCAATGTAGGTTCAAAGAAACCTCTAAATAATACGATGTCATTATTTTTAGCTACTCTACTTAAATACCTAATTATAGGGACAAACGAAAACACCACATCGTAATTCAAGTAACAGTTCTGGATGTACTCCTGGTTATAAAATCTTGTTAGCAGCAGACTACAACTTATTCCATATGTTAGTGGCAGACTATGGTACGTACGTCCTTCCTCAACTGATGAAGAGATCTATGTACACACATAGCAATTCCTCGCATCCATCGTCTCAATAAACTCACTCAACAAGCGATAGAAGACATTAGAAGAAAGTTCTCCTTGCGCATTAGTACCCTCATGCAAATACTTCTCATCTAACCTAAACCTCTCTATTGCCATTAGTGAAGTAGTTGTCTCAAAAGCAGAAGTATGGCTGGCTTCACTCTTATTAAGAACAGACATACCCACAATCAACACCACAAACAATATCCCACAAACAATCGCCAAACCAACACTCATATATGTACAGGACTTAGTATTCCTACCCTGCTGGCTAATGTTATCCATGATCTGTAAAGAATCAGAAAGCAGAATAAAATTTAGGAAAACTGCAGCAAATCAAAACAAAATCTCCTTCAAGCAGCTATTTACAGCTCTCAGTTTCACTTCTAGGATCCCATGTCAAAAATCGGTAAGCAGCTTGTCAAAATCAGGTTTCAAAAGTCAAATCAGGCTCAGGCTATAAAAGGCTTCTCTGATTACTTTCAACAGTCCGTTTCTCAAAAGTTTTCTCTCAGATTGTTTCAACAGTTCAGTTTATCAGCTTTCTTCAAGTGCCAAATTATTGACCCGGAATGTCTCTATCAAAACAAAAAGACAAAAATTCTTGCTGGCACTCACTTGTAGTTGCGTACGCCCATTCAGGACCTGCGTATCTTCGACTTGCTATTTTCTTTCTTTTCAACTTTCGATCACCATTCAATTCTCCTTCACTTAGATCTTCTCTCCTTGTTGTATTTACTTCTTCCTCGATTGCTGCCTCAACAACCACTTCCTTTCCCTTTCCTTGTGACTCCGGCCACTTATCTCCTTTCAGTAGACCCTTTTGAAAGTGTTCTTTTTAGAGTCGAACTTGAAACGTCTCCTTGCTCTGCAGTGTTTTCTCTTGACAGACCTGCAACAGGTTCAGGAGGAGTCAGATCACAGTGACTTTGATCCACCTCAACTCCTTTCCTTTCTGGGTCTGCCAATTACTCTGTTTGTCTCTCAAGATCGTCTGCTTCTGGGAAAGCCCTCCTCTGACTAGGCTCTCCTGCTGCCTCAATTGAGATAGGCTCTGCGTCACCCTCCTGGAGATCTTCTCCTTCGTCTCTCACAGAAGTGACTGAACCGTCTTCAACGGGCTCAGATCCGGTCTCAGTTCTTCTTTGTTCTCTTTCCGGCCCTGAGACTTGTTTAGCTGTTGTTGGTACTCTCAACAACTCTTCTTCCTCATGATCCAGTGGACATGCCATTTTCTTCCTGTGACTGGCATCGATCCAACTCGGAATTCCAGCGCAATTCACAGCTGTGGTAGTTGTCAGAACTACCTGAAATGGTCCTTTCCAACAAGGTTCCAAACACGTTTTCCTCATGTTTCTGGACCACAATCCAGTCCCCGGCTCTCAGGTTGTGCCCTGGGTCATCGATTGGTGGCAGTGTGGTAGCCTCCACCTGCTGAGAGAAAGAACGAACCACATCATTCAGACCTTTGCAGTAGTCCAACAACATGTCATCTATAACGTTGACAAGTGCATTTGCAGGCACCGCTGGCAACCTCATGGTTCGGCCCATAAGGATCTCAATCCTGTTTTCCTGTCTGGTGTGTTTCTCATTTTCCACAAAACTAAAGGCAATGCGTCAGGCCCCATTTGAGATTTGTGGACGCACACATCTTTGCAACCCTTGACTCCAAGGTACTATTTATTTGTTCCACTAGTCCTGATGCTTCAGGTCTGTAACTACAATGCAACTTCTGCTCACTGTTCAATGCTGCACACTGTAATTTAATTACTTCATTGTTTAAGTGACATCCCCTATCTGATTCTAAAGAGATGGGAACCTGAAACACGGTATCAGTTCCCTAAGCAGTAGTTTCACTACTCTGAGTCTGTCATATCTTCGTGTAGGGTAAGCTTCAATCCAGTGACTAAAAATGCAAACAATCACCAACACATATCTCAAACCTCCACACACAGGCATCTCAATAAAATCCATCTGCATTCTGATGAATGGACCTCCTGCTCTTCCAATGAGGCTCAAATTAACCACTGTCCCTTTCCCTGTGTTCAATTGTTGGCGAATGACACAACAATGGCAAACTGCTTCAGCAACCTGTCTAAACCTTCATGTTTGAACAACCAAACCACGGCATCCCTCCCAACATGTGCTTGACCATGATAATACCTAGCCATTTGAGACAACAGACTATTTGGCAAAACCAATTTACCCTCTTCTGAAACACACAGCTAATCTTGTCTTTGCACACATTTCATTTTACTCCAGAACCAGAAGAGGTCATGAATCCTCTCTGTGACCACAAGTGGCCAAAATCATGGACTATTCCAAATCTATACTGGCTATCCATATAGATTGTAACTTTCAGTTGAGCATAAACATGGGATACCAGTTACGCTACTTGGGCAGAATACACTCCTCGAAGCCAAGAAGCTTCTAAAATACCAGTAATTGTGCACACAGCATATCCTGCTCTCAGTGTCCCCGTATTATCTTTTAGATAAGAACCATCAACAAAGATAATTTGGTCATTCTCTTCCAATTGGGTATCTCTAATGTCAGGTCTTGGTTTTGTCCACAAATCAGTTACTTCAAAACAATCATGCTCAACGTCTTCCATCTTTTCAATTTCAACATTCTCATTGGGAAGTAAGGTTCCTGGGTTCAGCACTGTACATCTCTTCAATTCCACATTTGGCAACCGTAGAATACTCGTTTCACATCTCGTCAACCTCGCACCAGTCAAATATTGGGTTTTTGTCCTTGTAGGTAGAATCTCAATGGAGTGAGGAACCATTATAGTCAGGGGACGTCCCCTCACAATGCCTTCACACTGTGTAAGGCTTTGACTAATCGCTGTAACTGCATGCAAACCACCTGGTAAGGCTGCTGCAACTGGGTCCAAAGTAGCTGAAAAATATGCTTCTGGGCGGTTTACACCTCCATGGATCTGTGTCAAGACAGACAAAGAACATGCATCACGCTCATGACAAAACAGTGTGAAAGGTTTCGTGTAGTCAGGCATACCCAAAGCTGGAGCCTTGCACAGACTCTCTCTCAATTCAGTGAACGCTTTCATTCCAGCCTGGTCTAACACTATGGGATCAGTGACTTCCTTGTGAGTCAGCTTCTGCAATGGTCTCAAAATGACTGAAAAAATTGGAATCCAATGGCGATAGTAGCCTACCATCCCTAAAAACATTCTGACCTCTCTCTGTGTGGTCAGGGGATTTATCTGCAATATGGCTGTAATCCCTTCTCTGGATAACTTTCTTGATCCTTTCTCAGTCTGGCGACCCAAGTATTTCACTACTTTCTGACAGTATTGCAATTTGAGCAGAGACTCTTTAAGACCATTCTTACCCAAATGGTTCAACAGGGCAATCGTGTCATACTTGCACTCGTCCCTTGTCTTGGACGTGATCAGCAAGTCATCAATGTACTGTACCAAGGTTGATTGGAAAGGCAATTCAATGACTCCAAATTCTTTTTCAACATCTGATTGAAGATAAAAGGTTACCACATGACAACATTTGACCACAATTTAATTTATTTTTCTCAAGTCCTGGGCAATTTGAACTTTCTCACAGGGCTTTTGAAAACCCATTAGCAGTGAATTACATGGGCTGCTCAATACTTCCTTCAAAACCCCTTGTATCAAAAAGTCTGCAATTATCTGGGCAACCTTCATAAGGACATCTTGTGGCATGAGATACTGTGAAATTTAAGGAAAATCTTCATTTGGTTTTAAAGTAACTTTAACTGGCTCACCTCCCTTTATCAAACCTATTTATTTTCCTTTCAAATCCCACACTTTTTCCTTAACCGTTCCTTGCAAATCAGGATGAAGCTCCTTCACTGTAAATATCGGGAAAAAATCAATCAGAGGATATTCCTCATTTGTAGTGTCGCATTCGATCTCTGGGGCTTGATCATCTTCATCATCACTATTCGTCTGAATCTCAATTCCATCATTTGAACAAGTAATCAAACATCTTGTTTTACACAACAAGTCTCTTCCCAGTATTAATACTGGACTTGAATCACAGACTACGGATGTGTGCAATCCCTGAAAGTTACCAATTTTACCCTGAACTGGTTCTGTAATCGGGTTAGTCAGATACTGATTCGCCACTCATACAATCTGAACTGTTTGACCTGAAAGGGGCAAGTTCTGAACTTCTGCATTTCTCACTATAGAACGTGTAGCTCCAGTGCCAACCAAGAATGAAACTCTGTGACCCATAACCTTTCCCTTTACATAGGGACCTCTCTGATCTACTTCTAAGGAAGTTGCAAGCACACATGGCCCCTCATCTGAACTGTAGCTTATCCAATCATTGTTTATTTCATTCTCACTGTGTAACGGGAATTGGTGCACTGTGTTATTACTTTGGTTAAGCCTCTGACCTGTGACCTGTTGAGAAAGCATCATCTGTTGCTGTTTCATTGGGGCTTGAGGTATTTGAATTTGCTGTTCAGGGACCATGGGAACTTGCTGCTGCATTGGCTGCAACCGTGCCATTTGTACACGTGGCATTTGCACCTGCTGCATGGGTTGGAAATTCTGCATTTGATTCACATTATTTGTTTAAAAAAATTGGATTAGGACCTCTCACTCTCTACTCTCTCATGTTCTGGAACGAATTGATGTCATTACTTTGCTGAACAACACCTTCCTGCACCATCATCAGATACTCCTGTTTTCAATGTCCAACGGCTCCGCAAACGTGACATGACAATAATTTCTTCATTCCCTGCACATCATTCTGAACCCCTACAGTACACAAATCTGGACCACGATTCATATTACTTCCGCGTCATCTGGGGTTGAAACATCATATTTCCCTGCTGCTGCTGCTGCGGTAACCGTTGTGGAAAGTTCCCTTGCATGCCTGTCTGAGCAGCTTTAATCTGCATCACCATAGCCTTTTCTTTCATCTCAATCTCATCACTGCAGTACTTTGCATACTGCAAAACCTCATCAATCAGCTTTGCTTGCCAGCAAATCAAGTGACTCTTAATCATCTGGCAAATTTCAGGTCTCAACCCTTCCACAAATCTGAACACAAAATGAATTATGTCCTTCGCCTCAATTGTCTCTGTACCACTTTAATGCTTAAACGCCTGCAACAATCTCTCATAATATGCATGTATCAACTCTTTTGCTTCCTGAGCTGTCCTGTAAATCCTCTGCCAATCAATATTCTTGGGCGAAATTCTCATTTTCAAAAACTCAATCCCCTTATAGTGATATTTCATTACCTTGGGAGATGATGCACCTGTACTCCCTGTCTAGTTCGCTTGTTGGCCAATATAGACTCCTTTTATATTCTATCCACAGATCAGCTGAAAGCACTATCTCTTGTAATGTATTCAAGTCCTCCAATAGACACTTTGCAAGTTTTACAAACCTGTCTGTCTGCTGATGCCACTCTACTGGCTTCTCTCTCAATTTTGGATAATCATTTGTAAATAATAGAATGTCATTTCTGCTCCAAGGGACATGAAGAAAATTCCCTCCTGGGATGTCGCTCCTCAGTAGAATCTTCACTGGATCTTGAACCTGCTGCACATTTGCAGCCAGCTCCACAGAATCCCTTTTTCTTTTGTCTCTTATCTTCACCCATCTGCCTTCCCATTTGTCTAATGCTCCCCAATTCTGGGCACTTTGAAGCAATTCCTTAAGGTGTGCCTTCATTCCGGCAGATCTCATGTGTTCAAAATCTTTAGTCTCAAAATCGAATCTGTAACTCCTTTTCAAATGCTTTGTTTTCTCTATTTCCATGCCATACTTCTCTGCCAGGTCTGCCAGTTTCTGTTGCACATTGCTCACTTCCCTTGTAAACTTCTGGCACAAATAACTCCATTCTGCCTCTCTGTAGGATTTTAACCTATTCACACCCATAGTTCCTTCCATGAGCTCACCCGCTTCATGCTTAGCCTAGCATAATTCAATCACTTCTCTCCCTTAGGAGCACTCTGCGGGGTATTCAGCTTTTCTAACCATTCAGTCAATTGCTGAGCTGTCAAACCTTGCAACAAAATGTTACTGGCTTGGACTGGTGGCACCTGCTATGCAACTTCATTCAGGGTCTGCAGAGTCAACAGTTTCAAACTCTGGCTAACGTTTCACCCTATCATAGTATCTGGAAGTGCTACAAATGGACCGAGATCTAACAGTGATCTTGATCTGTCAAAAGTCTGTCCCACTGGAGAGACTACTCGAGCATTTTTGTTGTGTCCTCCCCTCTTTACCTTCTGTGACATGGCACCCTGTTCACCTCCAGTAGGTTTCTTCTGTGCAAATAGGGGTACGGCTGGACCAATAGTAAATAGGTATCAATTTAGCATCTGGGGTTGGTCTGGCACATACGCTTTCTGGGAGAGTAACTCCCATGTTCTGATTCACCATTGAAGACATATCTGACTGTGTCCCTGTTATTGGAGTGAATCTCGGCATTACCTGCGGCTGCGCTTGGAGCAGTAAAAGTGAAATTGGTTCTCCCTGAACCAACATCGGACTCGGGTAAACCTGTTCCATAGGCACCATTAAATTCAAAGTTAAGTTGTTTCCATAGTGGGCAGATCAGGGTAAGTTCTCTGAACCTGTGGCGGTTGCACCTGATTTTGCACTGTAGGAGTAGTAGGTGCATTAAGACTACTCTGCATCGTATTCTGTATCAGGCTAGCATTAACTTGCATCGAACTCACTGTCCAATTAAACTGTGTTGGAGCTGTGGGATCAGCACTGGTACTCGGACCACTCTCATGTGTTGCATATGGTGGTAGGCGATTTCTCAATAGCTGCAAAATAAACTCATTATCATCTGATTCTTCCTCCATTGTTGAAGACTTTCTAGCCTCCCTACTTTCGGACGGACTTCTGTTAGTCTTTCTAGTAGCTGTCCTTCCTTCCTTCTCATTGTCCTGCGTAATTGCCGGAAACAACTTAATTCGGTGCAAAGTCTCCATCCTCCAAACTCTCTGATCACTATCCCACCTAGCCTCTGTTAAAGTCTTTTCTGCCTTTCTCATCCTCCTTTCGAATTTCCATTGCTGGTGTTGTCTGGCTACGAGCTCCCAAATCGCTAATGCCTCAAACTGTGCTGGTCTCGGAAGAGACTTAGATTCACATAGCACCATCCTTAAATGCTCCAACACCCTCAAATTGAATGTCCCATTTGTAGGAAATGTTAAGTTCCCATCCTTCTCTGTCACTTTGCACCATTGCTTTAGCCATGATACCTTTCTCTTCCATTACAATGTAAGCTGGTTTACCTTCTGGCGGTGTAACCTTGCCTGTACTCGCTGTAATGTACGTATCTTCTCTTAAAACACTCGTCACAGCTTTGAAAAATTTCATCTTTTCGACCTTTATTTATTCAAAATCAAATCAGGAAGTGACTTTTAATCCCAGAGTTCTCTTCACTCACCTTCTCAATCAATTGCGCCACACGGACGGCTGCCAATCCATGTGTGACCATTCTCACTACTGACCTATCCCAGGGAGGGTCTAATGACGTCACACTCACAAGTACTGCAGCTGACAAAGTCTTGCAGCTTGTCCTCCCAAACTTCGATTCACACAAAACTAATGCAAAAATTGCGATCACTAATCAAAAACAAAAAAACAAATCTGTTGGTTTACTACAGGAAAGGTAACACAATCGCTTTGGAAACTTTACGGATTTTTCACTGACGGCTTTCGCTCTAACATCTACTCCTTCTTTCTCAGTCTCCCAGATTCGCAAGCAAAATTTGACCCGCAAATTTTACTCTCAACTGATCAGTGTCCTGGTGCACATCGGACTCACCAGATTTCAGTCTAAATTTTCTTTCACTCACTTCTGACTCACACTCTGACTTGTCGACCACGCCCGATCGACCTACTAAACCAGACAGATTACAACATAAAACCAAGGGGGTCATTACAACATTGGCGGTAAAAGCCGCATACCGCCGTGCAGAAGACCACCAACACACCGCCGCGGCCGCGAAATTCCGCCATGGTCATTATGACCCAAAGGCCGGAATCCGCCAAAATCTAGACACCCACACAAGTCCGCCACACCAAAGGTCAGTGATAAACTGGCGATAACAAAACCTCCACCGTCACGCCAACAGGAATACGCCCACACTTTCACGACCCACGAATCCACGCAGCGGTCTTTCAACCGCGGTATTCCATTGGTGATACACACCGCCGCGCTCAAAATACACACACATGTACAAAACACTACCACATTGGACAATTCAAAATACACACACCTGATACACATACACACACCACACCCACACACCCACAACACTATAAAACACACACCCACATTACCCACAACCCCTTACAACGAATTTTTTTTGAAGACGCACAGAGAGAGAGAATAACACCACTCCCACACACCCAATACAATCTAAAACACACACCCACATCACCCACAAACCCTTACAACCAAAATTGCGACTGAAGGCCTCAGAGAGACACCACCATCTACAAACCAGCATCCACAGGCACTCAACACCATCACTCACACAACATCCACGCACCTCACACAACACACACAAACACATCCCCTCACACATCACAACACACACCACCTCACACATCACCCACACCACCCCATGGCACGGCAAGGACACCCCAGGGTCTCTGAGGAGGAGCTCAGGGTCATGGTGGAGGAAATCATCCGGGTAGAGCCACAGCTATTTGGATCACAGGTGCAGCACACCTCCAAAGCTAGGAAGATGGAGCTATGGCGAAGAATCGTGGACAGGGTCAACGCAGTGGGACAGCACCCAAGAAATAGGGATGACATCAGGAAGAGGTGGAACGACCTACGGGGGAAGGTGCGTTCCGTGGTCTCAAGACACCACATCGCGGTACAGAGGACCAACTAACAACATGGGAGGAACAGGTCTTGGCTATTCTGCATCCTGAGGGCCTCGCAGGAGTAGCTAGAGGAATGCATTCTGGTAAGTCAAATCTTTACTACTATATCCCCCTCCCTACCTGCATGCCATCACATACCCCCAACCTCACCCTCACCCCCATCACTCCTACTCCTCACACATGTCCCAATATCACAAACCAACCATCCCAAAATCAAGCCCTGCATGTAACACCAAAGCATGGACACCCATCACCAAAGCCACTGCACATACCCATACACCCCACTAAACCATCATCACACAAGGTCCTACACAGGAATGCAAGCACTGGGGTACACTGTCACCCACCCATTGCACACCATGGCACACACAGATGCAATAATCATGCTTTTACACCCCTGCAGGACCCCTACCCAACGTCACCGGATAGGAGGGCCCAGACATGTCCACTCCACCCACAGAAGAGGGCCACAGTGATGACAGCAGCTCTGTCCATGTGGATCTAGATGACCAGCCCGGCCCATCTGGGACCTCGGGACAGTCGATTCCCCTCACACAGCCACAGGCCACTACAGACCTTCCCCCCTCTGGAAACACCAGCACAGCACCCACCCAGCGGGCCCATACCTCTGTCCACAGGACACGTCAAGCAGCAGTGTGTCCACCATTACAGGGAACCCAGGTTAACCCACCACCCCAACAACACCAGGGTCCTGGGGGCAGTGGTAGTGGGAACACGGTTCAAGGGACAGTGGCCCAGGAACACGGGGGAACTGGGAGGGCTGCTGTGCGACAGGGGGAGGACAGGCCCAGGGAACCCACTCTCCACGAGGCCCTCTCCAACATCATGGGAGCCTACCACCATTCCCAGGAGACAATGGCAACGGTACTGGCCAAGATTCAGGAGACCCAGCGGCTGCAGGAGGAACAGTATTTGGGCTTCAGGGAGGAACTCAAATCTATCAATTCCTCCCTGGGCACCATTGTAGGGGTGCTGAAGGAACTCCTCAACACCAGGAGGGACACTGTGGCACTACAAGGGGCCCCTGACACTAGCCTGGATGATGAACTGCCCACCACCTCCGCCGGCGCTGGTGGAGAGGAGGCACCGCCACAGGACCACCACACCAGCACCCCACCCCCTGCAGAGGGAGAACCACCCCGCAAGCGGTCCCTGAGATCCAGGACAAAGACAGAGAACGATGCCAAGACCCCCGCCAAGAAATGAGACCACCCTGATTGTCAACCTTCTGTCCCACCTTGTCACTCTGTCCATACTTAAACTGCCCCAGCTCCACTTCCCATGCCCCTTTGGACAATGCACCTGTGAGACTAATAGACTGGACTCTGCCATGGAAATTCTTCCACCATCACCCCACACCATTTTACAACCCCCTCCAATATTGAGCACTTAAATAAACACCTTTACAGCACAAAACAATCTGGAGTCTGTCTGTGAGTTCGAAATTGTGTATTAGCAATTACAGTGCAAAAATGCTCTCTCAAATGTAATGTCAACATACCTATGTCACACAGCTCTAGTCCATGAGGAAACAAAGCAGATGTCACACAGTGGGACCCACATCTGTGAAATCGTAAGGGAAAGTGTCAACTCAGTGACCATACACTGGGTGAAAATGACAGACAGTAGAGAGGTAGTAGAATTAAATTAGATGTAGCAGATAGGTTTGTCTTCTTACCTGTGTCTCACTGGAAGTATTGCAGGATCACCGTGTTCCTGTTGTCGATGTCCTCTTCTTCTGCTTCCTCGTCTTCACTGTCCACAGGCTCCACAGCTGCCACAACACCTCCATCTGGACCATCCTCCTGCAGAAAAGGCACCTGTCGTTGCAAAGCCAAGTTGTGAAGCATACAGCAGGCCACGATGATCTGGCACACCTTCTTTGGTGAGTAGAATAGGGATCCACCTGTCATATGGAGGCACCGGAACCTGGCCTTCAGGAGGCCGAAGGTCCGCTCTATAATCCTCCTAGTTCACCCATGGGCCTCATTGTAGCGTCCCTCTGCCCTTGTCCTGGGATTCCTTACTGGGGTCAGTAGCCATGACAGGTTAGGGTAACCAGAGTCACCTGCAAATGGCGAGGGACAACTGTTAGACACACACTAACTCATAGGGACATCCACAGACCCAGACAACTATTCCCACTGATTTGGGTCCAGGTGCTCACCTAATAGTCACATAAGGGATGCTGCTATTCCGCAGGATGTAAGCGTCATGCACTGAGCCAGGAAATTTGGCATTCACATGGGAGATGTACTGGTCTGCCAAACACACCATCTGCACATTCATCGAATGGTAACTCTTTCGGTTTCTGCACACCTGTTCACTCCTGCGGGGGGTACCAAGGCCACATGTGTCCCATCAATTGCACCTATGATGTTGGGGATATATCCCAGGGCATAAAAGTCACCTTTCACTGTAGGCAATTCCTCCACCTGAGGGAAAACAATGTAGCTCCGCATGTGTTTCAGCAGGGCAGACAACACTCTGGACAACACGTTTGAGAACATAGGCTGGGACATCCCTGATGCTATGGCCACTGTTGTTTGAAAAGACCCACTTGCTAGGAAATGGAGTACTGACAGCACCTGCACTAGAGGGGGGATTCTTGTGGGATGGCGAATAGCTGACATCAGGTCTGGCTCCAACTGGGCACACAGTTCCTGGATTGTGGCACGATCAAGCCTGTAGGTGATGATCACATGTCTTTCCTCCATTGTCGATAGGTCCACCAGAGGTCTGTACACCGGAGGATGCCGCCATCTCCTCACATGCCCCAGCGGACGGTGCCTATGGAGGAGAACAGCGAACACAGAGGCAACCAAATCAGAGGTACGGAAACACAGCTTACTCTGAACATATTCATAAATTGAAATTTGCCTGTATGAGTGGTAAGGTAAGGCCTAGGTAAGTGTGACGCAATCAAAAATAAAGCCATGTGGGCCCCTGAAATGGCGGCTGCCTGACCTGTAAGGTGGGACAAGGGGAGATGAGGTAACTGCGCTGGCGTTGTACACCGTTGCGGTAGGCGGGCGAAGACCGCGGCGCAATCCTGCATTGGTTAACATTGGACCCTATGGGTCCCAGGAGCCAATGACGATGTACGCCGGCGGTGACGGTACGCACCGCCGCGGACGTGACGGCAATTTTCTCTCTGTTCAATCACTCGATACCTGATCTTCGACAGGAGAGGACCTACACTGCAAGTGCTGCTGTGACCTCGGTCTGGAAGAGACAATGGCTCGTGTGCCTGGGGAAAGGGCCCCTGCTTTCAGCATGGAGGAGTTGGAAAAACTCGTGGATGGGGTCCTCCCCCAGTACACTCTACTCTACGGTCCTCCAGACAAACAGGTAAGTACACTGTGAGCATGCTGTATGGGCAATGCTTGTGTGGAGTGGTGAGGATGATAGATAGGGGGGGGGTGAGAATGAGGCGTGCATGAAACGACAGTGAGTGCATGTGCGTCATGGCAAGGGTAGGGATGCGGGTCAATGACTGTGACGGTGCATTTGGTAATTACTACTCTTTTTCACCTGTACAATTCCTGTAGGTCAGCGCCCACCAGAAGAAGGACATCTGGCGTGCCATCGCCAAGGAAGTCCGGACCCTGGGGGTCTCCCACAGACGGAGCACCCACTGCCGGAAAAGATGGGAGGACATTCGCCGCTGGAGCAAAAAGACAGCGGAGGCCCAGCTGGGGATGGCCTCCCAATGTGGGAGGGGTGCCCGTCGCACCATGACCCCCCCTGACGTTCAGGATCCTGGCGGTGGCGTACACGGAGTTGGGTGGGCGCATGAGGGCATCACAGCAGCCACAAGGGGGTGAGTACACTCTCTTTCTGCTGATTGAGCGCGCATTGGAGCTGTCTGGGTGGGGGAGGTGGGCTGTGGGTTCCCTTAGGCCAAGGGGAGTTTGGTAGTTAAATTCCCTTCTTCAGGCAGGCACTGTGGCACCCCACCCCACCTGTGTACAGTGCCAACTACACCTAGTCAGGCTCCTGTGACATCTATGTGTGCAGAAATTGGCTATAGCCTTGTAAGCCATGTCCCAGGGATTGAATAGTGGCCCCCAAGTGCGCGGCGTAGTGCAGGGG
This sequence comes from Pleurodeles waltl, assembly GCF_031143425.1. NCBI lineage: Eukaryota > Metazoa > Chordata > Amphibia > Caudata > Salamandridae > Pleurodeles > Pleurodeles waltl. Next base: position 569,149,229 of record NC_090449.1, on the reverse strand, counting down.
GCTTCTGTGTCTGTCGGGTCCGCCAACGGTAGCGGTATTGCATGCACTGCTCATGTCTTTCTTCTCTCTCCCCCCCCTTTTTGTGGTCTCCCTGTTCTTGTGTGTTATCACCATCAGGCAGAGGAGCAGTGGCATGGGAGCAGGAGGGAGCTGCATCCCACATTGCCCTGGTGGGCGAGACTACGGACTCCGAATTCGCCAGTGGGACGGAGGCCGAGGGGAGCTCCACGGCGGGGACAGGAGCTGACAGCAGCGAAACGGACTCCTCCTCTGATGGGAGCTCCCTTGCGGTGGTGGCCCCATTTGGGCCCGCATCTACAGGTACAGCCGCCACCCCCCCTACCAGCACCGCCCTCCCAGCAGCCCCTCAGCTTTTGCCCCGTGCCCGCTCACCCAGGAGGGTGTGCATCTCCTTCGCCCCAGGCACCTCAGCCCCTGCCCCAGTCACCCCTGCTGCCCTCAGTGAGGAGGCCATTGACCTCCTCAGGTCCCTCACTGTTGGGCAGTCTACCATTTCGAATGCCATCCATGGTGTAGAGAGGCAGTTGCAACAAACCAATGCATTCCTGGAGGGCATTCACTCTGGTCAGGCAGCCCTTCAGCGAGCTTTTCAGACTCTGGCCTTAGCACTGATGGCAGCCATTGTCCCTGTCTCTAGCCTCCACCCTCCAACTTCCTCCACCCAGACCCACACCCCTGTACCTCAGCCTATCCCAAGCACACCAGCATGCACACACCTCAACACAAAAGGGAAGCTCTGGCAAGCCTAAGCACCACACATCCCACAGGCACTCACGCAAGCATCACACACATAAAGACACACCAACATCCACTGCCTCCACTGTGTCCCCCTCCTCCTCGTCTCCCTCCTCCCTCCCTGTCTCGTCTCCACTCACACCTGCATGCACCACATCCTCAGCCATTACGTCCATCACCAGCACACACACCACCACACCCATCTCACGTGCAGTCACTACCCCCACTACCATTCACACATCCCCTGTGTCCTCTCCCAGTGTGTCTGTGAGGCCACCTCCCAAGGTACACAAACGCAGCCACACACCCACCAAACAGCCATCCACCTCACGACAGGCTCCAGCCCATGCACCTTCACCCAAAGTCACCAAACGAACACCTCCTACAACCACTACCTCTTCCTCCACTCCCAAACCCCCTCCAGCTACCCGTCCCAGTGTGTCCAAAAAACATTTCCTGTCCAACCTTGACCTCTTTCCCTCACCTCCACCACCCCTTCAGTCTCCTAGGGCCCAACTCTCCAGGTCCCAACCTAGCACCTCAGCCACAACAGCGGGACCAGTGGTGCCAGTATTCACCGGATTATGGAGCACACCAGGCAGCAGGGCAGCCAGTGTGGCAAGGAGTCAGGGCACGGCCAGTCCCCCACCTATCAAGCATCAAAAGTTGGCCAGTGCCCGGCGGGAGAGTGGAAAAAAATCAGCCACCAAAGCCGCTCCCAGGGGTCCAGTTGGGAGTGTGGAGACAGCTGCGATACCATCTAAGGTTGGGAAGGGACACAGTAAAACCGGCAAGACTGGGAAGATCAGCACAGCGGAGAAGACCGCCAGCAGCCCGGCTGCCCAGGAGCAGACTGCCAGCAGCCCCGCTGCCACAGACAGGATCGCCAACAGCAGCCACACTTCCCAGGAGGCGACCCCCAGCAGCAGCCCCACTGGCCAGGAGGCAACCGCCAGCAGCCCCGCTGCCACAGACAGGACCACCAGCAGCAGCCACACTGCCCAGGAGGCGGCCGCCAGCAGCCCCGCTGCCACAAACAGGACCACCAGCAGCAGCCCCGCTGCCCAGGAGGCAACCGCCAGCAGCCCCGCAAGCCAGGACAAGACTGCCACCAGCTGAACTGCTGGCAAGGACAAGACCACCACAAGCACAGCTGAACAGGACACCGCCGCCACAAGCACTGCTGCCAAGGACAAGACCGCCACCAGCTGAACCGCTGCCACGGACAAGACCGCCACAAGCACCGCTGAACAGGACACGGCTGCCACCAGCACTGCAGGCCAATGAGCGCCAAAAACTCTGATGCTACTGAGACCGCCACGAGCAGGATGAAGCACTCTGGGCACAAAGCCCCTCCAGAACCAGTGGAGATTTACATCCACTACCTCTGTCCTTGGCAGGATGAAGCACTCTGGGCACCAAGCCCCCTCCAGAACCAGTGGAGATTTACATCCACTACCTCTGTCCTTGGCAGGATGAAGCACTCTGGGCACCAAGCCCCCTCCAGAACCAGTGGAGACTGTTATCCACTTGAGAGACTGTGGCTTTGCACTCCCCAGGATTGAACAGTGGGCAAACCACCCACTGTAGAGACTTGAGAGACTGTGGCTTTGCACTCTCCAGGATTGAACAGTGGGCAAACCACCCACTGTAGAGACTTGAGAGACTGTGGCTTTGCACAACCCAGGATTGAACAGTGGGCAACCTACCCACTGTAGAGACTTGAGAGACTGTGGCTTTGCACTCCCCAGGATATAGCAGTGGCAACCCACCCATTGTAGAGACTTGTGAGACTGTGGCTTTGCACTCCCCAGGATTGAACAGTGGGCATGGGGCCCCCACGTGGATTTGGCGTTGTGCACTCAACCGGCTGAGGTGCCCACCCTTTCCCTTCCCCCTGAGGTGCCTGTTTTATTTCTATCTGATGCCCCTGCAGTGTTCTCTCCATCATGTTCGGGTATCTTGTGTGGGCCTCGCCCATGCAGTGTGGGCCCAGTGGTCCACTGACTTTAAGGGTGGAATACCTTGGACTAATATTCTTTGGTGTATATATTTGTAAATAGTGTATGTATATTATTTGACTACTGAATTTTAATATATTACAATCGTTCACCTCGTTTCCTTTTGTCTTTGCATTCTTCCAGGGAGGTTGGGGAGTGTAACTGTAATGTATCATGCTGTATTAGTGTGTGTGTAGTTGTAGGTGAGGGTGGCGGTGGGGGTGTTGTGTGTTGCGTGTGTGTGTCACTGTTTTTTCCCTCCCCTGTGTCGTAGGTGCAGTACTCACTGCGGTCTTCGCCGCCGGCGTTCGTGCTCCTGGTAGAGGAGCAAGAAGATAAAGGCTGGAAAAATGTGGAGCTCTGGTTCCATGGGGTCCTGGTTCCTCGTGGGGTGTGCAGAGGTGAGCGTTTTCCCTTCGAAGTCCTGTTTCCGCTGTGTTTTTGTTCGGGTGAATCCGCCCCGGAAAAGGTGACGGATTGGTAGGTTTTGATACTGTGGGCGGTACATTGTCTCCCGCCTGTCTGTTGGCGGTGACCGCCGCGCTGTTTGTTTGTACCACCGTGGCGGTCGGAGTGTTAAAGTGGCTGTCTTTGTTGGCGGTTTCCGCCATGGTCGTAATTCAATTTTTTTTTACCGCCGGCCTGTTGGCCGTCTTACCGCCGCTTTATCACCGACCGCCAGGGTTGTAATGACCACCATAGTGTTTTCATCTCAATATGTTGCTGCCACCTGCTGGATGTAAGTATAGCACATAGACTGAGGCGTGTGATGATATTATAGAACCGTCATTTTGTCTCTGTAATTTCCAATGAATTTCTGTTTATTGTTGTAGTTTGTGTAAGTTGAATGTCATGTCTAGAAAAGAACCCAGAGTTTTCAGTAGTATACACTGACAGTCTGCGTCATATTTAATTGAACGAAACATAAGTTTTTTATTTTTATTTTGATCTGCTGGAGCATTTGCATTCTTTGCAGGAATTAGTGCCCTTTCGAGTTCAGTGGAGCTTTGGACCCAGCATAGGGTGTGGTAGAACCACTAACAAAATGTCAGTATGAACCAATTAAGTTACATAAAATGACCAATGTGACCTTGTAAGGAAAACTCCAGTCAGGAATGAAGTTAAGGGATTTATTACAAACTCAAGCTCAAAGTCATGTAGACAACTCTCAAGACAAAATTATAAAGATACAGGATCACCAAAGGTTGCCAAAGGTGACGAAATAGGTGAACTAACATTAATAAAACTAGACAATCAAGAAGAAGAATGCAAAATATTAACAGGAATATCGCAGATACAGAAATCATACTTTGCTCAGATATAGCAAACATCAAGTCAATTTCAAATCAGCAGAATCATAATTTTGCTGGGCACTGGGAAACCCTACAGTTAGCCAAATCAGGGAAAAACATGTGTAGGGCGGAACACATGCGCGCAAAGGACAAAAAGGACAGAAAAGGCAAAAAGAATTTGGGAAAACATCATCTAACTAATAACTAAGATGGGCAAAAAATCCCACCTCTTTCTAGGGATAAGAGGTAATAACTAAAAATATTTGCCTAAATTGCCAATCTACCTTAAAAAGTTTATATTTTCAGATCTAACTGGCCGTCAACATTTATTTGTTCGTAACTTATTTCTGACCCGCCTTCTTTGAATTAATTATTGAACGTTGATGGGCTCTCAGAGTAAACTGTTTTCCCTTGAACCAGTTGATATTTACATTTATTTATGGTTGGTGTAGGAAGCTGTCTCTGTATCTGCTATATCAAAATGAGAAATAGTGAACACAGAGTCCAGGGGTTCCCCAGAGGCTTAACGGAGGATAACGTAATAATACTAATGCTTTCTTTTGTGGTAGTGTGGTCGAGCAGTTAGGCTTATCAGAGGGTAGTGCAAAGCATTAGTTGTACACACACAGACAATAGAAGAAGCACACACTCAATGACATAACTCCAGACCAATGGTTTTTATTTAGCAAAAATATATTTTCTTAATTTATTTTTAGAACCACAAGATTCAAGTTGCAGGTAATACTTCAATAGATTCGTACTGCACACATATTTCAATAGTACTTTGTGCGAAATCAATAACTTATACAGTTTTTGAAATATTGGCAATTATCTGTCTAAAAAGTTGACACTGCAATTTTCAGAAACAGTTCCTGGGGGAAGAAAAGTTAGTATGATTTACAGGTAAGTATTTGACTTAAAGTTTCAGTCTTTGGAGGTTAGGAAGTCCACAGGTTGGGTTCAAGTTAACCCCAGACATCCACCACCAGCAACACGGGGCTGGCTGGGTGCAGAGGTCAAAGTTGAGGCAAATAGAACATGGGCTCCTTTGGAGACTGCGGGCACTCAGAATCAGGCCAGCCTGCAGGTAAGTAGCCGCGACTTCAGAGGGCAGACATGGGGGTTTAGAGGAGCACTAGGGGGGGCCACACGTAGACACCAAACATACACCCTCAGTGGCTTCAGTGGCACTGTGGCGGCTGGTTTGAGGGGTGCAAACAAGACGTTGGGTTCCCAATGATTCTCTATGAGGAGACCCCAGGGGTCACTCAGATGCTGCAGGTGAGGTCCAGGGGATCGAATGGGGCAAACCACAGGCTGGACAGGGAGGAGGGCTGCCTACTCAACATAGCTCCACTGGAGGTTGGATTCTTCAAGGCCTGGGAGCTGGGGTGCAGTGAACTTTCAGGCATCAGATATCTTCTTCCGGAGCTTTTGCGGTCAGGGGGGTCGCCAGGGTTTCCTCTGCCGGCATTGTCGTGGAGGTGTGGAGAGGTCAACACAGGGTGGGCTCTTACTTGCAATCACCTAGGGATCCTCTCTAGTCGGTTGGGCCACCTGGACACAGACCATGGGCGTCGGGTGCAGAGTAGTATGGACTCATGCATTCGGAGTGGCACTGGAGTCCCTGGGTGTTATTTCTTCTTGGACAGAGCCGCTGTCCACTTGAGTTCATTTGGGTGCAGGGCAGTCCTCTGGAGCTTGGCAGAGGTCGCTCGTCCCGCTGGATGTGTCGCTGTTCTTGTACAGGTTCTTTGAAGCAGGAGACAGGCCGGTGGGCTTGGGCCAAGTCAGTTGTCGTCTTCTGTCTTCTCTGCTAGGGGTTCAGCTACGCAATCCTTCTTCTTTCTTGTCAGGTCGCCAGGAATCTGGTGAGCTGGGTTCAGGAAAGCCCTTAAATCCTCAATTTTGGGGCATTTCAGGGGTCAGAGGGTGGTAGCCAATGGCTACTGTCCCTGAGGGTGTCTACACCCTTCTTGTGTCCACTCCCTTTGGGGAGGTGGACACAAACCTAACCCTATTGGTCCCTGACCTCCAAACCAAGATGGAGAATTCTGCAGAGAGAGGGTCATCTCAGCTCTGGACACTTTAAGGGTGGTCCTAGCTGGGGTGGTCACTCCTCCCTGTTTTCCCTATTTTTCCCGCCAGACTGGGGGACGGGCAACTCCACTAGCTGGAGTGCCTTGGGGTACTGTAACCTGAGGCTTGAGCCTTTGAGGCTCACTGCCAGGTGTTACAGTTCCTGCAGGGGGGAGGTGTGAAGCACCTCCACCCAGGACAGGCATTGTTTCTGGCCGCCAAGAGCACAAAGACTCTTCCCCCATGTGGTCAGAAACTTGTCTGAAAGTGGCAGGCTGGCACAGACTGGTCAATCCTGCACTAGCAGTTTGGCCAACCTATAGGGGGAATCTCTAAGATGCCCTCTGGGAGCATTTTTCAATAACTCCCACACTGGCATCAGTTTGGATTTATAGTGCGGAGAAGTTTGATACCAAACTTCCCAGTATTCAGTGAAGCAATTATGGAGCTGTGGAGTTCGTAATGACAAACTCCCAGACCACATACTCAATATGGCTATACTGCACTTACAGTGTCTAACAATGGATTTAGACACTGTAGGGGCATATTGCTCATGCAGCTATACCATCACCTGTGGTATAGTGCACCCTGCTTTAGGTCTGTAAGGCCTGCTAGAGGGGTGTCTTACCTATGCCACAGGCAGTGGTTTGTGGGCATGGCACCCTGAGTGATGGGCCATGTTGACTTTCCCTTTTTCGCCTCACCAGCACACACAAGCTGCAAAGGCAGTGGGCATGTGCTTGGTGAGGGGACCCCCAGGGTGGCATAAGAGATGCTGCAGTCCCTGGGGAGCTTCCCTGGCCACAGGGCTTTTGGTACCATGGGTTCATTTTTACAAGGGACTTAACTGTGTGCCATGGGTGTGCCAATTGAAAACAAAAGTACAGATTTTGAGAAAGAACACTTATGCTGGAACCTGGTTAGAAGGATCCCAGCACACTTTCAATCAGGGTTGGCATCAATATCAGGCAAACAATAGGGTGGGGGTAGCCATGCCAACAGTGGTAATTTACTGCAGTTGGTCCATTAATAGCCTGATAACTTAAATTGCACTCCTTTTATTGTATAATTCCAAAAGGTTACTACGTTTGATGGTTTCATTGTTTACTCCCTTCCTATCATTGAATCACAAACAAATAGCATTACGTAACTGAGGAAGTCCTCCTTAGTAGTGCCAGAGGATACACCTTCCTGCCCTCGACACTGAGCGATCCTTAGTAAGACACTTTGGGGGTCATTCTGACCCCGGCGGGCGGCGGGAGCCGCCCGCCTGGAGGGAACTGCCAGAATACCGCTGCGCGGTCAAAAGACCGCCGCGGGTATTCTGGGTTTCCCACTGGGCTGGCGGGCGACCGCCAAAAGGCCGCCCGCCAGCCCAGTGGGAAACACCCCTCCATGAGGATGCCGGCTCCGAATGGAGCCGGCGGAGTGGAGGATGTGCGACGGGTGCAGTAGCACCCGTCACGAATTTCAGTGTCTGCTAAGCAGACACTGAAATTCACGGTGGGGCCCTCTTAGGGGGGCCCCTGCAGTGCCCATGCCATTGGCATGGGCACTGCAGTGGCCCCCAGGGGCCCCACGACACCCCATTCCGCCATCCTGTTCCTGGCGGCTCGATGGCGGTATGGGGGTCAAAAGGATTCTACAGGGCAGCGGAAAACCCGCGGGAGACCGCCGGTTTTCCCTTTCTGGCCTCGGCTGAACCGCCGCGGTCAGAATACCCTGGGGAGCACCGCCAGCCTGTTGGCGGTGCTCCCGCCGACCCCGGCGGTCAAGTTGGAATCAGGCCCTTTCTGTCCAACGTATAAGATCTATGCCCATAGGTCTAACAACGACTATCCAAGAGCCTTAGTTGTTAGTTTATGGGGCGTGTCCTATGTAATTTGCCCCATCCACCTTCCATGCTGTTAGGGTGTTACTCGTCTAAGTATCCGTCAGACACCTACTCGTGCCTCTTGTCGTGAAGTATTTTGCTTGTTTAAACGTGTCTGGATTTTTTTTAGCCTTTGGTCGTTCTTTGCTGAACCTACACCCTGCATGTTTTTTCCCAGTGTGTGTTTAAAAGCACAGCATGTTTCACTCAACAGAAAACACCCGCTTACATAAGTCCTCAAATAAAATGAATGCTTCAGTTACTCTAAACTTCCAGTTATGTTCTAAAACCTATTTAGAATTTCAGGTTACGTCCAACCATTAAAAACGGCCCACAGATCAGTATCACAGGTTTGTATTCATTAAGCGTTTGTCTTAAAAGGGAAATGCCTGCAATCCTATGCATAGTCTTGAGCAGACTGTGCTGAGTCAGCCATGCCAAGTACCATGCAGCAGGCGTTAGACTAACACATTTTAATGTGGTGGTCCTCACTGCTGCATTAAAATGCATTATCACACATTTTGTGCTTCCTGCCCACCTGTGCGCGCTGAGCCTGGGTGAACTGAAGCAGGTAGTTACTGCGACCGCAGTGCCGCGGTCACATTGTAGCAGTGCGGTGTCCATGACTCACTGTGAGAGTCAATGTCAGGGCTGAGCCGTGGCGGGGCAGCACAGGCAGCCAGCTCCGAGTTGTGCATTGCTGTGCGCTGCTGGAAGGGTGGCTCTGGCAGGACTGAGATTCCATGAGAGTGTGTCTGCACACTTCAGTGACTTGAGCAGAGCTTTGAGAGTCGGCCCCAGGAGCTGTGGCTTTTAAATTTATTGCTGATCCAATCTCTCACTGGCAATGTGGTCATGATCATCTTGCTACGCAGGAGGGCTCTTAAAGCCTTAGTATTCCCCCTGGCACTGCCACCCCATCCACCCACCTGACCCCTGCTGTCGCATTGACAGACTTGACTGTACAGCTACCCCTAGTGTGTACAGTAATTTCACAGACAGTGTCACTGTATTGCTCAGCTCTCTGTGCCTGCTGTTGCGTGCAGAGGCCCTCGGTGATAAAGTTAATTAATTTTAGCAGCTTCTCCAGTGCAACTTGACTCGCTGATAATGGTCTGCAAACATATATGAATATATTGTACTGTGAATTTTTAAGTTGCTCAATGAACCAATATTCTGGCAAAATGCTTGCCCCACTGTGTCCTGCAGTACCTCATAGCCTGACAGACCAGGCACTGAGGTGCCCTTCCATCTCTGGTGCTTAGCAGCAGTTTTAAGATCTTATTAGAGTTTCTTGTTGCTCAAATCTGTGTAATTTCTAAAATGTATGTTCCCCTCATCTTCATTGCTTGATTTTGCTCACGAGAAAGTGTCACTCATAGTCTGTGAATGTCACTCATAAATACACTGAAATCATGAAAATGCCACACATAAGCAATCTGAAACCTGAACCTTGGAACAAGACCTCAAAACAGTGTTGCTGTCTCTTGTTCTCTAAAGGCTAGAATATGGAATTGCCCTTCTCTCTTGCAATCCCAGAGGTCACCCAGGCCCCCTGATAGCCACACTACATGCTGCAGCACATTTTGTCTTAGGTCTTAAGAAATTTGACCACATTTCCTCTGCCCAGCTAAACCTCCAATGGCTCCCCTTTGAAGAGTTAGCCCAATTCAAAATCGCTTGCACTCCTCCTCAGCCTCCTGTCTAAATGAGAAACTGAAAATGTCCGGAGCACATAGGGGTTGCAGAAATGCCCAGTCCCTACTCCCGGAAACCCCCAACCTTCAGAAGGGAATGATACAAGGATCAGTCCTTCTCTGGCAGCGCCACAAGAATCTGGAACTCTCTGCCTCCCTTACTCCCTCTAACGACCTGCCTAGCAAAATTAAAAAAGGACCTAAAGCTCCTCCTATTTGACAGACACCTTTGTTAATTCACCGTTGTTAGCATGTCTGTCCTTATTTGGTCTTTTATTATTAATTTATAAGGGGACATGTTAGATGTTCGATTTGACTGTGCTTTGTGTGATTCCACCATAAATCTCAAATACAAGGTAACCTCACAAACAGTATCAATGAACAACATAATTTACCTTTGGAGTCAGAAATCCTCACACACCAGGACCCATTTGGTCATGAATAACCACACCTTTATGTAAAAGTTAGAATGTTTATTTCCCTATATTAACAATGCTAATGTCACGTAAATTAGTCTCAAAACCATCTGGTAGACATACAAGAACAACACTGGTTGACCAAATCTTCTAAAGAATCTCAATTTAACTATTGCATTGATTACTAAGTATTCAAGAATCACAGTGCAAATCAAAAGTAAGAGCAATTGCGATATGAAAATAGCATACATCTAAGTTCCGCAAGTGAACAACTTCAATCCTTTGTTAATAGCAATTTGTTCGCATCTCTGGGTTTTCCTAACTAACCTTCTGATTAGAATAACATGTTTGGACTTCATGCAAAACAATTTAGTCAAAGACAATTTGGAAAACATCTAGCTATGGCTCTATAAAACAGTGGTTGGTACCTAGAAACAAAGAACATCTCCTACAACAAGAGCAACAGAATGTTGTTATACCTCTTCTCATATGGATCAGCAAGCAGCAATAATCTTCGTTAGTTGGACATCAGTTCGGTCAGCATCAGCAATGGACCATTTAGGGGAATGGTTCAGAAACAGGGACTCTAGGCTATCCGAACCATTAAGGAATAATATCTAAGGGAGAAGCATTCAGCATTTCAGTTTGGCAATAAGATTAAAGATATGAATAAAACATTAGGAGCTGCTGAGCTCCTCAGACAGAATAGAATGAACCTCCATGGAGAAAATCAAAGTAGGAAAAAAGTGCATTTCTCTCTGTGCAGTTGGGCTAGATCAAAATCACTTAAAGAACTTTCCATGTTGCCATTGGCCAGAAAATCATATGTTTACAATTAGTCCAATAGAAATAAAAGCTTGACTCTAAGATATAACTAAACTGTCTTTCACATGTCGATGATTGGCTCCTTTTCTCCTGTTCCCATCGTCAGGCTCGTCAGGTACCATGTTTGTATCCATCCGTACTCCAGTCAGTATACCCATTGTTAGCTCCTGGGAAGATCGCTGTCTCACCCATCAAACTTATACAATGTAGCAATCACTAATACAAGATTTTCTAGCAGGCAGTTCTCATGAGAAAGTTAAAGACATCTGCTAACGTTTGGTCATTGCTGTGAAAATAATACATGAATTGATTTTGCTAGACATATATTCCACAATTTTATTAAACAGTGCACCTCACTAACTTAAGTCCATAATTAATAAAGCAAATACATAATGTGAAATCATTAATATAGCACGTTACTACAATAACCTAAACATAGGCACTTCAATTAATATTAAACCCTTAGCTGCTGGGCCTTCCCACCTACACCCCACCCCAATACTGAGCCCTTTTTTGTCTATTTGGGGTAGTTTGCGCTTAGGCCTTCATAACTTTTTGTCCACATAACCTATCCATGCCAAATTTGTGTCCTTTATTTCCAACATCCTAGGGATTCTAAAGGTATTCAGAGTTTGTGGGTTCCCCTGGAGCAGACCAAGAAATTAGCCAAAATACAGCTAAAATTTCATTTTAGTTAGAAAAATTGAAAAAAAAGGGCTGCAAAAGAAGGCATGTGTTTTTTTCCCTGAAAACGGCATCAACAAAGGGTTTGTTGTGCTAAAATCACCATCTAGCCAGCTTTCAGGAACAGGCAGACTTGAATCCAAAAACCAAATTTTTCAACACAATTTTGTCATTTTACTTGGGACATACCCCATTAATACAATTTTTGGTGCTTTCAAGTTCCTTCCAATTAGTGACAGAAATGGGTCATTAAACTAATGCTGGACCCCGGACAGCTAAATATTTCTGAAAAGTAGTCAAAAGTAGACAAAATTCTGAATTCAGCAACGTTTTCCTACAGAACGTAACAGCTAAAATACAAAAATATTGAAATTGAGTTGTGTAGGAGGCTGGCCTGGCTTATAGTGGGTACCTGATGGTACTTACACCTTGTGCCAGGTCCATTTATCCCTTATTAGTAGATTAGTAGTGTTCTAGTAGCTTAGGCTGATAGAGGTAGCTATAGCAGAGCAGCGTAGGCTGAACTAGGAGACATGCAAAGCTCCTACTATACCACTTATATCAAATAACAATATATCATAAGAATCACAATACTCAGAGTTACATAAAATAAAGGTACTTTATTCTAGTGACAATGTGCCAAAAATATCTCAGAGGATATACTCCTTTAGGATGTAAGTAAAATACACAAAATATACACACAAACCAAAATCAGGTAAGTAAACAGTTAGAAAAGTAGTGCAAACACTGTACAATACAATAGGATGCAATAGGCCTAGGGGCAACACAAACCATATACTAAGAAAGTGGAATGCAAACCACTTAGGGACCCCAGGCCTAGTGTAGTGCGTAGAGGGTTGCTGGGAGTGTAAGAAAACCCTATGGGTGTCCAAGATACCCCACCCCAAGACACTAAAAAGTAGGAGTAAAGTTACCCTACTTCCCCAGAAACACATTAAAGTCGTGATAGGAGATTCTGCAAAGACAACAACTGACTGCAAAGCATTGAAGACAGATACCTTGACCTGAGGACTTGTAAAGGAAGGGGACCAAGTCCAAGACACACAAAAGTGTCCCGGGGGGCAGGAGCCCACTAAACCCCGGATGAAGGTGCAAAATGGCTGCCTAGGGGTGGAAGAAGCTGAAAATCATCTGCAACAACAGAAGATGCCAGGAACTTCTCCTTTGCACAGAAGATGTCCCACAGCATGCAGGAGGATGCAGAGTTGTTTCCATGCAGAAAGACCACAAACAAGCCTTGTTAGTTGCAAAGGTTGCGATTGAAGAAAATAGGGGCTGCCCGGGCCTCGGAAGGACCAGGAGGTTGCCCCTTGGAGGAGGAGACAGAGGGGGCGCCCAGCAGCACAGAGAGCCTGTGCAGAAGCAGACAGCACCTGCAGAAGTACTTGAACAGGGGTTCAAGAAAACTGAGCACGACGGTCATCTCAACACTACAAAAGAGGGTCCCACGAAGCCGGTGGTCAACTCAGCGAGTTGAGCAATGCAGGAAGGAGTGCTGGGGACCTGGGCTATGTTGTGCACAAAGGATTCCTTGCAAAAGTGCAAAAGTGCATAGAAGCCCTAGCAGCTGCAGATCACGCAGTACACAGGATTACTGTCTGGCATGGGAAGGCAAGGACTTACCTCCACCAAATTTGGACAGAAGTGCCACTGGACTGTCAGGGTCACTTGGATCCAGCTCCTGTGTTCCAGGGACCACGTTCGTCAAAATCAGAGGTGACCTAGAGGACTGGTGATGCAGAAGTTTGGTGCCTGCTTTAGCAGGGGGAAGATTCCGTCGACCCACGGGAGATTTCTTCTTGGCTTCCAGTGCAGGGTGAAGGCAGACAGCCCTCAGAGCATGCACCACCAGGAAACAGTCGAGAAAGCCGGCAGGATTAGGCGCTACAATGTTGCTGGTAGTCGTCTTGCTACTTTGTTGCGGTTTTGCAGGCGTCCTGGAGCAGTCAGCGGTCGATCCTTGGCAGAAGTCAAAGAGGGAGATGCAGAGGAACTCTGGTGAGCTTTTGCATTTGTTATCTGATGAGAAACCCACAAGAGAGACCCTAAATAGCCCTCAGAGCAGGATTGGCCACCTAACCAGGTAAGCACCTATCAGAAGGGGTCGCTGACATCACCTGCTGGCACTGGCCACTCAGAGGCCTCCATTGTGCCATCACACCTCTGCATTCAAGATGGCAGAGGTCTGGGACACACTGGAGGAGCTCTGGGCACCACCCCTGGGGTGGTGATGGACAGGGGAGTGGTCACTCCCCTTTCCTTTGTCCAGTTTTGCACCAGAGCAGGGACTGGGGGATCCCTGAACCGGTGTAGACTGGTTTATGCAAGGAGGGCACAATCTGTGCCCTTCAAAGCATTCCCAGATGCCAGGAGAAGCTACTCCTCTCAGGCCCTTAACACCTATTTCCAAAGGGAGAGGGTGGAACACCCTCTCTCAGAGGAAATCCTTTGTTCTGCCTTCCTCGGACTGGGCTGCCCAGACCCCAGGAGGGCAGAAGCCTGTCTGTGGGTTGGCAGCAGGGGTACGTGCAGTGAAAATCACAGAGAGTTAGTTTGGCAGTACCCGGTGTCCATGCTGGAGCCCCGGGGATGCCTGGGATTGGCACCCCAATACCAAATTTGGCATGGGGGAACAATTCCATGATCTTAGACATGTTACATGGCCATATTAGGAGTTACCATTGTGAAGCTACATTTAGGTATTGACCTATATGTAATTCACACGTGTAATGGTGTCCCCGTACTCACAAAGTCCGGGGAAATTGCCCTGAACCAGGGTGCCCTCACACTTAGTAACTTTGCACCTAACCTTTGCTAGGTGAGGGTTAGACATATAGGTGACTTATAAGTTACTTAAGTGCAGTGTAAAATGGCTGTGAAATAACGTGGATGTTATTTCACTCAGGCTGCAGTGGCAGTCCTGTGTAAGAATTGTCTGAGGTCCCTATGGGTGGCAAAAGAAATGCTTCAGCCCATAGGGATCTCCTGGAATACCCTGGGTTCCTAGGTACCATACACTAGGGAATTATAAGGGTGTTCCAGTGTGCCAATCAGAATTGGTAAAAATGGTCACTAGCTTCAGTGACAATTTTAAAGAGAAGGAGAGCATAAGCACTGAGGTTCTGGTTAGCAGAGCCTCAGTGGCACAGTTAGGCACTATACAGGGAACACATTCAGGCCACAAACTATGAGCACTGGGGTCCTGGCTAGCAGGATCCCAGTGAGACAGGCAAAAACAAACTGACACACAAGTAAAAATGGGGGTAACAAGCCAGGCAAGATGGTACTTTCCTACAAGGTGAAATAAATAGCCATTTCTGTCCACGTTTTCTTCTATAACTTTTCCAGCTATGTCAGATTTTTTAAAGCAATATATTGTTATGTCTGCTGGACTCTTCTGGTTGCTGGATATATAAGGCTTGTAGGTTCATCAAAAACCTTAGGTACCCAGAGCCAATAAATGAGCTGCACCTTGCAATGGGTTTTCATTGTTTGACGGGTATTCAGCAATTCATTTGGTAAAATATAAAGAGACAAAAATAGATATCAAGGAAAACTTTTTATTTCCAAAAGGGGCACAAGATAAGGTGTTGAGAAGCAGTGGTTATTTGCACATCTCTGAATTCTGAGGTCCCCGTACTAGCATGTGAATTACAGGGCATTTCTCAAATAGACTTCTTTTTTACACACTGTCTTACATTTGGAAGAAACAATTGTAGAGAAAGACAAGGGGCAATAACACCTGTTCTTCTATTCTGTGTTCCCCCAAGTCTCCTGATAAAAATGGTACCTCACTTGTGTGGGTAGGTCTAGTGCCCGCGACATGAAACGCAACATGGACACATCACATTTTTACATTGAAATCTGACATGTTTTTTGGAAAGTGCCTAACTGTGGATTTTGGCCTCTAGCTCAGCCGGCACATAAGGAAACCTACCAAACTTGTGAATTTTTTTAAACTAGACACCTAGGGAAATCCAGGAATGGGTGACTTGTGGGGCTCTCACCAGGTTCTGTTACCCAGAATCCTTTGCCAACCTCAAAATTTGGCCAAAAAAAATACTTTTCCCTCAGAGTTCGGTGTTGCAAAGTTCTGGAATCTGAGAGGAGCCACAAACTTCCTTCTACACAGCATTCCCCTAGTCTCCCGATAAAAATGTTACCTCACTTGTGTGGTTAGGCCTAGTGCCCGTGACAGGAAATGCCCCAAAACTCAATGTGGACACATCACATTTTCCCAAAGAAAACTGACTTTTTTTTTTTTAAGTGCCTAGCTGTGGATTTTGGCCTCTAGCTCAGCCAGCACCTATGGAGGCCTATCCAACCTATAAATGTTTGAAAACTAGACACCTAGGGAAATTCAGAATGGGGTGTTTTATAGGCTCTCACCAGGTTCTGTTACCCAGAATCCTTTGCAAACCTCAAAATTCGGCAAAAAAAACACTTTTTCTCACATTTCGGTGATGGAAAGTTCTGGAATTTGAGAGGAGCCACAAATTTCCTTCTAGCCATCATTCCCTCAAGTCTCCCGATAAAAATTATACCTCACTTGTGTTGGTAGGCCTAGTGCTCGCAACAGGAAATGCCCCAAAATGCAAAATGGACACATCAAATTTTTACTTTGTCAACTGACGTGTTTTTGGAAAGTGCCTAGCTGTGGATTTTGGCTACTAGCTCAGCCGATAGCTAGGAAAACCTACCAAACCTGTGCATTTTTTAAAACTTGACACCTAGGGGAAGCCAGTATGGGGTAACTTGTGGCACTCTCACCAGGTTCTGTTACCCCGAATCCTTTGCAAACCTTAAAATTTGGCAAAAAAAACACTTTTTCCCCACATTTCGGTGATAGCCTCCCCAGGGATAAACGTAATTTTTTGTTTTTGTTTAAATATGCCCATTTTCAGAGGGGGCTGACCTCAAGTGAATTCCCTAGTGTCTAGTGGGGTTTCCTGGCCCAAACGAGGTATTCCCGAACGGTGGGGAGGCCCATTTTCCCCACTGGAGCAGGAAGCTGCCTTACCTCTGCTTTCTGCTCCAGTGAGGAAAACAGTTTGTGACCTCAGCGCGTTGACGTCACAAAAAGGCAGAGGCGGGGATCGGAGACACAGAAGCTCTTCCATGTCTCCCAATGGGTATTCAAATTAAATAGGCCCTGCATGCCATACCAACGCATATGCACCACTCACAGACCTGCATGGACACCTATCACTAAAGCATGCACACTAGAGAGAACTAATCATCCCACCATACACCAACGTACACAAGTGAAAGCTGCCAGGGCAAATACAAACAAAGAGGGCAACCCACTGATGCACAATATGCCACACACAGAAACAATAACACAGCATTTACATCCCAACAGGTATCCCTGCCAATGTCAGCAGAGAAGAGGTGCCAGCACTATCCAGTCCCCCAACTGAAGAGGCCCACAGTGATGACAGCAACTCTGGTCGCCTGGATCTGGATGACCAACCTGGCCCATCAGGGACCTCTGGATAGTTGGTTACCCAGGCACTGTCACACACCACCACAGAGTCTCCCCCACCTGGAAACACCACCACAGCACTCACCCAGCGTACCCATACCTCTGTCCTCAGGACACGTCAATCAGCAGTGTGCTCATACTCAAGAAAATCAGGGACCTAGGGTCAGTGGGAACACAGTTCAGGGGACAGAGGCACAGGACCACAGGAAAACTGGGAGGAGTGCTGTGCGCCAGGGGAGGAAAGGCCCAGGGAACCTACTCTCCAGGAGACACTTGCAGAGATCCTGGGAGCCCACCAACATTCCCAGGATACGCTGGGCCAGATCCTGGACAACGTGCAGGAGAACAGGTGGCTGCAGGAGGGACAGTACCAGGGGATCAGGGAGGACTTGCAGGCCATCAACACCACCCTGGTCTCCGTAGCAGGGGTGCTGGCAGACATGGCCAATATTATGAGGGAGGCTGTTTCACAACAGTGGGCCCCTGCCACTAGCCAGACATCTGAACTGCCTTCCACCTCTGCTGTGGTTAATGGACAGGAGGCCCCGCCACAGGACCAACAGGCTACCAGCACCCCTCCCCTTGTAGAAGGTGAACCACCTCACAAATGTTCCCTGTGATCCAGGCAGAAGCCAGAGACTATTGCCGAGACCCCTCCCAGGAAATGAGACTCTCCTGATTGTCACCCTTGTGTCCCAGTCTGTCACCCTGTCCACCTTGAACTGCCATTGCTCCCCTTCCTTTGTCCCCTTGGACAATGCACCTATGCACCAAAAAGACTGGAATATTACCCTGTACTTTCCTCCATCATCACCCCATCCCAATGCACTTGCCCCTCTTCTTCTTAGCACTTCAATAAACACCCTTTGAAAAAATACAAGTATGGAGTATGTCAAACTTATTTAAGTATGTATTTGTTTAACCAGGTTCAAACATTGCCATTCAGCTGTACAGTAATGTTCACATAGGAAAGACCTGTAGTTGGCTGCAGTGATCAGACCAGGAGCGATATTGGGTCACCAACATCTGCAAAATGAGTTGCCAAAGGGTACAGTGAGTGGGCATTGAATTGGTAAATAACAACATGCCAGTGCCAAAGATAATCTAAATAATGGCAATGAAATGTGAAGTAACACTGTCTTACCTGTGTGTCATTGGAAGTATTATCGAATCACTGCAGTTCTGTTGTCCTCATCCTCATCCTCTGCCTCCTCATCCTCACTGTCCATAGGGTCCACTGCTGCCACACGGCCATCTCCAGCCTCCTCCTCCTGCAGAAAAGGCACATGGCGTCTCAAGGCAAGGTTGTGCAACATGCAGCATGCCACGATTTTCTGGCAGACCTTCTTGGGTGAGTAGCACAGGGATCCCCCAGTTAGATGGAGGCACCTGAACCTGGCCTTCAGGAGGCCAAAGGTCAGCTTGATTATTCTTCTTGTTCACCCATGTGCCTCATTGTAATGTTCTTCTGCCCTTGTCCTGGCATTCCTCACAGGGGTCAGTAGCCATGATAGGTTGGGGTAACCTGAGTCACCTGCAAATGTCGAGGGACAACATTTAGGCACACACTTTACTATATGGCTCACACCATAGCCATACACCAACATCTACTGGGTGTGAACTAGGGCTCACCTATTAGCCACACCCAGTGCCTCTGTAGTTGGGCCATCACATTAGGGATGCTGCTATTCCTCAGGATAAAGGCATCATGCACCAACCCAGGATACTTAACAATGACATGGGAGATGTACTGGTCCACCAAGCACACCATCTGTACATTCATGGAGTGGAAACTCTTTCGATTTCTGAACACCTGTTCATTTTGCCAGGGGGGGACAAATGCAATATGAGTTCCATCAATCGCCCCAATTATGTTGGGGATATGTCCCATTGCATAGAAGCCAGCCTTCACTGTGATCAAATCCTCTACCTGGGGGAAAAAATGTAGCTGCACATGTGTTTAATCAGGACAGACAACACTCTTGTCAGAACTATTGAGAACATTGGCTGTGACATTCCTGCTGCCAAGCTCACTGTCACTTGGAAAGAACCAGTTGCCGGAAATGGAGTACAGATAGCACGTGCACAAGAGGGGGGGATCCCAGCGGGGTGACGGATAGCAGATATCAGGTCAGGCTCCAATTGAGCACACAGCTCTGTGATTGTGGCCCTGTCAAGTCTATAGGTGAGGATAATGTGCCTGTACTCCAGTGTTGCCAAGTCCACCATGGGTCTGTACACGGGGTATGTCTCCATCTCCTATTCATCTGCAGTGGTAGGAATCTAAGGGACACAACAGTGAGGATCCGGTCACAAACTGTACAATGGAACTACAACATAACTTTGCATCCTGTAGACATGTAATGGGTCATTGTGATTTGTCCAGTATGTGCTAATATCTCCTGTGACGCAGCATTATTCCAGGCCCTGCCCCCTCCCCCCCAAAATGGCATACACCTATCCTGTGTGGAGGGACAGGTGGAAGTGAGGTAATTCCGCTGACGTGCGCTGTTGCGGGATCAAAATAGGGAAGAATGACAGGTAGGGACAAATTCAATCCTAAGTTTTAAGAACAGTCTTTAATTCTGTTACTTCTGGGTTTATTTCTTTCTCATATTTATTTCAAAGATTTTTTAATGCAGCAAAAAGGATCTATGGTAAAAAAATATAAGATTTAGTACAAATCATATAAATAAGTATGAACAAAAATGTAACTCACAATACATACACAATCGACCACATATAAGATTTAACAATAAAAACCATCCTAAGATGGTGCCCTGCGCATTTAAATAGTGGTCACTATAGTGTCACTCCACATGTGATCCACTGCTCTTTGCTCAGGTACTGGGCTTTTCGTACACTTGACTATCAACGTGTTGTGTATTTCTTTCACACAAGCGTGATATCGTGCATCCCAAATCTTTACAATCTAGTCCATTATTTGACAAGCCCAATACACCTGCAATACAATGAAGTCAACGCGTTTCGGCCTACTGACTTAGGGCCTTATCAGGACTGGAAAAGGGCAAAGGTGGTTCTTAGTTGTAGGAAGAAACCGGAGGAAACACATCCTGTATATCCTTGTCGAGAAATTAAAGCGGTGAACCAAGTTGCTTGTATTTGTTAATTCGAAGTCAAACGTTACGACTCGTCTCGGCACCTCCTCGTCGGGATGGGTACCACGGAGTAACGGGATCTATCGCCCTCTCCTCTCAGGTGGGAGGCGGTCGGGAACCACACTGCAACTCCTCATTGGCTAACATTGGGCCCTATGGGTTACAGTGGCCAATGGTGATCTACGCCGGCGGTGACAGTATGCACCGCCGCGGACGTGACTGTAATTTTCTATCTGATTCCTCACTTGTTACCTAACCTTCCATAGGAGAGGACCTACACTGCATGTGCTGCTGTGACCTGTGTCTGGAATCTACCATGGCCCGTGTGACCAGGGAAAGGGCCCCAGCCTTCACTTCGGAAGAGTTGGAGAGACTGGTGGATGGGGTCCTACCCCAGTACGGACTGCTGTATGGGCCTCCAGACCAACAGGTGAGTACACTGTGAGCACGATGCATGTGGCTTGAATGCATGGAGTTGTGTGTGTGTGAAGGCCTTGTGTAAGGGGGTGGGTGGGTGTCCTCTAGGCGGCGTATAGGTTGTGTGCTGGGCCATGTGTGTGTAAATGGTGATGTGAAGGGGTACTGTGGGACATATGTGTAACAAGCAGGACTGGGCAGTGTCCCTTGAACTGTGCATATGTAAATACCATTACATTGCATTTTCGTATTTCTACTGTGTAGTTATTATTACACTCACTTTTGCATATTCCTGCTGTCCTTGCATTATTCTTCAGGGGTACAGGGTAAATATGTTTTATTACTGCAGCTGTATGTGTGTATGGTGTTGGGGGTGGGTGTGTGTGTGTTGCATTGTGTGTGTGTCACTCTCTTTTTCCTCCCCCCTCCCCTGTGTGCTAGGTGGCTGTACTTACTGTGCTCGTCTTTGCCGTCGTTGGTGTTCGTGGTGGAGCAGGACGTAGAAGATCATTGGAAATATTTGCAGTTCGGGCTCCATGGCGGTGTGGTTCTTCCCTGTGTCTCCAAAGGTGAGTCCTTTCCCTTCTCTGCAGTGTTTCAACAATGCTTTTGATGTCATTGGTGTTGCCCCGGAAAAGGTGGCGGTTTTCTGTCTCATAATACGGTGGGTGGAACATTGACTTCCTCCTGGCTGTTGGCGGCTTACGCCGTCGTGGCTGTTGTTTCCGCCCTGGCGGTCGGTGTGGTAAAGTGGCTGTCTATCTGAGTTCTCACCGCCATGGTCATAATTTGGCGGTAGCTACCACTAGCTTGTTGGTGGCGTTACTGCTACTTTGTCACCGACCGCCAGGGTTGTACTGAAGGCCTATATCATTGTTCGAGTAGAAGTATTAAATGCACTCCTGGTTATAGAATCTTGTTAGTAAAAGACTACAATGTATTCCATAAGTAAGGGGCAAACTATGGTGAGTAACTCCTTCCTCCACTGATGAAGGAATCTGGGTGCAGACATAACAATCTCTCGCATCCATCGTCTTAGCATACTCACGCAATAAGCAATAGAAAACATTAGAAGAAAATTCTCCTTGAGTATTACCTACATGCAAATATTTCTCATCTACCGAAAACCTATCTACTTCTGTAAGTGCAGTAGTTGTCTCTAGAGCAGAGGTATGGTTGCCCACAATTTTGCCAAGAAAAGTCATACACTCACTCAATCAACATCAGGCCCAAAATCATGCACACAATCACCAAACCAATATCCACGTATTTACAGCACCTATTCTCCCTACTCTGTTAGCTAAGGTTACTCGTGATCTGTAAAGAATCAGAAAGTAGAAAAGAAAAATTATAACCATACAGCAAAAATCAAAAACAAAGGGCCTGATTATGACCTTGGCGGATGAAATACTCCGCCACAAACGTGATTGATATCCCTCCTGCCGTTTTACAAGTTCCATAGGATATAATGGAACTTATAATACGACGGACTGGATACCTGTCACGTTTGTGGTGGAGTATCCCTTCAGCCAAGGTCGTAATCAGTCCCCAAATCTTCAATCTTCTTTAGCAGTTATTTGGAGCTTTCAGTCTTACTTCCCAGACCCTTTGTCAAAAATAGGTAGCTTGTCAAAATCGGTTTAGCAGTTTCAATAGTCTCTCTTTTCTGCACCTTTCTTAGTTTTTCAAAGTCCAGTTCATCGATCTCCTTCACGTGCCAAAATATTGACCTGGAATGTCTTGATCAAAACAGTAAGACAAAAAATCGCTCTGCCATTCACTTGTTGTTGCATACGCCCATTCAGGACCTGTGTACCTTCGATTTGCAATTCTCTTTCTTTACAATCTTCGATCTCCATTTAACTCTCCATCACTTAAGTCTTCTCTTCTTGTTGTATCTACTTCTTCCTCAATTGTTTTCACTGTAATTGCTTCTTTCCTCTTTGCTTGCGATTTCGGCTACTTATCTCCTTTCAATGGACCCTTGGTTAATGCTCTTTTCAGTGTCAGACTTGTAACTTTTTTGGTTTTGCAGGATTTTCTCTTCATGTACCCGCTACTGGTTCTGGAGGAGTCAGATCGTTTTGGCTTTGATCTGCCTCAACTCCTTCCCCTTTGGGGTCTGTTGTTTGCTCTGTTTGTCTTTCAAGACTGTCTGCTTCTGGGAGAGCCCTCCTCTAAACAGACTCTCCAGCTGCTTCAGTTGAGGTTGGTTTGCTTTCACTCTCCTGTATTTCTTCTGCTTCATCTCACACAGGAGTGTCTGAACTGCTTTCAGTTTACTCAGATTCAGTCTACGATTCTTCTGTTTCTTTCTCTTAGTCTGGGGTTTGCCTGGAAGTTGTTGGCAGTCTCAACAACTCTTCTTCATTGTCCAACAGACACAGGGGGTCATTCTGACCCTGGCGGTCATGGACCGCCAGGGCCAACGACCGCGGAAGCACCGCCAACAGGCTGGCGGTGCTTCCATGGGCATTCTGACCGCGTCGGTACAGCCGCGGTCAGAAACGGGAAACCTGCGGTGTCCCGCCGGTTTCCCGCTGCCCCAAGGAATACTCCACGGCGGCGCTGCAAGCAGCGCCGCCATGGGGATTCCGACCCCCTTCCCGCCAGCCTGGTTCTGGCGGTTTTCACCGCCAGAACCTGGCTGGCGAGAACGGGTGTTGTGGGGCCCCTGGGGGCCCCTGCAGTGCCCATGCCATTGGCATGGGCACTGCAGGGGCCCCCTAACAGGGCCCCACATAGATTTTCAGTGTCTGCGTGGCAGACACTGAAAATCGCGACGGGTGCAACTGCACCCGTCGCACCCCTTCCACTCCGCCGGCTCCATTCGGAGCCGGCATCCTCGTGGAAGGGGGTTTCCCGCTGGGCGGGCGGGCGGCCTTCTGGCGGTCGCCCGCCAGCCCAGCGGGAAACTCAGAATGACCGCCGCGGTCATTTGACCGCGGTGCGGTCATTCGGCGGCTCCCGCCGGGCGTGCGGTTACCGCCGCCGGCGGGAGTCGGAATGACCCCCACAGTATTTTCCGATGGCATGGATCCAATTCGGAACTCCAGCGCACTTCACAGCTGTAGTAGTAATCAGTACTACTTGGTAAGGGCCTTTCCACTGAGGCTCCAAACACATCTTCCTCACATGCTTTCTGATCACAACCCAGTCTCCCGCTCTCAGGTTGTGGCTTTGATCTTGAGATGGTTGCAGTGGGGTAGCTTCCACCTGATGAGAAAAATAGCGAACCACATCAGCCATGCCTTTTCAGTAGTCCAATGCCATATCATCTGTCATGTTCACAAGAGCATTTCCAGGAACCGCTGGCAACCTCATTGCTGTGCCTATGAAGATCTTATGCGGCAACAGTCCTGTTGGGTGTGTTTCTCATAGTGATCAGAACTAAGAGCAGATTCGTGGACGCACACATTTTCACCTTTCTTGATTTCAAGGTATCATCCATCTGCTCCACAAGTCCTGAGGCTAACTACAGTGAAACTTCTGCTCAATTTGTAAAGCTTTACACAGTAATTTAAATACTTCTTTGTTGGAGTCACTTTTTCTATCTGATTCTAAAGAGATCGGAAACCCAAAACGTGTTATCAGTTCCCTAAGCAGTAACTTCACTACTGTGAGGCTGTCATTTCTTCGTTTTGTGTAAACTTCAATCCAATGGCTAAAGATACAAACAATCACCAACACGCATCTCAATCCTCCACACACAGGCATCTCAATGAAATCCATCTGTTTTCTGCTAAATGGACCTCCTGCTCTTCCACTTTGGCTCAAATTGACTACTGCCCTTTTAACCACGTTCATTTGCTGACAGACAATGCATCAATGGCAAATTGCTTCAGCAACCTGTCTAACCTTTAGACCTTTAAAGGTACGTACCATGGCATCCCTCCCAACATGTGCTTGACCATGTTAATATCTAGCCAACAAACTATTAGGCAGAACCACTTGTCCCTCCCCGGACACCCAAACATCATCCTCACTTTGAAAACATTTTAACTTTATCCATTTATTTTTCTCATCCTTGTCAACATTATCCTGTAGTGCTTTCAGTTCTTCCAAGGTATCTATAACATGTAATGCATAATTTGGCCACATTTCTTCTTCAGGTAACAATTCGCACTTATCTTTGAACAGTATACAGTTCATTCCCCAAAACCTTGAGACTTGATCTGCCTATCCATTTCCCATTGACACAAAATCTTGTGATTTCAGGTGTGCACTGCATTTTACCACAGCAAACGTTTCAGGCATTTGAATAGCTTGTAACAACTCATGGTTTCTTTCACCATTTCTCACTGGTGAACCAGAAAAGGTCAGGAAACCTCTCTATGAACACAGTTGTCCAAAGTTGTGGACTATTCCAAATCCGTACTGGATGTCTGTATAAATGGTGACTTTAAGCTGTGCAGAAACATGGCATGCTCTAGTAAGGGCTACCGACTCTGCCACTTGTGCAGAATACACTCCTCGAAGCCAGGATGCTTCGAATATACCAGAAATTGTGCATACAGCATATCCCACTCTCAGTGTTCCCATGTTGTCTCTTAAACAGGAACCATGAACAAAAATAATTTGGCCATTTTCTTCCAATCAAGTATCTTGGATGTCGGGTCTCGGTTTTGTGCACAGATCAGTGACTTCCAGACAGTCATGTTCAACTTCTTTCAATTTGTCAACTTCAATATTTTATTTTGGAAGTAAGGTTGCTGGGTTAACCAATGTACACCTTTTCAACATCACATTAGGGGACCCAGGATGACAGTTTCATAACTTGTCAGCCTGCCATTTGTCAAATGCTGAGTCTTGGTTCTGGTGATTAAAACTTCAATGGAGTGAGGGACCATGGCAGTTGAAGGATGTCCCATCACAATGCTCTCACTCTGAGTGAGGCTCAGTCCAACCGCAGTGACTGTACGAAGACAGCCTGGTAAAGCTGCTGCAACTGGGTCCACAGTAGCTGAACAATATGTTACTGGGTGGTTTACACCATCATCGACTTGAGTCAAGACAGACAAAGAACATGCATCACGCTTGTGACAAAACAACATGAAGGGTTTTATGTAATCAGGCATTCCCAAAGCCATGGCTTTGCACAAGCTTTCTTTCAACTCAGTAAAGGCTTTCATACACACTTGATCTAGCTCTAAAGGATCAGTAACTTCTTTGTGTGTCAGTTTCTGAAATGGCTTTGAAATGACTGAAAAGTTGGGGATCCACTGACGACAATAGGTCACCATTCCCAAAAACATTCTGACATCTCTCTCTCTTGCTGGAGGATTCATCTGTAATATGACTGTGACCCTTTCTCTGGAGATTTTCCTAATTCCCTTCTCAACCAAGTATCCCAAATATGTCACTTCTTTCTGACAGTACTGTAATTTAGTTGGGGACATTTTATGCCCATTATTCCCTAAGTGATTCAGTAAGTCAATAGTGTCATACTTGTATGTCTCTCTTGTTTTTGATGCAATTAACAAATCATCAATGTACAGTACCAATGCCGATTGGAAAGGCATTTCCAATGACTCCAGGTTTTTCTTCAGGATCCCTTGCACATCATTCTGAACCACCACAGTATTCAAATCAGGACTATGGTTCACATTTCCAATTCCACCATGACCTCTACCTCTCTCTTGGTTCTGCAACCACGTGATTTCCTGTTGCTGTGTAAAACTTCCCTTCATTCCTGATTGTGCCGCTTTAATCTGCATCACCAATGCCTTTCCTTTCAACTTTCTCTGCCTCAACTCAATGTCATCACTATAGTACTTTGCATACTGCAAAACTTAATCAATCGGCTTCGCTTGCCCATAAATCAAATGACTCTTAATCATCTGGCTAATTTCTGGTCTCAATTCTTCAACAAATCTGAACGCAAAATAAATCATATCTTTCAGCTCAATTGTTTCTGTACCACTGTAATGTTTGAACCCCTGTTACAATCTCTTGTAGTATGCATGTATTAACTCCTTCGCTTCCTGGGCTGCCTGTCTATTGTTTGCCAATCAATGTTCTTGTGGGAAATTCTCATTTTCAACAATTTAATTGCCGTATATTAATATTTCATTACATCAGGAGATGGTGCACCTGTTATTGGATCTCTCTGAGGTTCTCTTGTTGGCCAATCCACGCTCCTCTTGCACTCGACCCATAAATCTGCTGGAACCACTATTTCTAACAGAGTGTTCAAATCCTCCCACATACATTTCGCGAGTTTCAGAAACCTATCTGTTTGCTGGTACCACTCTACTGGCTTCTCTCTCAACCTGAGATAATAATTTGTACATGACAGTATGTCCTTTCTGCTCCAAGGTACATGGACAAAATTCCCTCCGGGAATCTCTCTCATTGGTAGAGTTTTCACTGGATCCTCAGCTTGCTGCACATTTGCAGTAAGGTTCACAGAATCCTTTTTCCTCTTACCTTTTTTCTTTGCCCATCTGCCTTCCCATTTAACTAATGCTCCACGTGTTTGAATGCTCTGAATTAATTCTCTAAAGTGAATTTTAATTCCTGGTGCTCTCATGTTTTTTAAAATATTTGAGTCAAAATCTAACCTGTAACGCCTCTTCAAGTGCTTTGCCTTCTCATTCTCTATGTCAAATTTTTCTGCTAAGTCTGATAATTTCTGATGTACTATTCCAGATTTGTTAGTAATCAGCTTGCACAAGTAACTCAACTCATCTTCTCTGAATGTGTCAATCTTGTCCAACCCCATTGTTCCCTCAATTAGGTCTTCTGACTGTAATCTAAGTCTGGTCGAATTCAGGGCACTTCCTCCGCTGGAATCTCCTTGAGTGCTACTCAACTTCTCTAACCATTCAGTTAACTGCTGAGCTATCAAACCTTGTAGTGTAACGTTGTTATGGCTTATGCCTGGCACTTGCTGTAGTATTAGGCTCAGGGTCTCTGGTGTCATCATGCTTGGATTAGGACCTATGTATGATCTCACCTCAAACGCGTGTAGGCAACTAATACCAAGGCTGGCTCAGCGATTTTGGCAACTAATACCAAGGCTGCTTTAGCAATTTCTATCCCAGCTGCATTGGCACCTGGGTAAGTGAAGTCTGGAATATAAGTGATTACCAGTATCAAGGCTGGCCTAGCAAGTTACATCCAAAGTACGCTGGAACCTGGGCAAGGGATCCCTGGAATGTATCAGCTATGGATTTATTGGACTCCTACTTTTGGGGATATACAAAGTGATTATATAAAGACTCCCACAGAGTGATGGTACATTTTTGATGAACTGTGGAAAGAATAATCACAATTATATTGTATAATAGAAAGCAAAGAAATCTACAAAATTAAAAGACTCAAGATTGTTAATCTTTACAGGTGTGAATACACCTTGGCTACATATTGTTTATTTGGATATTTAACAAACCATTTAAATGTGCATGCATATTTTCTTATGTATTGATATATATATGTTGGTGATTAGAATCGTCTGATTTGTTGTCCTGTGTATGTTGGTTTGGAGTCTTTTTGTAATGTTCATTAGTAAGTAATTGTCTTCATATCTTTGTCTTAGTAGTACTTTTTTAGGTTCTTTATGTGATTGATTTACATGTTATTAGGAATAAAAATTATATTTTTCTAGTTATTTCTTATTTTTTTATTTAGTTTTCCTTGTAAAGTGTATAGGAGAGTGGCATTCTTTACAAAGATATATTTGATTCCCTGGCTCTCTCTCCTTATCGATCCAGGGACCGCTTATTTTTACTTTTCCTCTTGCTACTAATTCCCAAATCGCTAATGCCTCAAATTATGTTGGTCTCGAAGGAGGTTTCAAATCATACAGGACTCTCCTCAAATTCTCTAAAATCCTCAAATTAAATGTTCCATTGGTAGGAAATGCTAGCCTTCTCTCTCTCTCTATCTCTTTGCACCATTGTTTCAGCCAAAGACATGGCGCAGCATCCTGTTCCTCAAATACGATATAGGCGGGTGTACCTTCTGGCAGTGTAATTTTTCCTATTTTAGTTGGAATGAACGTATCTCCCCTTAGGGCACTCTTGAAGGCCTTGAAAAATTTCATTTCTGTAGTTTGCGCTACTTTCAATCAAATCAGAAAGTGACTTTCAATCCCAAAATCCTTTTTGCCAACCTTCGCAACCAATTACACTTCACGGTTGACACCCAATCCGTTCGCAACGCTTCGCACTAACCAATCTATCCCAGAGTGGCTCCAATGACGTCACACTCACACATACAGCACTTGACAAAGTCTTTCGGCTTGTACTTCTCAGCTCAAATTCACACAAAACAAAATGCTAATATTGCGAGCGCTAAGTAAAATCAAAGCCCTATTTGTCTGTTTACTACAGGTAGGGTAACACAACCGCTTCAGAAACCATACTGATATTTCACTGTGGCATTTCGCTCTAACAGATACTCCTTCTATCTCAGTTTCCCTGACATCCCAGCAAAATTCGACACACAAATTTCACTCCCAACTGGTCATTGGATCTGTCCTGGTGCACATAGGACTCGACAAATTTCAGTTGAAGAACCTTTCACTCACTTTAACATGCACGCTTGACTTGTCAACCAAGCCCGATTGACCTATTAAACAGATAAATTGCAACATAAACCAAGTGTCTCATACACTTATTCAATACTCCGGAGTCTTAGACCACCCAGGGTCCATATACCAACAACCACGTGGACAATTTTTTAGCACAAAGCGCCACACACATGTGAAGTTCGACGACTTCCCTACTCTCACACTTCGGACTATTTAAATTCCTTCAACAACTTCATTTGGAGTAAGCAGACTCCCTAGACCTTCACAAACATCCCATTTCACCTGCGGTTTGCTTAAGATGTGCAAGCGCAAAACCTGGTTCATTCACTCTGTCACTAGAATGCTGAGAACCTCCTTAAACAAGCATTGGCAAGCTCTAAGGTTCTGAGAAGTTCATGGAAGGTTCTTAGGGCGACATTTTCTCTCCACTTTGTATCATCGAATCTAAAACTCTTAACTTTCCCCAATTTCTCTTACTGAATCTGCGAATTATTTTGATCTCTTAAGGAGACAACCCATCCAACTCTCTTACCTTTTCTAAAGGGACAAAGGACCTTATAATAGGCTCTTAATGAGAATCACCATACTACTCTTCTACTTATTTCTAAAAAAGGACTTTATGGTGGCCTCTTAAGGAGACAAACTGTGCAAAAACTCTATGATGGCACCCCAAGGAGGCTAACCATCATATTCTGCTACCATCTCTGTTAGCGCGTCTGTCCTTATTTGGTCTTTTATTATTAATTTATAAGGGGACACGTTAAAGGTTTGATGGACCTTTTGACTGTGCTTAGTGTGATTCCACCATAGATCTCAAATACAAGGTAACTTCACCAACAGTATCAATAAACAACATCATTTACCTTTGGAGTCAGAAATCTTCACACACCATGACCTATTTTGTCATGCATAGCCACACCTTTATGTAAAAGTTAGAATGTTTATTTCCCTAATTTAACAATGGTAATGTCACGTAAATTAGTCTCAAAACCAACTGGTAGACATAGAAGAACAACACTAGTTGATCAAATCTTCTAAAGAATCTCAATTTAACTAGTGCTTTGATTACTAAACATTTGTGAATCACAGTGCATATCAAAGGTAAGAACAGTTGTGAAATGTAAATTACATACATCTTGGTTCAGCAAGTGAATAACTTCAATCCTTTGTTGATAGCAATTTGTTATCACCTCTGGGTTTTCCTAACTAACCCCCGATCAGAATAGCATGTTTGGACTTCATGCAAAACAATTTAGTCAAATACAATTTGGAAAACATCTGGATATGGCTCTATAAAACAGTGGTTGGTACCTAGAAAAAAAGAACATCTCCTACAACAAGACCAATAGCATTTTGTTATACCTCTCCTCATATGGATCAGCAAGCTGCGATAATCTTCGTCAGTTGGACATCAGTTCGGTCAGCATCAGCAATGGACCATGAAAGGGAATGGTTTAGAAACAGAGACTCTAGGCTTTCCGAACCATTAAGGAACAATATCTAAGGGATAAGCATTCTGCATTTCAGTTTGGTAATAAGATTAAAGATACGAATAAATCGTTAGGAACTGGTCAGCTCCTCAGACAGAATAGAATGAACCTCCACATTGGAAATCTAAGTAGGAAAAAAGCGCACTTCTCTCTGCGCAGTCGGGCTAAATCAAAATCACCTAAAGAACTTCCCACGCTGCCATTGGTCAGAAAATCATACGTTTACAATTAGTCTAATTGAAATAAAAGCTCAAATCTAAGCTATAACTAAACTGTTTTTCACATGTCCATGATTGGCTCCTCTTCTCCTGTTCCCATCGTCAGGCTCATCAGGAAACATTTTTATATCCTTCCGTACTCTATTCAGTACATCCATTGTTAGCTCCTGGGAACATCGCTGTCTCACGCATCAAACTTATACAACGTAGCAATTACTAATAGTAGATTTTCTAGAAGGCAGTTTTCACGAGAAAGTTAAAGACATTTGCTAACGTTTGGTCAATGCAGTAAAAATAATACATGAATTGATTTCTCTGGAAAAACCTTCCCGCAATTTTATGTAACAGTGCAGCTTAATGTGAGGCTGTGCAAAACTAGGCCCAACCTTGCTAACTTAAGGCCCATACTAATAAAGCAAATACATAATGCAAAATCATTAATATAACACATTGCTACAATAACTTAAACATAGGAACTTCAAAAAATATTAATATGTATTTATTATTGACACTTCGTACTTTAATAGCGGCCACAAAAGTGGGCACACTATCCATGTCGCACATTATTTTCTATGTTAGTCAAATTCTATGCAGATTCATAATCCAAAATACATGAAAATCATTAGTAATAAGTAATAAATTCAGCATTCACACCATCAACAGACTCATTTATTTTACTGAATGTGTCAACACCAGAGCAGTACGCGCTCTATTGGCGACTAGAATGCAAAAACCCAGCACTCTCAAAACAAAGTAATTTATGCATTGTGCTGATATGTTGTGGTTTAACCTTTTGCATTGCAGAGTTCAATCCTGAAAACTTATTTTTAATATGCTTACAAATACTGTTCCTTTGCAATGTATTGCTGCAGGTTTTCAGAGTGTGTTAGGGTGTGGCCCCTTTCCAGGGCCTTCCAGAGACTTTCCCTGCAACATGCCTGGGCGTGGGTGTGGGCTGGGCCAAGACTCTATAAAAGAGAGTCAGCCCAACTCCCAGTGCTCACTATTCAGAGGTCCTGGTGCAGAGCAGCAGCTACTTCCTGAGCTCCTGTCCCGGCAGCCTATTGGATCTTCCAGGCCTCTGCCCTTCATCCTTCATTGGTGATCATTGTTCCAGGCGGTAAGACGGTGGATGGGCTGTCCCGACACCGTTATCGAGAACTTTCATATTCTTGGCTTAATTCTTTACTGATTAACAGATTACTTGCGCGCTACCATTTCTTGACATTTGTATGGTGACTTACGAATCGGCAAGATGCGTGATTCGTTTCATGATGATTTGAGTTTGTTATTCATTGTGCGCTGTTATTTCTTGACATTTGCATGGTGGCTTAAGAATCGGCAAGCCACGCAATTCGTTTCATGGTGTTTTAACATTGTTGTCATTGCGTGCTACCATTTCTTGACATTTACATGGTGGCTTAAGAATCGGCAAAAGACGCGCTGTTCGTTTCATTGTAATTTGATCTTGTTATTCATTGTGAGCTGTTATTTCTTGGCATTTACATCGTGGTTTAAGAATCGGCAAGACCCGCGATTCGTTTAATGATGATTTGACTTTGATATTCATTGCGTGCTACCATTTCTTGGCATTTTACATGGTGACACTCGAATCGGCAAGACGCGCGATTCTCTCCTCGAGTTTAATTCATGTTGTTTATTGTATGCCACTATTCTAAGATATTTATTATGTAATATTCGAGTTGACAAGTTATGTGATTTGTTTCCTGAATCCATATTGTGTTATTCATGGTGCACAATCCTTTTATGGTGTTTACTATATATATATATATAAATCTGCAATATGCGCAATTTGTGTTGAAACATTTTATGAGTACACAGAAGGCCAGAGTTTATAGATGCAATATTGTATGGTCCTAGTATGCATTCTCAAAAAAGGATTTATATGACTGGTTTAGAATTTAGTCAGAATGTTTTTTCTGATTCTCATGTAAAGGAAAGTACTTGAATAAGAAAGTTTTCATTTAATCCATCTTGATTCCCTTACAGGTATCCGGCCATCTTGAAACTTAGTCATTTTAAGCTTAATTCTTAGATTGTTCATGTTTTCAGAATGACTAGGCTTAGAATCATAGTCTAGTATTGATTTCAGGAGATATAAGTTTCATATTGTGTGTTGTTAGAAATGGGTTTTTGGGTTGGCAGTCAGGTTACCCTCTGTCCAAGCAAGAACCCTCACTCTAGTCAGGGTAAGTCACACACAATCCAAAATTAGCCTGTGCCCACCCTCTGGTAGCTTGGCACGAGCAGTCAGGCTTAACTTAGAAGGCAATGTGTAAAGCATTTGTGCAATAAATCATACAATACCATAATATAGCACCACAAAAATACACCACACAGTGTTTAAAAAAATATATAATATTTATCTGGGTATTTGTAGGTCAAAACGATCAAAGATGCAATATGAATTTGTAAAGATATCACTGAAAAGTGATATAAAGTGTCTTAAGTCTTTAAAAAGCAAACAAAGTCTCTTTCAAGCACAAAGTACCTGGTTTCTGGTGGAATATTTCCGCAAAGGCCCACAGAAGAAGAGATACGTGGAAAAATGGTGTGTGCGTCGATTTCTCCCCAGCACACCCGGAACTGCGTCGTTATTTTTCACGCGGGGAAGTCGTGCATCGTTTTCAGGCGCGCGGACAGTCTCTTTCTATGGGTCGCGGGGATTACCGGATGTCGCGGGTCTGTGTGTGGATTCTCCTGCTTGTTTTCCGGCTGCGCGTCGTTCCGCGGGGCTGTGCGTCGAAGTTTCGCTCTCACGGCAGGCGTCGCGTCGATTTCTCCTCTGGAGGTCGGGCGCCGTTGTCCTTGCGAGGCCGTGCGTCGAAGTTCCCGTCATCCCAAAGGTGTCGCGTCGATCAGCGTCAGTGTGCGGCGTTTTTCTCGCCACGGAGCAAGCTGTGCGTCGAAAATTTCAGCGCACGAAGCGTCCAAGTGAAAAAGAGAAGTCTTTTTGGTCCTGAGACTTCAGGGAACAGGAGGCAAGCTCTATCCAAGCCCTTGGAGAGCACTTTTACAGCCAGACAAGAGTTCAGCAAGGCAGCAGGCCAACAGCAAAGCAGCAGTCCTTTGGAGAAAGCAGACAGGTGAGTCCTTTGAGCAGTCAGGCAGTTCTTCTTGGCAGGATGTAGTTTCTGGTCAGGTTTCTTCTCCAGCAAGTGTCTGATGAGGTGGGGCAGAGGCCCTGTTTTATACTAAATTGTGCCTTTGAAGTGGGGGTGACTTCAAAGAGTGTCTAAGAAATGCACCAGGTTCCCTTTCAGTTCAAACCTGTCTGCCAGGGTCCCAGTAGGGGCTGTGGCAGTCCTTTGTGTGAGGGCAGGCCCTCCACCCTCCCAGCCCAGGAAGACCCATTCAAAATGCAGATGTATGCAAGTGAGGCTGAGTACCCTGTGTTTGGGGTGTGTCTGAGTGAATGCACAAGGAGCTGTCAACTAAACCTAGCCAGACGTGGATTGAAGGGCACAGAAAGATTTAAGTGCAAAGAAATACTCACTTTCTAAAAGTGGCATTTCTAGAATAGTAATATTAAATCCGACTTCACCAGTCAGCAGGATTTTGTATTACCATTCTGGCCATACTAAATATGACCTTCCTGCTCCTTTCAGATCAGCAGCTGCCACTTCAACAATGTATGAGGGCAGCCCCGATGTTAGCCTATGAAGGAAGCAGGCCTCACAGTAGTGTAAAAACGAATTTAGGAGTTTTACACTACCAGGACATATAACTACACAGGTACATGTCCTGCCTTTTACCCACACAGCACCCTGCTCTAGGGGTTACCTAGGGCACACATTAGGGGTGACTTAGATGTAGAAAAAGAGGAGTTCTAGGCTTGGCAAGTACTTTTAAATGCCAAGTCGAAGTGGCAGTGAAACTGCACACACGGGCCTTGCAATGGCAGGCCTGAGACAAGGTTAAGAGGCTACTGAAGTGGGTGGCACAACCAGTGCTGCAGGCCCACTAGTAGCATTTAATCTACTGGCCCTAGGCACATATAGTGCACTCTACTAGGGACTTATAAGTAAATTAAATAGCCAATCATGGATAACCCAATCAATAGTACAATTTACACAGAGAGCATATGCACTTTAGCACTGGTTAGCAGTGGTAAAGTGCCCAGAGGTCAAAAGCCAACAACAACAGGTCGTAAAAAATAGGAGGAAGGAGGCAAAAAGTTTGGGGATGACCCTGTCAAAAAGCCAGGTCCAACATGTGTTTTAACCTTTTTCTTACTACAGGTCTCCTTCCCAGCTGTTCCCTTCCTAATCCCCTCTGCCCCTCTTGAACTCTCTTAGCCTCTGTGATTTATCTATCGGAGTCTTGGAGCTGTTCAGTTGTGGACGTGTTGGGAACGTGCGCAGACCCCGAGGATCTGGTGACTCTGACAGAATGTGCCCCAATCTGCCTTCGCTTAACTATTCATGTCCTCTACCCTACTGTTGTAACTGTCCCTTGCAGGAGGCTGGCCTGGTTTGTAGTGGGTACCTTGGGTACTTACACCTTATCCCAGGTCCAGTAGTAGTGTTCTAGCAGCTTAGGCTGATAGAGGTAGCTATAGCAGAGCAGCTTAGGATGAACTGGGAGACATGCAAAGCTCATGCAATACCACTTATAGTTACACTGTATTTAGACACAAGTAAAGATAATACTCAGTGTTTAAAGGTATTTATTTGGGTGACACAGTATCAAAAACTATCTTAGAGACAATACTCCTTCTGGAGGTAAGTATTATACACAATACATACACTAGGCACCAAAATTAGACGAGTATATAGTCATAGAACAATGCAAACAGTAGGAAATCCTATAGAATGCAATGGGAGAAAATAGGTCTAAGGGCAACACAAACCATATACTAAGAAAGTGGAATGCGAATCATGAATTCCCCCCTAGACAAGTGTAGTGTGTTCAGAATTGCTGGGAGAGTAAGAATACAGTAAAGGTAAGTAAATTACCCCACCCCAGAGCCCGGAAAAGGAGGAGAAGAGTACCTCAAGTTTCTTTAAGACATACTACACCTCGTTTTGGGGATTTTGCAGCAGCCAACCAAATCTGCAAAAAACAACTGCTGGATTATTGGACCTGAAGACCTACAAAGGAAGGGGACCAAGTCCAGAAGTCGAAAGAAGTTCCAGGAAGGACAGGAGCCCCTGCCAACCCAGAAGAGGGCGGGTTCCTGCGTGATGCAAACAATGTCCCACGGCATGAAGATCGTTGCAGATGAGATTTAGTGTTGGAAGGCGCCAACAAGCCTTGGCTACGACAAAAGTGTGTTTTGTGTCATAATGGCACTGGATGGACCCTGGGGGGACCTGGAGGCCTCAACTCTGTGTGAGGAGGAAGAGGGGGCTCTCAGCACTTTAGAGAGCCCTCAGAATGCCAGCCAGCACCCCCAGGAGTCGCAGGACCTGGGTTCAAAGGAGGTGCAAAATGCAGTTGATGCAGCACAACAAAAGAAGGTCCCACGCAGCCGGAAAACAACTCAGTGAGTTGAGCATCACAGGATGGAATGCTCGGCACCTGAGCCAGGCTGTGCATGGAGGAATTTTGCAAAGAGTGCACCGAGACCTCAGGAGGCAAAGAAGTACACAGGGGTACTGTCGCTCTCAGGGAAGGCAAGGTCTTACCTCCTCCAAATTGCGTCAGCAGGACATCAGGACAGTCTATGTCAATGATGTCCACCCTCTGTGTCCTTAGGAGCCCGCTCGTCGCTGTTAGAGGAGTCCCAGGGTACTGGTCGTTGTCTTGAAAGGTGCCTGCTTGGAGCAGGGGAGTGACTCCGTCACTCCACTGGAGATTTATTTTGCCCTTCTGGTGCAGGATGAAGACATGCACACCATGGAAACTGTTGCAGTTGCTGTCTTGGAGTTGAGGTTGCTGAAGAAAAGTGTCTCTTGTAGACACTTTGTTGCAGTTACAGCGTTTCTTGGAGCAGGCTGTGGTTGATCTGAGGTCAGAGGATTCTGAAGTTGTTGCAGAGGATTCCTGAAGGAAACATGCAAGCAGAATCTGAAGAGAACCCACAGGAGAGACCGTAAATAGCCCTGAGAGGGGATTGGCTACCTTATCGGGTATGGACCTAGCAGGAGGGGTCTCTGACGTCATCTGCTGGCACTGGCCACTCAGAGCCCTCCAGATGCCCCCACACCTTGCAAAGCAAGATAGCTGAAGTCTGGGACACACTAGAGGAGCTCTGGGCACCACCCCTCGGGTGGTGATGGACAGGGGAGTGTTCACTCCCCTTTCCTTTGTCCAGTTTCGCGCCAGAGCAGGGGAGAAGGGGTCCCTGAACCGGTGTAGACTGGTTTATGCAAGGAGGGCACCATCTGTGCCCTTCAAAGCATTCCCAGAGGCTGGGGAGACTACCCCTCCCCAGCCTGTAACACCTATTTCCAAAGGGAGAGGGTGTACCACCCTGCTCTCAGATTAAATGCTTTCTTCTGCTTTCCTGAGACTGGGCTGCCCAGACCCCAGGAGGGCAGAACCCTGTCTGTGAGGTGGCAGCAGCTGCAGTGCAAGCCTCAGAGAGCTGGTTTGCAGTACTGGGGGTCCATGGTAGTGCCCTCAGGATGCATGGAATTGGCTCCCCAATACCATATTTGGAATGGGGGGACAATTCCATGATCTTAGACATGTTACATTGCTATATTCGGCGTTTCCATTGTGAAGCTACATATAGGTATTGACCTATATGTAGTGCACGTGTGTAATGGCATCCCCGCACTCACAAAGTCTGGGGAAATGGCCCTGAACTATGTGGGGGCACCTTTGCTAGTGCAAGGGTGCCCTCACACTTAGCAATTTTGCACCTAACCTTCAGCAACTGAAGTTTAGACATACGGGTGACTTATAAGTTACTTAAGTGCAGTGAAAATGGCTGTGAAATAATGTGTGCACTATTTCACGCAGGCTGCAATGGCAGTCCTGTGTAAGGGTTTGTCTGAGCTCCTTATGGGTGGCAAAAGAAATACTGCAGCCCATATGGATCTCCTGGAACCCCAATGCCCTGGGTACCTAGGTACCATATACTAGGGGCTTATAAGGGGGGTCCAGTGTGCCAATTGAAATTGGTAAATGAAGTCAGTGCCCTACAGTGACAAATTTAAAAGCAGAGAGAGCATAATCACTGAGGTTCTGGTTAGCAGAGCCTCAGAGACACAGTCAAGCACTACTGACAACACATACATTAGGCCACAAACTATGAGCACTGGGGTCCTGGCTAGCAGGTTCCCAGTGAGACAGGCAAAACACACTGACATATGGGTTTTTATCTATGAGCACAAGGGTCCTGACTAGCAGGACCTCAGTGAGACAGTAAAAACACACTGACACACACTCACAAACAGGCCAAAAGTGGGGGTAACCATGCTAGAAAGAGGCTACTTTCTCACACCACCCCCTCCCCCCAAACGAAGGACAATAAGGCTAACCTTGGCCAGTTGAGACTTTATTGTCTAAGTGGTGATAAGTGGAGAGTAGATCTGCAATAGAGTGGTTACTCCCTTTATCATCCACTAAATGGTTACTTCCCTGTGGAGATGCAAACCACCCTGTTTGGAGATTTATACCTAACCAACAATGTGAGTGTAAATTCTCAGAGTTCCTATTAGTATGTTTTAAAGTTGAGCAGTGGGATTGGTCTACTGGGCCTATGT
Organism: Pleurodeles waltl; assembly: GCF_031143425.1. Classification (NCBI taxonomy): domain Eukaryota; kingdom Metazoa; phylum Chordata; class Amphibia; order Caudata; family Salamandridae; genus Pleurodeles; species Pleurodeles waltl. The sequence continues at coordinate 569,110,642 of NC_090449.1, read as the reverse complement.
CAAATGCAGGAAATGCTAGACAGGGATGCTGTCTCAATTAAGCCATAGCTGGGCAAAAATGTTGTCCATATGGCTGTAAGAGGGAACAGGGTTGCTGTTTCTCTTGAGTTGGAGCTGGGCAGGGCTGCTGTCCTATAAGCTCCACACTCGGACAGGGCTGCTGTCCTAAGTGTTTAGAGGCAGTGCAGGACTGCTGCACTAAAGTTTCTCTGGGAGGGCTGGAGGGATGCTCCATATTTACTAAAATGGTGCAATTTTGCACATCTGGTTTAGTAGTTCCACAGAGAGGTGCTTTTACCTCTTGGAGTCCAGCTGTGGTAGCTAAGGTCTCCTTTGGTACAGGTTCCACCCCAGGAGAGGTTTCTCCCGCCACAGGAATGGTATCTATAATGGCAGGGCGGGGAAGGGATACTTTGATACCCTTTTCACCTGTTGGTGGAGAGGGATCCTGAGATTTCAGGTCTTTTTCTCTCCTTTGCTTTTTAACTTCACCAGAAATGAGAGGAGGAAATTCCTCAGGGATACCCAGCATGGATGCATGGGTACTAAACTCTATCTCAGCCCAACATGAGGCCTCTAGGTCATTCCCTAAGAGACAATCTACAGGTACGCTAGATGATACCACCCCCTGATTAGGGCCAGTAACTCCACCCCAAGTAAGTTGAACTACAGCTAAGGAGAGAGACTGAGTGGAGTTATTGACATCAGTAACTTGGTACTTCTCCTCCTTCCAAGGAGATGTTGTGCAGGTGACACCAGGTTTTCAGTCACCAAAGTGATACTGGCACCTGTGTCCCTGTAGGCATGGGCCTCAATACCATTTATTAAGATTGACTGCCTGTACTTATCCGTGTTAATGGGACAAGCAGCCAATGTGGCAAGGCCAGTGCCACCAGGTGTGACAGAAATTGTCTTGGGACAGTCTACCCCAGTTTCTATTATGGCCCCAAAAGTGAACCCAACTACACCTTTAGTTTGACTATTGCCAGTAGTCTCACCACTATTACCCCTACTGCTAGGGGCACTAGAGTCTGATGTCTTAGTGGTGGTAGGCTCAGGGCTTTATCTGAGCAGGACTTATCTACTGGCCAATGTCCTTTATTTCTGCACACATAGCACCAAGGCTTTTTCTGATTGTATGAAGAGTTTGAAGAAGATGAAGACGTTTTATCCCCACCCCCAGAGGAGTGTTGTGGACCTGAAAAAGGATCGTTGTGTTTACTTTTATCCCCATGCTTGGCCTGAGATTTTTCACCATCTTTCTTTTTGACATCCTTGTCACCCCCTGTATGAGCTTTTCTAACCACCCTTGTGCTGACCCATTTGTCTGCCTTCTTTCCCAATTCTTGGGGAGATGTCAGATCTGAGTCCACAAGATACAGGTGTAACAAGTCAGACACACAATTATTTAAGATATGCTCTCTCAGAATCAAGTTATATAGGCTTCCATAATCAGTCATTTTACTGCCATGTAGCCAACCTTCTAGGGCCTTCACAGAACAGCCCACAAAGTCTGTCCAGTCCTGTGATGACTCCTTTCTGGTCTCTCTGAACTTAAGTCTGTACTGTTCAGTGGTTAAGCCCAGACCATCTAAGAGTGAATTTTTAAGAACCTAGTAATTATCTGCATCATCCGCTCTGACAATAAGAAGTCTGTCTCTACCTTTGCCGGAGAAGGATAACCAAAGGATAGCAGCCCACTGTACATGAGGGACCCGCTGAATTTTACAGGCCCTCCCAAGTGCAGCAAACCACTTGTTGATGTCATTACCATCCTTGTAAGGAGGGACAACTTTGTGCAGAGTCCTAGAATCAAATTAAGTTTCCCAAACATTTGTATTTCTAAAACTGCTGCTGCCACCATGGAGTACTAACCCCAGACCCTGCCTCTATTTCTCCACAGCCAGGGATTCCCTGTCTAAGGCCAACTGCTGCTGCATTAGCTTCAGTCTGGCCTCCTCTAACCTCAGCTTTCTGAGTTCTCTATCTAGGGACTTGTCCTCAGGGTTAGAATTATGTGAAGCCTCTGAAAGAAAGGTAAGATGAGAGTGTGCAGAGGCAGGCCTATCTCTAACAGAGGCCACTCTAGTGGCCTGGCCTCTAGGGGTGAAGGGAGCCCTACTTGAGTGTGAACCCTTACTACTACCAGATATCCTAGGGGGCTTGTTGACAGATAGGTCTGTGGAAGGACCATCCCCGGGATTGTCATCTTGCTCCTCTGAGCTTTCATGCTTGGAGTTATCCTCTACCTCTTCCTCAGTGCTAATTCCCTGGTCATCCTTGAGGAAGAGATTTAAGAGGTACTCCTTACTGGGGTTCTTCCCAATCCCTAAATGTCTTTCAATGCAGAGCCCCTTCAAGCTTTTATAGTTTAAATTGTCATAGGTAGTCTTGACAGTTCTAGGGGTGGTTTCTACAGAAGACATATTGAAAGAAAAAAGTTTAGAAAAGTGAGTAAAAGGTTAGTAGAATAACAGAGCTAACTTTTTAGAGAAAAGAAGAAAACTTTTCAGAACTTTTTAAAAAACGTTTGCAAAGTTTAAAGAACTTTTAAGAAAGTTAGAAAATTGTTTCTAGGTATATATTATATATGTTCTAAGTATTGGAGCAAGCTTTTCTTGTGAAAAGCACAGGTAACAAAGTGGTAAAGCAATTGCAAGTACTTACTTATCCCATCGCTGCTGCCAATGTAGGAGGCTGGCCTGGTTTGTAGTTGGTACCTTGGGTACTTACACCTTATATCAGGCCCAGTTATCCCTTATTAGTGAAGTAGCAGTGTTCTAGCAGCTTAGGCTGATAGAGATAGCTATAACAGAACAGCTTAGGCTGAACTAGGAGACATGCAAAGCTCATGCAATACCACTTATAGTTACACAGTACTTATACACAAGTAAAGACAATACTCAGTGTTACCCAAAATAAAGGTATTTATTTGGGTGACACAGGACCAAAAATATCTTAGAGACAATACTCCTTCTGGAGGTAAGTATTATACTCAATATATACACTAGACACTAAAATTAGACAAGTAAACAGTCATAGAACAATGCAAACAGTAAGAAATCCTATAGAATGCAATGGGAGAAAATAGGTCTAGGTGCAACACAAACCATATACTTAGAAGGTGGAATGGGGATCACGAATTCCCCCTAGACAAGTGTAGTGTGTGCAGAATCGCGGGGAGAGTAAGACTACAGTAAAGGGAAGTAAATTACCCCATCACAGAGCCCATAAAAGCTGGAGTAAAGTACTGTAAGTTTCCTTAGGACACACTACACCTCGTTGTGGGGATTTTGCAGCATCCAACCAAGTCTACAAAGAACAACTGCTGGATTATTGGACCTGAAGACCTGCAAAGGAAGGGGACCAAGTCCAGAAGGCGAAAGAAGTTCCAGGAAGGACAGGAGTCCCTGCCAACCCAGAAGAGGGTGCAAAAGAAGAGTCCCCAGTTAGTAGAAGACTGAAGGAATGCACCCTAGGAAGATGCCAGTGGGTTCCTGCATGATGCAAAAAATGTCCCACGGCGTGAATATTGTTGCAGACGAGATTTCATGTTGGAAGGCGCCAACAAGCCTTGGCTACGACAAAAGTGCATTTTGGGTCAAGAATTGCGCTGCATGGACCGAGGAGGGACCTGGGGGCCTCAACTCTATGTGAGGAGGAAAAGGGGGCTCTCAGCACTTTAGAGAGCCCTCAGGATGCCAGCCGGCACCGCCAGGAGCCGCAGGACCCAGGTTTGAAGGAGGTGCAAAACACGGTTGATGCAGCACAACAAAAGAAGATCCCACGCCGTTGGAGAACAACTCAGCGAGTTGAGCATCGCAGGATGGAGTGCTTGGGACCTGGGCCAAGCTGTGGATGAAGAAATTTTGCAGTGCACAAAGGCCTCTGGAGGCGAACAAAATGCAGTATACAGGGGTACCATCATTCTTGGGGAAGGCAAGGTCTTACCTCCTCCAAATTGCGTAAGCAGGACCTCAGGACAGTTTGTCGAGGATGTCCACCCTCTATGTCCTTAGGAGCACGCTCGTCGCTGTGAGAGGAGTCCCAGGGTACCGGTCGTCGTCTTGGAAGGTGCTTGGAGCAGGGGAGTGACTCCGTCACTCCACGGGAGATTTCTTCGGCCCTTCTGGTGCAGGATGAAGACAGGGAGTCCCAAGAGCATGCACACTGTGGAAACTGTTGCAGTTGCTGACTTGGAGCTGAGGTTGCTGAAGAAAAGTGTCTCTTGTAGACACTTTGTTGCAGTTACAGCGTTTCTTGGAGCAGGCTGCAGTTGATCCGAGGTCAGAGGAGTCTAAGGTTGCCACAGAGGATTCCTGAAGGAAACTTGCAAGGAGAATCTGAAGAGAACGCACAGGAGAGACCCTAAATAGCCCTGAGAGGGGGATTGGCTACCTTATCAGGTATGGACCTATCAGGAGAGGTCTCTGACGTCACCTGTTGGCACTGGCCACTTAGAGCCCTCCAGAGTGCCCCCACACCTTGCAAAGCAAGATGGCTGAAGTCTGGGACACACTGGAGGAGCTCTGGGCACCACCCCTCGGGTGGTGATGGACAGGGGAGTGTTCACTCCCCTTTCCTTTGTCCAAGTCCCTGAACCGGTGTAGACTGGTTTATGCAAGGAGGGCACCATATGTGCCTTTCAAAGCATTCCCAGAGGCTGGAGGAGGATACCCCTCCCCAGCCTGCAACACCTGTTTCCAAAGGGAGAGGGTGTAACACCCTGCTCTCAAAGGAAATGCTTTGTTCTGCCTTCCTGGAACTGGGCTGCCCAGACCTCAGGATGGCAGAACCCTCTATGTGAGGTGGCAGCAGCTGTAGCTGCATTGCAAGCCTCAGAGAGCTGGTTTGGCAGTGTAGTGCTTTCCTCTTATCTAGTTTCTAAGCACTAACATAACACAACAGAAATGCACTTCTGAAGTCAAAGAAGATTTTTATTGTTGTTAATTCTTCCCCAACCACAATATTTATGAATGACGAATTAGTAGCTTTCAAGTCCGCGTTAAACAAAATATATCAGTTTGCCATATACACAGCAGGTTATATTTATAAGATATTGAATGCAAAGCAAAACAAATACTTCACCGTGTGGGAACTATCTACAGCTTCATCTTCCTAAGGTCTGCAAGCTGATGACCCCTGTCAGCCGCGAGAAAGAGAGATTCATCTACCCACACGGGATTGCTGGCAGCTGGCGCCAAGCTCCAGCACGAGGTCCGGCAGATTCGAATCTGACCCTCTGCAGCCTGTTATATTCGTTACAAAGGTGTGCCCCCTCCTCTCAGACCTGGGAAACTGAGCAAGCCTTTTGGAGACTGGCCAGGTCTCCAAGACTACTCCTGTTCCCAAGCTCAAGCAGAGAGAACAACACCCATGTACTCTCTCTTATCATGTCTAGTCTACTGTGAGAAAAACATCTTGGTTCTCTTGTGCAAAAACACAGCTTGGAAAAATACAGCTTGGATTCTCAACTGCAATGTCTAACTCCACGTTAAAGGCAATAGGCAGCTAACCTAGATATCAAATGCAATGTCATGTTAAAGGCAATAGGCAGCTAACCTAAATATCAAATGCAATGTCTAGTGTCATGTCAAAGCCAATAGGCATCTGAGCTGAATACAAAATGCAATGTATAATATCATGTCAAAGCCAATAGGCAGTTAAGCTGAATATAAAATGCAATGTATAATATCATGTCAAAGCCAATAGGCAGTTAAACTGAATACATCATGTCAAAGCCAATAGGAATGCAATGTCAAAGCCAATAGGCGGCTAGACTGGATACAGCATGTCAAAGCCAATAGGCAGAATACAGAATGTAATGACTAATGCAATGTCAAAGCCCATAGGCGGCTAAACTGAATACAGAAAGCAATGGCTAATGCCATGTCAAAGCCCATAGGCGGCTAAACTGAACAAAACATACCATGTGCTACTGGTGAACATTGAGCACCTAATCTGCGCAGTGGTGAAACACAAAGTCATTGGTCAAAACAAACTTTATCAAATGGCAGTACATTCCGCCCTTTGACCAATGAATTTTTGTTTCACATATCTCTTGTTTCAAACAAAAACAAAAAAAACATCAGATCAAAGCAATCCCTGTAAAGCAATAGAAGTGGATTAACACATTGATTTCATAACCTTTCACATCAGATACATCTACATAGAAAAGACTGAGCAATTTTTTTTATCTCTGAATGAGTCTCTAATTCAACAGTGTTAGCAATTTGATGTGGCATGAGTTCTGCTCATGTAAAAGATGCACGGTCCACCTGAAAGGTTTGCTGGAAGGTAAGCAAAAGTCAGAGTTCCATACGAGAAGGGAAAAAAAAAAAAAAGAAAACACAGCAAACAAGTTGAACTTGAACTGAAGGCGCAGTTTGCGCAAAATGGATCCATGGTGCTGGCACTTTACTCAGCCAGGTTCAGGTTGGGGATTCGGTCCCTTCCCCGACCCCACACGCACACACCGGAAGGGGGACCACACAGCACACTCAGGGACAGTGGCGAAACGTGGTAGGATCTGCAAAAGAAACAAGTATGACTTTTCTTGCAAATAACATTTTTCATTTAAGATGTACCCTTCCTCTTTCTTTCCCTGTTTTATAATCAGCAGGACGTTTTTGAGGCCCTTTGTTATATTTTCTGCAGGTTCTGGAGGATCACTTGGGGCTTCAGCCCACACATCAGCACTGAGGTTTTTATCTGCTGCGCCACAGCTTCCCTTTTCTTGCACTGTCAGAAGGGCTGGGGCAGACTCCTTCTTTACCAAACCTCCATTCACTGCACTTTTGTCAATTTGGGCCATTCTGTCTCCAATTTGTATCAATGAATCAGATTCTTTTCTAGGTATCAGCATAATTTCGATTTTTCCTTGGTAATTTGCAGCAATCACTCTCCCTAAAACCTGATCACTTTGCCATTTCTGTTCTGGTAACTTTCCTCTCCCCAACTGCTCTGTGACTGCTTGCCTGACAGATTGCTTTTGTGCGTGCTGCACAGTTTTTATCAAATCTAGGGGAATGTGCATCTCTCTCATCTCTGCCCACCTGTAAGTGGCTTTTTCTCTCAGCTGTTCACATTTCTGGGGCACCCACTTAGCCATCCCCACTAAGGCAGAATTCTGGGTGAACACTTCTCTCTCTGAATTTTTCTCATTAACATCTGCAAGGTAATTGAACCAGTTAGGTACAAGCCATATGTAAAAACAAACAGCTAAAACATTAGCAATAAACCAAAAATCAGCGTAAAAATGACACATCTCACGTAGCTCTTGCTTTAAAATCTGACACACATTATACAACGCTGTTCCTTCTCCTGTGCCAGAAAGCAACATTTCAGTCAATGAATCATTAGTAAAACAAACATGCTTTTTATCTTCAGTGGACACGAATTCAAATGGTGCACTCAACTTCATTGATAATTCTTTTACCTGTGGTACTCTAGCCCTGTCTTGCAAGTACCAGATCCATTGTATGATTCTAGCTAGGGGCACTATTTTCTTCCCTTGTTCTTGAATTAAATGTACATAAGTATTTCCTTCTTGCACTGCGCAGAAACCTAAAGTCTGCATTATTTCATTTGCCAAATCACAAGCGCGCAGCTGCATATAATTTTTCACAGTGACCATATACAAAAGTGTTAGGATTTCACTCAAATGAGAGCTATTCTTTTTCCAAAAATCAAACAAGCTAATGAAAGTCGGCTCTTGCTCTAAAATCTTTCGTTTTACTTGTGCATTTTGCAACGGTAACTCGTAAATCACATTCTGGTCTCTCTCGTCCGTGTTATCAGTTAAGGAATGCATTTTGGCTGCCAAAAACCCTGGCTCACAGGAAAGCTCAGTGCAGCTCGGAGCTGTCTTAACCCCCTCATTACTGGAATGGGACAAGAAAGATTCTTCAAAAACAGCCTTTTTATAACTTTCAGTCGGGCTAATTTGCTCACGTAAATTCCTATTTTCATGTTCCAACGTCCTACATTTCTCCTGCATTTCTCTGTAAGCAGATAAAGGTATCCAGACCTTTCTGTCATCATTACTTCCAAAACACACGTTTTCTACATCAGGCATTTTAGCTACACATGCATTTTCTTCTGTAATTCCCCAAACAGAAAACAATTCACAGTTTTTCTTAGCACCATCAGGCAGTTTATCAACACATGTCTCAGACATGGTCTGCCGTGCTACTGTGATTCTCCCAAAAAAAACAATTTCTGTAATTCTCCAAACAACAAAAACAATTACACTTTTAAAGTGTGCACTTAGAAATCTACTAACTCGTCAAACCCCTTCTTAATCACCTCTTAATGACCGACCCCACTTCTGGTACCAATTGTAGTGCTTTCCTCTTATCTAGTTTCTAAGCACTAACATAACACAACAGAAATGCACTTCTGAGGTCAAAGAAGACTTTTATTGTTGTTAATTCTTCCCCAACCACAATATTTATGAATGACGAATTAGTAGCTTTCAAGTCCGCGTTAATCAAACAAAATATATCAGTTTGCCATATACACAGCAGGTTATATTTATAAGATATTGAATGCAAAGCAAAACAAATACTTCACCGTGTGGGAACTATCTACAGCTTCATCTTTCTAAGGTCTGCAAGCTGATGACCCCTGTCAGCCGCGAGAAAGAGAGATTCATCTACCCACACGGGATTGCTGGCAGCTGGCGCCAAGCTCCAGCACGAGGTCCGGCAGATTCGAATCTGACCCTCTGCAGCCTGTTACATTCGTTACAAAGGTGTGCCCCCTCCTCTCAGACCTGGGAAACTGAGCAAGCCTTTTGGAGACTGGCCAGGTCTCCAAGACTACTCCTGTTCCCAAGCTCAAGCAGAGAGAACAACACCCATGTACTCTCTCTTATCATGTCTAGTCTACTGTGAGAAAAACATCTTGGTTCTCTTGTGCAAAAACACAGCTTGGAAAAATACAGCTTGGATTCTCAACTGCAATGTCTAACTCCACGTTAAAGGCAATAGGCAGCTAACCTAGATATCAAATGCAATGTCATGTTAAAGGCAATAGGCAGCTAACCTAAATATCAAATGCAATGTCTAGTGTCATGTCAAAGCCAATAGGCATCTGAGCTGAATACAAAATGCAATGTATAATATCATGTCAAAGCCAATAGGCAGTTAAGCTGAATATAAAATGCAATGTATAATATCATGTCAAAGCCAATAGGCAGTTAAACTGAATACATCATGTCAAAGCCAATAGGAATGCAATGTCAAAGCCAATAGGCGGCTAGACTGGATACAGCATGTCAAAGCCAATAGGCAGAATACAGAATGTAATGACTAATGCAATGTCAAAGCCCCTACAGTGACAAACTTAAAAGTAAAGAGAGCATAAGCACTGAAGTTCTGATTAGCAGAACCTCAGTGACACAGTCAGGCACTACTGACAACACATACATTAGGCCACAAACTATGAGCACTGGGGTCCTGGCTTACAGGATCCCAGTGAGACAGGCAAAACACACTGACATATAGGTTTTTATCTATGAGCACTGGGGTCCTGGCTAGCAGGATCCCAGTGACACAGTAAAAACACACTGACACACAATCACAAACAGGCCAAAAGTGGGGGTAATGAAATCCGGTGTAACCCATATTATGTGTGTTGTAAAGCACCCTGATGCCTTTGGGCCATGTCCATGCTATATAAAATTGCAAAAATAAATAAATACATAAATACATTTAATGGAATTAATATGTTTTCAAGTTCCACAGGCGCAACGTGTCCTACAAATTTATAATAAAAAATTGGCCACCCTAATCCCAGTTCTATTTTAAGGAAAAAGAAGCGGATATATTAGCACTGGGCTCTATGAAAAGTACTCTGGGTAGACTTGTGGTAGAATATAGGGCCGTATTTATAGGCCCCTAGTGTCACAGGAGCATCACTTTTAGTGATGCTTCTGTGGCGCTAAGCACAGCGCCGTATTTACAAGGTGGCGTTAAGCCACTTTTTGAGGCTTAACGCCACCTTGCAAATACGGCCCCTTCCCACACAGCACTGTACGTGGAAGGGGCGTGCAATGTGTGTTGCTGAGGGCATGCCACAGAAACACCCATTGCATTTTAACGCTGCCTCAGATTTATGAGATCTCGTAAACCTGAGGCAGTGCCAAAATCTAGCGCAACCCCCAGGGGTGGCCTTAGCAGGGCGCAACAAGGAGGAATACTTTTATTCCTCCTCGTTTTTTGCTTTTTCTATGCGTGCAGCATTCTGCCGCACTCATAGAAAAAGCAAAATGACAGAAATTATTGTTTATGTGCGGGAGGTATCCCTTCCTGCATATAAACAATCATTTGATAATGACGCATTGGCCCTTCTGTGTGCGCTGCATTGTGCAGCACACACAGAATTGAAAGCTTAATTAGTAATTGTTTATGTGCAGGAAGGGACACTTTCCTGCACATAAACAATCACACGCCTCAATACAGACATCCTTGTACGATGGTGCAAGGATGCCTGCGTTGGCGCTGGCAGATAAATTTAGCTCCAGCGCAGGGAGAAATGCAGGGGTGCACCGTATTTCCTTAAATACAGCGCACCCATGCGTTTCTAAAGTGATGCAGCGCGGCGCTGCGAATTTTGGCACAGCACTGCGCTGCGCCACTTTTCTTTAAATCTGGCCCATAGTGTTAAGTTTTTTTCAACTAATAAGTAGGTCATTATCCATGAACGACGTCTCTCCTACTCCTGAATATAAAAACTGTAGCCACACTTATGTGTTAGAAAACCTGCCCGATCTAAGTGCATTATGTACATTCCAACATGGCCGCTTCACTTAGCTTACGGGGAGGAAATAAACGCGAAAGAGAGAGCGAGCGAGAGAGAGCGTTATCAGATCGTTGTCCCTTCTTGGTTTCGTGCTACCCACAGTGAGCCCAACGTGAGCTTGTGGAAATGAGCTAGTTTGGTTTCCTGCGCTTGCCGTAGGGAGCTCCAGGGTGACAGTTCGACAGTGTGCCGAGCTCTGATTGGTCGAAGCAGCGTGTTTGGTAAATAATATGGCTGTTGTCTGTGTCTGCTTTGTACAGAGACGGGATCCTGATGTGATGTTCGGCGGCAGAGGTACTCTGCTCAGCACAGTTGTTGGGTGGGGGAAACTGTGTAGGGTTCCCAAGGCTGCAGACCTTCTCGCAACACTTGTGTAGTGAGCAGAAGGGGCTCAAAAGAGCCTAGATGTGCTGAATTACCACTTGCTTCTTTTGGGGTGGGGCGCTCACCTGCGCTTATGCCTTGCTTAGTACCCAGAGTGCAGGAAGCCCTACGTGCGAAGCCTTACGTGTGTAAATCTTCTTCCAGTGCAGTATCTAGACGTCCCCGCCCCCGAGTAAACCGTGTTTGGTAATTTGCCTTTTAGCGATTGGTGGTGCTTTACATTAGTTCATGTAGGTTACATTAGCAGAGATCCATTTTAGGAAGAAGGCGTGATCATTCTGTAATTTTTGTTTAGTTAATTTTAGGGGAAGGTGGTAGTTTTGTCAGAATCTTAATGGGGATGTCAAATCAGGGACACTAGCTCGAGGTCAAGGCAGTTTGATCTGTCTTGCACTCCTATCCCACGCAAATCGGTGGGTTCCCTGGGTGTATCCCACTGTCAGAAGCATCACTGAATAGGCGCAGAGCTAAGTAGTATAAAGTTATGTGCTTTTTGACTAACAGTTTATTCAAATTATCCAATATTATTCCGATAATCCGTCGGAAGCAAGGGGAATTCGTAGGATGCTGAAAAGTTGCCATGCGAGAAAAAAGGTTATCTTTATCTGTTGAAGAGACGAATCGAAGTCTGTGGCTTGTTGAAACCTGCTCTGAAATTTATAGTTATGCAGACTACCTCTTCTAACCCCAAGTCTTATTCTCGCCACGCATCATGAAAAACAAGCTGAGAGATCCCATTCCCTAGAATACCGTTCGAATACTTTTACTTATAGTGTATATTGTAGACAAATATACACTATTTAAGCCATGATTAAGTTAATGGTATCATTCTCACCGTAAAGAAACACCCGTTGGCTGGTTGGATGACTTGAAGATATAAATATAATAAAAATAAAGAAGTGATTGGATACCAAGTGTGACACTGTTTTTATGGAGTGCCAGGTACTCATTTATCATACACTAGTCTGTTTAGAATTTCGCAACTACTCCTATAATCTCTTCCAGAATATTATTACCCAAAAACACAGACGTGAGACGTTTACGGCCGCTAAGCCAATAAAGTTAACAGCCAGACGCTTTCATCAGAAGAGAACTCCTAGAGTGGGAGGTGTACTTGGATAAAGCTAAAGAGGTAATATCAGATGTATAGTTAAGATAATAGGAACGATATTCAAGTAATTTAGTCTCCTTGGAGACACAGACAAAGAACAATTATACATTAAGTAAGTTTGGAATATGCCCTCTGAGTCATACATATTGCTAGAAAGAATTAAGATGGCGATCAGATAGGATCTGTAGGGTGAGTTTCGCACCCATCATAATCTGACAAAGGTGTAAGGTTCTTTAACTGCCCCAGACCTTTACCAAAGTACCGTTTTGATACATCACATGCAGAAGGAACACTGGGCTGTTTAAGGTCCCCAAACTGCTTAGTTTGGGCATGGGGCATCGCCCATGTTGGAACACCAGAAAGTACATCTTTCAAAAGATAGGAATGCATTAAAGGTAGTGTCTAGAAAGTGAAATTGTACCAAATGGCCTCAAAACAATACAACTGGGGTAAAGCATGGTTAAAACCATACAGAGTGCGAAGAGTGCACGAGGCACCTGAGGCTAAAAGGTAAAATGGGGAGAGCTGCTATATTATATGTGCCCTGGATATTTGATCATTTTTGCTTTATTCTGTTGGCAATTCTGTGGAGGTGACTTAGGGCCTGATTTAGATATTGGTGGACGAGTTACTCTGTCACCACGGTGACAGATATCCCGTCCACCAAACTGTAAATCCCATTATATCATATGGGATTTCGATTTCTGTGGGTGGGATATCTGACAGCGCTGTGACGGAGTAACTCATCCTCCAATATCTAAATCAGGCCCTTAGTTTCTAGGAGAATTGGTGCTAACTGAGCGATAAGAACTCCTGATAGAGAAGAGCTCATGAGGCACTTTGGTTGCCTGGATATTTTAAGTTAAAGTCACAGAACTTTGCTTTGAAGGGATTTAGGGCCTGGTTTAGAGTTTTTGCGGAGGGGCTCTCTCCGTCACAAACGTACCAGCTACCCCGTCCGCTATATTACATGCTCCATAGGCTATAATGGAATTGTTATATGGCAGATGTGCTATCTGTCACGTTTGTGACAGAGTAACCCTCACCGCCAGACTCTTTAAATCAGGCCCTTAATCCATGGGAGAACGCTGATGCAGAGAAGAGTGGTAAAACTGCAGCTGAGTGGGTCCCAATGGACATTGTACGCTTATACCATTGAGATTTCCTCTCTTGATCTTAGCTAAGCTTGGACGCGGTCTTAGGGTGGTACTGTACGCCAGAGCATTTCTCCAGGTCCTGGGGGAGTCATTTGTATCAAGTTGTGAAACTGTAGCTTAGTATTGGCATTCCATGGCTCGAGGCATTAATGCATTGTTTGGAACCGAAAAAGTTTCCTATTTGGGTCCTGGCAGTCTTGGGGTATCGAGATCAACAGGCCTTAATCTGGGGGGTGACCTTAGTCACAACAGTAAAAGTGATAGCTGTTTAGACTAGAAGGTTTTAGCACTGTTACTCCCTATGCTAGCCATGTCGTAACATGCACTCTATGCACCAGCTTAGCAATAGGAAAATTATGATAGTAAACAACGTTCTTTCCACTGAAAAAGGTTAACTGAAACAGTGCTAAACTTAAGCCATTCCCTCATGGAAAGGGAAAGTGTACCGACTCTGAGAAGACTCATATATAACATAGAACTTTCTTTCTTAGCAACCAGCATTTCAAATTGGAATTTGTAAAGCAGAGGTAATGTAGGCTCCTAGCCAATTCATGGCAAGACAACTCAGTGGCCAGGGTTTCAATACTGCAGCAATCGAAGTTTAAAAACACCACACATCCCACCATCAAATACATCAGTTACCCAAAATAATAATTGGATCCACGTCACTGTTTATGCTTGTCCAGGGCTCTACATTGATTTGAGGCCCAAGTAATCCCACATCATTAAAAAAACATATTGTCTTTGCCCTGACTTAGAAAATCCAGGAGCCCATATCTATACTGAGCAGCACGGTAACACCCTCAGGTGCTATGTAGATTACTGTAATGTTACTCAGCGGAAGAAGCATAACGGGCATGGGGACCCATGCAAGTGTATGGGATTGTTTTCCACCAGGGCAGATTGGGAGGAGGCTCAAGAGTATCTTGCCTTCTGTAACCCACACCTCTGAAAAACTGGGACACAAGGTGAGCATTCCTGATGCTGGGCTCCGAGAAGCAAGTGCACATAGTAGTCGCAGAGCAGCAAAGGTCTCTCATTGGGTAGGCATTGTTTACTAGGAGCCTCCTACTCTGTCCTGATTTTTCCTCTTCTTGGTTTAATTAGTAGATTATTTCTTATTCTTAAAATGACTCCTCTTTAAGCAGGTTCTCAATGAAGCTCTCTTCCAGCTAAGCCACTAGTCTGATTGCAGAGTCAGGCCCTTTTTGTTTGCAGCAGTCCACCTCCTGTTGTCACTGGTGTGTACATATCAGGTAAACAATTTAGACTTGTGGAGCTCAAGGGCACTTAGGCAATCTTTGTTTAAAATGTATTGATGATGTTCTGGACACACAGGAGCTTCCGTCTATTGCAAGCTTCCATAATTTCCGTAAATCTTCTTTTTCGGCATTGGCTTTCACTGGGTAGCGAGGTCAGTGAGTCAAAGGTTATTTGTGAACATTGGCTTTGAGTTAGAATAATCGTTTCAGATAGTACATCTATCTCATATAGTAATTTGAAATTTCAGACAGTGTTATGTCTCTGACAAGAGAAACATTTTTTTCTATTAAGTGTAAAATTATTTGCATGGATGGTCTTTAGTCCTCCTTATGACAGTATTGTCTGTAAGTTTATGTGGATACCTTGCTTCATCTACCAGCCTTACGTATCTGTTGCATGATCATGGGGATTGACTTCACAAGTGCTGTCAGGGAAATACTTCCACAGTGCAATGAATGGTTTCTGTGGCAATGCAAGCATTCACACCTTATAGTCTCATTCAGTTCTGATGAGTGCACATCTGATGTGGCAGATGCTGTAAGTAGCAGGAGGACCCTGGACTTCCGGAACTTATTTTGTGCAGGGACTCATACTCTTTCACTTGACAGATGCCACATTTGCAGTACCTGGTGCAGAGTTAACTACCTTTGTGCATGTTGGTACGATTACTCACAAAAGGGAGCCTTTGCAGTAGCGAGGGTTTGATGGCGCAGTGTCTTTTGTAATCATGGAAAGGCAAATCAACAACAAAAAGAAGGAAAGTGTCACAGTGCCCTTGGCAGAGTCATCCTAGAAATGCTGATATTTCTTTTGCCACAATGATGGCTATAAGGCTCTTGCAGTTTTTGTCGCTTCTTGAGGAAGGTGCAACCGCATGGAATCAAGTAGATTGTGGTTAGGCTGCAAAGGTTGAGGACCTCAAATGGTAGCACAACACTAGCCAATTTACGGGGCCAAACACATTGGAAGATCCTAGAAGGGACAGAGGTTATGGGAAGTACCTTTTGGGTTTGGTTGTGTGTCCTGATGGCATAATGACTGAAGGGAAGGGGTGATGATATTCTTCTGTGGGTGTGCATTAGCCCAGAGCAACTTCTTACCCGAGACAAGACCCTTCTTGTTGAAGTGTAAGTTGTGATTGAGTGCGAAGGCAGCGTCGGAGTCAAGAAAGGTTTTAATGGAGGCTTATATTTGGGGCGGGGTCCATAGAGCAGCAGGAAATTGCATACAGCGGTATGAGAAGATAAGCACCTAATTACAGTGCATTCACTCTGCAGCAGAAACATCGATGAAGGCGCGTTTGCAGGTGATTGGTAGTCCTCTTTTGGTTTTCCTGGTGTCAGTTTTGCATCTTGCAGTGACGTTTTGGAAAGTACGGACAACATTTTTTTACCCTATTCATGCTTCCATTACAAAGACGAGGGCCAGCTGGTAGTCTGAAATTAGTTTGGAGATGTTCAATCTAGTCTTGATCATGCATCTCCAGTTACTGCGGTTGCAGGACAGGGGATGCTTGGGGTGTGGGAGTAAGAACAAGAGTAAGCGATCTAGAGGGAAAAGAAGAGGGTGGTCACAGTTTTCTCCAAGAGGCTCCGGGGAGTTTTTACAGAGTTTGGGAGATCGGAGGAGGGATGAGGCAGTTGGACAATGCTTGTCATAGGATGCAGAAGGAAGGAGAAAGAGACAGGACAGGTGATGGTTCTGGTGACGTGATTAGGGAGACATAAAGGAGGAACTGGTGAGGAGAACGTGATTATTTGTGGTTGTAAGGGGTGGGGTTGGCCAACAAGAAAGAGCGGGGAAGAAGGATTGGATTAGGTCTCAATGTACAGAGTCTACAGACAGTGTATATTTAAGTGGAAAAGTCACATACGAGGCCTTTTTGATTGAGATAGAAAGATTTGTATGAAGAAGATAAGTAGAGATTGATTTGTGGAACAAGGGTAGTAAGGGTGAAGGAGGAAACGAGGTGTGTTTGGAAGGGTAGGGTAGCAGGAGAGGGAAAGTTGAGGGGCGGGGGGGGCTAGGAATTCCATTACCCTAAGATGAGCGTGCCCTCCTCCCTTTTTGTGAAGAGGACAGATTGGCATATTTGGAATCAGAGTATCTCAAGCAAAAAGTAAAATCATCCAAGAAGACTTGTAGAGGCACATTATGTTTCTAAAGTAGAGATTCGTATTACGTTTCAGCTTTTCACATTGCCTACCATGAATCTGTAACTCAGTGTTTCGTGTGATGCTATTCCCTCCTTTCCTTCAAGTGGTATAATCTGTGTTTGACCCCTCCCGCATGGCTCATGTATTTTTCCTCACAAAATGCTAATGGAATTGTTCAAAGGTATACCTTTTGTTCGGCCCAGATTTCTCATGGTTCTTAACCAAGTCATATCACCTTTATGTTTTTTTTGCACACGAAGCTCACCTGCCTCTTGTTACTGACAATATTTCCCACACAACTCTTAATTCTTATACATTGGTCTCTAATGTTGCTTTTTAAAGATGCCTAATACTAACACGTCTCTCTTTTTTATACTGTTGGATGTGATCAGTAGCCTCTCATAGCCATACTTCAATGCAGTCATTCTTTCTTGTTTCCCCATCCACCGTACTGTGTCCTAGTCCTTTCTGATATATTTTGATATTGTCTCTCTTCTTCCTTAGGATTACTCCTTCTCATTTGTTGATCTGTCTGTGTTTGTCACATATGAATGATTTAAGAAGCTTGCGGAGCACAGCTCTGTGAACGGAATCACGCCAGCCAGCATTCTCTTAGTGAAGGAGTAAGCCCAAAAAGAATTTAGAAAAGGTGAGTTTTGTTTTTAGGTGTAGTTTACATTTTTATATATTTCCCTACGTTTTTATGCTTATCTTTTATTCTCCTCCCCCTCCCATCCTCCACACACCACCACTTTCATCACCACAACCATCTCCTTGTCCTCTTCTTCCTCATTGTCCCCTCTCCTCGTCCCTCCTTCTTTTCCTTCTGCTCTTCCTCCTTCTTCGCTTCCACCTCTCATCCCCTTAGGCCTGACCCATCTTCCCTTTTCATAATTTTTCTGTTCCCTTCCTCCTTATCCACCTCCCCTTCTTCCCCCATCTTCTCTCTTTCCTTCTTGTCCCTGGTAGGGAAAAACAGTGCTTACAGGGAAGTTTAAGCATACTAGACGTGTAGTCACAGAGAACTGCCTTTGGAGTGTTTCTGATTTGGTGTAAATCTAGCAAAAAGAACAAGTGATGGACGGAATGCTGAACATTGTCAAACATTCACCCCCAGTAAAGTGATCTGGGCCTAAATCCATCGTTTTTTTGCTGCCCATGCCATTCCAGTTTGGACCCAGCCATATGCAAATCAGTCTTGACCCTGCTCCCCATGGGAACAGTCCAGCCCGAATTGCTAGGCCAGGTCTTCCCTGGACTGGAAACAAGCACCCTGGGACCGGTTTCGGGGTTTCACCCCTCATCAGCCAGGCTAGCTTGAATCCAGTGGCATGGGAAGCACGGGACCCACGTCTGGGCATACCCTTCCCACTTAGGGCGACAAAGCAAAAACAACAAGTGATGGACGGAATGCTGAACATTGTCAAACATTCACCCCAGTACAGTGATCTGGGCCTAAATCCATCGTGTCAGCGTTCCGTCCATCATCCTTTTGTGTTACTTATGTTGCCCTAAGTGGGAAGGGTATGCCCAGGCGTGGGTTCCTTGCTCACTGTGCCACTGGAATCAAGCTAGCCTGGCTGAAGAAGCGTGATACCCTGAAACCGGTCCCAGAATGCTTGTTTCCGGTCCAGGGAGGACCTGGCCTGGCAGTTCGGGCTGGACTGTTCCCATGAGGAACAGGGTCAAGACTGATTTGCATATGGCTGGGTCCGAACTGGGGTGGCATGGTGAGCAAAAGAACGATGGATTAAACCCAGATCTGTGACTGGGGGTGAGTGTTTGCATTGTCAGCACTCCGTCCATCATCCTTTTGTGTTACTTATGTTGCCCTAAGTGGGAAGGGTATGCCCAGACGTGGGTCCCTTTCTCACTGTGCCACTGGAATCAAGCTAGCCTGGCTGAAGAAGGGTGATACCCTGAAACCGGTCCCAGGATGCTTGTTTCCGGTCCAGGGAGGACCTGGCCTGGCAGTTCGGGCTGGACTGTTCCCATGAGGAACAGGGTCAAGACTGATTTGCATATGGCTGGGTCCGAACTGGGGTGGCATGGTGAGCAAAAGAGCGATGGATTAAACACAGATCTGTGACTGGGGGTGAGTGTTTGCATTGTCAGCACTCAGTCCATCATCCTTTTGTGTTACTTTTGGTGTAAATCTATCCAGAAATTAACAAAATGTCTCCAAAACCTGTTCATCAAAATATCTAAGCTTGTGTCTTTGATTTACCATTAAGATTTTTCCATATACATCCTGAAATCTAGTTGGATGAATAGGCTGGCCATGGCTGGTTATGACTGATTATGATTTGCGTATTAGCCAACATAATTTTAGAATCACTACGCTGTGACAAAAAACACAGCAGCAGTCATTGGAGTATTACGGAAGTGATGAGTTGGTGCTTTTCATACCAGAATACGTAAGGTGATTTTTGAAGGGAAAGAAAATGACCTTATTCCCTAACTAGTCTTTGATTAGCTGCAGGACTTTCAACTCCTTCTGGGTCGAATGCCAATATGCGCAATATTTCATTCCCACTCCTGTTTCCATGTCTTCAGTAACGCTAACCCAAGTCCCAACTCTAACTTGAACTATGCACTGGTACCAGTAAGTATTGGGCACAAACTATGCTCTGCTCACTGTTCCATTTAGTGCTGAGTACAACCATAAATAAGATGTTTTTGGATTGCTTATAGCTTTTGTCTTGGGCAACAGATTTGTATAAAAGCAAAATATATCCTTCTGTGTTTAATCTTGGGCATATACCATCAGGAATGCCAGTAGACCGTGATCTGTAGGCACTCATAGTAAGGGTACTGGTCATAGGGTTGGACTTCTCTGGAGAGTGCTACCGGCTTTGTTTAGTCGGCACAGTGAACAATGATACTGAGCAAAGGGTGGAGCCAAATATGTTGTTTTTCTAGTGGTTACTTGACCTTTCCAAACAAGGGGTAATGGAAGGTATACTACGGCATAGTGCATGCCCTGCCCAGTGGGTACAGAAACCAGGGCCACTAATCAGAGGTCGTTACCAGAGGCCACGTCTGTGGCCAGAGAAAACTGCTCTTGGGCACAGATTCTGTGCGTCTGTTGTGGGAATGAGTGCTTAGCCCAGGGCGTGGTTAAAGGACATATCATTCAATCAGGCGTTGTCCAGATAACACATTTGGCATGTTTATTCAGCAGGATATATGAGGAAATACTCATGACTCCGATCTTAAGGACTATCTGAAAAAATAACTTATTTTAGATTAGAATATAAATTGGCACAAAATAAAAATGGATCCAGGCTGTTTAGCTCTTGGGTGGTACACTTACATCAAGAATTTTTCTGTGTCTATTCCTTTTTTTGCCTGCAAAATATCTATTCATTTTTTGCATATTGTAGTTAGCCTTATAATTAATAGAAGGCCTTCTCCAATGGTCTTAGCTCTAGCTATGCGAATTTGTTAATGCAAGTCAAGACTCCCCTTTTCCCGGAAGCTCTTTTGAAGACACAAATAGGCACTGATGATACACACTGTAAGTGTGCAATAAACTGAGCCTTTTCTCCACGCACCGCCAGTACCTGACGATGAGGCTGTATAGCAGTTTACTTCTCAGTAGACTGGTAAGTAAATATCGGGTCCCGACTTCCAGTCGTTATTGACAATTACAGCATCCTTCCTAAGGAGTGTGCCTTATTTGATCGTCCATGAGATTTAACTACCTATCAACATAGAGATATCTACAGTGCATCCCTTACTACTTGGTCCTACCCCGCCACATGAACCTCTTGTAGCCCATTTCTAACTAATTGTTCGTACAGGTGTCCAAATTCTTCCCATTCCTAACGAGTTCTTGTTAAAAGTCTGTAGAGTTTGAAACATCATCAACAATATGACAATTAAACTGATCGTTATTCCCCATTTGTTGTTCTAGCTCGGGCCATAGTCCTTTGTTTTTACAATATGAAAGCACAAATGGAACAAAGCACGCTGCTTCTCTTATTTGTATGATCACTGGGTACAATGAGCACTCTTTTTTCATTTTTTTCTAATTTCATTTCTACTTGTACTGATGGCTGTCTGCAATTGAACTACCTTTTGCATATATAGTGGCTAGGCCAGTGATTGGCTGGTTCATTTATAACATTAATTGTCAACAATAATTTACTTACTATCTATAAAAGCATTCCATTACTGAATGAATTTCTGATGAACTATTATTCTATGGAATAAAAAAATGCAAAGGATCTCAGTTGAGCAGTATCTTCTATATTTACTGTCTTGATTTTTTCCTTAATAAAACCCATGATCTTCCACATCAACCATTTTGGAGAAATAAAAATGAATCAGTTTTATTCATTCTCCACAACGTTGAGCCATAAAGGCACGAGATTGTACTTTTAGTAGAAACATACCTATGGGCCTGCAAGTGGACATCCCAGTCTTAGAACCATACATTGCAAGAATATGTTGGTGTTATTCAACCCATGTTGGCACTTTTCTTCCGGAGTTACACATTTGCCGCTATTTAAATCTTACACAAGCTATTCAAATTCCAAAACTAAGTCTCAGCGCTCTGCCCAGTATAGATTTCCTATTGCGGTGTATGGTTTATATTTCTTGGAATTCGGGTTACGTTTTTCTTTTCGGAAAGGCATTCTTCCTACATGTGAAAAACAGTGTTTTCTTCAGCATAGAGCAAACATAGCAAGGGGACTTATTTTAATTTTGGAACATTCACTGAAACTCTTTCTAATGCTGAGGCTAAATCATTTATGACTTTGTTGAACAATGTGATAACAAGCAACGCGGGTTTAACTGAAAGACACATTCACTTGTGGCTTTACAAAAACAGCGTGATAGTCTAATTTAGTGCAGTATCAATGTATATCATAAGAAATTGTCAAACATCTTCCCAACCTCGAAAAGTAAGGATATTGGTCGATAATTGTCTGCTGTATGAAGATTTTTTCTCCGCCTACACGGAGGACCTTGGATCCGAATGAAAATTGAAATATGGCGTTAACCAAGCATTAGCAGTTATATGACACTCAGGCCCTTATTACGAGTCTGGCGGTGGCGGTCAGACCACCGCCAATGCGGTGGTCTAGCGTTCACATTATGGGGGTCATTACAACCCTGGCGGTCTTCGACTGCCAGGGCTGTTTTGGTGGAAGCACCGCCAACAGGCTGGCAGTGCTTCCAGAGGGGATCACGACCGCGGCGGAAGCGCCGCGGTCTCACAGCCGAGACCAGCGGTTTCCCTCCACTTTTGTGCCGGCGGGAGTAATCCTCCAGGGCAGCGCTGCCCTGGGGATTACGAGTCCCCCTCCCGCCAGCCTTTTCATGGTGGTAAGAACCGCCATGAAAAGGCTGGCGAAAAGGGGAGTCACGGGGCCCCCTGCCACGTCCCCGTGCAGCTTTTCACTGTCTGCTCTGCAGACAGTGAAAAGCGTGACGGGTGCAACTGCACCCATCGCACAGCCGCAACACCGCCGGCTCCATTTGGAGCCGGCTCCTGTGTTGCGGCCAAGATCCCCGCTGGGCCGGCGGGCGGAAACCAGGTTTCCGCCCGCCGGCCCAGCGGAGATCTCATTATGGACGCGGCAGGAGTGTGGTCGCATTGGCGGCCGCCCGGCGGTCCAACGTTGGCGGGCAGCGAACGTGCCACATTAAGACCACCAGTATGCCACTTTTTCGAAGGCCTGGCAGTGCCGGCGGTCTCAGTCCGCCAGGGCAGTGGCCCTGGGGATTACGAGACCCCCCTCTGCCGGCTTTTACATGGTGGTTGCACCGCCATGTAAAAGCTGGCAGAGACGGGGTGCCCGGGGGCCCCTTGGGCCCCTTGGGGACGCCTGCACTGCCCATGCAGTTGGCATGGGCAGTGGAGGGGCCCCCATGGCAGTGAAAAGCGCGATGGGTGCTGCTGCACCCAACGCACTGCAACATTGCAGCTGGCTCTATTATGAGCCAGCGTCAATGTTGTGGGTTGTTTCCTGTTGGGCCGGCGGGTGGAAACTCTGCTTCCGCCCGCCGAGCCAGCAGGAAACTAGTAATAGCCCTCACGGTCAGGTCACTGGTGGTTTTCTGACCGCACGGCTTCGGCGGACGGGCTTTTCTGTTCGCCAAAGTGGTGAAGAGGGTCTCAGTGTTTTTTCTGACTGTGTTTTTTCACCTTAACTTTCAAAATCACCAGCCTATTTTCAGCTATTGTAGTAAGTAACTTAACCCAACTCTTTTTGATATAGCGTTCATATTTGCTCTTAACCAGTTTTTTATATTCTGTCCTTTTTTTAGCTATGTGTTGACCATTAGAGGCCACATGTTCTTTAACAACAGTTGTAAGGTGTGCAGTCCTACGTTCTTTATCATGCCATCTTTTATTTGCTTTTTGCTAAAACATTTTATTTGCATTTTCCACAACAGAAAACAGTGTACACATGACCAAAGACAATATAGAATAGTACATTCATGTGTCAATCTGGTACACATCCCAAATAAAGGCGAAATTGAACATGTATCAGGAGATTATCAATGTAGATGGTGCATGTAGCTGCATAAGACTATCAAAACCATGGCCAGAAAGTGTCTTGGTGCTGTTTTCATCTCAATGAGATCCACTGATATTTAGCGACACAAACTCTGGCTTTCTACACAGCCTCCTCTGCCATGGCACATGTATCTATGTCTCCCCAACATTCACTAAGGGTTGGAGGGGCAGCGTTCTGCCACTTCCAAGCAATGTCTAATTTTGCAGTCAGGTAGGCCAGCCCAACCAATGAACGTACTATATGACCACCATCCCAGTCGTCCATAATCCCAACAGGGCGACTTTGTGAATATGTACTCTTGCCTAGTATGTGAAAATGGTAGAGCTAACCCTGTGAGGTGGAGGAATGTGACCTTCATATTGTTACAGTGCCATCAAGCTGCCAATGTGGATCTACTCATCCTGCACAGCTTGGAGGAATTAAAGTATTCTAGGTGCATGTATTTCAATGGATAAATCTGACACACGAGAAAATAGCCATGAGTCTGGGGGCAGTTTTGAAGCTCGCACCTTGCCTCGCCTCTTAATGGTAAGTGCATGCTTGGCCCAGTTGCTGAGGTCCCGTTCAACAGTGGGGCAATGTTGAGGCTCTGACCCAGTCCCTGGACAGGTGTGATCATCATGCCAAGCTATTTAAGATGAGCAGGGCCAATTTTAGTTCTGATATGTAGATGATTTATGGAGGTTCTCCAACAAATGGATTTCCCCCAATTTACCTTAAGACTCGATGCATCCCATTATACCTGTAACAAGTGGAACATTCTTGGGATAGAGCATATGGGCCACTGAACGAACTTAAGGAGTTTGCCTGCATATGGGGAGATGTGTCTTCAAGAACCCCAGGCTACAGAAATCCTCAGAGACTGGTATCTTCCCTGATCCACTCCGCAAGGGGATCCACAACTGAGGGGAAGTAGGGTGGTGATAGGGGTTTCCGCTAGCGCATGCCAAGGTGAATCAGAAATTTTTCAGAAAGAGCACCATTTCCACAGACCTGGGCCTGCACTGAAGAGTGAAGTGTTTTCACAAACTCAAGGAAACTGCTACCAAACCTCATCTTCCCAAGCACTTCAAACAGAAAGGGCTAGTGTATGGTTTTGAAGGTATGTTATTGAACGCCGACTGAAGGATAGCGCTGCATTTCCCTTAAATCCATGGGTCTATGTTAGTGCTGATTGAACCCTACTAAGACAGTGCCTGGTGCTTCTGCCTGGCACAAAGCTGTTTTGGTCATTACTAATTAGGGTATGGATTTTCCCTACCAACCTGTTTGTTAGGATTTCCACAAGTATTTTAGTTTCTATGTTGATAATAAGTATTGGGCTGTATGAAGCACAGTGGTGTGACTGTGTCCCAGCCTTAGGAATAACTGTAATGGAGGATAACTTAAAAAAAGAATTCTAATACAATGCCATTGTTTTGCCTATTCGCATATCTGTAATTGTGTGTTGCAGTTTGATTTTGGTAAGGGTTATATCTAGCTTCTCAGTGTCTGAGAGAGCGCAGTGGGATGAGGAATTCAGAGGTAAGTGGATCCTCTTGCTCATTCAGGGATGATTTTTGTTTCACGTAACTCACCTCATAGTGCCTTGCGAAGGTTTGCTGTCTCAGCTGCCTAGAATATGGGCTTAACCCCCTGAGTTATCAAGCATTGGTATAATATTCGTATCTGTGCTTTTTTTGTAGCCAACCAGAAAAAAGTTTACCTGCTTTGTCACACCATGTGTATATTTTTTGTCATGCGAGGAGCCAGGCACTCTTGGCTGCACCTAGAAGATTGTTCCTGAGGGCATTGCTAATAGTGAGTAGAGATTGCAGAATGTTGCACTTGGCTGCTTTACCCACTGAGCTTTGAGGACACAGAGCTGGTCCCCCAGGTCAGCCAAATCCTGTCCTCTTTCTCTCTCCGTAATTTTGTATTCTGACATGTCCCAATACCTTATGGCGGTTTTAAGGGCCTCCCACATAGTGACATGTGACATGACTAACACCTTATTTACCTAAAAAAGTTCAGGACAGGCATCTCCAAGGCTGTGTGCTAGGTGGGTGTCCTGGAGCCACCTTACTACAGTGGATGAAGATGTGTATTTTGTCAAATTAGGAATGTAAGGCTTTTAGGGCCTACACCAAGTGCGTAATCTGGCATGTTTGACACTCTGCTAGTGCCTCCGAGGCTAACGATGTAGAAGACATGCCTTCAAACAAAACCATAAATAACCTAAACCTCTACCAGTTAACCAAACAAGGTTAACTCATGACCCCAAACATCCCACACCCCATACCTCTGTCCTTCAAGCATCTGTTGCCCTGAAACAAATCAATGCGTTGTCTTCCAAGACCAAACCTAAACAAAACAATTGGAGAGAAAAGAATAACTAGCGGAAGGGGTGAAGCAGTCCATCACCTTCCCTATAGCATCCACTATTGTTAAGGGCCAGCAGTGTTAGAGTTCAGCTATGATCTGTGCCCAGAAGACTTGAGGACATGCATCTGAGAAAGAGCAGCTGGCATATTTTTAGGACTGTCAGTGAGGTGGGGAAGTCTTTCTGAGTCCTGAACCCATTGATGAGTGCCTAGGGCCATCTTCCTCCAGGGAGCTTTCTACGGGAGTGTTGCTTATGTTGCCTTGATGGACTGTGTTCTGACCATTTATCGCTGTTGATGCACTCAGGTGGCTCTTGATGACTCACAATCAGGTGAGTTGCTCTTTATTCTGATGTAGGACTTCTATCTTTCCTCAGCGCGACCCAGGCCTTGTCAGGGAGTTGAAGAACAGGGATTTGCCACTAAAGTTAACCCTGAGACTTGCTGGAAAAATAGGTCACCTCCATAATCTTCAACGTTTGATCACTTCGGTGAAGGAGGGACCCTGCTGCTGCACAGCACATGTGTAGTTCAGGAACAGCATGATCTTGGTGTTCTCATAGAGCACAGCACCTGCAGCTCAGGCATCTGTGTGGATCATGTTCTGGGTGTCATGGTTGAGCTGACAGACTATAATGGGTGGGGGGCTGCCTGGGAAGCAGTCTTTGCAGCAAATCCCTGTGTGCCTGCTTGTGGCTGAAACTGTCCTGAGTGACCTATGAGTGTAACCAGTTGCTGAAGAAGGCCCTCATGCTCTGACCTCTATCCCTCCTGAAAAACTACCATCCTGATATTGTTTTGCCTTGCCATCCTTTCCGCATCCTCAACTGTATCTTAAAGATACTTGAAAGTGGCCGACAGCTGGGTCAAAATAGCCTGAATAGCCCAGATGTGTCTTCAACCTCAGATAGTCATGCTTCTGTCTCGGAGACTCTCTCAGCAGTGTTGCAAAGGTCCTGACACAAAAGTGCCAGGTCCACTCAGATTTCCCCCATCTTTCTATAGAGGGGCGTCCTGATATCCTTGATGTCCTGCAATATTGTGTCTTTGCCAGATGTAGTTGTGGCCTCTGCACCCAGCGCCAGGGCTGTTGCTGTGCCCCCTTTTACAGCCTTGCTTTAATGGTCCTGTTTAATCTGGGCCTGATGGCCGGGTCTCTTCATCACCATTGCAATGATTACCCCACCAAGTTAATTGTTCTTGCAGGGTTGTTTACACTTCCCCTTGCTCTTTGTACCAGGATATGTATCATATTTGGGTGGGGGATAGTAAAAGGGTGGCAAGCAAAAAACCTCATCAGGCCCTGGGCAGTATAACGGAGAGGGCCACGGGGCCAGAGGCCCAAGCCCTGCCATCACCCGGATCATGCTAGAGGCAGCCCAGGGACCATCCTGCAGTGGAGGAAATGCCACAGAGGGGTGATCATAGGGCCTCTTAAGGAGACAAATGCTCAGTGGCCTGACAGGGCCCAGTACTCTGTAGTCTCTAGCATCCTGGTAAGTTGCTCCGTTCTGCTGCCTGCCCTCCTGGTGAAGAATAACCATGTGAACCCCCCACTGAAATACTGCACCTCCCCGTACCCAGACATCACAGGTGCTGAACTTCGGAGACAGGACGCAGAAATAATGGGCCAGCACCGCCTCACTGACTGGGGTGGGGAGGCGACTGAGGAGTGGGCCGCATGCCAAGCTACAATCGCTAGACTATTCAGTAAACCTATTGCCAGACGTGGTCAAAGTTACAAGATGCCCAGCTGGGCCATGAGGGCCAGGGAACAGATCACGCTCCTTCTCAGGTCAGTTGCACACCAAGCATCACCGACTCTCGACCCATGTCGGTGCTGTCCTCCACCTTGCGCACCCATTGGTCCAGTAGTATCACTCCGATCAGGCCGTCTGCTATGTTTGCCCCCGCATTGGGAGTCTTCCAATCCCTAGCAAAGTGACTGGGCCTAGGACCAATCTCAGCCTGTTGGAATGGAAGGCCGCATCTGTCCCATGCCCTCCTTGACCGCCATTCTGCCACCAAAAGCAAGCACCCTGCCACTGAAGCCAAGCACTTGACCATTCCTGAAGTTGGTAGATGGGGCCAGCCACAGACCAGCTGCAGAACAGCTATCCAGGCCCTTAGTGGTCTTGTAGTCATTTATGTGAGATGGTGAGGAAAGTCAGTGGCCACATAAGAGTCCACCATCTTTGGCTGTCAAGCAACACCCTACATACCATATTTATGAACTGAACATTTTATTGTACATGGTCTCTGAGTTAATTTATTGCCACTATAAACAGCAATTTTCCAAATGTATTATTAAAACTTAATGATGGGCATTTTCTTTCATCATACAAGTGACAGAATTCTGACAATATCTTCATAAATTTGACAGGATATCTTTCCTCAACATGTAATCCTTCTGAGTGTATACATACGGGCTGACTAAGATAATCTGCTGGATGGGTTACTCCGTCACACATAGGAAATAATAGGATTTAGATTTCAGTCCATGGCATATCCATCACCGTTGTGACAGAGTAACCCATCCGCCAATATCTAAATTGGGCCCATAGTCTTTGTTACTTACAGAAAATACCACGATTTGGTTTATTTAATATTCACGTATGCTTTAGCAGCTTCACTCCCAAGCAGAATAGCAATAACTTGATCATAACCAATCTCTGATGTCAGCTGCACTTTACAGCCCATCATCCATCCTCTTGAAAATGTTGACTTGACAGAAGAAAGTCTCCTTTAAAGCCGCAAGACAATGTGGCATTGTTACTGTAGTCACCAATTACTTGATTTAGAAGCAAATAACTTGCATGTAAATTCACGGAACAAATTAGTAAGTCCTGTAACCTATGTGCCTGCCAACATGTATTAGTGACTCGTGGCTGGACGAGTCCCTGCCAGTCTCAATCGGAAATGCAGAATTATGGCATGGCTTCCACCCAGCGGTAAGCCTGCACTCTGCTGGGTGAAAGCTGCTGCCTCATTACTCGGTGGGTCAATAATGTTTAACTTATTGTAGAAGTCTGGGGAACCGTTTTATGTATATGATTTGCATTACGTGTTATAGAGGGCAAATTGTTTCCATTATGGTGACAACAGATACTGATAAACAAATTCCAAACACTCACAGTCAGAAAACCTTCCTGGGAGAAATTGTGAACACGCATCAATTCTATATTAGCAAATTATGCTGTATTTAGTTCAGATCAAGTACATGAATCACAACCACAGACGTTGAGTACATCACATAGATTTTTAATCACCCAGGAAGTTAAATAGTTCAGCATTATGTTTCAACGTTGGTAATCTCTTAGACTAGATGCTTAAAATTTATTTTGATTTTAGCCTTCTTAGTTCCAAAATAGAACTTATTTTTCCAGTGTAAACTCGAATACGTTCATTTTCACAGAATCTGCATTTGTGCACATTTCCTTTATGTCCATCCAAAAATATCTTATTATCATGTAAGGGATAACATGTTTTGTACTTGCCAAAACATGTACCAGTACCCTATTCTTAAGGTGTCTCATGATAATTTCAATATATAATTGTTTTCACAGGCATTATAACCAACAGATACCAGAAGAAGAGGAAAATAAATAAATCAATACCATATTCAAAGTTTGCACATTGGGTTTGAATCATCTGAGTTGTGGAGGTAACCATGTTTCCTGTTAATCCTTTTATTGTGTCTCTTCAAATTAACAGGAGGCTCAATAGATTGTTAATGTTGACACTGTGAAAAATTATTTCTAGATCATCTTTTGCGTTCAAGTGTTTGTTTAGAATAAGTATGCGCTATAAAGTTTTCAGGGTACACCTTGTTGGTTAGTTTAAGGGGTGATAATATGACTAATGTTTACAGATTTGGCTTCTGTGTCTTTTGGTTTTTCAATAAACAGCATTTTAATTTATTTTGCTCAGTCAATGCTGCAAATAGTATTTTGTTTCATAGCATAGGTTTCAGAATTTATCATATGTTTGTATTTGTGTACATTTCAGCAAATACACCTCTCCCTGCAGTATACTGTTAATATGGCTCAGAGCATGCAAGATTTACATTTACAGGAGATCAATAAGAATTATTTCCAAGGTGAGGCAATTATTGTTGACTCTCATCCTGGTATTTAATTTCTGATAGGCCGTATTTAAGAGTCATTCAAATATTAATTATTAATGGGATTTAATTTTTTCAAAGGATTTGAACAGTGCCTCATTTTCATTCCAAATAGACACCCCATCATTGTATTTCAGGGAGTGTGCAACGTTTCCAGTAAATTGTGGCCCCTCTGTTTCCAAGCAAATATTTCCCCTTTTATCCTATGGTCAAATTGTTGTATATTAATGTGTAAACGGAACCCATCACAGTTCTTCTCATTTTGCACAATTCTCAGAGGTTTTAATATGAATATTTGTGTTTGACTCCTTTCTCACTTAAACATTATACTTAAATTCCAAACATGCTTCTAAAAGCATTTCATGCAGGATTGATGTCCAATCCTAGTCTTTGGTGCGACATACTAATTACTCACTGAGTAGTCTTGTGTTGACTATGTAAGCTTATGAGTAAGTCGTGATTAAAACACTACTGCTTGAAGGAAATGTTTTAAGAATTGGACGTCAGTATTCTGGTGCAATTCACATCTAAGACAGGATTAAGACTCAACTCATAGAAAAGAAGATTGTAAATCTGTTCTAAAGAACCCACAAAAAGAGTAGTGCTCAGAATGAATAACACAATATATGTAATCATTTTAGGATTAACCATGTATTGTATATGGTAGTATTTAATGCTGAATCAATAATTTATGGACATATACAGAGGTAAAATACATAGTTATACTCCACATATCAGTAATGGAATCTTGCGAATATTATAGATGTCCACAGTGGTTTTATTAGTTCCTTGTGGATTTTAGGCAAAAGCATATGTTTCTAATTTCTTATTTAATTCCAGGAAAGTTAAATTCATCATGACCTAAAATGACTGCTGATAACTAATCCTAACCCTTTGTCACATTTCATATACTTTTTCACAAAAAAATAATTAGTTGGATAGCTAGGCTGTTACTCATAAGCGCCTGATTCCAGTAGTTGCCTCTGCCATGTAGTTATATGTGAATAATAGAATGACATTGCCTTTATATCTAAATTGTCTGATGGTGATAATCCAGTCATATCTTATATCAACCAGAATTTGTTTATGACCCAGCATTGTATTAGACCTATGCCTAGAGCAGAGGTCTTCAATCTGGGGGTCGGACTCCAAGGGGGGCCGTGGAGTCCTGGAAAGGGGGTCCCGCAGTCCCCCAGCCGATCCTCAAAATGCCTCAGCTGAACTTTGAGTCTCCTGTGCTGTGAAAGCCGCACAGACAGCTGAGGCTTTCCCAGGGGTCTGCTTCCTGAATGAAATGCAAATGTGCTCTATGAGCTCATCTGCAAATGTAAAGGGTGCTTGGGAGCAGCTTTAAATGATGGAATCACTCAAAGCTTTGGGACGAAAAATATTTATTCTTTTTGAGGGTAGTGCACAGAGTTAACAACTGGGCTGTGAAGTGCCTGCTTTTAATTGTAATTGTATTTCCACAGTGTTTACTTCACCTGGAGGTGTTGAAGGGACAGCTATTAAAAAAAAAAAAAAAAAAAAGGTATTGCATATGCTCTGGTATTACTTAAATCTACATTTTGTAACCACAGTTTTGTCTTAAACCTTTTTGTAGTGGCCTATGTTATACTGTGTGTAATGCAAGTATAAAATAATGCCTCACATATTCACAGTGCTTTCTGTCACAGTCTGTGACCTCATGGCACTAAAAATACACAAGTCACTATTCTCAGCTGCACTAACCAAGATTTCATTCTGTCGCTCTCTGGTTACACGCAGACCTCTGCAGTGCATTAACTAATAGAGGTTTCATAATGCACTACAGTGCATTTACCAATAAGTAACAACTTTATTTTATTTATTTTTCATTTAAGCTGGCTGTTATTTTATATGTAGCTATCTGACAGTGAAAGACCTAAAAAAAATGTAGAGAATATTTTGAGTTTATTTATGAGAGGCTTGCGCTGCTGGAGCATCACCTTTTTTGATGCTCCAGCGGCACAGGCCTCTCAATCATACCTATAAGGTGACGCAAAGCCTTCCTGAGTGGCTTTGAATGGCGTTGTAGATATGGAGAAAGGCAAAGCAGCGCAAACTGCTGCATTGCCTTACTTTGAGTCGAGGAGGCGTTCCATGGGAGTAGTGGTGGGTGTTCCCATGCAACACGCATGGATTTTGACGCTGCCCCAGATTTACAAAATCACTTAAACTGGAGCAGTGCCAACACCTTACGCCTCCCCAGAGAGGCATAATGAGGAGAAATGTTTTCATTTCTCATTGTTTTTTCCTCTTTCCATGTGTGTTGCTATCTGCCGCACATATAGAAAGAGGTACAATGCCTCTCTGGATTGTTTTTGCGCCGGAAGGTGCCCCTTCCTGCACAAATACAATCCTTCCTATATTGTCGCTAGGCACCAATTCTGCTCCAGCGCGGGGGAAAGGACAGGAATGCACTGTATTTCATAAATATGGTGCATTCCTGCCCTTTTGTATTGGCGTGGGGCAGTGTAGCAAGAAGACTTGTGGCACTCTCCTATGCCAAATCCTCATAAATGAGTACCTTTGTTTTTAGCCACACCCTTGACCACACCCCCACACTCACTGACCTTTGGTTTGCTAAACACTGTTTAATATTATTTCCTCACAGTAAAAATTATTTGCTGTGGGAAATGGGGACGTTTATTATTGTTGATGATGATTTGTACCAGCTTCTAGAAATTTTTATCAGAAGGTGGTCCTTATACCTAAACATTTTTAAGAGGGGGTCCCGGTATCAAAAAGTTTGAAGACCTCTGGCCTAGAGTGTCTTTAGTTTTAAAGAAATCCCTTCACCACAGGTCTCAAAAAATGTCAGTGCTTTGAGCATTGATCCATAGAGATATGTAGCATGATGGACTTTAGCTGGGAAATTACTGTTCCACAAAAATCAATGTGTCTTCCATCGCTTTAGGACGTTTGTGATTCAACAACTTAATTTAAAAAAAATATTGTTTCTTCTGACTTATTATGGTGGTGACACCTATTATTTTAATTTACTCCACTCATCCCTTGTCTGCTCCTCCAACTTGGCTACCGGAGTCACCCAAAATCTGTTCTTTTTCTTGTTTCATTTAACAGACTCTTACTGAATGGTCCATTGGTTCTTTGATTGGCTGGTTTAAAGCTACATTTCCAGTAAAACAATTTATTAGTTGTTGTATCATTACAGGTAGAGGGCAGGGCAGGTGAACACCATTCTGAGTATGGAATGTTCTTTCCTTAAAGCATTATCATTTGTACTGAGGAAAGAAATGAATGGCAAGTCATGCTTTTTAAAGTTCTGGAAAAGTCTCTTGAAATGTTTTACCTGAACATTTAGAATTTTCAGTTCAATTTTAGAAAAAAAAGTAAGTTACTGCTTTTTGCACTCTTTACTACAGATGCAAATGGCGTTTGAATATTTTCCATACCTGCTATCTGCAAGTGCCCTTGACCTTATTCATAATCTTAGGGCATGATTTAGATTTTGGCAGACTGGCTACTCCATCACAATGGTGACAGATAGCCCTTCTGCCGAAATCTATATCCTACAGAATATAATGGGATTTATATTTCATACCTGCTATCTGCAAGTGCCCTCGACCTTATTCATAATCTTAGGGCATGATTTAGATTTTGGCAGACTGGCTACTCCATCACAATGGTGACAGATAGCCCTTCTGCCGAAATCTATATCCTACATAATATAATGGGATTTATATTTCAGCGGACGGGCTATCCATCACCGGTGTTACGGAGTAACCCGTCCGCTGAACTCTAACCCAGGCCCTTAGTTTCCAAGACTGATGCACAAAATGTTGCTTTGAATCCTAATAACCTAGCCTTGCAGTACTTCAAACTTTCAGATATGCAAGGTGGATTGGGCAATCTTGGCTTACCTTCGGACTTAGAAAATTTCCATGGGAAAAGCCCAGGGGAAGGTAGAATTCAGCGAGGCAAGTCAGCTGGCTGTGTCCGCGGAGACGTCACTGGGGAGCTGCTGGATGAGGTCTTGGTGAAGCTGCTGACAATGGCAGGAAAAAACTGGAGAAAAGCTGAACTTCTATGCTGAGGAGTTGGTGGTTGTTGATTGGGATCAGGTCGTTATCGAGGCCCTTGAAGATTTTTACCTTCGGACTCAGACAACGTTTTGGAAGTTGAAAACCTCAAGCAGGAAGAAGCTGCAGGCTGTAGCCAAAGAGAGTTCCACGAGGCCGGACACTGTCACTGAGAAGTCCAGTTGAACTGGATTTGATGCTCTGAAGAAGAATGCAGCTTGAGCTACTGCAAAGTCTTACTGACCAGCGATGTATATTGGGCTGGTGGGTCCAGGTCTTCTGTTGGGTCTTCTGGCACCTTTTGGTTAACATTATTTTAAGTCCCAACGTTTAGGGGTAGATAGGAGCAGCACATTTAACTCCACTACCAAGGGACCAGAACCTGGGATGGGGGTACAACCTAGGGCGGTTAGGAGTCACTCCAGCAGGGGCCAGGTGCAGGGTTCAATGTCTCTGGATCCTATGTCCCTGTAGATCACACTGGAAGCCAGCCATTTAGCCCTTGGAGTCAAGTTTGGTGGTCCTAGGTTCAAGGGGATTGTCCAGTTCTCCTTTAAGCAGTAAGGCAGGCCTTCAGGCAAGAGGGTAGTTCTCTGATTACAACAGGGCAATCCTCTCAGGGTCCAGTCAGTCCTTCCAAAGCCTTCCAGTGGTCCAGGAGTATACCGAAGAGTGCTCTGAGGATCCAGTATTACTACCTGGTGCCAGCATTTCATGCCAGGGCATTTGCCTATGCTTCCCACAAATCTGGTCTGAAAAGTTCTTTCCTTGCCCTGCCAAGGTTCCAAGAAGTCTGGGGTGGCAAAAGACTAGTGTCAGACCCCTCTGTGTGTGCTGGAAGGAAGCCTTTTGAAGTGTAGGTGGATCAGGGAACAGCTCTGCCCCAGCCATCTTGCAGTGTTGTCCATCCTGCAATCACATTCTTCCCTTTTGTTTCACTTTGTGGGAGGAATAAACAAAGACCAACAGCAGAGCCATTGTTAGAACTAGGGCTTTTGGTTGTCAGAGTATGCACCCTGTACAAACAGGAACCACCACTCTAGTCAGGGTAAGGTAGATACACACTTAGGCATAACCTTGCTCACTCTTTGGTAGCTTGGCACAGACCAGTCAGACTTATCTAAAGAGGCAATGTATAAAGTACTTGTTCAACACACACACTCACAGTAACAGAACGAAAACACCACAAAACTACTCCACATAGGGTTAGAAAAATGTATTACATTTTTATGAGTAACGCAGGACCGGAACAACAAAAATCCAATCAGTAAAAGTTGAGAAATGGATTTGTAAAGAATAAACCTAAGTTAGTGCTTTGAAGCCAGTAGCGCTAAAGGATTACTTGAGATTGTGCTAGACCGGGGTAAATCCAAAGTTCAGTAAAACTGTGATGGAGGGCAGGCCGGCTACAGGACCTATTTTTCAGAGTTGCGCAGCGTTGAAGATGCGTTAAAGATCAGGCACTGTTGGGCATGGAGGCATTGCGTCATCGTAGAACCGCGGGGTTGTAACAATGTGTTGGTGCAGAGCCACGCAAGGTTAGAAATGCGTTGGAATCCGGGGAAGATGTGTTGCGCTGTTGGCAGGTGGTGTTGGGGAACAACCGTGATGCGCTGCGTTGAGAGGAAATGTGCTGGTTCCAATCAGCGCAACAATCAGCATTTATTTCTTTGGGTTGCAGCACAGATACTCACTTCCAAGGGCCAAGGACTGGATTGGCACCACTTGGAAGAGCAGTACTTACAGCAGACAGAGTCCAGGTGCTGGATGCATGTTGCAGGCAGTCTTTGATGTCCCTGAAACTGCAGAAGAACAGGGTGCAAGCCAACAAGTCCTTGGAGTCACTCTGGGTTCAGAAGAGAGGTGTTCACTCCTTCCGCAGCAGGGCAGAGATCAGCGGGCAGCAGGGTAACTCACCAAAGCAGAGAGCAGTCTTTCTTGGAAAGCAGTCCAGCAGAGTGGCACTCCTTGTAGCACAGCACTCCTTACTCCTGGCCCATTGGTGGGGTCAGGGACCCAGTTCTTATATCCAAATGTACCTTTGAAGTGGGGGTGACTTCATAGAAGGGTCTTTGAAGTGCACAGAGGCCGTTTCTTCCTATCCCTGGCTCCAGACTATTAGTACGGGGTAATCAGCCATTTGTGTGGGGACAGGCACCCCCCATTCAGGTGTAAGTGTCAGCTCCCACTTCCCCCTCTTCCTGTCCAGGAAGAACTATCAGAATGCAGATGAGTTCCCTGTCACATCCACCCTTCCTGTGTGTGTTGCTGTCTAGAGGGAATGCACAAAGTGTAGCCGTCACCTACCCCAGATATATATTGGAGACAGGCTTCAAGGGACACACAGCAGTAATGGAAGAAAAGTGCCTACTTTCTAAAAGTGGCATTTCTAAAATAGTAATGTTAAATCTGCCTTTACCATTAAAGAGGTTTTATCATTACCATTCCAAAGATATGAAACATGATGCAGCTACTACTTTCAATTCAGGGATTACAGCTTAAAAGTTTATTAAGGAATTCCCAATGCTAGCCTATGAGAGGAGTAGCCCTCACAGTAGTAAAAATGACTTTGGGAGTTTTTCACTACCAGGACATGTAAAACTTAAAGGTACATGTCCTACTGTTTAGTTACATAGCACCCTGCCCTATGGTCTACCTATGTCCTCCCTTAGGGGTGACGTGTAATAAAACGGGAGGTGAAGTCCTAGCAAGTAGTTTTAAATGCCAAGTCAAAGTGACTGTCAAACTGTATACACAGGGCTGCAGTGGCAGGCCTGAGATGTGTCTAAATGGCTTCTTAAGTGGGTGGCACAATCAATGCTGCAGGCCCATTGGTAGCATTTAATTTACGTGCCCTGGGTACATGTAGTGCACTGTAAAAGGATATTAGAGGAAAATTAAATACACCAATAGTGGATAAGCCAGTGTTACTATATTTTAAGGAGAGAGCACAAGCATGTTAGCACTGGATGGCAGTAGTAAAGTGCACAGAATCCTAAAGCCAACAAAAATGAGTCCAGAAAAAGAGGAGGATGAAGGCAAAGAGTTTGGGGTACCCTTCAGAGAAGGTCACTTTCCAACAGCCATGCAATGTTGTGTCTCAGGACACTGGCAGAAAGCACATATGGTTAGGACAGGAAAATACCAACTTTCAAAAAGTGGCTGTTTCTGAATTGTGACTTAAAATCCTACTTCACCACTAAAGAGGATTTCAAATTGCTGTACATTTGGGTCTGAACATTACAGTTCTACCTGCTCCCAGTCAAACGTTACCACTTATTAAATGTAATAAGGTAACCCAATGTTATTCAATAGGAGGGATAGCCCTTACAGTTGTGAAAATTGAATTTAGGAGTTTTTCACTACCACCCACATGTCCATAAAATGTGCCGTGCCCTACGGGCCTTTAGACCTTTCCTTAGTGGTTCCTTATGTATATTAAAAAAGAAAGTTTAGGACTGGCAGAAATTTTATTTTGACATCTTGAAATGGCAATTTTAAAACTGCACTACAGGCTGCAGTGGCAGGCCTGAGACATGTTTTAAAGTGCTACTTAAGTAGGTGGCACAATGAGTGTTGCATGCCTAATACTAACGTTTAATTTACAGGTCCTGTGTACATGTAGTACTATATAGTAGGGACTTACAAATAAATTAAATTGCCTAGCATGTGGGCCATTTTTAGTATGTTTTAAAGAGAGAGGAGAAGCACTTTAGCACTGGTTTGCAGTGGCAAAATGCATTGAGTCCTAACGCCAACAAAAACAATTTCAGAAGACAGGAAGGTTGAAGGCTAAACGTTGAAATGAAAACCACACCAAGGATGTCAGTTATAACATTACATAACTCATAGCAAATTGTTTGTGATCCGGGCCCTCCATCTTCAAAAGGTGGTTTTGCATTAACAGATTTTTTAAATGTTTGCTTAGGTCATTTTGTGTTATAGAGTTTCTAAACATGTGTGCTGTGTTAAAACTTACATAAGTAAACATGAGCAATGTGCATAAGGTGCTGTTCTGTTTATGTAAAGCAAATGAAACATCATTATTTGAAAATAAAATAAAATGTTTTCTAGAAAAGCATAGCAACATATGGCAAACATCATTACATTTTTATTTTTCCCATTTTATATGGAAAAGTGTTTTCACAACTAGCTACATGCATATTTATATAACTGGGAATTACTAGGAACTACGTTTGTCCAGCTCATTGCATCTTTTGAATTTAATCTGTGTCAAATGCTTGAAAGGTAATTTTTTGTATTGCTTGGCATTCTATACAGTACACATTGTGTGCCAAGTTTCACCCGTAAATCTCTGGAAATTATAATGCTACTGATGTGTTCTTTACATAGCTTCAACACATGCAATATCAGAAATGGTTGCTGATAAGTCGAGAAGATTGTGTTCATTGTAGAATACATTTGGCAGAAAAACTCACCCACAGAAAAATAATACTTTCTGGTGTGTGTACCACCATTCCTCCAGATTCAAGCTGTTCATCTCATCATGCCAACCTTCGGACTCTGTTCGTTCTCCCCAAGTGGTGTCGTACAAACGTCTTTTTGTTCCGCTGTCTTGACTGCTTTTACTTTGGTCCTGAGGTTTCTATTTTCCTGGCTTTACATAAGATTGAGTGGATTCTACCTCCTTAGTGTGTCCTTCATGGTTTCCTCTTTGGAGGTTTGTCTCTTATTGGCTCAGTTTCCTGCAAGTTTCCGACAGATTTTTTTCAGGTGTGTGTTTGCATCACTCCATGCTCGTTGTCTTTCCCTTTGGCCCCGGGGGGTTCGTTCACCTGATCGTGGAATCAGTTGCTTTTTAAGGCCTTTTGCCATGCTTCACCCATAGTAATGTTTGGGGCATTTAAACTGTGTTCTGCCTTGATGT
Source organism: Pleurodeles waltl (assembly GCF_031143425.1). Taxonomy (NCBI): domain Eukaryota; kingdom Metazoa; phylum Chordata; class Amphibia; order Caudata; family Salamandridae; genus Pleurodeles; species Pleurodeles waltl. The sequence goes on along the minus strand of NC_090449.1, from coordinate 569,071,791 downwards.
ACCCTCTGGACTTATGAACCTCCTCATACTAGAATGTACTTTAGATGTCCTCCAGGCTTTACAATGGCCTGTGTAGCCTTTTTGACAGGTTCTGCTTGAGGTGGCTTCCAAGGCCTTATGTCAGGATTTTAACATAGGGGCTCTTGGGGCCTTACAAGAGAGCTTCTCTGAGTGCCTTCCAAACCTTACATTTCTTTCAAGAGGTTCTCTGCCTGTCTGTGCTCACGGAGTCTATCAGAGCCAATGTGAGGCTCTTTTGAAATAGCTAACCTCTTCCTTACCTTGAGGTTTTAAAGGGGCACCCCCACCTTACACCAGAGATTTCTCTGAGATAGTCTCTGCTATCTAGGTTTCCTGTACAGAGTTCTATCCTAGATGTCTTTTGGTGATTTATCTTCCATGTTACCAAGGGGCACCTTTGAACCTTACATGCTGGCTTTCCACAAGGTGCCAACCTTTGGGTTTATTTTGTGTAGATTCTCAGAGGTACATTTTAGAGCCTTTTTTCTGGAGAGAGGTTTGTTCAGAGGTCTAGTTGCTAGGACCTTGCAACTTCTTTAGCACTCACACTTGAGTTGACTGTATGGCTGACAGAGTAACAGAGAAAGACCAGGTGGCTTGACTCATGATGGTTATGAGCTTTTTGTCATATGCCCCTTTTAGGGTCCCTTATCCAATCCAAATATGTAGTGATCCAAAAGGAAACAACTAAGCACTTTCCTGTACCCCAAGCCAGGGAAGATTATGCACGTAGATGCATTTTTAGGGCAGGGCGATATAACATTTTTGTTATCGCTGAGTCCTGTTTGTGTGTATTGTTAGGCTGGCCCTTAAGGTCCTCTCTTGTAAGGACAGATTTAGGTTTTCACACCTTACTCCTCCCCCAACCCTTGAAGTGGAAAAGATAAAAGTTGCTCTTCTTTGTATGGGGACAGTATTGAGTCCCTGAGATGTCCCAGACCAAGGGCTTTTTGTTCTGGCAGTCTGTCTGTGGCTATCACCTTTCTTCTGCTTTTCAGTTTTTTTGCCTGGGTGAAAAAACTACTTTGGGGCCAGATGTATCAAGAATGCCTTTTGCGAGTCGGAAATAGCGATTTTTAAGAAATCACTATTTCTGATTCGCAAAATGCAATGTATCACATTTGCGATTCGGTAATAGCGATTTCTTAAAAATCGCAAATGCTATTACCGAATCGCAAATTGCGATACCGGCCCCATTCGCACCTATGGGCCTGTAGGCCCATATTTGCGATTTTTTTGCATTTCCAAAATTGCGATTTCTTAACTGGAAATTGCAATTTTGGAAATGCAAAACCCCAGGGTGCTGGGGGCCTAAAGCCCCCTCTGCTGCACCCCAAAATGTTTTTTAGGACATGTAAGGTGCACACATGCCAAAAGGGCATGTGTGCTTTACATGTACATTTTAAAAATGCATTTTAAATGCATTTTTAAAATTTGCACATGGTTACCACCAAGTTCAGCTTGGTGGCAAATAGCGATTCCTTAATGCCCAATTCGCATTAAGGAATTGCTTCTTACCCGTGCTTTAGAAATCGCAAATAAGGAATCCATATTTGCGATTTCTTATTTAGAGAGTCGCAATTTGCGACTCTCTAAACAGGGTCGCAATTTTAAAGAATCGCTATTTTAGCGATTCCTTAAAATTGCTTTCAGAATGCCTTTGATACATTCTGAAATGGCTTTTTGCATTCGCAAACGGGCATTCACACCGTTTGCGAATGCAAAAAGCTTTGATACATCTGGTCCTATGTTCCTTATTCCTGATCTTCCCATCCAGTAGACTAACATAGGTCCTGTGATGTAGGAGATGGCCTGCCCATTCATAGGTACATTCATGGCACTAGGCCTTAGTTTGTCAGTGAGGTGAAATATTATACAAGGGTGCAGTATTTTATATTGTACTCCTTCCTCTGTAGATATTGCAAGTGTCAGAGCATGAAGGTTACACTCACAAAAGCAGGATGTAGCGCCACATGTTCTCAAGAAATCACTGTTCATGACATATGGTTGGGTACTGTCACTGCAAGAAATGCCAGAACCCATGGAATACCCATTAACTTGGGGTACTTACTCTATTAAATACCTGGGAATACATCTCCATTCAGTCAATAGGAATAGATCCGATTTGGTGTAGTTGATCAAGAGTCCGGAAAATGTTCCATACTGTATAATTTCACAAATCAATGGAAGAATATTTTCAGGGAGAAAGAGCAATATATCATCAGCGTACATGGAAAGTAAGATGGGGCCACAGGAAAGTTGTAGGCTCCAGTGGAGATGCCGGTCCTGAAGGTGGCGGGCAAGGTGGTCTGTTAGACATTGGGACTCTGGTTGGCAGTCAGTTTGCACTCTAACCAAGCAGGGGCCCTCACTCTAGTCAGGGCAGTAAAGATACACACTCAAGATAACTCCTGCTCACCCCCTTGGTAGCTTGGCACAATAGTCAGGCTTATGTCACAAGCAATGTGTAAAGTATTTGTACCATCACACACAGTAATACAGTGAAAACGCTACAAAATGGACACCGCTCCAGTTTCTAAAAATAGGTAATATTTATCTAAATCAAAAAATACCAAAAAAACAAAAATCCAACATACACAAATCAAGATATGAATTGTCAAAGTGAAAAGATTCTTCCTTCATAGAAAACAATGGAAACATGATTTTACACAAAGTACCTGGTTTGTGTCAATACAGCAGCACGGGCAAGCGTGCATCGGAAAAGTCAGCGATGCGTCGATTCCTTACTCGCAAGTGAGGCCGTGCGTCGTTTCTTCTCTGGTCGTGTAGGCGATGCAGCATTTTTCTCCCTTGCAAGAGAATGATGCGTCCATTTCCAGACAGGGCACCTCGGATCCGCGCAGGTTCACAATGACTTTGACACCCAGCGTTGATGCGTGTGAAATCTGGTCGCCCGGTGTTGGAAAACTGTGCTGTGTGGGGTTTGCGTCGTTATCAGCAGCCGCAAGCGGGTGTGGCTTTGTTCCTCCAGTCGCGATGCGTCGTTCTCCCAGCCTCAGTGCTGTGTTGATTTTAGCTGCAAAGTGAGTGGCGTGTTGTTTTTCACCCTAGTTGCAGGTGGTGCAACAAAATGTGTATGGATTTTAATCTTGATTCTGATAGCTTCTCCTTTCAAGGGCCCAGGGACTGGATGGGGCACTATACGGCAGCGCAGGAGTCTCAGCAGAGTCCACTGTCTTTGATGGCCCTGAGACTTTAAAACGGGAGGCAAGCTCTGTCCAAGCCCTTAGAGATTCTTCTCAAGGAGGAATGCATAACAAAGTCCATTCTTTGATCCCTTTTACAGGCAGAAGCTGCAACTGCAGGATAGCCTAACAAAGCACAGTCACAGGCAGGGGCAGCACTTCTCCTCAGCTCTTCTCCATGGCAGAGGTTCCTCTTGAATCCAGAAGTGATCTAAAAATCTGGGGCTTTGGGTCCACTACTTATACCGCTTTCTGCCTTTGAAGTAGGCAAACTTCAAAGGAAAGTCTATGTTGTTATCAAGATTCTGCCTTTCCCATGCCTGGCCCCAGACACACACCAGGGGTTGGAGACTGCATTGTGTGAGGGCAGGCACAGCCCATTCAGGTGTAAGTGACCACTCCTCCCTCCACTCTAGCCCAGGTGGTTCATCAGGATATGCAGGATACACCCCAACTGCCTTTATGTCACTGTCTAGAGGGGATTCCCAAACAGCCCAACTGTCAGTCTGACCCAGACAGGGAATACACAAGCAGGCAGAGTCACAGAATGGTTTAAGCAAGAAAAAGCTTACTTTCTAAAAGTGGCATTTTCAAACAGGCAATTTAAAACCTATTTTACTAAAAGATGTATTTTTAAATTGTGAGTTCAGAGACACCAAACTCCACATTTCCATCTGCTCCCAAAGGGAAACTGCACTTAAAAGATATTTAAGGGGAGCCTCCTTGTTAACCTAAGAGAGAGATAGGCCTTGCAACAGTGAAAAACGAATTTGGCAGTATTTCACTGTGATGACATGTAAAACACATCAGTATGTCCCACCTTTAACTTATCTTGCACCCTGCCCATGGGGCTACCTAGGGCGTACCCTAGGGGTGCCTTACATGTATGAAAAGGGAAGGTTAGGGCCCGGCAGTTGGATACACTTACCAGGTCGAATTGGCAGTTTAAAAACAGCACACAGAGACTCTGCAATGGCAGGTCTGAGCCATGTTTACAGGGCTACTCAGGTGGGTGGCATAGCCAGTGCTTCAGGCCCACTAGTAGCATTTGATTTACAGGCCCTGGGCACCTCTAGTGCCCTTTACTAGGGAATTACTAGTAAATCAGATATGCCATCCATGGAAAAGCCAATTACACATACAATTTCACATATGGAGCACTTGCACTTTAGCACTGGTCAGCAGTGGTAAAGTGCCCAGAGTAACAAAAACATTAAAAACAGAGTCCAGCACACAGCAACAACCTGGGAAGCAGAGGCAAAAAGTTAGGGGAGACCACACCATGGATGCCAGTTCTAACAGTCAGTGTCCATGGCATGTAAGGGGGAGAGGGAATAGGCCTGCCTGGTCCCTCTAGTCACAGAGAATGGACCCTACAGAGAACTGTTTATGAGCAAGCGGGTCCTTGCATCTGAGTAGGGGAGCATCATCAGAGACATGAAGTTGCCAGTGAGATGCCCTTAGGAACGTGAGATAGTGTCTCTGGTGGAGGCCCGTCATTGAGTAATGTACCAACTGGAGCGGTTGGGACAGAGCAGCTGTGCCAGGGTGTGGCTGGGACGTTCTCCCTGCTATACTGTCTAGCCGTGGCGTGCTTACCAAAATACATCGATTTCCTAACTGCGAGGTCCCAGAAGTCAGTCATTAGGGCTGCGTGGCTGTAGAGTTGTGGGGAGCCATAGAGTTCAGCATCTGCTAGGTCTACTTACCACAGTTCTGATTTAATCTGCGTTAGATGGGACCTAATGTCACAAAAAATGCAACTTGTTTAGAGATACAGACTACATGAATATTTGTTTTGTAGGCTTCCCAAAGGGTACCCTGTGTGGCAAACGACCCAAAATTAGTAGAAAAATACTCTTCAACAGCAGCATAACTCTCACAGCAAAAAACTGAGTCATGTAGCACCTCACTCAGAAATCAAACAAAAGGGTGTCTGCATATTTTCTTTCAGGTTGTGGTCAGCCAATCAGGGCTTTACTTTTGGTCCGGATTGGATTGATGGGTTAGTATAAGGTAATATGAGTGTGTATATGTGCAAAACCAAAGCTTACAAGGACATTATAGTTAGGTGTGCGTTTTACCCAACAAAGACATAGAAATTCAGCATAGTTATACTCACAGTTATACTTATTTGAAGAAACTATAATTTGTGCCGTTATGTAACTTTAGGCCAAGAGTTATAGTTTCTGTGGTTTTGTGTGGGTAAAACATGAACCTAACCATAATGTCCCTGTAACCTTTGTTTTTTTCATGTGGAAAAAAAAAGTCGCCACTAGGTAGTTATAGTTAGGACCTAGTTTCTACAGGAAAAGCAGTTTTTTGCTTGCCTATATCTTTAGCGCCGTTTGACAAATCTTCATGGAAATCTTCCCCAAACAATTGCTTTCTAGAAAGTGATCCGTGAAGCAGGGCTGAGCTGAAGGAGGAGGTGAAATGTAGAGCGTTTTCAATGTAATTCCGTTAAGAAAAATCAAAGAGCAATAGCGCCAAAACCACTGAACGGAATTACACCAAATTTGGAAGAAGGGTAGCTCTTGGTCCAGAAAGAGCCCTTTTTATTATTTGGTGTAAATCAGTTCAGTAATTTTGGAGAAATTAAAGGAAATCAAAAAATTGTATATCTAGGGACGCAAAGGATTTGCGATCCCTTCCAATCTCATGCAGAGATCTGATTGGCAACTAGCACTTCAAACCAGGAAGTTTTGGTAACCATCTTGGGACTTGGCTTTAGCCGATTCCCAGACATAAATGTAAAAAAAAAAGAAAAGGGGCCAGGGTACACACACCCCTCCAACAGCAAAAGAACATTTTTTATAAAAAACCTTTTGCTGCGATTCACGGCGGATCTGCAGATCCAGCGAAAAAAACAAACAAAAAAAAAACAAAGCGCAGGCTCCCCTGCTTCATTTTTTGTGAAGCTCCTGGGTGGGCCAAGTACCAGGGGCATTGTTTTATTGTAATAGGAGCAACCTGAAAAAAATTGAAAGGGGGTCCGTTTCAGACCCCCTGCAGTCCCAGGGACCACCACCTCCCCGGGGCCAACTCCATGTTGGAGTGGGACCAGGCGTCCCCCCTCAAGGAGCCATTGATGGCCCTGTGGACCGCCACCCCCCAGGGACAGCTCCTGCTATGTCCCGGGGTGCCCACCCCGGGGACATAGCTGTTTGTTGTGGTTGTTTACTTTGACAGCTGCAGCCAAGTCACAGCAAACACTTTGCTTTTTGACAGTGGGACCTGTCAATGAGGTCCTGCTGTCAGAAATCAGAGTTTTCATCTCTGTTCCCTGCATGCAGGTATGTGTGCAGGGAACAGAGATGAAAGCATTTCTCCAGCGACCAGGGAGCTGCTGTTAAAAGCAGCTCCCTGCTTGCTGGAGCAGTAGGGTAGCGGGGGAGGCCTTGAGGCTCCTCCCGCGGTTCCAGATAGCCCGTGAAGTGCAAAAAAAATATTTAAAACAAAATCAATAACTCAAGTGTGAAAGACACAGACCTTCACACCAAGCATTAAGGGTTTGAGTCCAGGTGTATCCTTGGTTATTTCCATCCTTTATTTTCTTTTTAAAATTCAGATGTTTAAGGCTCATACTGAAAGGTGATTTCACTGTTTTTAATTGACAAATACATTTTTCTTTTCCATTTGTTCAGAAATATCTCATTCTAAATATATTGTCCATCAAAGCTTAAAAAACTCTCTAGCTCGCTCCCTCCCAAATTACAATATATCACCTAGTGGCGGTTGTCAGTAGGTAGTTTTAGTAAGGACATAGTTTCCATAGGAAAATCATATTTTTGTTTGGCACCGTTTGACAAATCCACTCAAAATTTACAAAACTAGTATGCCAGCCACTTTAGCTGCTGCCTTAAATGTTTTGGGGTGATTCATCAAGCTGGCACTGAGATAACAGAGGCGGGGGAGGGGTGTGTTTCCCAAAATGTGCTTTCCCCATGCAGTTTCCCATTGGGATTTTAGACACGTAAACAGCACAAACCACTGAATGGAATTATACCAAATTTGTCAAAAAGATACATTTTGGTGCAGGAACATCTCTGTTGGAAATGGCCTTTCCGCAGTGTCACCCCAACATTTTTGCCGTCTTCCTCCTCTTTTTCTGACCTAATTTTTGCTGGCTTTAGGACTCTGCGCACTTTACCACTGCTAATCAGTGCTAAAGTGCATACGCTCTATCCCTTAAAACATGGTAACATTGGCTCATACCCAATTGGCATATTTGACTTACTTGTAAGTCCCTAGTAAAGTGCACCACATATGCCTAGGGCCTGTAAATTAAATGTTACTAGTGGGCCTGCAGCACTGAGTGCGCCACCCACATATGTAGTCCCTTAACCATGTCTCAGGCATGCCATTGTAAGGCCTGTGTATGCAGTTCACTGCCACTTCGACTTGGCATTTAAAAATACTTGTCAAGCCTTAAACTCCCCTCTTTCTACATATACGTCACCCCTAAGGTAGGCTCTAGGTAACCAAAAGGGCAGGGTACTGTGTAGGTAAAAGGCAGGACATAAACATGTGAGCTTTCCTGGTAGTGGAAAACTCCTAAATTTGTTTTCCACTGTTGTGAGGCTTGCTCCTTTCATAGGCTAACATTAGGGATTCCCTCATATATTGTTTGAGTGGTAGGTTCTGATCAGAAAGGGGTAGACAGGTCATATTTAGCATGGCCAGGATGGTAATCCAGAATCCTGCTGACTGGTGAGGTTGGATTTAATATTATTATTTTAGAAATGCCACTTTTAGAAAGTGAGCATTTCTCTCCACTTAAAATCCTTCTGTGCTTTACAGCCTGTCTCCAGTCCACGTCTGGGCTGGTTGACAGCTCCCTTGCGCATTTTACCCAGACAACCACAAACACAGGATGCTCAGTCACACCTGCACACATCTGCATACTAAATGGGTCTTCCTGGCTGGAAGGGTGGAGGGCATGACACTTACCTTTCAAAGGACAGTGGCCTGCCCTCACACAAGGACTGCCAAACCCCCTACTGGGACCCTGGCAGACAGGGTTGTACTGAAAGGGAACCTTGTGCACTTTAAAACCACCCTTTGAAGTCTCCCGCTCTTAAAAGGCACTTTGGGTATATAAACTGGGTCCCTGACCCTACCAAACTAGACGCTTCTTGGGAAAGACACTCTGCACCAGAACCTGCAACCTGCCAAGAGAAGCTGCCTGGCTGTCCAAAGGACTCACCTGGACTGCTTTGCTGTGAAGAACTGCTGCCTTGCTGGCCTCTGGCTGTGCTGAGAAGTGCTCTCCAAGGGCTTGGATTGAGGTTGCCTCCTGTTCCTGAAGTCTCAGGGCCAAAAAGACTTCATCCCTGCAAGGAAGCTCCTTGTGCAGCGAAAATTGATGCACAGCCTGCCGGAATCGATGCACAGCCTGTCCAGCGGTGAGAAAATCACTGCATCGCCGAACTGGAACCACGCAGCCCGGCTCCCCGAGTAGAGATCGACGCAGCACCAACTTTGTGACCAGAACTTTAACACACAGCACACTGGATCGACGCATCACCCAGCAGGAATGACGCAGCCTGACTTACTGCGAGAGTAATCAACACAGTGCCAGCTGTGCAGCAGAAATTCCTCCACATCACCCACCGAATCGACGCAACGGCACACCCAGCATTTCCACGCATCGTCCCTGGGTGTCAAAAGACCCTGCATCACAAAGAGGATTCAAGCCTGCATGCCGGAAATCGACACAAAGCCCTTGCCGCATGGAAAAGAATCAACACATCGTCTGTGTGTGCCCGGAAAGCCGACGCACACCTACCTTTTTCCACGCATCTCCTCCTCTACGGTCTTCGAGCGTGTAATTTTTGTCACAAACCAGGTACTTTGTACTTGTAAGAAACAATTGTTGCTTTTAAGAACTAAAGACTCTACTTATCATTACAGCAGTGATATGTCAACTTGTGATTATCAATTCTTGGTCGTTTTGACCTTAAATCAATCAGATAAATATCCTATAGTTTTCTAAACCTGCGTGGTGTCTTTTTGTGGTGTTCTTCCTGTGTTATTGCATGATTTATTGCACGAATACTTTACACATTGCCTTCTAAATTAAACCTGACTGCTCAGTGCCAAGCTACCAGAGGGTGGTCACTGGATAATTTGGATTGTGTGTGACTTACCCTGACTAGGATTGTGGTCCCTACTTGGACAAGGGTGTATACTTCTGTCAATTAGAGACCCCATTTCTAACAATCTCGTTTTGTAATTTGGTGTAAATCTGTTCAGTAGTTTTGGAGTTATTAAAGAAAACAGATTTATGTATATCTAGAGATCGGATCCACCATTTTTAAAATTCTGTCCCTAACTATAACGTTCCTTTAACCTTTGTATTTTTTTGTGAATTTCTAAGGTTTTTTAAATTCTATTTTCTAACTGTCACAACCCTGTAACCTTTGTTTTTTTCAGTGCAAATATAATATTCACTAAGAAAAACAAAGGTTAAACTTTATAGTTAGGTTTATGTTTTATCCATATAAAACCATAGAAATTCAGCAGTTGCATTATACTTAAAGTTTAACTTATGTTAAGAAACTATAACTCATTGCCTAAAGATATTTTCGGGCACAAGTTATAGTTTCTTCAGATAAGTATAACCATAAGTATAACTGTAACTGCTGAATTTCTATGGTATTGTGAGGTTAAAACCTGAACCTAGTTATAACTTCCCTGTAACCTTTGGTTTATTCAATGACTTTGTATAAAACCTGAACCTAAAAATAAGTCCCTGTAACATTTGGTTTATTCAGTGAATTTGTACAATTTGTTTTTAACGTAAAGTAATATATTTGCTGTATGCCAATACAACCCCATCTGCTCACGGCCTTTGGCTGGGGGTTGATGTGTGAGTGGGTGTATTTCTTTTTCATTCTGCATCAGATCTGTGTATCCTTCCTGAAGTTCCACTGGGGGTCACTCTGAACCCTGTGGTGGATATGCAAATTGGGCAAAAAAATATACATGTAGGGGATATTTGGCCCATGGACCCCCCCTCCATCTGTCCCTATTTATGCGATATAAACTTCACTGAAAAAAATAAAGGTTACATGGACGTTATAGTTAGGTTCATGTGTTACCCATATAGCCAGAGAAATTCAGCAGTTATAGTTATACTTGAAGTTATACTTATGTTAAGAAACTATAACTCGTAGCCTAAAGTTACTTTCTGGCATGAGTTAAAGTTTCTTCAGCTAAGTATAACTGTAAGTCTAACTATAACTGCTGAATTTTTATGGTTTTGTGTAGTTAAAACCCAACTATAGCGTCCCTGTAACCTTTGGTTTATTTGGTGAATTTGTATATTTTTTAACGTAAAGTAATATAATTACTGTATGTTAATACAACCCCCACCGCGCCCGGCCTTTGGCTGGGGGTTGATGTGTGAGTGGGTGTATTTTTTTTATTCTGCCTCAAATCTGCAGCTCCTTCGTGAAGTTCCCCCGGGGGTCGTGCTGAGCCCTGCGGTGGATGCATAGATCGGCTAAAGAAAATATTTATTTGGTCAATTGTTTGCCCATAAAGGGTCCCGCACCCCTCCATCTGACCCCATATACGTTTTCACACTTTCTTTTAACCTCACTCAGCTCAAGCAACAAACAAAAGGGCATGCACAACTTATCTTTCAGGTTGTGGATAGCCAAACAGGGTTTTGCTTGTAGTCCAGGATCTTTGGGTGGATCTGTGTAAGCTCCAAACCCTGCGCCTCACACGGCCTTCAGCCTGCCACCAGGCCCTGCAGCCAACACCCTGTAAGCACTCAACTCTGCACCATGCAGGGCTGGTGGGAGGGGCCGCAAGACCTGACCTGCCACCAGGCCCGTCTGCCTACCTCCTATAACCACCCAACCCCACGGCACATATGACGTGCTTCTTTAGTTGGTGGAAATGTGATCATATTCCTGTGCATCAACAATGCATCTCCAAAATCGTCTGGAAGCGTGCTCGGGGGAGGGAGGCCTTTTAGTAAGCTGCCCAACCTGGAAAAATTTGGGACGACCTTGCATACAATAAAGTTTATTGGGTGTGGCCAAACAGGCGGGGCTTCTAGGGCATTTTACATGCTTGCTGTGTCACTACATAAGATATTGCACTCAAAAAGAGCAATAATGTAAACACCTCAATCAAGGATTTCAGATAACTTTTCAAAGTGAAACTGTTTGGAAAACACAGTTGCTTTGTCTTGACCATGTGCAGGACGTGAGGATGATTTGTACTTTACAGAATTAAGTGCTTCTTTGTTTGGTGGAGATTCGATCATATTCCTGTGCATAAAGAATGCATCTCCAAAATCGTTCTGAAACATGCTCGGGGGGGCATTGGGGGGGCTTTAGTAAGCTGGCCAGCACTCTGATGGGGACCGCAGAAGAAGACGCAAAGTCTCCGGGGTCCGGGAAGGCTCTGCATGACAGCAGGCAAGAAAACAGATCAAACCTCCACTCTCAACAAGTGGGTGCTGTTTTCACCACAAGTAGGTAACATATATATTACCAGGTGTGGGGTGGTGGTAAGTTTGCATGTTTTTAGCAAATTTGAACTGATTCTCACGTTGGAACATTTGCATGTTTGTGTGAAATGCTGTTTGTGAGTCTGTAACTTAGAGGCTCATTACTACATTGTCAGTCCCACCACGGGACTACCAATGCCGCGGGGAGGACGCCACCGTTATGCCGGCGGCATCCCCCCAGTCGTACTACAGTCTTCCTGCCGGGCTGACTGGCGGGAACATTATATTATGAGATTCCCGCCAGTCAGCCCAGCGGGAACACTGCTTCGACCAATACCGTAGCACACCAGCACCCTCGGAATGCAAACTGCCTGCAGAGCGGACAGTGCTCATTCCAATAGTGCTGGGCATGGGGGGGTGCTGCACTGCACATGCAATGGGCATGGACAGTGCAGGGGCCCATCTGTGGCCCCCGGCACAGACTTTCCGCTAGCCTCTCCGTGATGTGGTGACCGCCATTGAAAGGCTGGCAGAAAGTTGAGTTGTTATCAGCTTGGCGGCACTGAGATCAGTGTCGCCGTGGCTGAGCACAACTCCTACCGCCATCTACCCATCTGGAACCACGTTCCTGGCGATGATGGCGGTCCCCTGACGGATCAGTCCGCCAGGGTTGTCATGTCATAATTTTTTAATAGATATATCTAACTCACTTTGGGGAATAGGTACCAACAAAATTGATAAATTAATAGAGACTGCCAGTTGTCAGTGTCTCAGGAGGAGTTTGTGCAGTGTTCAGAGGCAGGCTGGCTGGAAGTCGTAGTGCCAGTTGTGGGGGGAGTTTCTAATGAACTGGTGGAATCCACAGTGCTTGAGGGAACAGATGGAGTGGTCGATGGTTGACAAATGGACACAGTCTGTCTGTCTTTGGCATACTTTGAACATTTTGCAGGTGATGCAAAACTGGTAGAGGGCTATTCAGAGATTTCCTCTGAAATGTTTTCTTTAATGATAAGTGCAATACCATCTGTTCTATTTTGAGAAAGGTAAACTCAGAACATGCAGTTGATATTTACATTTATCCTTTGTCTCAGTTAATTCTGTTACATTTGTAATTATATATTTAAAAAAAAATCTTTTAAAAAGCACGCAAACATCGATCTATACAGTGCAATGAAACATATAGGCCTATGTGTTGTATTAATGCATATACATTAGTAGTGTGTAGCACACACCTGGTTCCTCTACATCTGAGTGAGTTAACTTTAGTTGTTGAGCAGTTCCCTCTCGAGTGGCAAGGCTCTCCTGTCTGCGCTTTGATAACAGGTCACAAATTCGACATTTGAGTTTCTGAAATTGTTTTTGGAGTTCTTCAGCGCTTCTGGAGTGTGTAGACATAGCATTGACTTTATCAGTAATTTGTTGCCCTAATTTTAAGCACTGGTCTTGGACACCAAATCCCTCTTCTTGTACCACCTTCTCTGTAAGCACCTGCAATTCTAACAGCATTGAATTTATATTTTCTGATCCTCTGAGGACCCATGTTTGAAAGTAGAATTGATGAATGTCTATTTCTATTCGTACTTCAGTTCTGTATGTCCTTTCCTGTTGAAGCGGTGTTTCTGAGCATGCACGTTTTTTATCGATATTTTTTTTCTCCTGGCCAGTAAAATTACATGCAGAAAAAAACGTGTTAAAATTGGGAATCTCAAGGACACAGAACCTATGTGTAATCGAGTGATTTTACCTGTCCGAAAGGTGATTTTACCGCGCAGTAACATTAAATCCGGGTGTGATTTTACTGCACCCAGTTTACCATGTCTGCTGTTTTATCATTTGCAGTTCACTTTGCTTCAAGATTTGCATACATTTAGACCACAATAGTTCACCTACGAATAATCTGGGGTTGTACCTAGGAAGAATGCCGTGCAGCAGCTCTTCTCCATAATTATTGGATGGGTGCGTTTTTTACGTGGTTCGAGGAGAAAAATCAAGTCTATGGAAAAGAACGTATGGAGACAGGTAAAAGGACTGAGTGGTGCAGACTACAAGAATGTGCAACTTGAGAAGAATTATTATTCCAGAATAAGCTTTGCTCCAAAATAAGCTTTGTAAATAGCATTTCACATAGATATGATTGGGTTACTTAGAGTTTTTTTCATTTTGAAAATATCAATACATTATCAAGAACTCTGGTAGAACATTTGCTAAAAATGGTCACCTGTTCCTTGATGTATTTCTAATCTTAGTATACCATAGAGTAACACCTCAGACAATTAAAGTAGTATTTCTTGCAATATATTTTTCATTATCCCTCCTTTTACCACATTTTGTGGTCTTTGCCTGATGTTGGGGCAGAGTCTTGCAGCTCTGACCCTCGCTACGAGTGACCTGTGATCGGATGTGATAATTGTGCCACTGATAAAATCCTACTCAAAGGTGTTCGCAATTAATCCAGCGTGGTAAATATTTACAAATACGAGTTTTGGGGGAATAACATGCAGCTTTAGGTGCTGAACGCACCAAAAGCCGCATGTCTCAGTAATTAGAGGGCATTTTCCTTCCTTTAAATCCCAGCATGTTTGCCCTGCGATTAAAAACTGCAAAACTCATAGTTTTAATATCTGCAGTAACAGAAGGTACCACATATGTTGGGAATTTTCGGCCCACTTGTAATGACGGCCTTTAACTTATATTTGTAAATACAACAAAGTAAGTTGTGAAACCAGAGCCTCGCTGATACCAGGCTTAGAGCCACTCAATTAATTGCCCTTCTCATTTTAGCTGCCTCCAATGCAAATATTACAAATTTGTCAGTACAAAAAAGTAAATGCATTCAGCACCCACTATACCATATTTTATGCACTCTGCAGTGTCTTCTTCTGAGTTTTTGGCTTTCATCACTTGGGTAATGTTGGAGGACCTAGTAAAAACGCTTTGGACACTGACATTAATGTCGGAAGAAATAGATATGATACACGTCATGCTCAATATTTTTACACCAAAACAAACTGTTGCTAAAAACCAGCAATTGATGAGTTTGGGGAACATGGCGGTCGGCGAGGATGTGGGTCGCTGAGCGTGCGAGCGAAGGGTCCTGTCCAGAGGGTGTGGGAAGGAGAGTGAGGTGCTTGGATGTGCCAGCTTACCTGGGGCACAGAGAAGAGTGCAGCTAGCTCCAGAGTTACTGCGGTTCGGACCCGCGCAGTCCTGGAGCTTAGGAGGAGCCGTTTGGCTGTTGCGTGCTTCCCTCTCTGAGGAGGTCGAAGCAGCGGCAGCATCAGAGTCAGCACAAGCAGGGTGCTAACCCTGAAGGAAGTTGCAGTGGATGAATCGTCTGTGGCTGGGGCGAGAGGATGAGGTTTTTCTGGCTAAGCTTCGCGGGCACAGGAGGAGGAGATAGTAGGCTTGGCTGGAAGTAGGAGGAGGCGTGGAGAGAAAAGTCCCTGGGGGAAAAAAGTCGTTTGTGGCACCGGGGCGGAGAACAGAACTAAAGGTAAGAGTGGGGACTGCAGGGGGGTGCTTGGAGAGTCTGAAGAAGAGACTCTGGTGGAGAGGACATAAGTGGGATCTCAAAGGAGGAAGGGTGCAAGTTGGGGAAAAGTAATTTGGGAATAAAGTTGAGTAAGAAAGGGAAAGCAAAGTCCTCTGTAGTTGGGAGGCCAAACATCACCCCACGTTAAGGTCCTATTTTAAAATCCTCCCCTCAGTGGGGTTAGGTAATTCCTGCAGTCCCATGGAGGAGGGGGGTGGAGAGGAAATAGAGTCTCTTGCCAATACAGTGTTGGATAAGGAGGAGACCGAGGTACAAGAGGTAGGGACAGCAGTGGTGGATAAGGGCGAAAAAACTAAAGGAAAGTTCCCAGCCCGAGGATAAATATGGAGGGACCCCCCCCCCCTCTGCAGAGAGCCCCCCAAGCAGGGCTGAGGTACAGAAAGATAACAATACACTAGGTCAATTGCAGATTTTGATGATGAAGGAAGCGGCGGATACTCAAAAGAGCTCTCCTATAGAAGCGATGATAGTAAAGTTATCGGAGGAGATTAAAAAAGGGGTTCTCGGTGTCCAAAGCAAATCAAGCCAGTATAAGAGAGGCCTGCGAAATATTGGAAAAAAATTGGATTTGTTGGCTAAAAGAACACAGTGGAAGTTCTGAAAGGAGACGTAGTGCCAATTAAGCAGGACTTGTGGCAATTGAAAGTTAACGAACAAGAACTACAGGTTCAACGGCTAGAGAATGCGGCAATGAGGAAGAACCTGAGAATTTCAAATATACCAGAGGGGCTGGAAGATGATATTAAGTCATACATAGCCTCACTTATCAAGAGTGCACTGCAGTTGGAGAAGACGGATATGGACATTGCTGCAGATATTCAGAGGATTCATAGGGACCCCTTTAGGAGGGATCTGGGTGAAAAAAAAGCCACATAAGATTTTGGTAAACTTCCAGACCTATGCGCTTAAGGAGAAGATTTTGTTAAATGCATTAAAGCAAAAAACTTTAAGGGGGAAGGATTTCTCTTTTGAAGTTAAGTCAGATCTTGCCAGAAGTACTCTTAACAAACAGTGGGAACTAGGAAAGCATCTTGAGGACTTCAGGAAAATAGGTGCTACAGTGCATCTCAAATTTCCACCCTTCTTGCGTGTGATGTATAACAACAAGATGTATAATGTGAGAGATCAAAAAACAGCGGATGAACTATTAGGAATGGAATATCCTAGATGAGGAGGTCAGGTTCACTTTCTCACAATCCTCTGGCCAGGTCTCCCGGAGGCACTCTTAAATCCAGGCACATCATCCAGCCCATAAGGAGACAGGGACGGGTTCCCCTTAGGTGAGGTGTGGGGGGCCATAGAACGGGCTGGAGGGGGGAGCACATGGTGGGGAGCATCAGGGAGAAACGGGAAAAAAATCTCATTCACCTCAGGCATATTAAATGGCAATACTACTTGGAAAAAGGAGAAGAAAATGGGTACTGACGATATGAACCAGGGAGGGGATAGCAGTTTGTTGCCAGTTATAACATGAAACGTGAACGGGTTGAGAATTAGTGGAAGAAGAAACCAAATTTTGCAATACTTGAGGGATACTCCAGCGCAAATTATCATTTTTCAGGAGACACATTTGACAGGTAGGGAATGTTTAAAATTGTTTACTGCTCAAAAGTGGGTCCAACATTTGGTGTGCACTGAAAATGACTAATATTCGGGGGTGGCCATAATAATTAGGCAGCAGATTAATGCAGTACTGTTGAAAGCAGTTTCAGATAATACAGCACATTAGTCTATTGCCAAACTTCAGGTATATGACACAGTACTAATAGTGGTTGGGTTCTATGGACCAAACTCCGATGATTTAGAACCGATGAGGAAGATGGTTTCTCACCTTTTGGATTTTTCAAATCCGGTCATTATGGCAGGGGATTCAATGTGTTGACGGACAATAATCTAGATAGATCATCGAGTGTGAGGTCTATAATCATGCCAAAATCTCAGTGTTTCCTATAGACAAAAATGAGAGAATTTGGTTTGTGTGAAATTTGAGGAGTAAGAGCAGGAGACCAACAAGTTTTCTCATTTATGAATAAGAAATACAGCCACGCTTCTAGGATTGACTTTTTTTTGATAGATGAAGGACTAGCTGAGGATAAATTAGAATGTGGCTGCACATTTATTGTACCATTCGGCGGTGGTTTTAACAATTAAACTTGCCACGAAAAGGTAGATAAATAGGTGGACACTAGATCGATGTTTGTTGCTGGAGAACGATGTTGTGACAGAATTGTTTTATGAGACAGAAGAGTTTTTCAAATTTAATATTCGGTCCGCCTTAATAAGTGTGGTGTGGGATGCGTTTAAGGCTTTTATAAGAGGTAAAATAACAAGCTTTGGTATTGTCAGGAACAGGAAGAATAAGCTGGGAATGAGTACATTGGAAGCAGAATTGGCTGAGTGCGATTGTTTGGAAAAGGATGGGGTGGAATCTTTGGACAAGTTGGAAGGCACGAGAAGACGCTTGAAAACGCAATTGGAGGAGCTACTACAGATGAAGATAAAAAAAAGGTGGGATGCTAGCAAATTAGCCCATTTTGAATACGGAGAAAATGCAGGGAAATTGTTAGCATGGAAAGGTAAGACAGATGTGACCAAAAACAATTTTAGAGAGATTTCGGATCGAGATGGTGTGAGATGGACAAATAGTAATGATGTATGGAAGGCTTTCCAACTGTTCTTTTCAGAGCTATACAAAGATGATATACTGGTAACGTCAGAAGGGGTAAGAAGTTGGGCAGGTGCAGCTATACTTCCCAAAATCCAGCCATAGAGAAGGATTCTATGAATAAATAAATTACTGTGGAAAGATTAGGTCTGCGCTTAGGGATAGGCAAGGGAGGAAAAGCAGCAGACCCAGATGATATCCTGATAGAATTGTATAAAGTATTGGGGGAAGAAATTGTGCCAGTTATGTTAGTTTTGTTTGATGAGTTTTATGACAAGGGGGGAGAGACTTCCCGAATCTTGGAATGATGCGGTAATAACTTTGGTTTTGAAGCCAGGCAAAAATCCGTCTAGATGTGAGTCCAATAGACCGATTTCACTATTGAACGCAGATTATAAGATCTTTGCTAAGGTGTTGGCTGAGAGGTTGAATGGGTTGGTAGATGGTCTTTTTCATAAGGATCAGAAGGGCTTCATAAAGGGTAGGCACCTTCATGAGCTAACATCCAGCTTAACAGGGGCTATTGATTTGGCAACAAAGTTTAGCCTCCCTTTAGCAGTTGTAACATTGGATGCCTCAAAGGCTTTTGATAGAGTGAATTGGGTTTATTTAATTACTATCTTAAACGAGTACAGATTTGGGGACAAATTGTGTCAGATGATGGGCCAAATCTATTTGAACCCCTCAGCTAGGGTACTGGTAAATCGGAATTTGACTTCTGCTTTTAAACTAACTTGGGGTATGAGACAGGGTTGTCTGCTCTCTCCGATACTGTATAATTTATACATTGAACGTTTAGCTATAAGAATAAGGCAGGACCAAACGATTTTACACTTTTCGTATGGTGGATGGGAGTAAAAGGTCTGTCTATATGCTGGTGATTTGTTTCTGGGTACGCCGGTCCTGCGTACACCATTGCCGGCAGTTTTGGATATAGTTGAGGAGTTTGGAAGAGTGTCTGGTTATCAGGATAAAGCTGAGAAGACAGAAATAATGGTGTGGAATCAGAGGACGGAGAGCCCGCTATTAAAAACCGAAATGAGATACATAGGCAAGACATCGACCGGAATTCAGTTGTTAACCTTAAAAAAGTGCGTACAGATTGTTGCAATTTGATGAAAGGCTGGATGTATTTACCTCTGTCAATTTTGGTTAGAGTGAATTTGGTAAAGATGGTAATCCTGCCCAAGGTCAATTGTTTATTTATTTCAATCCTGTTGCAATTTGATAAAGCGCTGGTAGCTAAGATTCAACAGGACATTAACTAATTTATATGGGCACAGAAGGGAGCAAGAATTTCATGGAAGAAGCTACGCAGAAGAAGGGAGAAAGGGGGATTAGCATTGCCTGATTTGCAGCTATACGGTTGGATCTTCCATCTTAAAAACGCTAGGATGCTTTTTTCCTCCTGTACGAGGTGTGGGTGTAGCGTGTTGCGAACAGAACGGAAACAAGCCATTAAATAAAAGGGTTTTAGTTTAACTTTATTTTTCTTCTGTATTGTTTCCTTTATACATTCAGTTTTCCCTTTTTCGACAATTGTTTTCTTCTTTTCAGGTGGGACTTCCGGGGTCTACTCTCTGGTGTCTCCACAGTGAAGATTCAGCATCTTCAAGTTGGCCAAGGAAGGGGATCCCCAAAAAGGAAAAGAACGATAAGTCAGATTTCTTCGGACTAGTGGCCTAGATTAGGTAGGGGGAGGTGCAGATAGGTGCAGGGGATGTCGGTGTAACCGCCACCGGTACACTCTGTCACCCAAATTGTGGTGTTCTCAGTGACTTCTAACGGCGAAAAGTTATCCCAGAGAGGGAGAAGACAGAAAAGAAAAAAACAAACAATAAAACAATAATAAGTATCCCACAGTAGGAGGACTGTTACTTTCACAGTCCTCCTAGCGTCTTAGTATAGTGGGTTATTGGGAATTGGGGCCTGGCCCAAAGGGAAGAGAGAAAAATAAAAGAGAATGGATAGCAGAATGGAAAGAAGAGGGAGAAAAAGGAGCAAAGAAACAACTTCCTCCCAAAGTTAATATGAAGAATGTGGTACAGGCTTTAACTCCTCACTGGGATACCCACATATCCTTATTATAAAAGAAAAGAATAAGAAAACGAATATATATATCCCTATGGGTATTTCTGTGGGCTTTCCAGTCTTGCCCAGCTCCCTCCCTGTCAAATGGTAGGTGACCCGTTTAACCCCTCCCGCTCCCTCCTCCCTCCTGAGGACTGCCCGGTAGTGTTTATGGAGGCAGGAACGTATCTGCCTTAGCCACCCCTCTCATGGGACGTGGCGGTTGAGGAGTTCTCCAGGGGTCTCGGGGTCCTGCGACGTCCGAGGTTCATCCTTAGCACCTTCTCCGCACGTCTTCGCTGCTGCCTCCGGTGTCTTCGTCTGCTCCGGCGTCTCTGTCTCCTCCTCCCCTTGCGCCTGCGTCGGTGGTCCTCCTTTTGTTTCGGAGGAAACCCGGATATCCGGGTTCCCTCCCTCTTCCGGGTCTTTCCGAGTGGTGCCCCCAGGGCACCCTTCCATCGACCCGCTGTGGCTGTGAGTAGCCGGGCGGCTCTCCGTCCGGCTACGCCTCCCCTGACACCATAGATGTGGGATGCATGTGTAAGGCTATGCTAGTGGAAGTGAAGGGGGGTTCGAATAATTTCCTGTTTAAATTCGGGGATCCTATATTTTAAAAAAAAATTGAACTAAAGGTGTTGAAAGATGCAGCAAAACTATAGTATATTGTCAGGTGCATGTGCAAGGTGAAATACTATAGTTACTGGGCACCTATTTTGGATTCACCAGGCACTCCAGAATGCCTTAAGGAGATGTTGGCCACTCCAATTAAGAATGCAGGGTTTAAAAGCTGGGGTGATTTAGTCAAGGAAGGCAGTTTACTGGGTACAGACAGGTGGGGATTTGTCAAGATTAAAATTCCTCCAATTGAAAGGGTGGGCACAGAAGGGGTGTAGGAGTCTTGGCTCAAAGTATCAGATAGAGGAAAAGATAATGGAAGACCCCGCCTCCCAAAAAATTGTAGTGGCCACCTGGTATTGGGAGATGGTTGATGTAGTGGACGGTGAATTTAAGTTAGCCAACTATTCAATGCTTAGGGCATATTTGTCACCTTGTAAGCTGTCAAAATTGGAGAAGGGAGGGGTGGCAAAATGTGGAAAGTGCGGAATGGAAAAGGCTACGGATGCCCACATGTTCATGGAATGTCTGGAAATACAACCTTTTTGGGAGGCAGTGAGGATAATGATCTCAAATGTTTTGGGAGTTGAGATTAAGATTACCCTTCTTTAAGTTATCTTTGGTAGATTGGACCATACAGGAAATTTTAAAAGTGACTCACAGAAATTGCTGTTTTATGCCATATTGTTAGCTAGGTGAGAAATCTGTAGGAAATGGGTAGGCAAAGTACCCCCTACTTATGTAGAGTGGCTGGACCGACTGGCATTCGCGTTAAGAATGGACACTGCAATGGGGATCATTAAGGCAAAGACATTTTGGTTACCGTTTAAAGCTTGGATGGGGAAACGCATGGTGACGATATAAGAATTTATCCTATGATTACTCTCCTTCTATGTCTCTCGAAGCTGTTTAATCCAGTTTGGTATATTAACCCCCCTGTGTGGGGTATGATGACAGGGAGGAAGGCCCTCCCAGTTAAGGCAGCAGGTTGTTCACAAAGAGTGAGGAAAGACCTGGAGCCTAGGGTGAATGAGGACAAAAAAAACTATTGTTCTTCTATTATCAGTAGTTTGGTTTTTGCGCTGTTTTTAAATACACATTCAATGACTTTCAAGACACTCATCGGACACCTTTTTCCAGCAGTGGGCCACTCTGATGTATAAAGAGTAAAGAAATAGTCTTGTGGTCCAATTACAAAATTACACATATGCTCTTTTGGAAGTGATTAACCAATGAGAAGCCGCACGTGCAGTTCTGAAAATGTTTGAGAAATAAAAGTTGGAATCGCTCTCTTGTGGCATCTGACTTGTCTAAGTTTGGCTCTGAGCAGAAACATATTGGCAAGTCAATTATAGTTTCTTCTTCAATGTCACTGAAATACATATATTTATTTTATTCACAGTTTTGTAGCCTTCATGATGATTTTCTTCACAATTAAGATTCCCCTTAGAGGTTCACGCTGTGATTTAGCACATCAGCAATAACAGTCACTAAAATTAAGTAGATTAGATTAGTTATGAAAGTGATTTTTTTTTAATCATTCATTAGCATTTTTTTCAGGTAATGTGCAAAATATAATAGTAACCCATGGTACATAATAGGCTTTGTTCAGAACGTGTACACAGTTATGGTCCATTCCTCCCAAGACACATTATCCAGTGCTTAGGACAGTCTCTGTTTCGGAATAATAATGGAATACACTGAGTTGATAGCTTACTACAAAGGCATGTGTACAACCTGTTCAATTTGCCTATTGCAGATCTGACCAGAGGCTCACAACCTAAAACCATTCCAAGGTAGAAACATTGATTTGCTTTTACTGGAGTAACAGATTCACCTACTGTTTAGAAATGGACAAAGTTATTTTAGTGCTTTGACAAATCACAGATGTTACTGCTATGTAGAAGTTGTTTCACAGTGTGATGTCCATAGTGGCCATGTTAGTATTGTGCCTCTATTTTGTTCCATGCCAACAAAAGATACATATCACATTAACAGAATGTAACTGTTCTTGTATTCCTTATTATTTTATAGAGTTTGTCTTCATGACTTCTCATGTGGACAATGTCCATGATCCTCTTTGCCTGTGTCGTACGGGTAAGGGATGGACTTCCACTTTCAGCTTCCACGGATTTCCACCAGAACAGGGACTTTGCAGAGTGCAAAAGAAGGCTGAAAGCTCTATCGTTATCTCTAGCTAGGGGACCTGATCGCGGCACCGCAGAAGGATGTCATCTCAGTATACAGTAAGGAAATGCTTCGTAATTTTTTTCTAACTTTTATTTTGAAGATATAATTAAAGTGCAATATGTATTGTAAATGACGTTGCACATTAACAAATTGTCAAAAGATGTGGACTTCACAAGATGTTGTTTAGATAATCCAGAAACTAATAAAATCTATTGTGGTTGCTTAGAGTGCGTCATTGATAACCACTGTGCCATATGCCAAAAACCACCTGTCAAGGAATTAGCATATTCGCACAAATTTATCTATACAGGTCATGTTTTTATGGGTTCGAAAATGAAAGTTGTGTGTTTAAGATAATCTTTGTTGGTGTTACGTGTTTTTACGTGTTATGAAACATTACAACTCGTAGATCACATCACACTTTTATTGTTATGACCCAGAACAGCATACATAAACGCAACAACAAACAGAAGGAAAACATTGTGTCCTGGCAGAAAAAATGTATTATTGCAATTTCAATTTTTAATTATACTTTGCTATCAGGGGTGTGGAATTCATATTGCCGATGCCTGGTACACGCGGGTTTGAAATCAAGGACAACACGTGTTTATATTTATTTTGTCCACCAGGCAGGAAGGCCCAACCCACTGCAGTACCATACCCTCTTGCTGCTAGTTTAAAGTGTGGATCGGTGATCTATGAAAGAGAATTGCCTGTAAATAAGGCAAGCTGTGTATCCATATGTACAAGGTGTTCACACTTGTATTTATGTTTCATTCTTACAGAATAATTCACTATTAAGGCGAGTGTCTAAAGAAATAAGGCAACCTGTGACCTCGGTTTGCATCGCTGATGATGGCTCCAGTATAAAAACTTTTACAAGTTTGCCAAATGTAACATTTTGAAACTACGTAAAATACTTCCACATGATATGCACTTGAATACAGGAGCCTGAAAACAAGATTGGTAATTGCATTCATAATAAAATGTTCACAAACGAATACAACTTGAAAGCTTTGCTAAACTATTGTGCCACTAGATATCATTTGTCGCAGGCATAATTTAGTCAAATGTATTCGATGCATGCCACCTAATTGAAATCACAGTTTTATAGAAGTAGCAGTGAAACCTGTACTCCTAGCAAACTTTCGTGATATACATTTCTTATAAGTATTTATGCATAAATATATTTGTTCATGTAAAAATCTGCTTGGCGATTGCAAATTCACTTTGTGTGCACGCCTTTGCCCACACCATGAAAAACATAATTTTGCTCCTGCCTTTGCCAGGAGCAAATTTCCAAGCTTTTCCAATGTGGAAAGAGATTGGAGAATAGTTGATAAATAACCTTCAACAAGCATCTGGGTGTGCGTAGACTAATAGGGTATTCCAACCCTAGAACTACCACTTACTGCCTACTTCCAGGCCCTCTGTGGCCCCGATTACATGTTGCATGCTACTGGCAGGGTGGGAACTTCACACCTGTAAAAACCGGTACTAGTGCAGTAATACCCCATAAGCATCATGCGACATAAGCTGCTGAGGAGTGAAGGGGAGGAGGGAGAGTAGAGTAGTGAGTGAGGGAGGGAGGGCAAGGAAGACTATAATCTGGCAGTGGGATCATTACATGCTTCCCATGTGCCTTGGCGTCGAGTGTTGGGTGGAGGCAGAAAGCCCAGAGAGATTTTACTAGCTGGTAAAAACTGGTCTGTTGTTCTTGCACCAGGTAAATTTGGATGTGGGAACAATGGCCCTCTCATGATTGGGCAGAATTCCATACAGGAACTCCGTTTCCCTCATTTCACCTTCTGGACCTATATAGATTTCGAAAAGGTGGCAAAATCAGAAAAATCTTGTAATAAAACTAGGATATAACATGAGCCTTGGCTTAATCATACAAGCTGTTATCAGAGGTTTTATGTCATTAGAATGCTGCCAAAATGTCTCACCTATTTGCATGCCACCGAAAGGGACAAGTGAATCTTTTTACAGGATAAGTAGATCTCTGAACAATCCTTTCCCGTGGACAGTAGATACTGTCTAAAGTTACACACCCCATGTGCTAGTTACTTCAATTTTTCTACGTGTCTTAAATTAATTTTAAAACGTAAGTAAACGTTAAGGTGTACAATAACCTGCAAATCGATATGTAGCTTAGCAGTGTAAGACAGTGGAACGAAGCAGTTCTGGCACCTTGAGAATGGTTAATTACATTATTAACATTTACAGTCAACACTAACATTATAACATTCATTGTTGTATAGTGATACAGCGTAAAATTGATGCTATTAACTCCACACCAATAAACAGCATAGGTATGTGGATGGAAAGGACAGATGTGGGACCACACAAACAAACACTAATGTTTTTAGGTATGTCGACCCTTTTAGATGAAAGAATTGCATTGTCGTAGACATATTCCCTTGATCAGTGCCCCTGCCCATTTAATACCAATGGAGTGAATATAATTCATGCTGTAATCCTTCAATCCAAACACAAATACACACTTATTTAACATTTTCCTGTTTTCTTATTAGACTCAGCAAATTTCTCTTTTTTCAGAATGAAACGTGAAGTCCCTTCTGAAAGCATGGGTTATTTTCTCCCATCTGTAAGATTATGAAATCTAGTATTGAGTCTATTCCAAAACTGTGGAGCGTTATCATTTCATCCTATACTGTCATTCTAGGCATACTTCTCCACATACATTCAGTTGGTCAAATCTGGTGGAATGCTGGTCCCAGTCATGTTTACTTGGCCTAAAAAGAACAAATTCAAATATAAATAGAATCTATCAAAGCCAAACTATGCTTTAATACGAAAGTATGCTGTAGAAAATAAGACACTTCCTTTAGAAAGGGTAGTTCCCACAAAGAATGATTACTCAGAATGATTACTCACTTTGTAGTTTTCCAACAAAAGTATTTTGGTATTTGCAGTGCTGCGGGAAGAATATACATCACGAACAGCACGCTCACTAAATATGGCAAACATTAAAACTCTAACTGCACTTTCAATAAATATTACACAGATGCTGAAAATTAAAATATGTAGTTGCAGTTTGCATCAATATGCGTAGAAACTAATTCTGAGCACTACAAACATACTATGTAGCAGCTATTCAATTATTATTACTTACTTTTCCTCAAACTATACCGAACATAAAAGCTTAGCATATGGTTGGTCCCAATCCATGTATTTATTTTTCTTGTCTACAAAGTGGACACTAACATTACATTTACAATGTGCACTGTCTTATTCTCAATAGCACTAGTCCACTCCTATCCAGTTTTGGAGGGGAATGCACTGCACTCTCACATCAATACATTTACTCAGGCTTCTTGCACGGTACCATCTTCTTCATCATAGGACTGAACTAGTATCACTGGCAGACCAACACTGACTGTCCTTCAACACTTGCTTTGTTTCCATGATTTGCTGTATCGCCTATTGGGCGATATCAGTCAGGAACACTGTTTGTGATTTAAAGACTGGCAATACTGTGGCTTCCTGTGTTGAGTTCCTCCCGTGTAGTAATGATCATTTCTGTCACAAAGTGCAAAGACGAAAAGATCAGAACACCAGCCAGCTCAAGGTATACTCCTAAGAATCGGAACAAAATACCTTTTAGGTTTGGGCCTTGGCACCTGTACATGAGAAAGGAGCTCAAAGCACTACCAGAAGCACCTCCTCTGCAACTAGTGAGGAACTTCTTTCTGCTCCCCCACTTCTGCACCCAGCATCAGGAAACGTTATCCCCCCACTTCAGCATACGAGACCACTTTGTTACCTGCCCTGTACCAATACTAAACAGCGCAACAAAAGGTATTGAACTTGATCAAGGTATTTGGTGTTTTGTCCTTGAGGGAGAGAATGAGTTGTGTGTTATCAGCACAGGAGAGGGCGTTAATGTCCTGAGAGCTGATGATGCTGGCTGGAGGGATCATGTCTGCGTTGATGAGGGTTGCGCTCAGAGAATTCTTGTGGAACTCCGCAGAACAGGTTGTGGGGGTCTGAGGTGTATAGTGCTGGGCTGACTGATTAGGTTCTTCCCGCCAAGAAGGAGCAGATCCATTGGAGTGTTCCCCTTGCATTCTGATGTTCTGTAGGCATTGGATGCTCTTGTGATTTGCAAAAACTCTGAGCTTGAGACCAAACATATGTGTTGAAATGTACAAAGCATACTTTGCGAGTGAGAAATGTTTCTTCTTAGGAAGCACACTGCATCACAAAGGACTGTGATAGTGTAGTGAAGAATACCCTTTTGAGGGGGTTGAATGCCTGAATAAATCTCAGTAACTGGAAGTTACTTGGGCTTCATGCCAGCCCATTATTTTTTTTCCCACTATATAATTCTAGACATAGACAAGCCATATGCAAATCAGCCGTAGTCCTACTTCAAGTTCCTTCCAAACTGACAAGACTGATTTACGGTTGGCTAGACTCTGTGTAAGTTGGCATAGTGGACAAAAAGAAGATGCACTCTAATGCAGCCTGAGCGTTTGCCAGTGGCTGACAATTCATATTCCTACCTTCACCTCTGCCTTTGTTGTGATGCAAATTATCAATGGTTTATAACTAGTATTGTCGTTGAAAACCATTAAACTGTTACTGAACCCTGAAACGAGAGTTGAGGGATAGTACATTTGCAAAGTGCCAATTGTTGCTAAGGAACAGCGACTGGCTTGTGAATAATGTCTTGTCGTTATTTGGAAAGCAGGCAGGCTTCCCCCAATTCAGTTTATTGAATGCTAACATTTCATTTTTTAGTATGTTTTTTAATGGAACATTGTTGACACTATGAATAAACATAGTTATCTTAGTAGCGAGCCATGTTCCTCTTTGGTGTGAAGCCCATGTCCCCGACCCCTCACAGTACATGTTCCTCAACTAGGCCCAGGGTCACTTGCCCATGTTAGTGAGTGACGGGGTTACAGTCAGACTTCTCATGTTTCTTCCCTCATGTGTTTATTGGTCTCTGGTTCAGTTTGTGGCACAAAATATTTGGTGTAGTGCTCTGAATCTTTTGAAGGCATTTGACTTCTTTGTATCTTTTATTCATACATGCTGACATCAGTTGCTCTGTCCCTGAATAGGTATCTTCTCAGTCTTTCATTTACCATAATATCCTGTACCATGGCCTACTAGAAGTTCACTGTGGAGTTTTGGGGGCGGGGTTTCTCTTTTCATAATCACACGAGTACCGTTTTCTCTGTCCCTTTCAGCCCTTCACACCTTTCTGGTTTATGCTGCAGAATGTTCTCCCAAATTTTAGATCGAAACAGAAAGGCTTCTGTTTCTTTTATTGCCACCAGGACTTTATTCTAATAAATAGAAAGGACCGAGCAGGTCCATTAAATGTGCTTATGGTGACGTTTACACTACACCTGAAGACACACCAGCAGGTGCCGTAAATGCCCCTTTATATTCTGTGTAGTCGGAGTGTTGTTAAATTCCAGTCTGTAAATATTTTATTGAAGGATTTCTTATGTAGGACCAAATTTGTTAAATGTGGTTGTGTCTCTTCCAAGGTTTTCCCTTTGCTTAAAACATATTGTCATATATCATCTTCTGCCATTTTTTCGGTAAGAGAGTGCAACGTTCATTAGCATGGGGCCCTCCGTGAGGGGTGCAGAGCCTGGACAAAGTAGTGTATGTAGCTTGCTAGTTTGTAGCATATGTGGGTTATAACCTATTTCTTCCAAATTATGGCCAAGCAACCAGTATGCCAGCCATTGTAGCCGACTGGCTATACAATAGGCTTTTACATCAAGAGCTCCCATACCACCCTCATCAGACGGCAACTATAATTTAGCCAGGCTGACCTCTCGCCCACCCACACTCCATATCAGGTCTATTAGTATTGCATTAAACGTAGTGAAGATGCGCAGCGGGATCAAGATTGGTAAGTTTACAAAATAAGTAAGCGAGGTAGGAGGACCATCTTGGCAAAAGCTAGTCGGCCCGCTATAGACAGAGGCAGAGTCTTCCAGAAGTTTACTTGTGCCCTTATGACAGCTATCGCACGGCCTAGATTGCCATCTAAGAGATCTTCTGGGTCGCTGTATATATGCACCCATAGATACCAAAATGATTGCATAGCTAATTGTTTCTGGAATGGTCCGAATGTAATCTGGGGTGTATCCAGGTGACCGCTAAAGGAAAAAGCATAAGACTTATTGGTATTTATCCATAGGCCTGACAGGTCCCCAAATGTAGTCATAAGCTGGGCTGCCTGCTCAAGGAAGGAATGCATATCCCTAAAGTAAAGGATTATATCATCTGCATATAGAGATATCATATAGAGCAATCTGTCAACTCGTATACCCCACGTCTCCGCATGCTGACGAAAGCAGTGGGCCAGTGGCGCCACTGCCAAAACAAATAATAAAGGGGATAGGGGACAGCCTTGTCTGGTGCCACGTGATATCGGATATGAAGCAGAGAAACAAGCCCCAGTCTTAGCTCTCGCCGTAGGGCACAAATAAAGTAGTCTAACCCAGTGGATATAACTGGGGGTATACCATACGCTGTAAGAGCTGCCAACATAAAATCCCAGCTAAGGGAGTCAGAAGCCTGTTTAATATCTAGGGAAAGGCAGCCAGCGTAAGGTTGGAGAGTATGAGAAGCAGCCATAACCTTAAATAGCCTACGAATGTTTAAGGGAGTGTTTCTACAAGGCACAAAGCCACAGTGGTCAGAGTGTAACAGTTGTGGAAGCAGAGGGAGCAAACAGCCAGCCAGTGTCTTGCTAAGGATCTTGTACTCAGTATTTAGAAGGGAAAGGGGTCTATATGAGGACATCTCTGTGGGGTCCCTACCAGGTTCAGAAGAGAGTTCACCAATGCTTCCCAAGTAGAATGAGGGAGTGTCCCAGTTTCTAGCCAATCCGTATATAGAGTGAGGAGATGGGTGGGGGGTAGGAACAACGAGGAGTATGTGGCTTAAAACACTGCTGGCAAACCGTCTTTGGCGGGTGTTTTATTACGGGCTAAGTCTTTTATAATATTACATATCTCATTTGTCGTTATAGGAGCTGCTAAGGATTCCCGTTCTGAGAGTGCGACTTATGGCAGCATAAGTCGGGCCATATAGCAGCCCGCTGCTTTTGGGTCTGTGATAGCGGGTGCTGTATAAAGTTGTGTGTAATAGTCTTGGAATGCTTGGTTAATTTCTGACTGAGTATATACTGGCCCGAATGTTGGAGTGTTTATGCTGAGAATTGGGGTGGAGAATTGTATAGGTTTAATCAGTCAAGCCAGAAGAGTGCGTAACGGTCTGCCTCTGAGTGTATTTTAGTTAGATATGCCCTCTGATCAATATCCCATAGTCTTTCTAGTAATTCAGCATATTCAATACGTGTATTCTGGAGTTGAGCGGCCTCTTCTGGGTGGTGTGCAGCTCTGGGTTCTAATAGGCCCAGCTGATTCCCGACTTGGGTCAGGGTGCGCAGGATTTCCCCTCTGGCTCCCACCAATGTTTTAATTGAAACACCCCATATTACTGCCTTGAAGGCTTCCCACTCTATATGTGAGGAGGAAGCTGTAAAGCAAAGTATGTGGTGATGGTAGGTGCAAGTGTATTGCGGTAGGCCGTATCTTCTAGTAGTGTGGGCTGTAATCACCATGTAGGGATCGGGGTTTTGGATATGTCCCCACCATAGTGATATATCCAGTGGGTTATGATCGGAGACTGTCTTGCCTAAATATGTGGCATGCAATATTTGGGTTTGAAGAGTAGAGGTGCATAGAAATCGGTCAAGTCAGGAGTGTAATACTTGTGGATGGGAGTAAAAGGAATATTCTCTCATGCCCGCATTACGACAATGCCAGACGTCCACCAGCCGGCATCCCTCCACCCAACAGCGTAATGCTTTTGCCTGCTTGATCGAGTTTGCGGTCGGTAATGGAGGGTTAGAGCAATCTAAGTCTGTCTCCACCACCGTGTTGCAATCGCCGCCCAGAATCCATGGGAGATGTGCTCACTCAGCAAGTACCTTGGAGTTATGGGCAAAAGACACATCCTGGTCTGAATTAGGGGCAAATACACATCCCAGCACTATTGGCATGTCATCCAGGCAACCTCTTAAGAGTACATAACGGCCTTGCGTATCTATTTTGGATTCCTGATGTGAGTAAAGGGCACCCGCCCGCACCCATATTGCTACCCCCCTCTATATGTAGAGAATGATGCACCATATAATTGACCTCTCCATTTAGCAGAGAGCTTTTGTGCTTCATGTAATGTGAGGTGCGTTTCTTAAAGATAAGTAACGTCTGTGTAACTGCGCTAGCACACAATGGAGTTTTTGTACTGATCCCAGGCCATGGATGTTCCAGGTAACTATATTATAAGTAGTAGGAGTAGAGATTATCCGCTTGAGAAATATTATATATGTGGCGAAAACAATGATAAGAACGGTGTCCCCTATAAGTTAACACGAGCATCGGACTTACAATGCACTTGTAACTTTCCCAATACTCGGTCCAGTGAGCAACGGCAGTTCGACCAAACTGTTAAGAAAAACATAAGTAATTGAACAAAGCACAACTTGGCCACTCACCTGTGGGGGCGCAACCATTGGGGACTTGTCTGTGGGTTGTTGAGCATGCGGTCCGTACAAAGTACTAATCAGGTGTACGGGCCCAGACTATATACATGACACATCTGTAACACTTTGAAATGATATTCCTATAACACATCTAAAGGTTACCAACTGGTCCCCTATACTGGTGGCTAGCGGAAACAAACCACAAAGTATGTCTAATAGTGGAGAGAATACAGTTACCTCCCCCCCAGTACTTGCGGTTATTAGTTGAGTATTACAGGTTGCGTGCCGTTTGCGCCGTTATTGACTGGAACAGAGCAATGCTGCCATCAGTGTCTGAGTCCACTGCACGACCACTAGGGCAGCGTGGCTGTGTCTTTAGAGCCGCTGCTGATACCAGGGCTGCATTTTGGCTCGCCCTGGCCTGGTATATCATCAGCGCAGTCCACAGTACATTGTCAGAGACTGCTCCGCTTTGATGGCGGCGGGGCTGTATGCGAGAATTCGCTGGGGGCCCATCTGAGCATCCATTTTCTGTGAGTCTGTTAGTGTTTGGTTCATCCATAAATGTACAGCTTCAGTGTGTCAAAAAAGTGAGATTGATTGTCATAAAGTATTTTGAGTTTTGCAAGGAAAATCAGAGCATAGGTGAGACCAGCAGCACGCAATTGTCTCTTCACTTCTGTGAACTTAAAGCGTTGCCGCTGTACCACCACAGTATAGCCTGGAAACAGGGAGATCCGTGCGTTGTCTGCAAGGATTGGTACTCTTTCTCTTGCCGCTCTAAGCACTTGGTCACGGTCTCTGTAGTTCAAGATCTTGGCCACTATAGGGGTCATGGCAGTGCACCAGGGATTTGTTTCTTTGTGGGCACCCTATGTGCCCTTTCTATGGTGAAAAAGGATGAGATACCTGTTGGAGACATCACCGTGCGGAGCCACTTCTCAATAAAGTGTGTTGCCTGGGTGCCCTCCATTCCTTCCGGGATACCAATGATACGGACATTATTGTGCCGCGCACGCCCTTCAGCATCCTCCGCTCTGTCTTGTAAAAGCTCCACTTGCTTGCTAGCTGGACCGTTACAGATACGTGGTCGTTAATGTGCGGTTCTAGGGTGTCCAGTGTCTTTTCTATTGTGTGCACTCTGTCTGCTAATTTGTGGTGCTCATCCCTGGTAATACTTATGTCAGTGGCTAGGATGCCAAGTTATGTTTCCATGGCAGCTCTTGATTCTCTGATTTCCTGGAGGATGAGATCCAGCTTGTCCACCGATGTTGTCTGATCCATTGGTGCACCATTTCTGGAGAACGTGTCACAGAGGAGCCATCCAGAGGAGGGGCGAGAGTGGTAAATAGTTTTTCCCAACCTGGCTGATGTCTTCACTGTGGCGGTGGGTCATTTGGGGGGATAGAGTTTTAAAGGCAGGGGGCACACAGTCTAATCAGGGATCTTTGGCGCGGTGGCACAGAGCTCAGCAGCTACATGTGGGTAGCCAGTATGCAAGGCATGACACTGCTGAGGATGGCAGACACAGCATAGGTTCCAAGAAACAGCGATTAATCTCTGCAACAGGGTTCTGCTAAATCAGCGGGGGCAGCGGATGACAGGAAGCCCAGGCCCCTCTACCAGTCCTCACCGTAGGCCAATACTCTTGGCACGAAGCCGATCCGTTGCTGCGAGGGGTCTCATAGGCACCGGCCGGCAGCCAGCAGCTTGACCCACACCTCACCGTTAGTTGCAGCCCACAGCCAGCATTCACATCTCGGCGAGGTGCCCGGTGTGTCCGGTCTTCAGATGCAGGGGTAATGGCACCGTGTGGGGCCCCCTGTAGGAGCTCCACCGATGCTCCACGCTCTCCAGTCCACACGCAACCCAGCAGCGCCAAGGGCTCCGAATAGCATGCACCCGGGATCGTGCAGCATCCAGACGTCCCTGCCATCCAGCTCACTTTCGCTGTCCCAGTCCGGGCATGCAATGCCGGCTCGGCGTCCGCAGGGTCCTTCTCCTCCTTGCAGCACTCGCTGGGCCCAGCAGGCCCCGAACGCAGATCCTGGGAGGCAATACGGCCTGTCACAGCGTGGGCCGGCAAGCACGCAACACAGTTGTTGATGTTGACCAGATCATTTCAGCGTGCTCCCTTTGTTCTCCGCATTCTCCAGCATCACATCGGCAGGGTCGGGAATGCAGAACGGCTGTGGTTGTACACAATACACTGCATATTATGAAGTCCAGGTCCGGAGCTGATGCATCAGGCGTCCTCCATCTTGGCAGTTAGCCACACCCCCATCATTCAGCTCTTTTCAACCTATACTACACAAGTCAGCCGAGGTAACACAGATGCATCCTCCTGGTCCTGGTATAAGTGTCTGCTTGCCCTATCCAATCCAGCTGCAGCTGTCATGCTGTTTACTACTACAAAAAAACATGAACAGGATTGGTTTAGTTGGCTGGCAACATTATTACACACCTCTCGCGGCGTGTATTCAGGCAGGCAGGTAGAGGTGGGGCATGACGATACCACTACTGAGTTAATGCCTGTTGCTCATCAACGCCTGCTCGACAGTCATTCCCTTCCCAGGTGAAAGAGAAAGGGCTTGCAGGTGAACTGGTCAAAGAGAGAAAAAGAAGGTTAGCTGAGAAGCGTGCTTTCTCTCTCTCCTCCACAGTCTCTCTCTGCCACTCTTACTCACTATCTGTTTGTTGTGGATAAAGACTCTCCAATGAAAAAGCAGAAGTAGAGATTCCACGTCTGTGCCAGAGCTCCTGTGTCTATAAATGTTAGGATCACTTAGTCTGATGCTAAACACCAGGGTTACGCCCTATATAATACCATGGCAATTCTGTTCAACTGGGAAGTGCCTAAAGGTCTTTCAGTTGGTGGAAGTGCACTATACCAGTTTTATCACTTGCTGCCTCGCTGCTGCTGCCGTTTACAGTAAGAGCTTCCAGCATTTTCTTCACTCTCTCTATATTTCGTTCGATATATATCAAATTTCGTTTTTACCTGTGATTTCTTTTAAATCTCTGCCATTTGTGTGCCCCACTTTCTTTTTCCCCCTGCTCCTGCTGCCATGTTTTTCACTCCGGCTCTTGCCGGTTCCCCAGACTTGCCTCTGCGTCCCCTGCGGCCCCGCCCCCCTTGTGCTCCCATTGGTTCCACCCCCTCCCTCCTCGCAGCTGCACCTCCCTCCCACCTCCCCTTCTTAATGGCGGCCGCTGGCGTGCCAGAGGCGCGCCAGAGGCAAGCCCGTCTGCACCCGTCCGCGCCTGGACTGCGCCTAGAGCCAGGACCCCTGGTCCCCATGACCACCACGGCCAGCAATGCCATTACACCGCCAGCACCCTCCACTCACTCAACAAGGGACAATCACACGCCTGCTTCCTGGCCTCCCCTGGCCATACCCAGGGACCCTTCACCTGCCGGAACTGCAGCCTCACCAGCTTCGAAATCGCCACACCACCGGCTGAACCGGACAGCAACTACCTCTGATGCATCCTACTAAACACCCGCTCCGCACGCAAACACGCCATCGAACTCTGGGACCTGCTCGACTCCTCCACCCCAGACGTCGCCTTCCTGACGAAGACCTGGATGAACGCCTCCTCGGCCCCAGACATCGCCATAGCCATTCCGGATGGCTACAAGATCACCCGCAGAGATCGCACCAACGGAACCGGAGGCGGAATCGCCATCGTCCACAAGAATACCATCAGGGTTACAACCTGCAACGAAGACACCCTCAGCACAGCCGAACACCTGCGCTTCCAGATCCACACCAACTCCAACACCACCCTCAGAAGAACCCTCATCTTCAGGCCCCCGGACCACGGCATCAGTTCTGTGACTCCATCGCCGACCTTGTCAGCAGGCGAGCCCTTGCGTCCACCGACTATGTCCTCTTCGGAGATCTGAACATCCATCTAGAGAATACCAACGACCCCAACTCCACCACCCTGATCGACAACCTTGCCACCCTTGGACTCAGACAACTCGTCACTACTCCAACACACTCCGCCGTCCACACGCTGGACCCTGTCTTCTCCGCTAGCCCCCACGTCGCCTTCAGCCACACCACCAAACTCCCATGGACCGACCACCGCTGCGTACACTTTACCTTCCGGAAAACCACCGCACCCAACAGATCCCCCGCCGCAACTGGAGCAAAATCAACTAGGACCAGCTGAACACCAGCCTCGCCCAAAAACCACCCAACTAACCCACCAGTCCCAACCCCACCTGCCTGCAACCTCTGGCGCTGAATCGACGACTGTGCCAGCACACTTGCCCCGCTCAACAAACCTTCCAACAGAGCTGCCAACAAGAGAGGCAGCTGGTTCACCCCGGACCTTTAAGCCTCCAAGCAAACCTGCTGGAAACTGGAAAGAAAGTGGCTCCTCGAACAGACACCGGACAACCATGCTGCCTTCAAGAACGCCATCCGCAATCACCATCACCCCATCAGATCTGCCAAAAAAACCTCCTGGACAACAACGCACACAACGGCAAAGAGCTCTTCAACATCTTGAAGGAACTCTCCAACCCCAGCTCCAACACAAACAACATCCCACCTTCACAAGACCTGTGCAACTTCCTCACCGCCTTCTTCCACCACAAGATCAAAGACATACATGACAACTTCAACAGCCAGACCACCCCGCCAATCACCGACTCCCCAGACTCTCCACCCACCCTCAACTACGACCCTCTGCTCGCCTGGGCCAACGTGAACGAAGACGACACAATCAAAACTATGAGCACTATCCACTCTGGATCTCCATCAGACCCATGCCCGCACCACATCTTTAACAAAGCAAGTGCCACCATCGCACCCCACCTCTACAAAGTCATCAACATCTCTTTCGAGACCGCGACCTACCCTGAAAGCTGGAGGCATGCTGAAATCAAACCCCTATTCAAGAAACTCATGGCGGACCCTAGAAACCTCAAGAACTTCCGCCCCATCTCCCAGCTCCCATTCCCGGCCAAGGTCATCGAGAAGATCGTCAACAGACAACTGACCCACTACCTCAAAGAAAACAACATCCTGGACCCATCCCAGTCAGGGTTCCGAGGCAACCACAGTACCGAAAAAGCCCTCGTCGCCGCCACCGACGACATCAGGGCCCTGCTTGACCACAACAAAGCCGCGGCTCTCATCCTCCTGGACCTCTCGGCCGCCTTCGACACCGTCTGCCACCCCATCCTAGGCACACGCCTCCACAACGCAGGGATCCGAGACAAAGCCCTAGAGTCGATCACCTCCTTCCTCTCTGCCAGAACCCAGAGCGTCCGCCTCCACCCTTTCTGCTCCGAAGCCTCCAAGATCATCTGCGGCGTCCCTCAAGGATCGTCCCTCAGCCCTACACTGTTCAACGTCTACATGGCCCTGCTCGCCCACATCGCCCGACTACACAACCTCAACATCATCTCCTACGCCGAAGACACCCAACAGATCCTCTCCCTCACCAAGGACCCCCTCACCGCCAAATCCAACCTCCACAATGGAATGAAGGCTATCGCCGAATGGATGAGGAACAGCAAACTGAAGCTGAACTCTGATAAGACAGAGGTCCTCATCCTTGGCACCAACCCCTCAGCCTGGGATGACTCCTGGTGGCTGACGCTCTAGGAGCACCCCCAACACCCTCCAACCAAGCATGCAACCTGGGCGTCATCTTTGACTCAACACTCTCCATGGCCAAACAAGTCAGCGCCATCTCCTCATCCTGCTTCAACACCCTCCGCCTGCTCCGCAAGATCTACAGATGGATCCCCATAGATACAAGAAGAACAGTCACCCAAGCCCTCGTTAGCAGAAAACTTGACGGAAGCGCCCTCTACGCAGGAGCCCCGGCCAAACTCCTCAAACTACTGCAACGCATACAAAACGCCTCCGCACGCCTGATCCTCGATGCCCACAGCTACATCACTCCCCTTCTGAGAAACCTACACTGGCTCCCTGTCAACAAAAGGATAACCTTCAGGCTCCTCACCCACGCACACAAGGCGCTCCACAACACCGGCCCAGCCTACCTCAACAGGCGACTCAACTTCTACACCCCGTCCTGCCAACTCCGCTCAGTCGACCTCGCTACTGTCCCCCGCATCCGAAGAGCGACTACCGGAGGCAGATCCTTCTTCCACCTCGCCGCCAAGACCTTGAACAACCTTCCCCTGCCCCTATGACAGACCGAAGACCTGCTGACTTTCAGAAAGCATCTCAAGACCTGGCTATTAGCAGTAGCAGCATCCCCCCCCCTCTCAGCGCCTTGAGACCCTCGCGGGTGGTAGCGCGCTTTACAAATACACTGATTGATTGATTATGTTAAAATAACTGAGTTCAATTAAACTTCCACGTGATTGCTGTTGTAACCGAAATGATGGTGCATAACTTTAGGAAACTTCTTGAACACAAGAAATGGTGGAAGGAAGTGACAGCTGATCCCTTTTTGAATAAATTAATAAATGTAGTAAAGAAGAAGCTTGTATTTGAATACTGAAGCTTACATTCAGACTGCGTAGCGCCTTGTCAGATAGCCATTTACACCGCCATTAGTTCTAACTCTTGCAAATGAGAGACCTATTGCATTGCAAATGCTTGTTAAAGGTAGCTGCTGTCCAGTTAGGTGCGGCGATGAGTAGATACAAACACAAGTCTCAATCGTGGAGTCACAGCTATTCACAGAATGTTTCAAACATACTCCTTCCTCATAAATATTAATGAAGCAGGAGTTTTTGCAACTTCCTACAAATGGCATTTTGTGTTGCAACTTAGTACATCAGTCACATCGCATAATGAAGGTGGTCTTGCAAACCACCCAGTGGGCAAAAGCACTGAGTGGTTTGTGACCTCACCATTAGATTCAGGCACTCACATCTTACATTTCTTTATATTTCAGGCATGAATTATGTATTACTGAAGAAAAAAGGGTGAAGTGAGAGCACTAGAGGTTGCCCTGCGGTGTAGTGTGTGCCGTACAATCTTTGTGGTCTGAGCAGCATCAAGCCTTCTTCCATATTCTTGAGCCTTTGGCTACTTCACATTTTTTATACACTGTGAATTCTTCAGCAACGTTTTCTGACATTCCATTCACCTCGTGGGATGTTACTTTTGTTAATCATTTAGCATTTGAAAGTTTTTTCTTTTCTTTTCAAACTCTTTGAAATAGTAAGTCATCACTAATTCCTCATTGTGTACTTGTACTGCAGAAGTCTCATCACCTGAAAGGCCCATGTTGATTGCCTGCAGATCCTATTTTCACCTACTTTCCACGTCAAGTCTGTATCTGCCTATGTCAGTATCCAGCTTATGGTCACTTATCCTCTGGTCACTTATCCTCTATTACCATTAATTTTGCTGATCTTTGGTGTTGTGAGCCATGGTTTTGAATATGAGACCTTAGATAAATTAGAGGTGATCACAGGAGTTGTTCTGAAAGTTGTATTGAATATGAAGGACTGTATGAGCCATAGCATTCACCAAAAAAGGAATGTATCATCTTTACATGTACCCCCTTTAACAATTAGGGGTGGGTTGTCTCCAGATCTATCTTTGTTTGAGACCATCGAGAACTATGCAATGGTCAGAAGTTTGTACCAGGACTTTTAGACATCCAAACTATATTGAGCAGGCCGTCACACTGATGCAGCGAGAGTCGTGCTTTTACTTCCCTTTTGTAATGAGACTATTATTGACCACCTCAAGACTGCTGCAACCTGCAAGTAGTTATTTAAATCCCTAAGAGGATCAACAAATCTATCTGTGGTTCATAATTAAGTTATTATTAAAAATATTTAACTGTAAAACTTGACACATGCAAAATATGCAGATAGAGTAATGTAACATAGGCATTCATGCACACACAGATCAACGCATCTATAGTCAATCACTTGCACATGGTGGCAGATAAACATACAACAATTTACACAAATCTACTAGCACACACACACAAAATTCATCTGATATGCAGTCACTGATACACAGAGATTGTGGGGCATGCGATGTATTATGTTATGTTGGTTGATTATAAAGCGCTTTATGTTGCTCTCAGGCTAAACATACTGATGAGGCCCCGAGACTCGAAGGGAGGGCTTAAGGGAGAGGAATGAGGAAGGTGCTTTCAGAATGGAATGATCTTCCCAGAAATGGAGTAGTAGTGGATAGCCAATCTTAGGCATCTCCCTGTCATGGAGGAAGCAGGAGATGAAGTGGGTGGCTGAATAGGAAAATAGGCAACAGGAGAGTCTAGGGACTATGGGCCATATGTACAAAGCCCTTTTGCATTTCTTATCGATCCTAATTGGTATTTCGGCCGTTCAGAAATGCAAAACTGCCTTTTCTTTTTTTTTGATAAAGAGATTTTATTAAATTTTGCATAAAACAATTATGAATACAGTACAACATGATGCCAACGGGCATCAAAACAGTAATGGTCAAGTCCTCGGTCCCTGCCCCTTTTATTACTAAATGTTGCTCACCATCCACTCTTAAAGGCCCGCTACATCCTCCCACTTCCCCCATATCTTCTTATGTTTGTGTAAGCAACCTCTGGCCTCGTACACAAGTTTCTCCCGCTGCGCACACCAATCCACTCCCCGTCTCCACTTAGCCAGTGCCGGAGCCACCCTGGCCTTCCAATCTGCCATTATGTCCCTTTTGGCCACTAGACACGCCACCCCTAAGAAGGACCGATCTGCTCTTCGTAGCTCTGTATCTCCCATGACCCCGAGAAGGAGGGGCAGTGGCGACCTCTTTACCTCCTCCTGTAGGACCTCAGAGATCTCTTGCACCACCTTTTCCCAATAGGCCATTATAATCGGGCATGTCCATACCATGTGGTAGAAATCCGCTGTATGATACCTGCAGCGGGGGCATTCCGCTGTGGGGCGGAGGCCTGCTTTATGTAACATGGCGGGTGTGAGGTATGCGGCATGTAGGAAATAGGATTGTATTAAACGGAAGTGTGTGGCCATTGTTAGGGAGCGTGGGGCCATTAGTGCTTCTGTCCAGTCCGCTTCCTCCATGGATCCCACCCAACTCTCCCACCTTTGGTGAAGCTCTCTCAGGGGTCCCCCAGTGGCGGTGATTAAGGTGCGATAAATCTGAGAAACCCCTCCCCTTCCCAGGTCTCCCATCAGTGCCTTGGCTTCCATGGGGCTGTGCTCAGGTATGGTGTCTCCTGTCTGCAGGTGAACTAGTAGGGCATGGCGTAATTGGAGATATCGGTGGAACTGTGTTTTGTTTAAGGAATATTGTTTCTGGAGGTCTTGAAAAGATCGTATATGTGTCCCTCTCCAAATATCTCCCAGCGTGGAGATCCCTATGGTGTCCCATTTCTGAAAGCCCTCCACACCTGCCACATGTATCAGCTGCTTCCCATGCCATAGCGGGGTTTGTTGGGTTAGACGTCCCCACCACCCCGTCACTTTCTGGGCTGTACGCCATCCCAGAAGTACCACTTTGGTCACATCTGGAGTATCCCGGGGTATCGGGCTCCCGTAGAGTATGTCAAGGATCCGTGGGTAGCCCATTGTCTGTAATTCTAGTTGGTATGCGGGGTCTGTCCATCCACCTCCCATCCAGTCATTGATTACAAGTGTGTGCATCGCTAGATAATAGTATTGAATTTTCAACATGCTCAGTCCACTCTCATATACATCCCTCTGACAGGTTTTTAGCGACAATCTTAAAACTGCCTTTTCTTAGGTGCAAAGGCCCTTAGGGAATCTCAAATTGCAATTTCTACAAGGTAGAAATTGCAATTTGTGATTCCCAGAATAGGAAATTGCAAATAGGGATTACCTATTTGCGGTTCCTATTCTGATGGACAAAGCATTTCCTAAATTCAACGTGGGCATTTAGGAGATGCAATTACCACTGACTCAAAGTCGGTGGTAACCAGGTGCAATTTAAAAACAAAGCACCCCAAGGTGCTTTTTTAAGTTGCAATAGAGTGCACACATGCCCCTTAGGCATATGTGTACTCTACAGGTGCACCCATATTTTTGGGATGCTCCAAGAGGGGCCATTTTCCCTTTGCTATCCCTGGTTTTGTATTTTCTAAATAGCAAATGCAATACGAAATGCAAAATTGACCTATTGACTAAGATGCAATGGGATTTCTTAAATCTGATTTCCTAATAGCGATTCCTACATTGTAGGAATCGCTTTTAGGATCGGAAATTGGTATCTCTGGACATAGCATTTTGTATTTCTGAAATAGCGATTTCTATGACATCTCTATTTAACAAATGCAGAATTGCATTTTTGTACATCTGCCCCTATAAATCTTCGGGGACGGGGAAAAGATTCTGCGGAAATTGGCATAACAGACGTTTAAGAATGGTTGCCTGATAGAAAAGTACCAGGAGACCTCAGGTATCCAGGTCCACAAACTTACTCACAAAAACTGAAGCCACAGACAGGATCACTTAAGACACAGGTACACTCAATCAACACAAACGCAGCCACACTTGGGATGCAGGTGAATGAACAAAAAACAGAAAGAGGAAGTGTATGGCCACAGGTTTCTTGTCCACCTAATGCTTACACTCTTTGCTGGCAAAATCAAATTAGAGGTAAATAAAATATTGGTATCAACCTCTGTCAAATTCTAGTTCTTCTCTTAGAGAAATCCCTGATAACGTTTGATGAAAAGCTTCAGTCTAAATGCCCATTCAGTCACTCCATCGTTTCGATGATCGCGTCAGAACAATGCAGAGCTCTCAGAAAGCTCATTGCTTCCATGGCCTCTTTGCTACAATAACACTGCAAGTCAATGTTTTAATTTGTTCAATTGAATGTTTTGTATGACGTGTTGTCAAAACAATAAAGACTGTTGCTTGATTGACAGGTTGATTTCCTCATGTTATCCCCTCCGTCCAGGCACTTTAAACCATCTGCTTTTTGACATTTTGAGGCCTGGAGGTTAGCCATGACCTTTTGATTTTACTCAAATTTTATATATAATATCCTCTCTTAGAGGGGCTTTCAGCCAGCACTAATCATTTATTTGGTCTTTTGTTGTGTCATTCACATTTTTCTGCCACCCACAACAGAATACAGCTTGGGGCAAGGTGACAGACCATTTCAGTTATTGGTTGACTTTACCGCGACTGATGGCATTCTGTTTTTTCACAAGCTTTCACAAGGAGCGTATCCACACAGCAAGTATTACCTTAGTATTCTCTGGCACTGTGTGTGTTTTTTAGACCACTTAAAATGTCTTGCTTTAAGCTAATAGTCATTTTTTATGGATGTGGGCTCGGTAGCTTCCCCTGCAATCACGTTACAAAAATAAAATAAAATGACAAAACAAGCAATGACAAGGCCAAAAGACGGACAGCCAACGCTAGACCAGTAGCCAGTAGCCAAAATACCTGTGTACCGAAAACAACTCTTAATCCAAATTTGGGCAAAAGCTCCTTTGTCTTCCTAAATCAAGATTTTCACCAAACTTGTAATGAGCATATTAGCTTGTTTAGGGTGATGTAGCGACAGCTTTTTTTTCAAAGCTTTTTCTGGCGAAAAAACTACTTCCTTTGTGTGCTCAAATTGATCCACCCCTTGATGATGTTACTTTGGCAGCATGTCCCCCAAAGAGAATATTTCTGACTACAGCCGTGCTCAATCTTCAGGTTGCAGTGTTTTGAATGAATGCCTTACGTAGTGCTCAGCTTCTCCTTGTGCATTGATTGCTGGTCAGCGCCGTAGACCTTGCCCATTGAGTATGGCACTGAGTAGAGGGCAA
Organism: Pleurodeles waltl; assembly: GCF_031143425.1. Lineage (NCBI taxonomy): Eukaryota > Metazoa > Chordata > Amphibia > Caudata > Salamandridae > Pleurodeles > Pleurodeles waltl. The sequence continues at coordinate 569,028,699 of NC_090449.1, read as the reverse complement.
GGTCAGTCCCTGTGCCCAGAGCTACAGTTTTTAGCAGGACTAAAAATACTATTCTATTTAGTAAATGTTTACATAGTTATTGCTGTTGTGTGTGCACTAACCATTGCTCTTTTCCCAAGGGTTTTGAATAAAGAAATAATTGTTCATAGTGCTTGTTGTATGTTTTATGTTATTTATATTCTAAGTAACTATTTTTGTAGGATAGAGAGCAGCAACAGTTATGTTTCCAGGTCCCTTTGTTTCAGGTGCCCTTCAAGGTCCAAATACCATCTTGTTCCCTACAGAGGGGCTGAGAACTGCGATGAGGCACACACCACGCATACATCCAATGCCAGTGTGGTGACCCATGCAAAAACGCCCTTAGATCTTCTTATCATCACTCTTGTTCTAACTCGGGTCGTTCTAACTCTGCTCTCCTTATCTCGCTGTATCACTCACTACCAGCATTGCACAGGGACACTTCTTGGCTTCCACTTTCGTGTCTGTGGACAAAAAACCTTGGTTCAAATACGTAATGTCACTTCTTGGCAAAAACATGAATTCTTTTTCCCGTACCTATAGGCGTTTAGCAAGGTTTATCATTACATTTTCTGTCTCTTCAGTTTTCACACTTTCGGCGATGTCTCCTGCATGAGCATCTGCTCGAGCAGCTATCCTGCAGCCCTAGCGTTTTGCTTTCTGGAGGAGCTTCAGTGGAACTTTATCTCAACATATGACAGCACAAGCATAGGCATGGCATCCAGGCCATATGCCTTCCTGGAATTTGGTAAGTGACTTAATGGTACCTTCATTGCATTCTATGCAGCAATTCTCTATTTAAAATCATGGCTCACATTTCATATAGAAGTTGTTATTTCTGCCGTGGTATTGGAGTAGGGACACTGCTACGTATTCAAAATATGAACACTTTTAACTTGCGTTATTAAACAACTTAAGTGTTCTGGGGATCTTTAATAAAAGTGATCCACTTTACTTAAGCACATCTGGAGTTCACCCCAGAAGAAAGACTCGAGTAAACGTTGTGGTTATGTATATTTTTACTGAGCTGCTGAGGTTTTTTTTCTTTAAAGGAAAACACTCATGAAAAATGGAAGTAAATACAAATCCATTCCCCTCGTCCCCTGAACAACTCTCTTGCTGTGTTCTGTCATCTTTTAAATGGTGTGTCCCTTGTTGACAAGTGTGAGAAACATTAGCTCATATCCTTATAATGCAATATGAACATCAATCAAAGTGAACAGCAGGTAGGACCTTGCTAAGCTACCACTTGCACCATTCAAACTCTGGCAAGTGCTGATTTTTAGAGTGAGACTTGTCCATTGCAGTTTATAAGAAAGCAAAGTGCTCACAGCGACTCCTATCTCTTTTTCAATAGTAAGTGGATCCCTTCTATGTTGGACCTCAGGTAATCCTCACTTTTGGTCTTCAGGAGAGAGCATCAGATGATATCGTGCAGCCCTGCTCCAATCTTGGTTCTTTGCCAGGGGCAGCAGACTGAACACCCAGCAAGCCCTATTGGCTACAGGCCTGGCCTCTACATCAAGGAGCAAAGGACCAAGTTTATACATGCCAGACAATGTAGGGTTTCCAGCTACTTGTAAAGACAAATCAGAAGATTAAATAGCACTGGGCTCCTGCTTCACAGAGCCGGGCGCGAGTGCAATGGGAGGTGGACATTGGGGCTGTCTTATTGCATGAGCAGACGACATTGCTGTGCGTAAACGGAGCAGGTTGCTCCCAGCAGTACACTCCGCATTATCCATTATAAATTGCTTCATAGAATATATTATACTCTGGCCCACTTACATAGAAATGGACTTCCACCAGATGATGGGTGCACCAGATGTGAAAGGTCCAGGGCTGATTTCCTTCACTTAGCATGGTCCTGTGGGCTGGTGCAGACATTCTGGTGTGAGACGGGTGCTGCAGTCTTTCTCACGAAAGGACAAGCCCCAACACGTACCCCACTTCTGCACTTCTGGTACATGTTGGCAAGCTCTAGTCTGGCTTTAGAAAATATGTAGCGCTAACTCTGGTATTGGCTAAACGCAGAGTTACCTGTTGGTGGGGGAGGGCACCAAAATTCAAGGAGTGGCTGACTGATCCAAGTTACTCTAATAAGCAACGGTCTTTATACACTGAGCTATTTCCTCCCACATCCCGTCCTCGCAACATTTTGGAGTCGATTCGCACATATCTGCAACTGCATGCCCCTCTGGCAGCCTCTTCTGACAAGATTACTTGTCCTGAGCGCAGCATAACCACTGGGCGAGATGGAGATGCTGCCCAAACTTCACCCTATTAGACAGCCCAATCTACAGCCTTCCCCCTCAGGACGATTCTAACTTGCCCTTTTGTGCTGTATACCTCATTTTGGTTCCTACTGTCATTTCTCCATTTTATAATTCTAATTTGTACTGGAGGTGAGGGTTTTGGGATCAGATGATAACACTGTACATGTAATAAATGTATGGTGCAACTGTTGATATTACTGTTTTAATTTGCAATGAAATTCAATAAATACATGTTTTTTAAAAGTAGCACTGGGCTTATCTCGTTCTTAAACACTATCAAGCAATCACTATCAGAAGTGCAATGTAACACAACATGCATCATGCTCACTCTGGTACTGCACAATGTATTTTCTGATTGAGTCAAAGTTTGGATTTCTGCAAAGTTATAATACGAGACGCCAGCGAGAGACATGCTTACTTTGAAGGATGGGACAAATGCTAGTAGTCTACAAAACTTCTCACCTGGTGATGTTTCCCTTGAGAATATGGTGCTTGCCCACATTTTTCTTCATGGGGATGTACTCTGCCTGTAACTGACACGCTTATCTGGTGTACTCTGCCTGTAACTGTAACGCTTATCGGGTGAACGTGGAACCGATTGTTCGGACTCCAGTCCTTTGAGCAATTCATTTGGGCTCTGAACATACTCGTGGGCTGTATGCTTTGATTAAAGTAGATTGCGACGTACGGCAGTGTTATCTAAACGCTTAGTGGTTGGTGCATGTGAGTTACTTTGACAGTGTCAGTGAGCCTTGAAAAAGTCAAGGGGAATATACTCCCCATGACGAAACACGTGTTGGCTGTTCTTCGTGGCTGTTGTTCTTTTCCCTTTATTTCGAATGATGGATTCCTTATGCTGCCTTTCGCCATATTAAAGACGGATTGACTGTGACGCACGAAGTTTATTGGATTATTGTTTCCTATCTATTAATGTATTGTTGGATTGTGTATTTCTAAAAATGCAATGGCTAGTTTATTGCTAGAGAGTGCCTAGGTCCTTTTACTTACAATTTTCTGTATCTGTGTTTTCACAGATTTTGGAGGAAGGGAAGAATCCTCTAGGGCCGGGAGCACCTAATGCTTATACTATAGGGGACAGTTGGGAGCGCTTCTTTTTTTCTTTCCCCTTGAAACGTTCTTCCCACTGTGTTCACCTCTTCAGTGTGTGCCTTATGTAGGCACAGTCGTGTTTGCTGTGACCTTATCGGAGAGGATACACAATGCCTTCAGTGTGTAGTGGGAGTATTTCTAGACAGCTTCCGTATGTCCTCAAAGGGACCTCAAAAACCTTTTGAGAATTAAAAAAGATTTAACGAAGGACACGCTGAGCATAATTAAAGTTTTTCATTTTATGGAACTATTCGTGCATATAAGCTAAAAGCAAATCCAAGAAATCACCATTGCAAATTTCGGTTGCTTAAAACGACTACTTCAAAAGTAGGTATCTTTGTTGTCTTGATTGAATTCAGACAAATTACAAGATAAAGGTGATCTTTTCTACCAAATGCTCTTTATTTTTATTGTAGTTTCATTTTCCAAAATGGCTGGTTTGGAAAGTGGGGAAATGGCAGTAAAATTGACAATTTGTCAGTGATGTTGGTGTTTTCAGCAAGGCCCAATATAAAAAACAGTTTCTAGATGTTTGAGCATGAGGGAACAAGATGGGATATTGAATACTTAATGAGACATCCCAATTCTTATGTACTTAAAAAATTCTTGCCAACTTATATGATATTTTTAATACGAAATCAGTGAGACTATAGACTCTGTTCTTTCCTCCCTTCATGGCAATTAGCCTTTTAATGCCACAACAATTCCTACTCTTCCCTCTGGTTTCGTAAGTGAAAAGAGGAAAGATAATTGGTTTCGGGGATATTGAGATACTTGATAAATGCAGCTGGAGGAGATGCTGTGGTTACACTCATTTTATGTTCAAAATTTCCTGTAAGCTCTGTGTGGAGTTTAATCTCACCCGGCCCTCTCAAAATATGTTTGGGTGCTGGGTTGGTCAGGTTGCACATTTTCCAAAGGCCTATTTTTTTGCAGCAATTCTTACCTATTGATAAGTTCACTTCTCTTAACCTGAACTCTGTGTGATTGAACAGTGATCAGAACTTCTGTTCTTCTGAAGAACGTTTGATGAGACAAATTTGATTTCCAGTGAAACATGCACACTAGGTTGGAAGTATCTCACTCAAAAGCCACTTAATTCTCATGGATACTGGACATCACAAATTAAAACAAGTGTGATTGAAGCTAGTAGATGTTGGAAATACTTGAAAGTAATCATTGTGTTCATTATATGCAAGATAAGTCCCAGAACCATGTTTCCATCCATCTGTCACACAGTATCAACTTATACAGCGTAAATCCATGTGTGCAAAGCAGATAGTTAGTAGTTAATAATATGCATGCTGTTTCTATTCAAATAAAGGTTATATAGGAGCTCAAATAGTGTTCAAAGGACCCTCAACCAGATGCGGATAAGAATCTCAATATCTTACCTAAACTTAAACTAAATTAAAGGACATTTCAATTATACTGTGAATTGTTAAGTAAAGAGGGAAGTCCCAGGTCCTGTAATAATCTAGCAAAACAATATCAGAATCCTACTATTCTCCATTTAATTCTGGCTGATAATCATGAGCCGTCAAATATATGACAGCCCGAAAACTGTATAGTTAAACACACCATAAGTTTAGGGTATAATATCCTATTACGCCTGAAGGTGCAAGAAGTAAAAGAATATATTCTACTATTATATCATAGCAAACTTATTCCAAACAGAAAACAAATAACCCGCCAATAATACCAATAGTACCAAAACCTATGCTACAAATATCCAAAAGTTGGCACACATTAAAACTGCGTATCACCATATCCGCCCATGTGAGCATATGTCCATCGTCTTACCTACTAATAAGCCTTCCAAGGCTCATTATTATTAATGAGTGTGTATCATAGTCTTCCGTAACAGTGTGAAAGTCTCATGTGTTACTCAAATGTAACATTCTTGCTATGAAAATAAACCTATACCAAATATTCCTGTGGTGATCCTACTATAAGCCAACTTTATATTTATTTATAAGTACTGCTTACAACAATATGTACTACTAAACCAGCATTTATAGAATACTGCTATAACTCTAATACTATAATGTGAACAGTCGCATTAATGTAACCCAAGTATATTTAACTAGTCAATAATCCAGACTTACCAAATATGAGAAACCGGAGAGTGCTCCAAGATTTGCCACGTGTATGTATCGGTGTTTAAGCTGCGCACCCTGTTAATCTAACATTATATACCTGCTGTATCGCGAACAACGACGGACACCAATTGCCGGATCACCAAACTTTAAAAAGGGACCCAAGACGTGTCACAACTCAGACGGGTAAACGCTGTTGCCATTTCCATAGACCACTAACCATGCTATCAGAACACAGCAACAGTGAATATGCAGCAAGAAACTCGTGTAACATTTTCTGTAATAAGAATATCATGGACTGAAATATCCCTATAACATTAGCAAAAAGGTAATTATATCACATGTGCCATCGGAAAATTATGAAAAACGAACAGCCAAAATGACCAATTATACAAGTCAGTCTACAAGCATGCATGCCGGCGTACATGTGTCACCAGATGTACAACGATCCCGGGCTCATCACCTCAGAGAGTGTTATTTTTCAAGAATACCTGTCATTAGATAATAAGTAGTGTTGACTAATTAACACATCTAATGTTGGACATGTAAAAGAACCTAAAACAAGTCAATAAGAGAATCCTAACTCGTTGTAACTCACTATACATGATACCCAAAATAAGAACCCTCGGTTCAGAGATGTTGCTGCCATCATGGCCTCAACTTATGAACATGTGATCCAGTACAATATTTCAATTCGATCTCTATAATTAACATTGTCAAACTTAAACAGAAAGAGAAAAGAGAAAGGAAAGACAACCAGAAATATCAACTCAAGGCACACTATCATACCAGGAATAGCCACCAATAAATCTCACTATATACCTACTTCTGCCTTATATTTTTAGTCGGTTATAAGTACCATACATGTAATGCCAGCCTGGTATTATCAGTAATTTATCAGTACCATACAATTATTGTTAATCTGTTATCTTTATATCGATATAGTTTGAAAGTATCGTTCAGCATATATTTCTAGCAACATTTTTTTCAAAATTCTGTATCAAAAGACTAATACGACACTGCAGCTAAGTATTAATTCCCATAATTAAATGGGCCCTCATCTCACAAATAGAACTACAAAGGAGAATGGAATGAAATGTGCCCACCAAATGTAAGCTTTCAACAGGGAAAGATGTAAGTATAACATTCTACACCAGATAGATGAAACACAAACTCGAGAAATAGCTGATTGCTACGTCATTATGTATCCCAAAAATATTGCATTTAATGATTAACACTCAATTCTATCTCCAAAGAATGTAGACACATAATCCACAGAGCATCATATTGTCTCAGTATTAATTCACAGTTGCCACCTCTGACATCGCTTTTTACAAAGTCAGTACCATGACATTTGAAGCTTAAATATATGTTCTGACCCTTACATTCCATAGCGTGCTACTATGGGATATATAGTTTTCTGCTGTTTTAGTGCTCTGAAAAGTCCAGTGATTCGTGCTCATAATGGTCTAATGGTACTTCCTACATAAACCCTTTTCATTTACAGATAATTGCATATATTATGTAGCGTATACCACAGTTTATGTGTGTGTCAAATGTATATTGTCAGGAGTTATAATAGGGACATTTCCTCCTTCGACCAACAGCCCACCTGCACGTACTACAGTGACCACATGTAAAAAATCCATTGGTTATTTTAAAAAGCCTTGTATTCTGAACACAAAGCACTGCATAGCTTGGGCTAATTAAATTCCATAAGGAATTACCCTTCCGTTAGATTACACTTGGAAGTGTGGTTATGTATGGTTGGGAAGTCTTGTCCATCGTTAGACAATGCCTGTGTCTAGAGTATTAAAGACCTTGTTAGAGGACGGATTCAAGTTTGACACCAGCCTAATATTATTACAGGACATGGGACTTCCCTCTTTACTTCACAAGTCACACTATATTTTGAAATTTGCTTACATTTTAGGTAAGATATTGAGATTCCTATCTGCATCTGATTGAGTCTCCTTGGCACACTCTATTTGAACTCATATAGTTTTTTTATCCTTTTGAATAGAAATAGCATGTGAATTGCTAACTACGGCAATAGATATCTTCCTTCTTTCTGCTGTGTGCATGTGGGTTTACACTTTGTAAGTTGATACCGTGGCACAGGTGGATGGAGACATGGGATTGTGATTATGCTTTCTTTTATCTGAATAGTGCTTGGTTGTGAGTGTATCTTATTTGTTTGTAGCCCTGATAAAGTTGAGGGTGTATTTACCGTGATGATAAAAAACATGTTGGCTACCACCACAGGATTTATTTGGAACTGGCGTTGGAAGAGAGAAATAAAGAACTACAGAACGCTTCGGACTCTCATACTGAACTTAATATATGTAATTTAGTAAAGCAGCTTTTGATAGATCGTGGGGGCAGTGAGAAAATGTGTTGATAACGAGCCCAATGATGACCTTAAAGAACATGTTTTTACTTGGGGCTCCCATTAGAGCACTGAATGTTTGTTAACAACAACAACATACTTGATTTGTCTTATTATATTGCCATTTGTTTCTGGAATTTGACTATATGTTTTTACAGTTCTGCCAGATAATTGTATACGCTCCTCTTCTCACAGTATCCTTAAACATGTATCTAGTTATTAGCATATTCTGTGTTTATCTTATGCAAAGGGAGATCCTTTTGACCATGACTTTACATCAGACTGACGTATGTTGGACGCAGACCAAGATCTTTGCCACCCTCGTCCACAACTATCTTTACGTATATATAGGAACAAGCACTTTCTTATGTGCTTTTCCCAGTTGGTCTTATATTAAGGTTATCTTGAGTTAGTTTTTTTTTTTAAACAATCTTATTAACACCCATATTAGAGCCATCCATGATTGATAGTTATTGATCGTCAATTTGTGTAAATGGTCTCTTTGTGCCATCTATTATCATTTGGTGTTAACGTCAGCATAACCTAGCAGTCATGGTCCATAACATAATCCAGCATTGCAGGCACCCAACCTCCTTTGTAAAATACAGAAAGAATATAGGCCCTCATTACAACATTGGCGGTAAAAGCCGATTACCACTGTGCAGAAGACCGCCAACACACCGCCGCGGACGCTGAATACCGCCACAGCTATTATGACCCACATCTCGGAATCCGCCAAAAGTCAGACATCCACACAAGTCCGCCACACCAAAGGTCAGTGATAAACTGGCGAAAACAAAACCTCCACCGTCACGCCAACAGAGATACGCCCACACTATCACGACACATGAATCCACGCGGCGGTCTTTCATCCGCGGTATTCCATTGGCGGTTCACACCACCGTGCTCAAAATACACACACTCTTACAAAACATCCCCACATTGGACAATTCAAAATACACACACCTGAGACGCATACACACACCACTCCCACACACCCATTACAATATAAAACACACAGCCACATCACCCACAAACCCCCACGACAAAAAATTCTGAAAGAAGGCCAGAGAGACACCACCAGCAAGAACAACAGCATCCACAGGCACACAACACCATCACCCACACAACTTCCACGCACCTCACACAACACACCACTACATATCACCACACTTATCACCACACACTCCACCCCACACATCACCTACACCACCCCATGGCACGGCAAAGACACCCCAGGTTCTCAGAGGAGGAGTTCAGGGTCATGGTGGAGGAAATCGTCCGGGTGGAGCCACAGCTATTCGGAGCACAGGTGCAGCACACCTCCATAGCTAGGAAGATGGAGCTATGGTGCAGAATAGTGGACAGGGTCAACGCAGTGGGACAACACCCAAGAAATCGGGAGGACATCAGGAAGAGGTGGAACGACCTACGGGGGAAGGTGCGTTCCGTGGTCTCAAGACACCACCTGGCGGTTCAGCAGACTGGCGGCGGACCCCCACCTCCTCCCCCACAACTAACAACATGGGAGAAGCAGGTCTTGGCGATTCTGCATCCTGAGGGCCTCGCAGGAGTAGGTGGAGAAATGGACTCTGGTAAGTCAAAGCTTTACTATTACATCCCCCACCCTACCTGCATGCTATCGCATACCCCCACCCTCACCCCCAGCACCCCAACTCCTCACAAATGTCCCAACATCACAAACCACACATCCCAACACCAAGCCCTGCATGCAACTACAAAGCATGGACACCCATCACCAAAGCATGGCCACTGCACATACCCATACACCCCCCTAAACCACCATCACACAAGCTCCCACACAGGAATGCTAGCACTGGGGTACACAGTCACCCACCCATTGCACACCATTACACACACAGATTTAACAAACATCCTTTTATACCCCTGCAGGACCCCTACCCAACGTCACTGGACAGGAGGGTCCACACATGTCCACACCACCAACAGAAGAGGCCCACAGTGATTACAGCACCTCTGTCCAACTGGATCTAGATGACCAGCCCGGACCATCAGGGACCTCTGGACAGTCGGTTCCCCTCACACAGGCACAGGCCACCGCAGACCTTCCCCCCTCTGGAAACACCACCACAGCACCCACCCAGCGGGCTCATACCTCCGTCCCCAGGACACGTCAATCAGCTGTGTGTCCACCACTACAGGGAACCCAGGATAACCCACCACCCCAACAACAACAGGGACCTGGGGGCAGTGGTAGTGGGCACACAGTCCAGGGGACGGAGGCACTGGAACACAGGGGAACTGGGAGGGCTGCCGTGCGACAGGGGGCGGAAAGGCCAAGGGAACCCACTCTCCACGAGGCCCTCTCCTCCATCATGGGAGCATACCACCACTCCCAGGAGACGATGGCAACGGTACTGGCCAAGTTTCAGGAGACCCAGCGCATGCAGGGGGAACAGTATATGGGCTTCAGGGAGGAACTCAAAACCATCAGCTCCACCCTGGGCACCATCGTAGGGGTGCTGAAGGAAGTACTCAACACCAGGAGGGACACTGTGGCACTACAAGGGGCCCCTGACACTAGCATGGACGATGAACTGCCCACCACCTCTGCCGGCACAAGTGGACAGGACGCCCCGCCACAGGACCACCACACCAGCACCCCACCCCCTGCAGAGGGAGAACCACCCCGCAAACGGTCCCTGAGATCCAGGAACAAGACAGAGAACGATGCCAAGACCCCTGCCTAGAAATTAGACCACCCTGATTGTCATCCTACTGTCCCACTTTGTCACCCTGTCCATAATTAAACTGCCCCAGCTCCACTTCCTATGCCCAAATGGGCAATGCACCTGTGAGAATAATAGACTGGACTCTGCCATGGACACTCCTCTGCCATCACCCCTCACCATTTCACTACCCCCTCCAATATTTAGCATTTAAATAAACACACCTAAAGCACAAAATGATCTGGAGTCTGTCTGTGATTTCGAAATAGTGTATTAGCAATTACAGTGACAATTTTTTTTTGAAATAGTAATGTCAACATACCTATGTCACACAGCTCTAGTCCATGAGGAATCTAAGCAGATGTCACACAGTGGGACCCACATCTGTGAAACCTTAAGGGAAAGTGACAACTCAGTGACCATACACTGGGTGAAAACGACAGACAGGAGAGAGGTAGTAGTGTTAAAGTACATGTAGTAGGCAGGATTGTATTCTTACGTGTGCCTCATTGGAAATATTGCTGGATCACTGAGTCCCTGTTGTGCATGTCTTCTTCCTCTGCTTCCTCCTCATCACTGTCCACAGGCTCCACAGCTGCAACAACACCGCCATCTGGACCATCCTCCTGCAGAAAAGGCACCTGTCGTCGCAAAGCCAACTTGTGAAGCATACAGCAGGCCACGATGATCTGGCACACCTTCTTGGTGAGTAGAATAGGGATCCACCTGTCATATGGAGGCACCTGAACCTGGCCTTCAGGAGGCCCAAGGTCCGCTCGATCACCCTCCTAGTTCGCCCATGGGCCTCATTGTAGCGTTCCTCTGCCCTGGTCCTGGGATTCCTCACTGGGGTCAGTAGCCATGACAGGTTGGGGTAACCAGAGTCACCTTCAAATGGTGAGGGGCAACTGTTAGACACACACTAACCTGGAGGGATAACCCCAGACCCAGACAACCATTCCCTCTGACTTGCTTCCAAGTGCTCACCTAATAGCCACACACAGTGCCTCTGGAGTTGACCCATCACATAAGGGATGCTGCTATTCCGCAGGATGTAGGCGTCATGCACTGAGCCAGGGAACATAGCATTCACATGGGAGATGTACTGGTCTGCCAAACATACCATCTGAACATTCATAGAATGATAACTCTTCCGGTTTCTGTACACCTGTTCACTCCTGTGGGGGGGGGACCAAAGCCACATGTGTCCCATCAGTGGCACCTATGATGTTGGGGATATGTCCCTGGGCATAGAAATCACCTTTCACTGTAGGCAAATCCTCCACTTGAGGGAAAACGATGTAGCTCCGCATGTGTTTCAGAAGGGCAGACAACACTGGACAATACGTTGGAAAACATAGGCTGGGACATCCCTCATGCCATGGCCACAGTTGTTTGAAAAGAGCCACTTGCAAGGAAATGGAGCACTGACAGCACCTGCACTTGAGGGGGGATTCCTGTGGGATGGCGGATTGCTGACATCAGGTCTGGCTCCAACTGGGTACACAGTTCCTGGATTGTGGCACGGTCAAGCCTGTAGGTGATTATCAAATGTCGCTCCTCCATTGTCGACAGGTCCACCAACAGTCGGTACACCGGAGGATGCCGCCATCTCCTCACATGTCCCAGCGGACCGTGCCTATGAAGGACAACAGCAAGCACAGAGTCAAACAACTCAGAGGTACGTACCCACAGTTTACCCAGAACACCAATCATAAACAAAAGGTGGCCTGTTTGTGTGTTGAGACTAGGCCTAGGTATGTGTGACACAGTTTAAAATGAAGCCATGTGGGCCCCTGAAATGGCGGCTGCCTGACCTGTAAAGTGGGACAATGGGATGTGAGGTAACTGCGCTGGTGTTGTACACCGTCGCGGTAGGCGGTCGAAGACCGCGACGCAATGCTGCATCGGTTAACATTGGACCCTATGGGTCCCAGGAGCCAATGACGATGTACGCCGGCGGTGACGGTACGCACCACCGTGGACGTGACTGCCATTTTCTATCTGTTCAATCACTCGATACCTGATCTTCGACAGGAGAGGACCTACACTGCACTGTGACCTCGGTCTGGAAGAGACAAAGGCTGGTGCGTCTGGGGATAGGGCCCCTGCCTTCACATCGGAGTAGTTGGAGAAGTTTGTGGATGGGGTCCTCCCCCAGTACACGCTACTCTACGGTCCTCCAAACAAACAGGTAAGTACACAGGGAGCATGTTGAATGGGCTATGCCTGTGTGGAGAGGGCTGGATGTAAGAAGGAAGGGGTCAGAGTGCTGCATGCATGACAGACGGTGAATGCATGTGCCACATGGCAAGGGTAGGGATGGAGGCTAATCACTTTGACGGTTGGTAATGACTTCTCTTCTTCCCCTGTACATTTCATGTAGGTCAGCGCCCACCAGAAGAAAGATATTTGGCGTGCCATCGCCTAGGACGTCCGGACCCTGGGGGTCTACCACAGACAGAGCACCCACTGCCGGAAAAGATGGGAGGACATTTGCAGCTGGAGCAAGAAGACGGCGGAGGCTCAGCTGGGGATGGCCTCCCAACGTGGGAGGGGTGCCTGTCGCACCATGACCCCCCTGATGTTCAGGATCCTGGCGGTGGCCTACCCTGAGTTGGATGGGCGCTTGAGGGCATCACAGCAGACACAAGGGGGTGAGTACACTCTCATTCTGCTGACTTTGCGCGCAGTGGAGTTGTCTGGGTGGGGGAGGAGGGCTGTGGCTTTCCCTAGGCCAGGACGAGTTCCGTAGGCAAGGCCCCTCCGTAAGGCAGGCCATGTGGCACCCCAGCCCACCTCTGTAGAGTGCCAAGTACAGCTATTCATGCTCCTGTGTCATCTATGTGTGCAGATGTCGTCCATAGCCTTGTAGGCCATTTCCCAGGAATTGAACAGTGGAGTCCAAGAGCGCGGCATAGTGCAGGGGGCTCCTGTGTCTGTCTTGTCCGCCAGCGGTATCGGTAATCCATGGACTCAACATGTCTTTCTTCTGTCGTCCCCCCCTTTTTGTGGTCTCCCTGTTCTTGTGTGCATTAGCATCATCAGGCGGAGGAGCATTGCACCGGAGCACGAGGGAGCTGCATCCCACATGGCCCTGTAGGGCGAGACTACGGACTCGGAATTCACCAGTGGGACGGAGGGCGAGGGGAGCTTCACGGCGGGGACAGTAGCTGAGACCAGCGACACGGACACGTCCTCTGATGGGAGCTCCCTTGTGGTGGCAGCAACATCTGTGCCCCCGCATCTACAGGTACAGCCGCCACCCTCGCTACCAGCACCGCCCTCCCAGCAGCCCCTCAGCCTACGCCCCGTGCCCACTCACCCAGGAGGGTGGGCATCACCTTCGCCCCAGGCACCTCAGGCCCTGCCCCAGTCACCCCTGCTGCCCTCAGTGAGGAGGCCATTGACCTCCTCAGGTCCCTCACTGTTGGGCAGTCTTCCATTTTGAATGCCATCCAGGGTGTAGAAAGGCAGTTGCAACAAACTAATGCATTCCTGGAGGGCATTCATTCTGGTCAAGCAGCCCTTCACCGAGCTTTTCAAACTCTGGCCTCAGCACTGAGGGCAGCTATTGTCCCCGTCTCTTGCCTCCCCCCTCCAACATCCTCCACCCAGACCCAATCCCCTGTACCTCTGCCTATCCCAAGCACACCATCAGACCAGCATGCACACACTTCAACATCAAGGAAGCTCAGGCAAACATAAGCACCACACATCCCGCAGGCACTCACGCAAGCAACACACACATGCAGACACACCAACATCCACTGCCTCCACTGTGTCCCCCTCCTCCTCGTCTCCCTCCTCCCTCCCAGTCTCGTCTACACTCTCACCTGCATGCACTACCTCTACAGCCACTACGTCCCTCAACAGCACACCCACCAGCACACCCCGCTCACGTGCAGTCACCACCCCCACTACCATTCACACGTCCCCTGTGTCCTCTCCCAGTGTGTCTGTGACGCCCCCTCCCAAGATACACAAACACAGGCACACACCCACCCAACAGCCATCCACCTCACGACAGCCTCCAGCGCATGCACCTGCACCCAAAGTCACCAAACGTACACCTCCTACTACTACCACCTCTTCCTCCACTCCCAAACCCCCTCCAGCTACCCGTCCCAGTGTGTCCCAAAAACTTTTCCTGTCCAGCCTTGACCTTTTTCCCACACCTCCCCCTCCCCGTCCATCTCATAGGTCCCGAACTAGCACCTCAGCCACAACGTCTACGGGACCAGTGGTGCCAGTAGTCACCGGTATGTGGAGTGCACCGGCCACCAGGACAGCCAGTGTGGCACGGAGCCACAGCACAGACAGTCCCCCACCTGTGAAGCATCAGAAGTTGGCCAGTGCTCTGCGGGAGAGGGGGAAGACTCCAGCCACCAAAGCCGCTCCCAGGGGTCCCGTTGGGAGTGTGGAGTCAGCTATGACACCTTCCAAGGTGGGGAAGGGCCACAAGAAACCCAGCAAGTCTGGGAAGAGCTGCACGGCAGAGAAGACCGCCATTATCCCTGCTGCCCAGGAGGCCACCGCCAGCCCAGCTGCCCAGGAGGCCACCGCCAGCCCCAGCCCAGCTGCCCAGGAGGGCGCCGCCAGCCCAGCTGCCCAGGAGAGCACCGCCAGCCCCAGCCCAGCTGCCCAGGAGGGCACCTCCAGCCCCAGCCCAGCTGCCCAGGAGGGCACCTCCAGCCCCAGCCCAGCTGCCCAGGAGGGCACCGCCAGCCCCGCTGATCCATGAAGGACCGCCAGCACCAGCCCCGCTGGGCCATGAAGGACCGCCAGCACAAGCCCTGCTGATCCATGAAGGACTGCCAGCACCAGCCCCTCTGGGCCATGAAGGACCGGCAGCACCAGCCCCGCTGGGCCATGAAGGACCGCCAGCACAAGCCCCGCTGGGCCGTTAAGGACCGCCATCTCAAGCACCGCTGAACAGGGCACCGCCAACTCAAGCACCGCTGAACAGGGCACCGCCAACTCAAGCACCGCTGAACTGGGCACCGCCAACTCAAGCACCGCTGAACTGGGCACCGCCAACTCAAGCACCGCTGCACAGGGCACCGACAACTCAAGCACCGCTGAACAGGGCACCGCCAACTCAAGCACCGCTGAACAGGGCACCGCCAACTCAAGCACCGCTGCACAGGGCACCGCCAACTCAAGCACCGCTAGCCCATGAGCGGCAGGGGCACTGTTGCAACTGGGTCCGTCACGGGTGAGTGATGCACTCTGGGCCCAGTCCCCCTCCAGAACCAGTGGAGACTGTCATCCACTACCTCTGTCCTTCACAGGATGAAGCAGTCTGGGCCCAAGGCCACCTCCAGAACCAGTGGAGACATCCATCCACTACCTCTGTCCTTCACAGGATGAAGCACTCTGGGCACCAGTCCCCCTCCAGAACCAGTGGAGACATCCATCCACTACCTCTGTCCTTCACAGGATGAAGCACTCTGGGCAACAGTCCCCCTCCAGAAGCAGTGGAGACTGTTATCCACTTGTGAGACTGTGGCTTTGCACTCCCCAGGATGCAGCAGTGGGCAACCCACCCACTGTAGAGACTTGAGAGACTGTGGCTTTGCACTCCCCAGGATGGAACAGTGGGCATCCCACCCACTGTAGAGACTTGAGAGACTGTGGCTTTGCACTCCCCAGGATGGAACAGTGGGCATGTGGCCCTCTCGTGGATTTGGCGTTGTGCACTCAAGCGGCTGAGGTGCCCCCCCTTTCCCTCCCCCTGAGGGGCCTGTTTAGTTGCTGTCTGATGCCCCTGCAGTGCTCTCTCCGTCATGGTCGGGGATCTTGTGTGGGTCTCGCCCATACCGTGTGGTCCCAGTGTTCCACGGACTTTCTTTGTGCAGTACCTGGACTACTATGCCTGGTATATATATATTTTGTACATGGTGTATATATATATTTCTGCCTACTTGTTTGTAATATATTCCGATGGTTACACTCATTTTCTTTGGTCTTTGCATTCTTCTGGGGGGGTTTGGGGGGCGTAACTGTGATGTATTGATATGCATTAGTGTGTGTGTTGTAGTGGGTGAGGGTGGGGTTGTCGTGTGTGTGTCCCTGTTTTTTGCCTCCCCTGTGTCGTAGGTGCAGTACTCACTGTGGTCTTCGCCGCCGGCGTTCGTGCTCCTGGTAGAGAAGACTATCGCAGGTAGAATTTGGAGTTCCGGTTCCATGGTGTCCTCGTTCCTCGTGGGTTGTGTAGAGGTGAGCGTTTTCCCTTAGAAATTCCTGTTCCGCCGTGTTTTTATCTGAGGTGAATCCACCCCGTAAAAGGTGGCGGATTGGCCTGTCATAATAGTGTGGGTGGTACATTGTCTCCCACCTGTCTGTTGGCGGCGACCGCTGCGCTGTTTGTACCGCCGTGGCGGTCGGAGTGTTAAAGTGGCTGTCTTTGTTGGCGGTTTCCGCCACGGTCGTAATTGCAATATTTTTACCTCCGGCATGTTGGCGGTCTTACCGCCGCTTTAACACCGTCCGCCAGGGTTGTAATGACCACCATAACGTTATCCCTTCTAATAAATCTGGTTGTTTACATCATGCTGCACCCATAACAATTATAATCTTAAAGAGCCTGTGAAATAGATGGACTGTGTCTAACTGGCTTCAAAGGTGAGGAGTAAGTGGTGAAGAGATGTTTATTCCCTAACACATCTCAAGGCCCTGTAGTCAGATTCTTAGTTAGGTTAAGGACTAGCAGATATGGCCTATCATTTGTTGTATTCACAGAAATTGCAACAGATGTATCCTTTCTCCAAATACCACCAAGGCTTGGCTGACAACTCCTGCTTTCATTCTGAAAGGTCTTATAGATTGTCTGTATATCCCTAATTTGATTTCTCAGGGCACATTTGTCGACCTTCCTCCCTGGACAAGACTGTGTCCAATAACTGTAGAGCAGCATCTTTTGAAGAACATCCACCCGAAAGGAATGTTATGAGTCTGACAAACTTCTACATTTGTTAATTTGCTGTTCTAATTATCTAGGATAACATGCCACTACTCCAGTCTCTGGGACACAATGTATTTGTCAGTTTTGTCTAGTTGCACTCAGATAAAATGGTTAGGGAGTGCATAGTGTACACTACTCAAATGGAAGCTGAGGCATATGGTCAGTGTGCCTGCCCAATAATCTATCACCAATAATATGTTAATTGTGAAAAGGAAAAGAGTTCAACAAAGAACACATCGGCCAATTAGTAAAAGAGAGTATGTTTTAGTGAGCTAAATTAAAAGACTGAAGGATTTTTACAGTTGGATTATATCATCAAAAACATTCTTTTGCTAGATTAGAGCAGTTTTACCTGGAATTGTGTCTTTGCTTCTACCACTTTTTTAACCACTTTTTAAACTTTTTCAATAGACCATCAAACGCCTCCCATTCCCTCAAAAGAATAAAATACTTCTTTTGGAAAATATATTTCTCCTCCTGCAAATGGTGATAGCAGCCAGGAAACAGTCTTGCGAAGTTAACTCTCCGCTGCACATAAAAATGAAACAAAATTGACACCAACAAACTTGGAATAAAACAATGTTAAAGAGGCTTGGGGTTGATTTTGATAAGGGTAACAGAGTTTTTTTTTGTTTTCTGACGGCCCTTGATAAGTAGGGATCTGAATGTAGTGCAGCATCTTACTATCTGCCCACGGCGGCAGTGTTTACAGGATCATTTAAGACTTCCTCCCTGAGCTCTGTGGCTGATGCCTCTACATACAGCAGCAGTCCTACCTCAAGACTTGAAAGTAGAAGTTATTGAGTGGCATACTTTTTGGGCTGTCTCCCTGCTAATTCTAAATCAGATAAGCACTTGACAGTCGAAATCAGGTCTAGATTGACTGAGATTGCGCTGCTACTTTAAATGCAGAACATCCCACTAGCACGCCCAGACGCAGGTTTAAGGCTTATTTCTTTCACTGATAATAATGTTACATTAATTGCTAAAAACATTACTCTGTCATACAAAGACATGCATGCACATATGCTGCTTAACACATTAAGGCAATACCTATTGGGTTTGTTGTTACTCGGAAAAAGTGACAAAAAAGGGTTGTTTTTTGTCTTAAATGCACATAAGACATGAAGAACTGAGTATGACAAACAATGCAATGCTTGAGTGTACTTTTCAGATATGAAAAGCCCACATATTTGGACTAGAAACACTTTCTAGACGGAGGAATGGCACACCAAACTGTCATTAATACATCGTAGGAGAGAAATACTCCTTTGGGCAGACTCAATGTGCACCCTACTTATATTTTAGAGAATTATTAACGTTAAGTCATTCTGACAGCTGAGCTGTCAAGCTGGTCCTAAAAAGAGAACCTGGGCTTGCCACAAGTTACGCCTTTACGAAATTGGCGATCTACAAGTCATTTTATCTTTGTGATATTTTTTTTTTGCATCCACTTTTTAATGAAGTTCCAACCTTACATAATCCAGATATATGCAATACAATATATTATTATAGATTTGGGAGACCTAGAAAAATTAGTGTAGCATTGCCTAATGTCGGGGTACCCTCATCTCAGCTCTTGCGTTTGCAGCACCCAGCTCAAAGTGTGCCCACCTTTGGGTGTGGGGGTGGGGGACACACATCATCTTTCTTTATTTGGGAACCCCCCAATTTTCTCATTCTAACCTTTTTATTACTGCTTTGGGCATATTCTTACAGGACATTCTTCGTTAGAAGTGTAATTTGCTTTAACCTATCACCACACCTTTTAATGGGAGTTTGTCTCGCCCGTTCTAGACAGTGTTATTCAGAAAGTGAAATGGCAGTTTAATTACGCAAGCAACATTCAGATGAAGATGGGCTTGACGAATATGCAGGAATTGCCGTCTTCCCCACGCCCTGTCGTCCTAAAGCTGGAGGAGATTGAGGAGAGGAACGGGGTGGCAAACGGGCACGCGCACGTGCACGTGGAGCCTGGTGAGTTAAAGCGTGACCCAGATAACTGCTCTGGGACTTTTTTCATAAGGCGAACGAACCACAGACCAACATCATTTGTTTTTGGAGATACTAGCTCAAGTCATAAATGTACATTATGTTGTTTTATTCTCTGTGAGAGCAGGGGTGCTTCTTTTAATGGCGACTCATTTAACCCTAGTTTGAGTCGCTGATATTTTTCTGGCGCTTGAGGGAGCAATGTTAAATGCACCATATATGTTGGTACATGAAGCGTTCGGTGCCCAGAGGATCAAAATGTGTACATGATGCCCCATTTTAAATGGCACAGCTTGTACTAGTCAATAAAGATCCTACTGTTAAATTCAGAGTCGCAGAGTACTGGATTGTAAAAGGTGCAATAACTATCACATTTCTAACTGGTTACGATAGTAGAAAATATTAATTCTCCATGGTAAGCCGACCCTTGCACAGAACTGTGCGCCTGTTACCCAGCTGTTCTGCCACAGAAAAAAAAACCAGCAGAAAATGTGAATATACGCATATTGATAGTATAAATCTGAAGGCAGTGGATCTTATATTCATTTACTGCAAATCGTACCGATAAGATATTCTACGTCTATTGTAAATTGATCTTTCGGGAATTTGCTTAGTTGGAGCAATGTAGTGCCTGCATCTTCCCATGTACTGGCTTATTTACAGAACATTCTTTGTGGGTAGGCAAGGGCTGAATAACTGAAAGAGAGGGTTTAATTATCATCCCATCTAATTTGACCTTCCGCCTACTATGTTTCCACCTGCCCTGCTACATTGGTCATTGCGTATAGACTGACTCCTTTGCCTATTTTATCTTACTGCAAGTCTTTAACAAAAAGGGAAATTGCTTCTTGCATTTATTTATTTATATGCATTATGTTTTATCTACGGCAGACAAGACACGGTGGGTGGCACAGCGCTTTACATAGTAAGTTTTATATTAACAGGGAATACGTATAACATATCTAGGGCCACTAGAATTATGTGGCACAGGAGGACCAAATTATGTGGCAGGAGAGGACTTAATTTTACAGCAAGAATTGGGAAATTATGTAATGCGGCACAGTTTGTGGCTGTATCAGCAGATATGGCAAAAAGCATCTAAGTCTATTTTAAGAAGTAAAAATAAAAGTTGGCAAAACGTATATGTTCTGCTTATAACTGAAAATGCTAGTCAGACCTTTTGGCTTGCAGTGATCGTTTGTGCTGATGGAAATTTCTAGTTTAATAATGTGTGGAGATCTCTAATGCAATATCCAGATGCAACACCAAGTTCGTTAATGGTGCTTTTTAAGGCTACCGGATAGTGGTGAAGGGCGACGGCCAGAAGAGCAACATTGAGGAAGGGAATGTGGGATGTTATGGGTGCATTTTAATTATTAATTCAACCTACATAGTACCAAAATCAAATTAAAGAGTTATTTACAATTCCTATTTAGTGTTTCAACCTACAAACAATAAAAAGGTCACCATCTGTGGAATGCCTTGCAAGTGCCAAAAGCTGAAGCGGAATGTGCCCCTTTACTACATCAATAGTATGTTGGATAGTGTGTTGTTTATTGTTGTATGTAGAAGTTTGTTTATCTTTATGTGTGTTTATAAAGTGCATTTATCACCCCTACTGGGGTATCTTGGCGCTAACCAACAGATCATAAGACTAACACCAATGCTACACTTTCTACCAGTTGGTCAGAGGGAAAAGCCAGAACTTTAACTTTCTTCTGAACCTCAAATAGTCCAACCTTTTTTCCAGTCCATCCGACAGGCCTTTCAATTTCTGTGTGGCAACCACTGAAAAAGCTTTGCCTTCTACTGTCTTTATTCTAAATCTGGGGATTAAAAACTTAGTTTAGAAGCTTATTTTAGAGAAGTAGAAGGGCAGTATCGCTTGAGACGTTGTTCAAGAGGAGTATGGCATGTCTGGTACACCACCTTCCAACTTGTGTAGTAATAAAGTTTTAAACAACATTCTCTCCACCACTAGTAACCCATGAACTTGGCCGAACCCAAATATGAAAATTCCACTGTGCACCTGTGGTTAATATGGCTGCAAAGTTCTGGATCTGTTGCAGTTTCCTTATTAAGTAGTTTAGTGAGACCCAAGTAAGTAGAATTGTAGTAGTCCAGTCATTATAATATAAATGCATTTAGACTGTGACCTTTTGTGATGGTGTAAAAACTTGCAGCACACTTTTCAGGAAAGACAGTTGGAATAGGCTAATTTATTGGCCATTTGCACCTGCTTGTTGAGAGATAATGCAGATTCCAAGGCTTTTACCTAAATAGTGCCCCATGTGGCAACATAACTGGAAAGGCCCCAAAGTATAGGGACACCGGTGTGAAAATGGGAGCTGCCCAACGTCTCTAACTATAAGAACACGGGTGCACTTTAAAACTTAAATGTCCTTTCTGTCTGCATAAACCTGTATGTATGACAGCCTAGTGGGTTCTGCTCATGCTGCAGAGATACTGGTATAACCTGACTGTCACAAGTCTGTTTGTTATTCAAGTATTTTAAATAATGCCAGAGGGAAATCAGTATGTTTCAGAGGTCGATACAATGAGTACCATTAAATTCTAGTACTAAAAGACCTGATATTCAAGCCGTTAGAAGAAGGAAGTCTACTGAGGAAATGTTATGTAAATACAAATATTAACATGCATTGTTAGTATTACCATCGTCATATTTATTATGAAAATAAGGATTGTTTTGTGGATTAAAGCTTTCATCAGTCTCCGAATTCGACAAAGTAGAATACTGGGTTTGTGAGTCAGATGTTTTGGATATGTACTGACAGCCTCTTGCTTTATTAAGACAATCCAGCCATTGTCTGCTTCATAACACATACTTAATGTCCGTGACAATATCAGAGGGGTACCAGATGGTTTAAAGTCCACTTGAAGGTCGTTTTTGGAACCATGCCCAGGACACGCTTTTCCTGCACTTGGAGGGTGGGACAGGATAGGAAAGTGACCATGAGCTGTTCCGGGTGGGGTGGGTGCGCAAGAAGCAGACCTGCTGTCCCGGGGCATTTGTGCCACATGTATGCCTCCCAAGTAGCAGCAACAAGGGCAGATGGAAGAGAAAAAACCCTCATATAAAAGGCCGCACACAAGCACGCAGCTGCCAGCCAGTGACGGCCACAGGGACGTGAGACAGTGCTGAGCACTATGGGTCATGTAGTCCGTACAGTACTGGTGCAGCACATGCCGAAGAGTGTTCAAAAACAAAAGGCATTGCACGTTTCAGCAGGCATCACACACTGTATTTCAATACCACGACCCCTTAGTAAGACTAATAATGATGACACCTCAGGTAGCACAGGGAAGAGAGAAACGTCCAAATTAAATGGATTAAAGCATCCTGGAGTGTTTCCCTCTCCATGCAGCTGCATCATCAGACTTGCGCTGCGGCCATATTAGGTGAAGTGAAACCCTCCAGTTGCCACTAGTATTGCAGTGCAAGCATTCTTTCAGGGAAAGCACGCAATTTCTGCCCATTCAAATCGTGTAAATATGGCTACCAACATGTGGACAGAGCCAAAGCCCCTCTCACTGTAGTGCTTCTTAAATTTTTTTTTTTAGTTAATCACATAAGGTCAGGTGACTGCTGCGCTGTTCAAGGTAAGACTTAAAGAGTGACGTTTCTGCTACTTCCTGCATTTCAGATGATCAGAGAATGTAGATGGAAAGGAAGATTGTTCCAGGCTAATACCCCTTGAACCCGACCCAACAATGACACCAATACCTGCATTTACATTTGGTTGCATAGAACATTAGATGGGAGGGACATTTTGATGAGTGACCTGATACTTATTTAGAAAAAGTTCTGCTGTAAAAATCTTGGTCCTCGATCATAGTATATTTTATGCTTCAAGCAGGAGGAATTAAAGATAATTTGTTTGCATACTGAGAGAAAGTTTAGGCTTCCCAGGTGAGCAGAAAGAGACATGTTAACCTTGATTGAGCCGGGATCTAATAGGATTGAATGAATGCATTGACAGTGGTGCATCTGCAGGAAAAGAAAGAAATGGAAACATTCGATGCAGGGCTCATTAATGGTAAAAACATCATTTGGTGACAGCAGGATACTGATGGTCAAAGTTAAGACTGGATTAAAGTCCCAAAATATCTGACATGTTTAATGGAACAGAAGGCAACCCCATAGAAGGGTGCCAAAACTAATATTACTGATAACTTCCGAATACAAAGAATTTGCATGTAAGGTGGATTCAGCATAACAGACCTTTTGTCAATCCATAAGCACTTAGCTTCCGGAGCAAGCAATAGATTGGCTAACTCACTGTTGCTGTGTAAGTTAAAAAATGTGTATGTATAATCAGCGTACATAGAAATATTTATATTGAATATATTAGCAGCCAATCCAAGGGATGTACTTATAAATTAAATAACAGTGGGGAAATAGCTGACACCATGAATCAACCCATTGGGCGAATTTCCTTCAGACAGTAACAAGTCTACATGTTCTGAGCGCAATCAGATAAAAAAGTAGTTCATCTAGGTACGACCATGCCCAAGAGATCACGTTTTAGAAATCTTGTTAAGAATGTTACATCAACAGTGTCAGTGCAGCCAAAAGGTCTGGCAAAATAGTTGCACCAAGATTGCCATTGTCCACCATTATACCAAGGTCATCATTTACTGATACCGCCACTGTTTCTGTGCCCATGCCTGGCCTAAATCTGGCTTATTATATAGCACCACTTAGGATATTACAACACAAATGCAAGTTCTTAGAGTGGATATTTTTATTTTTTATATTTTTATTTTCAAGCTTCCATGGGCGCCATGTCCGGATCGCTTCTCCTATAGCAAACAGTGTAAAAAATGTCTAAAAGTACTAGCATTTTGGTATGTGGTTTATGGTGGAGTTATACGATTCCATTAACAACACCACAGCCCTTGTGTGGAGTATGGTGCGGAAAAACATGATCCTTATGCAGTTAAGATATTGATAGAGCACTGAAAGCTGCATGCTGCTTGCTCTTAATGTTTATTTCACTGATTTCGTCGAATATCCTGACCACAAAGATTCACACGTTATGGATTTTTTTGATTGTTTGGGCAAAGCATGTTAGCACGTCTTTATTGATTAGACTCCTTTTTCTCTGAAGCTCCCAACCACAGAATGAAGCCGGTGACTGCCTTGGGGATCCTGTCTTTAATTCTTAACATCATGTGCGGCGCATTGAACCTCATTCGAGGCGCCCATCTTGCAGAGCATTCCTTTCAGGTAACCATTTTCAGTTTGGTGTTTTGTTTTGGCACATCAGGCATATGAATATTGCGCTTTGTAGCACTGTGGATCTAGGACGTTACAGCGAAGATATCCATGTTTTCATGCTGCTTAGCAGTGCACCGAGCACTACCCTTTGAAATTAAATTTCGATTTTTTCCTTTAAGGATCATGGTCCCCCTTACTTAGGCACTTTTGTAACACAGAATTAATTTTGAGCTCCATATTTAAATTAGGAAATGTTGTATGAGTTTTCATATTTGAAAGTCAAGTCAACACAATTTTTACAGAATAGATTCAGATAATAATAAAACAGGTGGTACTTATATGCAAAATATGTACAAAATGTTACCATTAACATGAGGTTCTAATTGATTGTTACACAGTGAAACTTTCACCATCACCTACCCTCGTATTTTCCATGCTGTGCTATCTAACGCAGCTCATTGCACTGAGATGATCTTGTGGTATAGCACAGTGTCAAGGAGTCTTTTATTGATGATATTACAACTTTGCTGAAAAATATAGATAACCTGTTTGCATGCTGTCGTTAAAAAAATGACAGAAAATCTGAAATGTATGCATTCTCAATGCAGTCATAACCACATACACATTTGGTGAACCTGAGGCGACTGGGTTAGCCCTTCAGAAGGGAGTATTGTACAATCCCCATTTGAAAGGGAGGTTTGCAAGGTTGGAGCATTTTCTAACAAGGTCTCCATACCAAGATAATCTTTGATTTGTGACTATTTATGTAAGCAGGTCACAGTAATTGTCCCCTAAAATTTACATTGCAACCTCTGCCCCCAAAATCCGTTTTTTAACCTAGATTAGGGCTCCTTTGCTTATAGAACTTGATTCCAACCATTATTCCTCGAGCCCTAGCATGAATAGAATCTTTCTAATGTGCAAAATATATAGAAATGTGGTTGTTCCCCTTAGGTTTAATAATTCTATTAATGTCAGTGTATGCAATGAGAGGGGTCTTTTATCACAACTTGAAAGAGAACCGTTTTCACTGAGATGACTTACTAGTGGTTCCGGGTTGCTGTTGTTGAAGCATATCTAATAATTAACTGTAGGAAGTTGGCTCTGTATGCACTATTTCAAAGTAAGGAATAGTATGCACAGAGTCCAAGGGTTCCCCTTAGAGGTAAGATAGTGGCAAAAAGAGATAATACTAATGCTCTATTTTGTGGTAGTGTGGTCGAGCAGTAGGCTTATCAAAGGAGTAGTGTTAAGCATTTGTTGTACATACACACAGGCAATAAATGAGGAACACACACTCAGAGACAAATCCAGGCCAATAGGTTTTTGTTATAGAAAAATATATTTTCTTAGTTTATTTTAAGAACCACAGGTTCAAATTCTACATGTAATATCTCATTTGAAAGGTATTGCAGGTAAGTACTTTAGGAACTTTGAATCATTACATTAGCATGTATACTTTTCACATAAAACACAATAAGCTGTTTTAAAAGTGGACACAGTGCAATTTTCACAGTTCCTGGGGGAGGTAAGTTTTTGTTAGTTTTGTCAGGTAAGTAAATCACTTACAAGTCTCAGGTTTGGGTCCAAGGTAGCCCACCGTTGGGGGTTCAGAGCAACCCCAAAGTTACCACACCAGCAGCTCAGGGCCGGTCAGGTGCAGAGGTCAAAGAGGTGCCCAAAACGCATAGGCTTCAATGGAGAGAAGGGGGTGCCCCGGTTCCGGTCTGCCAGCAGGTAAGTACCCGCGTCTTAGGAGGGCAGACCAGGGGGGTTTTGTAGGGCACTGGGGGGGACACAAGTCCACACAGAAAGTACACCCTCAGTAGCGCGGGGGCGGCCGGGTGCAGTGTGCAAACACGCGTCGGGTTTTCAATGGTTTTCAATGAGAGATCAAGTGATCTCTTCAGCGTCGCAGGCAGGCAAGGGGGGGGGCTCCTCGGGGTAGCCACCACCTGGGCAAGGGAGAGGGCCTCCTGGGGGTCACTCCTGCACAGGAGTTCCGTTCCTTTAGGTGCTGGGGGCTGCGGGTGCAGGGTCTTTTCCAGCCGTCGGGAAATGGAGTTCAGGCAGTCGCGGTCAGGGGGAGCCTCGGGATTCCCTCTGCAGGCGTCGCTGTGGGGGCTCAGGGGGGACAACTTTGGTTACTCACGGTCTCGGAGTCGCCGGAGGGTCCGCCCTGAGGTGTTGGTTCTCCACCAGTCGAGTCGGGGTCGCCGGGTGCAGTGTTGCAAGTCTCACGCTTCTTGCGGGGAGTTGCAGGGGTCTTTAAGTCTGCTCCTTGAAACAAAGTTGCAGTTCTTTTGGAGCAGTGCCGCTGTCCTCGGGAGTTTCTTGTCTTTCTTGAAGCAGGGCAGTCCTCAGAGGATTCAGAGGCCGCTGGTCCCTTGGAAAGCGTCGCTGGAGCAGGGTTCTTTGGAAGGCAGGAGACAGGCCGGTAGGACTGGGGCCAAAGCAGTTGGTGTCTTCTGGTCTTCCTCTGCAGGGGTTTTTCAGCTCAGCAGTCTTCTTCTTCTTGTAGTTTCAGGAATCTAAATTCTTAGGTTCAGGGAAGCCCTTAAATACTAAATTTAAGGGCGTGTTTAGGTCTGGGGGGTTAGTAGCCAATGGCTACTAGCCCTGAGGGTGGGTACACCCTCTTTGTGCCTCCTCCCAAGGGGAGGGGGTCACATCCCTAATCCTATTGGGGAATCCTCCATCTGCAAGATGGAGGATTTCTAAAAGTTAGAGTCACCTCAGCTCAGGACACCTTAGGGGCTGTCCTGACTGGCCAGTGACTCCTCCTTGTTATTCTCATTATTTCCTCCGGCCTTGCCGCCAAAAGTGGGGGCCGTGGCCGGAGGGGGCGGGCAACTCCACTAGCTGGAGTGTCCTGCGGTGCTGGCACAAAGGGGTGAGCCTTTGAGGCTCACCGCCAGGTGTGACAGCTCCTGCCTGGGGGAGGTGTTAGAATCTCCACCCAGTGCAGGCTTTGTTACTGGCCTCAGAGTGACAAAGGCACTCTCCCCATGGGGCCAGCAACATGTCTCGGTTGTGGCAGGCTGCTGGAACTAGTCAGCCTACACAGATAGTCGGTTAAGGTTTCAGGGGACACCTCTAAGGTGCCCTCTGGGGTGTATTTTACAATAAAATGTACACTGGCATCAGTGTGCATTTATTGTGCTGAGAAGTTTGATACCAAACTTCCCAGTTTTCAGTGTAGCCATTATGGTGCTGTGGAGTCCGTGTTTGACAGACTCCCAGACCATATACTCTTATGGCTACCCTGCACTTACAATGTCTAAGGTTTGGCTTAGACACTGTAGGGGCACAGTACTCATGTACTGGTGCCCTCACCTATGGTATAGTGCACCCTGCCTTAGGGCTGTAAGGCCTACTAGAGGGGTGACTTATCTATACTGCATAGGCAGTGTGAGGTTGGCATGGCACCCTGAGGGGAGTGCCATGTCGACTTACTTGTTTTGTTCTCACCAGCACACACAAGCTGGTAAGCAGTGTGTCTGTGCTGAGTGAGGGGTCCCCAGGGTGGCATAAGATATGCTGCAGCCCTTAGAGACCTTCCCTGGCATCAGGGCCCTTGGTACCAGGGGTACCAGTTACAAGGGACTTACCTGGATGCCAGGGTGTGCCAATTGTGGAATCAAAAGTACAGGTTAGGGAAAGAACACTGATGCTGGGGCCTGGTTAGCAGGCCTCAGCACACTTTCAATTCAAAACATAGCATCAGCAAAGGCAAAAAGTCAGGGGGTAACCATGCCAAAGAGGCATTTCCTTACATTAACTAATCTCAAATAGGATAAAAGAACGGTATTCCCCGTCAGTAGTTCTTCTTCTCCTTGCCTCAAAGCATGTGTGCAATATGTTTTTTTTTTTTTGTTTACGGTTGTGTCATACATATTTTATATATGCCTGTTGAACATAAAGGTTAGATCATAACATGGTCTACCCTTTGAGCCATTCTCTGCATTAATACTATAAGTACTAAACCCATCATTCTATAAGGTGCTAATGCCCAAGTATCTTGTAGACAACCAGTGCCAAATTGATTGGTTTACCTGACCCAATCATCGACATAAACGTGCGATGTTCTAATACACTTGTGATATTGTTTGTATGTTCCTCTAACAGCTTTAGTGGAATACAAATCTGTCTCAAAACCTGCATCCTAAAAAGGGGATCACAATAAGTTCACCATATACAGCACTGTCCCTTTCTCTCCCCAAAAGTTGTTTATTACACACCTTGTTATCCTCATCATACACAGTTGCTCTCTTTTGCAAATCCCCGGTTGTTTCTGTTTTCTTTAGAGCAAGGTATAGAGCAAGTACATTTTGTGTGTGTTAGCAGATTTCCTTCTTAAACAACAGTTGTTACTCTCTCAGCCATCTCATGAAAGGAACAACAGCGGAAGTATACAGCAGAACTAGGACATCTCTTGCAACATAATTGAAAAAACATATGTATTTGGGAGAGTTCGAGGTACATCTTTCAAAAGAGCTGGAACTGCAAACAACTTTGGAAGCAATGGAAACTAAGTGAGGCATCAACATATCACTGGTGCTTACTAGAGATATATATGTGGGACGGAATGCAGAGAGGCGTCTTGCCTGAGAAATCAAGCATTGCATTTTTGGTACCAAAAGAATTATTCCACAGAAGTAGAGAAAATGTTTATATTATGGGGTACATGTACACATATATTCTGTTAGTCATTCTAAATACATCTATTTATATATGTTAAAAAAGTGTACACACATTTTTAAAATTCAAACATTTGCAGGCTTCTACTGGGAGCTTATCAGAGATTACAGTTGTTCAAGTTGCACTCCTTGCACAGTCTTGCAGAATGTAGCATGATGTCACGATCAGGCGATGGTTAAACATCCTCACCCCAAAGACCACACTAGCGCTTCCACACTTGCAGTCACCTGATGTTCTGTGAGCAGCACAGAGCTTCTGGCAAGAAGGAAGGTAAGGGATCTGAGAAGTTCAGCGCTGGACAAAGGATGTAAAACTAGGGCTTGTTCATATGCTCAACCAACACCTAGTCTTTGTCCTCTCCCTTGAGTTTCAGAATCGGGGCATAGACAAGCCTTATAAACTTTGTGGTTCTAGATGGTAGTCTGTCCAGAGATTTCCAACTGAGGCTCTCAATCCAAGATGAAGCAGGATATTTTCTTGTGATGTCAGTTTGTGTTTGTATAGCATATAAGGAGGCACTGACACATGATGGATGCATTGCAATTTGTCCCTTCTCTTATTTTTTGTTGCCTATATGCTACTATTTTTTGTCCTCAATTTTTTTCTTATTCAGTTTCAACTTCTACTGGATCTGCTTGTGGATTTCCTCGTTTGGCTGTTTATTGTTCCCTGATGTCAAGGGGAGATTGATCCCTTGCTATTAACTTTTGTATTAATCTTCCTCTTCAATCGAACGCTACAAGATTGCTAAAGAGGATTTTATTCTGGCTGGCAAACTCGTAAGGAGAGACTTGACCCTTTTAATGTGTACTCTTGTGGAGTGCTACCTTGGTTACTGTGAGGAGTCACCTTTTCCTCAGCGTTCAAGATGGAAACATAATAGACTTTCTCATCGTCCAGTCCTTGACATGTTCTCTCTCTTCAAGAAATGAAAGCAGTGTACATTTTACTAACAGAACAATAGTAGATTTTCACTGCTAATCACTGTCCAAGTAAAAAACACTAAATAGTCTAGTGATGAGAAAGAAAACTAGAACCATTCATCTTTGTAGGACATATAGGTTTTATAGCAGTAAACAGCCTTATGGTTGAATCTGCTAACTATAAAGTTGCATAGATTCCATCACTGGAACTGGAACATTTACCCCAGCTTAAAATACTAACAAAGAAGAACAGAAAACACTGAGAGTTAACAAAAAATCTTTTAACAGAATTTCTAAGTTTATATGTAACTCCATTACAAGATGGCCACTGTGCATATGCACATGTACGGCGCCCATTTTTAGTGGGGTTTCTTATGTATTTAACCCTCCTTTACAAAATGACCACTGTATATATAAATGCTTACACACTGGCCATTTTGGAATGGGTTGTCTTTGGCAATATTTGTAAAGCAATACAAGCATTGGCAAAGGCAAAATATGAGCTAGCTCGTGCCAGATACCAAGCGACGGTGAGGACAGTGCTGGGGCCAAATCCTTCACTTAGGGTATAGATGCAGGTGGGTACTGAGGGTCTGGGAGTGAGGCAAGGAGACCTAGCGGGCAGTAACACAGTGGAGAGGTTACTAAAGGAGACTGGTTAATGCCACATGTAACTTACAGAAAGGCCAGATCTCTAAATACAGTCAGTTGCAACTTTCTAAAATGCCAACAGCCAATGACTGAAGTGGGCCAAACTAAAGTCCTCTCTTCTACACTTTATATATGTGTCCACGCATGTGTATTCGTAGCCTCAGCTACAGCCATCTGTAGGCAAGACCTAAAAAGACTGTTGAGTAAAGCAGCAATGACCATTAATTATGCTGTATAATTGAAAGATAGTGCTG
This sequence comes from Pleurodeles waltl, assembly GCF_031143425.1. Taxonomy (NCBI): domain Eukaryota; kingdom Metazoa; phylum Chordata; class Amphibia; order Caudata; family Salamandridae; genus Pleurodeles; species Pleurodeles waltl. The sequence continues at coordinate 568,997,366 of NC_090449.1, read as the reverse complement.
ACATTACCACTGGGCCACAAGACAGTGTTCTAATTAGCATGGGAGGATGCCCTCTACACAAAGGATGAGAGGAAGACAAACTAATAGGGCAGTATTTCCTAGCTTCCATCCTTGCGTAAAAAGATATTAAAGTAGCCTTAATCTAGGTGCATCGTTTTGTACTCTGCTATTTGGCAGACAAAGTACCCCAAAACTGTGAGTTAAGGGGTTAAAGGAAACTAGATTTAGCCAATAAACCTTCATATTTAGGTTTAATTCTTATATAGGGAATAATACCTAAATCTATTAATAAATGTTGTTTTTTAACAGTACCTACATTGTGTTGTCCCTTCAGAAACATATTGATATATAAAATTTAAAAAATGATTTAAGCTGGATAATTCCAATAGAAAAAAACATAAATCAAATTTAATATTGAATGATCATCAGTGAAAATGTTGTGGGGTCCTGGAATACTTGTTAGAAGTATAAACTTCAAACTACTAACTGTGATTTCTGTTCTCAATACAATTTGCTCTTCTTCCTGAATGACCAAAGATAGGAACTCAACTGTGAATCTCTAGCAGGAAAAATAACATTAATTATTTCTCATGAGTGCAATGTTGTATCTAAGTCTTAATAACTTAACCACTAGCCACTGAGACACCTTTTTATAGAAAACCCAGTTTGCTTGCAAAGTTGTCAAATGCCCCATGTCTTTTAAAGAGTCATAAAAAAAAAGCTTTCGAAAAAACACATAATCCATGCTTACTTTAGATTTTTTTTTTGTGGGGGGTTATATTTTGTACATTAATAATGACATTATGACTTTCTACCCTCGATTCAGCCTATGTAGGTTGAATTAACTTGATTTCAGTTGAAACATATTGTATACAATGCCTAGATATGTGTTTAATAATGTGTTATATGTATGCCACATTTTCTTTAAAACACCATACTGGACAAGATGGATGCCCTCTCTGTTGCTCACTCTTGTTTTGCCTCATGCGTGCAACTTCTCCTCACAGGCTCTGCAGGTCACAGTCTGACTGACTTGTATTGTCTTATTCCACTGTTGTGAATTAATTTTGAGGAACTTTCTTCGGTTCCCTAGGACTTCAAACAATACCAAGGTCTTTTCTGCTGTCTAGTAGAATACTATTTATTTGCTGAAAGTTCCATTGTTTAAATGTTTCATATTAGTTAGAACATTTCCAAATTTGTCAACATAGGGGATGCTGAATATGTTTTTTTTATGGTGATTATGTGTTAAGGTAATTGTTAGAAATTTGGAAACTCAATCCAAGTCAGGGTAAGTCAGATACACACCCTACATTAATCTGTGCTCACCCCCTGGTAGCTTGGCACAGAGCAGTTTCACTTAACCCAAGAGGCAATGTGTCTTTGTGCAATACTTCAAACAGTAAAATAGTACAATCATTATTCAAAAAGATACTACACCAGGTTAGAAAAATAGACCTCAATTTAATGAACAAAACAAAACTAAAATGAAAAAATCCAATCCGTAAACGTTGAGATATTTTTTTTTTTTAAATAAACATAGTTGAAGTGCTTAAAAGCATAAAGTGCTAAGTGCGGTTATCTGTTAGCACTAGAATGGGTCAAATCTGAAAAGTCAGGCTGGCTGCGATGGAAGGCGGGTCTGGTACAAGGACTAGTCTTGGCTCGCTGAAACAGTACCATGGTTCGTGGTTTCATTGACATTGAGAACAAGATGCGAGGGAGGCGATGTGTCGTCGTCGATCCAGCGGATGTGAGCATTGGATTGGTTCCATGCCGTGCAAAGTAAGAGATGCACTGGGAATAGAGGAGACGTGCTGAGAGCTATGCAGTGCCCTCGATGCTTGCAGAAGCGACAATGCCTCGATGGAGATATGCCTGTGACAAACGGCACAACTGTGTCGATGTGTAGATTTTGGCAGTTGCAGCACTTCATATGCACTTCCAAAGGCCCAGGTCTGGATTTACACCACTTGACAGGGTAAGCCTCTCAGATGGAGTGCTGTAGGTGATGAGTTGGAAGTCTTTTGTGTCCCTGCAACTTCAGAAGAAGAGGAGGCAAGCCAGCAAGCCTTTGTGGTCCCTCTGGTTCTGGGTTCAAGTGCTGTGGTCCAGTCCAGCAAAAAAGCGGTTCTTCCAGAGCAGCAGTCCAGCAGTTTAGCAGTCCTTGTAGCAGCACAGCAGTTCTTCCTGGCAGAGAATTCACAGATCCAGAAATGTATTGAAGTGGTGGTGTTTGAGTTCCAGTATTTATACTTTGGTGCCCTGGTTCTGGAAGGTGGGAGAAGCTACTAGACAGTGGCCTTGAAGTGTAGGAAGTCCCTTTCCTCCCCTGCCCTGGCTCCATGCTGGGTGGAGTGACAATACAGGGTCGGTAGGCCTATTGTGAGGAGGCAGGACAGAGCCCATTTAGTTGCAAGTGGGGCTGTGCTTAGCTCCACCCCCATCAAGCCAGTTAATGGCCCATCAGGGCCCATCGAGTCAAACAACTAAGCTCTCATTGTGTGTGGCTGTCTAGAGAGGAAGCACAAAGCCCAGCTGTCACCCCACCCCACACATGTATTGCAGACAGGCTGCAGGCACCAAAGGGCTAAAGAAAGAAAATGCTAACTGTCTAATAGTGGCATTTCAGAATCACAGTTTAAAATCCTACTTCCCCCTAAGTTTTTTAATTTTTTTTTTTGTGGTTCCAGAGACAGCAATCTTGGGGGTCCCATCTGTTCCAAAATGGATATTACGCGTATAAAATGTAATAAGGTAATCCCAATGTTATCCTATCGAAGAGATGGGCCTTTCAGTTGTGAAAATCAAACTTAAGAGATTTTTCTAATTGGGCATGTAAAACGTAAATGTACATGGCCTACTTTTTGAATACACTGCACCCTGTCCTTGGGCTGGCTAGGCCTACCTTAGTGGTGATGTATATGTATTAAAAAGAAAGGTTTGGGCCTGACAGGAGGGTTAACTTGCTTGGTCAACATGGCAGTTTGAAACTGCACACACAGGCTTTGCAGTGGCAGGACTGGGACATGTTTGAGTGGCTACCTGAGTCGGTGGCCTAATCAGTGCTGCAGGCCCACCAGTAGCATTTAATTTACAGGCCCTTGGCACAGGTAGTGTACTCTACTAGGGACTTATATGTAACTTAAATCTGCCAATTATGATTAAGCCAGTGTTACCATGTTTTATGCAGAGAACACATGCACTTTAGCACTGGTTAGCAGTGGTAAGGTACAAGTCTTTAGGCCAACAAAAATGAATTTAGCAAAATGGGAGGGAAAAAAGCAAAAGGTTTGAGAGTGATCCTGCAGAGAGGGCCATTTCCATCAGTAATGATGTGTATTTTTCTCAAAATTTTGATTTGCCAAAGAGATTATGTTTTTTGTACAGACCATCATGATTTTGCAGTTTTACTAATTTGTTATCCAACAATTGTGTATAAGAACTCATGGTTTTTGGGGAGCCAGAATACTTTCCTGTTCTACTAGGGATGCTGCCTGATTTATTTTTGCTGCTCCTTTAGGACCTAGCATAATTTTGATCTGTCATACTATGTACAGTTTTGTACCTGACAGCCTTTATGACATTATTTCTGTATCACTTATTTTTAGGTCTGGCGTTAGCCAAGACTTTTTGATTTTACTAAAATATTATGTGTAATATGCTTTCTTGAAGGAGCTTTTAGCCACCTCTCTTCACCCATTGGTCTGTTATTGTGTAATTCCCATTTTGCTTTCGCTCACTACAGATTACAGTATGGGGCAATGGTCATCCTACTTTAGCCTCTAATTTACTTCACTTTGAGGGACTGCATTTTGCTCTTTCACAAGGTGCACATTCCCACACAAGGAGCTCCCTTATGTGCCAGTGTTGCCTAATGTTATAGTAGGACTCTTCTGAAGTGACCACAGGGGAGATTTCAGTTGTATCGGCTCCGACTCCTTCCACTACTGTTGCAAATTCCTTTTGAAGTGGACTGCTGCCATTTCACAGCATACTATATTGTGTTCCTGGTCTAGGTTTCGCGAATGGTTCTTTGATAAACTTTTCCTAGGATTATGGTGTTTAATTTGTAGCACTCTTGAAACAGTTTTATTTACAGATAAGTTGGGTGTAATTAGGTTGGGTTTTAGTATCCCATATTTTATTCTGTGATCCCTCTTCACTTAATTCTTTATATTTTACTCATTTCCTTCTTTCTTCACTTTTTCATTTCTTCTTTTGTTTTTCATTCCCTTTTTCCTTTTTTCCCTTTTTCTTTCCTTTTCCCTTTTTTCCTAATTTCCTTTTGTTCCTTTTCTTTTTCTTTTTTGCCTTCACATTTTTCTTTCATGTCCTTCTTTTTTACCTTCTTCCATTCTTTACTTTGTTACTTTCCTCTCATCCTTTCTTTTTACCTTTCTTCCTTCTTTGATTTTTTCTTTTTCGTTTTGCCTTCTTTCTTTTTTCCTCTTTCTTTTTGTCTTTTCTTCATTACTTCATTCTCATTCTTCCTCTCTGTCTTTTACTTCCTCCTTTTCTTTTGCATTCTTTCACTTTTTCCTTTTTGCCTATGCTTCCCTTTTATTCTTTTATTCATTCCTTCTTTCTTTTTTGCTTTCTTTCTTTATCTGTCCAATTTTCTTTTCTTTTGTTTGACTTCATCCCTTTTTCTTTCATTCTTTCCCTTCCTTTTTTACATCTTTATGTTTTGCCTTCTTTACTTTTTCCTTCTTTTTTTCTTGCCTTCTTTCCTTCTTACTTTTAAAGTGCCTTCTTTCTTTCATCTTTTTTTCCTTTTACCTTCTTTCCTTCTTTCTCCCATTTCTTTATTTGCCCCTTTCCTTTTTTCTCCTTCTTTCTTTCTTTTTACCTTCTTTCCTTTGATGTTTCTTTTTGCCTTCCTTTTTCTATTCCTTATTTCTTTATTCTTTTTCTTTGACTTTCTTCCTTTCTTTCTTTCCTTTTCCTTCCTCCTTTCTTTCATGCCTTCATGCCTTCTTTCCTTCTTTTCTTTTCTTGCCTTCCTTATTTCTTTTCTTTTTTCTTCTCTTCCTTTTTCTTCTTCTTTCTATTTGCCTTATTTCCTCTTTTCTTCCTTCCTCCCTTCCCTTTTTGCACCCTCCCTTCCTTCCTTTTTGCATAGCCTTCTTTTTTGCCCTTATGCCTTCTATTGTATATGCCTTTCTTCTTTTTTCGGCCTTTCTCTTTCTTTCCTCCCTTCTCAAGGGTAACGCTAGTAGCCAATGCCAGACTAAGGGCTTTTTTTAACTCCTTGTTGGTCAATACCTTTTCATTTTACTCAAACTATGTATAACATAGTTTCATAGAGGGGTTTTCAGCCAGACGTCATCCATTAATTTGCAAATGTTTCATTCACATTTTTCTTTTACCCACACCCACATACATCAAGGGGCAATGTTAGCCCACTACATCCATTGGCTGCCTTCACTAAGAGTTATGGCATGCTGCCCTTTCACTAGGAACACATCCACATGCAAGGTAGTTCCCTTCAGTGCCGGTTGTGCCATGGTGATGTGTACTTTTTTGAATCCAGAAACACTTTTGCCTTCAGCCATTGTTTTTTTTAATAGAAATATAATGAGGGACCAATAACTTCTTGAACAATAAAGTATTGCAAAACCCATGTCAAAACAAAACAAGAATTGCCCAAATGCTGGCAGCCAATACCAGACCTATTTGCTTTGCCAATGTTGTTGAATTTTGTAATAAAACCCCTTACCTTTCTACTGATCAAGAGCTCAGTTACTGAGCGGGCCCCATTATTATTTGATTTGTTTGACGCTGTTTATTGATGTTTAAGGGGTATCCTAACATGGAATTCAACCTGTGGGAGAACCAGATGAGGTAAAATTTTGGTGTGTCCAAATTTTTGGGGTACAATTTTGCTTCCACACTTAATACTTACCATTTAAAGTGTGTTTTTGTTCACCTAAAGTATGTGGTGAATTCGGCACTTAGCAAGGAATTGAGACTGTTTGGTAGAAAGTCTTGAATCAATGATAAAGCATCTGATAGAGCTCTTCATCACTGTTACACTGACTCCGAATAAGCGAGCCGGAAGAAAATCCTGTCTCAGGGTTTGAGCTTGTGCATTAGCAGAGGGCCGCTCAAAGACATGAAGAATCATACTCGCAGATCTATAGAGGATCCAAATGTATTAAACTTAATTTGGGGCTTTCAAAAGGAGATAACGGCTGCACAAAATTTAAACTTAAATTCCTCTGAAAAGAATAATTAGATACATTAGGATTTAGTCAAATTTCGATAAAGGACATGGGTAAGGAGGATGTTTTTTTTTTTTTTAATGATGCACATATTCTATGAAAACATTTGAGAGGCATTCTAGATAGCCATATTTAGAGAATGTAATTGCTCTTAATAACCAGGATATTCTCTTGGCAGTCTGATGCGATCCTCAGCACCAGGACGTCCTAACTAGGTGTGTGCGAAATTCATGTACTTTGCTTTTGTGTAATTATGCTAATATTTTCCAAAATTATGAAAAATGCAAAAGCCGTTTTTAGCGCTATTTTAGGGACAATTCATCCTCGGGTTCAATGTATTTCGCGCCAAAAAATGAAGAAAAACGCCAACAACTGCAGCTTGTGGTCAGATTGTTTGTGTTGTATCTGTACTTCCATAGTAAAATGTAGCCACGAAAGCCACATAGTTACACTACATAGTGTAGTGATGTAATTTCAGTAATTTTGCTTAACCAGCATAATTTAAAATTCCCCCAATTACGAGAGATTATGCATCTGTGACAGAAATGTCACTGTTGCCTATCCCCAATGACTGCGGTAGCGTTTCTACAAATCTAGTAGCTAAATAAAATAAATGCCATGAAATGAATACTTAATTCAATAGAATTTGCTGTAGTGTTTTTTGAGCAGGCACAATAGCCCTTTCATCCTGTGATATGGACGAAAATGATTTCCAATATAATGAACTGGCCTGTTGAATGGCAACAGTAAAAAGAACCTTTGTGAACTGGTTCTGATAAATGGGTGAAAGGTTTGAGTATAATCTACGTACACTGGGTTGCATGTTTAATTGCAGACTGCTCAAAACATAAACAAAACATTAATTTTCACTCTTACTCACTCTCGAACTTCATTTGGCACATCTGCTCTGAACTGGAACAGTGGGTGCAAATAGCCAAGAAACAACCAAGTGATTCGAGTGATGAAGTAGTGCTTCGGTAAATCGTCTGTATTTAAATAATGTAAGCAATCAATTTTTACTGCGTATAAATGAAATTCACTTCGCCTTGTAGTCTTTTCGAGTCAGGACAATAAAGACCAATTTTTGCAGTCTGGCGCCATCTCGCGGCAGCTGGAGGAGATATCAGACAAACAATGCTGCGTTAGGTGTCAGTTTACGAATCCGTCTTGGTTTCGAAAATGTACATCTTGTTTTAAATCTGTCTGAGCCATATAGTTTAAAATCCCCGCAGTGTTTATCGCAATTCTGTTAACGGGCCTCAACGTTGCTACAGATAAAGTGACACCTGAACTGAAGGTATGCACGTCAAGGAGCAGAGCAGGAAAACTGTGTTCATAGCTCACCGAGTAATCCTTGGGATTGGAACATTCTTACTTCTACGGAACTCATAAATCATCATGCAAGAGCTCTGTGCACCAGTTTGACTTCAGTACTAACTGTTCTTTCTTCAAAAAGACGTAAATAGCAGAACCTCCTTCTCTGTCTAGGCAGCAAAGCTTTGTAACTCCAAGCCTGCTCGAATAATGAGACCTGGCAATCATTTTTAATCCTGGATAGCACTAAAAACGTAGTTCTTCTATGTCTATAGCCGCCAGATACCGAATATGAACTATACACATTTTAGTTACGTTGCTTGGTTACATCTATGCTTGCGCTGTAGCACAGTATGCTTGTGGGCTGTGCTGCATGGTGCAGTGTGTTTGAGCATGTCTCTGAACCTACTGCATCTCTGCCTTCTGCCACCTGGGACATACTACACCCAACACCTTTCCAACGTACACTCTCAAATGTAAGTACTGGAACCAATGAACATCTGAGCGCTTTGCGGCCTCTTCAAGGGTATGTAGCACTGTGCAAGTGCTGCAGTACAGTATTATACAATTATATGTCCATAGCAGGACAGGGATACTTGAGATACAAGGGCACATTTCTGAAACATCATCATGCCATCGAAAGCAACAGTGTTCACTTAGCATGGCCTTTTTAAAACATTTCTATTGGGGCCACGCTTTGTTTGTTAAGTACCCATAGGGACATACAGAGAAAGGGTGTTGAAGGGGCAAACAGATTTTAGGGAGAAAAAGCATCAAACACATTATTTATGGTCGTAAGCCACAATCTCATAGCTCTTGTTGTTTAGATACCCCCTTACCAGCCCTACGCGCTTCTTGTTGAAAGCATTTTATAAGGTAATTTGTCCTTTGTAGCACCAGTCGATTTTTATCACTTACCCTTATATGCTAGACCATGAATACAGTAGCGGCTCAAGGGTCGCAGAAGGGGTGGGACGGGGAGGCGGCGCGGGGGTGAAGGGGGTGTTGCTAAAATGTAATTTAATTTAATTTAAAAAAAACACTCTTACCTGTTCTGCGCTGTCCCCCGCCGCGCTCATCTTCCTTGCTGGCTGGACGTAGGCACAGGCTCCCAGCCTGCCCTGTGGCCAAACCTGACACTGCCCAAAGCAGCGTCAGGATTGGCTGGGAGCGACCAGCCAGGGCACTCCAAGGCAGACTGGGAGCCTGTGCAGGCTCTCTCCAGCCCGGCAAATGTGTTGCTGGGTTAGAGACAGCCTACAGCGCATGTGCGTTTGGCCGGTCCGAGACTGCCGGCCAAACATACATGCACTCTGAGGGGAAGTGCTGAGCACTCCCCCAGTGCACATCACCCCCGTGGCCCCTCCCCCTTTTAAATAAAACAATAATAAACATAGTTTATTATCGTTTGGTTAAAAGGTTTTGCAGCTGCTGCTGCTGACGGGGGTGCGACGCTCCTCAGCTCATACGGAGGAGCCGCCACTGCATGAATACCTCATCGATGATAATGTTCAAACTCAATGTTAAGAAGCTTTATTTGACAATAAATAATCTAATTACATTTGAGTCCGAAGGGCCATATGATTCTTTGCTTCAAGAGTTTTGCTCAACATTAAAGATCTGTAAAAAAAAGGTGAGAAGATTATGTGGGACTTAGAACGGGTAATGGGGATGGGCTAAAAGGCATGAATAGGGGCAGACCCTCCATGTCCCTTTTTTGGGCAGACCCTCCGCTTCCCTTTTTTTGTGCCGACCCTCTGACTGTTGCATTGCAAAACAGGTACTGTCTGAAAAGTGTGATGTAAACCCTCAACACCACAACAACTTAAAATATTTTTTCGGACAGTGTAATGTAAAAAAACAAAGAAATGTCAACATTTACTAAAGCACAGCACACAAAGGGCCTGATTTAGAGTTTGGTAGATGGGATTACTCCGTCACAAAAGTGACAGACATCCCGTCTGCCGTACTACAATCCCATTATATACTCAGAATCGGAATACGGCGGACAGGATATCTGTCATGTTTGTGAAGAAGTAACCCGTCCGTTAAACTGTAAATTATGCCCAAAGATTTTGAGAAAGCAGGCAGTTCTGTTGAAACTCATCCTCCAAACCTTATTCTGTGAAAATAGGAGGTACCATGAGCAGATGAAACCTCGTATGAAAAGAGAGTATCATATTACCTGTAGCTTATTTTAAACCACAAAAGTGTGTTAGGCATTGTATAAAATGTGCATTATACGTTAGCTCATACGCGTAGACTCTGCTCTATGAGTGCCTTGTGATATTTTGCAGTGGCCATAAGTGGTGGAGGTACTGAAGGGCTGCCACAAGATCTGAGTTTGACCCCAGACAGGTAGCTCAGGAGCATGCTTTGCACATGCCCCAGGGGTACTTTCAGTGATCCCTTGCCGAGGATCCCTGTCCACTTATGCACATCCACACAATGCCCTGTGGTGAGCGACTGAACTGTAAAGTCCAGACTCCAGAGGCACCTATATGGTTGAGGTATGGTGGATCCTGTATGTGTGGTCGGTGCGGGCCACTGTCAAATTGCTTCCTGCATTTACTCACTGATGTGCCGCTCAATAGGAGTCTGATGGAATGGTTTTGGCTTGGGGCTAGCAACCTTTATGGAAATCCTTTCATGTTTTCAATATACGAGTCATAAGTGTTTCACATAACACTCAGGGGCCTAATCATAAATAGCATTTTTAGTACATTTAGTAGTACTATAATAATACTTCTAAGGTGCTTCAAAATGCTACCACCAACCTAAATGCAGAGGTTTGTGCCTCTGCCTCTCCTCTCTTTTATGTTGAGCTGTCTCCACCCTGACTGCGGGGATGACAGCACACATAGGCCCTCATTATGAACACGGCGGGAAAGACCACACTGCCGGCGATGGCGGTAACTACCACCACCAGGCTGGCAGTCTGGACCGCCAAATAAAGAAGCACATGAAAAACAGGCAGCCTGAAAAACGCTCACCGCCAGCAGAGGAGTGTCGACAACGACAGAAGAGGCCGCCCACAGGCCAACGGAAAGGCCCTACCCGCCCAACAAATAATGAAGCACTAGACCACCGTCAGTTCCGGGGGGGAACCACCACCACTCAAAGCCAGACGGAAACGAACCAAATAAAAGGAAACACTCACTGGAGGCACACAGAACACACAGAAGCACACATGGAGAGAGAATTGGAAATCATGCCAGTGCTGCTCCTTGCCATGTACCTCTGCGACCGTGACCGCCGACGAAGACGACAATGGTAAGTACCGCAACCTATTAAACAAGGGAAGAAAGGGCACAGTTACATACCTACCCACTCCACCCACCCCGTAACGCACTCACAACCCCTCACAACATCACTAGCCATACACACCTGAGCAAGAGGTACTTACCCGACACAAGGCCAAGACAACCTGCCCAAAGTAGACACATGTGCACAACAATCCCCCCCCCCACAATGAAACGATAAACCACGTATCCTGAGTGTGCCAACACCAACACTGGCCACACAAACTTTATTTCAGAACTCGTAAGAGCTGATTGTCCAAATGAGGCCATTGGCCAGTGCAGATCAAAAAGGCTGATGGGCCCAAATGGCCCAAACTTGACTCCCACATGTGAACATGGTACTCCACCATAAAGGGAAATCATTGGGGCAGCCAGGCACCCCGGGAACAGGGGCAGGGGTTGGCGGGGTGGGGATTTATTTCTGGGAGGGGGGGTTTGGGCTTCCGATTGGGAGGTGAAGGGGGTTTGGGTTTAACATTGGAAGGTGGGGGAGCGGGCTTTGACCGAGTGGTGGCACATGCACCAGGGCCAGCACGCGGCCTCTTGCTCACTGGGGAAGGGGCACATGAATGGGAAGGGTGGACAGGGGCGGACTTGAACGTGGAAGGAGTAGACAGGGCAAGGAGATGAGCATGTTTAGGGACGAGACGGGGTTGGCCAGTGGGTTCAAAAAGGTCTACACAGGACAGGAAGAGTTTTTTAGGGGCAGTCGGGTGGACCTGGAGGAAGGTGTGGGAGTGGAGGTAGAGAGAGTGGTTGTAAGAGGTGTAGGTGTGCTTGACGTGGATGCAGGTGCCTGTACAGTATGCTGAGGTGTGGTAGATGTGTATTGGGTGGGTGTCTGGGGATGTCTGAGTGTAATGGGAGAAGGGGGGGTAGAAACAGTGGGACAAGACAGGCTGCCAGTGTAAATGGATGTTGTCTGGGTGTCTGCAAGTTTGGTGAGTGTGCTGCAAGTGTTACTCAAAGTAGTTGTGAGTGCAGGTGTGGTGTCTGGGGTGCATGACTGGATGTCTGATGTTGTGGTGACTGCAAGAATGGGGCCAGAAACTATGAATGGGGGTGCAGTGCTTGTGAGTATGCATGTAGAGGTGACAGACAGGGAGGCGGGAGAGGTGGACACACTGGGGTTAGTGGATTTTGTTGTGTGTGTCTTTGTATGTTGGCTGTGTGTATCCCTGTGGTGGGAAGTGTGGTGCTTGTGTTTCTCTGTATGTTGTTTCTGTGTTCAGGTGTGTTCAGGAGGGGTCACTGACGTCACTTGCTGGCAATGACCACTCGGAGGACTCCAGTGTCCCCACACCTTGGAAAACAAGATGACTGAAGTCTGGGACACACTGGAGGTGCTCTGGGCACCACCCCTGGGGTGGTGATGGACAGGGGAGTGGTCACTCCCCTTTCCTTTGTCCAGTTTCTCACCAGAGCAGGGACTGGGAGTCCCTGAACCGGTGTAGAATGGCTTATGCAAGGAGGGCACCATCTGTGCCCTTCAACGCGTTTCCAGAGGCTCTGGGAGGCTACCCTTCCCCAGCCTGTAACACCTATTTCCAAAGGGAGAGGTTGTAACACCCTCCTCTCAAAGGAAATGCTTTGTTTTGCCTTACTGGGACTGAGCTGCTCAGACCCCAGGAGGGCAGAACCCTATCTGTGAGGTGGCAGCAGCTGTAGCTGTAGTGCAAGCCTCAGAGAGATGTTTGGCAGTACTGGGGGTCCATGGTGGAGCCCCCAGGATGCATGGAATTGGCTCTCCAATACCAGATTTGGAATGGAGGGACAATTCCATGATTTTAGACACCTTCCTTACATGGCCATATTCGGAGTTACCATTGTGAAGCTACATATTGGTATTGACCTATATGTAGGGCATGCGTGTAATGGCGTCCCCACACTCACAAAGTCTGGGGAATTGGCCCTGGACTGCGTGGGGGCACCTTTGCTAGTGCAAGGGTGCCCTCACACTTAGTAACTTTGTACCTAGCCTTCAGTAAATGAAGGTTAGATATTTAGGTGACTTATAAGTTACTGAAGTGCAGTGAAAATAGCTGTGAAATAGCGTGTGCACTATTTCACGCAGGCTGCAGTGGCAGTCCTGTGAAAGGGTTTGACTGAGCTCCTTATGGGTGGCAAAAGAAATGCTGCAGCCCATAAGGATCTGGAACCCCAATGCCCTGGGTACCTAGATACCATATACTAGGGACTTATAAGGGGGGTCCAGTATGCCAATTGGAATTGGTAAATGAAGTCACTAAACTATGTTGACTAATTTGGAAGCAGAGAGAGCATAAGCACTGAAGTTCTGGTTAGCAAAGCCTCAGTGCCACAGTTAAGCACTACTGACAACACACATTAGGCCACAAACTATGAGCACTGGGATCCTGGCTAGCAGAATCCCAGTGAGACAGGCAAAACACACTAACATATAGGGTTTTCACTATGGGCACTGGGGTCCTGGCTAGCAGGATCCCAGTGACACTGTAAAAACACACTGACAAACAGGCCAAAAGTGGGGGCAACCATGCTAGAAAGAGGCTACTTTCTCACACTACTTTGATTGAACAGGGTTATCCTAACCCTAAACCTTCCTCTCTTGTCTCATCGTCTTCATGTCTGTCAAAGCCCACATCCTTCTCAACAAAACATACAGTGCTGCCATTATGAAAGGGTCCAAGGCATTTTGGTACAGTTAATATAGTTGCACCTGATTAGCACCTGATTGAAATTGGTGGTAATGGTGTTTCCTAAAACTGCATTTTGTGACTAGTCACAATCAGGAAATGCTTTATACATACAAACTGCAATTCACAATTTGGAAATGTCTATTTGTGATTCCTTGTTTAGAATCACAAAACTAGTGATTTGCAAAAAGAAGGAATTGCAATATGGAGCAGCCAAATGCCTTTCGTAATTCTCGAATGGGGTGTTTACATTCACAAATAGCAATTCAGACCATTTGCGAATGGAAGTGGCATACCTCCCTCCCTGTTACAAGATTTCCGCCGGTCTTAACTGGCTGACCAGCGGAAACCTTGAAACAGAGAGTTCCTGTTACAGTGCTGAGAGACAGCACTCAGCTCCTCTGATGGAGCTGAGTGCTATCTTGTAGCACAGAGGGGGCCAACCAGCACCCATGTTATGCACACTGTCTGCGCATTCCGATGGTGCTGGGCAGGGTGGCATCAGCACTGCCCATGCAATGGGCATGGGCAGTGCAGGGGCAACCCTGTGGCCCCCAGCACTAGTTCTCCATCAGCCTTTTCATGGTAGGGAAACAGCCATGATAAGGCTGGCGGGGAACAAGGTTGTAATCAACTCAGTGCCACCCTGGATGATTACAACCAGGACTGCCGTAAGCTCGTTGGGAGCTTAGATCCTGGCGGAGACGATGGTCTGGTGGCGGGTATGCCCACCAAACTCGTAATGTGACGGTCAGACCACCACAGCCGCGGCGATCTTCTGACCACCAGACTCGTAATAAGGCCCTAAGTGACTGATATAGAGTTTGGCGGACTAGGTAGCACTTTCACAAATGTGACAGATATCTCACCCACTATTTTACATGTCCACTATATTCTTTGGCACTTGTAATATTGGGGACAGTCACCTTTTTGACGGAGTCCGACAAACTCTAAATCAGGCCCTAACTAAGTAAGCATGCATAAAGAATAGTAATTTGTCAATGATTGAATTATGAAAGGACATTTAAGATGACTAACATAACTTAAAATGTTTTAAACTATTTTTAAATAAAGAAATGATAGTTATATGTTACATATTTGACGTAATGTTGCATTTTTGAGGAGAAAAAACTGTGACATTTTAAAGCCTTAAAAAACGTTTTTGTATTTTGAATGCCAATGCATTCTGACTCACAATTGAAACCTTTTTATATTTGTTTAAAAAAATGCCTTGTGTTGTCTTTTTTTGTGAACGCATCGTTCATGTTTGCACATTTAATCAGCAACCACTTCTTTCATTGAGTTGCTCCCTTTACTCTCCATATGATTTTGAATCTTTTCTGTTGTTTTGAGCACGTAAGCATGTTCTAATTAGCTGACTGATACACAAAACTAGTGTGCACCTAAGTTCTTCTCAAGTGTGCAAATTAATACATTTGTAGGGTCATCACCGATGCATTTCCGATTTATAGAATCGGAAATTGTTGGACTCTCCCTTGTCAACTGAATTTACTTGTATGAAATTCTGCCAGTATGATTCCAATTCTACTGTATATAAACAAATATACTCCAAGGGGCAGGTTTATGATCACTAGTGGGTGGGTCTACCTGTAAAAACTGGTGAACACTCACAGACGTGTAACGTTGTTTATCAAGAAACGGTTGATACTGTCCCACCCCAAAATCACTAATAAATATACTTTTGTCAATGGTATGAATAAATGATTTTTTGGTGTGGAAATTTTAAGGGAAATGCCTCTGAAAAATATTTTTTGCTAAAGGGTAGACTAGGGTTTCTCCACATGAAAAAAAAAAGTTTTGAAATGCGAAACTAATTTTTCATGAGGAAATGTACACATATATGACTTTTTTCTGAAAATTTATCAAGTTTGCATCTGTGTTTGTTTTGATGCCACATTTGTGTTATTGTTTCCCTTTCTCTTGCTTGCAACGGGGCAGGCAACCCGTAAACTTCTTTCCAGTTGATTTCCTTAGTTAATTTGTCAGATACCGTGGCCTAAGGAGGAAAAAAATTCCTATTCCTGCTCATTCATTTGAAAAAATATTTTTTTTTACCCCGAGTGAGCGTTAACCCTGGGCTTCCTGGTTTTAAGCTAAGTAAAAAGGAATTTATCTTAGAAAATATAATTTATATTTTCTCTGATCCTTGCCGGTAGAGTCAGAAAATCTTGATGGCTCCGTGAATGACTCTTTTGCTATTTACTAGAATGATAAGGCTATTTATTATAAATTAGCTTTCATGGTGCGTTCTACTTTCAGGTTTATCGCGTCCAGTTCTTTTCAGCTTCTCTTAGTAGGTACTTGCATCCTGTGTAATACTGAGAATCCAAAGAGGCAAGAACATTTCTTTTAAATGAAAGCGTTTGAAAATCAAGAAATCTGGTGTCAAAAACATGCAGGATTTCTTAACGAGCCCACACAGGTCTAACTTTTCTTCCAGGTACGTCCGGAGTTATGTGAGTCACCAACATTTGCATAGCAGCCACATGTTAATTGGTTCATGTTATGTGCAAGCAGTACTGCTTGTATGGTGACTTCTGAGTGGATGCTGTTAATGGAATCTTTATCCTGAGAATGTTAATAATGTGAGGGTTCCTTCTTTGATCCCCTTTTTTAATGTACTTGCAACTACTTTCTATCGTATTCGCTATATAATACTTCTAATAAATATATGACTCTGTACAAGATAACGTGCTGAAAACAATAGTTGCTTACAGCTCTTCAGTGTATATATTTTATATGTTTACCTTCTACCAACACAGCCCATTTCATACAGAGGGGTACTATAGATCACAGACCCATAAGGAAATAAAACTGCTGCTGTCCCGAGGGCTTTATTTATGCATATGGCTATCATAAGTAGATTCCGAAACAAAATGAATACACTTAGGCCCTCATTCTGACCTTGGCGGGCGGCGGAGGCCGCCCGCCAAAGTCCCGCCGTCAGGTTACCGTTCCGCGGTCGAAAGACCGCGGCGGTAATTCTGACTTTCCCGCTGGGCTGGCGGGCGGTCGCCTTCAGACCGCCAGCCAGCCCAGCGGGAAAGAGGCTTCCACGATGAAGCCGGCTCGGAATCGAGCCGGCGGAGTGGAAGCTGTGCGACGGGTGCAGTTGCACCCGTCGCGTATTTCACTGTCTGCGCAGTAGACAGTGAAATACATGTAGGGGCCCTCTTACGGGGGCCCCTGCAATGCCCATGCCAGTGGCATGGGCACTGCAGGGGCCCCCAGGGGCCCCGCGACCCCCCCTACCGCCATCCGGATCTCGGCGGTCCGACCGCCGGGATCTGGATGGCGGTAGGGGGGGTCGGAATCCCCGCGGCGGTGCAGCAAGCTGCGCCGCCGCGGAGGATTCAATGGGGCGGCGGTACACTGGCGGGACCCCGCCAGTGGTGCCGGTCCGACCGCGGCTTTACCGCCGCGGTCGGAATCCCCATTGGAGCACCGCCGGCCTGTCGGCGGTGCTCCCGCGGTCCTCCGCCCTGGCGGTCAAAGACCGCCAGGGTCAGAATGACCACCTAAGTGATGGACATGCTCCTAAAATGTTAGCATTCAAATACCATCCGACGACAGTGTTAGATAATATAAACTTGCCAATTTATATATTATCTGGAGAACTGCTTATAGTTAAGAATATTTTTTGTTCCATAGAACTGTATGCCACCCGTGATTGGTGAAATAAAACTACAGTGTTCTCACAAATTATGTTTCTACTCTTCACTCCGCTTATACATGTCTTTGATATTTATTTCCAGGAGGATTTCGAGAATGTCTGGAATGTGACTGCATTTCTCACATGTTTTATAGCTTGTATTTTCCAGGTTAGTGCTATATTTGCATGTGAATTTGTGTTTCCTGAAAGTATATTTTAATTGGTTATGTTTTCTTGCTTGGATTCTGCTATGTCTTGGTGCACTCTGAAAGATGTGGTGCAAAGGACTCCATGTCATACAAGGAACATGGCAAAAACAAACATAAGATTTTTTGTAAAGAGCTTGGTCTCATCAATTCCAGAAAGTACGTTGCTAATTATTTGCACTTTGCTGCACTATTGTCAATCAGTGAATAATGATTATCTATTTTATTTAAGTGATTTGTAAGGCTGCAAGTCGCCAAAATCTTAAGACACCAACAGAGATATAGAATTTTGCAAACGTCTTCACAAATAAACAGGGATTATTCAAGTTTTTCTAAGGATTAGAAGACTCGAAATGTCTCTAAGTTGCTAGTAACAGTTCTAACTGTTTGCGCCTTTGGAGAGCCGATCTCTGAGAACTGAAAGAGGAAGGCTTGCATGAAGGAGGAGCACACAGGATTTTACTTTTTGCTCATGTTTTTTTACACATTGCATTCTCATCATAATAACGTATACAAAAACTATTGGAATGCCCAGGTTTGGGGGTAAAGAGAAAACAGAGAAAAATGCATATTTTCCTGTTGTTCAGAGTTTTAAAAAAATTAACGTTTTTTACCATCTTAAAGCGAGTTTACCTGATTGATGTAAATTGTTGCCTAATGTCAGGAGCTGGTTATTCTTCTGAAAGTAATTCAGCAAAGTGACCCCAGAAATAATAGTTTCCCATCCATTGTATCATTTCTAGATTTACATTTACCTCCAACTTCTAAAACCCATTCCTTTTAAATTTAAGAACGAACCTTCTTGCGTTTTTTAAAAATATTAGCACACATACAAGCAGAATAACAGATGCGGTCTTTTATCACCCTGAAAAAATGTAATAATTCCTATATAATTCTTTCCCTACCCACTTTTCTTGATTTATTTTCAACTACCTATTTTTTCAGTTACTTTAAGAAGCCATTTAAAAAGCTTCTGTAAAAAAATTCTAATTGGCAGCAAAACTTTGTATTATAAGCTAATATCTATCAAACAGAACATGATCTTTTGGTTTTTTATAATTTAACAAGTATTTTTCATCAATTAAAGAGGCTGCTCATATAGAGACTTGTATCCTGTTCTCGTCCCGATATTTTCTTTTCCTGTTTAGATTTTGCAATCGTGTTATGGTTCAGTTGAACATATAATGTAGACATCTAACCATATCCCATAGAATAGAAGTATTTTTCAAATGACTTCCTTCGTATGCCAATATCACTGTGACTGTGGCTCACAAACTTTCTCCATATTGCACATATCTTAAAAACCATGCTTTTCAACTGCAATATTTTTTACTGCAACTCTCATCAAAGTATAAACCCCGCAGCCTGATTTGAACCCTACTGCCTAATGCATCTTATTCTCCTGATTCGTACAAAATTTCTGGTAGAAATGGCTTACCCGATACCTGTGTACATTGGCCGGTTGAAGGTATCCAGAAATTCATAAATATCCTTACCTAACAACGGATAAAACTTTAAACGGCTAAGCATTGTTTTCCTTTGAAAAAAGTCTGATGTTGATGATTACCTATACAGCTGGGCAAGGTCAGTAATGATATGCAACATTTGTATGAAGCTATCTCTTTTGTACATTTGTTCCACAAATATTCTTATCTCATTTACTTGTAAGAACAATGTAAAGTATTCATTTTCAGAATATGTCATCTTTCATTCAAACTGTTAAGAAAGGGAGAAAATTTGCTATATATACATTTTTTCAAACCTTCTGCTTCTTAACATCCCAAACCATTATTCTCTTTTTCCCTAATAAGTAAGCAGAAGATTCTCCCTAGTTCCCAGTTCTATGAAATGTGGGGTTTCTGAATACCTTCTGCAAAAGTCTTGCATACTGCGGAATCGGCGACAGTGACATCCAAGATCCTTGCCTCATACCTTAAAAATAAATGATACTGAGTGGTAATATAAAACTGATGATAATTACTTCAATCAATCAATCTATCAATCATAGTGTTTGTAAAGTGCAGCTTATTACCCCAAGGGGTATCCAGGCACTCAGGGTTGTCGCTGTGTGTCCGAGCTACTCCTCAATGAGCCATGTCTTTGGGGTGGGAGTGTTGTTCCAGTTCTTGGCAGCTAGGTATGAGAAAGAGTATCCTCCGCTGCGGCTTTTTCTCTGGACTTGGGTGAGGGTCAGGGCTGTTGAGCAGAGCTCCCTGGTTGGATGGCGGAAGGAGAGTCTGCGGTTGATTATCTTCGGTCTGATGTTGTGGAGAGATTTTTGGGGGATGGTACAAATTTTGAATTTGCATCTCTTCTGCACAGGCTGCCAGTTTAGATCTCTGAGGTGGGTGATGTGGGTTCTTCCGGAAATGTCTAGGACGAGTCTGACGTCTGCTTTCTAGATGGTCTGGAGGCCGTGGAGAAACTGGGCGGGCAGTCCGACGTAAAGGGCGTTTCTGTAGTCTAGTCTGCTGGTGATGATGGCCTGGGTGCCCGTTTTTCTGGTTTCGATGGGGATCCATCTTAAGATCTTCTTAGCATGTGGAGGTTGTGGAAGCTGGATGAGGCCACTGCGTTTATCTGTTGTTTGAAGGTGAGTTTGCTGTCGATGATGATGCCAAGGTTGCTGGCCTGGTCAGTCAAAGCCGGGGTTGTTCAAGCGTGAAGGGCCACCATGAGTCATTCCATGGGGAGGGGTTGCTCACGAATATGACCACCTCGATCTTGTCTGTGTTCAGTTTTCAGGCAGTTGGATTGCATCCAATCAGCGATCTTGGCATTGATGAAGTTGTCTCTGGGGCTGGTGTAGTCTTCGGCAAGGGAGAGTATTCGTTGGGTGTCATCGGCGTAAGAGATGACTTTGAGTCCATGGGAACAAAGAGTCCTGCCAGCAGCATCACTTAAACGTTGAAGATGGTGAGGCTGAGAGTGGTTCCCGGAGGGGACGCCCCAAATGCTGCTGTTAGGTTCTGAGGTGAAGGGTGGGCAACGGACCCTCTGTGCGTGACCTGTGATAAAGGCGTGGTTCCATTTGAGGGCGTTGCCTAGGATCCCTATGTGGTGGTGTCTGGCGGTGAGGACGAAGTGGGAGATGGTGTTGATTACTGGATTTTGATATAGCTCTTCGTTGCACACTTCTACGATTTTTAATCACTAAAAATAACAGGTCATACTATTAACCAATTTAAAAGTCCTCAATTTACTGCTCTTGAGATTATGGAAGGCAGAGTCAGTATTGCCAGGATTTCAGTGGTAACTTTTAAATTGTTGCATATTCCAGAGGGGAACTTTTAACTCAAAGGCATTTTGCTGCAAAACCAACTGTTTATCTATGTGCTTTCCGAGGGCTTTGCACATAGGAGTTAAATTAGGCCATAAATATTTCATTTTATCAAGATTTAAAAAAAGCTGCCTATAGAAAATTCATGCATTCCCAGTCAAAAAGCTTTCTCTCCATCTCTTCTTGCTTCAGTCAACAGTATCTACTTCTAGTTCAGTACATCAGTACTGCCGGACTCATAGATGGATATATGGAAGATCTTACTTGTTATGATGAAGCCCTGTGGTTCAAGGGAACGTCGTCAATGCGTTACATGGTAAACCAAGAACCTTCTTTGGGCAATGCTGAGTTTTGAGTGCTTGCGCTGCATCATGAGACATGATTTAAAGGTATTGAAGTGCAGTATTTTGGATTATGTTATGAATCAAGATTAGGCTCTTTTGCCTTTGTAACAGTGAACCAGTACATGTTTTTAATGTGTGATTTTGAGCTGTCCGTGCTAGACACTTACTTACAAAGAAGCATAATGCAACCACTCACTGCCCACACCTTGGAATAGCAGCTGCGAGATGGCGAGCAATGACAAATTGCAGTGTAGTGAAAATAAATATGACCCAATACCGTTACTAGTGCAAATTTCAACAAATGCCTGGACAGTGGGCTTCTAAGCTTCGATCCACATTCTCTTGTGTGTGCATTTGGCTAAAAACATATCTTTGGTGTCCTCAAAAACTTAGCCTTGAAATTGCCAGGGAGATAAAAAGATCTTTCAAGTCCAGACCAATGCACGTGTTATGAGTGACATGAATCCAGTTTTTTTTTTTTAAGACAATGATTCAACTTCAGGCAGTCAATGAGAACCGCCTGGTTAAAAGAGGTTTAGCTCTTTGCCCAGATCTTAAAACACAAAAGGAGTGGCTGCATCTTTGTAACATCACTGAAAAAGCTTCCAAGCTATTAGGACTGCATTGTCAGCATAAATCAATGCAGGGATGCTGCGATTACCTATTCGTGGGCAGTCCACACCAAGCTCCAGTAGTTTCTCTTCTAAGCCGTTTACACATAGAAAGCAGAGAAAAGGGGTCAGGATGCAGCTATGGCGAACACCTCTGACCAGTTTGGAAGCTTCAGTTGACACCTCACCCCCGACCATACCTCATTCTGGCAGTCACCTAGATATGATGTTCCCTCAGTAATTTATTAATATTATAGTCTACCTCAAGATCTAGCATAGTGCTCTATAGCTTGGTTCTATTTACGGAATCAAAGTTTGAGCTCATAAATGCTAAGTACAGTTTGCCTGTCTTAGCCACAGTAAGTAACTCTAAATATTTGAACTCTTTAACCGCAAGTTGGATTCAAAGTGTGTCCTCATGGTGGAAATGTGATTCCCAAAATGATGGCACAGAACAATGCTTGAAATTACTATGAAGAGTTAACCATATTCCAAGGTAGCTACCAACATATTCCTTTTCCTCGCTTTTTAAAAGAAACGAAGGTCCTGAGTTTACCATCTGCACTGGCATCCACGGCTTCAGAGACTCCTTCATGACTGCTGCTTCTTTCCAGAAACATTAGCGGCGAAACACAGACCCTCTTTTATAAAGAAGCCCCACTCTAGATGTTGACAAGATCCGCCAGTCTGTAGATGATCTGAGAGTCTTGCAGGATGTGCAAGGTTCATGATACAGAGCTATTTCCCTCCTTAGCCAGGCCAGGCACACTGCAACTGTTGCCCTAGCGGATGGGCTTAACATATGATATCATATATTGGCATTTATAATCAGGTTGGCTATACATTAACCAAAAGTGGAGGATGTCTCCCAGTTAACCCGTTGGGTGGTCAGGATGAGGTGGTCTTGTCCTTGTCCGTGGCACTGAGATGCCACAGATGTAACCACCTCATCCTGGTATGGGCCCTCAGGGGAAGCGCTAGCGCTCCCCCGGGGGCCCGCACCCCCACTCCCGTGGGCAGAGCTTATTGTTATTAGGGCGATCTGCCTCCAGGGGACAGTAACCTCTAGACACCAGGGATCACTTTAAAAAAAACTTTTTTACACGTGAGGAGCGACCCCTTAGGCAAGATCAGCCTATTTTATTAGGGCAATCTGCCCCCAGGGGGGCAGAAACCACTAGACACCAGGGATTTTATTTTTTAGGCCAATTTCATACAAGAGGAATGACCCCTTAGGAATGGTCGCTCCCCTGGGGGGGGCAAATTTATTTCAGGCCATTTCTGCTCCCCTTGGGCGTATATCGTCCTATTTTAATTTGGCCGATCCGTCACCAAAGGGGGGAGAAACCACCAGGCACCAGTGTTTTTTTTTTTTTTTTCTTTTTTTTTTTACAGATGGGGAGCGACCCCTTAGGCAAGGGTCGCTCCCCTGAGGAGGCAGTTTTATTTTAGGCCATTTCTGCCCCCCTGGGGGGCAGATTTGCCTATTTTTCTTAGGCAATTTGCCCCCTAGGGGTGCAGAAACCAGTAGGCACCAGGGATTTTTTTTTGTGCCAATTTCACGCAAGGGGAGTGACCCCTTAGGCAAGGGTGGTTCCCCTTGGGGCACATTTATTTTAGGCCATTTCTGCACCCCTTAGGGGCAGATCGGCCTATTTCTATTAGGCCGACCTGCCCCCAGAGGGGGCAGAAACCACTTAGGCACCAGGGATTGGTGTGTGTGTGTAAGTGTTTTGTTTGGGGGGATTCCCTTGGGCAAGAGTCACACCCCATGGGGGCACTTTACTGTTGGCCATTTCTGCCCCCCTTGGGGGCAGACCGGCCTATTTTTGTAAAGCCCACCTGCCCCCAGGGTGGCAGAAAGACCACCAGAGACCAGGGAAGAATTTTTTTCAAAAAAAGAGGATGGAGTTATGGCCATACCCCAGTCCCAAATAAATGGGGACAAAGTTGTTCTGCCCACCAGTGGGCAGATGGGGCAATTACCCCTGATCCACACCCCGGGGGTGCAGAAAGCCTACCTTATGCCAGGGAATTAAAAACAAAATAGTTGGGTGGTGGCTACCTACCAGTATGGGCATGGTTATACCCCCACCCCTAGTGAAGGGGGTAACAGTCTTTGAGCTCTCCCCCCGCACAATAGGACATGTTTTCCCACGGCAAGCAAGAGGACATTTGATTACTTTAGGTCTTGGTTTTACATTTGAGCCATGGGAGCTTGTCTAACTCTCAAAATCGTCCTACTGGGAATGATGAGGGCTGCACTTTTTGGACTTTGGGACGCTGCCATGTAGAAAAATCTACGAGACCTAGACACATCTGAAAAATAAACATCTAGGTGAGTCCAGGGTGGTGGGCTTCAAATGCACCCGCAGCATTTTCTTACGCACAATGCTCTGCAAACCTCCAACCTTGCTGGAAATCACACATTTTCCCCACATTTTTGTGATGGAACCTTCCAGAATCTGAAGGAATCCATAAAATTCCTACCGCCCAGCATTGTCGCATCTATACCAATAAAAATTCTGCCCCACTTGGCAGCCTAAAAATGTTTTTTTCCAAACTGCCCTTTTGGACCCGCTTTGGTTCCCTCTCATTTTCCACATGTTTTTGGCTCTTCCCTGTCACAGGCACTTGGCTCACCTACACAAGTGAGGCATAATTTTTACCAGGAGACTGAGAGGAACATTGGGTGGTAGGAAATTTGTGCCGGTGCGGCGATCCCACACAAAAATGTGGGGAAAATGTGATTTTTTTAGCTACATTTGAGGTTTGCTGAGGATTCTGAGTAAGAAAGCACTGGGGGATCCACAAAAGTCACACCTCCCTGGACTCCCTCAGGTGTCTAGTTTTTAGAAATGTTTGGGTTTGGTAGGTTTCCCTATATGTCTGCTGAGCCCAGGACCAAAAACAGGTAGTTTTGTATTTGATGATTTTGATGTGTCCACATAGTGTTTTGGGGCATTTCCTTTTGCGGGCACAAGGCTTATCCACACAAGTGAGGTACCATTTTTATCGGGAGACTTGGGGGAATGCTGGATGGAAGATAATTTGTGGCTCCTCTCAGATTCCAAAACTTTCTATCACTGAAATTTGAGGAAAAAGGTTTTTTTGGCCAGATTTTGAGGTTTGCAAAGGATTCTCGGTAACAGAACCTGGTGAGAGCCCATCTTAGATTCCCCAAGGTTTCTAGTTTATAAAAATGCACAGGTTTGGTAGGTTTTCCTGGGTGCCAGCTGAGCTAGAGGCCATAATCCACAGCTAGGCACTTTCCAAAAAACACATCAGATTTCAATGTAAAATATGTGATGTGTCCATGTTGCATTTCCTGTCGTGGGCATTAGGCCTACCCACGCAAGTGAGATACCATTTTTATCTGGAGACTTGGGGGAACACAGAATAGCAGAACAAGTGTTATTGCCCCTTGTCTTTCTCTACATATTTTCCTTTCAAATGTTAGACAGTGTGTAAAAAAAGACGTCTATTTGAGAAATGCCCTGTAATTCACATGCTAGCATGGGTACCCCGGAATTCAGAGATGTGCAAATAACCACCGCATCTTGTGCCCATTTTGGAAATACAAAGGTTTCCTTGATACCTATTCTTCACTCTTTATATTTCACCAAATTAAATGCTATATACCTGGTATACAATGAAAACCCACTGCAAGGAGCACGTCCTTTATTGGCTCTGGGTACCTAGGGTTCTTCATGAACCTACAAGCTCTATATATACCCGCAACCAGAATAGTCCAGCAGACGTAACGGTATATTACTTTTGAAAATCTGACATCGCAGGAAAAGGTTACAGAGTTAAATGTGGAGAAAAATTGCTTTTTTCACCTCAATTTCAATATTTCTTTTTATTTCAGCTGCTATTTTCTGTAGGAAAACCTTGTAGGATCTACACAAATGACCCCTTGCTGAAATCATTCAGAATTTTGTCTACTTTTCATAAATGTTTAGCTTTCCGAGATCCAGCATTGGTTTCACAGCCATATCTGTCACTAACTGGAAGGAGGCTAAAAGCACAACAAATAGTAAAAATGGGTATGTCCCTGTAAAATGCCAAAATTGTGTGGATAAATGTGATTTTCTGATTGAAGTCTGCCTGTTCCTGAAAGCTGGGAAGATGGTGATTTTAGCTCCGCATACCCTTTGTTGATGCCATTTGTATGGGAAAAAACACAAGCCTTCTTCTGCAGACCTTTTTTCGCTTTTCTTTTTTTTTAAACAATTTTTTTGCTGTATTTTGGCTAATTTCTTGGTCTCCTCCAGGGGAACCCACAAACCCTGGGTACCTCTAGAATCCCTAGGATGTTGTTAAAAAAAAGGATGCAAATGTGGCGTGGGTAGCTTATGTAGACAAAAAGTTATGAGGGCCTAAGCATGAACTGCCCCAAATAGCCAAATAAAGTCCTGGTACCTGAGGGGGAAAAGGCCTGGCAGCGAAGGGGTTAAGCAGCCACCTATGCCTGTTCCTCAGTGCTAATCTATCAATTACATGTGTTCTTATAGTACCCTCACCCACATGCTAATTCTTAAGCCTGTGAGCTCTTGGTGTGGTTTCCCCAGTCTTTGTGCTTTTGACCTCCTGTTTTTCATCCTGTGCTGCATTTAGGTTTTGCTGGCTTTAGGACTCTGGGCACTTTACCACTGCTGATCAGTGCTAAAGTGCATGTGCTCTCTGTGTATATCGTATTGGTGATTGGTTTCTCCATGATTGGCATATTTGATTTACTTGTAAGTCCCTACTACGTTGCACCAGGTGTGCCCAGGGCCTGTAAATCAAATGCTACTAGTGGACCTGCAGCACTGACTGTGTGTGCAGTTTTAAGCTGCCAGTACGACCTGGCAATTGCACCCACTTACCAGGTCCAATCCTTCCCTTTTACTACATGTAAATCACCCCTAAAGTAGGCCCAAGGCATCCCCATGGGCAAGGTGCAGTGCATTTAAACGATAGGACATGTACTTGTGTGTTTTACGTGTCCTGGTAGTGAAATACAGCTACATTTGTTTTTCACTATTGCAAGGACTATCTCTCCCATAGGGTAACATTGGAATTGCTTTCAGTTATCTTTTAGGTGCAGTCTCCCATTAGGAACAGATATTTGGGGTCTCTGAGCTCACAATTTAAAAATACATCTTTTGGTGAAGTTGGTTTTTGAATTGTAAGTTTGAAAATGCCACTTTTATAAAGTGGGCATTTTCTTGCTTAACCATTCTGTGCCTCTGTCTGCTGAATACACATCTGGGTCAGGATGGCAGCTGGGCTGTTTGTGCATTCACTCTAGGCAGTCACACAAAGGGAGCTGAGATATGCCCTGCATATCCTGATGGCCAGTCACCAGGCTGAGGCTAGAGGTGTGGGAGGAGATGACACTTGCACCTGAATAGGGCTGTGCCTATCCTCACACAAAGCAGTCTCCAACCCCCTGGAGTATGCCTGGTGCTAGGGCAGGGAAGGCAGGGTCTTGTGCACTACAAAAACTTATCTTTTAGGTTGGCCTACTTCAAAGACAGAAATGGGTAAAAGTGTTGGACCTCTTACACCACATAGTTAGAACACTTCTGGATCTAGGACATTCTGCCGGGAAAGAGAGCTGGATGCTGTAGGAGGGACTGCCACTCTACCTATTGCTGTGTTGTGCTGGCCTGCTGCTTGCTGCTTCAGTCCTAGGAATGAAAAAACTGGACTTGGCTTTCTACATCAAGCTTCCAGAGGTTCTCCAAGGGCTTAGACTGAGCTTGTCTCCTGGTAGAAAGTCTCATGGACATCAAATACTTCATCTGCCAGTGCCTGGGCTCTTCTGCTACAAGTCCTGACTTGCCAAATTGTGCAGCTCCAGTCCCTGGGCCCTTGGAAGTGCAAGCTGGTGATGTGAAGGAGAAAATCCAAGCATCAACGTGCTGCGCCAGAAGAATCAACACAGTGCCTGTCTTTTGGCTGCTCAATCGATGCAGCGCCTGTTTCACCGCGGTCCCAGCAACACAGAATGTCTGGATTTTCCACACATCGTTTCTGGGCGGCAATTTTTCATCAACCCCCCGCACTGCAGTAAGGAACCAAGGCCGCGTGTCCAGAAATCAACAGATCACTTTTCCTGGGAAAGAATCGGTGCATCACCTCCCCTGCACAGTAAGAAACCAATGCATTGCTTTGCTTTTCCGGCACCTCACCTCTTCTGTGGCCCACACTGTCTTTGTTTTTAACACATCCCAGGTACTTTGTGCTAAAGAGATACATCCATTGATTCCTGTGGATTAAGACTTGCTTAAACTTTTGAAAAGTGAAATCTTGACTTGTGTAGGTTGGATTTTTGTCATTTTTGTCTTGTTTTACTCAAACATTGGCTATTTTTCTAAATTGGTGTGGAGTCTATTTGTAGTGTTTTCACAGTGTTACTGTGTGTGTACAAAAACTATGTACATTGCTTCTGAGATACGCCTGACCGCTTGAGCCAAGTTACCAAACAGGTGAGAAGGGGTTATCTTAGCTGTGCAGCTCCCTTACCCTTACTAGAGTGAGTGTCCCTTCTTGGACAGGGTGCACACCACTACCAACTAGAGACCCCATTTCTAACACTAATCATGGGATCAAAGGTCACACACTGAACACATGAGAGAAATAACACTGTATTACTACTGAAATTGGTATAAACATACCAACAAATGACCCAGTGGTCAGGGGCATTACTTACTGCAAAAAATGCTCAGCTGGAACTTCCCGACCTAGCTCTGTGGACCTCATCTCCTGAATGTGTTGGAGGAGGCTGCCCAAGCTGGCCCTTAAATAGTGCAGTGTGTGATTTGATCATCAGTTCAACCTGCAGTCTTTGTGAAAAAATGGCTCCCAGTCGTGTGGATGATGTACAAACATCTTATAACAGGTTAAACTTAAAAATGTACTCCTGTTTGTATCCCTATTCCTATGTCCAGGCACAACATTAATTGCTACTGATAAAATTCTTTGCCCAATCCTTTTAATCTTGATGCAGAGATGGAATCACTAATACGGATTCACAAAATGTGGAGGAGAAAGCCATAAGTGTACACCTAAACAAGAAGGCTAGACCACTGTATTCATTGAACCGCCCTAATGAGTGGTGATGCAGTAGCCATCTTAAACATTTCTGTGGACCTGCATAGCATGTGTCTGACTTGACTGCCATTGTAACTAATCTGCCCAGAAATGTAGGAACGTGTGGGTGATCTTGGAATTCTCAGATGGGTATCTAATACTGCTCAGTGCAATATCTTTAATTAATTTTTTTAGGAGAAGCATAGTAGTTATTTAAAAGGGTAACAATTCATGCGTGCCGCCTAAAATAGATGGAAATAGGCTAATGTGGAGGATGCTACCTCAATGTGTCCCCAAGAAACAGTTAAAAATAAAATTGAGAATGTGAGCCCATGCGCCAATGGAATGTCCTTATGTTTACGATAGGTTCACCTAGCACTCTGTGTGTGTGTGTGTGTGTACTCTGTGAATCATTACCTATCAGTATGTCATAATGTGAGCCTTGCATGAATCATATAGTGACTGTTAGTTCAACTGGATCCACGGAATGTCATCGTTCAGACCATGGATATGTGTTCCCAACCTGTTTATCCACGTTCTTTCTCTAGAAGTACTTTGCTCAAGGCAGTAATGGTTTGGTGAGGCTGCATGTATTCTATAACAGTCCAATGAAAATTATTGGTGATGTGATTTTTATTAATGTAATGTGTGGCCATCTTGATGGTTGCTCTTCTGCGTCAGAGATTACTCCTTTGCTCACCAATCCTTAGCTTTACTTTCCTCACAGTCATGTCTACATATTTCACATTATACGGGCACATAATCAGATACACTGCATTTGTCGTGTTTCAATTGGTGTGTACCTTCTGTTGCCAGCTCATGTTCTATGCTGTTCTCGGTCAAGTGACAAACAATACACCCACCACATGGGTGATGTCCTAGGACACGTGGGAAGTGCCATAAAGTTGTAATAGTGTTCCTTTCAGTGACTGGATTTTGTTTGCGTGTGTGTGTATTAAGGCATTGCATACATTTCTTTTGTGTTTGTTCGCAAACATAGGTTTAGCCAATTGTAGTGCCCCAGTGTTGAGGATAGAACAGTTTCTGTTAATATTTTTTATTTCATTCATGGCAAGGCAATATGTGGTCACACATACAAGTTGTTCAATCTCATTTTTTTTGTTGCCATGCTCTATGAGGGCATCTTGTTGTTGCTAATATGTTTCAGTGTCTTCTGGATGATATGTTATGGATACATCTGTTCCCTGAGTTTTATACAGAGGTCATCAGCTTGTCATTTGAAATCTCTTATCTTAGTACAGTTCCTGCAAAGTCTTAAAAATTGCCCTTATGGCAGATTCTCCCGTAATGGGCAGAGGTAAAACTATTTGAATCTCAGGTGGCTATTCCTGTTTATTGGTTTGTAATAGGTGTCAATTATAAGGTGCCCCTTTTCATGGATGATGATGATGATGATGTATAGGAAGGGGAGAGCTCCTCGCTCAACAGTATGTGTGAATTTTAAATAGTCATTCTGATTGTTAAGCCAGGTCATGATAGACCTGGTCGACTTGAAGTGCCCTTCCCAGATGAGCAGCACATCATCAATATACCTCTTCCACAACTTTATGTTATCTCTGAGTAGGTGTTCGTCACACAGGATTCAGTTTTTCTCTTCATGGTGCATAAAGAGGCATGCTGTACTCGAGGCAAATGTACTGCCCATAAATGTCCCATGTGACTGTTGTTATAATGTCCCATAATATTCCAAATAATTCCTAGCTGAGGGCAAGAAAAATGCATTCTAAGACAAAATTTGTAAGGGTGTTGTGAGGCCCGGAGTGAGAAAATAACTTTTAGTCACCTACAGTGTATCTGTTCGGGGCAGACGAGTATAGAGACTTTCTACATCTAGGCCTATTAGGAAATGTATGGAGGGGTCAAATGTGACATCCCAAATCTGCCATAAGAGGTATTTTGTGTATATGATGTAAGAGGTAGTGTTTTCTACCATGGGCCTCAGACACATGTCACTGAATTTAGAGAATGGTTCAAGTTTTGAATTAATACCAGACACCATGGGATGGCCGAGACAGAAACAATCCGTTTATGTATTTTAGGTAGAGTATAAAATGCTGGTTTTCTGAAATTATCCGCTACCAAAAAATCTGCCTCCTCTTTCTTAGGTTTTCAGCCATTTGTCTCTCCATCCTCTGCGAGTGTGTGAATCTCAGTCCTGAGACCCAGAGTTGGATACTCTTCCAAAATCTAGTAAATATTTCAATCTGCCAGCAGACTAAGGCATTCTGTTTTGTAATTGTTGAGGTTCAGAATCACCACGGCTCCCCACTTGTCTGCTAGCTTTATGACAATGTTGTTGCTTTTTCTCAAGGACTCCCACGCTGCTTTTTCATCTCTGGTCAAGTTCTGTAACTTTTTTTTGTGGATACATCAATCTTTTCTACCTCCTTGATCACCGATTGTTCAAATGTTGCTACTTTTTTAGTTAATATGTACACGGAGGTGTGATGGTAGACTTTTTCCTAAATCCGCCGTCATCCGTATTTCTCAGTTCCTTCTCTTTGAAAAAAGCCTACACTTTTCTTTTACGGAGGAATTCTGCCAGTTTCTGTCATAGTCTGAATTTATCGAAGGAAAGGATAGGGACAAAACCCAGAACTCTTGTTTAGCAGTGACCTCTCAGCTGGAGAAATTGACCTGTCTGTGAGATTAATAACCAAGAGCCAGATGTAGGAAAATCCTGCATTGCGATTCGCAATGCAGGATGGTGCCCTTGACACCATCTGTGAGTTGCAAGGGGGTCGCAAAAGTCCACCTCATTAACATTAATGAGGTGGGTCGCAATTTGCGACCCCCTTGTGCGACTCGCAGCACTCACAGGGATTGTGGCCTGCTGGATACAGCAGACCACCATGTCTGTGACTGCTTTTAAATAAAGCATTTTTTTTTTTTTTTTTTTAATTCAACCCGTTTTCCTTAAAGGAAAACGAGATGCATTACAAAATGAAAAATGTAAACGTGTCAGTTTCATTTTTTCAGAGCAGGCAGTGGTGACATTCACAAAGGGAATGGGTGCGAATGGGTTACAACCAGTGTGACACTGGTGGTAACTGCGATTGCTTTGCGACTGCGTTCGCGGTCAGAAAGCAATCCTGCATCGCGCTGCGACTCGCAAATAGGAAGGGGAACACCCATTCCTATTTGCGACTCGCAGTCGCGTTTTGCGAGTCGGTAACCAGGTTACTGACTCGCAAAATGGGAATAGGCCATCGCGATGTGGGTTTTACGCGTCGCAAACAGCGAAAATCGCTGTTTGCGACGCGTAAAACCGTTGCTACATCTGGCCCTAAATCTCTCAGCTTATACTCGGGACGTTCTCCCTCATCATACTTCTGGTGTTCATCTTTGTGAAGGAGTCTTCCCACTACATGGTTTTCCTGGTTTCGTTTGTTCCTTCCTCATCCACGACCTTTCCATAAAAAAGGCAACCTGTTTGGTACTGCATTAAGGTTTGGTCCATAATTTGCGGGGAATATGTACCCTGCCAGCCTTATCCAGCATTTGTTGGGCTGGGATAAAACTGAGGTATTATCTGATATTCCATAAAAAGGGTGAATCCTCTCTTTCCCGTACCTCTACATCTCCTTTTCTGGTTCAGTTTGTACCCATAGTCCAAACTGTCAGATTCTGAGGACCAGCTGTCACAGGATTCACTGTAGTCACCACTTTCCTGATTTTATATTTTGTGAGAGGGGTGTAGTCTTTTACTGTGTAGGGATATACCTTTGTAACGGCAGACTTTTCTACATCCTTCTAACGTTTCTAAGCTTTTTGTTGTGTCAAATAATCCCTAAAGTCATTCAACTGTTTGCTAATGTCATCCAGTTTCTTCTTGAAAGTGCCACTAAGAACTGTAACTTTCAAGTTGTTCTCACACTTCTGTATTTCAATAAGTAAGGCATCCTGACAGTGGGCAGGGAAACCTGCATTAGTAATTACTAAGCCCCCTCACACAGGGAAGGAAGAGGACGACCACACCTGTGATCTTAGCCAAAAAGAGTTCCACACTAACACAAAGAGGAGCTGCTATCGTTAGGAGTCACAAAGCTTCAAAAACCCAGCACTGGTGTTATATAGGGCTGTGGAAGTGGGAGGTGCTTCTAAGGGGGCAGAAATATGGGGGTTAAGGAACACCTTGCATTTGATTGCAGCAGAAAATACATTTCTGAGATCTCTTCTTGGTGTTCCTAGTAGCACCCCACTTATACCTCTGAAATGGGATTTAAATATTAAGATGATTGACCAACCCACCCATTTACAAATTCTGAGCTATTGGCTTAGAATATGGACTATTCAGGAGATGACCCCATATAGAGCTGCATTACAGGAGCTGCTGCTGCTAGATAAATACTGTATCACTCTGTGGATCAAAGCATTGAACACTCTATGCAGCAAACATAAGCTACGGTGTGTATTGGAAGACCTGAGTAAGTTGAGGGTCAGTATAGTCAAATGGGCCAAAGATATTTATTGGGAGCATGTTCTTCAAAAGACTTCGTGAGTGGCAAGGCCTCAGGGCCTGACGGACGAATTCTTAAGCTACAGATGCTAACCGTCTTTCAAGCCATTTCGAGACAGAATTGCTCTGTATGCACCAAAATCAATATGTATTTGTTTTAAGTTGGGAACATTGCCACTAAGCGTCTTTACTTCAAGGTGGTCTAAAGAGTAGGGTTGGAATTGTAAATTCCTGTTCTGTTCCAATATGTTAGAATCTGAGGTGCACTTATTATTTTGTAAAAGATATCACTGTAGGAAAGTACCATCTTGCCTGGCATGTTACCCCCATTTTTACTGTATGTATGTGTGTTTTTACCTGTGTCACTGGGATCCTGCTAGCCAGGACCCCAGTGCTCATAAAGTATGCCCTGTATGTGTTCCCTGGGTGGTGCCTAACTGTATCACTGAGGCTCTGCTAACCAGAACCTCAGTGTTTATGCTCTCTCTGCTTTTAAAATTGTCACTGAAGGCTAGTGACTAATTTTACCAATTCTTATTGGCACACTGGAACACCCTTATAATCTCGTAGTATATGGTACCTAGGTACCCAGGGTGTTGGGGTTCCAGGAGATCCCTATGGGCTGCAGCATTTCTTTTGACACCCATAGGGAGCTCAGACAATTCTTACACAGGACTGCCACTGCAGCCGGAGTGAAATAACGTCCACGTTATTTCACAGCCATTTTACACTGCGCTTAAGTAACTTATAAGTCACCTATATATCTAACCCTCACTTAGTGAAGGTTAGGTGTAAAGTTACTTAGTGTATGGGCTCCCTGGCACTAACCAAGGTGCCCCCACATTATTCAGGGCAAATTCCCCGGACTTTGTGAGTGCGGGGACACCATTACATGCGTGCACTACATATAGGTCAATACCTATATTATAGCGTCACAATGGTAACTCCAAACATGGCCATGTAACATTTCTCGGATCATGGAATTGTCACCCCAATACCATTCTGGTATTGGGGGGACAATTCCATGCATCCCCGGGTCTCCAGCATAGAGCCCGGGTACTGCCAAACTAACTTTCCGAGATTTCCTCTGCAGCTACGCTGCTGCCAACCCCTCAAACAGGTTTCTGCCCCACTGGGGCCTGGGCAGCCTGGTCCCAGGAAGGCAGAACAAAGGATACAAAGGATTTCCTCAGAGAGAGGGTGTTACACCCTCTCCCTTTGGAAATAGGTATGAAGGGCCTGGGAGGAGTAGCTTCTCCTGGCCTCTGGAAATGCTTTGAAGGGCACAGATGGTGCCCTCCTTGCATAAGCCAGTCTACACCGGATCAGGGATCCCCCCAGCCCTGCTCTGGCGCGAAACTGGACAAAGGAAAGGGGAGTGACCACTCCCCTGACCAGCACCTCCCAGGGGAGGTGCCCAGAGCTCCTCCAGTGTGTCCCAGACCTCTGCCATCTTGGATGCAGAGGTGTGAGGGCACAATGGACAGCTCTGAGTGGCCATTGCCAGCAGGTGACATCAGAGACCCGTCCTGATAGGTGCTTACCTTTCTCTGTAGCCAATCCTCCTCTGTGGGCTATTTAGGGTCTCTCCTGTGGGTAGCTCATCGGATAACGAATGCAAGAGCTCACCAGAGTTCCTCTGCACTTCCCTCTTTGACTTCTGCCAAGGATCGACCGCTGACTGCTCCAGGATGCCTGCAAAACCGCAACAAAGTAGCAAGAAGACTACCAGCAACATTGTAGCGCCTTATCCTACTGGCTTTCTCGACTGTTTCCTGGTGGTGCATGCTCTGAGGGCTGTCTGCCTTCACCCTGCACTGGAAGCCAAGAAGAAATCTCCAGTGAATCGACGGAATCTTCCCCTGCCAGCGCAGGCACCAAACTTCTGCATCACCGGTCCTCTGGGTCCCCTCTCATCCTGACGAGCGCGGTCCCTGGAACACAGGAGCTGGGTCCAAGTGTCTTCGACAGTCCAGTGGCCCTTCTGTCCAAATTTGGTGGAGGTAAGTCCTTGCCTCCCCACGCCAGACAGTAATCCTGTGTACTGCGTGAACTGTAGCTGCTAGGGCTTCTGTGCACTCTTGCAAGACTTCCTTCGTGCACATCCTAGCCCAGGTCCCCAGCACTTCTTCCTGCATTGCCCAACTTGCTGAGTTGGACTCTGACTTCGTGGGACTCCCTTTTGTTGTGCTGAGTCGACCGCCATCCTCAGATCTTCTAAGCGCCTGTTCAGGTGCTTCTGCGGGTGCTGCCTGCTTCTGCATGGGCTCTCCGTGTTGCTGGGCGCCCCCTCTGTCTCCTCCTCCAAAAGGCGACCTCCTGGTCCTTCCTGGGCCCTGGCAGCACCCAAAAACCTCAACTGCGACTCTTGCAGCTAACAAAGCTTGTTTGCGGTCTTTCTGCGTGGAAACAACTCTGCATCCTCCAGCACGCTGTGGGACATCTTCTGACCAAAGGAGAAGTTCCTGGCACCTTCCGTTGTAGCAGAATCTTCAGCTTCTTCCACCCGGAGGCAGCCCTTTTACACCTTCACCCGGGGTTTAGTGGGCTCCTGCTCCTCCCTGGACACTTGCGTGACTCTTGGACTTGGTCCCCTTCCTTTGCAGGTCCTCAGGTCCAGGAATCCATCTTCAGTGTTTTGCAGTCAGTTGTCGTCCTTGCAGAATCCCCTATCTTGACTTTACTGTCTTTCTGGAGTAGTAGGGTAACTTTACTCCTACTTTTCAGGGTCTCGGGTGGGGTATCTTGGACTCCCTTAGTGTTTTCTTACACTCCCAGCGACCCTCCACACACCACACTAGGCCTGGGGTCCATTCGTGGTTCGCATTCCACTTTTGGAGTATATGGTTGGTGTTGCCCCAGGGCCCATTTCTCCCTATTGCATTCTATTGTGTTCTACACTGTTTGCACTACTTTTCTAACTATTTACTTACCTGATTTAGTTTGTGTGTGTATATTTTGTGTATATTACTTGCCTTCTAAGGGAGTATATCCTCTGAGATACTTTTGGCACATTGTCACTAAAATAAAGTACCTTTATTTTTAGTAACTCTGAGTATTGTGTTTTCTTGTGATATAGTACTAAGTGATATACGTGGTATAGTAGGAGCTTTGCATGTCTCCTAGTTCAGCCTAAGCTGCTCTGCTATAGCTACCTCTATCAGCCTAAGCTGCTAGAACACCTCTAATCTACTAATAAGGGACCTGGCACAAGTTGTAAGTACCACAAGGTACCCACTATAAGCCAGGCCAACCTCCTACAATCACAAATCGAGTTCCATGTGGATTTTGCCTCTTTGTCGCAATCTGGGAGTAAGGCAGTGCTGAGGAGCCTTACACATATTAAAATCGGACATTTTCGAACCCATTATATTTGCACTTGTAAAGTTCTTAACTGGGCTTGGTCGCTTAGTGCAGCTGTGCTGCAGGTTGGCTCAGCAGATGACACAAGTGCTTAAGATGAGCTCCTGTAGGTCTGTTATAGATGGTGCTGTGATGAAACTCTTTAAAACTGTGTGGTTTGTTTACATTTTATATTGCATTATAGTACCGCTGTTTCATAGGTGAGCTGATCTCATTACCTACTGCTAAGACCAGCATCCCACTGCTCCAGGAGTGGGACCACACTAACCTGTGCCTGGTAAGCCCAACCACGACTGCTTAAAGGTTGCGGGAAAGAACTTCCAGGCTGCACTGTCATAAAGGGAACTTGATATTGGGACACCCCTACACCCACCTCAGCTAATTCACAGTATGCAATTACAGGGTGTGCACTTTTTAGTGCTACCACTGCCCTAAATCAGATCCACCCCACCTAGACGAAAGACTAGTGACTGATTCACACTCGCGGGGACGGTATATTACACTGCTGTGGTGCCCCACCATTGCATCATTGAGCACCGGCTTACTGTGGCCGGACTACTGACAGCCTCCACTGTGGCCTTGCTTTGTCTCTACTGGGCCCTGCAATGGGGGAAGAAGGGTGAAAAAACAATCACCTAACCTGGCGTGCAGCTTACATCCACCCAACATTAGGAAACTATGATCACTGAAGAGCATGAGACTGGGGGACCAGGGTAAGTTGGACCGTCATCTTGCTGCAGAGACCAGGCTCCCGACTGCCACCACATCGATTGAAACAGTGCTCCAAGAACACTCTGATAAATTTGACACCATATTACAGGACATTCTGGATATGAAGAACATACTAGAAACGAAAATTGATGCATTGATACTGGTGATGGGTTTACTCCATGCAGCTTATAGAACATTTAGAGAGTAGAGATCAATGAATAAACACTGTCCACAAAATGCCTAATGGTGAAAGACATGCATCACAGCTAAAGAAGCTACAACGAGAAGTCAACCTAATGAAGTTTTAAGGTGGATGATGCAGATGAAAGATCAC
This sequence comes from Pleurodeles waltl, assembly GCF_031143425.1. Classification (NCBI taxonomy): domain Eukaryota; kingdom Metazoa; phylum Chordata; class Amphibia; order Caudata; family Salamandridae; genus Pleurodeles; species Pleurodeles waltl. The sequence goes on along the minus strand of NC_090449.1, from coordinate 568,959,763 downwards.
ATAGGAATCATGTGCGCATCATTGGTTTACCGGAACAAGTAGAGGGCCACAAAATGGAATTGCTCCTCGAAAAATGGTTTGTTGACATGGTACTAGATGGCAAGCAATACATTTTTTTCTCAATTGAGCGGGCTCACAAGAGCCCCAGGGCCACATGTTAGCACTGGGTGCACCCTGAGACTAGTGGTGGCATGCCTTTTGTACTATTGAGATGGAGCCCACATCCTGCAAACATCTAGAGTAAGTGTTCATAGATTGTTGAAAACTCCAAGTGAACATTTTCCCTAATTACTCTGCAAAGATACAGAGACGTAGAGCCTCATTCCTGGAAATCAAGTGGCACTTGTTGCATTCGAATCTTCGCTATTCCCTCTTATACCCAGCCTAACTATGGCTTATAGAGGGTGACCAATCTCACTTCTCCTTCATCCCACCGGAAGCGCGAACCTGGCTGGGAACTTTAAGAGAAACCAACATACCGCAGCATGGCGACCAACGGGGTAGCTGGCAAACCCACAGATGTCAGAGAAGGGATGCTAAGAAATTACAAAGCTGACTGACTCAGGAGCAAGATGCCGGAGAAAGAGCCATGGTTGTGGAGCTCGAGTAATGCACTAGCCAGGGACTAGAACAGACACAGTGAGATAGACCTACAAGGCGATTCAGAATCCAGTGATCTTGAGGAGGTTCAATGGATGCTCAGACAAGGACCTGATCTCATGCCAAGGATGCCGGATGTCAGACACTGAATGCTTTCTTGCCTCACTACTCTTGGGACTGCGGAGCGTATGATTTTGCTGTTTACACTATATACCATGCTAATGTGAGCGACGGAAGGCTCTAAACAAACTTCACTATACATCCACCTGAAAGTATGGCACTCCCAGTACACTAGGATGCGCAATTAGTTGTACACACTTGCATGTTGCTGGCTTGTAGGCAACGTAGTTCTCGAAATCTTTACCAGGAAAGGGAGGTTGGGAGTTTAATTGGTTTTCTTCTGAATGCATTTGCTGTTAACATAGGTGAGTTGATGAGGCCAGGCATGTTGCCTGGGGATGAAAGATGGCACTTAAACATCAGGGTCTTTAGAATACTGATGCATGGGTTATCTAGATAGAGAGCTTTCTCTTAAATATAATATTATCATCACCTGGAATATCAAAGGTATGGCCACACCCATTAAACTTTATATTAGACACGCCTACCTGAAACAACTCAAGGTGCACTTTGCATGTCTGCAAGAAACACACTTATCACTAACGGAATTTACATTATAATGGGAACCACTTATTCCAAAAATGCCAGAGGAGCACTTCATCATAATCTTCAAATAACTTTATTCTGATTCAAAGAGCCATAAAGTACATTATAGCACATTTGGTTTCAAGCACAATGTAAATATAAAATAAATACAATAAAATTATGGTAAGCATACAAAAAACAATAAATACAATAGAAAGTCATACAAATCATAGTCCAATTAGCCTTACAGTAAATCATGTATTATTTCCCTTGGTTTTAAAGATCCACACATTCATGGGGTATTAAGTTCAGGCAATTTCGAAATCTATTAAACTGCATCGGCCATATATACACATATAAAAAAAATAGCTTAAATAGTTTTATTTATGTATGTTATAGGATGTGACGCAGTAACCCTCGATTCCTTAATAGAGTAACACCTCCAACAAAGACATAAAACATGGGCTCTACAGAGGGAGCACTAAGCCGTACAAACACCTAACAAGTAAAAACAAAATTAAGGGTTCTCACAAGACTCTAACTAATGTTAAAGCAGTAAGGTGCACGTGTTGATTGTGTACCAAGTCAGCACAAGTGCTTGAGAAGCGCTATCCTACAGAGTAGCCCAACTGCCCTTTCTCTAATGTACGCATAGCACGCACAAAGTTAGAAACAGAATATACGATGCTGGATCTAGTGTCCGACTTACTGATTCTCAAAGCCAGGTGAAGGTTCTCGAAATGGAAGAGTCAGGGTCAGTCCAGCGGGAACGCAGATTAGCATAGGCAGGGCAGAAGAACAGAACATTTTCTTTGTTTTCGGCATGCAGGCAGCCCATAGGGCAGAGTTTGTTGGACATATTGTTTCTTGTCCATATGTGCTAATAAAGGCACCAACTACAGGATCCCCAGTTTAAGCTTGATAAACAAGGATCTCACAGATGGAGCAGTCACATAGTCCATATTCTCTTCCAGGCGAAAATCGCACTTAGCAGATAAAAAAAAGAGTCAGACAAACTACCAGAGGCTACAGCCGAAATTCTGCAGCAAAACCAGTGTTCCAATAGTTAGAGTTGACAGAATCCCAGGCTTTTTTAGGAATGGTGAAAGGTTTCAACCAACATTCCATCAAGCCAAGATTTAATAGCCTTGTTTTTATATGGCATATCCAGGGGATTGTAAGTTCCAGATGGTTATCGAGTATCTCCCTGACTCAAGCTCTATAAGGGGCCAGTTCCTCTGTGGTGCAGAGTCTGGTCCAGTATAGATAGGCTTTAGACAGGCTATGTCAGAGATGTATCTAAGATTTAAAGCACTTCTTTGGGTACTGCCAGGGGTCCTATTCACGCCTTCACATAACAAAGTCAACCTGGAGGGAAGATATGTGATTTTGTAAGGTTTACTGATGGGGAAGAAGCTTTCTCTGGTTTCCTGATAAGCACCAAATGTACATTTAGCTGATTTGCTCACCACACTCACTCTGTCACTTCTTTCAGATCCCCATTCCCCTTGTATATGTGGTGAGGTAGTTTTAACGGTGTGGGAATGAACGGCTCAACCCCACTCTTAGCAGGAGCCCAAACATTAATCATTTCATGCCATCTCATGCAATGGCTAAGGACTTATACATGACAGACATATGGCGTACAATACACTTCATGGATAGGGAACATTCATTCTACTCTGGATGAATGTACTGCATTCCAATATAGATTTGTTTTACTGTAACACACTGCTACACATAAGCTATGAGACTGGGAGTACCTTGGCCACACCCTGTCAGATGATAACCCCTTAAAATCATGCTTCTAGGGGGTTAGGCACTCCCTAGAATTCCCATGTGGAGGCATTCTCCAGACATTTTGCACAATCAGATGATAAGGGTTACCACGGGATAACATAGACCAATATTTTGTGGATAATGGTGGATCAGCATCTAACGGCTGATACTATGGGATGAATTATAAGTGATCAGATATGCCACAAGAAAATATGCTACCAGGTGGTAGCAAGGTCTACTCAAGTTTAGTTTGTTATTGGTTGATGTATTTTTTTATCCTTTTCCTAAGATATTGCATAGTGACAGCCTCCTTCTATTTACCTTTGTCTGAAATATGCTGAGATGGTGTAGGAATGTGGCTTTCTTCTAGCAAGGTTACCCCCATTTTTTTCCTGTTTGTCCGTGTGTTTTTACTGTCTTACTGGGATCCTGCTAGTCAGGACCCCAGTTCTCATAGTTTGTGGCCTGTATGTCAGTATGTTTTACTGTTTTGTCAATATACTTGACTGTGTCACTGGAGACCTGCTAACCAGAACTCCAGTGTGTATGCTCTCTCTGATTCCAAATTTGTACTTACATACTGGTAACCCAGTATTCCACTCCAAATTGGCATACTGGACTCCCCTTATAAGTCTCTAGTATATGGTACCTAGGTACCCAGGGCATTGGGGTTCCAGGAGATCCTTATGGGCTGCCGCATTTCTTTTTCCACCCATAAGGAGCTCATACAAACACTCCCTATGAACTGCCATTGCAGCCTGAGTGAAATAGTGTAAGCACAATTTCACAGCCATTTTCACTGCACCAGGTAACGTATAAATAACCTACATGTCTAACCTTCAGTTCCTGAAGGCTAGGTGCAAAGTTACTGTGTGTGAGGGCACTAACAGAGGTGCCCCCACATTGTCCAGGACCATTTTCTCGGACTTCGTGAGTGCGGGACACCATTATAAGCGTGCACTACATATAGGTCAATACATATATGTAGCTTCACAATGGTATCCCCGAATATGGCCATGTGAGGTGTCTAAAACTGTGAAATGTTACCACCAATCCGATTCTGGTATTGGAGGGCCAATTTCAAGCATCCTGGGGGCTCCACCATGGACCCCAGTACTTCCAAACCAGCTCTCTCTGAGGTTTCCACGACAGCCCCAGCTGCTGCCACCTCACAGACAGGTTTCTGCCCTCCTGGGGATTGAGCAGCTCAATCTCAGGAAGACAGAACAATGCATTTCCTTTAAGAGAGGGGTGTTACGCCCCCTCTCATTGGAAATAGGTGTTACAGGTATGGGAAGGGTATTCTCCCACAGCCTCTGGAAATGCTTTGAAGGGCACAAACAGTGCCCTCCTTGCATAATCCAGTCTACACCGGTTAAGGGAACCCCAGTCCCTGCTCTGGCACGCAACTGGACAAAGAAAAGGGAAGGGACCTCTCCCCTGTCCATCATCACCCCAGGGGTGGTACCCAGAGCTCCTCCAGAGTGTCCCTGGGTTCTGCCATCTTGTTTTCAGGATGGACAGGGAACTCTGGGAGCATCTGAGTGGCCAGTGCCTGCAGGTGACGTCAGAGACCACTCCTGATAGGTGCTTACCTGGTTAGGTGACCAATCCCCCTCTCAGGGCTATTTAGGGTCTCTCCTCTGGGTGTTTCCTCAGATTCGGTTTTGAAAGAATCCAGCAGGAATCCTCTGCAACCTCTGCTTCACCTTCTACCGTCAGATCAACCGCAGAACTGCTCCAGGAACTGTACAACTGCAACAGAGTATCCAAGAAGGCTACTACAACTCTGTAACTCCAGCTCCTGCCAGTAACTGCAACAGTTTCTAGGTTGTGCATGCTCTGAGGACTGCCTGTCTTAATTCTGCACCAGAAGGACCAAAGGAATCTATTGTGGAGTGATGGAGTAACTTTCCTGCTCCAGCAGGCACCTTTATGCAGCAACAGTGGGTACACGGGGACTCCTCTCCTGTCGATGAGCGTGATACTTAGAACACAGGTGGTGGACCGAAGGTATCCTGACTGTCCAAAGGTCCAGCTGTCCAAATTTGGTGGAGGTAAGGGCTTGCCTCCCCGAGCCAGACAGTACTCCTGTGCACTGTGTGTTTTGCAGCTCTTAGGGCTCCTGTGCAGTTCTTCCAGAAAACCTTCATGCACAGCATAGCCCAGGTCCCCAGCACTCTATCCTGCAATGCTCATCTCCCTGAGTTGTCCTCCGGCAGCGTGGGATCCCTTTGTGCAGTGATGCGACGACTGTGTGTTGCAACTCCTTTGTCCCCGTGTCCTGGGACTCCTGTGGGTGCTGGGTGGTCTTCTGAGGGCTCTCTTGAGTGCTGAGAGCCCCCTATGTCTCCTCAGACCGAGTTGAGACCCCCAGGTACCCCCTGGGCCCAGGTAGCGCCTTTTCCTGCCAACTGCGACATTTGCGTGAGCCAAGGCTTGTTGGCAGAATCCAATGACGAAAACCAGCCTGCATCCAACGTCTCAACGTGGGACATCTGTTGCACCAAGCAGAAACCAGCAGCTGTCTTCTTTGGTGCATTTCTGACTTTTTCTTCCAACCGGAGAATCCACTTTTGCACCTTCATCCGGGTTAGCAGGGGCTCCTGTTCTTCATGGAATCTTCATCTGTGCTTGGACTTGGTCGCCTCTCTCCACAGGTCTTAAGGTCCAGGAATCTTGCTTGTTTTTTGCATAATCCTTTACCACTACTCCTAGTGTGTTCTGAGGAAACTTGCTGTACTTTACTACTGTTTTCCTGGGCTCTGGGGTGGTGTACTTTACTTACCTTTGGTGTTTTCTTACACTCCCAGTGCCTCTCTACACACTACACTTGCCTAGGGGGGAAACCGACTTTCGCATTCCACTATTTTAGTATATGGTTTGTGTTGCCCCTAGCCCCATTCCAGCCTGTGGTGAATTTCACTGTTTGCACTATTTTATGACTGTGTACTTACCTGATTTTGGTTACTAGTGTATATTTTGTGTATAATACTTACCTCCTAAGGGAGTATAGCCTCTAAGATATTTTTGGCCTTGTGTCACTAAAATAAAGTATCTTTATTTTTGGTAACATTGAGTATTGTCTTTCTTATTTGTGAGTACTGTGTGACTACAGTGGTATTTCAAGAGCTTTGCATGTTTCCTATTTCAGCCTTGGCTGCTCTGCCAACAGCTACCTCTAGAAAGCCTGGCTTCTAGACACTGCCTACATTTTACTAATAAGGGATAACTGGACCTGGTATAAGGTGTAAGTACGTTAGGTACCCACTACAAACCAGACCAGCCTTCTACAGATGGTATATACATGTATAACGATTGATTGCTCACTCTACTATTAAAAGTACGATTCAACCAAAGTACCACATTTGGGAGGTCTGAGGTGAGACTTCTCAGTGCACATACCACTGACCATTTGTTAATTGTACTTGTACAGTGCAAGATGCACATGAAAATGTCTGCAAAGATGTGCTGCTCTGGTTGGCCATGGAACCTGAATTCACTGGTAGACCACCTTGTGAATGAGCCCTGGCTTTTTGCCATACCCCAAACTTTCTGTAGGTCATTTGGACTTTAGAATTTAGAAGAAATCTTTGCAGGATTAGAGGGAAAAAAATGACGTTCCAGATGCAGGAAGAGAGAAGAAGATGGAAGCTGCTGCTTCTCCGAAGACAAGATACTGTACTGCTTGCTCACTGTGCTTAGGACATCCGTACTATAGAACTATAGGCATCGAGGCTTTGACCAGTAACTTTATGCTGCTCAAAGACACAGAGAAAATGCATATTAGCTTTACAGATAATTGTATCTATAATTTCCGAGGAAATACTTTAGATGGAAAAGAAAGCACAAGACACAGTAACAAAGAAGAGAGGGGAAATGAGCCAGAAGAATATATGTTCTTTATCTTACCTGGCAGCTACTTTGAAATTAAATGCAGTGATTTTGGGAGGGGGTCCGTCATCTAACAACAAGATTGAAACCATCCGAATTATTTGTAGCAACTACATTTGAGGGGCTTACTCTACCACTTATGTCTTTCCTCTGGATTATGCACCAGCTAGCGCCTACAAGTTACTGGTACTTTAACCAGATTCACAAATTTGAATGCTTGTCCAGAATGTTCCAGAGAGTCAATTTTTCCTTTGCAGAGTGATGCGCAGTGCCTTGGATAGTGGGGAACACCTTCAGTTTCACCTCCAGTACTAAGACGCTGTACCTGCTACTGAAAGGTCTAGGAATAAGCCTGAAAAAAACTTTGGTTTGGGCAGTAGTATAAAAACATACAGAGGTCTGTCTTCCAGCAAGTGTGCCTGAAAGTGTGTTTTAGTGCATGAAGGCTAATGCATATTTTTTGTAGGCTAAAAATATGAGCCATGTATTTGATGGCCAGGGAAGAAGCTAAGTATATGCTCCAGTAAGAGAGGCTGCGGTAAGAATCTGTGAGGTAATGGGTTTCGAACTCAGTGAGAGATGTGCTGTGATGTGATTGGCTGACAACACGTGTGAACATGGCACATTTGAGAGATAAAGTTGAGAGCTGTTGCAAGTGTTACATATGGGTATGATCCACAGACCCACTGTCCTGCCATACCCAGTATCAGTGGAGGTGACCTGATATCTTGTCAGTCTGGCATTTTAAACCTCAAAGGAAGGACCGGACGGTCTGTGGAACCCAGAAGCTAGACAGCCAGCCTATGGGCCTAGTTAAGCCACTGGCAGGGATATTGCTGAGGCTTTCTGTATTGAGCATCTTGACTTCACAAGGTTGGAGCATTGATGAGATGAGATGAGATGTCGGCCCTGAACCCACAGTTCACTGTATGCCGTTAGTGGGCAAAGCACAATATTTCACCATTAATTGGTGCTAAGCTCATGGATTTAGGGGACACTAGAGCGGAGATTGTTGCTGCCATCCCAATACTTATGTTGACCCGAGAGGTACATGAGTGGAACCAATCGCACTCCTGCTTACCCAAGTTCCCGCAGTAGGTATTGGACAATTCTGCGACTTACCACCACAGGTAGGGTTGAAACTTGGTCTGTAGGGAAAGTATTTACCCAACCAATTCGAATGCGTGTGCTCCCCTGGTCAAAATGAAGGTGAGCATAGTATAATTGTGCATACCTTTCTTTTTATAAATGTGAACCACACCTTCCGTACACCCGTAGATGTTTGCTTTAATTATTTTGCCCTGCTGTCGCATAGGAATTAAATATGCGTACGATGCGCAGCCATCTTGTGAGTATGTTTTGCAATGCACAAACCTTACATTGACCACTTAGGGGGTCATTCCGACCTCGGCGGTCTTTTCAATAGACCGCCGAGGGACCGCCGTACGGAAGACCGCCAGTGCTGGCGGTCTTCCGCATGGGCCATTCTGACTGGTGGCAGCGCTCCGCCCGTTTCCGGACGAAGAGCCGCCAACAGCCATACTGGCGGCAGGCGGGGAAGTGGAGGTAGCTCCACCTCCACCGCCACGCCAACAGAACACCGCCCAGCGAATCACGACCTGTGATTCGCTGTGGCGGTGTTCTGTTGGCGTCGCGGTGTCGGCGGAGCTGCCCGTTCCCTCCCGGAGGATCACCAGGAACAGGTAAGGTGATCGTCCGCTAGGGAAGGGGGGTGGGGGGGTGTTGTGAGTTGTGTGCGTGCATGGGGGTGTGCGTGTGTATATTGATGGGGCGTGTGAATGCATGCATGAATGCGGGGGTGTGTGTGTATGTGCATGATGTATGCGTGCATGAATGCGGGGTGTGTGTATGTGCATGATGAATGCGTGCATGAATGCGGGGGTGTGTGTGTATGTGCATGATGAATACGTGCATGAATGCGGGGGGGTGTGTGTATGTGCACGATGAATGCGTGCATGAATGCGGGGGGGTGTGTGTATGTGCATGAATGCGTGCCTGTATGTGTGTGTATATGTTGGGGATCGGGGTGGGGACGAGGGTCCTGCAACCTTTTGGGGGTGGCAGGGGTGGTGGGGGGGGTAGGGGAGGGAGTCGGGTGTGGGTTGGGGGTGGGGGAGACCCCTATCAGTGCCAGGGAAGGGATTCCCTGGCACTGATAATGCTTACCGCCATGGATTGAATGGCGGTCCCCAACCGCATGAAATCCATGGCGGTAAGCCGGGGTCAGGCGGGTTGGAATACCGCCGGCGGTATGTGACGACCGCCAGGCTGGAGACCCAGGTCTCCAGCCCGGCGGTCATTACCGCCGTGGCGGTCGGAACGGTGAAGCGGCGGCTGACCATGGCGGTAACCGCCATGGTCAGAATACATGAAAAAAGACCGCCAGCCTGTTGGCGGTCTTACCGCCGCTTCACCGCCAACCGCCAGGGTCAGAATGACCCCCTTAATATCCTTAAACTATGTAAACACATGGACTAGCGTGTGTGCCTGCACATGTAATGTCGTAGACAGGTCAGACACACTCAAAGAGGTGCGCCACCCAAGCGTGAGATATTATGCATTTAGTGAGAATGCCAGATTATACACACAATAAGTATTACAACATTTCGGTCCTCCTAATGAGTTACCATTGCAGTGAGTTTAAAATTGTTAAATACCATTTAAAACGCATCCTGCTGAAAAACAGTACCTTTATCGCGTCTTAGATCTAATTCTCTTTTCCGTTCCGCTCACTTAGCACAAAGTGATAGGGAGAGATTCAGCTCACAGTGAGCCCTGGATATTTCCTAGTCAACCAGTCTTTTCTAAAAATGAAACATTTATCTCTTGATGTATGAACTGCTTTCATAAAACCACACAAACAAATGGCTGGATTATGTAAAATGTGTAGGAGCTTCTAAAACCTCCTAAACTCAGATAGGAAAAAGCTCACACTTGCAGAGAGCAATATATTTTGTGATTTGAGATAAACAGCCAAGATGTACAGTACTTTCCTGCTGCTAAGCCCCAGTAGTTCAAAGAACGACACCCTTTTCAAAGTTGTCAATGAGCTATGAAAAACTCGCTGTTAAGTGTAGGCAGCACTCTTGCGTCAAACTGTTCATGTAGATTGACTGCTTTTATTGATTTGCATTAATTTACTTGTTGACCATTAATCACGCTCTCAAAAGTATCATCAAACTAAAGTACGTTTTTTGTTTTTTTAAAGTAGAGTGCACTCAGTCAAATGGTGTAATTAGGAATTAGTTAGAGTGACAAGTGAAACATCTTTGGCACCTCCTAAGAGCATGCGGCAGTTCTGTGTTAGCAGTGGTGGGGAACCACCGTTTAAAGTGCAGTGCACCACTAGGGAATGTTCGGCAGAGAGAGGCCGCACCTTCACTCTCTTTGCGGCTTGTTTCCCCTTCATCAGAAACAAATCATAACTTGTGCGTATTTTCAGGTTTGCCGCAAGAGAAGAAATCTATAGGTGTTTTCTAGGGGGTGGTGGAGGAACTTCTGAAGCCTTGCCTGCTCACACTCGATACCTGCTGCTGGATGGGAGTATTATATGTGTGTGGTCTTGAAGAACACTGCTGCCAGTGCAAAACATAATCCATTTGTCAAGCCTTTTAGTGATGTCTTGGGAAGTGTCCTGTGTGAGTACTGTTGTTTACTGCTTGTGGCTCAGTCACCAGTACTCTTGTACTCCATTTGTATAACCAAGTTACTCCTTGTGGAGATATGACTTTTTAGGTAGGGAGGGCGAGCAGACAAGTCTTACCCTAGGAGCTACTAAGTATTAGACACTGATATACAGCACTAGTTGGTAAATAATTCTTAGTCACATCACCCTCAGCAACTGCTAAAGCTTCAAAGACGAATAGGGCTTTTAGTTACAAGCAAGGTACACAAGCAGTTACAACTACGATACACACAAAAACAGTGCAGAAACACCTCTGGGTCTGAGGTTTAATTCTCAATATCAGTGGCATAACACAAAATGATTCTCCCTCTTTTGCAGAATGTGATGTGTCGTCTTTGATACTCTAAAACAGCACCCTGAAGGGTTGGGTGCTCCCCTGCACTGCAGGGAGTAAAGGGTCATGCATTATGCCCCTCCTAAAGATAGTTTGGGATCTTTTCTGGATTCACATACTATGTATTATTGCACAATCTAGTCGTTGGGTCCAGAACTCCCCTCTAGCAATCTGTTCTCACTCTCTTTCTCTTTGTTGTAGTTGGGCGTTGACTGTTACCATCATTTGGTGCCTTGTCCAACCCTCTCTTGAAGTCAAATGCCTACCCCAGAAGCCCCTTTGTGTGATTACCATTTTCAGATTCTTTTTTCCGCCGTTGGGCCTGGAAGATACTGCTGAAGACTCTCTGAACATGGAAAGAGGAAAAAGCATCAATGAAAATTCGAAATATCAGCCTACAATCACTCTGTAGCACAAAGAAGCAGAGAATAACCAATATCCTCCAGGAATTCATGGAGGAACACCAAAGAAGTGTTCGGGCCGTGTGGGTGGTTGTTGGGAAGGAGGCCCGAGAATGTGTAGCTAAGGCGCACTCTGCCCTGGGGGATATGGAGAACACACCCTTAGGGTTCTGCCCGGAGTGCCGCCACAAGTTTGTTCAGCTGGACAATCACCAGGTGTGCTACCTCTCTCTGCCGAGGACCACAATACCAAATGCCGCGAAGCGCACACCCATTTCAAACTAAAGACGCTAAGTGCCAAGGAGAAACAAAGACAGGCACACCACGCCATGCAGGCGCAGAAGAACAGCTTAAGGATAAGAGACTTTGCTCTGTCGTGCAAGGAAGTCAATAACATTGCTGAGGGAGACGAAGGAGAAGGCTCAGACCCCGAAAGAGAGATCATCGATGTCAACAGAGAACACAAGGAGAAACACACACAGGTAATGCAGAAAAAACAAGGGCCGTACTGAGCCAAGACCCTTTGACTCCAAATCCCAAAAGACTGCCTTGTTGTCAAAAATTTGCTGACTGAAGGGAAATCCAAATCGAAAGAGCCCTTTGGTTCCCACTCTAAGGAGCCCGTAGGAGGCCGATCCTCCGAAAAGACATCAGCATCAAAAGACGACCAAGGACACGGAAGGCTGAAGAATCCGGCAGCTGAAATACCAACGCCAAACAAGAGGCCACAGAGCAGATTTGGCACCAAAGACTGAGAGCTACAGATCAAGCAGGAAAAGAGATGGCTCAAGGTTGAGATGGCAGCACTCCAAAAGAAGAAGGATTTCCACATTTCCATTATTCTATTGAAACCTTTGACGGAAAAGAACCAGAAGAAGAGGGAGATCGTGGACTTGGAGCCACAACTACGCCGCAGCCCTAAGAAGAAGACCACAAGTTGTTCTGCGAGGAAGAGGACTTAGAACTCAGGGCCTACTCCATAGAGCTGAAAATGTAGAGGATCAATGACAATATCTCAACACCCACTCACCAGAAAAGAGAGTAGACACGTATCCGTCAAGGCCATCGCATCCGGACAACATTGCCATGTATAACATGGTAGTAAAAAGAACAGCTGACCGATATGTAGGACAGCTAGAAGAAGAAAAACTCAAACATATTTTCCACTGGAAACCCTCCTCCTTCACAAAGCAAATACCAGTATCTGCTTCCTAGCATTTTGGACCAAGGGAGAGAGGCTTTCAAGGAACCAGTGCCCTGCAAATCAGTAACAGCTAGAGTGGAAAAAAATTAAAACACCTTTCAAAGGACCCTGCTTATATTCAAGGCAAATTGACAGCAGAATCCATCATTGTGGCCACCGCATGGAAATTGACCAATGTACCACCATCATTAGAACCATCACCAGATAAAAAAACAAAAGAATGGTGATGATGGGGTGAACGTTTGAAAGGGGAGCCGCTACTCAATAACTTATCACAAACTCCAACGCCCTTCTCCTGCTCCTAAAACACCTGCCAGAGCAGTATCAGAAGAGAGCACACTTCCTTGTTAAACAGTGCAAGAACATAGCCAGCATGTGTTTTAAATCACCACTAGATTCCACAGACACATTGAGCAGGTGGTTGTTGTCCGGACAACATTGAGGAGGCTCACCTGGCTGCGAGTGTCAGGCTTTAAAAATGAAGTCCTGGCAGACATCATCAATACACCATTTAACGTGGTGCTACTCTTTGGCAGTGCAGTGGATGACACACTGCAGTTGCTGAAAAAGGATAATGCGATGGAAAAGTCGATGCTGTCTTTATAGTTTATAGGTTAGTAATAGCCACCACAAGAAGACTGTGGGGAAGGGGGGGATTTTCAGCACCCCACTCAGCACCAACCCATCCATCAGTCAAGTCACCAACAGGGGACAACTCAACAGTAGCAGTATCCAGCTCCAGAAAAACATTACTTTAGTGGCAGATCAAGACGTAGGGGTCAACCGTCCAGAGGAATGGGGCCTGCAAACAAATGACGTGCAGAAACAGAGCCCCTTCCACACATCACCTGTAGGGGGAATAATAGGGACGTTTCTTCAGGAGTGGAAAGAGGTTGCATTGGACAAATGGATCCTAAACATCATCTAACATGAACATTACATAAAACTACTAGCGTCCCCCTTCACAGATTGGTACCAAAAGGAAGACAACATACAGAGGAGGAAAGAACATATATTCAGCAGGTCGTGTAAGAGCTTTTCAAGAAACAGGCAGTAGAAAGAGTACTTCCAAAGGAGAGCGATCAAGGAAATTACTCTACATATTTCCTGGTTCCAAAAATTGACAAGTTTCTACAACCAATGCTATAACTCCACTTCTTAAACAAATTCATAAAGGCACAAAGTCTCAAGATGACAGTTTCGCAAGAAGTCATCCCGCAACTTCAGGAAGCCTATTACATTGCGACCATAGACCAAAGACTCCTATTTACACAGCCCAATTAAATGCAGACACAAGAAGTTCCAATGCTTCATAATAGACAAGACACACTATCAATTCAGAGTCTTGCCCTTTAAAATAAAATAAGCACCCTTAGTGCTCACAAAATGCTTAGCAGCTGTAGTGGTGCACTTGAGAAGAAAGAGAGTACATTTATACCGCTACCTAAACGTCTCGGTGGTAAAAGCAAGTTTCTTTTCCAAGTGCTCAAACAGCATCAAAACAGTGATGGAAACACTATACAGATGTTTTCTGTATAATCACGAAAGAATCATCACCTACATCAGAAAGGGAAAAGATCTTTCTAGGAGCAAGAAGCAATATAATGCTTGTAAGAGAATTTCCCAGTGACAGGAGTCCAACCAATAACTCAGCAAGCTTGCCATTACCACAAGAGTCAGTCTCCAACAGTGAGGGCAGTGGGAAAGATTCTAGTCATGATGACTTCCTGCATCCTACTTATTCCATATGCAAGGCTACAGATAAGAAAAAACTAGGAATGGATACAGAACCAATCGTCGCAGGCAACAGGGCTTTGAGAGAGTCTAGTAGTTGTCACACAGAAAATACGAGAGGAACTGGAATGGTGGAATGCACAAAACATAACAGTGGGGGTTCCTTCACATTACGAACTCTGACTGTAACCATCAGCACAGACGTCTGTCACACTGGATGTGGAGGCTCAACATCAGAGGAGTGTGGAAAGCAGAGAAAGCGTCACAGCACATGAACATAATTAAATAAAGACAGTATTCCTTGCCCAGATGGACAACACAACTGCAACGTTCCACCTCAACAATCAGGACGGTGGGGGGGCGAGGTCTTTCCCTCTATCAAAACTGGCACTGGAAATGTGAAAGTGGGCTACTCGAAGTAGGATAACCTTAACAACAGTACAACTACCTGGGGTGGACAACGTGGAAGCAGACAAGCTCAGCAGACAAGAAACCATCTCACATAAGTGGTACCTAAATCAAACAGTGGTCAAAAGTGTGTTCCATAGGAGTGGGACACAAGAGGTGGGCCAGTTCGCAACACAACAGAACGCAAAATACCAAACGTTACCTCCAGGTACCCACACCACCACTCTCTGGGGAATGCACTGTCTGTAGACTGGCCAGGGAAATTTTCTTGTGCTTTTTCTCCAATCCCGCCACCTTCACTAATGATCACGTGCAAGCAGCTGTGGATGACAATAATCCTGCTCGCCCACCAGCGGTCAAGGCAGGCGTGGTTTTCCAAGCTGCTAGAGGTGGCACAGAACAATATACAGAGACTGCTATTGTTGCATGATTCACTGTCCATTTGGGTGGGGATGTTCGCCACCCAGAACCTAACACCTTGAGTTTTGCAGCATGGCTCCTGAGGACATACAATTCAAATACTTGAGCTTTTTGAAGAGAGCAGTGAAAGTCCTAAGGGAAGCAGAAAGGCCAGCTACGAGGAAGTGTTACACTGCCAAATGGGAGAGGTACACAAGGTGGTGCCATAAAACTGGTGTCTTTCCAAAACAGGGCACAAGACACCACAGTCATCAGATACCTTACTCACATACTGGACAATAAACTAACCTACTCCTCCCTAAAGGTGCATTTGGCAGCAGTAGTGGCCTACCCAAGGGGCCACATAAGCACAGGTTTCTTCAAGTACACTAGTGGTCAAATGATTTCTAGAAGGGGCCAGGAGTATAGCCCTACCAAGTGGCACACCAGCACCCATGAGAGAGCTAAACATGGTGTTAACATAACGGGTGTAACACCACTTTGAACCACTCCACAGTTCAACACTAGAGTTTGTTAAACTAAAAAACGCTTTCCTTATTCCCATGACATTGCTATGAGGAGTACATAAGCTGCAAGAACTTACTACCCAGGAACCATGCCAGCAAATACACAAGGACAGAATAGTGATGAGAACCAACCCAAACTTCCTACTGAAGGTCATATCACACATAAACCAAGCTATCCAATTACCACGTTTCTTCCAGGAACCAGAGACTCAGGCCCAAAGTCCCCTGCATACCCTGAATGTACGTAGAGCAGTACTGTACTATTCTTAGAACTGTCAGCCTTAGGGTGGTCTTCCCTGGAACGTCTGGCCTTACTCCTTCTGTTTTTGCTGAATTTGTTTTTTGTTGGCCTTAGAACTCCGTACACTTTGTCCTTGTGGTCTCTCCTTTAAACATGGTGAAATTAGCTTACACTCCATCAGCACATGTAATTTACTTGTAGGTTCCTAGTGAAGTGGTACCACATGTGCTCAGAGCCTGTGAATTGAATGCTACTGGTAGGCATGCAACACTGATTGTGCCACCCACCTAATTAACCCTTTTTACATGTCTCAGACCTTCCAGTGCAGCCAGTTTGTGCAGTTAGACTCCCACCTGACAAAATAACGTTTTTGCCAGGCTAAACCTTTCTTTTGAATACATATATATCACCCCTGTGTTAGGCCCTAAACATCCCATAGAGAAGGATGCATTGTGTTTACAAAATGGGACACGTACTTTTAACTTTTACATGTCCTGGAAGTGAAAGACTCTTAAATTTGTTTTTCACTACTTCAAGGCCTGCCTCTCCCATAGTATAACATTGGGTTATCTTGTCGTAGTTTGGACTCTTGCTCTGGGCAAGACTGCTGGTTAAAGGATGACAGTACTTTTGCTTGTAGGCGACTATGCCTATCCTACAACAAGTCGCAACTGTTGTCCCAACCTTACCGGCTCACTAGCAGCACCTCGCCAGAAACACAATAGTAAAAGGTGATTTGTGGCAGCCTTTACGCATGGACTCGAGAATAAGACATCTCAGGGAGTGTTGTGGTTAAACGGAGATTACCTCTTTCTCACAGATATATCATGTCTCATACAAACACAGGCAATAACCCAGATGCAGTAAAGTTTCAATAGTTTTTATTTACCATGACTGCAATTTGCGATAGGTGGCATGGGCTGCAATGATTAGGATAGTGAATAATGCAAGAAACAGAATTGTGAAGACGAGAGTCATTGTTACAAAGACCCCCACCATCTTGCAATGCATAGAAAAGACATACGAGATGTAATATGCCCTAATGCCCTAATGTGAGAGGCCTAACCTCCTACCTAAAGGAGAGCTGGGTTTGCTAAACCTAATCTGCCAATGCCATGTCCATGAGGGGAGCTCCCAACCCTCGTTACCTTGGAATGAGGTGTCTATCTCAGACTCCGCAGGGACACGAAGACTGGGTCAGCGTCAAGACGACGTGCAGCATCGATATCAGCGACAGTGGCGATGCCCTCTGGTCGGAATCCCTCTGATTATCTGTCTAAAGTGCGATGTATTTATAGAGATCTACAAGGACCCCTGACGTAGGTGTGTTCCCAAACAATAGATAACAGACATGCTTGGGTCGGCAATTAATATAAACATTCCCTCAAAAGTATAGAGAGGGAAAATCCCTAAGTGTGAACACCTACTGTTTGTTTGTCTTTTCCGCTTGATCTTGATGCCTTAGCGCGATGACACTGAAAATGTAAATCATAACAAGTTGCCTAACTATAAACAAGGCAGCCATCTTAGAAGAATTAAATAATTAAATGGGCTTAGACAGAGCAAGCTAAGTAGGTTAAAAGTCACTAGGTGATGGGGGCACGAGTCTGCAAGCCAGAGGCTAAGCTAACTTTTGTTATCCCATTAAAACGAACTAGGATTCACTACATCCTCCCCATTGCCGTAACAGGTATGACGAAGGTACAGGAACCCAAACGCTAAAATTGCTCTGAACTAAAAAGCAAAAAGCATAAAAAACGATTATACGACGGAACACCGAATTAAAAACAACTACTAACCTTAACAACGAGGTCGGAACACCGACCTCGTCCTTACTACTAATGATTTTACCACGAATGCCTTAACAATGATATTTCGTTGTAAAGGCATTCCTGATAAAACCATTACTAATAGGCACCATTCACCCTACATCCCTCACCCCACCCCCCCAACCCCACCCCAAAACCTAAAACCCCCTGACCCCCCACCCCCCTCTCCAAAACCAAAAACGCCCCACCCCCCAACCCCACCCCAAAACCTAAAACCCCCTGACCCCCCACCCCCTCCCCAAAACTAAAAACGCCAACCCCACCCCAAAACCTAAAACCCCCTGACCCCCCACCCCTCCCCAAAACCAAAAACGCCCCATCCCCCAACCCCATCCCAAAACCTAAAACCCCCCACCCCCTCCCCAAAACCAAAAACGCCCCATCCCCCCAACCCCACCCCAAAACCTAAAACCCCCTGACCCCCCACCCCCTCCCCTAAACCAAAAATGCCCCATCCCCCCAACCCCACCCCAAAACCTAAAACCCCCTGACCCCCCACCCCCTCTCCAAAACCTAAACCCACTACTTACCTTAGTCAACCCCTTGTCACCTGCATCGTCCTCCTTCGCCAACTCCCTTCTTTGTACCTTAACCACGGATGTTCGTTGTTCAGAACATACGTAGTTAAGGCACAAAAAAACAAAGTTGTGGTTAAAGAAAGCGTTGTTGCGCTTTCGTTAACCACGACTTTCGTAATAAAAAAGTCGTAAAAAAGGATGTTTCCCATAAAAACCAGCTAAAAAATCTCTACAATTTGTTAAAAAGGTAATAAAAACAAATCCACTAAAATACATACAGAGATGTTAATGTCAACCACGACAAGCACAGCGTGCCAAGGCAAGTTAATTTAAATGCATAATTTTTAATCGGGAATGGCAAACCAATTCATCAAATAATTTGCTGTACGCATGATCTTGAAGAGTGTCATCGAAGTCACCAACCAATGACCTAAAAAATGAGTCAACATCATCTGGTGTCAAATCGAGTGCTGGGCGGACAAATGGATCCACAGAGCAGTAGCGAGCAGTACTTTCTGGTGTAACGTCATTCGTTGCAGTGTCCCCGTCCATGATAGAACTCAAAACGGAAGGCTTATAGGTGGCCTTGCGGAGCAACCTCAGTCTCAAGGGGCATGACCGTGTATGAACCCTCATCGGGGACATCAGCAGTTCGTGGCCACAGGAGATGTTGGTGCAACAGCAAGACAGACCATAGGCATATTATCAAAGAGGCACCATATGCAGCGAAGACTGGTTGTATGCACCAGAGAAGGGGCCGAAATGCCAACAACCAGTCATGCTCCAATTCCACCAGCAAGGGTGCACCGAATATCCGAACCATGCGTTCACGGCACAGTGGAGTTGGTGGGAGCGGCTCCATTGCTCTTCGTAGCTGGAAAGAAAGAACCACTGCGAATCAGAAGAAATAGCAGTAGTAGTCTGCCAATCAAAGCCAAAATAATTGGAAAGCCACCAAACACACTTGAAAAGAGCGAATGGATGGCTGACGGGATGACTCCGAAGACAGTCTGGAAGATGGACACGAAACCAGACCCGACAGCCTTAAAGAAATGAACAATCCCACTGGTGCTCGAAGCATTGAATATTCTGGATACCAGTTCTCCAAAGGGCTTGGGGAAGTTGGTATTTAATAGGATTGTATCTCAGCTGATAATCTCGCAATCTGGAGAGCATACGTCTCCTTTGTGGATGTCAAGGCGACCTGTTTTTGAAACAATAGCGCCTTTAGCCTGCTCAGCTTGTCATAGTTCACATTAATAGTATCAATGTGGAGCCACATGTCAGATACTTTTATCTCTTGTGTGGGGGGATACAAAACATGTCCACAACACGTAACGACCTTCGAGACCGAGATTGCGTAGGCAATTTCCGATCGCATGCCGCAACAACTTTGATCGCTGAGTACCACATAACTTCCATTGGAAAATACACAAAATACCGGGCGAATCGAAGGGACCGGAGTACCCTGCAGCAAACAGGCCAAATTCGCGACCCCCGCATGCAAAGACAGTGAAGGGACACCTGCTTGCATATCATGGAATGACTAACAGAAGTCTCATATTCGCTTCCGCCAAGAAAGACCTCTGTTTCACCGTTCAGACATTTGTATTCAACGGGCAACTCCCACTCTTCCTTAATATAGCTATCTCCTAGTTGCTCGTACCTTCCTACTGCAAGATGTTTCAGGCAGCTTGAGAAACGAAAGGTTGAAATCGGTAAATTAATTATGCCATGCAAGAGCCAGATAGTTTAAGGACTCTCTGCTACCGTGAAGGGCAACTTATCTAACTTTTCTACATGAAGCATGGTGAAACTAGCCTCCCTTTTAGCCATTGTCTGTTGTTCTCTGGAGACATTAATAGCAGTGAAGAATTTACTCCCGTTAATATACCTCCATGCAGTGCGGCAGTTTTTCAGTGTCTGTAAAGTCCAACCCAGCTGCATGATGGAACGTAGCTGTGTTTGCCCATGATATAACCGGGACAAGTCTGTCTGAGCGATATCAATAGCAGACAACACTATATTTGATAGTGAATAAATCCTGTTGGACAGTGTATTCATGCCGTTGTCGACAACTGCTAATGCCTTTTCTAAATTTTCTTTATCCAATTGCCTTAAACGCGCAGAAGCCTCAATCTGGGAAAGTTTCCAAATTTCATTGTACATAGCATATAAAAACCTTTTTGAACGCTTTTTTCTAGGACCCAGCAGAAAATCCTGCAAGTCTATATCTTCGGAAAGGGTGTTCAGGTGTTGCTTAACTGCGGCTAACATGTTGGTCTGTACCCATTGCTGGCACACCTTACCCACACTATATATTGTAACTATACCTGTATGTTGACCCGATACAAAGCGAGGGTCTGGCCTGTTAATTGATAAAACCCCTGAAGAGTTAAAAAAAACTCGCTTGACACTCATTAGTGTCAGTGGGCCATATAAACCACACGCCGGGACTGGAAAGGGAAGAATTATAGGTACCAGCCTTAACCATTGCATCTAGCCTGTCCTCTGTGATATTAAGGAAGTATTGCCAATCTTTAAACCTTGCCGGAGTGGGGATACTGGGCGTATTCAAGTCCTTAATTTTTGCTAACCCCAGACAGGATGTCTGCTGAAAAGTATCATTCAAGAAAATAATTTGCACAGGAATCAGGCATGCTCGAAATAAAGCCTCCCTACCCTGTATCTGCCAATCTTGTGTTCCACATACACTTTTCAAGTCAATAGTGCTCTTCCAATATTCTTAACTTTCAACTGCGAGCTGGGAAACAAAGGGATCCGAATAAATCATTTTTGTATTGGTTAGCAAAATTTTCCTAATTTGTGCCGGAGGTATTTTAAAATACTACTCTGCTTATTTTGTGTAATTCCCAGAAAAGTATGTAAATTTATCACTATAGTACCTTGGGCTCCCCACCGGTGGTGTAGAACAGGGTTCCCACTGCGTGTAGTTTAATACTGGCCTGTATCTAGTGGCACAGTGTAGGTTGTAATGTCCCCAATTGTTATAGCAGAACATTTCCCCATAATTCATTGTATGTTCATATACATCATCACTTTCAAAAGCGGAACAGTCCTTCATTTCAGTTAGCATAGAATCAACTGTTTGGACATCCCAATCATCAGAGACAACATCAGGTGTAATTACATCTGTCATAGAAATTTTGAACACGTATTGTATTTGAATAATTTCTGTAGGCCTGTATATATCAAATGGAACTTTGTCCCACACAATCCCATCAGAAATCGTTATTGCTGTAACATTCACAGGGGACAAGTCTCTGCGGACCTTATGTGAGGAATGATATGGAGTTAAAACTTCATCAACAGGCTCCACAGAGGAGCGATCAAGAATATAGTGACCATTTATAAGCAAAAAGAAAACAGTCACAAAGCCAGTCCATAAAAATAATGCAACAAATGTCAAACAGCACCATAAATAGTTCCATGGGCATTTCAAATAGTTCTTTTTAAGCCATTGATACTGCTGACTTCTTTTTGAAACATTGTCAATCACAGTAGTGGATGAGTCTGGAGAAAAATTATCAATATCAATGAAATAGCCCGAGGCAGTCTCTGCAAACACTGGAGCCGGTGCACCATCTGTACTTTGGTCCACTTCACGTGGGGGCTCTTGGTAGAAATTGTCATTAGTCTGTGATGTGTTTGTGTAAAAAACAGCTAGATCTTGAACCGGGGTGGTCACTGAAGTAGTGACAGGAACTAGCAAGAGTTCATTTTCCACCCTCCCCATGGTCGAGGAGGTGTCTGGAACAGCATTAGACATTGTTGCATAGTCTGTAGTGGTGTTGTTCATCCTACTATGTAGATGTATGTCCTGTTGGGTAGTGAGAGGGAATCGGGAACCACCCAAGGGACCTCTTGGTCTACTGTGAAGGATCGGCCACATGGTGTAGTTTGATGTCATCAATGGAGATGAATCTGTTCGTCCTAGAGCCAGACAGCGTTGGTAAGATGACAGTCCTGGTGCCTTGAATTCCCAAGACCAGTACAGGTGCTCTGTATGATGGACCGAATTCCTTCTTCACAGCGATCTGCTCACGAACCAGATCCCCAACTTTAGGAATCCAGCCAGTTGAAGTTTTCGCTAAATCCCTTATTCCTAAAGTGGCAGCACTTGCAGATGATTTATCATCACGAAATTGCTGAAGCTCCTGTAAAACAGTGAGACGTTCATTTATGTCAAATGGTGTTTCTGCTCAGGGGCATCAAGATCTGGGACATACATAGGTATCCCAAAGAGAACCTCATATGGAGTGCGTCCCCCCAAGGACCGTCTTGGCAGATTATTCCGTGCTCTCTGGACCCCATATAGGTGATGTAACCAACTGCGGCCTGAACCTAATACTTGAGCTGTTAAGGACTGCTTTAGATCACAATTCCGCCTCTCCACGACCGAATTTCCCTCGGGATGGTATGGTGAGGAGTAATGGAGTTCAACACCTATCGTCTCCATGGTGTCCCTGATTGCCTTAGAGGCAAATGCAGGGCCCTGGTCCGAATGGAATGCTGCAACCGCATATGTACCGATAAAGATCAGCAAGTCTTTTATAACAGTCTGGGCGTCAGCTGACCGCTGTGTCCATACCCACAGGAATCTAGAACAAGAATCTACAGCGACTAAAATGTATTTGTATGCACCATCAGGCTGTAAGGGACCACAATGGTCCAGGTACACACACTGTAGTGGCCTGTTGGACACTAAGAGGGATGTCTGCGGTGGGCGTTTGATATTGGAGCCCTTTAACTGCTGGCAAATGTCACAGCAAAGGACATACTGTTTTATTCGTCTGCATAGACCAGGCCACCAGAAGCGTTTCTGTAGGAGTGTTATTGTGGCCGATATACCAGCATGTGCAGAAGCGACACCCTCATGCGCTGCTTTAATTAGATCTAATCTCCGGTCTTCATGGGGGATCACTCGATCTCCAACCCCAGGAATTGTTGTGTAAGCAACAGTCTGCGCACTGATATGGTAAGTATAGTTTGTAGGGTATCCTTTCAGAAGGGGCTTGCCTGCAGCCGAGGCTTTAACGGCAGTCAATATTTCATTATCCAATCTCGTCTGTGAACGAGTCACTGCAGCCACAGAAGCCGTAGCTACTGCTGCCTTGGCTGCTTCATCAGCCAATGTATTTCCAGTAACGTGTACTCCTACACGTTGGTGTCCCAATGTATGGACTACATGGACACACAGCAGCTTATCCTTAATATCTGCCACCCTCCCCCACAATATTTTGTGTTTAATGGTGTTCCCTTTAGAATCTCTAAACCCATTTAGTGTCCAATGATTGAGATAGTCATTGTAGGACTGAATGCAGTAATATGAGTCACAGACTATTAAAGTCCGGCATCCTGGCTCCGTATGTTTGAGCGCTAGAATAAGAGCTTTAAGTTCAGCCAACTGGGCTGTGCAGTCCCCTAAGGTCTGCGTGTAGGTATTGTGAGGTTGGCAGACTCCATCTTCCATCACTCCGCTCATGGCTGCGCAAGCTGCTAAGTAGTGATGTTTAGTACCTACAGCCGGTTGTGCAGAACCATCAGTGTATATTGTCATATACTGTCATACTGTCGTATGGTATCTGTCTAGTGGCAAGATATTTAGAGGAGCGGGGTACTCTTGTTCATACTGGAGAAACTCTTGTGTCTGAAGTTTTGGATCGAATATATAATCGACATCAGTGGCGGTCAGAGACGTTGCCCATTAAATCCAACGTGGATGTAATGCTTTAGCGTTAGGAACGCTTGCTTTGGTGACAGCCTCTAGGGCCGGCACCAGGGAGACAACAATAATATGTTTCCCCTGGGCAAGTGGCCTCTCTTTTATGACGGCCATCTGAACTGCCATTTAAATCTTTTCTGTAGGTGCAAAACACTGTTCTGCATTGGAGTATAAATGTGATTTATATGCTATAGGTACCGTGTCACCCTCATTGAAGGTGACATAAGTAAATCCAATGGCACCAGCAATTATTCTGATGACCAAATTTGTTTTATTATCACATGTGTGTAAGTGTTTAGCTTCTAGCATGTCCTGTTGCATTTCCCTAAGGATGCATGTGTGTTCAATTGTCCAGTGTCTGCTAGAAAAAATGGGCTGAACCAAGTCATAAAGTGGCTTGATACGTTGTGCATAATCTGGAATGTATGTTCTGCCAAAGTTAAAGAAACCTAGTAATGACTGTAATTTCTTAAGTGTGTTAGGAGGGTGCAGTTGAGCACTTTTTTCCAGAAAGTGCGGGCCAGGCTTTGTCCCTCATTTTATTGCTCATATCCCAGGAATAATACACTGAGAAAGGCGATCTTGCTTTTCTTAAAATTGAATTTGTAACCGAGGTCTGCAAATCCCAGAATGATCCGATCGACCCTTGTAAGATGAATGTCAAGGACGTCGTCCGTGAGATATATGTCATCTACGTAGGATAACGCCTCGAAATCAATATCATATTATCATTAAATATATCATATTGATGCTACACAGGCTGAAAATAGCCCCGGGCTATTTTTATAGCCTTGAGGTAAACGACAAAAGCGTTTCTGAGAGCCAAATGAGAATGCACTGAGGTCCCGACTTTTATAGGCTAAATTCTGGCAGAAGAAGCCATTAGATATATCTAATGTTGTTTTATATTTTTTGCGCACTATATTGTTTATTAGTGCCGTGCTATGTGAATTTTATATAGCATATGTGCGTGTACGACTATTTAAACGTCTATAATCAATGACTATTCTGTATGAATGGTCTGGCTTTGCAACGGGAAATAACGGATTATTCAGTGCAGATGTACAGGGCTCAGTCATTCACTGGTACTCAAGCTGGGCGAGGATCTCCCTCACCGGAGCTTTTGCTTCATGTTTAACAGGATATTGTGGCTGCGGTTGGGGTGTAGACCTAACGGAAATAACATGACAAGGAGACTCCTTGTCCCAACCTACATGATTACGATATAACGCAGGTGCCTGCGCTAGAGCCCTTTCAGGAGCATAGGCTTCTTTTTCTGCTTCCAGAACAAGATCGGAGAAAGAAGGCAAAATGACATCTTCCCCATGCAGGAGCTTGCGGACGTGTTCAGGTGGCGAGTCTCTTTCGGCCAATAGGGTATCACAAGTAAGTTCATCCCAGAATATCACACTAATGGTGCGCTCCACGTCTCCCTCGATCTGAATTTTCAAATCATAAACCCTTTCGGGGGAAGAACGCGACCGTCCGCTGTTTCAACTGCGATGAAATCGCTAGTTGCTGTCGCATCCAGATGATCTTTCAGACTCTGTCGACATATCGTGACCTCTGCTGCGCGGTCTAACAGAGTTACTGCCCACGTCTTGTTCCTCAACAGTGTTCTCAAGTATACTGGCATTTTTAGCAGTCAGTGCTGCCACCTTCTTCTTTTTAAACTGTGGCTTTTGCTGAGGAGTCTTTTCTTCTTTTTTAATGGTAGAGTGTTGTGAGTCTTTCTTTTCTTTCACATATTCAGGACGTCGATCTTGACGGCCCCCTCTCTCGCTATGTCTATCCTGTGCGTCCTGAAAGGAACGAGAGGAACGTGAATCAGTATATCTGTCTGGAGTTTTAATGTTCTCCCTGTTTCTGAGATTATATCTCCTTTCGGAGTTCTCCGGGTGTGGAGAATCAGCTCTCTTATTCCTTTTTTCTTTGAAATCTTTTTGTTTGTCCCAGCGCTTCTTAGAGCTCTCTTGTGCCTGCTTTGTACCCTCCTTATGGGCGGTACCTTGTAACTCCAGTTTCTTTGGTTTGGCTCCCAAACTATCCCGGCCTATACTAGTATAGGTGTCGGAAATTATTTTCGGTAGCTGTCTCTCTTGTTCCTGATGTGGAGTTTCCCGGTGACGCGTATTGCCAGTGCTACCGTTTCCCCTTTAATATTACTGAGTATTATCGAGGAAACCGCGTCAAAGTTACGCATTAATTTCATCCCCAAATCCAGGGCTGGTGCAGCCCCATGCTCATTTTGTATTTGTTTTAACACTTCCGGTAAATTGACTAGTATCGGGGTACCATGTGTAGTAGTATATATGGCAGCGAAGGCTGTACCCCATGTGGCACAGTCATCTACTGAGTGAACCATTCCAAAAGGCAAGCACTTAGTGAGCAGTCTATGTTTTTCCTATGGTCCCATATGGGGAAACACAGCTTCCAGCTGATTCGTTTTCTGGGCAATCCATAATGGTATTTTTTCCCGTTCCGCTGGCACTTTACCCATAATAGTATGCACTTTTTGTGGATTAATCCCAGTAGCCAATTGATAACCACCAGGTGCTGGCGGAGCTGGACGCGCTGGTGTTGTGTTCAATGTTCGCATTACGAACTGAACTAGTCGTCTATATAATGTCACCAATTCATTATATAAATCTCGCAGATCTGCTATTTGCATATTCTGTATGCCTGGGTGAGGTGTGTATGTGGCAAACATAGGCCATGTAGGTCCGTCATTACTTAAGGGACCTATCCTCACTCTTTGTAGTACATGTGGTAGGGCGCCTTGAAACCAGTTCTGATGCTCTTTGTATGT
The DNA here is from genome assembly GCF_031143425.1 of Pleurodeles waltl. Taxonomy (NCBI): domain Eukaryota; kingdom Metazoa; phylum Chordata; class Amphibia; order Caudata; family Salamandridae; genus Pleurodeles; species Pleurodeles waltl. The sequence continues at coordinate 568,932,989 of NC_090449.1, read as the reverse complement.
GAGCGATATTTCATGATACTGGTATGCTCGGTACCGTAAAGGTACGTTTGCCATTTCATATGTGTGGAATGTGTGTGTTCTTTGGTCTACCTCAGGAAAGGTGACCCAACAGTAAAATGTTTCTGTTTGTTATGCTTCATTAGCTTCTATTATAAAAGTAACATCCCCGCCCTCATCTGTAAGGCCATGCATTAATAAATGTTGTGTTAGTGTATGTCTAGCATTTTCAGGAATGTCTATGGCAGCAGCCATTTTTGTTTAGAGAAACGGAACACCAAAAATGGGGAGTTTAACTCCTTTTATGAGTTCGAGCTCGAACAACCTGCAGCTTAATCAGGTGTTCCCTTTTCAGCTGATGAGGATTTTTCCCAAAGACCGCAGACATCTCCGTATAATGGAACTTAGGGTACCTTTTGTCTGTGAGACAGTGATTGTCGGGGTATCCGTAAGTTAGTGCCTAAACAACATCGTTGGTGGCGCCATGTCGTACTTTGGACTCTTGCTCTGGGCAAGACTGCTGGTTAAAGGATGACAGTACTTTTGCTTATAGGCGACTATGCCTATCCTACAACAAGTCGCAACTGTTGTCCCAACCTTACAGGCTCACTAGCAGCACCTCACCAGAAACACAATAGTAAAAGGTGATTTGTGGCAGCCTTTACGCATGGACTTGAGAATAAGACATCTCAGGAAGTGTTGTGGTTAAACAGAGATTACCCCTTTCTCAGAGATATATCATGTCTCATACAAACACAGGCAATAACCCAGATGCAGCACAGTTTCAATAGTTTTTATTTAACATGACTGCAATTTGCGATAAGTGGCATCGGCTGCAATAATTAGGATAATGAATAATGCAAGAAACAGAATTGTGAAGACGAGAGTCATTGTTACAAAGACCCCCACCATCTTGCAATGCATAGAAAAGACATACGAGATGTAATATGCCCTAATACCCTAATGTGAGAGGCCTAACCTCCTACCTAAAGGAGAGCTGGGTTTGCTAAACCTAATCTGCCAATGCCATGTCCATGAGAGGAGCCCCCAACCCTTGTTACCTTGGAATGAGGTCTCTATCTCAGACTTTGCAGGGACACGAAGACTGGGTCAGCGTCAAGACGACGTGCAGCATCAATATCAGCGATGGTGGCGATGCCCTCTGGTCGGAATCCCTCTGATTATCTGTCTAAAGTGCGATATATTTATACACATCTACAAGGACTCCTGACGTAGGTGTGTTCCCAAACAATAGATAACAGACATGCTTAGGACGGCAATTAATATAAACAATCCCTCAAAAGTATAGAGAGGGAAAATCCCTAAGTGTGAACACCTACTGTTTGTTTGTCTTTTCCGCTTGATCTTGACGCCTTAGCGCAGTGACACTGATAATGTAAATCATAACAAGTGGCCTAACTATAAACAAGACAGCCATCTTAGAAGAATTAAATAATTAAATGGGCTACGACAGAGCAAGCTAAGTAGGTTAAAAGTCACTAGCTGACGTGGGCACGAGTCTGCAAGCCAGAGGCTAAGCTAACTTTTGTTATCCCATTAAAATGAACTAGGATTCACTACAATCTTATTACATTTAATAAGGGCTAACCTTCAATTGGTAACAGGTAAGATTGTTGAGTTTGGTATCTAAAGAATTTTTATTTAAAACCCTATTTAATGGTAAAGTTGGATTTTAATTAACAATTCTGAAAATGCCACTTTTGAAAAGTTGGCATTTTCTTATCCCAGCCATTTGGTCCCTCCAGCCTGGGTCACATGACTAGGTGTAGCTGGCGGTTGATCTTTGTGTATTGCTCCCAGACAATGAGTCAAAGGGGGAATAGTTGTTGGCAGGATGGGTCATCTCTGGATTGATAGGGGCCGAGCTGTCACCTACCACACTTATACATCACAAAGACTCTACCTCAGCACAGTCACAAAGGGTCTCACACAAGTCTTTTGTACCCTTAGACAAGCAGGGGCCAGGGCAGGGAGGAAGGATATTTCCAGACAACTCTGTAGGGTGAGACCTCTAGATGCTTCTCCTACTTCAAAATTGGCACAAGGTATAAATAGTGGATCCTCAGACTTAAGTCTTCGATTCATCTTGAACTCTTGAAGCCTCAGGAGAAGGACTGCAGTGCTGCTCCGCTACTAAAAGGATTGCTTCTCTGCTGCTCTGCTGCCTAAGTGAAAAGGACTTGACCGGCATCCTGAAACCAGGACCACCAGAGTGACTCCAAGGGCTAGTTGGCTGGCCTCCTGATCAAAGCTGCAGGGCCAGAAAAGGCTCCTATCATCCCAGTCTCTGTACCTGAACTCTGCCTGCTGTGAGTCCTGTCCCGCACAAACTGCCACCTCATTGCTGGACTCTTGGAAGTCGGTCTGAAGTTGCTTTTGCAGCTTAATTGTGTTCCTGGCAGAACCGACACAGTGCGATGCATAGACTTGCAGCACTGCATTGGAACCACCAATGCACGATGCATCCCAGATGCAGGACCTCGCAGCCCCTCGGAAGTACCGCTACATGATGCAACCTTGACACAGAACCTCACATCGCAGCCCGCAGTTCCTTGGAGCCCCACTACACAACACATTCTTGATGCAGGATGTCGTACTGCAGCCCCGCAGCTCCTCGAAATGTCCACTGTGTACTCTGGAAATAGCAATGCTTCACAACCAGGATCTAAGGTACTTTGTTCGGTAGGCCTGACTTGGTCCATGTATCTGGCCCTCACTGCATTGTGGTTAGCCTGAGCTTACGACTTTCTCCCGGCGCTTTGTGCTAAACCTTTACAATTGCATATATCCAGACCTGCTGATTGGATTTTTGTTGTTCTGGTGTCAAATAATTGATTAAATCTTAATCTATTTTTATAAATTGGTGTGGGATTTTTCTTGCAATGTTTTTTCACTTTATTACTGTGTGCTGCATAAAAACTTCACACATTGCCTCTACGTTAAACCTCACTGCTTCCGTGCCAAGCTACTGGCAGGTTGAGCATAGTTTAATTTGGTGGTTGCTTGTGTTTCACCCTGACAAGAGTTGTGTTTGCTGCTTGAGTAGGATTTCACCTCCCTCCATCAGTAACCACATTTCCTACAGATGTCTAGAAGGAAAAAGATACAAATCAGGAAAGGGAAACAGTTCTTTGTAACCTTTTCAGACAAAAAACAAACGGTGCCAGTTACTAATGGTACTATCACATGGTGGATAGTCCCTCATAGAGCACACTCAACAAGGAGTAAAGAGGCATTCCTACCTAGCCTTCCTAGCAGATGCCCCATTAAGCTATGTATGTATGGCAGTCACCTGGTCATCAGCCCACACATTTACAGAGCACTACTGCATGAACATCGAGGTGATTAGAGAATCATAAGTGGGAAAAAGAGTACTAAATTATTTGTTTGCAAGTCCAAGCTCATTCCAAATCCAACCACCACTGTAAACGAAGATACCACTACAGAGTCTATGCATAGCATGCGAATCCAGAAAAGATTGATGCTACAAAACGAAATTGTTACTTACCAGTAGGAGTAGTTTTGCAGCTTAAAGGATTTTTCTGGCGTCACATGGGACCACCCATCTCCCCAGGAAATTAGGTGAAACAAGCATAAAAGTAAGTAAGATACAAACAAACCAAAATACATTGTGAAGCCCAGGTCAAGTAAGGTGAGTGACTAAATTGCTGGGAAAAATAATCTGAAGATGGCGACCATGCTCAGGAGGTTCCAGTGTGGACGTCTGATGTCAGGAGAGGGATGGGCAAGACAGCAAATGGTGGCAACAGATGACGACCAATAAAAAAAGAGGAAGAGAAAATACTGCTTGAGGAGAGTTCTGGAACCAACCACTAGATGTCAGAGTAATGCACAGAATGTCAATCCAGAAATTTCTTCAAGCTGTAAAAACTACTCCTACAGATAAGTAACCATTTTATTATAGAAACATATGTCATCACTATGAAGTTATAACCTCCAAATGAAACTTTTTTAAAAGACCTGTTTCTAAAATCTTTATGCAGCTTCTCTAGTCAGCTGAACCTTATGATGGTCTTTCTGAGATTGTTGAAGTTGTTTTTTAGGCAGTCCAGTCCAGATGTTCTCATTGGGGGTAAATTCTTAGTCTCTTCCCAGTTCAAAGCATTGTACACAAATCCAGACTTGGGCCTAGCCTGGATGGAGACCAGCACCTCATCAGAGCTTCCATTCTTGGCAGCATTTTTGCTCTAGACTTGTATGCAGAGTCCATTGTAAGTCCAAACAAGTATAATTTACTTGCTGAAGTATGTGCTCTGCTTTGGTGCTAGCCAGTGCTAACCAAGATGCTGCCTTTTTTTAAAGCTCATAGTTCCTCTAAGCTCACAATTCCCCCTAATCCTGCGGATTTTCATTTTCCCTTTGCCGCGCAAGTTTCCATGGCCTCTGGCATGAAGTTCAGTTCTAACTGGTCATGTTAATTTTGTACATTCCAAGTGAGATGCCGTCTATTAAAGCCAATCATTGCCTCAGCGACCTGCATCAACACACGAAAAGTGGGAGTGAGTGGATTTTCACTCAGGTGAGGTCAGCCATACTCTAACAAAAGGAATGCAGTCAATAGATCTTTAGAAGGGGATAGTCAATAGGCTTCCTCCCTACAGGGGAACAGGTAAAAACTTGTACCACTGGACTGCTAATCACTGCTATTCATTGGATAGTCTGGCTTGATGGAGTGCAGCCACCCTTGCACATAATGGGTGTACAGTTTGATGTCCTTGTGTCATCATTGTACATCCCCGATGGTGGCAAGCAAAGAAAATAATAGTACACCTTCTGTAGAGTTGCATGATTATTTCATTCACCAGAGTAATAACTATGACCACAACAAAAATGAGCAGGATGGCACAGCTTTAGCAAGGCATGCAAAATTCTTTCATCCCAACAGACCAGGGCTACTGAAGGCTAAAAGATTCTTGATCATCTCATTGGAAAAAGTTTCTAGAATAGCAGTCTACTTTCCCTTGAGACATCCCTGTCTTGTGCTCTGTGGTGAAGTCCAACCTTTTCTGGTCCATTCCAACTGTAAATTTATTCTAGTCAAAGAAAACCTTAAGTACCTTAAGGCCTATATAATAGCAAAGCTTTCTTTTCCTTCACTGAACAGTTCTTCCCTCTCTTTATTACTGGCAACATTAAAGGATACTAGACTCTCCTTTCCTTATCTCACAGACCTCTTAGCAGTCTTCTGTTGTGCCTTCTCAGGCAATTTCCTCACAGCCTCCAGGATCATCCACAGACCACTGCTCCCCAATGGGATTCCATCTGGAGGTCGATATTTGTGTCAGCAGGCAGTGCAGAAACCATAGTGGGTGGTTTCAGGTAAATGCGACCTTCACTGAGTCCCACACTCATGTCGAAGCGAGCAGGAGCATGCATCACCTTGTGTATCCTGAGCCATTGTTGCGGCAAAGTAGAGCTCTTGCAAGCTAGAGCTAACATCTTCTTGCGCTTCTCTTGCACTGTGTCACACGCCTTACACTCTAGTTCAGGTAGCTGTATGGTGGCAATGTTGGATTTGGCTGAAAAGAGTTGCAGCATTGGAATGCGGAAGCCAGACTTTTCATCCTTGGCGTGGTCTCCCTCAACTTTGTGCCTCTGTTTCCCAGGTTGTTGATGTGTGCTGGACTCTGTTTTTGCTGTTTTTGTTACTCTGGGCACTTTACCACTGCTAACCAGTGGTTAAGTGCAAGTGTTCCTTTACAAAATGTGTATGTAATTGGCTTATCCATGATTGGCATATTTGATTTACTAGTAAGTCCCTAGTAAAGTGCACTAGAGGTACCCAGGGCCTGTAAATCAAAAGCTACTAGTGGGCCTGCAGCAGTGGTTGTCCCACCCATATAAGCAGCTCTGTGATCATGTCTCAGACCTGCCTCTGCAGCGTCTGTGTGTGCAGTTTTAACTGTAAATTCAACTTGGCAAGTGTACCCACTTGCCGGGCCTAAACCTTCCCTTTTCTTACATGTCCGGCACCCCTAAGGTAGGCCCTAGGTAGCCCCAAGGGCAGGGTGCACTGTATGGTTAAGGTAGGACATATAGTAATGTGTTTTATATGTCCTGACAGTGAAATATTGCTAAATTCGTTTTTCACTGTTGCAAGGCCCGTCTCTCTCATAGGTTAACATGGGGGCTGCCTTTAAATCTGATTAAAGTGTAGATTCCCTTTGGGAGCGGATAGACATGTGGAGTTTGGGGTCTCTGAGCTCACAATTTAAAAATACATATTTTAGTAAAGATTGATTTTGAGATTGTGTGTTTGAAAATGGCACTTTTAGAAAGTGAGCATTTTCTTGCTTATAGCATTTCTGTGACTCTGCCTGTTTGTGGATTCCCTATCTGGGTCAGTTTGACAGTTGGGCTGGTTGCACCTCTCACTAAACAGTGCCACAAAGGGAGCTGGGGTTGTTCTCTGCATTTTCTGATGAGCCATCTGTGCTAGGAGGGAGGGGAGGAGTGGTCACTCACACCTGAAAGGGCTGTCCCTGCCCTCACACAATGCAGTCTCCAACCCCCTGGTGAGTGTCTGGGGGCTTGCCTGGGCAAGGCAGGATTTCACAATCAAGAGAGACTTTGCTTTGAAGTAGGCCTACTTCAAAGGAGAAAATGGGTATAAGAAGGGCACCCAAAACCACAGACTTTAGAACACTTCTGGAAACCAAGAGGAACCTCTGCCTGGAGAAGAGCTGAAGAGTTGAGGAAGAAGAGCTGCCCTGCCTGTGACTGTGCTTTGTGGAGCTATCCTGCAGTTGCTGCTTCTGCCTGTGCTAGAGAACAAAGACTGGACTTTGTGTTGCCTTCCTTCTTGTGAAGAACTCTCCAAGGGCTTGATTTAGAGCTTGCCTCTTTTTGTTTGAAGTCTCAGGGACAGCAAAGACTTCTCTCTGCCACCACCTGGAGTCTCTGGAGAGACTCCTACTCTGCCAAGTGGTGCCCATCCAGTTCCTGGGACCCTGAAAGGAGAAGCTGGCAGCCCAAGAGTAAGAAATCTACACACTGACCGCCGTGCGGGGAAAAGATCGACGCAACTCCGATCTGCGGCTGAAAATCGATGCTCACCTGCAACGCGACTCGAAGATCGACGCCCAGGGCTGGAGAAACTATGCACAGCATCGCTGACGGAGGCTGGTGAGATTGCAACCCGTGCTGTGCGGTTTTCCGATCATCGTGCGTCCGGATTTCTGACACAAACACCACTAGGCGCGTAAAAACGACGCAAGGCCTGCCCGGACCCGAGAGTGCTGACCGGATTGACGCATCGCTCTCCTGCGGAGAGAAGAAACGACACGCACCAACCCGATGAAAGGAGAAACAACACAAGGTCTCGCTCGTGAGAGCAAGCCCTTTTTGACGCACACTCGCCCGTGCTGTGTTATTTTTGACGCGCCCAAGGTACATTTTCACGCTAACAGCGTTAGTGTGTGTTTAAAATTACATTAAGACTCTTTTTGCATTTTTTGTGATAACTTGACTTGTGTTTTGTGTATTTTTGTTGTTTTGGTCTTTTGTTTAGATAAATATTTTCTATGCTTTACACCTAGCACTCTGAAGTTAAGCCTACTTCTCGTGCCACGCAACCAAGGGGGTAAGCAGGGGTTAGCTGAGGGTGATTCTCTATTACTCTGACTAGAGTGAGGGTCCTTACTTGGACAGGGGTAACCTGACTGCCAACCAAAGACCCCATTTCTAACACCAGCATTGAAGCTGTTTTAATTTGGGTTGTGCAGCATTCACTAGAGCGCACCTGCATACTTAAGACAGCAGTGAAATACACACCATTCAAGTTGTGTGTCACTGTCCAGAGAAATTGATACACCATTGTCAGTCTTCACCACTGAAACCACGGTGGTACACACACACCATATCTCTATGAGAACGTCCACTGTAACCACGGTGACATGCACACCATTTGACCTTGTGTGTCACATCATTATTATGATATTTATGATGACTGTGATACACACTCCATACACCATGAGACCTCCTTGTGCACTTTATACTTGCATCCAGTTGCTATACAAACTGTCTTACTGGGTTATTGTGTATTTTGGTAAATTATCATGTGTGCCCAAACCTTTTCTCTTGCTCCTCCTTGGCCTTTCCTTTTTCTTTCTGGGGAATCACAAATGAGTGGACAAAGTGGAAGGAATGCTTTCTTAATTATATTTCTTCAATATAGGAAGATAGTTCAGAGGCATCCACTCCCTAAAGAAAAAGGAATATTTTATGACACTGCTTGGGCTCTGAAGAGTTGCATGTTTTTGGTCAAATGGAAAAGAAAGTGAGAGCGGAAGATGACTCTTATGTTTTCCAACATGCCTTATAAGACTTGGATATTTATTATAATCCAGCTGTACGTGCAGCAACTGTCAGGTAGAATTTTTCCCAAAAGAAACAGAGTGAATCTGAAAACATCAAGGATCACATGTACGAGCTGAAGAAATTAGCTATTTTGTGCAAATTTGTCTCTTTGCATGATGGGCTTATTCGTGATCAGGTCAGTATGCATTCGTATGACTCCAATATACTTGAACTGTTGTGGTTGAGTGAGGACTTCTCTCTCAAAGACATTATTGCTCTTCTAAAAAAAGCTGAATTGTGCATAAGGTGTGCCAAGGCAGTGATTAATATTCCTCCTGCTGCAGAGTGTGTTACCATTTGTAACATATAGAGAAATTGTCATAATTCTGGGAAAAAGGGCATTAATTCCACTTTGAACTCCACAAATACAAAAACTCAGAAAGTAAATTCAGGTAATGATAATTCAGAGTTGTTATAGGTGTGGTAGGAAGGATCATTTAGCCTGAGACAAACAATGCCTAGTTTTTAGATCAAGATGCTCCTATTATGAGGTGGTGGGACAAAAAAATATAGGGGAAAAACTTGCAAATGCCTTGGGTAGTGATTTGAATGACTCAGACATTCATCCAGTAACCTTCACAGGTGAAAGAAATACCAAAGTTGGGGTAAAGGTCTTTTAATTCAAAAACAGGATGACTTTGGGCACATTGTGTGTAGTTGTGAAAGGTCTTTCTGTCCAGGGGTATGATTTACCAAAGGGCTTGAGGTATCACCCTTGATCTCAATAGCAGGTTACAAGTGCTACTGTTGGTAGAGCCTGTAAGAATTGTTGAATAGGGGTAGGCTAAAAATTCCGCTCCGCTGGTGGAGTTCACAGAGTTTTGCCTGCTCCGCTTGGAGCACGGAGTTCCGGCAAACCTCTGCCAACTGCCATGTGGTGGCGATTTTTTTCTTGTGCGTGGCTTACCAAAGTTAAGTTGGCGAGTGAGAATTTGCTTCTCCTAATGTGGTTTCCAGGTGCTAGAACGCCTCCGGGCGAGATTTCTCAATGCACCTGTTTGCAGCAGGCCGCGGCAATTCATGTTGAGAAAGCTACAGCTCGAATAGAAAATCTACTCGAACTGCAGAAAGAAGCAGCACCCTCTGGTTCGCCACTTGATGCCATTCCCCGGTGATTTTACAGCAGGGAAGCTTCAGGTGCTAAAAATCAGCATAAGCAGCACAGTGTGCCCGATTCTGCATGCTCCTGGAACTCTGTGGAATTTCGCTGAGTTTTTCTGTAACTCTGCAGAGTGAAACTCTGCGAGTTCCATCCAGGCCTAGTGTTATAGAGAAGTTATGAAACAACTTTCCTGAAGTATTTTCAGGGAAGGTTGGAAATTCTAAAAGATTTTCTCATAAAATTGTACTTAAAGGAGGGGCAGAACCTGTTTGCCACAAAGTAAGAAACATATCTTTCACTGTCAGGAAAGAAGTGGCAAATTAATGGATACGTTGGAAAGAAATGGGATCATTTAGTCTTTAGAATGTACGGAGTGGTTGGTCCCTCATTGTTGCTAGGAAAGCCACTGGGCAGATTAGTTTGTGTGTTGATCTAAGGGATCTTATTAAAAATATGGTGGCGGACAAGTTGCCCTTGCGTAAAATTAATGAGGTGCTGACTTAAGAATAATGGTGTGAAGTTGTTCACCACCATCGATCTGACTTCAGTGTACCATCAAATTGCCGTACAACCTGCGAGTTGTGAACTCAAAAGCTTATTCACGCCATTAGGGCGTTATAGGCTTGTACAGATGCCATTTGAGTTAGCTTCAGTGGCAGCCATTTTTCAAAGATTAATGCATAAATTGTTTAGGATCTCAAGGGAGTAGTTTATTTCCAAGATTACATTTTGGTCATGGAAAGGATATAATGGAACATGCTCATGGTTTGGGGATAGTGTTGAAAAGACTACCTTCTAATAGGTAAAAAGCAGAATTAAAACATGCAAGTTTGCTATTAACACAGTAACGTATTTGGGCCATGAAATAAGTAGTGCAGGGATCACTTCTAAGAGGGAAATTGTTGAGTCAAGTAGGGATGCTCCTGCACCCACGAGTAAGGATGAAGTTGGGTCATTTCTAGGTCTGACTTAGTTTTACTTCAAGTTTGAGAAGAATTTTGGAAGCAAAACCTATGAATTGCGACAATTGTTAAGAGATCGCCAGGAGTTTGAGTGGAATAAGAATGTCCAAAGTGTGTTTGAAAATATTGAGGGAGACATTTGTAATATGGTTCCTTTGCCTGGGTTTGATCCTGTTGCTTGCATTGTTCTGACCACGGATGCCAGCGGGATAGGATTGGGAGCACTGGTGTCATTAATAGGTTTGGGCTAATTTATATGAAATGTTTTCATCGTTATGACTGAACGTTGGCAAGGTATGTAACGTGGGAAGGTATATGATGGTGGACCTTGCACAAGGCTTTCCATGCTTGTTTCTGTGCTGTGCCTCTGTTGACCTGGAAAATAAGCTTTTTTTTTAACAATATACTTTTTTGGCAGTGTTGATGCCAATACGTACACTTAAATTCCAAACCTAAAAATTATACTTTAAGTAAATGGAATGCAGATTTATTAAAACTGGGTTATAAATGTTATCAAGAATCGAAGCTTGTTTGTCCAGCTACCCTATTTATTTACAATAAAGATGAAAATTGTTTTAAATCTTAGTTAAAGCCCTTCTTATTCAGTTATTGAGTGCTGTGGCCATGAATTTCTATGAGGCAAGCTTTGCAAAATCCCTCCCTAACAACCTGTTTTATGTAGCTCTTCACTTACTTCACCCATTTCTAACAGCTTCAAGTGGCAGTATTACTATTACAAAATGTGTAATTCTTGGGGAAACGAAGTCACTTCCCGCATGGACCTGCTTTTGTGCTTTTGCCCCTCTGATTGCAAAAGTGCAGCTTCTGATTTCCTTTGCAGATCTCATCAGTGCCTGGCATAAACTACTGTGGGGGGCTTTCATGCGAATTGAAAAAGTATGTATATCTCTTTTGAAACTGTGTAATTTACTTCAGCAGAAAGCACAAATATCAATATAGTACGAATTAGCGGGCCCATTACTTTTATAATACATTGGATAAACCCTCAATAAGATTTTCGTGGCAAATACTAATGCGTTGTTTTAGAGCTTATATTAGTGCCATTTAAGATTATAAATACGATCTGAGCAATTCCTAATGGGGGTTGATTTTAAAACAGAGCTAAGCACTTTCGGCTATGAAGGCTCACTTTTGTAAACGCTTATGAATTTATTAACGTTTGTATTTGCTTTTAAAGCAAGTTTTTAAAAAAGAGCTGGCGACAAACTGAAAATGTAGCAGATTATGAAAGCCCAGGCTAATATGCAAAGCCATTCCAGTAACAGCTGCTTGCTTAGATCTTGACTGGTAGTAGTCGTTTGTCCGGGGCACTTTCTGTTTAGCTTTCTGTGACACTGGTAGAGCCTCAGTGGGTGAATGGGGAAGTGTTTTTGTACCGTAACTTATTCTTACTGGGTGCCCTTTAACAGCAAACTTAGAACAAGTTGAACAAGGGCCGAGTGGGAATTGCTGCCAAAGGGCTCCTACAGCACAAATATCTTACTTTTTTTACTCCATATTACTCCTTTATTATTGTCCACAGAACATGAGTTGAACAAAAGCAGGGCAGCTGTACTTCGTGTGACGAGGGTGCTTGACCAGAAAGCCTGTGAACAAAGGGCAGATAGGGCGGAGTCGGATGAGCTGGGGAGACAGTGAGTGAAAAGAGCCACAAGGGCTGTACTAGCAAAGAAAGTTCACGGACTAACATAGAACAGGTGGCACGAGCTGTGAGTGAGGACAAACTGGACATTGTTTGAGTCAGAAAAGACATGTATGTGAGGGAAAAAGACACATGCCCTTTCATGGAGAGCTGAATAGTTAAGAACAAAGTACTTCCTTTAAAGTGAGCAGTGGAAGGACACAAGTCGGCAAATCCAAAAGATGATAAAGAGGATATGTGTGCTACAGCGTAGGGCCAAATATAAGGAGAGGAAAACACTCCATCAAATAAGAAGTAAGCAAACAAAATGTACAGTAAATCTAACAAAGCAATGGGCAAGCTGTATGCTCACTCAAGTTGACAATAGGTATTTTGTTAGTCAAAGGCTTGTGCTGTCTGGGCGGTCACTTGTAATTTTTCACACTGAAGGGCTCTGAACGTACTTTGTCTGAAAACACTTGATCCACAGTCAGTAAAAGATCTGGCTTACAATGATTTTTCAGTGTGTATCAGTCAATGCCCAGGACATGTTGTTTGCAGCCCGGTAATAATTGTTCGTGTTTTGCTTGTCCACTGCACAAATAGACTCAATCTTGTGCAGCACAAACCCTTTAGTTACCATTTTGCAGTAAGACTGGATCTGCGAAAGTGGATTGTTTGTCACTAAAACAAAGTTTATATCTATATGCAGTGCTTAATTTGTGTTTGTTGTTTCCGGTGCGGAGCACCAACACTTATTATTGCGGGCTGGCGCTTATTTTTCTGCCTCATGCATTTACTGAGAGCAAAAGACACAATAGGGAAGCCATGGTCACTCAGGTCGCATCCAGTTTTCTCATTCACAGTTCGGTCTAATATATAAATGACAATGAAGTAGTATAGGTTTTAAAGACTGGTTTAATAAAAACGACTGCATTTTAGATAGAAAAGCGTGAGCTGCAATAACCAGAAGGACACAACATGACCATATTAAAATGCCGACGATGAGAGTGAAGCATAAGAATAACGCTATCATATTGCCACTAGAATCGATGGACTATTTTCTATCTGAATCATAATTTGAGAACAGCATGTTAAGCTCTAATCCTGCCTTTCAGGTTCCCCCGGGAGGACATCGACCCCCATACCTGAGCAAAGGCCTGTAATCTGCGTTAGCATCTGCAGCAAAGCATTCAGCATACAGTCGTTGCTCCCTGGCTGGAATCTCCATCTTGACTTGTTATGGGACTAGGAAGTGTTTTTATAATAACACAGCTAATGTTCTAGGAAAATGTCCCTACGTAAGGATGTGTATTTTCTACGAATGTTGGAGACTAAACTTCTACCACGTTCGCTAGCAATGTACCAAACTGTAGCCTTGACTGAAGCACAAAGTGATCAAGAATGTCTTGTTTGAGAACACAGTGCTGGGCTAAGCAAAACAGTTAGATAGAAGAAATGAATACAAGACCGTAAAACTGGTTATTGTAAAAATAACAATGCAAAGCCGAATAAAATATATCTAGATCAAAGTGCACAGCGGCCTAGTGTATTAAACTAACGTGCATGGAGCTATAACTAAAATGGCTACACAACAGCAAAATAATGCACAGCGTGTGAATCTAGAAAATTCGTCAAGCTGCAAAATTACACCTACAAGTAAGAAACTTTAAGTTTTCAGTTTTACATGTCCAGGTAGTGAAAAACACCCACATTTGTTTTTTACTACTGTGAAGTCTACCCCTGTCATGGGATTACATTGGGGATTCCTTAGTACACCTATTAAGTGTAATTCCTGATTGAGAAGGAGTGGGCTGTTGTGTTTGGTACCTATGTACTTGTAATAATAAATCTTCCTTAATAGTATAGTTGAAGTTACGATTACAACTTTAAAAATGTCACTTTTAGAAAGTTGGCATTTTTCTGTTCTTAAGCACTGTGCACCAGCTGCCTGCCTCCAATACACGTCTGGGTTGGGTGACGACTGGGCTTTGTGCATTCCCTCTAGACAGTCATACACAAAAGGAGCTGAGGTGTGCCTGATGAGACATTGTTGGGCCATCACTTGGATGATAGGCCATCCTGGGCATAATGGGAGGGAGGAGCTGACATTTGCACCTGAATTTGGCTGTGCCTCTCCCCACAGAAAGAGCTGCATACCCCCATTATAGTGTGTATGGAGCCATGGCAGGAAAGAGAGGAGCTGTGTGCACTTCAAAGCTCCTCTTTGAAGTTACCCCCACTTCCAAGGCACCACTGGGTATAAGAACTGGACTTCTGACCCTACCAAATCAGTAGACTTCTGAACCTGAGGTTACTCTGCCAAAAAGAAGAACTAATGTGCTGAAGGGACTGCCACTCTGCTGGAGCTCTGCTGAAACTCTGCTGGAACTCTGCTGGACTTTGCTGGTGTCCTGACTTGCTGTGCCTGCCCTGCTGCCTCCTTGCCTGGGAGTGAGAAGGACTGGACCTGAATCTTTACATCCTCAGAACCAAGTGTCTCCAAGGGATTGCTGGCATGCCTCCTGTTCTGCAGTCTCAGGGACATCAAAGACTGCCTGCATCTCCAACAACATCTGGACTCTGCCACCTGTGAGTCCTACCCTCCCACGTGGTGTGAGTCCAGTCCTGGTCCCTTGAAAGTGTGTTCCTTTGTACGACAACCTCCCAGTGCCAACGCACCACTGCTACCATAGGAGACAAAGACTTTGCAGCACCAACTGCGCAGCTCAGAACCAGCGCATCACCTTCAGCCTCGACACCTTACCCTCACATCACCTAGTTGCGTGGTTCGATGACGACTCATCACCATTGCAAAAGGAGTCCGATGCTGCATCACTGCTGGAGGATCAATGACTATGCGACTCAACAACAACACATCCCCTTACTGCACAGATCGCAACCGACGCACCACCTTTCCATCGTCTCTTCTGCTCCTTCCATCAGATCCTCGACGTTGACGCAGTTCTCCATACAAGTTACTCTTTCAGATGGACAAGGTTGTCCCTGTAACCAGCCCCTGCTCCATCATGGTCAGCCTAAACTTTGGGTTTACCCTAGTCTAGTCTGACTGGATAGCCACGGTTGCTGCTCTGTGCTTCTAAGCACTACAGTTATATTTAATCTTTAAGTTTTATATCTAAACTTCAATTTATTGGATTTTTGTAATTTTGGTCTTGTTTTACTTATAAAAATATAATCTATTTTCGTAACTTGGTGTGGAGTCTTTTTTTGGTGTTTTTTACCATGTTACTGTTTTAAGTTTTGCACAAATACTTTACACATTGTTAAGGCTGCCTGCTCTGTGCCAAGTTACTAGAGGTTGAGCACAAGTTCCGTTATGGAGTGTAACTGACTCACCACGGCTGGTTTGTGGTCCCTACTTAGACAGGGTGCATACATCTGGCAGCAAGAGTCCTAATTTCAAACAAAGGCTGCCATAATTTGTCACCTCACTGCATGGCACCTCAAGAGAAAAGTGTTTTTTTTTAGAAGACAAGTAGATTTCTGAAGACAGTTCCTTGGAAAAGTAGATATTTTTTAAAATACCACACCCCTGCATCTATGTGTCATTTTATATTGAAATATAATTATAATGAATAGGCAGGTGATGAGGAAAGTGAAGAGTTTTCGAATTGTACCCAACAATTTGAGTTTCCTCAGCATTGTCTCTTTCAATTATTCACATGCGTGAATCACTCCCCGTTGTCAGGAAGGGAATCCCCAGTAATGTTAAATACTATCCACCGGCTGTGTCTCTCAAGAGATGCAGACAGTGGGCTGATAAGTTTCTTAGACCTGCTTTGGGCCGCATAAGAGTCTGGCTTCCGATGGCCCAGTCGGCAGACTAGGGCAAAATCTGCGGCCCTGTACTTCTCTTACAATGGGGGTACCACTGTTGGAAACATAGCCGATGTCTTTATCAATGTTAGGCCTTATAAACACGCAAAATCCAGTACGGGTAACGACCTTCTGGCTTTGAATGGCTATTCCTTAAAGACGTAAAGAAAGCACTTGCTCCACCTGAAGCCATCAGGATTGAATCTCTTAGCCACCCTCTCCGTCACAGCGGGCTATGTCGTCTAGAGGCAATGCTGCTTATACAGGTGATTTATTAACCTCCTTGGGTAAGATATAGTTATCCAGTTCATCATTGCCTATGTTATCTTCTTGTGAAAGTTCACCTTCTTCCAAATCTGAATACTCTGAATCCTGTGAGTCTTCGCCCTCCAAGCCCTCAGGTTTGGGCAGGACCAGTGGGTGTTTGACAGCTCTGGGAGGTATCTCGGTTTGCATAGGGTGAAGGAGCAGGAGAAGGCATAGGTGGTAGAAGTGATGGTGAGGTAGAGTAGGTATGGCTGGGGCAGAGGGTGAGGCAGGTGTAGGATGCCTAGCAGGATGTTGAGAAAATAATAATTAAAAGGTATCCATCATCTGCTGCAAAATTGTCAAAAATGTAACAGGTACCTGCATGACATGATGACATCTGGTTCCTTATCATAGAAACGTGATCATATGATTGAGGAGGATTGTCAGCTATGAAAGTCTGAGGCTGATACTTATAGTCCTGGTAGACTTTCTTTTCTTCTATGGCCTCTTTCTCAAATTCAGGGCCGTAACACACATAGGACTGAATGCTTCCTCATGGGCAATGTCCTGTCTGAGGTGAGCTGCCTTCAGCTCAGAGTCGAAAATCTTGGTGGGTACACTTGCTGTCACCTTTATAAGTGGAAAGGTAACTCGCATTGAGAAATCTGTAGTTCGTCAAGGGGTCTAGATTTTCGTGTAGTCTTATGTGCAGGTTGGTATTCACCCTTCTTTGGGTACTTTCTTAGGAAACACAATGTTTTCTGTAAGGAGACGGCTGTGGGTGCTTTAGGTTGTAAGTCCAGCTCTGAATACTCCATGTTTCCTGTGTTGCATTGCCTTTGTGGAAGTGCTTGGTGGAGCACTTTTCACAGAATTATCCCCAGTAAAGGAGACATGCCCATTAGAAGAAGTATGTTTTTCTCCAGTAAATAGAGTGCCAACTTCCTCTCCCTCTTCTTGAGAATCTTGGAAGGGAAAGTTTTTACAGATGTTGCAGCGTAAAGCCTTGTGCACTAGATAAAGGCAATAAATATATTAGTCACGTGGGTCATCAGTGAAAATCCTTTTCTGTCCACAGAGCAGATTTTGAAAAGAGATTTCTGCCAGTTATTAAATATTCTAAGATCAACTTACTTACCCTGAAAGCTAAAGGTAGATCAGGAAAGTATGAGGATAAGGTTACTGAGAGATTACAGCAAAAATCCTCTTGGCAACTCCCTCACACACAACATTAAATAGAAATCTGAACCATGGTGGCCTCTAGGGGAACTAGGAGATCTTAGCACTTCCTTATTAGCTGAAGTCTGAGTGTTTGAAATGTGGTGGATATGCTACCAAAACACTATTGCTGAGGCCTACAACTATTTGAACACTATTTACTGCTTTTTAAAGCTACCAGATATTCCCAATTTGACAAAAGGGAATGATTAAAGAATGGGAATATGTTAAAGATATGGACGCTGGAGAAATGAAGTTATAAGTAAGTAATTTCTTATTTATCTGTAATATTTATACCTATCAAACAATTGAATACTAATAATGTCATGTGATAATGAAGGAGATTTTTCAATAATCATTCCCATACAATAGCAATTTCAAGAATTAATGACACTCAAGGGACAATAGCAAATCTAACATCCTAAATTCTAACAATTATTCCAGTGAAACAGTACCCCATTTATGTGGTTGAGCATATTACATTGGACAGAAAATGACCAAAGGTGACCATGAGAAGGTGATTTATGAAAATCATTTTTCAAAAACATTTTGTGTTTGGGATGTCTTTTATTTTTAGTCCTGTGGCCTCCCAGCACCCCGGACATTTTTGAAACCTAGAGCATCAGAGGAATGTGGCTGGACTGGCTCTTCCTGACAGCACTCAGCACCCCTTTTCCGTACCCATAATGCACGGCAAATCTGAAAATAAGGCAGAATAGTTGTTGTTGTCCTGTTGAAAAACAAAACACAAATTCATTGCAATTGGCAAAACTCATATCATCCTGTATTTGCATACTTCTTCCAATAAAAAGAATGCCCCTTATTTATGGATGAGCATATCGTACATGGAATAAGTGAACCAAAACCTCTACCATGGCTAGTCAATTTGTGAAAAAGTGTTTTTCAGAATAATTTAACTGGGGATGTCTACAATTTTTGTCAATAGGCATTAAGGTATCTCTACTTAACCCCAGGCATATCTGAATACCAAGCCTGCAAACAAATGAAAGAAAGAGTTAATTGCATCTATGTATGTACCTGTAAAGCACCAAACGCCTCAAACTTTGTCTCACAAAATATAATTTGAACATAAAGTGCAAAAATACACTGCCATTACCAAGTATCCTAGCATGGTGCATAATATTTGCAATAAGAAGTATACACTAAAACCCATGTATAGGCATATTGTTGGAGAAAAGGCCACAACTGCAAAAATGTCAGACCTATCTTTGAATAGCTTTTTAAAAGAAAGTTAAGATGACTGCAGCTTTTTCTTCCCATTGTTGCCTGAAAGTCATGGAATTGTATCTATCTCAAACACTTTTCAACACTGAAGACTCAGAGAGGTGTGATGTGCATAGATTATACAACTTTTTATCCCATATTGCTGTGTAAACATCAAGATATGCCAAACTATTTAAATACAGCAAAAATACAGTACTATTAGTGACAAGCACCTACTAGTCTGTGTTCCACACTTCTCCCAATCGAAACATGTGTGATTGATTATATTCTTTAGGGTCATATTATACAGGACGAGAAAAGCCAAAACCATGAATAAGTCATGTTAATTTGTGCTGCTCATTTTTAAAATAACTTTGGCATGTGGGATGCTCCAGTTAGTGGCTGCTAGGTCACCGTGCATCAAGGGAAATCTGCTGTTGCCTGCAGAAATTTGTGATGACTAAACTATTTCGTGTGGTGTGACCTGCATAGACCATACTGCTTTTCCAAATGCAAAATGCCAAACTGTGTCTTTAAAAACACTATTCCATGTAAAAGCTGAAATGTACAGACATTAGTAAGCGTCCTAAATTTTGTGTTCCCACACATCCTCCCAATTGAACCGTTTTTTAAACCTGAGGGCTTCTAGGCCCCAAGCTGTCCCTCCAAAACCCATTCTTTCAGAACATTAGAGAACCAAGAGAATCAAGAAGGAAGGTTGACTGGCCTGGATCACACTATTTTGGGTCTTGCCTAGGCTGCACAGGCTATATTCAGCCTGTGTGCGTTAAGCCTCTATCCCCCCCTCCCCCACCCTCCCCGCTGTTGATTTGTTATCGAAAGCATTGTTCTCCAATCCAAAGAATGCTTCTGTGTGGTTTATTTCTGTTATATGCCCACCTTCTCATGTCTTGCTCCAGCCAGGGAGTAGTGACCTATTACTCATTTCCTTTCTCCGTAGTGTATTTCCCTTTATGTTTCTGCACTCTTTTTCTCTTTGCAGCATGCCCGTGTTTCTGGAAGATTCAGTTGTTCATATGTTTTACTAAAGCTTCTACGCATCACTTTCTAAGCCTTTGTTTTTACAATGTGCTACATTTGTTTAGCACGGCTTTTCCATGTGTACGGAGTTTTTGTAGTTTGTTCTTTTTTAATACAAATGTACTTAATTTGTTTAAAAAAGCGTTGCCGAGTTGAAGGTGATGTCTTTTTTTTTTTAGGTCGTGTTGCTAAAGCTTTTAAGAGGTGCCTTTGGAGTGTGTGTTTTTTAAGTGTGTTTGATTTGTTTATTAAGGATTTCTTGTGTTCACGGCAGTTGTGCTTTAGTTGTTTAAGGATTTCTTGTGTTCACCGCATTTGTGCTTTATTTGTTTACTAAGACTTTTCCGTGTTGACCGAGTTTTTTTAAACCCGGTTTTTCTGTTGCGAATGATAGTGCATCTATTTATAATTGCTTGCTGCTCGCTAACGGGGGTGGGGAAGGAACAGAGCTCCTTTCTGTCTCAACTTTATTATTTTATTAAATATGTGATTGGATCAGTCCTCAGTTCCTATCTGCCTTTCACAGGGATCATGGCTTCTCCATGTTGACATTTTCTAAGATTTTGTTTTTACAATGTGCTACATTTGTTTAGCACGGCTTTCCCACGTGTACGAAGTTTTTGTAATTTGTTCTTCTTTAATCGAAATGTACTTAATTTGTTTAAAAAAGCTTTGCCGTGTTTATTGATTTTTTGTTCTACGTTGTGAAGCTACAGCTTGTAGGAGATGCCTTCGGAGTGTGTGTTTTTTTCAGTGTGCTTTATTTGTTTGTCAAGGATTTCTTCTGTTCACGGCATTTGTGCTTTCTTTGTTATGAAGCCTTTTCCATGTTGAGTGTTTTTAAATCCGGTTTTGCTGTCGCGAATGACAGTGCACATATTTATAGCTATAATAATGCTTTCCGGTGCGGGGAAGGAACAGAGCTTTAGATCTCAAGTGTAACAATACTATCCGAACAATTGGACACATACATTGTAAGCGTTGACTGAAAGCAAATGGGAAGATAGGCAGGGGCGTAGGAGACTATAAAGTTCTGGGGGGGGACAGGGACAGCCTTGGGGACTTTCAATCAACCCTATACAAATCGCTCGTTGTTTACGAACTGCAGGGTCCGAGAAATATACACAATCATATATATTGGAAGTGAAATAGGGAGAAAGGAAGGCATGTTTTCACAGTCTGAAAGTATCTTTTATTGTTATTTATATTCACAAAGTAATTAGCTCAAATGTGAAAATAACATGTTGATTAACCTTGCATCTTCATGCACCAAGCAAGTCAAGGTAGGAGGGTAAAAAGGAAGAACATACCCTTTGCGCCCCATACCCATCATGCCGTTCGCCTCATGCCAATTGGAACTGCACTGGAGAGATCAAAAGCGATTAGGTACAACAGTTGTAAACTGTGCTCGGAAACCATAGTTCTAATAACACTTCTACTCCTGTGTGTGATCTTGGGCAGCTCAGCTCCACATCAGTCATAACTAGGAGCATTTCAACTGAAGACGCTCTTGGAGTTACAGGCAATATAAACATGGATTCTCTAACCTCTGTATAAACTGCAGTCACTAATTTCATTAGAAACGGCTGTTTGTGATGCACCAGGTCACAGCGTGTAAAGAAAAGACATTCACTGATTATAAAGAAAAGACATCAGAAAAGGACTATTACAAGGTTATTACAGTCGAGCTCTGACGTCACAATGCCTTCTGCCAGAGCTAGCAGCCAAGGTAGAAGGTAGAACAGGTCACAGAGCATAATTAATAAAGCTGTTTAAAGCAAAAAATTGAATGCTGCTTTTCTTTCTTCTGCTCTACTTTAATAGCTTGGAATGACAGAAGCTATGCACTAAGATTTTAAGTGGTTTGTGGGAAAGTTGGTGGCGTGACCATGTATTATATGGGGTCAAATACCCCCTGTGTACATAAGGAT
This sequence comes from Pleurodeles waltl, assembly GCF_031143425.1. Taxonomy (NCBI): domain Eukaryota; kingdom Metazoa; phylum Chordata; class Amphibia; order Caudata; family Salamandridae; genus Pleurodeles; species Pleurodeles waltl. Next base: position 568,911,383 of record NC_090449.1, on the reverse strand, counting down.
ATTGCAAGTCATCTTAAAGTTCATACCTTAGAAAAAAAGCATTGGCAAAGCCAATAGGTCTCGCCTATGCAAGTTCTATTGCCTTTGCCAATGTGTTTTAGCCATGCTGTACACTAGTGAGACTACTATTCAGCATGGCCCAAAGTTAATGGCATAAAGGAGAATGATGTGTCATCGACTGGTGTGGCATAGTATCATGGATTAAGTAGAGTGTCCTAGAATGGAGCAGTAAACTTAACTTTAAAGGAACAGGGGTCCCTTGAAAAAATGCAACACCACTCCCATAAACAATGATATTAAAGTAGTATGCAAATGGAATGTTTTATGCATTTATTCAATCAAAATATAAAAGATCAAATGTAGTGGGAAAACATCAACAGGGGAAATCGAGAAAGACTGGTATTCGGGCATTACACAAGTTATCTGGATGACCCAATGTCACCAATTACAAGAAAAATTTAAAAAGTAACCTATATAGTACAGTGGTTTGGAGGAGGCTGGCCTGGTTTGTAGTGGGTACCTATGGTACGTACACCTTATACCACGTCCAGTTATCCCTTATTAGTGAAGTGTAGGCAGTGTCTAGACGCCAGGCTCTCAAGGGGTGGCTGTAGCCAAGGCTTATCTAGGAGACATGCAAAGCTCATGTAATGCCACTGTAGTCACACAGTACTCACACACATGAAAGAAAATACTCAGTGTTACAAAAATAAAGGTACTTTATTTTAGTGACACAAATGCCAAAAATACCATAGAGACTATACTCCCTTAGGAGGTAAGTAATACACCAATTATATACACTAGTATGCAGTAATAGCAATATAAACAGTTAGAAAACAGTGCAATTAGTGAAACTCATAATGGTTAGAAATGGGCCTAGGGGAAACACAAACTATGTACTATGGAATGTCGGTTTCCCACCTAGGCAAGTGTGGTGTGTAGAGGGGCGCTGGGAGTATTAGAAAACACCTAAGGTAAGTAATAGAACCCACCTCAGAGACCAGGAAAGCAGGAGTAAAGCACAGTAACTTTCCTAGAACACACAAGAACACAAGAAAGACGATAATGCAAGAACCAGAAGATACTTCAAGACACAAAGGGTGGATTCCTGGACCTAAAGACCTGTGGAAGAATGGGACTAAGTCCAAGAAGCACAGAAGAGTCCAGGGAGGACAGGAGCCCCTGCTAACCCGAATCAAGGTGCAAAAGAAGAACCACTGGTGAAGAACAACAGTCAGTACTGCACCCAAGAAGATGGATGCGGGTTTGTGGTTGGTGCAGATGATATCCCACACCGGATGGATGATTGCAGTCTGGTTTGCATCGCTGGATTCCACCAACAAGCCTTGGCACAGGCAAAGCTCATGGTTAGCGGAAAATGGCACTGCCCGGGACCAGGAGGGACCTGGTGGACTCTACCCAGGAGGAGGACTCAGAGGGGGCTCTCAGCAACTCAGAGAGCCCACAGAATACCAGCCAACGCACACAGGAGCCCCCCAGCACGGGGACAAAGGAGTTGCAAAAGGAGGCCCACGCAGCACAAAAACAAAGGATTCCACGCCGCCAGAGAACCACTCTGGAAGCTGTGCATCTCAGGAAGGAGTGCTGGGGGCCGGAGCTACATTGTGCACAAAGGATTTCATAGAAGGATGCCACACCCCTTGGCAACTGAAAAACACATGGTGCACGGGGTACTGTCTTACGTGAGAAGGCAAGCTCTTACCTCCACCAAAGTTGGACAGTAGGACATCAGGACCATCGGGACCACTTCAGTCTACCACCCGTGATGCAGGATGCATGCAACTCGTCAGGAGAGGGGACCCATGCAGATGGTCATCATTGTAGAGAGGTGCCTGCTGAAGCAGGGGAGTGACTCCTTCACTCCAAGGGAGATTCGTTCATTCTTCTGGTGCAGACTGAAGACAGGCTGTCCTCTGAGGATGCACAACCGGGAAACAGCTGCAGTTGCTGGCAGGAGCTGAAGTTACAATGTTGCAGAAGTCGTCTTTGCTTCGTTGTTGCAGTTTGTGGAGTTCCTGGAGGGTCCAGATGCAGTTTCTTCGGTGAGAAGGTGAAGTAAAGGATGCAGAGGATTCCTGCTGGAGTCTTGCAATTTGAATTTGAAGAACCTCCCAAAGGAGAGACCCTAAATAGCCCTGAAAGGGGGATTAGTCAGCTAAACAGGTAAGCACCTATCAGTGAACGGCTCTGATACCACCTGCTGGCACTGGCCACTCAGATGCTCCCAGAGTTCGCTGCCAACTTGGAATCCAAGATGGCAAAACCCAGGGACCCTCTGGAGGAGCTCTGAGCACCACACCTGGGGTGGTGATGGACAGGGGAGTGGTCACTCCCCTTCCTTTGTCCAGTTTCGTGCCAGAGCAGGGACTGGGGGAACCTGAACTGGTGTAGACTGGATTATGTAAGGAGGGCACCAAATTTGCCCTTCAAAGCATTTCCAGTGGCCTTTCACAGTGACCCCTTCCAAACCTATTTCCAAAGGGAGAGGGTGTAACACCCCTCCCCCAAAGGAAATCCTTTGTTCTGCCTTCGTGGGCTTGAGCTTCTCAAGCAACAGGAGGGCAGAAACCAGTCTGAGAGGTGGCAGCAGCTGGGGCTGCCTGGAAAACCTCAGAAGGCTGGAATGGCAATACTGGGGGTCCTCTAAGGAGCCCCACAGAGTGCATGAAATCATACAACCAATGCTTGCAAAAGCCTTGGGGTATGATTCCAACATGTTTGATACCAAACATACCTATGTTCGGAGTTACCATTATGTAGCTGGGAATAGGGAGTGACCTATTTCCAGTACACGTGTAAAATGGCATCCCCACACTACTGAAATCTGGGAAAATGGTCCTGGAGTTGGTGGGGGCACCTCTGCTAATGCAGGGGTGCCCTCACACACAGGTACTCTGCACCCTGCACTCAGGGATGGAGAGCCTACTATAGGGGTGACTTATAAGTGTCCTGGTGTAGTGTAACTGGCAGTGAAAGGGTGCATGCACCTTTTCACGCAGGCTGCAATGGCAGTCCTGCAGAAGCCTTTGCATGGGCTCCCTATGGGTGGCAAAAGAAATGCTGCAGCCCATAGGGAACCCCTGGAACCCCAATGCTCTGGGTACCCAAGTACCATATAATAGGGACTTATAAGGGGGCACCAGTATGCCAATCTTGGGTGAAATACTGGGTTACCAGTATGCAACAACTATAATTTAAGGGAGAGAGCATAACTACTGGGGTCCTGATTAGCATGATCCCAGTAGACACACTCAAACACACTGGCAAACAAGACAAATGTGGCGGTAACCAAGCTAGAAAGAGGCTTCTTTCCTACAAGGTTAGCATCTACAATAATGATTTACATGCTTTTATAAACCGACTTTTACATGAATTACTCAAATAGTGAATCAAGAAGTCATTAGCTCATAGTAACTATGCTTATGCCAACTTATGTACAATATCACAAATTCAAGTCAAGGTACTTTGGCCGACGATATTTCAATCCCCTAGACAAGTATCAGGATCATCCTACGCCTTCGTTAAGCTTGAGTTAAAAGGGTTACAGAGTGCTTATAACCAAAACGGTGAAGATAAATCTGACTCACGTTTCATATGAGTGACAAGGCAATCAATGGAGATCTGAATCTCTAATCAAGCGCCAATGCCATAAAGTATTAGTAGAGTGGAGTAGTGTCACAGTGTAATAGAGTGTCAAAGTGGAGTGGCAGAGTGTCGTAGAGTGCAAAGACATAAATAAGAGTGAACTGGAGTAGAGTGAAATAAAGTAACGTGAACTAGCATAGAGAAAGTTGGGTAGAGTGTTGTTGAGCATAGCATATTGTTGTATAGTGGAGTGGCATAGAGGGTTGTGCAGTGGCATTGAGTAGAGTATCGTAGATTGAAATGGCATAGAGTGGGGTGGGGTGGAGTGGCATAGAGTGGAGTAAAGTGGAATGGAGTGGCGTATAGGGAGTTGTGTAGGGAGTTACAGAGTGGAGAAAGTGTTAGAGTTTAATGGAATAGAGTTTCAGAGTCTAGTATCATGGAGTGTAATGTCAGAGTGAAGTGTCAGAGTGGAGTTGGGTGGTCTAGAGTGAAGTGGCATAGAGTACAGTGGTGCAAAGTAGATTGATGTAGAGTGTGGTGGTATCGAGTGCATTGGTTTTGAGTAAAGTGATGTAGAATGCATTGACGAAGACTGCACTGGTTTAGCGTACAGTGCAGTAGCGTAGAGTGGTGAAGAGTAGAGGGGAGCAGAGTGGAGTGGCACAACATAGATTGCAGTGGTTCAGAGTGATGTGTCATAGAGTGATGCTGTGCATGGTAGAGTGGAGTGGTGCAAAGTAGAGTAGACTGGTGTAGAGTGCAGTGGTGGAGTGCAGTGATGCAGAGTAGAGTGGCATAGAGTGTAGTGGCATATAGTACGTTGGTGTAGAGTGCAGTAGAGTGGCATATAGCTGAGCGGTGCAGAGTAGAGAGCCCTGGTGCAGAGTAGAGATGAGTATAGTTCAGTGGCAGAGTGCAGTGTTGCAGAGTAGAGTGTCATAAAGGGCAGTGTTGTAGAGTAGAGTGGCATAGAATGCATTGGTGTAGAGTGCAGTGATGTAGAGTGATGCAGAGTAGAGAAGAGTGGCTTAGAGTACAGTGGTGCAGAGTAGAATAGAGTTGCATAGAGTGCCGTGGCATAGAGTAGATTGCGGCAGAGTGCAGTATAGTGGTGAAGAGTAGATTGTTGCAGAGTGGAGCATAGTGATGTAGAGTGCAGTAGCATAGAGCGGTGCAGAGCAGATTGGAGTGGCGCAGGGTGCATTGGAGTGGTGCAGGGTAGATTAGACTGGCATAGCATAGAGTGGAGTTGCGTAGATTGCAGTGGCATAGAGGAGATGATTTCAAAGTAGAGTGAAGTGCCTACAGTGGAGTGGTGTAGAGTAGAGTAGATTTGAGTGCCGTGGTGCAGAAAAGAGTGCAGTGGGACAGAGTACAGTGGCATTGAATGCAGTGGTCCAGAGTAGAGTGGTGTGGAGTTCAGTGGCAGAGTGCAATGTTGCAGATTAGAGGGTCGCAGAGTACACTGGTGTATTGTAGAGTGGCATAGAGGGCAGTCGCCTAGAGTGCTGTGGCACAGAGTACAGTGGCATTGAAAGCAGTGGAATAGAGTGCTGTGGTGCAGAGAAGATTGCCATAGAGTGCCTTGGTTTTGAGTAAAGTGGTGAAGAGTGCACTGGCAGAGTGCAGGGGTGTAGTGTACAATGGTTAGAGTAGAATAGCATAGATTGCAGTGGCGTAGTGTAGAGTGCTGCAGAGTGATGTAGAGTGGAGTGGTACAGCATAGATTGCAGTGGTGTAGAGTAGCACAGAGTGGAGAAAACTGGTGTAGGGTGCAGTGGCATAGCGTAGATTGTTTCAGAGTACAGTGAAGAAAAGATAGAGAAAAGATAATATACTTCAATATGTTGAAGTATGCAACGATAACAACAACATAAATAATAATGCTAGGCATAATGGCCCAAAATGAAATCTGGCTTCTCCCTGTTAGCCATGCTATAATCAAGCCCTTCATTATCTAGATAAAAAAGCATTAAACATAAATCTTAGAAAAATATACCCTTCTAATAGCTAAATTGGTGTGTGAAGAGGTAAAATCCGGGCCCAATTTCGACTTCACTGTTTCACCAACTGGTGTGATCTTAGTCAAATACAAATATTGTATTTCACAGAGTCTCCTTTCTAGCCTGCAGCCATCAGGCTGAGTGGGACTCTGTTTCCTCTTTAGATCTTCCTCATTGTCTTGCAGCTTCTCTTGAAGGCGTCCTGCAGTGCTCCTCTTCTGGGCGGCAGCAGGTGATGCAGACAGTAATTATCCAAAACTCTTCTCCTCCTCCTGCCCTTTGTTCTTATGAGCACCCTTAATGCCCACAGCTGTGAACAGGACAAACAAAAGACAGAGGGCCTCCTGACTCACCTTCATTCTGTTACCATCAGATTGGAGGATGGTCAGTACAGGGTTATTATAAGTAGCGCTTTTGTGCTCTAATGGCCCTCTGATAATAGATGTAAAAGGGGAAATTATTTTGTCCCCTTGTCCCCCCCCACCTTCGTCCCCCGTGTCCCCCACCCTCCAAAATCTGGGGGGGATACATCCCCGCATCCCCCACACTTCCTACTCCCATGAAGATAGGGCAGGAAATGCAACTCTCCTTATTCTAAATCTCGTATTCAATCCTAACCCTACTAGCCTTTCGTAGTTCCAGAGTCGGCAGCTGTGGCAGTTACGCCACATCCATGTGATAACGAGGCAAAGGCTTTGATTTTCTGTAGTATTTCAGTACCACACAAGTAAAAGCATTGTTTTGACAGTGTGGATTGTGCACAACTTTTCCAGCCCTATCGAGAAGCAACATTTTTCTTTTTACATTTTCAGGTGGATTTTTATATAGCGCGAACTCAACCCGACGTTATTGGAGCACTTTATATAAGCACAAGTTACATTACACAGCTACATATTTATTTTAACCCCGCTGAAGTATTCTTGATGCTTTTATCTGGATTTCTCTTCGCTGTTACTCACTGTCAGAAGTTCTTTACTCCTGCTTTTTCCTACTGCGGGGCTGGTGCAGCCTGTACCAGGAGTTAAGCCCTTGCACCTGTGTCCACTGTAGCTGCACATGGTGTGCCGTGTCCCTTCAGAAGGTGACCCCCCCGCTCCCCCCCCCCAAATGCGAGTAGGGATGAATGCCTGTTCTGCCCAGAATGCTCCCCTCTCTTTGCCACTCATTAATAGGAGTTCTCTCCTGGAGTAAGACTGAAGACCCGGGTTCGAGGCTGACTGAACTGCTTTCTTAAATTGTCTGGATTTTTATTGCAGTGGCATCCTGTGACTGAGCTGTCTCCACCGACTGAGGATTTGCTGTGTTATTGACACCTGAGACTGAGCTGCCTCCATAAGGTGCTAATTTATTGTACTGGGAGACAGACCTTTCTCCAGCAGCTGCTGAAGTTTATTGTACCCTCAGAGTGATTTGCCTCCACCTCTGTACGGTTTATTGTACTTGAGAGCGAGCTGCCTCCAGCAGCTGCCGAGGTTATAGTACCCAGAGACTGAGCCACCTCCAACGGCTGCTGGGTTTGCTGTGTTAATCACATCGGAGTCTAACCTTCCCCTCTTCCAGCGGTTGCTGAGTTTATTGTACCCGGACCGTGAGCCGTGTGAGCCGCCTCCAGTGGCTGCTGCTGAGTTTATTGTTCCCGGTTGACTGGGCTGCTTGCACCTGGTGCGTTGTTTGCCATTGTTCCTTTGGACTCCACAGGTGCTTTGTCTCTGGAAGTCAGCGAAGGGTACATGCCGAGGCTAGAATGTGCTGCAGGCAGAACGTGAACTAGTGAAGTACACATCAGAGCGCTAAAAAAATACTTAGCCCAGACTCGAACTTGGTTCACCAGGTCCAAAGTCAGCAGCTCTGGCCATTATTATTATGCTATATACATGTGATAACAGGGCAAAGGATACAATATTGTGTTATGTTTCGGTACTATACAAGAGGCACAGTTCTCAAACTTTCTACCCTTACTCAACCATTAGTTTATAATCACCAGTTAGTGCCAGTTCAAAAGCAGCAGTTTATTATTCCCAATTTAACTGGCCTTTGTGAACTGGCTGCATCTAATCTCCGGTTTGTCAAGTATGTTATTATTTTATTATATATGTGATTGGATTGGTCCACAGCCTTATCTGGATTTCAGCTGACTTTTAATACATTTGTACCTATAAGGTTTTAATTTGCAATTGCATGAACATTACCACATCTGGTTACCTGTTAACCTTTTCCGTCCCACACCTTCCCGTCCCCCACTTTCCCAGCACAATTGTTCTTCTCAAACAGGACTCGGGAGTCGCTCTGAATCACCGTCCAACCGTCTGAAGCAGGAGTCATCTCAACACTGTGTCATAAAATACTGAAATTCACTGCCCGTGGCAGAGCCGTACAGACCTGCGCACCCACATGTTTTTTTTAAATGGTAGCCATGACTTTGACAACAGTGTTGCATGGTTTCGTTAGTTTAGCTTAGTATTTATGTAGTGAAACTACGTGAGTGGCAGAAAAGCGTTAAGCTCCTATAAGATAACAAAACGAAACCTTCCAACAACAATATAGAAGTATAAAGCAACGACAAACACAAGCATGCAGTTAATATGCTTGTTTATGATTTGAGATAGAGAAGAAGCTGTAAAATAGGTAATATATTCGACCCATCATTGAAATCACACAAGTTGAGTGATGAGTATAGTTAAAGCTTTCTGGACCAATTTGTATGGGAACTAGAACTGCTGCATATTTCATAGGGACACATTGTCCACTTCTTCATGTTGCCTCAATGATCAGCGGTTACCATTCAACACTTCATTGCACCTTATAATAATTAAATGATTGTCAAGTGAGACAAATCATCGTGTATAATATTTTATCTAGTGGACTGTGGCTGGTCAATTTCCTTGACAAGGTTTAAGGAGCTGGTTGAAGTGCTGCAGGGGTGTTTGCCCATTGCATGAGGGATGCTAGTGCTTTTTCTCTGGAATATTACATGATGCTCTGTGATGATTTTTTTTTTGTTTTTTCTGTTTGAATCTCTTTATTAAAGTTTGCAAAAGAGGCGTGCATTGCAATAATTAAACCTGGTATCCATGACAGTTTGTCCTTGACTTGACAGTATAACATTGCAGTAGACTCTATCACCAGCGTTAGTTGCGCGGCAAAGTAAGGAAGGTGAAGGAGAGCATCCAGTCAAAGCATCTTGAAGATCAGCCAAGTACACAGAAGAGTAGTGTTGAACCATTTTAATATTTTCCAAATTAGACATTAGAACATTCATAATGGTACTGTATAAAGCTGATAGTGATTATAGCAATGCACAGGCAGTTGTACATACATGTTGTTATGTTGAGACAGGAGCTTCTGGTTCCAACCTTGAATGAACAAGCAAACTTAACGTAAGCAAAACAGGCAAACTGGAAGATTTATAGCTATGGTATGACATCAGCATTACAAACAGGCATATTACATTTCTTAAGGAGGATAGAGCAGGCAGTCTCACAGGGATCTTTGGTATTGTCAAAATGGTATGGTGGTATGTCTACACCTACATGGTGTCCCCAGGCCCCCAATTCTCTACTTTTACAGTCCTCAATAGCAAGGTGTCCACTGTCCGCAGGCCCCAACCTGGGGAGTCGACATGCAATCTGGGGGTGTGTGTGCTAGGGGACAGGGAGGTGGGGGGGTCAATACCTTTACCAATTAGGACTCTGTATCCCTTCTCACGTTCATGAAGGCACCTTCCCTAAGGCATCATTGATTTGCAGTACTCATGCAGCTCCTGCATATTCATGCACCAGCCACGTGCAATTGGAACTCTTCGTAATCCTCTGGACTCTTCCCGCCTAAGTGCAGTCTCCTCTGCTCTGCCCCATTTTAACAAGGTGGCACCCCCCAATGGGAGAGTGTCGGTAACGTTGGTGATTTCTAACTCTTGGCAATAGCTCTTCTGCTTATAAGGAGCGCCAGGTCAATGAAGCGATTTGTTACAGCTGCTCGCTTGGAGCGGTAAAGGAGAGGCCCAGCAGGACGCTTTCTGCCTTATATAGGTCCGCACATTGGGTTAACTATGTGACGACCCCAATTATTTGTTCCCAGAAACGGATCGATTCTGGACAAGACCAGAACATGTGGAGCATATTGGCAACTGGTTCATGACACAGAGGGCACAATAACTAGGTCCAAACATGCTAGTTAGCTCATCCGGAGTTAGATAAGCCCTGTGTAATATAGTGTAGTGTACGTATTGGAATTTAGCGGGTCTGGAAACGTTTTTGTGGTATATCAGCACTCTACCCCATTCTTTATCTCTGAACTCCCTACCCACATCCTGTTCCCATCTCGCATGCAATAGCTGCAGGGGGTCTTTGTGTGTACTAGTTCCCTGTTGAGCCAAGTGATTAGGTTCTTCCCTCTGCCCGTGACGTGGAGCGCGTGCACCAATGGGTCAGTATAGCAGTAAACCCAGCATGTTCTATGAACTGTCCTCTCGGTATTCCCATTCAGTATGCAGGTGATCGAAAGATTTAAATACTTTATCATGGAATAATGCTCCCACTGTGTCTACTCCTACCTCTTCCCACCGTTGCATGCCCGCTAGGCCTATCCTTGACCGGAAAGACCTAAACGCCACAAGTTTAATTTTGGGGGAATACCCCTGTAACAAGGCATTATTTTAATGCTTCGTTTATAACTTATATATGTTACTGATAGAAGCGCGCTGCACTGTGAAGGCGGTGTAGCAGATGGAAGGAAAGTTTCTCGGACCAAGCTCTGGGCATCAGCACTAGTACGCTGCCCCAGTCTGTCCAGTAGTCTCCCCGCCAACCAAGATGCCGGCCACTGCGGCTGTGCTGCTAAATAATAATACTCGAAGTTGGGGGCTCCCAACCCCCCTTTCTCGGCCGGGAGTTGGAGCTTACTTAGCGCCACTCGGCATCTGCCTTTGTTCCAGAGAAAGGCCCCCAAAACAGCATGCAGCATGCAGAAGAACTTTCTAGGTATAACTATAGGGAGATTATGAAAAAAATACAACAGGTACGACAGCACGACCATTTTAGACAGCGCAATTCTCCCTTGAACTGTAAGTGACAGTGTGTTCCAGCAGGACATCTGTGAGTGTATGGCTGTAATAGCTTGTGAGGTTTCTGTCCAGCAGATCCTGCGCAGCGTGGCAGATGTTTATGCCTAGATAGCGAACAGTGTTAGCCTCCCAGTGTATATCTTGAATTTCCGCTGTACTGGGCAGCCGGGATGTAAGGAGAAGAGACATGACTTGGACCAGTTGACACCTAGGCCCGCTGCTGCCCTGAAGTCAGTTAATATCTTAGTTATAGCATGTATATCTTGCCTTACATCCCGGATGTAAATTAGTACGTCATCCACATACAAAGAGACTACATGCATGGTTCCGCACAGCGGAATCTCCCAATCTGCAGCCTGCTGTTGAAGCTTCTGAGCTAGTGGGCCCCATAGCCAGGACAAACAACAGTGGAGATGGGGCAGCCTTGGCGTGTCCCCCTTGCCACTGGGATAGAGAGAGAGATGCACTGCCCTACACGGGCCGTGGGGTTCACATATAAAAGTTGTATAAGGCTATACAAGCGGCCAGTTATGCCAAGGGCAGTGATGGTGGAGAACAGGTAGTTCCAGTCCAGTATATTGAATGCTTTTTCCAGATCCTACACTAGACCTACTGCGTAAGGCCAGTGTTTCGGAGACCGTTCCATGATTCAATATCACCTACGGATGTTGAGCGTTGTAGATCTACCAGGGATGAAGCCGTTCTGGTCTGGGTGTATTAGTCAGGGCAAGTGGGGTAATAACCTAGAGGCTATGAGTTTACTCAGTATTTTATAGTCGGACCCAAGCAATGACACGGGTCGTCGATAGGAGGCCATGTCCTGAGGGTCCTTCCCCGGCTTAGGAAGAGATATAATCAAGGATTCTCATAATGTCTGGGGGAGTCTACCCTCTTGTAGCGCCGTCTGGTACACCTCCAGCAGTTTAGGTGCTAGTAATGGTAACTAGGTTTTATAGAATTCAGTGGGGTATCCGTCCATCCCCGGTTTCTTCCCAGTGGCAGAGGCCTGTACAGCCTCGCTGATTTGCTGGGTTGTTAGAGGCGCATTTAGAGCCTCTGCGTCAGCAGATCGGATGCTTGGTAGTGTCACTCCCTGCAAGAAGTTCTGTATCGTCTGGGCTCTATTCAGCAGTGGGGGATTATATAGGTTTCGGTAGTAGGCAGTGAATGCATCATGTATGTCTACTTGATTGGTAAGTAAGCCTGTGGGAGACAACCTTATTGCTGTGGTCTGCGGCATGGGGGCCGAGCTACGGAGCAGTCAGGCCAGCAGGTGCCCTGTTGTCTTCCTCAGCATGCATCCGCGCCTGAAATGCCTTAAAGTCAAGGCAGCGGAGTTGTTCTATGAGGCGGGCATGAGTTTCCGTGGCTGCAAGCAGTAGGCTCCTGCCTTCCGGGGAGTCCTGTGCCTGCAATTCTAGCTCCCAGAATTTAGTCTCTACGGTTACTCTCTCTCTGTGTATCGTTGCACGAACCCCCACTGTTGTGCGAATGCAGTGTCTGCGCAGTACTGCCTTCAGCGCCTCCCATTCTACCATGTGGGAGGTTGCCGTGTTCTAATTGACCTTTAGGTATTGTTTTAGAGCATCTCGTGTGCTTTCCTGAAACCCTCGGTCCTCTAGCGCCCCCGGCTGCAGCCACCATGTAGGGACCAGCGGTCGTGGCTGCCCCCATCAATCAAAAGTTGACCACTAATAAATTATGATCAGAGAATGTTTTCCCAAGGTATTCTGCTGCAGTAACGAATAATTGTAGGGAGGTGTGACACAACAAATAGTCTAATCTGGCATGTAGGTCATGTGGTACTGAACAGTGGGAGAATTTCCTTGTATCAGGGCGTAGTGTTTGCCAGCAGTCATGCAGTGCCCATTGCTGTATCCACTGGGAGAACTGTGCTGCTGCACCTGTGACGTTGACAGTGGGGGATGTGAGCGATCACAGTCTAGATTTAATATACTGTTAAAATCCCCACCCACCAACCACAGAAGGTGTGCCCATTTAACTAATACAGCCGGCAGGTGTGCGAGGAATGCAGCTTGGTGGTCGTTAGGGGCATAAGCACTTCCCAGTGACACAGGCCTACCATCCAGGGATCACTCTACGAAGGCATACCTGCCATCTGGGTCTATGTCTTTGTCAGTGGATTGAAATGGCACTCCCACCCGTCCCACACCATACCTCCGCACACAAACCTTGAAAACGTGGTCCAATAGGATTGCCCTGGCCATCTCTGTGGTAGCCTCATCTCGTCGCCTCTGGCTATGTGAGTCTCCTGCAGCATATATTGTTGTACCACATGTCTTTTACGGGCGGTACCCAGACCCCGGACATTCCAAGTTATTATCTTAATGTCTGCCATTTGATCAGCAGTGTAGAGAGCATGATAGGGAGTTAACCGTTACTCCCTGCTGAGTCAGGCCTATGTCTGCGCTTCTGCCTGTCTTGCATCTTCTTTGAACTTGATTATAGCTTGACCTAACACCCAAAACTCCCATCCCAGGGTGGCCCCAAACATAGGGGAACACCCAAACCATGAACACATAATCCCAGAAAATGGGGTCTCCATTTTGCCCTACAGCATGACCCGCGGGCCCCCAGGAGTGGGGTGGGGGCTGGCTAGCTTGTGATAGTGCATTTTGTCTTGACTCATTACACATGCGCCTCCTGACTCATAATACATAATATATTACCAATTGCTATATCCCCTTTCCATCATTTAAGTACATTAGTCAGTAGTCTTACTCATCAGGGGCGAGCAGCCCAACAGGCCAGGGGGTGGTCAGAGCGCACTTTGTACTGATCATAAGTTTCCTGCTATATTAGCATATCTGGTGGTGTTACCCCCGGCAGGACTTTGGAGAGGGTCTCACTGACAGAGGCTTCAGATTCAGAGTCAGTTTGTCGCCTGTTATTGAACTGTGGTGTGGCCTGTCCGTCTTCATACCACAGTGCCTTCGCAGCTGAAAGGGCTTGTCTCTGTTCCAGCCGTGCCTGGGCCGAGGTGGGGGCACCTTTCCTTCTAATCTGCAGTGGTGCCCTGCAGGGTTGTTCCAGTACGCTTTTTCCTTTTAATTCGATCAGACCGCATAGTCGGCGGCGTCTCCACGGAGGTCTTGAATCTGTGTTGCTCCAACCCAGTCCCAGGCGTCCGTGGGTTCAGTGAAGAAGAAGCTGATCTCATTAGCTATTATATTGAGTCTAACTGGGAACAGTAAGGAGTATGTGAGGCCAACCTGGCACATGCATTTCTTAACCCCTGTGAAGGAGGCCCGCTGCGCTGGACCATGGCTGTGTAGCCTGGAAATAAAGAGACCTGGGAGCTTTCATACTGGAGTGGTGTTTCCAAGCGCATTTTCCTCAGTATTGTTTCTCTGTCTCTGTAGGGGAATGAATACTGGTCGGGGTGGCGTTCCAGCCGGTGGTTTGCGAGCTGGCACTCTGTGCGAGCGTTCTATGAGGTAACGTGGGGATGGGATAAAGCCTCCCTTCCCACACTTTGCGCCAGCCAAGATTAAAAAAATTGGATGGGGTCTGATCCTTCTGCCCCCTCCGGGAATCCCACTACACAGATGTTATTCTGCCTGGATCTGCCTTCCGAATCCTCTGCCCTGCGCTCAAGTTCACTGGTCTTGTCTGTGAGAGACCTGACCGTCTCTTCCATGTTCACCAGTGATGGTCGCATGTCTCTGAGATCACTCTCCACGCTTGTCACCCTTGTATACAGCTTTTTCTGGTCTTCACAGAGCAAGGTGACCTCTATCGCCACCGCATCCACTCTGTTAAGTGGCTCGATGGCTTCCAGGATTTTGTCCAGCTTGTCCTCATAGTCGGTGGGAGCCGGGGCTGCATCGTGGCTCCGCATCGCTGGAGCAACCGGTGGCGTGGTCTCCCAGTGGGCCAGCACTAGACCATCCTCTTCTACCCATAGCGGTCCCTCTCGCGGGCAGTTAGCACACAGTTATCTTCAATCGGTATTTAGCTCCCCGGAGCCAGGCGCAGTAACTACACTATGTTCAGTTGGATCAGAGGACGTATGCTCGGCTGCCAATCCCGTCTAGATGCGAGCCGGGGGAGGGAGGAGGGAGGGCCAAGGGCCAAGGCGCCTCTCCACGTCAATTTCCTTCAATCTGTGTGTGTCGCCGTCATGCCAAGGAGGCCCGCCTCTGCAGTGTCCGTAGGCTGCTTGAAGGCCCCACGTGCAAAGGGGGGGGACGTCCATTCATAATTTTCTTCCCGCTGCCTCGGCCCCTCCCCTAGACCGCAGCTCCAGGCAGCGGTCGCACACCTCTACCTCCAGTGCGCTGGTGAGAACCCGGGGCTGAGAGGGGAGAAGGGGGATAAGACGGTTATGTAAAAGTCAGGGAAGAGAGAGGAGGCCTCCAACCGCTGCCCGGCCCCCGCAGACTCCGCTCATCCTACAGCCAGTCCAGCTCTGCCACAGCAGTGCACTCCCTCCTTCTCCTTCCTGCGCCGCTGGTCCGCAGCTCCAGCGTGTCAGGTAGGCCTCGCCGCTGGGGACCCCTCCTCCCTGCAGGGGCCCTCCGCGTCGCTTTCCAGCGATGGGGCCTGTGAGTAGGATATGGTAACAGCACAAGAGAGCGGGGGGGGTGTTCACCTCTAGTCCTCTCCCCCCCAGCCTCCGCTCTTCAACTCGCCACAGGCCCTCCTGCCTCACCTAGGCCCAGTCCGCCTCCTCTGCCTCGCGGTGGCCGGTCAGTGGCATTGTTCCATTGGTCATCTGAGGTGGCAGGCAAGGTGAGTAAATCACTAAAACTCATTAATGGTCTGAGAAAACTTGCAAACCCTGAGTCGTGGAGGATTAAAGCATGTGAATTCAATGCATTTGAGGTAATGAATAAGGGAACGCCACATCACTTTAAATTTCGTGTCCGTCCTAGTCAAGTTAGGAGAGAGCTGTTCCATGGCTCATACATGCCACAGCCTGCTAAACCATTATGCCATCCTGGGTGCAGCTGTTTGTTTCCAAGCCAATTCAATCAGTAGTCTGGCTGCGTGGAGCTTATAACAAATGAGCGTCCATTCCGCCTGTGTCACTGCTTTGAGAGTCGTGGGCCGTAGGCTTAGGATCACCTTGTGATATGTCGCAGGACAAGGGTATCCCACTATGGCTTTGATATGACTAAGGACCACTTTCCAGAAGGTGGCAATCGGGGCGCAGGACCACCTGATGTGGCAGAAATCTCAAGGGGCGCTGCAGCACCGCCAGCACAGATCGGATAACCCCTCATATATGGTGGCTAGGCTAGACGGTGTTGAGTACCATTGAAGCATAAGTTTATAAGCTGCTTCCCTTAAAAAAAGAGACTGGTATGTTCCGGGTTTGTCATGCCATGAAGTGACCCATTGTTTAGGTGTTATCTTGTCTGTATTTCCCGTGTTCCACTTTGATTGGTATGGGTGAGTAGGATGGGTAGTGGAGTTTTGTATCATAGTACAAGTTAAGGGATGACTCGTGAGCTGTTGTACGATCACACTCATTTTTGGAATGGCGTGTATAGTCTAACGATGTTAGGGTAAACAGATGGGTGTACAGCCCAGAGTCTTAGCTGAAGTTATTGCATCTTACCTTTGTCTGTTAAGTGAAATTGCGACTTGCACTGATCAAAGGTTTTCCTTTTCCGTCCCTGCAACCAGGTCTAGGAGGGTTCTGCATTCATTATCTGTCCGGTTTCTAATGGCGCTCGGGGTTAGGGGAGTTGTAAATTTGGGGTTGCGAGCAATTGGGGTGTTAGGAGTAGGGAAGGTGGAAAGCCCATTTTTAAGTGCCAGTTTGTCCCAAATGTCGGTAACCGTCTTGGTGGGGGTGGCTATGTGCATGCTACAGGGGCAGGCATATCGGGGCATCCAGGCAGGTCCCACAGTGGTCTTCAGGCCACTGCCCTATCCATATGTAACAGTGGGTTTCACTCTCCTGGGCTGCCCATTCCCGGGATATATCTCAGATGTGCTGCCCAGTAATATTCTGAGAGATTAGGACAGGCTAGTCCTCCTCTAGCACAGGGTTGCAACAGACGGGCATTGGATATTCTGGGGCCTTTCCCGTTCCAGTGTATATGCCAACATCCAATTGCAATTGTGCAATGTCATCTTGAGGTATAGGGTACATAAAGTCTGGAATAAGTTAAGGGCCTGAGGTAAGATATTCATTTTGACCACATCACCCTCCCAGCCAGGAGATGGGGACGTGTTTCTACCTCTGAAGGTCTTCAAAAATAGCACGGCCTAAGGGCAGGGAGGTAGTTTGTGTTTGTCCATGTGGTGAGTGTGGGTCTGAGATACAGTCTCAGGTATTTAATCTTGTCAAAGCACCACTGAAAGGGGGCCGAAGCTTGCAGTTGAGGTATGTCCTGTACAGGGACTGATAGACTGAGTATTCTGGATTTAAACAGGTTTATTTTAAAGTCTGAGACTGCCTCGAATCCTTTGAAGTGAGAAACCACAGCAAGGGGAAAGTGAGAGGTTGAGAGAGAGTATGTAGGAGATTATCGGCAAATAGATTAATCTCATGAATTTGCCCCCCAGCAGGGATGTCCGATATTTCTTTGGTGAGCCATATGGAGATGGCCAGTGGTTTCACCACCAGTGCAAATAAGAAGTGTTACATAGGCCAGCCCTGTCTTGTGCCTCTGCGAATGGCGATGGGGTCATTATACTGTCCGTTCATTTGAATGGTCGCCATGGGGGTCACATAGATGCCGTAATTCGGGAAATCATGATTGGACCCATTCCTATTTTAGTTAGAACTGCTTTCAAGAAGTCCCAGTTAAACTCAGTCAAAGGCCTTTTCCGCATCTAGCGAGAGAAGGCCTGCCGGTATCTGATAGCGCTGTGCTTTATGTACTAGTTGTGCCAGTCGTCTGATGTTATCAGCTCCCTGCCCATGTTGTATGAAACCTACTTGATAAGGCTTTTTAAGGTGTAGGAGATGGTGTTCGAGTCTAAGGGACAAAGGGGCTCATTCCGCCTGGAGGGAGCCGCCAAATGAACGCACCGCGGTCAAAAGACCGCGGCGGCCATTCAGACATTTCCTCTGGGCCGGCGGGCGCTCTCCAAAAGAGCGCCCGCCGGCCCAGAGGAAATGCCCCTGCAACGAGGACGCCGGCTCAGAATTGAGCCGGCGTAGTTGCAGGGGTGCGACGGGTACAGTTTGCACCCGTCGCGTATTTCAGTGTCTGCATTGCAGACACTGAAATACACAGTGGGGCCCTCTTACGGGGGCCCCTGCAGTGCCCATGCCATTGGCCTGGAGACCCGCCAGGAACAGGATGGCGGTAGGGGGTGTCAGAATCCCCATGGCTGCGGAGCGCGCTCCGCAGCCATGGAGGATTCCCCCGAGCAGCGGGAAGTCGGCGGGAGACCGCCGACTTTCCGCTTCTGACCGCGGCTGAACCGCCGCGGTCAGAATGCTCGTGGGAGCACTGCCAGCCTGTTGGCGGTGCTCCCGTGGTCGGTGGCCCTGGCTGCCACCGGCCGCCAGGGTCAGAATGACCCCCAAAATCTTAGTCAAGTGCTTTGTGTCTTCAACAGGGTGATACGAGGAGCAAAGTGACGGGTCTTTGCCCATTTTTGAGGATGAGTGATATCCCTGCAGTGGTTTAGAGAGAGTGAGGCCAGTTTCAGGTGTGAAAGTGGTGTGTGGGTTGACCAAATGATTGCCCAGTTTTGGTAAGAACAGCCTATAGAAACTACCGGGTAGGCCATCTGGCCGCGGGGTTTTGCCCGGTGGTAATGTCATTGCGCGGTGAAGTTCACCTAGTGTGATGGGTGCCTCCAAAATCTCTGGGTGGTGGGGCCGTATGGGGTCCTGGGTGCAATTTACCAGGTAAACCGGTATCCTTATGGGCTGGGCCTCTTCAGAATTAGAAAGGGTTTGATAATAGTCAGTGAATTCTTTCCACTTAACACACTCTCTGATTGACGATCGCCCCTTTGATGGCTTAATTTTGGCTATGTGGGCCTTTGTCTGGACTTGGTGTAGCCTGTGAGCTAGTAGTGTGCTCACCTTATTACCTGCTTCGTAATATCTTTAAGTGCCAGGAGGGACCGCTCTACTCTGTTAGTCCAGTGTACATGCAGTTTTCCCTGTAAGACAGCTAGCTGTCTTTTGAGGCAGCGAGTAGGTGATGATTTGTCTTGGTTCTCTAGTGCTTTTATCACAGAAGTAAGTTTATTTTCTACTAATCAGTTCTCTCTGCTTCTGGCGATAGCTATAGATGAAATTACCCCCTGAATGGTAGTTTTGAATCTATCCCATATTGTATGTAAGGGGACATCCTGGTTAATGTTATATGTATATCAATCAACTATACCCTTACGTATCTCCTCCAAATCAACTGGGTCATAGAGAAGTCAAGGGTGCAAATGCCACGTGGTGCGGTTTTTGCGTGCAGTGAGGATGACAGCCTTGTCAATTCAATGTGAGCATGATCCCAGATAGACATAGCTGATATCTCAGCAGTGTGAAGCGTTCTTAGAAGGAAGTATATCAAAAAGAGATAATCTATCCGTGAGTAGGAGAAATGGACATGGGAGAACAAGGAATAAACTCTAGAGTCGGGGTGCGTACAGTGCCGGGCGTTAATGAGGCCCAGATCTGTTATTTCTCTTTTCAGTTGTGTGGACATGGCTCCAGTACATTGATATGAGGTAGAATTCCTATCCATCACAGGGTCCCATACCATGTTAAAATCCCCTCCCATGATTATGTATTCCTCTTCCCCCTGTAGTTGTATGCATAAGATACGTCGGAGTCCTGTGAATTGTTAGGGGCATATATGTTGAGCAGCATGACCCGTTGCTGTTTGCGAGTCATATGTAAAGGAAAATACCTGCCATCCCTGTCTCTTATGACTTTAGTGATATTAAAGCCTAAGAGTGGTTTACATACGCTCCCCATCCCCAACGTTTTAGAGTCTGTAGAGGCCCAGTGGCAAAAGGGGTATCAAGGGTGTACCATTCTGTGGCAATCTATGCCCTGGAGATGTGTCTCCTGCAGGAAAAGTGTGTCAGGGTTGTGAAGCTGGATATAACTTCAGCCCTGTTTTCGTTTATTTGGAGAGTTGAGGCCTCGGATGTTTAAGGAGATTAATTTGAGGCCCTTATCCATTAGAAGGGGGGCCTAGTGTAACAGGCCAGATCTAAGCTGTCTGTGACTGCTCGTGCAGAATATGAGGTTCCACCCGTATACCATGACATATTGCCAAATCCTTGCAACAACCTGTCTGCCATTATCAGTTTCTACTCTGTGATAATTTTTAACACAGTTGGGGAGATGAGGGCCCCCCTAATGATTTATATAATGTGTTGTGGCAAATTTCTGCCCATGTTCACATGATCTTGAGTGTAAAGTTGTATTTGCATCCACATTCACACATCATACAGGTTCAATACATAATATAAAGCAGCTCCCATGCAACAAATGCAACATAGCCTGCAGAAGAACCCACTAAAAATGTAACCCTAAACAAGTTCAAGCTGTATTAGATTCAAGATAAACCATCAATATAGTTTTAAAAAGGGAGAAAGAGTAAACTTTGATACCATAAAGTCTTTCAGGAGAGTGTTTCCCACCTTGCCCACAGCCACTCAGTGTTTTTTGTTGTTTGCACTTAGTCACTAGCAGGGCTGAACTGGCCATAGAGGGTATCGGGTGTTTCCCTGGGACGTTGGAAGGGTGGGGCCGTTTTTGCAGCAGTGCGGGCCGTTTTTGTTACTGGGGGCCGGTTTTGCAGCAGTGCTGCAGTATCGGCCCTTGTAACAAAAGGAGTGGTGCTTCACAATTGAACCCACCACCCTTAATCTCCAACCCTCTCACCCCCCAACCCTCGGGCTGGTCCGGTAAAAATGTTAAGGCTGCTTTGGGTTCCCAGTCCAGCCCAGGCCAATAGTTTGAAATCAGATGTGGTAGGTCAGTGGTTCCCAACCTGTGGGCCGGGGACCCCTGGGGGTCCGCGAAGCCTCCTCAGGGGGTCCACGACTTCTTAGAAAATGTAATAATATTAGGTTCCAGCTATCAGTAATGACTCAGTGGGGGTCCCCGGATTCCAATAATGATTCAGTGGGGGTCCCAGGGCTCCAGTATTGATAAAATGGGGGTCCACAGAAGTCAAAAGGTTGGGAACCACTGTGGTAGGTTGTTAGGCGCTTCAGCTTTAATACATTTTCACTGCAAACACAGAATTCTAGAACTAATTTGGTAATTGGTTGTTAGCCTCTCTAATGGCCAGAGATTTCATGCAACTTGAGCACATATTTAACACAAAATAATAACCCTAACTGACCTATTTAGAACTGTCTGAAAAAATGAAACTTGTTCGATTGAACTGTTCAGACCACACAACCATACATTACTGTATTCACGATAATACAATGGCCTGTGCCAGAGGTATTTCTTGCTCAGCCTTAACACTAGTGTGTGGATCTTGTTGGTAGGAACTATGACTGTCACGAAATATTCACTGTTTAAATATTTTATTTCTATAGTATATGCACATGAAAGTTAAAATAAATGCTCATTTGTGGTACGGAAATGAAAAATTAAAAGCATATAATAACATCTGAAATATTTCATTAGCATTAAGGACTTATGTTCTGCATTTAATTATTGTGGTGACGCCCTGGCAGCGCCACTATGCCTCAATTTTTCCTAATACACTCATCATGTTTGCACATTTGAGGGGGTGAGGGTTAGGAATTGTTTTAGGTAGGGGTTAAGGCATGCTGATAGGGCAAGCCGTTAGAGCTGACTCTACCATAGGGGTCCAGTGTACATTAAGGGGGCTTTTATGGCCTGGGTGACCTATCTTTGTTGTGTGCCCCCCTGTAGGCTGTAAGCCCTTTTAATGGGTGTCCCCATAAACTTTTCCATCTGCCAGTCTATATATATTTGTTATTTTGTGCATAGTAGTTAGTTTTGTGTGTAATACTATTACGTTTTAAAGAAAAAGGCACTGACTAGACAACGATTTATTACATTTTTGTATGTATCATTGGTGAGTTCTGAGTCTCTAGTCCACAACACCTCCCCTGAGTAAGCCTTGGACTTGTCTATCTTGCTATTCTGACTGTCAGCTGCTAAATGCAGTCGCAGGACACCGGAAGAAAGATACTCGAAGTGTTACAATTGGAGCCCAGTACATTCTGACCGCCCTGGAACCCTCCTACCCGGATTTATCACAAATCCCTTCCTAGCATTTTCAGAATTGGCGAGTCCACTAATAGAAAGACACAGGTGTAGTAAAAAAATAAAAAAAAGGCACGGTGGACCAGCTTCTCCAAGCCTTACACAGGACTTTCACCAAAACACAGTTTGCTGCAAAATGACTTGATTTTGAATGAATATGTTTAACATGTGGTGACTCCATTCCTGAAATATGTTTTTGTCCTTCGTTTTTTGTCTTATTTTCTGTGGGTGTCTGACCTCATGACATCCTGCAAACTGCAGTTATATTTCTGCTTAGGGTCACCTTCTATTTTAAAATAAGTTATATTTTAAATGCATTTCTCCACCCTGTAATCTCAGGGGAGTAGCCTCCTCACCCACTTTGCCAGATCCAACCTAGCCACAGCACTTATATTGGTTTTGGTCAGCAGTACCTGCACCCAGGGGATATGTCTACTGGCTTCCCCGTGTAAGTTAATTACCTTTGGCAACGACAGGCAAATGGCGCACCTTCATGGTGCATTTTTTCCTTGATTGGAAAGGTTATTAAATGTCAACTGAATTGCCTTGCAATATTTTTCCCACATGTTGGAGCAAGTGCAGATTAAAGCCTGATGATGGTCATTTTGGTGCACTTATTGCTAGAGATACACTTAGATGATCGCCAACATCATTTTGGTATAAATATTGATGGCTGCTGACCACTAAGAAACACCAAAGGCATCCCATTCACGCACTTCTTCCATCTCTGCTTTCTTTGTATGTAAGTCCTGTCTGAGCGGAATACACACGTTTTCCCTGAACTTCTTGTGAAATATACCTGCTTAGTATCAGATAGGGAGTAGACCCCATAGTGCATTCAGTGAGCAGGAAAAGGCCTCTTTGCCCAGCAACCTCCCTAAAGAGGGACATATGCTCCAACCTGAGTTGGATTTTGAAACCGTTATAATGCATGCTTAAATCAGTACTGTACTGCTGTCCAATTACCAAGGAATGTCGAATAAACTCTAGTCAAGCTTGGGAAGCACCCTTATTGACTTGGACCAACGAGGTGCTTTTTGAATGTGCAGCTCCATGCTGTCCATTTTCTTATGGCTAAAACGAATCTTCAGGCCCTACTGAAGCTTTGCTGCTCCAATGTTTCTTGTGTGGAAGTCGATAGCCAGCCCAAGAAGCCTACTGCACCCACACCAGAGACTGGGAAAATGGGATGAGATGAGAAATTACTCTGACTGGTGAGTGCAACCCCTCCTTGTACCAATGGTTGCTTATTGTATGTGTCACCATTTTGTGGGACACCGCCTCGGCTCTTAGCCATTACTGGTACCTACAAGTCTCCGCCTGGTGAGGCATGAGTATCAGCCCATCACCAGCTTGACTGACCTGGGATCCGAAAGCCTCACTGAATGGGATGTCTGACCATATTTAAATTGGCACAAGGTCAGTACCATACGTCTTGCATGGTAGCTGAAAAGAGAAAGCTCAAAAAGGCCCTGCTTGGTCCTCTTTTGTACTTTTGTGGCCCTTAATTAACTGGCGTAACAAAGGCTCCCACAGCCCCGTGGTACGGGTGGGCCCCTGAGCTCCAGAGGGCCTCCTTGGCGTAGTACCCAGGCCTGAGAGCTCCTGAGTAAGTCCGGAGGGGGGCTCCATGTACTTTGCAGGGGCTCCCTCAAGTTTCGTTAAGCCACTGCCCTAATTATCTTCAAGCATCAGACTGTTAACTACACTACTTCAGTACTGGTATCTTTGCCCCTTGATGTGGATTCATAGTCACAGTGTTAC
This sequence comes from Pleurodeles waltl, assembly GCF_031143425.1. NCBI lineage: Eukaryota > Metazoa > Chordata > Amphibia > Caudata > Salamandridae > Pleurodeles > Pleurodeles waltl. Next base: position 568,887,742 of record NC_090449.1, on the reverse strand, counting down.
TGGGAGTCATGATTTTACCCTTCTCAAATCTTGTTTTACTTCAAGGCAGGCCACGTTATTGATATTTTGTGCTGTTTGTAATTTTTCTTAGTGATCATACCGAACTAGTGCTCGCAAACAGTGGTTTAGAAGTTACCATTTTGACATGAGAATCACAATCCTACCTGTTTCTAATTGCATTACAACCAGTTCTGCATTAATGACCAGTTAATGACGAACAACGTGCATTATGTGTAACAAGAGTGCCATGGGTTGCACCTTAATTTGTGTTATTTTGTTACTATTCTATTTAAGTGACCTTCATTATTTCATTACTATTTTTACTGTATACTGACATTGTGATACTTGTTAAATACAGTTTTAACTCACAGTCGGTTAAATTGTCCAGATATAGGGATAATTTCGCAGTCATGCTCTTTATTTGCTGTTATGATGACCTATGCTGTTGCCTTGCCTTTCGATTCAAGATTTATGGTTGGTTATGTATGGATAATACACCCCGGGAATACTCTTTGATTTTTGGTTTGTACATTAGGTCATGTTTGCATTTGTGGAGCTAACATTATTTATACCATTTTGTCGTTTTAGTGTTACTTGTACCTGTTCTACAGTACTGATCGAAGACTGAAGACTGTTGGACTGTTGACCTTTATTTGCTTTTGCAACCTATACTTGTATGGATTAAGAAACCTATGGCAAATCGTCTTCCACTCTGGTGTAGCTTTTCTTTCTGCACATCAAATATTAATGAGAAAACCTTTAGACAAGCAGCTGGACTGTGGAGTTTGAAAACTCAAAAATGTCTTTTGGTATGAAGTTTTCATAGCCCTCAGTTTCACACAGCTGCATCACCACTACATGTCCACGCCTGAAACCAGAAAAATAATCCAGTCTTTGGAGAAAAAAGGTGACATTTCGTGTTATCTCAACTTCCAAATCGAGGTGACTTGTGATAGATTTTCCTACAGGCTATCCAATGGAGGTTGAACCTAATCTACAAATCACTCATTTTATTACGAGGAACCTAAAGTAAATGGCAATTTAGAAGTTTAATGTTTTTTCTTTCAAAGAAGGGATAAACAAATAGAACATCCAAAGGATATTTTTGTATGTTGCTGCGTCTGAAAACTAATTTGGCGTTAAGTATTTATACTTTTCTACTAAGTGTATACATATTTTTAAAGCAGAAGTGGCTGAGTTGGCTTTTTCTTTATGCTGTTCATAGGTAGGTTAGCATGTGTCCCAGTCGATAGTTTTCAGTTGCTTGGCTCTGTATGTTGCTTGGTTCTGTATGTTGCACAAGTGAGACATCAGGCCATAAATGAACCATCCTTAGGTAAACGGCCCACACATAACTTTTCAATTTGCTTCGAAGTTCACCGAGTCTGATGTGGCCTGACGTTTAAGCAGTCATTGCTACATGCAAGTTTTGCAAGCATCTCAAAGACTTACTCTGCTTGTACCCACAATATTGAACAACTAGCAAGTCCTATTTTTACATTTTACACACAAATTTGTTAAATGTCTTCTACAACCACTCTAATCTGTTTGTCATAAATGTGGGGGTCTGTTAAATATTGTGCAGATTCAGGTTTTGATTTATTCTTACTTTCCTGGAAGCGTTTTTGAGATTAGAAGATTTCAGTTTCCCCTTAGGGGCCCGATGCAGCCCGTATGCCAATTATATGTGTGCTCAAATCGTGAAGTAATTGATTTTTCTCATGCCTTCCTATCTTTTTTATAATAGTATGACCAAATCCTTCTGATAGCCAGGATTTGTGTTTTGTGACTTTTGTTGATTGAGCTCTTGTGTTGCTGATAAACGAGGAACAAACGCTTTTGTAATGCATTGTTTTTTTACGGTCTTCAACTGGTAATAGCATGTACACTAAACATTCTTGTGTTCTGGTGTGACTTGTAATTGGTATATTCTGTTAAATGCCACTGGTCTTACATTTTTAATGTACAAAGTATTTTTTTATATGTACGTGTTACAGTTTCTCTAATAGCCATGGCCAATTGCAGCGGTTCCCTGAAAAAGAACAAAACCACTAGGCTTTATGCTTTGTGGAGCACAACCAATCTGTTTTATTAAGTTTGTTAAGTTTCCCCTAAAGTGCACCTTCAATAGATTTAAGGCCACATGTACGTACCTTTTTTCTTGTCGCAAACAGCCCGATTCCCAGAATTGGGCCATTTGCGACGAGAAAAAAGCATTTTGGTATGTACAGACCCATTTTTGCGATTCGGTAATCAATTTACCGAATCGCAAAAAGGATTTGGAGTCGCAATTAGGAAGGGGCGTTCCCTACCTAATTGCAAGTTGCAGTCCCGATGTATGATTGTTTTGCGACCGCAAATGCGGTCACAAATTGCGACAAACCTCATGGGTATTCATGAGGTGTAGGTCATTTGCGGCCCCATTGCGAATCACAAACATTGACACTATAGTACATCAGGTTTTGCGACTCAGAAATTGCGAGTCACTAAGTCTCGCAATTTGCGACTCACAAAACCTGATCTTCGTACATGTGGCCTTTACACACTTAGAATATTGACAGAGATTGTGGCAGGGTTAACGGTTCTCATAGTAATTTCTTTAATCTTTCAGTATTGATATGGGTGTTGAGAGTATCTTCTTTGCTGCTGTGTTTTATAATTTATATTATTTTACTTGGTCTTCAATGTTGAACACTTAAGGCCTGTTTGAAATGTTTATAAATAGATCCCATGTTTGTAACACCCTTGAGGCAATGTTTTGGATTTGTTGTAATAGTGTATATGGCTGGAGGATTACAATATTCTGTGTGTTCACAGGGTATCCTGATTGGCTTGCTTTGGCTTGCTTAGGTTTTGAAATACTAAACTTACAGTGAAATAGAAATAAAAATTCTGAATGCAAGGCACAGCGGCTGATTATTATTGCCAAGTCCTCTGATGAAGAGATAGATCCATATCCCCATATAGTCAAATCTTTCATGTTGAAACATTCTGTTTATTCTACCTAAATAAAGAATACAAAAGCTTATTTGGGAGATGCTAACATTGAAAGTGAAAAAAACACCTCCTACAAAGATAGCCCGTCAGCACATTGGTTTTTCTACTTCTGACATGGGTGCTGAAAAAGTGCTGTTTGAATCTGCAGCCACGAAAACCTTTTCTAATACTGAGAACGATTGAAGTGACTATAAGATTTTATACCTGTATTAAAGGATTTTAGACACAAAAGACTGTTTTTATTCAGGTGCAGTAAAAGAGCTGCTATTTAATTTAGAATTCTGTTCCAAAAGCAATAAGCATAGTTCTTTCGTTTTCAGACTCTGTAGACTAATTTTACAATATTAAGGATTCTGTGCCTTTTTGTGTAAGGTTTTCTTGATATGACACTGGTAAACCAGCAAAGCACAGCATCTGATAAATAGAGCACCTAGCTCATATACTTACATTGTGATGGGACCATCTCTTTAAGAGTCCTTTATTGAATCTGAGAATAGATGAACGTCAGTTACTGCTAGCCTGAACTGTATGTCTGTGTTTTGGGAGAACTATATATTGGAGCACTTGGGAAGACAAATCTGCATAACAAACAGATTGATTTAGGAGGGAATAAATTCATGCTACTATTTGTTACAGGTTTGAAGAGATTTTCGGAAAAGAAGGCAATCTATTGCATGTTTCTCAGATAAGTTTGCAGCTGCCCCTTGGACATACTATACATTTTGCACATTTGGCAGCTAGGCAAAGTCCAGGCATTGCTGACTAGATATTTCAAGATTTTATTTAGAATTTCTTAACAAAGTGTCATACTGCAACCTCTCTTAAAGGCAGGAGGTGAGTGGACTCTTGGCAAGTTGAAGGCTGTAAGAATGATCGCTAACAAAATGGAAGAGCCCTCAGGAGACAATGGTTTGGTATAGGTTAGTCTTTGTTTCAATCCAAATGACCGTAGAGTCTACAAAGGAAAGGATATAAAAGACAGAGATGAGCAGCAAGTTATTTGGAAAAAAGTTGGGCGCGATCATTCGCCATCACAAGCCAACTTTTTTAATTCATTTTCATTTTGACTAAGTATATTGTAAATCTGCGTGCAGTACCCACATAATAGGAAGGATATCTGATAATGCATTCCAATTTGTAAGAGAGTAGACAGGAGAATGCTCAAAACTATCAGATATAGCAGCACCTTCAGATCCATTCACAAACTCCAGTTATTTACCATACCCCCAAATGTTATTAAATAATATTTGCTTATACTACATGTAGAATGACTCAGATGAGCTGCCCCCACCACGGCCCCTGCCACTTAGCCTTGAAGTACAAAAGAGTTTACTTCTTGTAGTTTCCAGTGTGAACAGACAGATAGTTATCTTCAGTGTAAGCTAGACATGAGGTAGTAAAAAGCCTTTATCAAAAGAGATAATCAAAGCGCTGGACCTACAGGTATTGGTCCTGTAATTTAAAAAATACAATTTTGTCTTTTACACATTTCTACGCACCAACGAGGGCTTTATAATATACCTGATATAGGTGGTAAGACACCATTGTTTTATATTTGTAAGCAGTTAATTTAAGCTTATAATCATGTTTCTAGAATGTTTAAAATGGTCCTAGGTTCTGTATAAGCTCACCTTAATTGGAACTGAATACAAATAGATGTATGCTTACTAGAGCTGAATGTTTAATGTGGGTCATTTCCTTTCAAAGATGCCTGTACATTTATGCAACGTTTCCCATTTATCTTTTGTACAGTCTATGTTTTTTTTCATGTGAGAGAAGTCTTAATCCTGGATGCAGCTCATAGATGCTAGGCATGCTTTGGAGGCCATTTACACATGAATGTAGAGACATCCATTATCTGCTAAAGTTGTTGATTCCTTGCATATTCTTTGATCAAAAGACCTGTCTGCGAATGTGACCTTTAAAGGATTTAGGCTCTGCTCATGCTTCCTTGGACATTTGTATCACTCTGTTCTGTTGGGCATCTCGTTTCCGGTAAGGAACTTGAAAAAAATACAAGATAAAAGTGTGTTTCTTTACGCTGTCCCTTTAGTGAATCTTGAGGATGGATAGTCACATTAGGCATTTCTTGTAGTCTGTGCTGTAAGGCTGTGTCAAAACATTGGCTAACTCAGTTGCTTTGTCAGTCTTAAAAACGAGTTTAGGTAGACGTTAATTTCTTAGTTCTACCTTCTCTTTAGATGTTGACTGCCCCACACTCCATTTTCAATGTTTGAATCTATAGCGGATACCAAGCTGAAGAAGGAAAAACTACTTTCCTGTAACAACCTGTTATTTGGCGTGGGTATCTTACGTAGAATCACTGATGAATCTCAGAGTCCCCTTTCAGGGTGAGGCCTAAGTTTATCCTAATATTATATAGGTTTAACTTGACAGCCCAGTTCCCTGCATGAACTTTTGCTAAAATATTCCTTAAAGCGTACATATTTGGCTCCACACAGAGGAGTATGTGTCTCTCACCTCATGCTATTGGCTGTTTAATGTGTTAATCAACATCCTATTGGGTGCTTGCCTTGCAAAGCGTTACAGGCTATTTTACATCTCAAAAATACACCTAATCATCACACATTAAATTATTTATCTCATGCTTTGCACATAGCAATTTTTTTGTTTTGTGTTTTTTTACTTATGAAGTCTTTTTAAGTCTTCTAATCAGGAACTGTGTACGGATTGCACATATATGCACACATATATACTTACAGACATACACACAGGCATAAGGGCATACAATCTACCTGCTTTAAAAAAGCAAACACTGGCAAAGCCATTAGGTCCTGTTTTAATATGGTAACACATGGAGACATCGAGTGCACAAATACAGCATGTATGTATTAGCACATTAAATCCAGACCTATAAGCTTTGCCAGTGCTTGTTTATATGGCGACTTTGATCGAAGCTGAAGTCTGGAGGTTATAAAATGTTTCATTCATGTGAGGTGGAAAGAAAATATTTAATATTATTTGGGTCATATGCTAGCATAAATGTCCCTTGTTTAAAATCCCTGGGGTCATTAGTTTGTAGACTGAGCTGTGTAAATCCATCATGGTAAACTTACAGAGAATGCCTTTGCTTCGTGCTCTGATTGCAGGTGTCAGTGACTTTACACTATGGAGAAAGTGCAACGATTTAGTTGAATGTAAGGGTATGTACACTACGATTGGAGTTTCTCTAGTAAGATATCGCAAATTGGACTCTCCAGGCATTGAGTAAGGCTCTTCTTTTTGCTATTATTTATGGTATGGTGTTCTGCTTGTATATGTGGAGACCTTTGAACCTACATTTGAAGTAGAAAATGCTGCATCTGCGAATTCACCTGGGAACCAAAACCAAATTTTCCTTCCCAATATTACAAAACCATTATTGCTTGAAATACTCCAAACTGTATAGGTTTTGTTTGTATATTCATCTCTGTGTTTTGTTGTTATATGTTAATAATTGGCCCGATATATTTTAATTTTATAATGATAATATAAAGTGTGATTTGTTTTTTATATTTTCTGAAAATCATCCACCAAGTGGTATCCTTGTTATTGCCCTCAAAAAGACTAAAAGCTTTAGGAATCAACTGAGAAGCCTGATTCTTCAATAAGTTGTACATTCCAAAGCTATCAATAGGTATAAATTACAGAACCCGATTTGTGAATTCAGTATCTTTGGTTATTGGCTCTGCAGATGGAACTTTGTGAATTAGAAAACCTTCTCAAAAATGTTATCTATTCTTTTGCACACACATATTTCCTACAAATACAAATAAAAGTTGGGCTCAGTTGGCAAAATGGGTGGAAACATTCACACAGACCTTTGTAATTACTGGGGACATATGCAGGTGGGTGATAAGAGTTCCTCCAGAAAAAATATATTGTTGGTCAAGGGAAAAACGTTACATGGTCAAATGCACATGTACACTTGTTAAACTGAAGAAAAGTCCTAGATCTTTAGTGAAAAGATAGAGTGATTATATTTGATTTTTTTTTTTATAAACGTTTTGAGAATCAACCCATTCGATTTAAACTCTGGCCTTTTCCAAACAAATAGCAGCCACTGCTGTGTTTTTTAATTGAACTTATGATATTACTCTACACTATGTTACCAATTTTTTTTTTTTTAAATGGGGATTTATTTTCAAAATAACAATGTACTTCTACATTTACATGTTCTTCTCATTTAATACTCCAGTAGTTAACTAACTAATCAAAAGATCGGTTTTGTTGCTGATAGTTTACTTCAGACTAGTGGTAGGTGAAAATGTCTGCTCCTCTGGTGGAGTTCGCAAAGTTTTGACAACTCCTTGTTACGCATTTAACGCAGAGTTCCAGACAAATTCTGCAGTCTGCTGCATGGCAGAGTTTTTTCTTGCACGAGACTCGCTATCAGTAAGTTGGCGAGAGAGAATTGGCATCCCCTAACGTGTTTTTCAGGCGCTAGGAGCGCATCTGGTGAGATTTTCCAAACACGAGTGGTTTGCGTTGGAAAAACTGCAGCTCGAGTAGAAAATCTACTTGAGCGGCCCAGCAGCAGTGCCTTTGGGTGCTTCACTGTGCCGGTCGAGCTGATTTTGCTGCACGGAACAAGCTCCTGGCACTAAATATCAGCGTGGACAGCGTAGTATACCGTTTTCTAACTGCTCATCAAACTCCGCAGAATTGCGCTAAGTTTTTAATGTAACACCGCAGAATTCTGCAAAGTGAAATTCTGCGAGTTCTGCCGACACCCAGTTCAGACCTTCAGTTATGTTTCCGCAATAGGAAAGCTGTTAGTTGCACCTTTAAAAAAAAAAAAAAAAAACACTTGTTAACCAGATATATAGTCACAGCCTTGTTAGAACAACGTATTTCTGTCACAATGGGCCCCCCTAATTACAAGTTGGGTGAAGCAGTATCTCTGTGTGGGATACCCGTCCACTTGATGATGACTGCTGCAGTGTTAATATTCCAGAATATCCAGGTGTGAGAACCAACTGAAAAATCCAGGCAGCCAAATTGTATGAGCAGTCAGGCTAAGCACCTGCCCAGCCCTCTTCTGTGGCACTGGAGGTGCATGTAATGCTTCACCCACCCACCCACGTCCTCCCGTGTTCCTTCTCTCTCCCTCTCCCACACTAGCACCATGGAATATGGAAACCTGGGAAGATTTTTTCCTGGAAAAACCAGGTCCATGTGGTTATTCACCATTCCGTAGGAAGGAACATGGAGTTCCATGGTTCTGGCAGGGTGTCACCATTTGGTTCTGGTGTTTACCAGTGCAGCGTTTCCACAGTACAGTGCAGCTTGTAATTGGGCCCTTTAAGACATGTGAAGGGGTGTCCCAACCCTCATGATTTCAATATTTATAGGGAGCAGAAACACCTATTTAAAACCTAAAGGGTCTCCGCACACATTTTCCTCCTCCTGAAAATGCGCATGGAACAGGGCTTCCACGGAAATTAGCAAAATTGGACCTGTTAAATCCAGGTCTGCCATTTCCTGTAATTGTGGCCCAAAAATGCAAAATGGCTGGTAATTGGGTTAGAGATAGTAACCAGAATTGATTTATCTGCTCCCGGTATCTCCACTTCCATTTACCAGGCAACTTCTAATGGGCCCCTATGTTTGTCACTTGTCCTGTAGACTAATCGCATAAGAACAATTTCTACTAAATACCTAAGCATATTTGTTGACCTATTACTTTCTTTAATACTGGGTTGAATCTTGATAGTTTTTGAATGGTGCTTATGCAGTTTCAGAAGATTGATGATAAGTGCCCTTTGAACATCCTTTTGCAATGATGTTCAGGGACCATAGTGGTTCTGTTTCCTAGGTGCATTCTAGTCTTGGCATTGCAATGCATAATCTTAAGGCTACACAATGTGACAGTCAAGTTTACATATAACGGTATCAAAGTGTCTCGTTGAAGCCACTTTTTACCCCCAAAATGATGCTTTATTAAAGGATGATTGACATCTTTACAAAATCATGTTTTTGCTTTTCAACGTTTATGGCTTAATGTATGTAATTTGAACATAATGCAAGCATATAAGATGTACATATGTGAAAATACGGTGGAAAAATAAAAATACTTTTATTATACAACGGCTGTTCGTAATTTTTCACTGTTTCACTGATACTTTTCTCTCGTAAGCTAACATATGATAGAAATCAGCAAAAACTAACTCCAGTGTTAGTGGGACTTCTGAGCTATTCTAGTTCTTACTACATTTTTCAAGGCGAAGCCTGTGTCTTTTAGTATGTCAACTGACACTTGAAAGTCAGAGAGGAAAAAAAGCTGTGAACTTTTTTCACTACTTTTAAATACACATTAGGCTATGTCGAAAAAGTAGTAAAATTAATCCCAAGAAATTGGTGGGAATGTCTGTGGCTGCTTGGCCTCAGAAAAACTGTGCAGCATCCCTGGCCACATTCCCTCTCGGTGCGACCCCAGTAAACATCTGGGTGTCATCTTCAATACCGACCTTACTGTAGCCACTCCAGTAGCCGCCTGCTGATGTTTTGCAAAAAATTCTAGGCAAATTGCACGTGCACAATTAGTTGATGGGTAGATACTGCTCAATTTGGGTGTTTGCAGCTGAAACAGAACTAACACCAAGGTTGTCATTTGGGGTTCCCTCTCTTTGTGTTTCTGAATTGCATGTACACTGCTATTGCGTATAGGCAGACCTAAGAAAATGGCAGTTTGAATTCTTTGCCATCTAGCACCTGCTCTTCGGGTACTACGTTGGCTTCCTTGACCATGCTGTTTTCATTTCAAGTCCGGGGGCCTCTTCAGAAACGCATTTTGAGCTACATTTTGTAGTACCACTGTGGTACTTCTGAAATACTACAAAATGTTATTCATATATTTAATGTGTGGGGGTATATGTTTCCTCCTCTATCTTTTCTGTGCAGAGATATTCTCTCCAACTTTGGAAATCTCCGGACACATATATTTACATTTTAATACATGGAATGGTTGACAAGTGTGAATGTTACGTCATTGTGGGTACACTGTTCATTATTTCTGCAGCATTATCACTAGCCAAAAGTAGAAATCTTGGAGCAAAATGTAATAGTAAATTACACATCTATATTTACTCATGTTTAAATTTACCTTTGTGAATATCTCCCCCTGTGTCTTTTTATACCTAATGACTTCAATTTCTGACGTGAGTGGTCATTCATTATGTCCCTTTGGGCGCAGGGTATTCCTAAAATTGTAAACGCAAAATATTACCTAAACAGCACGCATACAGGTGGATGAATCAGAGATAGTGTTAAACTTCAGTTTCATCATGGAGTGTGTTCCCGAGAAAAGGCACCTTAGCACATCAAAAATACAGTCAGTTTAAGAAAGACAGACTCAAGAAGTGAGTTCTATAGCGGAATAGAAATGTTAACAGATTTATTACTAAAATTCAGAAGGTGTGGTACAGAATTGGTAAAAGTAAATGCATAAAATCATCGACATACAGGCTGTCACCAAATAGAGCATTACAGAAGAGCGGGCAAAATCAGAAATTATTCGAAGTCCCAAACGAGCAGCAAATCCATGAGAAATCCAGTGGCGTAACGAAACTTGAGGTGGCCCCCCTGCAAAGTACATGGAGGGGCCCCCTCCTCACACTTTCAGGAGAGCTCAAGCCAGGGTACTGTGCTGAGGGGGCACACTGGAGTTCGGGGGGGTACCGCACCGCTGGGGCCTTTGCTACACCACTGGAGAAATCAGGCAGCATCTCTAATAGTATTGAAAGATTCGAGAATGCCTTCTGGCTCACCCCCAAAATTGAGCGTTTATATACAATTTTGTTGTATAGAAAAGCATTAAAACAGCACAAGCATCAGGGTGTGATCAAAAGAATATTATTTCCAGGAGATTAGAGCACAACTCTATAATACCTTAAATTGTTTAAGCACTACCACACTACATGAATATTGATTCTGCCCATTCTGAGCTAATGTCATCCGGAGATGGGAGGACAAACTAGTTACATGAGCTACAGCAAACTATTATGAAGGAATGGTGTACTGTGAGCTAGCGGAAGTGCCTTCGGAAAATAAATATTTTTGTGACCATGCTGGAAAGATTTCTTCAAGAACAGCAAGAGCAACATCAATTATAATGAACAAACATGACTCAGCTTAACTGCATGCTGCAGAAATAATGAACAGTGTACCCACAATGACGTGACATTTACACTTGTCAACTATTCCATGTGTGCACATGGCAAAGAAACCTATACCTGTGATGTTGTACTATTGTTTATGTGAGTCATTACGTGTAAGTGTGCGATTGGATTGGGTGGTTGGGTGGAGGGAATTGAACTGGGTGATGTGGTTGTCAGATTGTGTGCCACTTGCATATGGGTCTAATGTTATTGTGTATGTTTGGTTTGTGTTGTGTTGCTGTGTGTAACATTCAGGTGAGTGTTGTGTAGTGGTCGTCGTTGTGATGTGTGTAGTTGTGATTTTGTGAGTGTTTGTAGATGTTTGTGTAGTTGTGTTGGTTGTTGTGGTTGTGTCGTGTGTGGGTATAGTGTCAATAATGTGTGTATGTTGTGTCATGGATGTATGGCAATGTGTGTTTTCAGCATGTATGTGTTATGTTGTGGTGGAATGGCAATAGTGTGTATGGGGTGTGTTATGTAGTGCAGGTGGACACATGGCTAATGTACTGTGTGTATGTGTGACTTACCTCTCTTTCCATAGCCACTGCCATTATATGATGTCCATTGGGTCCTGTGACGGCCTCCCTCTGTCAGCAATCCCCTGCCAGTACACTGCCTGCAGGACTATAGCAGCTAAATATGGTCAGCGGGTACCTGCCAGCTTAACAGCTCAGAAGACGGCTCAGCCTGAATACTTCAATACGGAGGTTGAAACACTGTCTACTTGACGACATACCTGGGTCAGCCACTGCGGCGGATTGGCGGTAAGACCGCCAAGATCTAAATCTGGCCCTAAGTGTATTCTGTGAGTGACTGAGAGACATTGAGATAACTATTGCACCCAAAAAATCTGATGCCCCCAGATTTGGTATTTATAGGGTCAACAATTGCCTCCCAATGCGAGAAAAGACTTTCAAAATGAGGCATTAACATGCAGATTCTGGTGCTGACCACATTAAAATCTGCATGTACCAGTGTTTACAGAACATTTTCCTTCTGTATGTATTGGCATGTTTAATCTGCCAATATTTACCTGGCTAAAATTGTGGGTGCTGACTTTATAACACTCTAATTATCGGCTGTAGTAAACTCCACACAACATATAATTGTAATCCCCACACAAGGTGTGGTTTGCATAGGGGGTTGTAACCAGAGCCATAATATCCTCTATTCATTTGACAACTATTGTTTTTTTCAGCATTTTAGCCCCAGCACTGCATAATGTAAGGCTTTATCTTGAGTCCACCACCTTAGTTGAGCTTCACTTAGCGCCATCCCCTCTAGCTACTAATTCCACATGAAAAACACGTGGGCTAACCTGTCATTGGTTCATATTGCAATTCATGTGGCCCCCATTTTTAAACAAGTTATATATTCACTTCTGTATGACACACTAAATGTATTAGTGGTATGAAATGGAGAAGGCCTCCCATGGTGATGGTTGAGCCGTGACAGGTCTGTCTTTCTATGCAGTGCTAAACCCCATCAAACACCATCACTAAATCAGACAGAACCATAGAAACCAATAGACTTCCAAATTAACGTTAAAGCAACTTACGTATGCATTTACTAATCAATCAGAAATCAATGAAACACAGACGTATATCTTTCACGCTCTAGTGGCACTGCAAAATATAATTCCTGCTATTTCGGGCCATTCAAACTCCAAGGCCTTAAAATCATTTTACAACATTCTGTAGAAGTTGAATAGGAGTTACATATGCACCTTGTTTTCTGTAACTTCTGAAGAGGTAGGTCTCATCTACTGCTCTCTCATTGTTTGTCGACTGTGTGATTTTCAGTCTTCTTGTCTTCACACACTGCCATTTAATTTATTTAATTCTAATTGAGAAGGCCATTTTTATCGTTTGCAGAATGGCAAAGGTAGTAACACACCAACAAAAAAGAGTGACCTCTGTATGAGGTTGGTAACATTGGCACAGCTAGTACCTATTTGGATTTCTTTCGTTGTTTTCTGTTCATTAGTACAAGGACAATTAACCTTTGGTTATAGTAGGACTCCTTTGCATTCCACAAGCCCAAAACGCCGAGATTTCCCAGTTTTTGTTTAAAAAGTGTTTCTACTAATGTAAGTTGAAGGGAAGCTTAAAAATTAAAGATTAGGTGGATCCAAAGCTCATTTTGACTTTGCTGGCTCCCAACCTGGTCAGCATGCTTAAAATGTAATATTTCAGGGCTTCTCTGCCACCTGGCGCCATGCTCTGCTTCTCTTCCTTTCTACTTTCCCTACTCCTCTAGGGTAATGGAGCCTGCTATTCTGTTCCAGGTTTCCGCATATGAAAGAGGATCCCCGATGGAGAAGAAAAAGATGTGCGTAATACAAGTTCTTCATCATGGGAATCTTTGAACTACTCACTTTTGCTCTCCATCAGAACAACTAGAAGAGAAGTGAATTGTTGGTTTTAGATCTTTGACTATTAAGCACATCGTTAAGATACAATGTATTCTCTTATCATACAAGAGCAGTTTAGAGCTTCTCAGTGTTAGATAGACATTTTGATGCAGAATATCAATAACCTTTAGTGTGCGACAAGTTATTTCTGATGGATACTTCTAATCACAGATTTCTCACCTTTAGAGGCATCTGAATGAATCCGATTTTCAACAGCAGTTGTTCCCGTGCACTAACAGCGGTGCCATTGGTCTCTGCACCAGCCTTGCCCCACCCGGAAGTGACAGTATGGAGCCACCTACATTTGGCACCTCTGTGCACTGATGTCAGTTCCCTTATTTACACCCAGTTCAACCCAGGATTGGAGTGCTGCTTCTAACTTTGTTGGTTGTTTGTTAGTCCCAGATCAGTACAATATTACTGGGACCTCTGTGTTGGTAACCACTCAATGTATTGCGACAAATGCACCCATACACGTATAGGAGTTGTAGAAAAACCCTGCATCATTTCACGCTTGAGATAGTAATTCCGATCCAAGTTGCAGAGTGGTTCTAGCTCCAGATCACAGACCTACTCCCTCATCAAGTCCTAATCTCATTCCAAGCTTTCAGGTAAGTCCAAGTCACATCATAAGCGCAAGAAAGCCCAGCAGTCCTAATTAGAAGCTTTCTTCTGGGCACATGGTGTTGGGTGGGCCTGCAGGTTGCAGCAAGGCCTCATACCTCCTGGAATGGATGAGCCTGTGATTCAGTGGCTTGTCCCTCCCTGGGTTGAGGTGGAGATGCATTCCTCTTCTGGTCTAAGTTAATGGGAGTTGAATTATCAAGGTGTCTTAGTGCTGCAGCGGCCGCTTGGTTGCTTGGTATTGATGGACAGCAACTCTGCAGCTGCCCAGTCACTTGGAAACAAAGTAGCAAGTGCCTCAAAGCAGCAGCTCCACTTTTAGCATTGTAGTTCACACAGGCACATACTGGACAAGTGCCATATGCTTACACAGTTCTCTTCTTCGGCGGCACAGCCCAAGTTAGGACAAGTGCCACAACTGTGAAGGCAAAGTCAGTTCAGGCACACCTTGCTACTACCATGATTTAGCAATAGTTTCTACTTGAGGCAAGTGCTATGGCTGCAACAGCAAAGTCGACATGGCATTTCACTCAGGCATGCTTCAGTAATGAATCCTCCACTTTGGCGATAGTGATTGGCTATGAGCTTGGGACATGCCAGTCATGGTTCAATGAGTCTCTGTCTGACAGACTGAGAGCAGCAGGATCAAATGCCGTTGGCCACACCAGTGGTCTGCTCCTCCTGCAGTTTTGGTACACTCGTTCCCTCTCTCCTAGGCAGAATCCTCCAGCGTTCCTGGACCAGGAACAGCTATTCTTTTAAGTCAAATTACAGGTGATAACACTCATCTCTGGGTAGCTGACCACTAGCTAGACACAAGCCCCTTTTGCACATTAGTTCTACTACTACTCTATGAAATATTCATTCTTTGTTGAAGAGACCTTGGATCTGGAATGAATGGGTCAAAAACTTCCACTCTTATGCTTTCTGTACTTTGAGAACTGGCTTGGTTTGGTTCTTTTTTCATGTGTCCTTCTAAGGTTGTCTTTCACAGTTTTTGTTTAGAGTGATGCTCCTTACATTTGGGTTGTCTCCAAGTTTCGAGCTCCCTCAACAGAGGCATAACTAGGTATGAGCATTTTACATCTGGCTGTCACAGCTACACCAGCCAGTGATCTGAACGAGAAAGAGAAACAAAAGGCTGACTTCTTTCTAAACGACTCTTCACACTTGGATCACAGGAACTGCAGCCCCACCCTTCACTCCTACCATCCACCAAATGGTATTATTTGGACATATTTTTATTAAAAAACACTTTTCAACAAAAGGACCTCATTGAATTTCTAAGGGGAGTTTTTCTCTTTCCTGACTTCAATGTCTAGGTCCACACCTTTCAGTATCAGGAATGTTGGCAATACACTTCCAATGTCTAGGAAAATAACCTTACCTCCATTGTGTGCACATGAAGAGGCCTGAGTCTTCCACAGTGGAACCGACAGGCTCCTTCACTCTGGCCACACCCATAAATACATGTGTGCTTGGAATATCAGCAAAGGAATCTGGTTTGCCTATGGTAGCAGAACTTTACAGGAGTTGGACATAGATCAAAAGATATGGAGCCCTTGTTCCACTGGGGACCACAGACCCTTGATCTCCTCTTCTCACAGTGACCCCTCCAAACGAAAAAAGATGCATCCGTCACCACTGAGATCTCTGGATTGAATAGAGGGAGCGGCCTGCCACATACACATTTGTCTTCACTTGTCAGCATTGAAAATTCTGTACTGTCTCCTTTGAGATGGAGGTGTTGTTTGACAGACAATTGCAGTGCTATGCCCCTTTGAAACAGGTTCCATTGCAAAGGCTCCATGTCCCAGAAAGTTCAAGCGACCCGAGGATACATGATCAGTAGTCGAACCAACCTCACAGAGACACACAATTGAGCCTGAAACAGTCGGGATTGTACCCTGAATGTCCTGGGCTTTTTGAGGGGTGGGAAGACTTTAACACCACTGTGTCCAAGGTAGAACCTATAAAGGGAGTCCTCTGTGTAGGTGTCAATGGGACTTCGGTTTACTGATGCAAAACACCAGTGCTACATGTGGCTATCCTGCCATGAGAAGCTGTTTGTCAAGGTAGGGGATATTATGTATCCCCAACCTGCAAAGGTATACTGCAGCTACCACCATTGCCTTCTTATACACCTGTGGGGCGTAGATGAGTCTGAAGAGTAGAATGAAATTATTTTAATTTTCCAATCGCACCACAAACTGAAGGTAGTGTCCGTGGTAAAACATGATGGGTAAATAAAAGTATGGGTCCTATAAGTTCACCAACGCCACTTGATCCCTTAATTCTAGGGCAGAAAGAACTTGAGGCAGAGGGCGTATTTTGAATTTTTCCATCAGACACTTAAGTGGTGAAGACCAAAAAAAACAAGCTCTCCATCATTCTTAGGCACCGGGAAGTAGTGGGAGAAACACCCCTCACTCTTTTCCGTTTCTGGTACCGTCCCAATGGTTTCTTTGGCCAACAGAAATTTTACTTCTGCAAAAGCATGTCAGCACAACAAGCTGACAGTTGAGTGGGAACTGGAGGGATACAAAGGGTGGGGAGCTGATAGGAATGGCAGGGAATATCCTTTTTGAACAATTTTTATCATACACAAATCTGAAATGATGGATACCCTGCCAGGTAGGAACTACCCCCTACTGGCGATTCATGGTCCTCCAAACAAAATCTAAATATCTTTGTAGCTGTTGCGGTGTAAGAGGATGAGGTGACAGATTGCTGCCCTTTGTGGTGTCTGCAACCCCAGTCACAACTGTGTTCTGTGGAGCAGAGAACATTCTTGGATTGCTGCCAAACTGGTTGCAAATGCAGCTTTTATCAATTGTCTAGACCACCTGATTAGCCTCTGAACCTTCTGTATGGATGGATAAATTCTCAGGCCAGTGAAATCAAACCTAGGGAAGGGGCTGTATCAGAGCTACCTTTAAAGCATCCTTTCATCACGTTGGCTTTTTCTACAAGGAGTCTAGATCGATTGATGGGCATGTCCATTAAGAATGTCTGAATGTCTCCAGAAAATCCATTAGGTCGCTTCCAGGCATTGATGCCTTATTATGACATTGGTACCAGTCTCATGGCCTACACACTTTTTTGTATCAGTGCCGGCCCTCAACACATATTTGACAGCGTCCTGGTTTTGTGCAGAATTGTTTTGGAAAAGACTGTCCAGAATTTGTCAAGTACAGCTGGCAACACCTCGCAAAGCATGTCTTAAAGAGCATGCATATTACGGCTCAGTAGACTGCCCACATTTACTGACTTCAGGGCCAGCCGGGTGAAGGAAAATATTTTGCAATCAAATATGTCACTGCACTTCGATTCCTTATCTTGTGGCACAGGTAGCAAACGTTACTAGGTTGATTTTGCTCATGGACACTTGGAACACTAAGCTTTCTTGAGTTAGATGTTGGGTGAGAAAGGCCGAGGCATCAGGGGCTGTCCATGTCTTCTAGCCAATGGCTGATTACTGGGGTAGCAGAGTATAGCTTTATCTAAGCACCCATTAGACATCTGTTATGGCCGCCTCATTGAAAGGTAGCAAGGTCTCTGATGTGACAGGTACAGACTGTTAACTTTCCATCAACAAGTTTGTCTTTTGTTTCAACCATAGGTAGTTGTAAATTAAGTACTTCAGCTGCCTTGTGGATACCCACCACAAAAGAGATACTTTCCTCTGTGGTTGGGCCTTGTGGATATTCTAATTCGGTCTGAGAAGCAGTGTCTAACGCACTATCATTCTGAAAGTCGATGTACAATCAAACATCGGTGTTGGAATGGGTATATTCTCAGCATAGTAAACATTCATGTCCCTGCGCTGAGTGCCCAACTGCGAGTATTCAGTACCTGATTTTTGGTCACAGCTTCACAAACATCTGACATGTGTGTGAATGCCTAAGCCTGTCCCTTAATGTGAAGCAGTTCTGGAACTGATGGGGGACACCAAGCACACGCTCTGTAGTGACAGATGACTACTGTTGTGCATGCAGTGCTATGGTGGAAGCATACTGTGTTTTTAGTTTTCCTAGTTTATCAGTGCTTCTGGCTTACTCTGAAAGACTTTGGCCCCTCCATCATGGTTGGGACTGTGTAGGTCCAGACAACTGCTGTATGGTGCTGCAAAAATCAATCTTGCATGGGGTTTTGGCTCTTGTGTCAGGAGGCACTGTGTCTGTGAACTGGCTGTGCTGTCAGGAGATCTCCCAGGTACCCAATGACCAGGTGAGGTCTCTAAGCCAGTTCAGCAGAAGTCATCTGATGGACCACAAATGACGCCTTCATCCTGGGGTGGCTTAGGACATCTTCAACCAGTGGGGCTGTGCCCTGCCTGGACGTGAACATGCAGTGTTGACATTACTGTGCACTGGAGTTCCTGGCAAGTGGGTCCCTCTGGGACGCACTCTGCCTGTGGTGGAGTGTAGGACTTCTGTGCACATTTCCACTGTTCTTCAGCTGCGAGTTCTTTGGAGCCAAGTCATTTGGAAAGCTTCAGATCGGGCAAGGAAAGTATGGGTTACCAACCTCTGGAGCCTGAGCATTTGCCTTCTGCTCTGTTTGCCTCTCAGAGAACAACTCCTCTCTCTGCAACAGGACAGGGTCCTGCATCTGAAACTCAACAATGTACACCTCCATGCGTGTAAACTAAGTATCAACAACTGAGCACTTTTGGCTGACCTGCTAAAATCGCGGATGTAATTCTTGTGGATAGATGCCCTTTGACTAAATTAATCTATTTGGGATGTTCACAGAAATTTGTGGTGTGGTAAGGGACCATCAGCTTGATCACTTACAGGCCAAATTATCAGATATTCTGTTGTTTGTCTAATCCTTGACCCTGCAATGCTTTGTAGTGGACACAGCTAAGGTTAATTTGTTGGCGCTCTTGGCCTTTTCTTGTTTGCGTGACAGACCTTTATACAAGTCACCAGTTGTGATGATGTTCCTAAAATGTTTGTCGGACACGTTTCCTCTAAGGCCCTACATTGTGCTTCAATGTAACTTTACCATTGTCCTGATGTTTCTCATATACTTGCTACTTAAGCCCCTTCGTAGTTTCTTTCTGCAGCTCCTTACCATCAAGGTGTTTTTAGGGTCGAGCCTGCGTCGCATGCGCTCGCGCATGTGTATCGCTAGCGAGACGCTTTAGGAATTAGAAAAGGGCTCGGAGCCCTATCCACGTCACGTCAGTGTCTTTCATTGGTTCGTGGGCTTGCCTGTTAGAATCTGCTTGCTTTCATTAGTGGAAGGCACGCATACGTCATGCCTTTTCCGGTGGTTAGCCCTCCTTGAGCGCAGCGACCAAGTACAGAAAACATGCGATGCTCGCTGTTTCTCGTCAGGTTTGTGGACTACTTTTTCTCTATTTTCGCAGCGTGATCTCGCTTGGCAGAAGTCGAGCGCTTTGCATAATATCGACCCTGTTACACAGTTGATTGCACTTTTGCCGGTTACGTACATAATTTCACTTTTGCTGATATTTTTCATTACAAGTGAACTGTAGGAGCGCAATCGCGCTGTTTTTTTCTTTTAACGTGGCAAGAAAAATCCGGTTGGGAGTTTACAACTGGTAATAGCTGTAACTCGGACAAATGCGAGACCCTAGTGCATTGCAAATGCTTGTTTGACATTGCAGTCCCTTTTGTATCTCATGTCAGCGAACTATAGTTGTTGTCAGTGCTACCTCCATACATCACTTCCTTTTCCTTCCCTGACAAATTGGAGCTGAGAACCTGGGTTTCCTTTTAAGATTGTATTGCCATTCTACATGGGTCAAGCAAGCGCTCGTTCTTCCTTTTTCTTTCCTTTGCTACTTCAAAAGAGGAGAGAAGGTTCCACCACCTTGATCACCTTGATCGAGGAGAGCCCTCCGTTGCTACATACAGCACACGAAGAAATACAGTGTAAACTTGCTGGTGCTAAGAATAGGGCAGTGCAGAATCGGACCCTTTCTACGTGGATTGTATTATGCATAATGACGTTTTGCCGTGGTCAAGAATGAACCCCCAGAGACTAACGCCCTTGTTCTGCTAAACTTACAAGTACCTCAGTGGTGTTGGGGAGTGGTGTTTCTTACGTACACATCTGCCAGGCTGTCCATAGGCGCCCATGTATACACTCACCAAGCACTACTACCTAGACAGTCAAGTCCGCATAAAGGGCCATTTTACCTGCTTGTCCCTGCAGGACTTTTTGGCTTGAGCTTTTTGGGACGTACTGCTTGGGTGAGGAATCTGCAGACAGATGTATCAAAAGGACAAGTTATTTACTTCTAGTGATACTCCTTCTAGTGGATAATTTACCTTACCACATGTTTTTCAGTGGCTCACTATTGTCTCCTATTCTGTCATTATTGAGTCACGCTGTAGAGTGAAGGGAGTACAAAAGAAAACTGACAGAAGCATGCTGATGTAGTGCTTGCATGTGGCATGCCTTGTTACTTCCGTGGCTGCACGAGGCCGATGCGGAGTCCGACAGCACCACCTGCTGGTACATGGGAGTAATTGCTGTTAAAAACGGAATCCTGTCTGGCACCTGGGATTATTTTAAATTTGAGCAATCGGTGGTTTGACAGACTAGCCACCAGAAAGAGTGTTACTGGAGCTTCTTTTAGGCATGCTATTGCATACATAGGCCTCCGTTATGGAGGAGTTGCTAAGTTAGAATGTTCTCCTCCATGGCATAAGAAAGTTCCTCTTCAATGTCCATAGGTACTATATGTGCAGTTAAATAAAAGCAGTCCTATTTCTCTGAACACCAATTTTCAACTAAACAGAAGTTCGGACTTGGGCATCCGCAGCCCTAACTTCATGTTTCAAACTAAATTGGAATATTCTTGACCATCAATGAGATAGACAGGCAAGACAAGAAGATACTATGAAGGGAAAGTACTTCAATACTTTATTGTAAAATATCTAATTGCACAAATAAACAACACGTGTTTTTTTACATTGTTTTGCCAGCGATACTAAGCTCCACGTACAGAGACAAATTTGAAGTCTAAACCATAAATATTTATTGTACAGACTCCAACTTGGGCAAGGCATTCTCAACTCTTCCAAGATAGGTTTCGGACAGTCTTCAATACTTATTATTATTATTTTTTTAAAGCAGGAAGAAGCCAGATAATTTTCAGTTCATTTTTAAAATCTGTTGGCTGAACAAGCCACAGATTTTAGGAATACTTTTGAAGAGAAGATCATGCAATAAATTGAGACCAAGGCCTGTAACAGTACCCAGATGCTTCACTTCTCTGCCATAGCAAATAAAGTCCTTTTCCCATCATAACATTTTTGACCTTCAAGAAGAAACTCAGGAAGAGGTTTGTATCACAGGAGAAAAATGCCAACCTAATAGAATACTCCCTGGTGCAAAAAAGACCCACAGTAACTCTTGCACCTCCAGAAAGGAAACCTCTTAAACCCTGGGCGTGGGATATATTGCTCTCCGCTGTTCATGTGCCAATGAATGTTGGACTAAAATTCTTGAACCAGAAAAAGTACCTTTAGAAGTGGAGGTTTTAATTGTCAGGATACGTGTAATCTAAACATGTAGAAACATGTTTTTTTTTGTAGGTCTTCCATGTGTTTCTAAGTGTATGAATAACAGATGTTACCATTTCCCCAAATTTTTTATATCAGTTTAAAAAAAGAGGACGCGGTTTTACCGTGATTCGAACTGGTGCTTTGCAGATCACTGCAAAATCTGAATAAGAGCATTTAGCGCAGTGAGCCATTGTATCTGTTACTCCAAATAAGTAAATATTCCAAGTTGATGCAAATAATGAGGTTGCTGTTCATTTTGCCATCCTGTGGTAAGTCAAAGTGTTCCACATATGCCATGATTGCCTGTGAGTGGTGGGTTACCTTTACAACACAGTCCTTATCATTTTATCAGGTATGGTGATTTTTTAAATGTGTGTGTGTGTATATATATATATATATATATATATATATACAGGGATGTTATAGTTAGGAAATTAAAAACACCTTAGAAATTCAATACAAAAACAAAGGCTGCAGAGACATTCTAGTTAGGTTCAGGTTTTACCCACACAAGGTAACTATAATTCACGCCCTCGCCATGCCCTGCTAATTACTTCAGGCCCGCAGCCAATCACCTGCATGCAGCCAACCCCATGTTGCACATGGCCTTTTGCCTTGCACTGTGGGGGGGTTGACAGAAGGGCCTGGCCACATACAGCCAACCCCATGCTGTGGGTTTGTGAGTGGCTGTGTGAGTGTGTGACTGGATGCCTGTGTGTTGCATGAGTGTGTAAGTGGGTGTGTGAGTGGTTTTGTGGGTCTCTGAGTGGCTGTATGGGTGTGTGAGTGGGTTTGAGAGTGGCTGTGTGGGTCTCTAACTGGGAGTGTGAGTGGATGTGTGGGTGACTGTGCAAGTGCATCTATGAGCATGTGCATTTTTGATAGGGGTCTGGAACCGCAGATCCATCACAGATTCACACGGGGACTGTGCTGAGCACCACAGAGAATCTGCAACCCAAAAAAACATTGTTGGGCAATTTCTTGCCCATGAGTGATCCCTCACAGACCCCTCTGTCCTATATGGTGAGGATACCTCAATCCCGACCCCTTGTATCCTATTTAATCTTTATCCCCCCCCTCAGATCGAGTGTCGATAGACAAAATGAGGGCCACAACTTTCCTTTTAGGTTGCGGCCAGCCAATAACAGCATTGCTGTTGGCGCATGGATCTGCAGATCCACCGCCGTGTTTCTGTGGTGGCTCTGCATCTCTAGATCTACGTAAGTCTTTTTTATTTGATAACTCCAAAACTACTGAACATATTTACACCAAATTACAAAAATAGAACTCTCTCTGGACCAAGATCTAGCTTTCTGCCAAATTGGTGTAATTCCGCCCAACGGTTCAGGCTGTAGGTGTCTAAAATCCCTTTGAGAAACTGCATTGGCAAAACACGTTTTGGAACCTCCCCTTTTCTCAACTCCTGCTTGCCGAATCACCCCAAAACTTTCCAGGCAGCAGCTGAAGTGAGTGGTAAACTAGTTTTGAAAAGTTCGTGAAGATTCATCAAACTGCGCCACTGTTATTAGTAAAATAAAAAATGCTTTTCCTGTGGAAACAAGGTCCTAACTACAGCTACCCACTGGTGAAAAAAACAAAGGTTACAGATAAGTTAGTTAAGAAGACTTTATTTATTCTTTCTAGTGTCTAGTCAAATAGCATGGAGTGGAGTTTGGTACAGTGGAGTGACTTAGACTTGACTGCATCCAGTGTAGTGTGTACAGTGGAGTTGCGTACCGGGAAGTTGCAGATACTGCAGTGGTGTACAGTGAAGTGGGGTAGAGTGGAATAGCATGTAGTAGAGTGTTGCATAGTGTAGTGTCATCCAAGGGAACAGCATAGAATGGAATGGCATAGAGTGGAGTAGCATGCACTGGAGTGCCATACACTGAAATAACAGAGTAGAGTGTCATAGAATGGAGTGGCACATAGTGGAATAGTGTACAGTGGAGTGAAATAGCATATAGTGGAGCTGTGCACAGTGGATTGGTGTACTGTGCAGTGGCATACAGTGTAAAAGTGTAAAACCGAGTGGTGTATAGTGTTCTGCTGCATAGTGTAATGGGGAATAGATATCGTTGAAATTTTGGAGTGGTAGTGTGCAATCGAGTACCATACATTCTAATAGTGTACAATGGAGTGCAGAAGAGAGGATTGGCAGAAATTCAAATAGCGTACACTGCAATGCTGTACAGTGGAGTGCCATACCCTGGAATAATGAATGGAGTACAGTAGAGTGGCATACAGTGGGTTAGCGCACACTGGAGTAGCATAGAGTGGAATAGACTGGGTTGTATACAGTGCAGTGTGATAAACTGGATACATATAGTGAAGTGGCATACAAAGGAGTGGCATCCAGTGGAATAGCATAGACTGTTCTAGAGTGGTTTGGCGTACATTACAGTGGTGTACAGTGAAATGTCAAACAGCGCAGAGTGCTATGGCCTACAGTTTAGTGGCATACAGTGGAATAGCGTATTGTTGAGTAGCATACATTGGAGTTGAGTACAGTGGAGTGGAGTAGACTGGATTGCATCCAGTGTAATGTGCACAATGGAGTTGCGTACAGAGGATTCGCAAATACTGCAGTGCATGACAGTGGAGTGGGGTGGAGTGAAATAGCATGTCGTGGACTGTCACAGAGTGGAGGATCGTCCAAGGAAATATCCAATCAGATGATGAATTGTCATCTCTATGTGCCATACTACTACCTCGAAACTACTGGTGCCACAGATTCATCTAAAATAAAATTCCTTATTCGTTAACTTTTACTTACTGTACTTGCCTGCACTACCCCAAAGAATCAACTGGGGTGTTGCATAGTAGGGGGTAGATGATATATACGTATATATATTTTACCAACTGGTGATAGCCAGTAGGTAGTTATATTTAGGACCAACTTTTCCCATAGACAAAGTGTTTTTTGTTTTGCTAAAACTTTGGTGCTGTTTGACAAATCTTCACTGATTTTTCAAAACTAGTTTGCCACTCACTTTAAGTGATGTATGGAAAGATTGGGGGTGAATTGTCTAGCGGGGGCCGAGAAAAAAGGGAGGCCCCAAAACACTTTTTCCCTATGCAGAGTCTATGGGGATTTTGCAACTTTTCGAAACGGCTACCGTCTGAACCGCTGAACAGAATTACACAATTGGCTGAAAGCTAAATCTTAGTCCAGGGAGACAGCTATTCATTATTTGGTGTAAACCAGTTCAATAGTTTCAGAGATATTAACAGAAAAAATATACATATCTAGGGACCTGCTGATCCCCAGCACAAATGAGCCGCGGATCTGTAGGCCAATGAAAGGAAAACATGCACCCACTCACATAGCAAACCCCGACTTCACACAAACAAAGGACAAAGGTCGTCGTTGTATTAACATATTACTTTACTCTAATTACTTATTATTAGTTACTTTACGCTAAAAAAATCAAAGAAATTCACTGAGAAAGCAAAAGTTACAGGGACATTATAGTATGTAGAAAAACCATAGAAATTCACTGAAAAAACAAAGGTTACAGGAATGTTATTGTTAGGGTCACATTTTACACACACAAAACCATGGAATTTCAGCAGTTATAGTTAATATTATCAGTTCAGCGAAAATGAATGCAAGAGAAGCAAAACGCAATGCAACTGCAGCAGCAATATTCGAGGACATTAATAAGGGCAGAGGCATGAGTAAAGACACAAATGTGACTAGAAAAAAGCATAACAGAAGACACAAGATGTACTATACAGAATTGGTTGAGATTGTCATGAAAAGAGATTAACAAATGGTGGAAAGTCCTGTTAAAGAAGTATTTAGAAGTTAAGAGGGTGCCACAAGTGATACGGATTTCTCTAATGCCTAATCATCGAGAAGAGAGTGGCGAATTACTCCAGGAGTGGGGGGAAAATATATTAGCCTCTTCATTAGGACGGATTCCCATATTAAAAAAACATGCCACATTGGTTTAACAACAGTACAAGAAGAAGTAAAACAGTTGAAATTGAATTGAATAATTGAATAAAATAGAATTAACAGAATAATTACAAAATACACAGAAGAAGTTAGCAATAAAATAGAGAAACATGAAGAATTACTGAGGCAAAAAAAATAATACATTTCTTATGTAACAAATTAGACTATGAGGAAGGCAGAATTTTTACATTTGCAAAAAGATTTATTACCTTCCGCCAGAAGGAACAGTTAGACAAGTGCACAATAGAAGACTTAAAGGAAAGTGAGGCAAGTTCTCAAAATAAAGCAGCAGGAAATATGACACTGTTCAACGAGATGCGCCTTGCACTCCAGCAGCAGCTTTGGGAAGAGGCAGAGGGCTGGGCGCAAGAAGTGAAAGACACGGAGGGGAAAAAGAGGAGGGAAAGACAAACCTGGAGTCAGAACAAGATCAACAAACCAAAATTGACTATCATAAATTTATCAGACAGAGCCATGACTAACACTGAATTAACATTGCTCAATAAAAGGCCTAAATTTCTGCCCAACTGAATGCATAGATATATCGGAGACAAGAAAAGACCTATACAAATACATAAGGAAAGACAAACTAGTGAATGTTTTCTCAGAAAAATATATAAGAAATAAAACAGTAAAAACACAAGAGTTAGAAAAAACAATCATGGATCTAACAGGAGAGGATAGAGAAACCTTGATGACTCTCATCAATCTCAGTAAAATTGGGTAAGGGGAGGAACATACAGAAGAGAAAGAGGCATTGACGCCACTTGGGGCAGGATTGAGTGCGAAGAAACCCAAATCAGTATTCTGCACCATCCTTCCATCTGAAAACAAAGTGGACCAATATCATCAAATGGTCATTTATGTTCTGTACAAAAAAAGTACCACAAAAATAATTTGACAAAAAAGGAGAGAGACACTTGCAGAACTGCAAGCAGATGAGAACATTCAATTAAAACCTGCTGACAAGGAGGAAAACATTGCTGTGTTAAACAAGAGTGATTATCAAAAAGAAGCAAACTGCCAACCATCTGACACAACATGTTATCGGAAATTGACAAGTAATCCTATTCAAACACATGAAGATCATGCACTAGAACTTTTGGAAAACAGTGTGGGGTTGAATTTAATAGATTGGAATGAAATTTAATACATGATTGTAAAACATCCAACAATTCCCACAATATACTTTTTACCTAAAATACACAAAAATCTGAGCAAACCCCTGGGCAGGCCCATAATATCCATGAAAGGATCCTTGTTAGAACCAATGTCAAATTATGGGATTACTTTCTAGCCCTGTTGGCCAAGGACTTAACATCCTTTCTAATGGATGCAGAGGATTTGCTTAAACATCTGCAAAACACCCTGTGGAATGACTTGTACACAGTGATCACCATGTATGTGGTTTCTTTATATAGGAGCATAGAACACGATGTAGGAATAAAGGCTTGCAAGTATTTTCTGATGAAGATAAATATACAGTATCTTAAACACAATAAGATGTTACTGACTATGATTTGACTGTGCTTGGAGAATAACATATTTCTTATTAACAAACAAATGTTTCAACAAATCAAAGGCACCACCATGGGTTTTTCTTTTTCACAGAATTTCGCAAATTTGACCCTGGAGTGGTGGAAACAGAAACATGCATAGACCATAGAAAATGTTAATTTAATCAGCAAAATAATAATATGACTTCACTTTATAGACAATCTCTTTTTTAATCTGGGAAAGATCTGTGGTGGATTTTGAGTGGTAATTTCATATCCTGAATCAGAACTCTGCACATCTACAGTTGCCATATGAGAGCAACACAAGGGTTACTTTCCTTGACACCAACATCTATATAAATGATGGATTAGTCTAAACTACATTACATAGAAAAACAATTGCAACAAACAGTGCTACATGGCAGCAGTTTCCATCGACCTAGCTTATAATGGAGCAACTGCTTAGAGGCAAAAAAAGTAAAAAAAAGCACAATAAGGAAACCCTACAGCTATTTAGGGATAGAAGATACCCAATTAAAGTAATCACAAATGGTTTAACAAAAGCAAAAGAAAGAAGCAGAGTCCTTTTGTTATAGGGAAAAGCAAAGGGAACCACCAGTGAATTAATCAGATTCATCACAAAGTACTCAGAATAATGTCATGAAATCTGTACAAACATTGGGGTGTTTTGAAACTGGACAGACATTGGACAGCATAGTAAGAGATCATCCCCAAATAACTTTCAAACAAACTGGAAATTTGCAAGATAAATTGGTACATTGCCATTAGAGTAATAAAAGAAACCCATGGATAATACCGTAGGGGTTTTGGAAATGTGCACATTGCAAAGCTTGCAGAATTGCTATCAACAAGCAAGAATTTGAAACAGCCAGTGACCACCAACGAAGGATAAAAAAGTACATAACCTGCAAACGTAAATACACAATCTACATAATTGAATGCCCATGAGCGCTCAAGTATGTTGGGCTCACGATTTGTGAAAACAAAAAGAGAATTCTAGAGCACATCAGAGCCACAATTAATAAGGACAGAGGAAATGCAGTTGCTAGACATGGAACAAAAACATGAGAGCCAATGGGAACAGATGAAGTACTATGCAATTGATCATGTAGCAAAATCTAAAAGAGGGGGAAATAGGGAGAAAATGTGAAGATGAAAGAAATCTAAATATGTGCTGTCACTTGGTACACCCACCCCATCAGGCTTGAATCAGGATGATGAGTTACATGTGAATGTATAATGTCCAGAAAATGAAAACTATTAATAGGTCCTAAAATTGGAAATCTAGTTAAATGATCATATTAATACAAACAGAAGTCTTCCATGTAGTGTAATACAAGAGCGTAGACCCTGCCACATTAATTAATTTAATGAATGATTTGGGGAACACAGTAATAAAATAGTGTAATATGAAAAAGGTGTGCCATGCTAATGTGACCCTGCTGTATCTAAATCCCAAGACAATGGATACAGTAAGAACTCAAAAATTCACCCATTAGGGTTTTTTATGAGCTTTAACAGGAACATCAACATAATGATGTAGCAAATGCATTTAGAAAATAGAACACCAACTACCAATCATGTAGGATTCGGGATGATAAAGCAAGGGGCACACACAGCGTGAAGCATAAAAGTGGCAATTGGGTAACAAACGAAATCCATAAGTACAGTCAATAGGTCACAATGGGTGGGTCCAGGGTTGGCCAGTGGTATATATGAATACTGGACCATTTGGATAAATCAGTGCAGAAAGGATCATAAAAAGACTAAACAACCACAATGCACCTGCTTTGAGATTCAATGATAAATTGGGCGCAATTAATTTAAGGATTAATAATAAGCTATTTTGGAGGACCCCTGAATAATATAATTGGGCTGTAGAAAACTAATAAACAAATGGCAATTTTAAATGTGACTTTGAGGCTGAAATGAATAATGTAATTGCAAACCGCTGCATGTTGCATGCAGCACGCCTCAACTGACCTGGCTATCCTACATCACATAATGTATTGAAAATTCATGACTTTTCAAATTATTAAAGCTTTCTGATTTGTTATATGTTATTTTCTGTACAGACACATTGGATAAAGTACATGCATTTGGGAAATAGAATGGGTTAACAATAGATTTATGACTGCATAGAGAAAAAACATGTTTTAGTAATAAAAAGTGATGTAGGATGGTGATAGATTATCCCGTGATCAATGTCCTGGTGTCCAAAACACGTTGGGTGTACCTTCAAGGTGATTGATTTTCTTCAAATAAAGCAACAACAAAGCCATTTGGGAGTGCTCTTCTCATTACCTTGCAACTTAGGAGAGGAGTACTAATTTAATATGGTACAGCCCTACCGAGGGAAGGCTCACCATCACATGAAACAAGAAGAAGTGCACCACAAATGCTAACAAGGTCTACAACATTGGTAGTAATAGTTAGGACCTAGTTTTTACTTGCCTATAGCCTTAGCTTCACAACATTTTCCAAAAACATTCAACACTCATGTCAGCTGCTGTCTGAAAAGTTTTGGTGTGGTCTGTTAAGCAAGGGCCAAGAAGCAGGAGGGTCCCAAAATGTGTTTTCTCCATGTTAATTCCCATAGCGATTTTGAACAGGAATAGCGCCTAAATCCCTGGACGGAATTACACCATGGGGGTCATTTTGACCCTGGCAGTCCGAGACCGCCAGGGCCAAAAGGACGGAAGCACCGCCAACAGGCTGGTGGTGCTTCCAGCCCTATTACGACCGCAGCGGAAGCGCCGCAGTCGCACCGCCGGGGCCGGCGGTTTCCCGCCGTTTTAGCCCCGGCGGTGATAATCCGCCAGGGCAGCGCTGCAAGCAGCGCTGCCCTGGGGATTATGACACCCCTACCGCCAGCCTGTTTCTGGCGGTTTGCACCGCCAGGAAGAGGCTGGCGGTAAGGGGTGTCCTGGGGCCCCTGGGGGCCCCTGCACTGCCCATGCCACTGGCATGGGCAGTGCAGGGGCCCCCTAACAGGGCCCCGGCCAGCTTTTCACAGTCTGCATAGCAGACAGTGAAAAGCGCGACGTGTGCAACTGCACCTGTCGCACGGCCGCAACACCGCCGGCTCCATCAGGAGCCGGCTCCTATGTTGCGGCCTCATCCCTGCTGGGCCGGCGGGAATGTCATAATGGGGGCCGCGTGAGTGCGCCCGCATTGGCGGCCGCACAGCGGTTACCGCCTGGCGGGCAGCAGTAGCCACCCGCCAAGGTCGTAATGACCCCCCATATTTGGCAAAAAGGTAGCTCTTGGTCCAGAAAGCGCAGTTTTTGGTATTTGGTGTAAATGCGTTCAGTGAATTTCGAGATATTAAAGAAAATTCAAATTTGTATACATAAGGACGTGAAGGCTCCGCTTACCCTCCCGATTTAAAAACAATTTTGCAGTGAATTCCAGACAGGGTCATCAATCCAGGCACATTTTTTTTTTTAAAGTGTGGTCTCCCGCACTTGTTTCAATGAAGCCCCCAGGTGGGCCAGGTCCCGGGGGCATGCTAAAATAAAGGAGGGGACAGAGGGCCCCCTCCTCTTGGGGCTTACTGAAGACCCCAGGACCTCCCGGGCACAAACAGTTAATTTCATGCGGGGGTGCGCCCCCCACCATAGCCTAGAGGACCGCTACCTTCCCGGGGCTGAATTTAAAGAACATAGGGGGTCCGTTGCACACCCCCGGTCCCAGAGCACCACCTCCTGGGTCAAATTCTAATGTTGGAGGGAGGCCACATGGCTCCTGGAGCCAATAATGGTTCTGGGGACAGTCACCCCCCCAGGGCCGGCTCCCGCTATTTCCCAGGGTGCCTATCCCAGGGCATAGTTGTTTGCTATGACTTGGCCGGATCTTTGAAAGCTCCTGCCAAGTCACAGCAAAAGTCAAGTTCCAGAAGGTAAGAGCTGTCAAACAGGTCTCACTTGCTGGAAACAGATGCTTTCTCTGTATCCCTACTTGCACATGCAGGCAGGAAAATAGAGGAAACTATTGCTCTCACAGAGAGGGAGCTGCATTTTTAGCAGCTTCCTCTCTGTGACAGCAATGCCGGCTCCTGGAGGAGACAAGGAGCTAACTGGGACCTCTGTGGCCTTGAGGCTCCCCTGCAGTCCCATTGAACACTGGTTGCCCTGTGGGGCACCCAGGACAGATGGCTGGGACCCAGGGGATGGGGTCCCTGGGGCCAAAATCGGCCAAGGGAGGGGGCCATGTGCCCCATCAACAAATTATTTTAAGACTGGGCCCCACAGTATGGGGTCCCCTGGGACCGAGATTAGTCAGGGAAGGGGTGACGCACAGCCCCCCTTCCCCACCAAAAAAATATGTTAAGGTCAGGCCACAGGGGATGGTTCTCCCGGGCCAAGATCTGCCCAGGGAGGGAGGTCTCGGGGCTCCCTCCCAACAACAACAAAAATAGAATGGTTAGGCTGCACCCCAGGCAATGGTCTTCCCGGAGCCAAGATTGGTCCACAGAGGGGGACCAAGCGGGTCCCCTCCCCTCTCAAAAAAAGAAAATATTAATGGTGGGCCCTGGGGATTCAGTCCCCAGGGCCGAAATTGGCCAGGGGAGAGGGGGGCTATGTGGGCCCATCACCCCCACATTGGCAAATCACCCAACGAGGTAGCACTTACTAACCAGTAGAAAGTGTTCCGTCTTACCCTCATTCACATACCCGACAGGCACTCTCACAGCCATTGTCACATCCAAAGACACGCTCTCACACATATTCTGACACCCAGAGAGACAGGCACTGCGGCGAACTCCTGCCGCAACACAGCCAAATGCTGTGCTCAGCGAGGGATTGGGTGGTTAAGCGGTTTTCAGCAGGGATTGGGTGGAGGCCAGGCCCTGTGGCCACCCCCACCGGTTGGATTAACGTATTGTAATAAAAATTACTTTACAATAAAAAAACAAAGAAATTCACTTAAAAAAAAAAACAAAGGTTACAGGGACATTATAGTTAGGTTCTTAATTTACTCACACAAAACCAGAGAAATTCATCAGTTATAGTTACAGTTATTTTAAGTAACTATAACTCACGGCCTAGGGTAACTATAACTTGCTCCCTTCGCCAGGCACTGCTAATTACCCCAGATATTACAGCTCCCATGACATTTTTTATATTGCCACTAAAAATATCAATGAAACATTAGAAGTCAAATTATTGAAGAAAAAAATATAACTGCTTAATTTCTCCTTTTTGTTGTGAGTAAATTCAGAACTTAACTATAACGTCCCTATAACTGTTGTTTTTTAAGTGAATATATACTTGTGTCCCCACCATGCACAGTTTTTTCATGAAAAATGTTACTGGACATATTACATTGATTTTATCAGGAATGTTATCATAGATGTCATGAGTGCTGTAATTTGTGGGGAAACTAGCAGTGCATGGCAAGAGCGCAAGTTATAGCTACATTAGGGCATGAGTTATAGTTATATGAATATCCAGGTGAATTTCTATGGTTCTGTATATTTAAGATATGAGCCTAACTATAACTTCCCTGTAACCTTTGTTTTTTTAAGTGAATCTATCTCTATCTATAGCTATATATAGATGTGTGTGTATATATGTATATATAAGTATATATATATTATTAAATATATATATATATATATCTTCACCAAATGACAAGAAGTCACACATGGCACTTACAAGAATCCTTTAGTTTCTTTTTTATTCGTAATCAAAGATCGACTTAACCCTACACCACCAACGCGTTTCAACCAACAAAGGTCTTGATCGCCGTGATCTTCTTGTCATTTGGTGAAGAATTATTTACAGGGCTGGCCCGTCCCTGACATGAGCACCAACTTAATGGAGCGCGCCGAGAAGGGGCAATTTGGAGAAAAAAAAAATATATATATATATATATATATACAGGGAGTGCAGAATTATTAGGCAAGTTGTATTTTTGAGGATTAATTTTATTATTGAACAACAACCATGTTCTCAATGAACCCAAAAAACTCATTAATATCAAAGCTGAATATTTTTGGAAGTAGTTTTTAGTTTGCTTTTAGTTTTAGCTATGTTAGGGGGATATCTGTGTGTGCAGGTGACTATTACTGTGCATAATTATTAGGCAACTTAACAAAAAAAAATATATACCCATTTCAATTATTTATTATTACCAGTGAAACCAATATAACATCTCAACATTCACAAATATACATTTCTGACATTAAAAAACAAAACAAAAACAAATCCGTGACCAATATAGCCACCTTTCTTTGCAAGGACACTCAAAAGCCTGCCATCCATGGATTCTGTCAGTGTTTTGATCTGTTCACCATCAACATTGCGTGCAGCAGCAACCACAGCCTCCCAGACAATGTTCAGAGAGGTGTACTGTTTTCCCTCCTTGTAAATCTCACATTTGATGATGGACCACAGGTTCTCAATGGGGTTCAGATCAGGTGAACAAGGAGGCCATGTCATTAGATTTCCTTCTTTTATACCCTTTCTTGCCAGCCACGCTGTGGAGTACTTGGACGCGTGTGATGGAGCATTGTCCTGCATGAAAATCATGTTTTTCTTGAAGGATGCAGACTTCTTCCTGTACCACTGCTTGAAGAAGGTGTCTTCCAGGAACTGTCAGTAGGACTGGGAGTTGAGCTTGACTCCATCCTCAACCCGAAAAGGCCCCACAAGCTCATCTTTGATGATGCCAGCCCAAACCAGTACTCCACCTCCACCTTGCTGGCGTCTGAGTCGGACTGGAGCTCTCTGCCCTTTACCAATCCAGCCAAGGGCCCATCCATCTGGCCCATCAAGACTCACTCTCATTTCATCAGTCCATAAAACTTTAGAAAAATCAGTCTTGAGATATTTCTTGGCCCAGTCTTGACGTTTCAGCTTGTGTGTCTTGTTCAGTGGTGGTCGTCTTTCAGCCTTTCTTACCTTGGCCATGTCTCTGAGTATTGCACACCTTGTGCTTTTGGGCACTCCAGTGATGTTGCAGCTCTGAAATATGGCCAAACTGGTGGCAAGTGGCATCGTGGCAGCTGCACGCTTGACTTTTCTCAGTTCATGGGCAGTTATTTTGTGCCTTGGTTTTTCCACACGCTTCTTGCGACCCTGTTGACTATTTTGAATGAAACGCTTGATTGTTCGATGATCACGCTTCAGAAGCTTTGCAATTTTAAGAGTGCTGCATCCCTCTGCAAGATATCTCACTATTTTTGACTTTTCTGAGCCTGTCAAGTCCTTCTTTTGACCCATTTTGCCAAAGGAAAGGAAGTTGCCTAATAATTATGCACACCTGATATAGGGTGTTGATGTCATTAGACCACACCCCTTCTCATTACAGAGATGCACATCACCTAATATGCTTAATTGGTAGTAGGCTTTCGAGCCTATACAGCTTGGAGTAAGACAACATGCATAAAGAGGATGATGTGGTCAAAATACTAATTTGCCTAATAATTCTGCACTCCCTGTATATATACACACATCTTCAGGAATTTCACAGCACTCCAATGCAGTATGCAGTCAAAACACATACATTAGGCTAGAAACCAATAGCTGGTATTATCCTATTGTCACATGTAAACATAAAAGTGTAATTCTATCTTTTCAACCCTAGTGGACAGACACTCAAAGTTTGCCAGGAAGAATAAGCAGCTTGTCTAAATTTGGTGTATGCGATAAGACAAAATATGCAAGAGCCTGGTACTGCATTCAGGGAGCACCATATTGGAGTGTGGTCTCCATTGTAACACGCCTAATAGTGCAATATGCATATTTCAAAAATAAAGTTGCAAATCTAAAAAGTGTCTCAGTTTCAAAATTCAAACACGGGGTGTGTCTGAGTCGCGACCAAGATGGCCACTTGGCGATGAAGCTCCAGGGAACTCGCCTGTAGGTTGCTGTCTGCTGGTACCATCCTACTCCCTCAATGCTCCCTATGGGCATAGCCTGATACATGTGGAGACCAGGAACCTAGGGAACCTATTCTGGTGCCACAGACCCCCCAGAAACTGCAGTTTTGCAGACTGCTGGCCGTTGTGGCGTGGCACGGGCCTTGGATGCCCCATGGAGACAGGGTCCACTGGTGAGCTTAAGGGCCGGGCAAGTGTGGCCTCCAGCGAAAGTCCCTCGTTGGAATTACACCGGGGGCTGAGGCAGCCAGGGGTGAACTGACCTGTTGCACACCTGGAGGAGGAGTTGGGGTGTGCAAGGCCTCCAATGAAGCACAGCTGTTGTATTGCCTCGGGACTGGGGTGACCCATGGCATGCTCGGCTGCCGTGCACCAGGCCCTGAGACAGAGGTGAGCCGCGCACCACCCAATCTTGCAGCTGTGGTGCCACTATGGAAACTGACAAGGGAAGAGCTGAGTGTGAGAAAGTAGCCTCTTTCTAGCCTTGTTACCCCTACTTTTGGCCTGTTTGTGAGTGTATGTCAGGGTGTTTTCACTGTCTCACTGGGATCCTGCTAGCCAGGGCCCAGTGCTCATAGTGAAAACCCTATGTTTTCAGTATGTTTGTTATGTGTCACTGGGACCCTGCTAGTCAGGACCCCAGTGCTCATAAGTTTGTGACCTATAGGTATGTGTTCCCTGTGTGATGCCTAACTGTCTCACTGAGGCTCTGCTAATCAGAACCTCAGTGGTTATGCTCTCTCATTTCTTTCAAATTGTCACTAACAGGCTATTGACCAATTTTACCAATTTATATTGGCTTACTGGAACACCCTTATAATTCCCTAGTATATGGTACTGAGGTACCCAGGGTATTGGGGTTCCAGGAGATCCCTATGGGCTGCAGCATTTCTTTTGCCACCCATAGGGAGCTCTGACAATTCTTACACAGGCCTGCCACTGCAGCCTGAGTGAAATAACATCCACGTTATTTCACAGCCATTTTACACTGCACTTAAGTAACTTATAAGTCACCTATATGTCTAACCTTTACCTGGTAAAGGTTAGGTGCAAAGTTACTTAGTGGGAGGGCACCCTGGCACTAGCCAAGGTGCCCCCACATTGTTCAGGGCCAATTCCCCGGACTTTGTGAGTGCGGGACACCATTACACGTGTGCACTACATATAGGTCACTACCTATATGTAGCTTCACAATGGTAACTCCGAATATGGCCATGTAACATGTCTATGATCATGGAATTGCCCCCTCTATGCCGTCCTGGCATAGTTGGCACAATCCCATGATCCCAGTGGTCTGTAGCACAAACCCTGGTACTGCCAAACTGCCTTTCCCGGGGTTTCACTGCAGCTGCTGCTGCTGCCAGCACCTCAGACAGGCTTCTGCCCTCCTGGGGTCCAGCCAGGCCTGGCCCAGGATGGCAGAACAAAGGACTTCCTCTGAGAGAGGGTGTTACACCCTCTCCCTTTGGAAAATGGTGTGAAGGCAGGGGAGGAGTAGCCTCCCCCAGCCTCTGGAAATGCTTTCATGGTCACACATGGTGCCCATTTCTGCATAAGCCAGTCTACACCGGTTCAGGGACCCCTTAGCCCTGCTCTGGCGCGAAACTGGGCAAAGGAAAGGGGAGTGACCACTCCCCTGACCTGTACCTCCCCTGGGAGGTGCCCAGAGCTCCTCCAGTGTGCTCCAGACCTCTGCCATCTTGGAAACAGAGGTGCTGCTGGCACACTGGACTGCTCTGAGTGGCCAGTGCCATCAGGTGACGTCAGAGACTCCTTCTGATAGGCTCCTTCAGGTGTTGCTAGCCTATCTTCTCTCCTAAGTAGCCAAACCCTCTTTTCTGGCTATTTAGGGTCTCTGCTTTGGGGATTTCCTTAGATAACAAATGCAAGAGCTCATCCGAGTTCCTCTGCATCTCTCTCTTCACCTTCTGCCAAGGAATCGACTGCTGACCGCGCTGGAAGCCTGCAAAACTGCAACAAAGTAGCAAAGACGACTACTGCAACTCTGTAACGCTGATCCTGCCACCTTCTCGACTGCTTTCCTGGTGGTGCATGCTGTGGGGGTAGTCTGCCTCCTCTCTGCACTAGAAGCTCCGAAGAAATCTCCCGTGGGTCGACGGAATCGTCCCCCTGCAACCGCAGGCACCAAAGAACTGCATCACCGGTACCCTGGGTATCCTCTCAGCACGACGAGCGAGGTCCCTTGAGTCCAGCAACTCTGTCCAAGTGACTCCCACAGTCCAGTGACTCTTCAGTCCAAGTTTGGTGGAGGTAAGTCCTTGCCTCCCCACGCCAGACTGCATTGCTGGGTACCGTGACTTTTACAGCTACTCCGGCATCCGTGCACTTCCGGCGGAAATCCTTTGTGCACAGCCCAGCCTGGGTCCACGGCACTCTAACCTGCATTGCACGACCTCCTAAGTTGTCCTCCGGCGGCGTGGGACTCCTTTGTGCGACTTCGGATGAGCACTGTTTCACTCCTCTTCGTAGTGCCTGTTCCGGCACTTCTGCGGGTGCTGCCTGCTTCTGAGAGAGCTCCTTGTCTTGCTCGACGCCCCCTCTGTCCCCAGACGCAATTGGCGACATCCTGGTCCCTCCTGGGCCACAGCAGCATCCAAAAACCCTAACCACACGATTTGCAGCTAGCAAGGCTTGTTGGCGGTCTTTCTTCAGGAAAACACTTCTGCACGACTCTCCACGGCGTGGGGGATCCGTCCTCCAAAGGGGAAGTTCCTAGCCCTTGTTGTTCGTGCAGAACCTTCAGCTTCTACTGTCCAGTAGCAGCTTCTTTGCACCCACAGCTGGCATTTCCTGGGCATCTGCCCATCTCCGACTTGCTTGTGACTTTTGGACTTGGTCCCCTTGTTCCACAGGTACCCTCGACTGGAAATCCATTGTTGTTGCATTGCTGGTTTGTGTCTTTCCTGCAGAATTCCCCTATCACGACTTCTATGTCCTTTGGGGAACTTTAGTGCACTTTGCACTCACTTTTCAGGGTCTTGGGGTGGGCTATTTTTCTAACCCTTACTATTTTCTAATAGTCCCAGCGGCCCTCTACAAGGTCACATAGGTTTGGGGTCCATTCGTGGTTCGCATTCCACTTTTGGAGTATATGGTTTGTGTTGCCCCTATCCCTATGTGTCTCCATTGCATCCTATTGTAACTATACATTGTTTGCACTGTTTTCTAAGACTATTACTGCATATTTTGGTATTGTGTACATATATCTTGTGTATATTTGCTATCCTCATACTGAGGGTAGTCACTGAGATACTTTTGGCATATTGTCATAAAAATAAAGTACCTTTATTTTTCGTATATCTGTGTATTGTGTTTTCTTATGATATTGTGCATATGACACTAGTGGTACTGTAGGAGCTTCACTCGTCTCCTAGTTCAGCCTAAGCTGCTAGACACCCTATACACTAATAAGGGATAACTGGGCCTGGTGCAAGGTGTAAGTACCCCTTGGTACTCACTACAAGCCAGTCCAGCCTCCTACACTGAGTGCCTCCTACCTTGACTGTGGTCCTCCTCCTCCTACACTGAAAATTTTCACCATCGCCGTGCATTCGTGGGCTGGATGTCAGAGAGCCCTGAGTGACCTGGGGGAAATACCACAGACTGGCGCTTGAGCCTGAGACATTGTGTGCTGCTCTGAGAACTTACATACCTCGCTGTACGACTACACAGCACAACTCCTTCACGTGCACTGCCTTTCTCTACTTTGACATACCTGAGACAATGTGTGGTACTGGGTTGCAGCCTTGTGTTTCGCACAATGGATAACTTACCTGGCTAGCCCGAATTCGGTCCTGGTGCCTACTATTATGAGGCACTGGTGTTGGTGAGGTATTGATGTGTCCAGTTTGTAGCTTTGGACTTAACCCATTTATGATGTGTTGAGTGCTTCCCTACAATCCACCCATCATTTTTGTGATGCCCTGGTTTTGTTCCTACACTCTTGATGCTCTGATACCCCTGTTTGTAATGCTCTGCTGTAGTATTTTTGCACCACCACAATAGGGTGTGGGGACCCTAAACAGCAGTAACAGTCCTTTAACTCCAGTAAGACCCACTGTTGCAGGGCTCAGATGAACCTACTTAAGGGGATCCAACCACTGACGCTGCCTCTGCCTCTCAACCTGATGGATCAACTGAAATAGAAAATGTCAATGCTGACATAATTAAGCAGCTAGAAAGGGCTGAACTCCTGCTGAAAGCAGTGGCCACCAAAAATGAAGATCTGGACGAGCGCTCCCAGCATAATAATATCTGCATTGCAGGGGTAGCTGAAACTACAAACACCGGGTGAATGGACACCTTTGTAGAAGAATTATTGGTGGACCTGTTCAGCAGAGAGTCATTCACTGACCCATTTGTTGTTTAGAAACCCCGCAGGTCACTTGGCCCACAGCCTATCCTGGGGGCGACCTCACGTCTAATAATTGCCTGGTCACTCAGTTTCCTGGATCATGATACTTCCACACGATTAGCCCATGAGAGAGGACTGCTACAGTATCAAGGCATGACCCTCTCTCTGTTCCCAACTTCATACCGGTGGTTCAGGAGGTGTGACGCAAAAACACAAACGATAAACAGATGCTACAGAATTGCAGTCTTCGTTATGGTATGCTATACCCAGCGAGGTTGCAGATCAAACTGAATGGCAAATATCATGAGTATAACTTACCTGCAGATGCCACACTCTTTTGCAAACAACATAAACTCGGACAAACCTCGCCTGGGAGCTGCTCCCCCACTGACTCTACGGTCCCACTTACCATCAGGTCTGCAGATTGCTTCTCAGCCTTGACGAATCATCAACCATTTGCCCCTACTGCTTGATGGCTTCGATACGGCAACTGTCTTGATGATTAATGTGGGAGAGACATTTTATGAACACTGTAGACTATACTTTATCTTACGTGGGCAGACTAAAAACTATGACAGTCCCTTTATGCAACAAGGTGACTCAATCTGGAGAGTTGCCACACCCCAAGGTGTACACAGTCGTGCTTAGTTGTCTGATTTGTTGGGGAACTGTTGGGATTCACCAGTAGTTGCTTACTCTAGTGTAGAAGGGGGGTTTGGGATTAATTGTCTTTGTTATCTTTATTCACAGAAACTGCAATACTAGATACCCCATGACATTTCCTGTCTCTTACATTGCTTATACTCCATACATCCTCTGTTGTTTAGCTGATGGCACAGGTTAATAGTGATCACTCTTTTGCCATTTCGTGCATGGCTTGGAACATCAGGAGACTTAACAATCTGAGGAAGGGAAAGCAGGTTCTCTCTTGTCTCAATAGGCATGGTATTAGATTGGCATTCCTACAGGAGACTTACTGAGAGCCCCACACCACTTGCGCTTCCACATGGGGTGTTAATCGTTTTTTATGCACACTATAGCTCTTAGTCCTGGGGAATGTGTATGCTGAGCCATAAAAGTATCCTCTTTGTTAGTCGAGGCTTGGTGTCTAATCCCGAGGGCAGATATCTCCTTGTGTCCAGATCACTGGCTGGCAAGTCTTTTTTGCTAGCTAATATATATGCCCCCAACATTGATTCCCAAGAGTGCTTCCATGAGCTCTCAACTCACATGGGTCAATTCCAGGCTGACTATATCATTCTCTGTGGGGACTTCAACATCACTTCCCACCCTAATCTGGACTCCAGTGCCTCCTCTGTAATCACCAAACAGCACTCCGTCTGAGCGCTTACATATCTCCTTGACACCTTTCACCTTACTGATACCTGGCACATGTGACACCTACACATAAGGGAATATACCTACTATTCTGCCCTGCACAATGTATGGACACGTACAGACCACTGGTACCTGACTCCTGAAATGCCTTTGTGGCTCTCTGGTGGTAAACACAATCCACGCACACTATCAGACCACTCCCTAGTGACAGCATCATTCCGAGTTCCCTGCCCCAACCCTCCAGTGGTGGCCTGTTTTTTCCCAGCGAATGCATTGCATGATGGAGTATTCCACACTCAAGTCTGCGATGCAATCAATGAATACTTCATGATAAGCATGGTAACAGTACAGAAACACTCTGTACTTTGGGAGGCCTTCAAGGCATACATTGGGGGGTATGCATAGTTAAACACACAGGAGTCCTGGGCAGCATCAGAAGGGACCTAATGAAGGTTGAGGAGAAACTACACGATCTTGACTGTCAGACTATGTCCCTTACATCTCTTGCAACACTGCACAGTAGATCCATGCTACTACAGGAGTTTCAGGACCTGGCCACCCGTGAGGTGGACTACTTAGGCAAATAGGCCAGGGTGCACAGATACGGAGAGGGGGAGAGACCTGACCGCACGTTAGCTCAGCTATTACGCCCATCAAATTAGGCCTCCTATGCAACACGTTTACTGCAGGAACGTGACACCATCGCTACTCACAACACCACCATAGTGACCATGTTTACTGTATATTATCAGCAACTTTATGCCTCCTGCGCTAGTATGTCTGAGATGGTCCTGGTGGACTGTCTCTCAGAGATCGCCATTGTATGGCTTGACAATGGAGAGCAGCAATTCTTGGCCTCCCCATCACATATGAGGAGTTATCTCAAGCTATCGACGCTCTAGGTGTCTCTAAAGCCCCTGCCTTAGACAGCTTCGCTGGCGACTTCTATATGGCATAGAAGAATACCCCCTCATCTACTAAAAGTGTAAGCCAAAGTTTTGAAACTCAGTGTCCTCCCCCCTACCCTCCAAGAAGCAGTTATTATTTTGCTACTTAAACCTGGGAACCTCCCCATATTTGCACCTCATACAGACTTCTGTCATTACTGAATCACACCAATAAAATACTAGCCAAGGTTATTGCTACATGCCTGTCTCTTTTAATGGACTGCATAATCGCCCCCATGCAGTCAGGGTTTGCTCTACCTCGATTAATCTCCACATGGAGTTTGCGATAATTAATCCAATCTCCCCCGATCTTCCAGCAGCAGCAGCGTTATTGTATGCTGAAAAGGCTACATTTGTTGCAATGTAGGGTTTTCTTAATTTTGATTGTTTTGTTGAAAAGTGTCATAAGTTCACTTATATTCATAACATTCTCACAGGCCTTACACCTATGGCATTTCTTGAAGCCAGTAGTGGGTTTCAGCCAGATTTGTTTTTTGGTGGTAACTTCACTCTTAACCGGGAAATCCTTCGATGCTGGTGCCTTCCTAAAAGTTACCTGGGGTTGAGTAGTCATGTCTTTTCCTATGATAGGGTCCTTCCTGATAAGATGCCAATGTTTGGTCAACGTTTTTTTATGCTTGCATGCTAATTGTGGAATGTGATTATAAATCTAACCCCCTGCTTCTTACGAGGGCTACTTTGTATCCCGCCTCAGCTGAAAATAACCTCCTCCCTCTTACACTTGGAAATGTTAGATTTAGCTAAATTCAAAGTGTTCTTAGAATAGCCTTTCACTCACAACCTGCCCATCATATCTTGCTGCGTAGTTTCAACATTATCTTGATTCCTACAGATATCCCTTGGGCACATTAACTCCCCAAACAGTATACTGTTTTTCAAAGCCACTGGGTGGATGTTACTGGCCAGTAATGTACTGTTCCCAGCAGCAGACTTCCTGTACACTGTGGTTACAAGTCTAGATCCTTCAGCCAATATTCGTACATCTAGGAAGTCCAACTATACTTTACTGATCTGACTGGTAAAGTGTACGTTGAGGTCATTGGTATTAATGTTATTCACAAAAAGATTAGCGGAGGCCTCATCTCCCTTCCACAACACAATTAAGTCATCAATGTACCTGACTCATCGTAGAATATGTCCAACCAATTGCTCATATCTGACCCAAAGAGTACCTGCTCCTCGCACCAGCCCATATGCACATTAACAAAGCTGGGGGTGAAGCAGGTACCCATTGCTGTACTTCTATTTTGCTGGGAAATCTCCCCATTAAACAGAAAAATGTTTCTCGTAAGGCACCATCTAATCACATGTTGTATCATAATGTTGTGTCTGAAACATTTGATGGGTCTGGCCCTCAAAAAATGTCCTCCGCCTTGGATCATCATCATGGTATATGCTTGTGTAGAGCGCTGTAACATCAACACTCATCATTAGCATGTTGTCTTCTCATGTGATGATGAAAATTCTTTTAAAGAATTCAGATGTGTTTTTTGATGTTTTGTACTAAGGGTTGCAAGAAATGATCTATGTATATGGAGAAATTCTCAAAAAGACTGTCTATAGTTGCTTTGATAGGCCTTCCCAGTAGTTTGGTAAGATTCTTGTGACTCCTGGGGATGAGGTAAAACATTGGCATTTTGGATTCTCTACTCTCATAAAATTATATTCATGCTAGTTAAGTAGATCTGTTTCTTACCACTCAATTAAATCACTAAAGAGATTTTCCTCAACCTTCAAATATTCAGTTTGTGTTATCCTCAAACAGCATTGCTGATCATTTAACTGTGAACATGCTTCTGCCATTTACATTTGCTTCCTCCAGAGCTCGTTTCTACCTTTGTCTGACTCGTGCACAACAGAATCACCTCTAGCTGTCAGTTTTTGTATGACCTGTCTGAATATCGTATTTTGTTTCACACCTAGACCCTTTCCAAGGTTAGACACTGATCGCAGCTTCCTCAACTCTACTGTCATCAAATCAGCAAAAACATCAAAATGGTATGGTAGGATAAATTTAGATTTTGACCTAAAATTAGTACATCCCCTCTCA
Source organism: Pleurodeles waltl (assembly GCF_031143425.1). Classification (NCBI taxonomy): domain Eukaryota; kingdom Metazoa; phylum Chordata; class Amphibia; order Caudata; family Salamandridae; genus Pleurodeles; species Pleurodeles waltl. The sequence goes on along the minus strand of NC_090449.1, from coordinate 568,843,899 downwards.
TCAATACATTCATTCATGGTACTGAGCAATTGGGTATCCCCCATTTCAATGTCTACATTCTCATTGTCTCACTCTAGGGATGTCAAATCTCTTATCAATTCCACATCAGATGCCTCAATGCTCATCCATGTTTGTCCACTTCTTTTTGCAACTTTCTGTGTCCGATTTTTTGCTGAAGAATTTCTTCAGTCTTAACTTGCATGCACAGGTGAATAACTTAATTCTGGCTTGTGCGTAACCAGAGACAGTGCAAAAAGAGAGACCTAGAGATAATAGTTCCTCATCCTCAAGGGACAGTGACACATTAGTGAAATTAATTACAATGTAATTAATTAAGTACACTGGTCATTTCTTGTAGCTGCAGGTCACTCTCTCCTTGGAATCCATGTTTGTTTCTTTTCTCTTTATCTCCTCGCCTTTGCTTCCTGCTCTATTGGTTTTTGCTGTCTTTTGGGCCAGTGGTTGTATCTGTCCAGCTATAAAAAAATGAATTCCTCTTTGTAGGAGGCTGGCCTGGATAGCAGTGGGTGCCTTGGGCACCTACACCTCATGCCAGGTCCAGTTATCCCTTATTAGTGAAGTAGTAGTGTTCTACCAGCTTAAACTGATAGAGGTAGCTATAGCAGAGCTGCTTAGGCTGAACTAGGAGACATTCAAATCTCATGCAATACCACTTATAGTTACAAAGTACTTACATACAAGTAAAAACAATACTCAGTGTTACCAAAAATAAGGGTATTTATTTGGGTGACACAGTACCAAAAAATATCTTAGAGACAATACTCCTTCTGGAGGTAAGTATTATACACAATATATACACTAGACACCAAAATTAGACAAGTAACTAGTCATAGAACAATGCAAACAGTAGGAAATCCTATAGAATGCAAAGGGAGAAAATAGGTCTAGGGGCAACACAAACCATATACTAAAAAAGTGGAATGTGAATCACGAATTCCCCCCTAGACAAGTGTAGTGTGTGCAGAATCACTAGGAGAGTAAGAATACAGAAAATGTAAGTAAATTACCCCACCCCAGAGCCCAGAAAAGCAGGAGTATAGTACTGCAAGTTTCCTTAGGACACACTGCACCTCGTTTTAGGGATTTTGCAGTAGCCAACAAAGTCTGCAAAGAACAACTGCTGGATTATTGGACCTGAAGACCTGCCAAGGAAAGAGACCAAGTCCAGAAGTCGAAAGAAGTTTCAGGAAGGACAGGAGCCCCTGCCAACCCAGAAGAGGGTGCAAAAGAAGAGTCCCCGGTTAGTCGAAGACTGCAGAAATGCACCCTAGGAAGATGCCAGCGGGTTCCTGTGTGATGCAAACGATGTCCCACAGCATGAAGATCGTTGGAGATGAGACTTTGTGTTGGAAGGCACCAACATGCCCTGGCTACGGCAAAAGTGCGTTTTTCATTAAATGGCGCTAGATGGATCAAGGAGGGACCTGGGAGCCTCTACTAAGTGTGATGAGGAAGAGGGGGCTCTCAGCTCTTTAGAGAGTCCTCAGAATTCCAGCCAGCACCCTCAGGAGCCGCAGGATCCGGGTTCAAAGGAGGTGCAAAACACAGTTGATGCAGCACAGCAAAAGAAGGTCCCACACCACCGGAGAACAGCTCAGCGAGTTGAGCGTAGCAGGGTGGAGTGCTGGGGACCTGGGCCAGGCTGTGCATGAAGGAATTTTGCAAAGATTGCACAGAGACCTCAGGAGTAAAAAAAGACACAATACACAGGGGTACCATTGTCCTCAGGGAAGGTAAGGTCTTTCCTCCTCCAAATTGTGTCAGCAGGACCTCAGGACAGTCTATGTCGATGATGTCCACCCTCTGTGGCCTTAGGAGCACGCTTGTCATCGTGAGAGGAGTCCCTAGTACCGGTCGTCACCTTGGAATGTGCCTACTTGAAGAAGGGGAGTGACTCCGTCACTCCACGGGAGATTCCGTTAGTCCTGCTGGTGCAGGATGAAGACAGGGAGTCCCCAGAGCATGCACACCGTGGAAACTATTGCTGACTTGGAGCTGAGGCTGCTGAAGAAAAGTGTCTCTTGTAGACACTTTGTTGCAGTTACAGCGTTTCGTGGAACAGGCTGAGGTTGATCCGAAGTCAGAGGAGTCTGAAGTTGTTGCAGAGGATTCCTGATGGAAACTTGCAAGCTGAATCTGAAGAGAACCCACAGGAGAGACCCAAATAGCCCTGAGAAGGGGATTGGCTACCTTATCAGGTATAGACCTATCAGGAAGGGTCTCTGGCCACTCAGAGCCCTCCAGAGTGCCCCCACATCTGGCTAAGCAAGATGGCTGAAGTCTGGGACAAACTGGAGGAGCTCTGGGCACCACCCCTAGGGCGGTGATGGACAGGGGAGTGGTCACTCCCCTTTCCTTTGTCCAGTTTCCTTCCAAAGCAGGGGAGAAGTGGTCCCTGAATCGGTGTAGACAGGTTTCTGCAAGGAGGGCCATTCAAAGCATTTCCAGAGGCTGAGGGAGGCTACCCCTCCTCAGCCTGTCACACCTATTTCCAAAGGGAGAGTGTGTAACACCCTGCTCTCAGAGGCAATGCTTTGTTCTGCCTTCCTGGAACTGGGTTGGCCAGACCCCAGGAGGGCAGAACCCTGTCTGTGAGGTGGCAGCAGTTGTAGCTGCAGTGCAAGCCTCAGAGAGCTGGTTTGGTAGTACTTGAGGTCCATGGTGGAGCCCCCAGGATGCATGTAATTGGCTCCCTAATACCATATTTGGAATGGGGGGACAATTCCATGATCTTAGACATGTGACATGGCCATCTTCGGAGTTACCATTGTGAAGCTACATATAGGTATTGACCTATATTTAGTGCTCGCATGTAATGGCATCCCCGCACTCACAGAGTCCTGGAAAATTGCCTGAACTATGTGGGGCACCTTTGCTAGTGCAAGGGTGCCCTCACACTTAGTAACTTTGCACCTAACCTTCAGCAAGTGAAGGTTAGACATATGGGTGACTTATAAGTTACTTAAGTGCAGTGGAAATGGCTGTGAAATAGTGTGTGCACTATTTCACTCAGGCTGCAATGGCAGTCCTGTTTAAGGGTTTGTCTGGGCTCCCTATGGGTGGCAAAAGAAATGCTGCAGCCCATATGGATCTCCTGGAACCCAGGTACCATATAATAGGGACTTTTAAGGGGCGTCCAGTGTGCCAATTGAAATTGGTAAATGAAGTCACTGGCCTACAGTGACAAATTTAAAAGCCGAGAGAGCATAAGCACTGAGGTTGTGATTAGCAGAGCCTCAGTGACACAGTTAGGCACTACACAGCATACACATTAGGCCACAAACTATGAGCACTGGGGTCCTGGCTAGCAGGATCCAAGTGGGACAGGCAAAACACACTGACATATAGGTTTTTATCTATGAGCCCTGGGGTTCTGGCTAGCAGGATCCCAGTGACACAGTAAAAACACACTGACACACACTGACAAACAGGCCAAAAGTGGGGGTAACCATGCTAGAAAGAGGCTACTTTCCTACACTCTGGGACAGTCAAGCAGCCATTATTTACCCCATCACCTTGTTCTCCTACCACTTCTAATCCAGGGTTGGAGCTGAAGTTACTGAGAGAGACCTCTTTTCTCAGTTGATTGACTTCTCCCATCCTTTGCCTCTGCATATTCTCAAAGCGTCTGGGAAAGGTAAAGATCCGCCCTCTTTCACAATCAAGTTTGTCACATTGGAACTTTTGTGCATTTCTTGGATTTTCTGGATCCCTCATATTTCACCATGTGGACTTTAAGTTTTTGATTGAAGAGATTTACACGTTCCTTGGCTTCAGCGTTAATCAACTGGTCATTAATCTGTCTGATCTGCTTCCTCATTGCTCCTTGTTCAATTTCCTCATATTTAATGAGGATTCTGATCATATTTATTGAGCTGTGCATGTTGAGTTCCACTCATTCCTTAATCAAGTCTGGGTGCGGATTCTCGTAGCTAGGGGTTATCAGTATCCTTAGTTCTGGAGGTATTTGTCTCATCTCAAAGTGTCCCATAAATTAAGTCTGGTGCTTTTTGCCTTGTTACAGTTTCATGCTCTGCCATTTTTGGGTTTGATATTCGTTGCTGCCCTACATTGATGAATTTGCTGAAATTTGTAATTAATGCATGATGCCAAATGTTTACCTTGATGTTTACATTTTGAGCCATTTTTAGATTCATTAATGTATTTTTGAAATATGCATAATGCACTATTAGGATGTTACCATGGAGACCACACCTCAAATATGGTGCTCTTTGAATATAATACAAGGCTCTTCTTGCATATGTTGTCTTGCCACATACTCACAATTTAAACAAGGTGTTTATTGTTTGTGATGAATTTTGAGTATCTGCCCACTAGGGCTGAAAAGATAGAAATACCTTTTTATGTTTACATTTGATATCTGATGTCGTTTCTAGCATATTGTGTGTTGGAACTACCTTTCCAAAATGGCACTGATGGAATACACTCAAATGAAGTCCTTTATTTATTTTCACAGTGCACGTTTGTTTGACATTTGAGTTTGTATATATATGGCAGCTTGTAATTGACAATCAATGTTGTGACAAATACGTTGCATGCCAAAATGCATTGAAGTCTTCCCTGCTGTGGGTGAAATTAACCATTTTTTTACTGTATACTGCCTTGGAGTGCTGTGATCTTCCTGGGTACGGGCAGGGGATACAGTGTGGATATTACAAGCGGTGGGCGCAGCACCACACATGAGCACCTCCGGCGATTTGGAGCCAGGAGACATACGCAGCTCATGAATATATATAATAATATATACCTATACATCAGTATCTACATATCTATCTGTCTATCTATCTACTGAAAAAAAACAAAGGTTATAGGGGCGTTATTGTTATGAAATAGAATAACAAAAAATTGAAATTCTCTTCTATTCCCCTATACACCATTCCGCTCTATGCCACTCCACTACATGCTATTCCACTGAGTGCCACTCCACTGTATGCTACTCCACTCCATGCCACATACCACTCCAGTGTATTGCCCTCCACTCTACTCTACTTCATTCTATTCTATGCAATTGGACCCCACTCCACTACGACAGTCCACTCCTTGTTATTACACTCCACCCCACACAACTCAACGCCACTCCAGTCTACACCACTCCATTATATGCCACTCCACTATACAACACTCTGTTCTACGCAGCTCCACTCTACGCTATTACACTGTACACAGCTCCACTCAATGCAAGTCCACTCTACGCTGTTCCACTGTATGCAACTCCACTGTATGCCTCTCCAGTGAATGCCACTTCACTGTATCCCACTTTGGTATGCGCTAATCCAGAATATGCCACTCCACTCTATGCCACTCCACATTTGCTAGTTCACTGTATGTCACTCCACTCCATTCTACGCTATTCCATTGGATGCCACTCCACTGTATGCCACTCCATAGTATGCTATTACACTCTACCCCATTCCAGTGTAAACCACGGCAGTCTATACTACTTCAGTGCAGTGTGCATCACTACACTGTACACCACTTTACTATACTCTATTCCAGTCTACACCACTCTACTGTAAACCACTCCACTACATGCTATTCCACTGAGTGCCACTCCACTGTATGCTACTCCACTCCATGCCACATACCACTCCAGTGTATTGCCCTCCACTCTACTCCACTTCATTCTATTCTATGCAATTGGACGCCACTCCACTACGACAGTCCACTCCTTGTTATTACACTCTACCCCACACAACTCAACGCCACTCCAGTCTACACCACTCCATTATATGCCACTCCACTATACAATATTCTGTTCTACGCAGCTCCACTCTACGCTATTACACTGTACACAGCTCCACTCAATGCAAGTCCACTCTACGCTGTTCCACTGTATGCAACTCCACTGTATGCCTCTCCAGTGAATGCCACTTCACTGTATCCCACTTTGGTATGCGCTAATCCAGAATATGCCACTCCACTCTATGCCACTCCACATTTGCTAGTTCACTGTATGTCACTCCACTCCATTCTACGCTATTCCATTGGATGCCACTCCACTGTATGCCACTCCATAGTATGCTATTACACTCTATCCCATTCCAGTGTAAACCACGCCAGTCTATACCACTTCAGTGCAGTGTGCATCACTACACTGTACACCACTTTACTATACTCTATTCCAGTCTACACCACTCTACTGTAAACCACTCCACTCTATGCTATTCCACTGTAAGCATCTCCACTATACAGTACTCCAATATACACTACTCCATTCTAGGCCACTTCAGTGTACACTTCTCCGCTCCACGCCACTCCATTCTATGTTCATCCGCTGGATGCCACTACACTCTACACAACTCCAATATACGCTATTTTACTTTACGCCACTCCACCGTACTCCACTCTACACTATTCTACTCTATACATTTCCACTCAATGCAGTTCTATTCCCCGCCACTCCATTGTACTTCACTCTATGCTATTCCACTGGACACCGTTCCATTCAATGTTATTACATTGTATGGAACTTCAATCTTTGCACTCTACTGTATGGTATTTCGCTCTACCCCACTCCACTGTACGCAACTCCTCTGACTGCTATTACACTCTACCCCACCCCAAAATACACCACTCCTGTCTAAACTCCTTCACTGTATGCCACTCCCCAGTAAGCTACTACAGTATATGCTATTACACTTTACACCACTCCACTGCACGCTTCTACACTACACACTATCACACTTTACGCTATTCCACTGAATGCCACTCCAGTCTAGGCTACTCCACTTTAAGCTAATCCACTTTATGCCACTCCACTACATGCTACGCCACCCTACGCAATCCAGTGTACTCTCCTCCACTCTACATAACTCCACTCTACAGTACTCTACTACACTCTATGGAACTTTACTAGACTCTACTCCACTCTATCCCCATACGCTTCACTGTCCAAATTTGCACTCAACTCTAGGCCCGTGCACTCTGTTGTACAACACTCTACTACACTCTATGACAGTTTCCAACTCTGTACGACACAGCACTCCACTCTCCTGTAAAAGACACCTCTCCGATTTATAGCAGTTTTCTTGACTGTATTCTACACCAATTCAATGTATGCCACACCACTCTACTCAAATCCACTGTACTCTACTCCACTCTGTGCCACTCCACAGTATACCACTCCCCTTTATACTATTCCACTTTATGCCACTCCACTCTTCCACACTCCACTGTACTATATTCCACTCTATTCTATTCTATTCTATTCTATTCTATTCTATTCTATTCACCTATTTGCTACTTCACTTTACCATAATCCACTCTACGCCTCTACTGTGTGCACCACTTCACCCTATGCCGCTCCATTGTATGGCACTCTCCTCCCCTCTCTATAACTCCACTATAAAGGTCTACCACACTGCATTGCACTCTATGACATTCTACTCCACTCTCTCCAAATACACTCCAATGTCCATTTCTGTACTCCACTCTGTGCCCCTACACTGCAATGTACAACACTCTATTCCACTATACAGTACTTTTCTATAGGATACAGCACTCCATTCTACTGCATGAGACCCCAATCCAAGTTATAACACTTTACTACCTATGCTTCACCAGTACACTGCACTCCATGACACACCAGTACACTCTATTTTACTATACTCCACACTACGTTACACCCAGGGCCGGCTCCTTCGCAATGGCGAAGGAACATCGCCCGCCGGCTAAGCCAGGAGCTGAAAGATAAAACAATATTTCTTTTTTCAGCTGCCGGCTCAGCCAGTAGCACGTGAAGGGATGGGCAGGCTGGGCCACAGGAGGTGGGAGGGGGAGGTGGAGACAGTGCACCTGGGTGCGCATGTGTGTTTGGCTGGCTGTCTCAGGCTGGCCAAACACACATGCGCACTTAGGTGTTCAACACAGCCGGGCTGGAGAAACTGCACAGACCCCAGGGTTGTATCTGAACGGCAGTCCAAGCTGCTCACACCAATCCTGATGCTGCTTTCATGCTATTTTTAGCATGAAAGCAGTGCCAGGACTGCTGGGGAGCCTGTGCTGGTGTCCCAGTGAATGCTGGGACACCTGGAGTCCCAGTGAATGCTGGGACACCACAAGAGGATCGAGGCAGCAGGTGGGGACAGCCGCGGTGATAGGAAGAAGTGAGTTTTTAAATTATTTTTTATTTCTTACCCCATCCCCATCCCTCCCCTCCCCCCGCCTGCCTCTCCCTTTGAGATTTGTGGTGGCAGCTGCTGGTAACACCAATGTACTCAGCTCTACTCCACTGTATGAGATTTTATCTCACTCTATGCTACTAAGAGCCCCAATCAGGGTGAAACCGGTCTTGGGTTGCTTGTGTTCCAGTTCGGAGAGGACCTGTCTTGGCAGTTCAGGCTGGACTGCCATTATTGGAGCAGGTTCAAGAGTGACTTCCAAGTGTAGGCGTGGCCTGGAGCCCATGGAATAGCATGCGCTGAGTGAGGTTCCTGGCCTATCTCCGCCATCTGAAGGAATCCTGACCCCCCTGCAGTGAGACGAGCTCCCCAAACAACTGAGGGCATAGGCTATTGGACCCCCAGCCATACTGGAGTTGTTTAATCGCCCCGGCTTACACTGATAGAGCCTGATTAGGCCTGGGGCCCAGGCACCCAAATTGGGAAGGGGGAAGCTGAGTGCCACGCTGGGAAACATAGCGACAGCCCCAGACAGAGGAGTGATCGGCTGACCAGCTGTCCCCCTGAGCAAAAGAAGTGAGGGAACCTCAATCGTAGTTTTAAGACGAGGACCAAGGGAGCACAGAAGTACCCTGGAAGGGCCGGCACGCCCGCAGCCAGTGGACTTGGAGGTGAACCGCATGATGGAGGCAGAGGAGCAGCGAGCAGAGGTGCTGCTGATAGGACGAGATGCCCTGTGGCCTCAGTCGCCCCCCCATCCAACAGCACGGACTCTGCCGGGATCCCCGGTGATTGGGAGCGGGCAAAACAAGTGCCTTTCCCGGCTCAACAGAGGGTGGTGCCGGAGTGCTGTTGCCCCGATTTCTAGCCTCATGGGGGCTGTAGGAGGGCCCCAGAGACTTCCCAATTTATGGTATAGGCCCAGAACAAGAGCCCATTGAAGAAATGCACTGAGGGACCCTTGGTGTAGGAGGGGAGAGCTGGGGCCCAACCCAGGGATGCTCCAAACTGAGGTCTTGGCTGGTCGGCGGTTGAGCTGTGGACTGGGACCATGGGAGTGGAGTGGGCCACTGGCTGCCTCCTGCGATGTGTTCTGGTCCTGCCGGCACAAGGAATCTGGAGTGAGTGCTGAACCTGGAACATTCCAAAAGCAGAAGGTCAGTGGCAAGGCACGCCTTGGCTTGGTTTGAGGGATACTGGCCCTTAGGACTACACCACCTATTGGGTTCTACTGGGGGATCCCTGTGACACAAATACCGGAACCGGGACGAACATAGTCGAGGGCCCTACCTCATTTGGACTGCAATAAATTACGCTAAGAGACAGCTGACACTGTTGCGCTGGCCAGCATGGGCAATGCCATGAAAAAGAAGGAAGGGATGGACCGGGGCACACCACTGGGCGCACAGGGCCTGAGCGGAAAACTCAGGCCTCTGGTTTCGGACCAGAGCTCACCTCAAGAAACTACGCTGAACACGATCCTCCAGGCCATAGCTGCGTCTTGGGACGCCCTTGAACTTAAAATAGGAAAGATTGCCACTGATCTGAGCATCTTACGAGACGATCATCACAGACTATCAGACAGAGTCACTACCTATAAAAGGACTCTGCCTGAGATTACCCCAGATTGACGGCATTTGCACACATGCATGCCCAAGAAGCAAATTCAAATAAAAACTCTGGAGGGGCGAGCAGAAGAGGTGGCAAATATGACTGCTTTCTTGGAGCACTGGATATGCAGTGACATTACCCCAGAAGATCTGTCTCCTCCACCGCCGGCCACATGCTCCAGGCCGGTGGTACCTAAACTGCTCCACTTTAGGGACCGACCCAGGCTCGACTGCGAGGAGAGATAAATATTGAGGACCACAGCATCATGATTTTCCCGGATTTCACAAGGAACACTCAGAAGCAAAGAGCATCTTTTGCTGAGGCCAAGAAAAGGCTAAGGGATTTGGGAATCCGGTATGCCATGTTGTTCCCTTCCAAACTCTGTGTCATCAACAACAATACTACAGTCTTCTTCATTTCCCCCCAAGTATGGGAATGGATTAACTTGAATGTCCCTGCCTCGATAGTGGGTTCAAGAGACAAACAAAGCCCACCCAAGAGACGCCTGAGGAAATCACGGTGTACTAAAACTGTAGTGGCACTCTAATGCTTACAGGCGCTAATGGAGAGACAAGAGGCAGTGGAGATGGCGGCAACCCTTGGTAGACCAAGTCCTAGCACTTCCTACCCCACGGAAAATCTGGGGATATCCCGAGCATGCAGGATGCGGGCCACGAAGACACTGTGGCACACATTTATTAGAAAGCAATGTCACCCCATGGTGTCCCCCCTAAACTATAACTTTATAATATGGAATGTCAGGGGGCTGAATAGAATGGCTAAACAATTCAAAGTATACTCCAAATTAAAGAGGCAGGGTATACACATTGCAGTCATTTAGGAAACACACCTTACAATTCAGGAAACAAGGCCATTAAAAAGCGATGGCACAGACAAGTGTATGCAACCACTTACTCAGCATTCGCTAGAGGCGTCCTAATTTGGGTCCACCCAGGGGCTCCCTTTCAGAAAACAAAAGAACTGATAGATCCAGAGGGCTGCTAAGCTGTGGTTTCTAGATGGCTGGAAGGCAGAGACATCACTATAGTGGGGAGATACGCACCTAACCACGATCAGGGGACCTTCCTTGCTACGTTATCAAATACCATATGGCCTCACTTAACTCACAGAACTCTTATAGGAGGGGACTTTAACTGTGTCTTCAACACTGAGCTTGATAGATCGCACCCTCCCTTACCCCACTCCCCAATACACCACACTGGGGCCTCCTAGACACATGGAGACACCTACACCCTAATGAGCGAGACTACTTATCCCTGCCGCGATAGTGGGTTCATGAGACAAACAATTCCCACCCAAGTGATGCCTGAGGAAATCACAGGGTACTAGAACTGTAAAGGCACCCTAATGCTCACAGGAGATAATGGAAGGACAAGAGGTAATAGAGATGGCGGCAAACCTTGGAATACCGACTCCTAGCTCTTCCCACCCCACGGATAATCTGTCAGACTGAGATTCGATCTCTGAATGTGCTTCAATTTCATCCTTGGACTCAGATGACCCACCGTCGATAATAACACCCAGTACGTCTAATGAAATCATATAAACTCTGCACACTCTGGGACGTACCTTTCTTTTCACTTGTCCCCGAGGGCTGGGGAGAACTGGTAGTGGGGTGGATGCTATTTGAATATGTGGGACATTTTTGGAAGACCAATGCTGAGAACTCTACTATGCCTGTGTTGACTAACAACACTGATACAACTGGTGTCAGGTGGGCTGAATCAGCAACACGACTGGGGGTCTACAGAAGCTCCTGGTGCAACGGATGGCGTGGAGCATAGCTGTAAGAGTCTGCTCTGGAGCTCCATGCACGAACCCCCCGGGGACTTGAACTGTTGAAAACGTTCCAAGAGAGTTTGGACGGGGATGGTTTTAACACCGGCCCTGGGGAAGGGGAGTTGGGTTGGTTGTTTAAATGTTTTGGTTATTATAAGTTTTGGCGCTGGGATCGCATCCTCTCCGTCATTACCCTATATACTCACTGGGGATATCCCTGAGCTTGCCAATTGCGGGCCACAAAGACACTGTGGCACACATTTATTAGAAACCGATGTCACCCCGTAGCGTCCCCCCAACCTATAACTTTATAATATGGAATGTCAGGGGATTGAATAGCATGGGTAAACAATATAAAGTCTACACCCAATTAAAGAGGTGGTGTTAGACCTGACAGCCTTAGGGTGCCTCCCTCCACTTTTTGTCACTGTTGTTGCTGGTTTTAAGACTCTGCGCACTTTACCACTACTAACCAGTGCTAAAGTGCAAATGCTGTTTCCCTTAAAACACCGTGACATTGGCTCATACCCAGTTGGCTTATTTAATTTACTTCTAAGTCCCTAGTAAAAGTACACTACATGTGCCCAGGACCTGTAGATTAAATGCTACTAGCGGGCCTACAGCACTGATTGTGCCACCCACATAAGTAGCCCTCTAAGTAGCCCTCTAACCATGTCTCCAGCCTGCCATTGCAAGGCCTGTGTGAGCAGTTTCACTGCCAATTCGACTTGGCATTTAAAAGTACTTGCCAAACCTTACACTCTCCTTTTTCTACATATAAATCACCCCTAAGGTAGGCCTTAGGTAACCCATAGGGCAGGGTGCTATGTAGGGAAAAGGCAGGACATGTACCTGTGTAGTTTATGTGTCCTGGTAGTGTAAAACTCCTAAACTGGTTTTACACTGCTGTGAGGCCTGCTCCTTTCATAGCCTAACATTAGGGCAACCTTCAGATAGTGTTTGAGTGGTAGATTCTGATCTGAAAGGAGTAACAAGGTCATATTTAGTATCACCAGAATGGTAATACAAAATCCTGCCGACTGGTGAAGTTGGATTTAATATTACTATTTTAGAAATGCCACTTCTAGAAAGTGAGCATTTCTCTACACTTAAATCCTTCTGTGCCTTACAATCCACATCTGGCTAGGTTAGTTGACAGCTCCCTTGTGCATTGCACTCAGACAACCCCAAACACAGAGTGCTCAGTCACCCCTGCACAGATCTGCATACTGAATGGGTCTTCCTGGGCTGGGAGGGTAGACGGCCTGACACTTATATGTCAAAGGACAGTGGCCTGACCTCAGACAATGGAATGCCAAACACCCCCTCTGCAACAAACTCCTTGTCCGGCAAATTTTTTACGCACAGCCTGCCAGAAATGATGCACAGCCTGGATCATGGTGAGAAAATCACTGCATGCCAAACTGGACTGACGCAGCCCGGCTCCCTGAGTGGAGATTGACGCAGCACCAGCGTTGTGACCGGAACTTTGATGCAGGGCCCACTGGATCGACGCATAGCTGAGCTGGAATGATGCAGCCTGACTTCCTGCGAGAAGAATCGATGCAGCGCCTGCCGTGCGACCGACATTTTTCTGCATCTCCCACCGGATAGATGCAGCTCCTATGACTGCGTCCTGCATGCCCAGGATTTCTCCGCCTCGTCCCCAGGGCATCCAAGTACCCCGCAACCCAAAGAGGATCCAAGTCTGCACGTCGGAAATCAATGCAAGGCCCTGGCTGCGTGAAAAGTATTGATGCATCGTCTGTATGCGCCTGGACAAACTGACGCACACCTCCCCGTTTTCCACGCATCTCCTCCTCTGCTGTCCCTTGCGGATAATTTAGCCGCAGACCAGGTACTTTGTGCTTGCAAGAGACACTTATTGCTTTTAAGAACTTAAGACTGGTTTTAACATTCTCTAAAGTGATATTTCAACGTGTACTTATCAAATCTTTATCGTTTTGACCTTATTTTATCCAGATAAATATTCTATATTTTTCTAAACCTGTGTGGTGTATATTTGTGGTGTTTATACTGTGTTACTTCATGATTTATTGCACAAATACTTTACATATTGTCTTCTAAGTTAAGCCTGACTGCTCAGTGCCAAGCTACCAGAGGGTGGGCACAAGATAATTTGGATTGTGTGTGACTTACCCTGACTAGAATGAGGGTCATTGCTTGGACAGGGGGTAAGCTGACTGCCAACCAAAGACCCCATTTCTAACAGTGGTGATCAGCGGTGAGGATAGGACTTGTATTTGTGCAGTAACATACAATATCTACGTGTACACTACCTACCCACAGTTGAAGGTCAACTTGATTTTTTTTCTTTTTCAGCAGTTTTGTTTTCTGCCTGGCATTTTAACTTAATCTTCTTTCAGCATGTCTCTGGGTGGGTCTCAAGCAGGAGCTGAAGATTTTGACCTAGCCAAGCTGAAGACATACACTGTTAACCAGTTGAAGGGGTTCTGCAAGGGAATGGGAGTACCTACCCGGGGTGCCTCTAGAAAGGAGGAATACCAAAAGGTGCTGAGGGCCTGGGCAGAAGCCTATTCAGACGAGAATGTTGAGGAGGAGGAGCAGGAGGATGGCCCCTCAGAGGATTTATTTTTGATAGCAGTAGGGGTTGTTACCCCTGGAATTGTGCCCCTTGGTAAACCAGGGATCAGTGTCTCTAGCCATGGCCTGACCGCAGAGGAAAGGAGGGAGATGAGAGAGTTTCAACTTCAAATGGCGATGTTAAACAGGAAGCAGAGGAGAGGAAAGCAGAGAGAGAAGCAGAGAGAGCCTTGGCTGAAAAGAAACTGTTGTTGGCTCATAAACCGAGTCTGAAAGAGCTGGATATCAAGGCGAGGCAGTCTGAGTCCAGCAGTGATGGTGGCAGTATACATGCACGACCTGCTGGGAAAAGGAAGGTTTGTGTACCCAAAAATGTGGTGTCAAGTTATGTGGTTGGAGATGACATTGATAAGTGGTTGGCTGTTTATGAGGTTGCACTAAGGGCTCATGGGGTTTCTGAACAGCTTTGGGGGGGCAGCCTTGTGGTGGTATGTACTAGTAGTGGGGAGGGACACACTCCTTGTATTGGATCCAAAGGATCAAAACACATACACACCCATGAAAACTGCTTAACTTGCCAATTTTGACCTGACCCCTGAGAATAACCATTAGAAGTTCAGGGACAGCACCAAACTCTCCACACAGAACTGGGCAGACATTTTTGATTTCTCCAGTATGGCTCTGAATGGGTTGGTGTGGGGCAGTAAAGTAGATCACTATTGGGGGTTACATAATTTGATCCTGAAAGAGCATATGTTCCATGTTTGCTTTACAGAGTTGCACCAGTGTCGCAACGGGGTCACTCAACTGAAGAGCAGGATGTCTGCAGGGGCGATGGTATGCCCCCGACCTCCTGGACCACCTCTCGGCACTTCCTGGTGGACACAGAAACCCCGGCAGGTGTCCCAAAAGGAAAGGGTGATTGGAAGAGAAAGAGAGAAAACACTTCCACGTCTTGCCGGTCCAGCCAGGCACCCTGTATCTTTGGGCGGCAGGTCGTTGTTGACAGAGTGATAGTAGAGTTAGTGCACTCAACTTCATTGAAACTGAAACTCTCTTTCTGATATGGGCACGGGAACGGTAGAAGAACACTGAGATGCTCCAGCACTTTTCTTGGATAATAATAACTGTTGACACAATTACTAACACTGCATAACCAAAAACCCAAGCTGAGTACCATAACAATAGGTAATGTGACCCTAGGGCTGGCTTCACAGAGATTCATTGTTGCACACTACAATTAGAACTGTGGTAGCACTTATCATGCACAAGAAAGACAAACAAGGGCATTAATTATATCACGTATATCTTTCCTGCATGCATAGATTTAAACTAAAAGGAACAAAAACAATCCAAGAAATACAAATGTCCACTCTGGGTTTAAACAGTTAGGGTGGAACAGTTTGATTTGGTTTCACTGTGTGTGTGTGAAAAACCCTTCAAAAGCAAATTCCTCAAACTTGAAACACAGACATGAATGACACAATTTAAATCCAAGAGTTATGCTATTAGAGAAAGAAAAGTCACGTAAATGCTCTTTTAAAATTGCACTGTCACTTTTTGTAGTACTTGAGCTCAAGCAGATTTCGTGAAGCACATTTGGGCAAGTAACTACCATAATAATGTAGAATGTTCAGCAATGCATTTGTCTCTTTTAAGATAAGCACTTTGCCAAAATACGAGGTCTGAAATACACCAGCTGTTCTAGGAAAGCGCGGCGCTCAAAGAACAAACTCGCTGGAGAATACTAGTCACTTAGCTGCAGTCTTTTCCGGAGTGCTGGAGGAATGCATGGTGTCAGCTGGTACAGGAACGAAGAAAAGAATTGCCTCAAAACTCCTGAATACGAGGATGACAGCAGGGGCTGGGCTGGACTGCCAAATCAGATGTTGAGATCAGGAAGCAAAACAAAGCCAAGAAGGGAGGCATGCTTCACTCTGCTATTTATAGCCAATCAGGAAAGCAGTTGAGTTTCCACATGTGGATGAGTCACCACACCCAATTAGAAGCACATGTCTACACCTGCTCACATTAGCAAACAAGCATTGGTAAAACAAGCATTGATAAAACCAATTGTGTAATACAGCACATTATGGGGGTGATTCTAACCCTGGCGGTCGGTGATAAAGCGGCGGCCAACCCGCCAACTGGCTGGCGGTCCAAAAATTGGAATTCTGACCCTGGCGGGAACCGCCAACACAGCCCGCCACATTAACACTCCGACCGCCACGGCGGGACCGACAAACAGCGCGGCGGTCACCGCCAACAGCCAGGCGGCAGACAATGTACCGCCCACACTATCATGACCCACCAATCCGCCACCTTTTCCGGGGCGGGCGCCCCGCCGATAAAAACACGGCGGAAACAGACTACGAATGTGAAAACGCTCACCTCTACGCACTCCACGAATACGGAGGACAGCATGGAACCCGAATTGAACATCATACCTGCTCTCGTCTACCTGCTCATCTACCACGAGTACGAACTCCGGCGCAGACGTCAACGGTGAGTACAGCACCTACGACACACGGGAGGGGGGAGGACGAAAGGTTACGGGCACACACATATGCAACCCCCCCCCCCATATGTACACACCAATGCAGAGCAACAAGTCACAGTGACACCAACCAAACCCCCGTAAAAAATGCAATGACATTTCAAAATTGACAATAAATATCTATGTCCAAAATAGCCTCCGATAAGTATTGGTCAACTAGCCAGAATATTTACATTTAAAAAGTCTATATACACAGCAGTGGACAACTGAAGAAATCAGTACTGCACATTTTACGTAGTAACGATTTGTCCGTGGGCCAAAGTGTAGCAACACAAGGGCAAAGCCCACACACGAGACCTGAGTCCTTTGGAGAGAACACTGCAGGGGCATCTGATGACAAGACTACAGGCACCTCAGGGGGAAGGGGAGGGGGGGCACCTCAGCCACATAAGTCCACGACGCCAGACCCACGAAGGGGCCACCATGCCCACTGCCATATCCTGGGGAGTGCAAAGCCACAGTCTCTCAATGTCTCTACAGTGGTTGGATTGCCCACTGCCATATCCTGGGGAGTGCAAAGCCACAGTCTCTCAATGTCTCTACAGTGGTTGGATTGCACACTGCCATATCCTGGGGAGTGCTTGACAGGAAGGGCCCAGCGGAGCGGTGCTTGAGACGGCGGGGCCCAGCGGAGCGGTGCTTGACAGGAAGGGCCCAGCGGAGCGGTGCATGAGACGGCGGGGCCCAGCGGAGCGGTGATTGACAGGAAGGGCCCAGCGGAGCGGTGCTTGAGACGGCGGGGCCCAGCGGAGCGGTGCTTGACAGGAAGGGCCCAGCGGAGCGGTGCTTGACAGGAAGGGCCCAGCGGAGCGGTGCATGAGAGACGGCGGGGCCCAGCGGAGCGGTGCTTGACAGGAAGGGCCCAGCGGAGCGTTGCTTGACAGGAAGGGCCCAGCGGAGCGGTGCATGAGACGGCGGGGCCCAGCGGAGCGGTGCTTGACAGGAAGGGCCCAGCGGAGCGGTGCATGAGACGGCGGGGCCCAGCGGAGCGGTGCTTGACAGGAAGGGCCCAGCGGAGCGGTGCTTGACAGGAAGGGCCCAGCGGAGCGGTGCATGAGATGGCGGGGCCCAGCGGAGCGGTGCTTGACAGGAAGGGCCCAGCGGAGCGGTGCTTGAGACGGCGGGGCCCAGCGGAGCGGTGCTTGACAGGAAGGGCCCAGCGTAGCGGTGCATGAGACGGCGGGACCCAGCGGAGCGGTGCTTGACAGGAAGGGCCCAGCGGAGCGATGCTTGACAGGAAGGGCCCAGCGGAGCGGTGCTTGACAGGAAGGGCCCAGCGGAGCGGTGCATGAGACGCCGGGGCCCAGCGGAGCGGTGCTTGACAGGAAGGGCCCAGCGGAGCGGTGCTTGACAGGAAGGGCCCAGCGGAGCGGTGCTTGACAGGAAGGGCCCAGCGGAGCGGTGCATGAGATGGCGGGGCCCTCTTCAGCGGTGCCTGTCTTCACGGCGGGGCCCTGTTCAGCGGTGCCTGTCTTCACGGCGGGGCCCTCTTCAGCGGTGCCTGTCTTCACGGCGGGCCCTGTTCAGCGGTGCCTGTCTTCACGGCGGGGCCCTCTTCAGCGGTGCTCTTCTGCACGGCGGGGCCCTCTTCAGCGGTGCTCTTCTGCACGGCGGGGCCCTGTTCAGCGGTGCCTGTCTTCACGGCGGGGCCCTGTTCAGCGGTGCCTGTCTTCATGGCGGGGCCCTGTTCAGCGGTGCCTGTCTTCACGGCGGGGCCCTGTTCAGCGGTGCCTGTCTTCACGGCGGGCCCTGTTCAGCAGTGCTCTTCTGCACGGCGGGGCCCTCTTCAGCGGTGCTCTTCTGCACGGCGGGGCCCTGTTCAGCGGTGCCTGTCTTCACGGCGGGGCCCTCTTCAGCGGTGCCTGTCTTCACGGCGGGGCCCTGTTCAGCGGTGCCTGTCTTCACGGCGGGGCCCTGTTCAGCGGTGCCTGTCTTCACGGCGGGGCCCTGTTCAGCGGTGCCTGTCTTCACGGCGGGGCCCTCTTCAGCGGTGCTCTTCTGCACGGCGGGGCCCTCTTCAGCGGTGCTCTTCTGCACGGCGGGGCCCTGTTCAGCGGTGCCTGTCTTCACGGCGGGGCCCTCTTCAGCACGGCGGGGCCCTCTTCAGCGGTGGTCTTCTGCACGGCGGGGCCCTGTTCAGCGGTGCCTGTCTTCACGGCGGGGCCCTCTTCAGCGGTGCTCTTCCAGGAAGTCTAGGGAGCCAGACCTGGGCTGGACACCCTGCTCACTCGCCCTCCGACTGTGCAGTGGCAGGCCCCTTCGGGGACGGAGTCCTGGGCCCTTTGCTGTCGTCCCTTGCAGGCGGGATGGGGCTTGCGGGGCCCTCCAGCTCCGCACTCCTGATGGATGACCTCTCCGCCCTGCTGCCCTTTCGCTCCTTAGATGGGGCTCTCGGGCCCTTGCCTCCCCTGGCTGTTGTGGCAGGTGAAGTGGCCGTTGTTGGCTCCTTGGGGGCAGCCGTCTCAGTCCTCTCACGGCGGCCCTTCAGTTTACGTGTCCTCTTGCCTGGGGGTGGGCTGGATGTCCCCTTGCTGCTCAGTGAAGTGTCACTGCCGCCAAAGGGTGGACTCCAGAAGCCATGCACCACTTGGACACTCGAAGCTGGGCTGGTGGTGGCTGAGGTGCTCTTGGGACTCTTAACCGATGGAGGGGGTGGGTCAGGGGAGGGAAAGAGGTTAAGATTAGAGAGGTAATATTTCTTATGACCAAGGTAAAGGGTAGGAGTAGTGGTGATGGAAGTGGAGGAAGAGGATGTGATTGTAGGAGAGTCAGGTGTGCTGTCTTTGGGTGCAGGTGACTGAGGCGTAGGCTGTCGTGAGGTGGTTGGCTGTTGTTTGGGTGTCTGCCTGCGTTTATGTGTCTTGGAAGAGGGGGTGACAGACACAGTGGGAGAGGACACAGGGGACGTGTAGATGGCAGTGGGGGTGGTGACTGCACGTGTGAGGACTGTAGTGGAGGGTGTGCTGGTGATGGAAGCACTGGCTGATGGTGGTGTGCATGCAGGTGTGAGTGTAGACGTCACAGGGAGGGAGGAGGGAGACGAGGAGGAGGGGGACACAGAGGTGGTAGTGACTGTTGGAATGTCTGCATCTGGGTGTTGCTGGGGTGAATGCTTGTGTGTCCTGTGGTGCTTGTGTCTGGATGATCTGGCCTTGGGTGTTGAGGTGTGTGCAGGCTGGTCTGATGGTGTGGATGGGATAGGCTGAGGGACAGGAGACAGAGAAAGGGTGGAGGCAGTTAGAAGAGGGAGGCTGGAGACAGGGACAATGGCTGCCGTCAATGCTGAGGCCAGAGCAGTGAACGATCATTGAAGGGCAGCCTGACCCGAATGAATGCCCTCCAGGTAGGCATTGCTCCGATGCACCTCCCTTTCCACCCCCTGGATGGCATTCAAAAGGGTAGTCTGCCCAACAATGAGCGTCCTCACGAGGTCAATGAGCTCCGCACTGAGGGCAGCAGGGGTAACTGGGGCAGGGGCTGATGTGCCTGGGGCGAAGGAGACGCCCGCCTTCCTGGATGAGCGGGCACGGAGCGAAGGCTGAGGGGCTGCTGGGAGGGCGGAGCTGGAGCGCTGGGTGGCGGCTGTACCTGTGGAGGCGGGGGGCCCAGATGTTGCCGCCCCCGCTAGGGAGCTCCCAAACGAGGACGTGTCCGTGTCGCTGGTGTCTTCACCGGTCCCCGTTGTGGTGCTCCCCTCGCCCTCCGGATCACTGGTGCCCTCGGTGTCTGTTCCAGTGCCCACCGGGGCATTGTGACTTGCAGCTCCCTCGTGCTCCGACACCAATTCTCCTCCGCCTGATGATGCTAATGCACAAGAAGACAAAGAATAAGGGTGGGGGGAGAAATAAAACAAAGTTGAGTGTATGCCTTGTCAATACCGTTGGCGGAGAGGACAGACACAGGTGCCTCATGCACTAAGCCGCGAAACTGGGGTACACTACTCAGTACTTCTGACTAGGCCAACAGGTCTAGGGACAACAGACGCGCACATGGGTGAGCAGGACCATGGATAGCTGTACTTGGCACCCTACAGAGGTGGGGGGCGGGGGCACAGGGCCATGTCTAAGGGAGGGGACTACACTACAGAAAGCGCCCTGGCCTAGTGTCACCCACAGCCCTCCTCCCCCACCCAGACGCCTCAACTGCGCTTAAGGATAGCAGAATGTGCAGGTACTCACCCCCTTGTGTCTGCTGTGATGTCCTCAAGCGCCCATCCAAATCAGGGTAGGCCACCGCCAGGATCCGGGACATCAGGGGGTTCAGGGTACGACTGGCACCCCTCCTAGGTCGGGAGGCCATCCCCAGCAGTGACACGGCGGTCTTTCGGGTTCCGCGGCGGATGTCCTCCCACCTCTTGCGGCAGTGGGTGCCCCGTCTGGTGTAGACCCCCAGGGCCCGGACTTCCTTGGCGATGGCACGCCATATGTCAATTTTCTGATGGGCGCTCACCTGTTAGACATGTACAGGGTGGGAAAGAGAAAACGTGAGATTTCGGCATGTTTGGAGTACATGCCCCCCCCTCCCCAACCTTGCCATGTGGCCCATTCTCTCATTTGTCGTGCGTTGCAGTCCTCATTTTCTCCCCACCCCAACAACTTACATCCACCCCACTCCACACAGGCATAGCCCATTCAATGTGCACCCAGTGTACTTACCTGTTGGTCTGGAGGACCGTAGAGTAACGCATACTGGGGGAGGACCCCGTCCACTAGTTTCTCCAACTCTTCAGACGTGAAGGCAGGGGCCCTTTCCCCAGTCGCAGCAGCCATTGTCACTTCCAGACCGAGGTCACAGCAGCACTTGCAGTATAGGTCCTCTCCTGTGGATGATCAGGTATCGAGTGATTAGGCAGATAGAAAATGGCGGTCACGGCCGCGGCGGTGCGTACCGCGGCGGTGCGTACCGCGACCGCCGGCGCACATCGTCATTGGCTCCTGAATCCCATAGGGTTCAATGTTAACCAATGCGGGTTCGTATAGCGGTCTTTGACCGCCTACCGCCACGGTGTGCCACACCAGCGCATTGACCTCACATCCCATTGTCCCACTTCACCGGTCAGGCAGCCGCCATTTCAAGGGCCCACATGGCTTAATTTCAACTGTGTCACACAGGCCTAGGCCTTGCATTGCCACACATCCAAACATAGCCATCCATACCTTTTCGTGTACTCTGCATGCAGTGGTGAACGTACCTGTGACTTGCTTGACTCTGTGCTCCATGTTGTCCTTCCTAGGCACCGTCCGCTGGGACTTGCGAGGAGAAGGATGAATCCTCGCGTGTACCGCCCGCTGGTGGACCTGTCGACAATGGAAGAACGCCACATCATACTACGATACCGACTTGACCGAGCCACTATACATGAACTGTGTGCCCAGCTGGAGCCAGCCCTGATGTCCCCCATCCGCCAACCCACAGGAATTCCCCCTCTAGTGCAGGTTCTGTCAGTCCTCCATATTCTGGCAAGTGGCTCATTCCAGACAACAGTGGCCATGTCATCTGGAATGTCTCAGCCTGTTTTCAAAGATCTTGTCTAGAGTGTTGTCTGCCCTGACGAAACACATGCGGCGCTACATTGTATTCCCTGAGGAGGTCGATTTGGCCACTGTGAAGGGTGATTTTTATGCCCTTGGACATATTCCCAACATAATTGGTGCCATTGATGGGACCCATGTGGCTTTAGTACCCCCAAAAGACGATGAGCAGGTGTACAGAAACAGGAAAAGTTACCATTCGATGAACGTTCAGGTGGTCTGTTTGGCTGACCAGTACATATCCCATGTGAATGCCATGTTCCCTGGGTCAGTGCATGACGCGTATGTGATGCGAAATAGCAGCATCCCTTATGTGATGGAACAGCTACAGAGACGTGTGTGGCTAATTGGTGACTCTGGTTACCCCAACCTGCCTTGGCTATTGACCCCAGTGAGGAATCCCCGGACCAGGGCAGAGGAACGGTACAATGAGGCCCATGGGCGAACTAGGAGGGTCATTGAAAGAACCTTTGGCCTCCTGAAGGCCAGGTTTAGGTGCCTACATATGACAGGGGGATCCCTGATGTACTCACCAAAGAAGGTGTGCCAGATCATCGTGGCCTGCTGCATGCTTCACAATCTGGCATTGCGACGTCAGGTGCCCTTCCTGCAGGAGGATGGTCCAGATGGTGGTGTTGAAGCAGCTGTGGAGCCTGCGGAGAGTGAAGAGGAGGAAGACGAAGAGGACGACCCAGACAACAGGGACAGAGTTATCCATCAGTATTTTCAGTAGCACACAGGTAGGAATCACCCACGCCATTTACCATTTACTGAATGCCCCCTGCATCTTTACTTTGTGTATATCCCCCCAGTTCTTTTAAACTGAAGTTTACTTTTCCCTTCCCTTTTCAGTGCTGTATGACCCACTGCGTGACTTCTGCTTGGTTAGCCCATGGACTAATGCTTATTGACATCGGTATGTTGTCCACACATAAATAACAGAACATTATTGATAAGTAATGTGTTATACATTTGTAAATAATACAGGCTGACTCCAGAATGATTTATGTGCAATGAGTGATTTATTTTTAGTGCTATATTTTGGTACATGAGATTAAAACGGTGAAGGGTGAGGGTGGAGTTATGTCCATGGCAGAGTCCAGTTCTCGGTCGCACAGGTGCATTGTTCATATGGCTGTGGAAGGATGGAGCAGGGGCAGTTCAAGGTTGGACAGGGTGACACTGTGGGACAGTGGAATGACACCCGGGGGGATATTAGACTGGTGGGGGTCTTGGCATCCTACTCTGTCTTCCTTTGAGATCTCAGGTTCCTCTTGCGGGGTGGTTGTTCTTCAGCAGGAGGTGGGGTTCTGGTGGCCCGTCGTTCTGTGGGGGCCTCCTGACCACTAGCACCGGCGGAGGTGGTAGGCTGTTCCTGGCTAGTGACAGGGGCCCTTTGCGGTGCCACATGCTCCCGCAATGTGGTTTCTATCCGGTTGAGGGCCTGGACTATGGTCCCCATTGCGGTAGCGATGTACAGGAGTTCATTGCTGAACACCATGTACCGGTCCTCCTGCTGTGCCTGGATCTCGGTGAACCTGGCCAGTACCGTCGCCATCGTCTCCTGGGAGTGATGGTATGCTCCCATGATGGTGGTGAGGGCCTCTTGGAGAGTCGGTTCCCTGGGCCTGTCCTCCCCCCCCTGTCGCACAGCAGCCCTCCCAGTTGCCCTGTTTCCCCGGGCCTCTGTCCCCTGGACGGTGTGCCCACTACCACTGCCCCCAGGTCCCTGTTGTTGTTGGGGTGTTGGGTCAGCCTGGGTGCCCTGTAGTGGCGGACACACCGCTGATTGACGCGTCCGCGGGACAGAGGCATGGGCCCGCTGGGTGGGAGCTGTGCTGGTGTTCCCAGAGGGGTTTGGGTCTGCTGTGGCCTGTGTCTGTGTGTGGGGAACCGACTGTCCAGAGGTCCCCGATGGTCCGGGCTGGTCGTCAGGTTTGAGGTCGACAGAGCTGCTGTCCTCGCTGGGGGCCTGTTCTGGGGGTGGGATGGACATCTCTCGACCCTCCGTGGCGGTGTGTTGGCGTTCGGGCCCTGCAGGGGTGAAGGAGTATGGTTATTGTTTCTGTGTGTGCCATGGCGTGCATTTTGGGTGCCCTTGTCCCCCAGTGCTGGCATTCCCTTGTGGGAGGTGTTGTGAGGGTTTGGGCGGGGGTGTATGGGTATGTGCTATGGTCATGCTTTGGTGGTGGCTGTCTATGGTTTGTGTTGGTATTCAGGGGTTGGTGTTGTTTAGGGTGGGTTGTGCTGGTGAGACATTGGCAGGGAGGTTATGTGCTGGGGGGTGATATTGGGGTGGGGGGGGTTGGCATGCTGGTGGTTGGGGGGGTGAAGTAGTTGAGATTCGACTTACAAGAGTCCATTCCTCCGTGTACTCCAGCGAGGCCATCAGGATGCAGGATGTTTACCACCTCTTGCTCCCATGCTGTGAATTGGGGTGGGGTGGGTGGGGGTCCGCCGCCAGTCTTCTGCACAGCGCTGTTGTGCCTGGAGATCATTGAGCGCACCTTCCCCTGTAGGTCGTTCCATCGCTTTCTGATATCTTCCCGATTTCTGGGATGCTGTCCCACAGCGTTGACCCTGTCTACGATCCTTTGCCATAGCTCAGCCTTCCTTGCTATGGTGGTGTGCTGCACCTGTGTGCCGAAGAGCTGGGGCTCAACCCTCATGATTTCCTCCACCATGACCCGGAGTTCTTGGTCCGAAAACCGTGGGTGTCTTTGGGGTGCCATGGGGTGGTGTGGATGAGGTGTGGGGTGGTGTTTGTCGTGATGTGCGTGGTGATATGTGGTGAGGTGTGCGTAGATGTGGTGTGGGTGATGAAGTTGGGTTCCTGTGTGTGTTGGGGTTTTCTAATGCTGTGCTCGCTATCTCTATCTCTCTCGCTCTCGCCTTCGCTCCGATTTCCAACTAGTGGGGGTTTGTGGGTGATGTGGGTGTGTGTTTTTATAGTTGATTGGATGTGTGGGAGCGTTGTTTGTATGTGTCTCAGGTGTGCGTATTTCAAAATGTCCAATGTGGCTGCGTTTTGTAGATGTGTGTGTATTTTGACCGCGGCGGTGTGTACCGCCAATGGAATACCGCGGTTGAAAGACCGCCGCGTGGATTTGTGGGTCAGAATGGCATGGGCGTGTTTGTGTTGGCGTGACGGTGGAGGTTTGGTCATCTCCAGTTTTCCGCGGCCCGCTGATGTGGCGGCCTTCCTTGGATGTCGGATTTTTGGCGGTTTCACAGTTGGTGGTCAGAATGACCGTGGCGGTCTAACGCGGCCGCGGCGGTAGTATGGCGGACTTCTGACCGGCGGTAAGGGCCTTTTACCGCCGAGGTCAGAATGACCCCCTATGTTTACTTAGAAACATGAAGGTTTAACCAAGAACAGAGATGATTTAACCCTAATCCCTGGGGATGATGACTGATAATGCAGAAGGCATCTTGGGGATTCCTGACAGTCCTCCCCACCAAGGACCCTCTCAAAGGGCGGGGCTTGGAAGGGTGCAGGAGATGGAATTTTTTAGTAAGACATGGAGCATGAATTGTGGGCGCGGGTTCCCAGGAATTTCCTCAGGCCCATAGCCTTTCCAAGCCAATAAATACTGTAGAACACCATAAACGCGCCTGTAGTCAAGAATTGTGGCCACTTCAAATTCCCATTGCCCGTGTACTTTTACTGGGGGAGGTGGGGGTTATCGCAGGTATCAGGGGAATAGGGACAGAGTAACGACACATGAAACACGGGGTGTACCATGAAATCATATGGCAATGTCAGTTCTACTACCACAGGATTGATGATTTTGGCAATAGGAAAGGGGTCCAGAAATCGGGGGTTTAATTTTCTGGATCACGCAAGATGGAGATTGTTTGATGAGAGCCACACCTGATCTCCTATCTGATAAGAGGGAGCAGGTCTCCTTCTTTTGTCTGCTTGTTTTTTTACTTGAGCTTGGTAGAGTTTTAAATGGTGTTGTACTTGTTTCTGAATCTCCTGTAACTCTTTATGGTGCTTCTGTACTGATGGGACTCCTGTGGATGTTTGGGACCCAGTTATAGGTAGCATTCTTGGGTGCAGACCAAACAAACAGTAAAATGGGGATACTCCTGTAGCCATGTGTACACTGTTGTTATATACAAATTCAACAAGAGGTAAAGCCTTATCCCACTCAGTAGACCATGTGTCAATGTAACACCTCAGGATTTGCTCCAGCGATTCGTTGGCACGTTCCTTCTGCCCATCCGTTTGTGGATGATATGCAGAGGACAAGCGGACGTCCATACCGACAGATGAACAGAAGCTATGCCAAAACCGTGATATAAATTGGGGGCCACAATCAGAAACAATTGTGGTGGGCAACCCAGGAAGCCGTACAATGTGTTGGACAAACAAATCAGAGAACTTGGAAGCCATAGGGAGGTATTTTAATGGAACAAAATGAGCCATTTTAGTTAGGTAATCTACAACCACCCATAGGACAGTGTGTCCATTAGGAGCTGGGAGATCAGAAATAAAATCCATACTTATGGTATGCCATGGGGCCACCAGAATTGGCATGGGAAGTAACAATTCTGTGGCTGGAGTATGTGGGGTTTTAGCCTAAACACAGGTGGAACAAGTCTGGACGTAGCTTCTGACATCCTAGAGGAACTTAACCCCCTTTCGTAGGAGACGAGTTATGGGAGATATCACAGTATAAAAGTGGGGTATAAATCTCCAATAAAAACTTGCGAAGCCCAAAAACTGTTGCACTTCCTTGATGGATCTTGGGACTACCCAATCCAGGATGGCCTGTACCTTGGACCTATCCATGGAAATTCCATCGCGAGTGATCACATATCCCAGGAATTCTATAGTGTGACAAACACATTGTTCCAGTTTGGCGAAGAGATGATGTTCACGAAGCCGTTGTAAAACCGCTCTTACATGCCCTATATGTTCAGTCAGTGGAAGACGAATAGATCAAAATGTCATCTATGTATACCACTCCACAGATATCCAAAAACTCCTGCAGCACTTCGTTGATGAAAAATTGAAACGCTGCAGGAGCGTTACACAACCCGAACGGCATCACTGTGTACTCGAAGAGTCAGAATTTAGTTCGGAACGCCGTCTTCCACTCATCTCCCTTCATCACTCGTATCAAGTGGTAGGCGCCCCAAAGGTCGAGTTTAGTATAAATGGTCGACTGACGTACCTGACCTAAAAGTCCTGGGAACAAAGGAAGTGGATACCGCTTTTTTATAGTCACTTTGTTCACTGCGAGATAATCTATACAGGCGCTCAGCTCGCAATTGTTCTTGGGCACGAAGAACAAAGACGACGATACTGGTGACGTTGAATGACAAATTAAACCCTTAGCCAGTAGTTCATCCAGGTAGTCTCTCAGGTATCGATTCTCAGGCTCAGAAAGAGCATACACCCTACTTCATGGTAACGTTGCCCCTGGAATCAAGTGTATACAATAATCGTATGACCTGTGTGGCGGCAGATGGGTGGCCTTCTGTTCACTAAAGATATCATGGAAGTCTTTATACCGTGGCAGGAATGATCAGATAGCCGTACTATGTGTGGACCCACAATGCAAGGGTGTCACTAGTTATGGTTTGTCTTGGTAACAGAAGTGCCAGCAAAGTTTTGAGTCTAATGTCACTGTCCTTGCTGCCCAGTCAATTTTGGGATTGTGTAACTGAAGCCAGGGTATCCCCAAAATGGCTCCAAATACTGGGGTATCTATGAGGTCAAACTGAATTTGTTCTGTATGGTTGTTTGCACTAAGCATGGACAAGGGTGTTGTTTGATAAACGATAAGCCCGGAGGACAATTTTGAGCCCTTCCACAGCTCTGCCTGGTCCAGGGACGTCTTTTCTGACAGTCGTAATATTTAGGGTTTTAGCCAAACACAAGTCTAAAAAGTTTCTGGTAGCCCCAGAGTCAAGCAATATGGGAATGACCTTACGAACCTGAGGGGACAACACTAATGTCACAATAAGAGTTAGATGTCGAGGTACTGGACTGGTGGTATTAGCCAGAAGATGTGAGACCATATTGAAAGAAGCGCTCGATAAAATGGTCTCAGAATTTATCGAGCCAGTTAGTTTTCCGCCTGGTCAGGAAGAGAGAATTCAGGCCCTGTTACCGCTCCGATGCCTTTCTTTGGAGCAGTAGGATTGTTAAGACATTCCCGAGCAAAATGCCCTGCCTTACCGCAGTATAAACACAGTTTCAATTTTTTCCTACGTTATTTCTCTTCCTTAGATAGTGGGCTCCGCACACTGCCAATTTGCATGGGCTCAAGTGTATCATGAGTGGGAATGGTGGACTCCTTTTTCTCAGTTTTGAGCACCACTAAGTGTGTGTCACCCCAGAATTTTTCTCCCTTACGTTCACTCAAGCGGTGATCCAATCGTACCACCAGGTCAATGAACTTGGAACTCTCTGTAGGAGGTTCCACAATTTGGGCTAGAACATCCCTCAGATCGCCCCGAAGGCCACGATAGAAGAGGGAGGTCCTCTTCTCCTCGGGCCACTCAGTCTCTGCCACCAACCGATTGAAAGAGGTGATATAGGACAGTAGATCCTTGTTTCCCTGGCACAAATTCAGCAACTTATTGTCACTGGCTTGCACGAAGAGGTGTTTGGTGAACAGTTTCCGCAAGGCTTCCTTGAACCGGTTGAAATCATACAGTATAGGGTCATTGCGCTCCACCAGCGGAATAGACCAATTAGCTGCATTGCCTCCCAAATAGGAGATAATAAAAGCTACCTTTGCAGCATCGTTGGGGAATGAAGTTGCCCGACACAAAAACTGTAGCTGGCACTGGTTAAGAAAAATGTTGAACTTGGCACTATCTCCAAAAAACCTTTCTGGAGGAGCTAAGGGCACAGGGATTGGTGTTGTGGCCATTACCTGCAGGGGATGTGTGGTGGAAGTCGTTGGGCCTGAATCGGGTCTAGGACATGATTAGACGGGTCAAACCGAGGGGCCTGTAGTACTAGACCATACTAGCATGTGAATTACAGGGCATTTCTCAAATAGATGTCTTTTTTACACCCTCTCTTATATTTGGAAGGAAAAAATTTAGAGAAAGACAAGGAGCAATAACACTTGTTTTGCTATTCTATGTTCCTCCAAGTCTCCCGATAAAAATGATAACTCACTTGTGTGGGTAGGCCTAGCGCCCGTGACAGGAAATGCCCCAAAACACAACGTGGACACATCACATTTTTTGACAGAAAACAGAGGTGTTTTTTGCAAAGTGCCTACCTGTAGATTTTGGCCTCTAGCTCAGCCAGCACCCAGGGAAACCTACCAAACCTGTGGATTTTTGAAAACTAGAGACCTAGGGTAATCCAAGATGGGTTGACTTGTGGGGCTCTGACCAGGTTCTGTTACCCAGAATCCTTTGCAAACCTCAAAATTTGGCTAAAAGAACACGTTTTCCTCACATTTTGGTGACAGAAAGTTCTGGAATCTGAGAGGAGCCACAAATTTCCTTCCACCCTGCGTTCCCCCAAGTCTCCCGATAAAAATGATACCTCACTTGTGTGGGTAGGCCTAGCGCCCGTGACAGGAAATGCCCCAAAACACAACGTGGAGACATCACATTTTTTTACAGAAAACAGAGGTGTTTTTTGCAAAGTGCCCACCTGTAGATTTTGGCCTCTAGCTCAGCCGGCACCTACGGAAACCTACCAAACCTGTGCATTTTTTTAAACTAGAGACCTAGAGGAATCAAAGATGGGATGACTTGTGGGGCTCTAGCCAGGTT
This sequence comes from Pleurodeles waltl, assembly GCF_031143425.1. Classification (NCBI taxonomy): domain Eukaryota; kingdom Metazoa; phylum Chordata; class Amphibia; order Caudata; family Salamandridae; genus Pleurodeles; species Pleurodeles waltl. Next base: position 568,813,912 of record NC_090449.1, on the reverse strand, counting down.
CTGTTACTCAGAATCTTTTGCATGCCTCAAAAGTTGGCTAAAAAAACATGTTTTCCTCACATTTCGGTAACAGAAAGTTCTGGAATCTCAGAGGAGCCACAAATTTCCTCCCACCCAGCGTTCCCCCAAGTCTCCCGATAAAAATGATACCTCACTTGTGTGGGTAGGCCTAGCCCCCGCGACAAGAAATACCCCAAAACACAATGCGGACACATCACATTTTTTAACAGAAAACAGAGGTGTTTTTTGCAAAGTGCCTACCTGTAGATTTTGGCCTCTAGCTCAGCCGGCACCTAGGGAAACCTACCAAACCTGTGCATTTGTTAAAACTAGAGACCTAGGGGAATCCAAGATGGGGTGACTTGTGGGGCTCTGACCAGGTTCTGGTACCCATAATCGTTTGCAAACCTCAAAATGTGGCTAAACAAACACGTTTTCCTCACATTTCGGTGACAGAAAGTTCTGGAATCTGAGAGGAGCCACAAATTTCTTTCCACCCAGCGTTCCCCCAAGTCTCCCGATAAAAATGACACCTCACTTGTGTGGGTAGGCCTAGCGCCCGCGACAGGAAACGCCCCAAAACACAACGTGGACACATCACGTTTTTTTACAGAAAACAGAGGTGTTTTTTGCAAAGTGCCTACCTGTAGATTTTGGCCTCTAGCTCAGCCGGCACCTAGGGAAACCTACCAAACCTGTGCATTTTTCAAAACTAGAGACCTAGCGGAATCCAATATGGGGTGACTTGTGAGGCTCTGGCCAGGTTCTGTTACCTAGAATCCTATGCAAACCTCAGAATTTGGCTAAAAAACAAGTTTTCCTCACATTTCGGTGAGAGAAAGTTCTGTAATCTGAGAGGAGCCACAAATGTCCTTCCACCCAGCGTTCCCCCAAGTCTCCCGATACAAATTATACCTCACTTGTGTGGGTAGGCATAACGCCAGCGACAGGAAATGCCCCAAAACACAACGCGGACACATCACAATGTTTGACAGAAAACAGAGGTGTTTTTTGCAAAGTGCCTACCTGTAGATTTTGGCCTCTAGCTCAGCCGGCACCTAGGGAAACCTACCAAACCTGTGCATTTTTTGAAACTAGAGACCTAGGGGAATCCAAGATGGGGTGACTTGTGGGGCTCTGAGCAGGTTCTGTTACCCAGAATCCTCTGCAAACCTCAAAATGTTGCTAAAAAACACATTTTCCTCACATTTCGGTGACAGAAAGTTCTAGAATCTGAGAGGAGCCACAAATGTCCTTCCACCCAGCGTTCCCCCAAGTCTCCCGATAAAAATGATACCTCACTTGTGTGGGTAGGCATAGCGCCAGCGACAGGAAATGCCCCAAAACACAACGCGGACACATCACAATTTTTGACAGAAAACAGTGGTGTTTTTTGCAAAGTGCCTACCTGTAGATTTTGGCCTCTAGCTCAGCCAGCACCGAGGGAAACCTACCAAACCTGTGCATTTTTGAGAAACTAGAGACCTAGGGGAATCCAAGATGGGGTGACTTGTGGGGCTCTGACCAGGTTCTGTTACCCAGAATCCTCTGCAAACCTCAAAATGTGGCTAAAAAACACATTTTCCTCACATTTCGGTGACAGAAAGTTCTAGAATCTGAGAGGAGCCACAAATTTCCTTCCACCCAGCGTTCCCCCAAGTCTCCCGATAAAAATGATACCTCACTTGTGTGGGTAGGCCTAGCGCCCGCGACAGGAAATGCCCCAAAACACAACGTAGATACATCGTATTTTTTGACAGAAAACAGAGATGTTTTTTGCAAAGTGCCTACCTGTAGATTTTGGCCTCTAGCTCAGCCGGCACCTAGGGAAACTTACCAAACCTGTGCATTTTTCAAAACTAGAGACCTAGGGGAATAAAAGATGGGGTGACTTGTGGGGCTCTGGCCAGGTTCTGTTACTCAGAATCCTTTGCAAACCTCAAAATTTGGCTAAAAAACACGTTTTCCTCACATTTCGGTAACAGAAAGTTGTGGAATCTGAGAGGAGCCACAAATTTCCTCCCACCCAGCGTTCCCTCATGTCTCCCGATAAAAATGATACCTCACTTGTGTGGGTAGGCCTAGCCCCCGCGACAAGAAATACCCCAAAACACAATGCGGACACATCACATTTTTTAACAGAAAACAGAGGTGTTTTTTGCAAAGTGCCTACCTGTAGATTTTGGCCTCTAGCTCAGCCGGCACCTAGGGAACCTACCAAACATGTGCATTTTCTAAAACTAGAGACCTAGGGGAATCCAAGATGGGGTTACTTGTGGGGCTCTGACCAGGTTCTGTTACCCAGAATCCTCTGCAAACCTCAAAATTTGGCTAAAAAACACATTTTCCTCACATTTCGGTGACAGAAAGTTCTAGAATCTGAGAGGAGCCACAAATTTCCTTCCACCCAGCGTTCCCCCAAGTCTCCCGATAAAAATGATACCTCACTTGTGTGGGTAGGCGTAGCGCCCACGACAGGAAACGCCCCAAAACACAACGTAGATACATCGTATTTTTTGACAGAAAACAGAGGTGTTTTTTGCAAAGTGCCTACCAGTAGATTTTGGCCTCTAGCTCAGTCGGCACCTAGGGAATCCTACCAAACCTGTGCATTTTTCAAAACTAGAGACCTAGGGGAATCGAAGATGGGGTGACTTGTGGGGCTCTGGCCAGGTTCTGTTACCCAGAATCCTTTGCAAACTTCAAAATTTGGCTAAAAAAACACGTTTTCCTCACATTTCGGTGACAGAAAGTTCTGGAATCTCAGAGGAGCCACAAATTTCCTTCCACCCAGTGTTCCCCAAGTCTCCCAATAAAAATCATACCTCACTTGTGTGGGTAGGGCTAGTGCCCGTGACAGGAAATGCCCCAAAACACAATGTGGACACGTCACATTTTTTGACAGAAAACAGAGGTGTTTTTGCAAAGTGCCTACCTGTAGATTTTGGCCTCTAGCTCAGCCGGCACCGAGGGAAACCTACCAAACCAGTGCATTTTTTAGAAACTAGAGACCTAGGGGAATCCAAGATGGGGTGACTTGTGGGGCTCTGACCAGGTTCTGCTACCCAGAATCCTCTGCATACCTCAAAATGTGGCTAAAAAACACATTTTCCTCACATTTCGGTGACAGAAAGTTCTAGAATCTGAGAGGAGCCACAAATTTCCTTCCACCCAGCGTTCCCCCAAGTCTCCCGATAAAAATGATACCTCACTTGTGTGGGTAGGGATAGCGCCAGCGACAGGAAATGCCCCAAAACACAACGCGGACACATTACAATTTTTGACAGAAAACAGAGGTGTTTTTTGCAAAGTCCCTACCTGTAGATTTTGGCCTCTAGCTCAGCCGGCACCTAGGGAAACCTATCAAACCTGTGCATTTTTTAGAAACTAGAGACCTAGGGGAATCCAAGATGGGGTGACTTGTGGGGCTCTGACCAGGTTCTGTTACCCAGAATCCTCTGCAAACCTCAAAATGTGGCTAAAAAACACATTTTCCTCACATTTCGGTGACAGAAAGTTCTAGAATCTGAGAGGAGCCACAAATTTCCTTCCACTCAGCGTTCCCCCAAGTCTCCCGATAAAAATGATACCTCACTTGTGTGGGTAGGCCTAGCGCCCGCGACAGGAAACGCCCCAAAACACAACGTAGATACATCGTATTTTTTGACAGAAAACAGAGATGTTTTTTGCAAAGTGCCTACCTGTAGATTTTGGCCTCTAGCTCAGCCGGCACCTAGGGAAACCTACCAAACCTGTGCATTTTTCAAAACTAGAGACCTAGGGGAATCAAAGATGGGGTGACTTGTGGGGCTCTGAGCAGGTTCTGTTACCCAGAATCCTCTGCAAACCTCAAAATGTTGCTAAAAAACACATTTTCCTCACATTTCGGTGACAGAAAGTTCTAGAATCTGAGAGGAGCCACAAATTTCCTTCCACCCAGCGTTCCCCCAAGTCTCCCGATAAAAATGATACCTCACTTGTGTGGGTAGGCCTAGCGCCCATGACAGGAAACGCCCCAAAAAACAACGTAGATACATCTTATTTTTTGACAGAAAACAGAGGTGTTTTTTGCAAAGTGCCTACCTGTAGATTTTGGCCTCTAGCTCAGCCGGCACCTAGGGAAACCTACCAAACCTGTGCATTTTTCAAAACTAGAGACCTAGGGGAATCAAAGATGGGGTGACTTGTGAGGCTCTGGCCAGGTTCTGTTACGCAGAATCCTTTGCAAACCTCAGAATTTGGCTAAAAAACAAGTTTTCCTCACATTTCGGTGACAGAAAGTTCTGGAATCTGAGAGGAGCCACAAATGTCCTTCCACCCAGCGTTCCCCCAAGTCTCCCGATAAAAATGATACCTCACTTGTGTGGGTAGGCATAGCGCCAGCGACAGGAAATGCCCCAAAACACAACGCGGACACATCACAATTTTTGACAGAAAACAGAGGTGTTTTTTGCAAAGTGCCTACCTGTAGATTTTGGCCTCTAGCTCAGCCAGCACCGAGGGAAACCTACCAAACCTGTGCATTTTTGAGAAACTAGAGACCTAGGGGAATCCAAGATGGGGTGACTTGTGGGGCTCTGACCAGGTTCTGTTACCCAGAATCCTCTGCAAACCTCAAAATGTGGCTAAAAAACACATTTTCCTCACATTTCGGTGACAGAAAGTTCTAGAATCTGAGAGGAGCCACAAATTTCCTTCCACCCAGCGTTCCCCCAAGTCTCCCGATAAAAATGATACCTCACTTGTGTGGGTAGGCCTAGCGCCCGCGACAGGAAATGCCCCAAAACACAACGTAGATACATCGTATTTTTTGACAGAAAACAGAGATGTTTTTTGCAAAGTGCCTACCTGTAGATTTTGGCCTCTAGCTCAGCCGGCACCTAGGGAAACCTACCAAACCTGTGCATTTTTCAAAACTAGAGACCTAGGGGAATAAAAGATGGGGTGACTTGTGGGGCTCTGGCCAGGTTCTGTTACTCAGAATCCTTTGCAAACCTCAAAATTTGGCTAAAAAACACGTTTTCCTCACATTTCGGTAACAGAAAGTTGTGGAATCTGAGAGGAGCCACAAATTTCCTCCCACCCAGCGTTCCCTCATGTCTCCCGATAAAAATGATACCTCACTTGTGTGGGTAGGCCTAGCCCCGCGACAAGAAATACCCCAAAACACAATGCGGACACATCACATTTTTTAACAGAAAACAGAGGTGTTTTTTGCAAAGTGCCTACCTGTAGATTTTGGCCTCTAGCTCAGCCGGCACCTAGGGAACCTACCAAACATGTGCATTTTCTAAAACTAGAGACCTAGGGGAATCCAAGATGGGGTTACTTGTGGGGCTCTGACCAGGTTCTGTTACCCAGAATCCTCTGCAAACCTCAAAATTTGGCTAAAAAAACACATTTTCCTCACATTTCGGTGACAGAAAGTTCTAGAATCTGAGAGGAGCCACAAATTTCCTTCCACCCAGCGTTCCCCCAAGTCTCCCGATAAAAATGATACCTCACTTGTGTGGGTAGGCGTAGCGCCCACGACAGGAAACGCCCCAAAACACAACGTAGATACATCGTATTTTTTGACAGAAAACAGAGGTGTTTTTTGCAAAGTGCCTACCAGTAGATTTTGGCCTCTAGCTCAGTCGGCACCTAGGGAATCCTACCAAACCTGTGCATTTTTCAAAACTAGAGACCTAGGGGAATCGAAGATGGGGTGACTTGTGGGGCTCTGGCCAGGTTCTGTTACCCAGAATCCTTTGCAAACCTCAAAATTTGGCTAAAAAAACACGTTTTCCTCACATTTCGGTGACAGGAAGTTCTGGAATCTCAGAGGAGCCACAAATTTCCTTCCACCCAGTGTTCCCCAAGTCTCCCAATAAAAATCATACCTCACTTGTGTGGGTAGGGCTAGTGCCCGTGACAGGAAATGCCCCAAAACACAACGTGGACACGTCACATTTTTTGACAGAAAACAGAGGTGTTTTTGCAAAGTGCCTACCTGTAGATTTTGGCCTCTAGCTCAGCCGGCACCGAGGGAAACCTACCAAACCAGTGCATTTTTTAGAAACTAGAGACCTAGGGGAATCCAAGATGGGGTGACTTGTGGGGCTCTGACCAGGTTCTGTTACCCAGAATCCTCTGCATACCTCAAAATGTGGCTAAAAAACACATTTTCCTCACATTTCGGTGACAGAAAGTTCTAGAATCTGAGAGGAGCCACAAATTTCCTTCCACACAGCGTTCCCCCAAGTCTCCCGATAAAAATGATACCTCACTTGTGTGGGTAGGGATAGCGCCAGCGACAGGAAATGCCCCAAAACACAACGCGGACACATTACAATTTTTGACAGAAAACAGAGGTGTTTTTTGCAAAGTCCCTACCTGTAGATTTTGGCCTCTAGCTCAGCCGGCACCTCGGGAAACCTATCAAACCTGTGCATTTTTTAGAAACTAGAGACCTAGGGGAATCCAAGTTGGGGTGACTTGTGGGGCTCTGACCAGGTTCTGTTACCCAGAATCCTCTGCAAACCTCAAAATGTGGCTAAAAAACACATTTTCCTCACATTTCGGTGACAGAAAGTTCTAGAATCTGAGAGGAGCCACAAATTTCCTTCCACTCAGCGTTCCCCCAAGTCTCCCGATAAAAATGATACCTCACTTGTGTGGGTAGGCCTAGCGCCCGCGACAGGAAACGCCCCAAAACACAACGTAGATACATCGTATTTTTTGACAGAAAACAGAGATGTTTTTTGCAAAGTGCCTACCTGTAGATTTTGGCCTCTAGCTCAGCCGGCACCTAGGGAAACCTACCAAACCTGTGCATTTTTTGAAACTAGAGACCTAGGGGAATCCAAGATGGGGTGACTTGTGGGGCTCTGAGCAGGTTCTGTTACCCAGAATCCTCTGCAAACCTCAAAATGTTGCTAAAAAACACATTTTCCTCACATTTCGGTGACAGAAAGTTCTAGAATCTGAGAGGAGCCACAAATTTCCTTCCACCCAGCGTTCCCCCAAGTCTCCCGATAAAAATGATACCTCACTTGTGTGGGTAGGGATAGCGCCAGCGACAGGAAATGCCCCAAAACACAACGCGGACACATTACAATTTTTGACAGAAAACAGAGGTGTTTTTTGCAAAGTCCCTACCTGTAGATTTTGGCCTCTAGCTCAGCCGGCACCTAGGGAAACCTATCAAACCTGTGCATTTTTTAGAAACTAGAGACCTAGGGGAATCCAAGATGGGGTGACTTGTGGGGCTCTGACCAGGTTCTGTTACCCAGAATCCTCTGCAAACCTCAAAATGTGGCTAAAAAACACATTTTCCTCACATTTCGGTGACAGAAAGTTCTAGAATCTGAGAGGAGCCACAAATTTCCTTCCACTCAGCGTTCCCCCAAGTCTCCCGATAAAAATGATACCTCACTTGTGTGGGTAGGCCTAGCGCCCGCGACAGGAAACGCCCCAAAACACAACGTAGATACATCGTATTTTTTGACAGAAAACAGAGATGTTTTTTGCAAAGTGCCTACCTGTAGATTTTGGCCTCTAGCTCAGCCGGCACCTAGGGAAACCTACCAAACCTGTGCATTTTTCAAAACTAGAGACCTAGGGGAATCAAAGATGGGGTGACTTGTGGGGCTCTGGCCAGGTTCTGTTACCCAGAATCCTTTGCAAACCTCAAAATTTGGCTAAAAAAACACGTTTTCCTCACATTTCGGTGACAGAAAGTTCTGGCATCTCAGAGGAGCCACAAATTTCCTTCCACCCAGCGTTCCCCAAGTCTCCCAATAAAAATCATACCTCACTTGTGTGGGTAGGCCTAGTGCCCGTGACAGGAAATGCCCCAAAACACAACGTGGACACATCACATTTTTTGACAGAAAACAGAGGTGTTTTTTGCAAAGTGCCTACCTGTAGATTTTGACCTTTTGCTCAGCCGGCACCTAGGGAAACCTACCAAACCTGTGCATTTTTCAAAACTAGAGACCTAGGGGAATCAAAGATGGGGTGACTTGTGGGGCTCTGGCCAGGTTCTGTTACTCAGAATCCTTTGCAAGTCTCAAAATTTGGCTAAAAAACACGTTTTCCTCACATTTCGGTAACAGAAAGTTGTGGAATCTGAGAGGAGCCACAAATTTCCTCCCACCCAGCGTTCCCTCATGTCTCCCGATAAAAATGATACCTCACTTGTGTGGGTAGGCCTAGCCCCCGCGACAAGAAATACCCCAAAACACAATGCGGACACATCACATTTTTTAACAGAAAACAGAGGTGTTTTTTGCAAAGTGCCTACCTGTAGATTTTGGCCTCTAGCTCAGCCGGCACCTAGGGAACCTACCAAACATGTGCATTTTCTTAAACTAGAGACATAGGGGAATCCGAGAGGGGGTTACTTGTGGGGCTCTGACCAGGTTCTGTTACCCAGAATCCTCTGCAAACCTCAAAATTTGGCTAAAAAACACATTTTCCTCACATTTCGGTGACAGAAAGTTCTAGAATCTGAGAGGAGCCACAAATTTCCTTCCACCCAGCGTTCCCCCAAGTCTCCCGATAAAAATGATACCTCACTTGTGTGGGTAGGCCTAGCGCCCGCAACAGGAAACGCCCCAAAACACAACGTAGATACATCGTATTTTTTGACAGAAAACAGAGGTGTTTTTTGCAAAGTGCCTAACTGTAGATTTTGGCCTCTAGCTGAGCCGGCACCTAGGGAATCCTACCAAACCTGTGCATTTTTCAAAACTACAGACCTAGGGGAATCAAAGATGGGGTGACTTGTGGGGCTCTGGCCAGGTTCTGTTACCCAGAATCCTTTGCAAACCTCAAAATTTGGCTAAAAAACATGTTTTCCTCACATTTCGGTGACAGAAAGTTCTGGAATCTCAGAGGAGCCACAAATTTCTTTCCACCCAGCGTTCCCCAAGTCTCCCAATAAAAATCATACCTCACTTGTGTGGGTAGGCCTAGTGCCCGTGACAGGAAATGCCCCAAAACACAACGTGGACACATCACATTTTTTGACAGAAAACAGAGGGTTTTTTTGCAAAGTGCCTACCTGAAGATTTTGGCCTCCAGCAAAGCCGGCACCTAGGGAAACCTACCAAACCTGTGCATTTTTCAAAACTAGAGACCTAGCGGAATCCAAGATGGAGTGACTTGTGAGGCTCTGGCCAGGTTCTGTTACCCAGAATCCTTTGCAAACCTCAGAATTTGGCTAAAAAACAAGTTTTCCTCACATTTCGGTGACAGAAAGTTCTGGAATCTGAGAGGAGCCACAAATGTCCTTCCACCCAGCGTTCCCCCAAGTCTCCCGATAAAAATGATACCTCACTTGTGTGGGTAGGGATAGCGCCAGCGACAGGAAATGCCCCAAAACACAACGCGGACACATCACAATTTTTGACAGAAAACAGAGGTGTTTTTTGCAAAGTGCCTACCTGTAGATTTTGGCCTCTAGCTCAGCCGGCACCTAGGGAAACCTACCAAACCTGTGTATTTTTTAAAACTAGAGACCTAGTGGAATCCAAGATGGGGTGACTTGTGGGGCTCTGACCAGGTTCTGTTACCCAGAATCCTCTGCAAACCTCAAAATTTGGCTAAAAAACACATTTTCCTCACATTTCGGTGACAGAAAGTTCTAGAATCTGAGAGGAGCCACGAGTTTCCTTCCACCCAGCGTTCCCCCAAGTCTCCCGATAAAAATGATACCTCACTTGTGTGGGTAGGCCTAGCGCCCGCGACAGGAAATGCCCCAAAACACAACATGGACACATCACATTTTTTGACAGAAAACAGAGGTGTTTTTTGCAAAGTGCCTACCTGTAGATTTTGGCCTCTAGCTCAGCCGACACCTAGGGAAACCTACCAAACCTGTGCCTTTTTCAAAACGAGAGACCTAGGGGAATCAAAGATGGGGTGACTTGTGGGGCTCTGGCCAGGTTCTCTTACCCAGAATCCTTTGCAAACCTCAAAATTTGGCTAAAAAACACGTTTTCCTCACATTTCGGTGACAGAAAGTTCTGGAATCTCAGAGGAGCCACAAATTTCCTTCCACCCAGCGTTCCCCAAGTCTCCCAATAAAAATCATACCTCACTTGTGTGGGTAGGCCTAGTGCCCGTGACAGGAAATGCCCCAAAACACAACGTGGACACATCACATTTTTTGACAGAAAACAGAGGTGTTTTTTGCAAAGTGCCTACCTGTAGATTTTGGCCTCTAGCTCAGCCGGCACCTAGGGAAACCTACCAAACCTGTGCATTTTTCATAACTAGAGACCTAGCGGAATCCAAGATGGAGTGACTTGAGAGGCTCTGGCCAGGTTCTGTTACCCAGAATCCTTTGCAAACCTCAGAATTTGGCTAAAAAACAAGTTTTCCTCACATTTCAGTGACAGAAAGATCTGGAATCTGAGAGGAGCCACAAATGTCCTTCCACCCAGCGTTCCCCCAAGTCTCCCGATAAAAATGATACCTCAGTTGTGTGGGTAGGCATAGCGCCAGCGACAGGAAATGCCCCAAAACACAACGCGGACACATTACAATTTTTGACAGAAAACAGAGGTGTTTTTTGCAAAGTGCCTACCTGTAGATTTTGGCCTCTTGCTCAGCCGGCACCTAGGGAAACCTACCAAACCTGTGCATTTTTTAGAAACTAGAGACCTAGGGGAATCCAAGATGGGGTGACTTGTGGGGCTCTGACCAGGTTCTGTTACCCAGAACCCTCTGCAAACCTCAAAATGTGTCTAAAAACACATTTTCCTCAGATTTCGGTGACAGAAAGTTCTAGAATCTGAGAGGAGCCACAAATTTCCTTCCACCCAGCGTTCCCCCAAGTCTCCCGATAAAAATGATACCTCACTTGTGTGCGTAGGCCTAGCGCCCGCGAGAGGAAACGCCCCAAAACACAACGTAGATACATCGTATTTTTTGACAGAAAACAGATGTTTTTTGCAAAGTGCCTACCTGTAGATTTTGGCCTCTAGCTCAGCCGGTGTACTGCCATTTGTTAAATTTTGTTTTGACCAATGACTTTGTGTTTCACCACTGCGCATATTAGTTGCTCAATGTTCACCAGTAGCACATGGTATGTTTTGTTCAGTTGAGCCGCCTATGGGCTTTGACATGGCATTAGCCATTACTTTCTGTATTCAGTTGAGCCGCCTATGGGCTTTGACATTGCATTAGCCATTACATTCTGTATTCTGCCTATTGGCTTTGACATGCTGTATCCAGTCTAGCCGCCTATTGGCTTTGACATTGCATTCCTATTGGCTTTGACATGATGTATTCAGTTTAGCTGCCTATTGACTTTGACATGCTATTAGATATTCTGCCTATTGGCTTTGACATGATATCATATATTACATTTTGTATTCAGCTCCGCTGCCTATTGGCTTTGACATGATATCATATATTACATTTTGTATTCAGCTCCGCTGCCTATTGGCTTTGACATGATATCATATATTGCATTTTATATTCAGCTTAACTGCCTATTGGCTTTGACATGATATTATACATTGCATTTTGTATTCAGCTCAGCTGCCTATTGGCTTTGACATGATATTATACATTGCATTTTATATTCAGCTTAGCTGCCTATGGGCTTTGACATGATATAAGACATTGCATTTTGTATTCAGCTTAGATGCTTATTGGCTTTGACATGACACTAGACATTGCATTTGATACTTAGGTTAGCTGCCTATTGCCTTTAACGTGGAGTTAGACATTGCAGTTGAGAATCCAAGCTGTATTTTTCCAAGCTGTGTTTTTGCACCAGAGAACCAAGATGTTTTTCTCACAGTAGACTAGACATGATAAGAGAGAGTACATGGGTGTTTTTCTCTTCGCTTGAGCTTGGGAACAGGAGTAGTCTTGGAGACCTGGCCAGTCTCCAGAAGGCTTGCTCAGTTTCCCAGGTCTGAGAGGAGGGGGCACACCTTTGTAACGAATGTAACAGGCTGCAGAGAGTCAGATTCGAATCTGCCGGACCTCGTGCTGGAGCTTGGCGCCAGCTGCCAGCAATCCCGTGTGGGTAGATGAATCTCTTTCTCGCGGCTGACAGGGGTCATCAGCTTGCAGACCTTAGAAAGATGAAGCTGTAGATAGTTTCCCACACGGTGAAGTATTTGTTTTGCTTTGCATTCAATATCTTATAAATATAACCTGCTGTGTATATTGCAAACTGATATATTTTGTTTGATTAACGCGGACTTGAAAGCTACTAATTCGTCATACATAAAAATTGGGGTTGGGGAAGAATTAACAACAATAAAAGTCTTCTTTGACCTCAGAAGTGCATTTCTGGTGTGTTATGTTAGTGCTTAGAAACTAAATAAGAGGAAAGCACTACAATTGGTACCAGAAGGCGTGGGGTCGGTCATTAAGAGGTGATTAAGAGGGTGTTGACGAGTTGGTAGATTTCTAAGTGCACACTTTAAAAGTGTAATTGTTTTTGTTGTTTGGAGAATTACAGAAATTGTTTTTTTTGGAGAATCACAGTAGCACGGCAGACCATGTCTGGGAATGCATGTGTTGGTAAACTGCCCGATGGTGCTAAGAAAAACTCTGAATTGTTTTCTGTTTGGAGAATTACAGAAGCACAGCAGACCATTTTTGAAAATGCATGTGTAGCTAAAATGCCTGATAGTGTTTTGAGAAATAATTTCTGTTGTACATATGTAGAAAAAGTGTCTTTTGGAAGTAATGATGACAGAAAGGTCTGGATACCTTTATCTACTTACAGAGAAATGCAGGAGAAATGTAGGAAGTTGGAACATGAAAATAGGAATTTACGTGAGCAAATTAGCCAGGATACAATAATTCAAAATAAGACTGAAAGTTATAAAAATGCTGTTTTTGAAGAATCTTTCTTGTCCCATTCCAGTAATGAGGGGGTTAAGACAGCTCCGAGCTGCACTGAGTTTTCGTGTGAGCCAGGGTTTTTGGCAGACAAAATGCATTCCTTAACTGATAACATGGACGAGAGAGACCAGAATGTGATTTACGAGTTACCGTTGCAAAATGCACAAGTAAAACCAAAGATTTTAGAGCAAGAGCCGACTTTCATTAGCTTGTTTGATTTTTGGAAAAAGAATAGCCCTCATTTGAGAGAAATCCTAACACTTTTGTATATGGTCACTGTGAAAAATTATATGCAGTTGCGTGCTTGTGATTTGGCAAATGAAATAATGCAGACTTTAGGTTTCTGCGCAGTGCAAGAAGGAAATACTTATGTACATGTAACTCAAGAACAAGGAAAGAAAATAGTGCCCCTAGCTAGAATCATACAATGGATCTGGTACTTGCAAGACAGGGCTAGAGTACCACAGATAAAAGAATTACCAATGAAATTGTGTGCACCATTTGAATTCGTGTCCACTGAAGATAAAAAGCATGTTTGTTTTACTAATGATTCATTGACTGAAATGTTGTTTTCTGGCACCGTAGAAGGAACAGCGTTGTATAATGTGTGTCAGATTTTAAAGCAAGAGCTACGTGAGATGTGTCATTTTTACGGTGATTTTTGGTTCATTGCTAATGTTTTAGCACCTAACTGGTTCAATTACCTTGCAGATGTTAATGAGAAAAATTCAGAGAGAGAAGTGTTCACCCAGAATTCTGCCTTAGTGGGGATGGCTAAGTGGGTGCCCCAGAAATGTGAACAGCTGAGAGAAAAAGCCACTTACAGGTGGGCAGAGATGAGAGGGATGCACATTCCCCTAGTTTTGATAAAAACTGTGCAGCACGCACAAAAGCAATCTGTCATGCAAGCAGTCACAGAGCAGTTGGGGAGAGGAAAGTTACCAGAACAGAAATGGCAAATTGATCAGGTTTTAGGGAGAGTGATTGTTGCAAATTACCAAGGAAAAATCGAAATTATGCTGATACCTAGAAAAGAATCTGATTCATTCATACAAATTGGAGACAGAATGGCCCAAATTGACAAAAATGCAGTGAATGGAGGTTTGGTAAAGAAGGAGTCTGCCCCAGCCCTTCTGACAGTGCAAGAAAAGGGAAGCTGTGGCGCAGCAGATAAAAACCTCAGTACTGATGTGTGGGCTGAAGCCCCAAGTGATCCTCCAGAACCTGCAGAAAATATAACAAAGGGCCTCAAAAACGTCCTGCTGATTATAAAACAGGGAAAGAAAGAGGAAGGGTGCAGTTTAAATGAAAAATGTTATTTGCAAGAAAAGTCATACTTGTTTCTTTTGCAGATCCTACCACGTTTCGCCACTGTCCCTGAGTGTGCTGTGTGGTTCCCCTTCCGGTGTGTGCGTGTGGGGTCGGGGAAGGGACCGAATCCCCCACCTGAACCTGGCTGAGTAAAGTGCCAGCACCATGGATCCATTTTGCGCAAACTGCGCCTTCAGTTCAAGTTCAACTTGTTTGATTGCATTCTTCCACTGGAACTAAGCTGTGGTTTTTTTTTTTTCCCTTCTCGTATGGAACTCTGACTTTTGCTTACCTTCCAGCAAACCTTTCAGGTGGACCGTGCACCTTTACATGAGTAGAACTCATGCCACATCAAATTGCTAACACTGTTGAATTAGAGACTCATTCAGAGTATACAAATTGCCCAGTCTTTTCTATATAGATGTATCTGATGTGAAAGGTTATGAAATCAATGTGTTAATCTACTTCTATTGCTTTACAGGGATTGCTTTGATCATTCAAATCTGACTTGCTGATAATGTTTTTTTTCTGTGCTGATGTTTTTTTTTTGTTTGAAACAAGAGATATGTGAAACAAAAATTCATTGGTCAAAGGGCGGAATGTACTGCCATTTGTTAAATTTTGTTTTGACCAATGACTTTGTGTTTCACCACTGCGCATATTAGTTGCTCAATGTTCACCAGTAGCACATGGTATGTTTTGTTCAGTTGAGCCGCCTATGGGCTTTGACATGGCATTAGCCATTACTTTCTGTTTTCAGTTGAGCCGCCTATGGGCTTTGACATTGCATTAGCCATTACATTCTGTATTCTGCCTATTGGCTTTGACATGCTGTATCCAGTCTAGCCGCCTATTGGCTTTGACATTGCATTCCTATTGGCTTTGACATGATGTATTCAGTTTAGCTGCCTATTGACTTTGACATGCTATTAGATATTCTGCCTATTGGCTTTGACATGATATCATATATTACATTTTGTATTCAGCTCCGCTGCCTATTGGCTTTGACATGATATCATATATTACATTTTGTATTCAGCTCAGCTGCCTATTGGCTTTGACATGATATCATATATTGCATTTTATATTCAGCTTAACTGCCTATTGGCTTTGACATGATATTATACATTGCATTTTGTATTCAGCTCAGCTGCCTATTGGCTTTGACATGATATTATACATTGCATTTTATATTCAGCTTAGCTGCCTATGGGCTTTGACATGATATAAGACATTGCATTTTGTATTCAGCTTAGATGCTTATTGGCTTTGACATGACACTAGACATTGCATTTGATACTTAGGTTAGCTGCCTATTGCCTTTAACGTGGAGTTAGACATTGCAGTTGAGAATCCAAGCTGTATTTTTCCAAGCTGTGTTTTTGCACCAGAGAACCAAGATGTTTTTCTCACAGTAGACTAGACATGATAAGAGAGAGTACAGGGGTGTTTTTCTCTTCGCTTGAGCTTGGGAACAGGAGTAGTCTTGGAGACCTGGCCAGTCTCCAAAAGGCTTGCTCAGTTTCCCAGGTCTGAGAGGAGGGGGCACACCTTTGTAACAAATGTAACAGGCTGCAGAGAGTCAGATTCGAATCTGCCGGACCTCGTGCTGGAGCTTGGCGCCAGCTGCCAGCAATCCCGTGTGGGTAGATGAATCTCTTTCTCGCGGCTGACAGGGGTCATCAGCTTGCAGACCTTAGAAAGATGAAGCTGTAGATAGTTTCCCACACGGTGAAGTATTTGTTTTGCTTTGCATTCAATATCTTATAAATATAACCTGCTGTGTATATTGCAAACTGATATATTTTGTTTGATTAACGCGGACTTGAAAGCTACTAATTCGTCATACATAAAAATTGGGGTTGGGGAAGAATTAACAACAATAAAAGTCTTCTTTGACCTCAGAAGTGCATTTCTGGTGTGTTATGTTAGTGCTTAGAAACTAAATAAGAGGAAAGCACTACAGCCGGCACCTAGGGAAACCTACCAAACCTGTGCATTTTTCAAAACTAGAGACCTAGGGGAATCAAAGATGGGGTGACTTGTGGGGCTCTGGCCAGGTTCTGTTACCCAGAATCCTTTGCAAACCTCAAAATATGGCTAAAAAAACACATTTTCCTCACATTTCGGTGACAGAAAGTTCTGGCATCTCAGAGGAGCCACAAATTTCCTTCCACCCAGCGTTCCCCAAGTCTCCCAATAAAAATCATACCTCACTTGTGTGGGTAGGCCTAGTGCCCGTGACAGGAAATGCCCCAAAACACAACGTGGACACATCACATTTTTTAACAGAAAACAGAGGTGTTTTTTGCAAAGTGCCTACCTGTAGATTTTGGCCTCTAGCTCAGCCGGCACCTAGGGAACCTACCAAACATGTGCATTTTCTTAAACTAGAGACATAGGGGAATCCAAGAGGGGGTTACTTGTGGGGCTCTGACCAGGTTCTGTTACCCAGAATCCTCTGCAAACCTCAAAATTTGGCTAAAAAACACATTTTCCTCACATTTCGGTGACAGAAAGTTCTAGAATCTGGGAGGAGCCACAAATTTCCTTCCACCCAGCGTTCCCCCAAGTCTCCCGATAAAAATGATACCTCACTTGTGCGGGTAGGCCTAGCGCCCGCGACAGGAAACGCCCCAAAACACAACGTAGATACATCGTATTTTTTGACAGAAAACAGAGGTGTTTTTTGCAAAGTGCCTACCTGTAGATTTTGGCCTCTAGCTCAGCCGGCACCTAGGGAATCCTACCAAACCTGTGCATTTTTCAAAACTACAGACCTAGGGGAATCAAAGATGGGGTGACTTGTGGGGCTCTGGCCAGATTCTGTTACCCAGAATCCTTTGCAAACCTCAAAATTTGGCTAAAAAACATGTTTTCCTCACATTTCGGTGACAGAAAGTTCTGGAATCTCAGAGGAGCCACAAATTTCCTTCCACCCAGCGTTCCCCAAGTCTCCCAATAAAAATCATACCTCACTTGTGTGGGTAGGCCTAGTGCCCGTGACAGGAAATGCCCCAAAACACAACGTGGACACATCACATTTTTTGACAGAAAACAGAGGTGTTTTTTGCAAAGTGCCTACCTGAAGATGTTGGCCTCTAGCTCAGCCGGCACCTAGGGAAACCTACCAAACCTGTGCATTTTTCAAAACTAGAGACCTAGCGGAATCCAAGATGGAGTGACTTGTGAGGCTCTGGCCAGGTTCTGTTACCCAGAATCCTTTGCAAACCTCAGAATTTGGCTAAAAAGCAAGTTTTCCTCACATTTCGGTGACAGAAAGTTCTGGAATCTGAGAGGAGCCACAAATGTCCTTCCACCCAGCGTTCCCCCAAGTCTTCCGATAAAAATGATACCTCACTTGTGCGGGTAGGCCTAGCGCCCGCGACAGGAAACGCCCCAAAACAGAACGTAGATACATCGTATTTTTTGACAGAAAACAGAGGTGTTTTTTGCAAAGTGCCTACCTGTAGATTTTGGCCTCTAGCTCAGCCGGCACCTAGGGAATCCTACCAAACCTGTGCATTTTTCAAAACTACAGACCTAGGGGAATCAAAGATGGGGTGACTTGTGGGGCTCTGGCCAGATTCTGTTACCCAGAATCCTTTGCAAACCTCAAAATTTGGCTAAAAAACATGTTTTCCTCACATTTCGGTGACAGAAAGTTCTGGAATCTCAGAGGAGCCACAAAGTTCCTTCCACCCAGCGTTCCCCCAAGTCTCCCGATAAAAATGATACCTCACTTGTGTGGGTAGGCCTAGCGCCCGCGACAGGAAATGCCCCAAAACACAACGTGGACACATCACATTTTTTGACAGAAAACAGAGGTGTTTTTTGCAAAGTGCCTACCTGTAGATTTTGGCCTCTAGCTCAGCCGACACCTAGGGAAACCTACCAAACCTGTGCATTTTTCAAAACTAGAGACCTAGGGGAATCAAAGATGGGGTGACTAGTGGGGCTCTGGCCAGGTTCTGTTACCCAGAATCCTTTGCAAACCTCAAAATTTGGCTAAAAAACACATTTTCCTCACATTTCGGTGACAGAAAGTTCTGGAATCTCAGAGGAGCCACAAATTTCCTTCCACCCAGCGTTCCCCAAGTCTCCCAATAAAAATCATACCTCACTTGTGTGGGTAGGCCTAGTGCCCGTGACAGGAAATGCCCCAAAACACAACGTGGACACATCACATTTTTTGACAGAAAACAGAGGTGTTTTTTGTAAAGTGCCTACCTGTAGATTCTGGCCTCTAGCTCAGCCGGCACCTAGGGAAACCTACCAAACCTGTGCATTTTTCAAAACTAGAGACCTAGCGGAATCCAAGATGGAGTGACTTGTGAGGCTCTGGCCAGGTTCTGTTACCCAGAATTCTTTGCAAACCTCAGAATTTGGCTAAAAAACAAGTTTTCCTCACATTTCGGTGACAGAAAGTTCTGTAATCTGAGAGGAGCCACAAATGTCCTTCCAGCCAGCGTTCCCCAAAGTCTCCCGATAAAAATGATACCTCACTTGTGTGGGTAGGCATAGCGCCAGCGACAGGAAATGCCCCAAAACACAACGCTGACACATCACAATTTTTGACAGAAAACAGAGGTGTTTTTTGCAAAGTGCCTACCTGTAGATTTTGGCCTCTAGCTCAGCCGGCACCTAGGGAAACCTATCAAACCTGTGCATTTTTTAGAAACTAGAGACCTAGGGGAATCCAAGATGGGGTGACTTGTGGGGCTCTGACCAGGTTCTGTTACCCAGAATCCTCTGCAAACCTCAAAATGTGGCTAAAAAACACATTTTCCTCACATTTCGGTGACAGAAAGTTCTAGAATCTGAGAGGAGCCACAAATTTCATTCCACCCAGCGTTTCCCCAAGTCTCCCGATAAAAATGATACCTCACTTTTGTGGATAGGCCTAGCGCCCGCGACAAGAAACGCCCCAAAACACAACGTAGATACATCGTATTTTTTGACAGAAAACAGAGATGTTTTTTGCAAAGTGCCTACCTGTAGATTTTGGCCTCTAGCTCAGCCGGCACCTAGGGAAACCTACCAAACCTGTACATTTTTCAAAACTAGAGACCTAGGGGAATCAAAGATGGGGTGACTTGTGGGGCTCTGGCCAGGTTCTGTTACCCAGAATCCTCTGCAAACCTCAACATTTGGCTAAAAAACACATTTTCCTCACATTTCGGTGACAGAAAGTTCTAGAATCTGAGAGGAGCCACGAATTTCCTTCCACCCAGCGTTCCCCCAAGTCTCCCGATAAAAATGATACCTCACTTGTGTGGGTAGGCCTAGCGCCCGCGACAGGAAATGCCCCAAAACACAACGTGGACACATCACATTTTTTGACGGAAAACAGAGGTGTTTTTTGCAAAGTGCCTACCTGTAGATTTTGGCCTCTAGCTCAGCCGACACCTAGGGAAACCTACCAAACCTGTGCATTTTTCAAAACTAGAGACCTAGGGGAATCAAAGATGGGGTGACTTGTGGGGCTCTGGCCAGGTTTTGTTACCCAGAATCCTTTGCAAACCTCAAAATTTGGCTAAAAAACACGTTTTCCTCACATTTCGGTGACAGAAAGTTCTGGAATCTCAGAGGAGCCACAAATTTCCTTCCACCCAGCGTTCCCCAAGTCTCCCAATAAAAATCATACCTCACTTGTGTGGGTAGGCCTAGTGCCCGTGACAGGAAATGCCCCAAAACACAACGTGGACACATCACATTTTTTGACAGAAAACAGAGGTGTTTTGTGCAAAGTGCCTACCTGTAGATTCTGGCCTCTAGCTCAGCCGGCACCTAGGGAAACCTACCAAACCTGTGCATTTTTCAAAACTAGAGACCTAGCGGAATCCAAGATGGAGTGACTTGTGAGGCTCTGGCCAGGTTCTGTTACCCAGAATTCTTTGCAAACCTCAGAATTTGGCTAAAAAACAAGTTTTCCTCACATTTCGGTGACAGAAAGTTCTGTAATCTGAGAGGAGCCACAAATGTCCTTCCACCCAGCGTTCCCCCAAGTCTCCCGATAAAAATGATACCTCACTTGTGTGGGTAGGGATAGCGCCAGCGACAGGAAATGCCCCAAAACACAACGCGGACACATCACAATTTTTGACAGAAAACAGAGGTGTTTTTTGCAAAGTGCCTACCTGTAGATTTTGGCCTCTCGCTCAGCCGGCACCTAGGGAAACCTACCAAACCTGTGTATTTTTTAAAACTAGAGACCTAGGGGAATCCAAGATGGGGTGACTTGTGGGGCTCTGACCAGGTTCTGTTACCCAGAATCCTCTGCAAACCTCAAAATTTGGCTAAAAAACACATTTTCCTTACATTTCGGTGACAGAAAGTTCTAGAATCTGAGAGGAGCCACGAGTTTCCGTCCACCCAGCGTTCCCCCAAGTCTCCCGATAAAAATGATACCTCACTTGTGTGGGTAGGCCTAGCGCCCGCGACAGGAAATGCCCCAAAACACAACGTGGACACATCACATTTTTTGACAGAAAACAGAGGTGTTTTTTGCAAAGTGCCTACCTGTAGATTTTGGCCTCTAGCTCAGCCGACACCTAGGGAAACCTACCAAACCTGTGCATTTTTCAAAACGAGAGACCTAGGGGAATCAAAGATGGGGTGACTTGTGGGGCTCTGGCCAGGTTCTGTTACCCAGAATCCTTTGCAAACCTCAAAATTTGGCTAAAAAACACGTTTTCCTCACATTTCGGTGACAGAAAGTTCTGGAATCTCAGAGGAGCCACAAATTTCCTTCCACCCAGCGTTCCCCAAGTCTCCCAATAAAAATCATACCTCACTTGTGTGGGTAGGCCTAGTGCCCGTGACAGGAAATGCCCCAAAACACAACGTGGACACATCACATTTTTTGACAGAAAACAGAGGTGTTTTTTGCAAAGTGCCTACCTGTAGATTTTGGCCTCTAGCTCAGCCAGCACCTAGGGAAACCTACCAAACCTGTGCATTTTTCAAAACTAGAGACCTAGCGGAATCCAAGATGGAGTGACTTGTGAGGCTCTGGCCAGGTTCTGTTACCCAGAATCCTTTGCAAACCTCAGAATTTGGCTAAAAAACAAGTTTTCCTCACATTTCGGTGACAGAAAGATCTGGAATCTGAGAGGAGCCACAAATGTCCTTCCACCCAGCGTTCCCCCAAGTCTCCCGATAAAAATGATACCTCACTTGTGTGGGTAGGCATAGCGCCAGCGACAGGAAATGCCCCAAAACACAAGGCGGACACATTACAATTTTTGACAGAAAACAGAGGTGTTTTTTGCAAAGTTCCTACCTGTAGATTTTGGCCTCTTGCTCAGCCGGCACCTAGGGAAACCTACCAAACCTGTGCATTTTTTAGAAACTAGAGACCTAGGGGAATCCAAGATGGGGTGACTTGTGGGGCTCTGACCAGGTTCTGTTACCCAGAACCCTCTGCAAACCTCAAAATGTGGCTAAAAAACACATTTTCCTCACATTTCGGTGACAGAAAGTTCTAGAATCTGAGAGGAGCCACAAATTTCCTTCCACCCAGCGTTCCCCCAAGTCTCCCGATAAAAATGATACCTCACTTGTGTGGGTAGGCCTAGCGCCCGCGACAAGAAACGCCCCAAAACACAACGTAGATACATCGTATTTTTTGACAGAAAACAGAGATGTTTTTTGCAAAGTGCCTACCTGTAGATTTTGGCCTCTAGCTCAGCCGGCACCTAGGGAAACCTACCAAACCTGTGCATTTTTCAAAACTAGAGACCTAGGGGAATCAAAGATGGGGTGACTTGTGGGGCTCTGGCCAGGTTCTGTTACCCAGAATCCTTTGCAAACCTCAAAATTTGGCTAAAAAAACACGTTTTCCTCACATTTCGGTGACAGAAAGTTCTGGAATCTCAGAGGAGCCACAAATTTCCTCCCACTCAGCGTTCCCTCAAGTCTCCCGATAAAAATGATACCTCACTTGTGTGGGTAGGCCTAGCCCCCGCGACAAGAAATGCCCCAAAACACAATGCGGACACATCACATTTTTTAACAGAGATGTTTTTTGCAAAGTGCCTACCTGTAGATTTTGGCCTCTAGCTCAGCCGGCACCTAGGGAAACCTACCAAACATGTGCATTTTCTTAAACTAGAGACCTAGGGGAATCCAAGATGGGGTTACTTGTGGGGCTCTGACCAGGTTCTGTTACCCATAATCCTTTGCAAACCTCAAAATTTGGCTAAAAAACACGTTTTCCTCACATTTCGGTAACAGAAAGTTGTGGAATCTGAGAGGAGCCACAAATTTCCTCCCACCCAGCGTTCCCTCATGTCTCCCGATAAAAATGATACCTCACTTGTGTGGGTAGGCCTAGCCCCCGCGACAAGAAATACCCCAAAACACAATGCGGACACATCACATTTTTTAACAGAAACAGAGGTGTTTTTTGCAAAGTGCCTACCTGTAGATTTTGGCCTCTAGCTCAGCCGGCACCTAGGGAACCTACCAAACATGTGCATTTTCTTAAACTAGAGACATAGGGGAATCCGAGAGGGGGTTACTTGTGGGGCACTGACCAGGTTCTGTTACCCAGAATCCTCTGCAAACCTCAAAATTTGGCTAAAAAACACATTTTCCTCACATTTCAGTGACAGAAAGTTCTAGAATCTGAGAGGAGCCACAAATTTCCTTCCACCCAGCGTTCCCCCAAGTCTCCCGATAAAAATGATACCTCACTTGTGTGGGTAGGCCTAGCGCCCGCGACAGGAAACGCCCCAAAACACAACGTAGATACATCGTATTTTTTGCCAGAAAACAGAGGTGTTTTTTGCAAAGTGCCTACCTGTAGATTTTGGCCTCTAGCTCAGCCGGCACCTAGGGAAACCTATCAAACCTGTGCATTTTTCAAAACTAGAGACCTAGCGGAATACAAGATGGAGTGACTTGTGAGGCTCTGGCCAGGTTCTGTTACCCAGAATCCTTTGCAAACCTCAGAATTTGGCTAAAAAACACATTTTCCTCACATTTCGGTGACAGAAAGTTCTAGAATCTGAGAGGAGCCACAAATTTCCTTCCACCCAGCGTTTCCCCAAGTCTCCCGATAAAAATGATACCTCACTTTTGTGGGTAGGCCTAGCGCCCGCGACAGGAAACGCCCCAAAACACAACGTAGATACATCGTATTTTTTTACAGAAAACAGAGATGTTTTTTGCAAAGTGCCTACCTGTAGATTTTGGCCTCTAGCTCAGCCGACACCTAGGGAAACCTACCAAACCTGTGCATTTTTCAAAACTAGAGACCTAGGGGAATCAAAGATGGGGTGACTTGTGGGGCTCTGGCCAGGTTCTGTTACCCAGAATCCTTTGCAAACCTCAAAATTTGGCTAAAAAAACAAGTTTTCCTCACATTTCGGTGACAGAAAGTTCTGGCATCTCAGAGGAGCCACAAATTTCCTTCCACCCAGCGTTCCCCAAGTCTCCCAATAAAAATCATACCTCACTTGTGTGGGTAGGCCTAGTGCCCGTGACAGGAAATGCCCCAAAACACAACGTGGACACATCACATTTTTTGACAGAAAACAGAGGTGTTTTTTGCAAAGTGCCTACCTGTAGATTTTGACCTCTAGCTCAGCCGGCACCTAGGGAAACCTACCAAACCTGTGCATTTTTCAAAACCAGAGACCTAGGGGAATCAAAGATGGGGTGACTTGTGGGGCTCTGGCCAGGTTCTGTTACTCAGAATCCTTTGCAAGCCTCAAATTTTGGCTAAAAAACACATTTTCCTCACATTTCGGTAACAGAAAGTTGTGGAATCTGAGAGGAGCCACAAATTTCCCCCCACCCAGCGTTCCCTCATGTCTACCGATAAAAATGATACCTCACTTGTGTGGGTAGGCCTAGCCCCCGCGACAAGAAATACCCCAAAACACAATGCGAACACATCACATTTTTCAACAGAAAACAGAGGTGTTTTTTGCAAAGTGCCTACCTGTAGATTTTGGCCTCTAGCTCAGCCTGCAGCTAGGGAACCTACCAAACATGTGCATTTTCTTAAACTAGAGACCTAGGGGAATCCAAGATGGGGTTACTTGTGGGGCTCTGACCAGGTTCTGTTACCCATAATCCTTTGCAAACCTCAAAATTTGGCTAAAAAACACGTTTTCCTCACATTTCGGTAACAGAAAGTTGTGGAATCTGAGAGGAGCCACAAATTTCCTCCCACCCAGCGTTCCCTCATGTCTCCCGATAAAAATGATACCTCACTTGTGTGGGTAGGCCTAGCCCCCGCGACAAGAAATACCCCAAAACACAATGCGGACACATCACATTTTTTAACAGAAACAGAGGTGTTTTTTTCAAAGTGCCTACCTGTAGATTTTGGCCTCTAGCTCAGCCGGCACCTAGGGAACCTACCAAACATGTGCATTTTCTTAAACTAGAGACATAGGGGAATCCGAGAGGGGGTTACTTGTGGGGCACTGACCAGGTTCTGTTACCCAGAATCCTCTGCAAACCTCAAAATTTGGCTAAAAAACACATTTTCCTCACATTTCAGTGACAGAAAGTTCTAGAATCTGAGAGGAGCCACAAATTTCCTTCCACCCAGCGTTCCCCCAAGTCTCCCGATAAAAATGATACCTCACTTGTGTGGGTAGGCCTAGCGCCCGCGACAGGAAACGCCCCAAAACACAACGTAGATACATCGTATTTTTTGCCAGAAAACAGAGGTGTTTTTTGCAAAGTGCCTACCTGTAGATTTTGGCCTCTAGCTCAGCCGGCACCTAGGGAAACCTATCAAACCTGTGCATTTTTTAGAAACTAGAGACCTAGGGGAATCCAAGATGGGGTGACTTGTGGGGCTCTGACCAGGTTCTGTTACCCAGAATCCTCTGCAAACCTCAAAATGTGGCTAAAAAACACATTTTCCTCACATTTCGGTGACAGAAAGTTCTAGAATCTGAGAGGAGCCACAAATTTCCTTCCACCCAGCGTTTCCCCAAGTCTCCCGATAAAAATGATACCTCACTTTTGTGGGTAGGCCTAGCGCCCGCGACAGGAAACGCCCCAAAACACAACGTAGATACATCGTATTTTTTGACAGAAAACAGAGATGTTTTTTGCAAAGTGCCTACCTGTAGATTTTGGCCTCTAGCTCAGCCGACACCTAGGGAAACCTACCAAACCTGTGCATTTTTCAAAACTAGAGACCTAGGGGAATCAAAGATGGGGTGACTTGTGGGGCTCTGGCCAAGTTCTGTTACCCAGAATCCTTTGCAAACCTCAAAATTTGGCTAAAAAACACGTTTTCCTCACATTTCGGTGACAGAAAGTTCTGGAATCTCAGAGGAGCCACAAATTTCCTTCCACCCAGCGTTCCCCAAGTCTCCCAATAAAATTCATACCTCACTTGTGTGGGTAGGCCTAGTGCCCGTGACAGGAAATGCCCCAAAACACAACGTGGACACATCACATTTTTTGACAGAAAACAGAGGTGTTTTGTGCAAAGTGCCTACCTGTAGATTCTGGCCTCTAGCTCAGCCGGCACCTAGGGAAACCTACCAAACCTGTGCATTTTTCAAAACTAGAGACCTAGCGGAATCCAAGATGGAGTGACTTGTGAGGCTCTGGCCAGGTTCTGTTACCCAGAATTCTTTGCAAACCTCAGAATTTGGCTAAAAAACAAGTTTTCCTCACATTTCGGTGACAGAAAGTTCTGTAATCTGAGAGGAGCCACAAATGTCCTTCCACCCAGCGTTCCCCAAAGTCTCCCGATAAAAATGATACCTCACTTGTGTGGGTAGGCATAGCGCCAGCGACAGGAAATGCCCCAAAACACAACGCTGACACATCACAATTTTTGACAGAAAACAGAGGTGTTTTTTGCAAAGTGCCTACCTATAGATTTTGGCCTCTAACTCAGCCGGCACCTAGGGAAACCTATCAAACCTGTGCATTTTTTAGAAACTAGAGACCTAGGGGAATCCAAGATGGGGTGACTTGTGGGGCTCTGACCAGGTTCTGTTACCCAGAATCCTCTGCAAACCTCAAAATGTGGCTAAAAAACACATTTTCCTCACATTTCGGTGACAGAAAGTTCTAGAATCTGAGAGGAGCCACAAATTTCCTTCCACCCAGCGTTCCCCCAAGTCTCCCGATAAAAATGATACCTCACTTTTGTGGGTAGGCCTAGCGCCCGCGACAGGAAACGCCCCAAAACACAACGTAGATACATCGTATTTTTTGACAGAAAACAGAGATGTTTTTTGCAAAGTGCCTACCTGTAGATTTTGGCCTCTAGCTCAGCCGGCACCTAGGGAAACCTACCAAACCTGTGCATTTTTCAAAACTAGAGACCTAGGGGAATCAAAGATGGGGTGACTTGTGGGGCTCTGGCCATGTTCTGTTACCCAGAATCCTTTGCAAACCTCAAAATTTGGCTAAAAAAACACGTTTTCCTCACATTTCGGTGACAGAAAGTTCTGGCATCTCAGAGGAGCCACAAATTTCCTTCCACCCAGCGTTCCCCAAGTCTCCCAATAAAAATCATACCTCACTTGTGTGGGTAGGCCTAGTGCCCGTGACAGGAAATGCCCCAAAACACAACGTGGACACATCACATTTTTTGACAGAAAACAGAGGTGTTTTTTGCAAAGTGCCTACCTGTAGATTTTGACCTCTAGCTCAGCCGGCAACTAGGGAAACCTACCAAACCTGTGCATTTTTCAAAACCAGAGACCTAGGGGAATCAAAGATGGGGTGACTTGTGGGGCTCTGGCCAGGTTCTGTTACTCAGAATCCTTTGCAAGCCTCAAAATTTGGTTAAAAAACACATTTTCCTCACATTTCGGTAACAGAAAGTTGTGGAATCTGAGAGGAGCCACAAATTTCCCCCCACCCAGCGTTCCCTCATGTCTACCGATAAAAATGATACCTCACTTGTGTGGGTAGGCCTAGCCCCCGCGACAAGAAATACCCCAAAACACAATGCGAACACATCACATTTTTCAACAGAAAACAGAGGTGTTTTTTGCACAGTGCCTACCTGTAGATTTTGGCCTCTAGCTCAGCCTGCAGCTAGGGAACCTACCAAACATGTGCATTTTCTTAAACTAGAGACATAGGGGAATCCGAGAGGGGGTTACTTGTGGGGCTCTGACCAGGTTCTGTTACCCAGAATCCTCTACAAACCTCAAAATTTGGCTAAAAAACACATTTTCCTCACATTTCGGTGACAGAAAGTTCTAGAATCTGAGAGGAGCCACAAATTTCCTTCCACCCAGCGTTCCCCCAAGTCTCCCGATAAAAATGATACCTCACTTGTGTGGGTAGGCCTAGCGCCCGCGACAGGAAACGCCCCAAAACACAACGTAGATACATCGTATTTTTTGACAGAAAACAGAGGTGTTTTTTGCAAAGTGCCTAACTGTAGATTTTGGCCTCTAGCTCAGCCGGCACCTAGGGAATCCTACCAAACCTGTGCATTTTTCAAAACTACAGTCCTAGGGGAATCAAAGATGGGGTGACTTGTGGGGCTCTGGCCAGGTTCTGTTACCCAGAATCCTTTGCAAACCTCAAAATTTGGCTAAAAAACATGTTTTCCTCACATTTCGGTGACAGAAAGTTCTGGCATCTCAGAGGAGCCACAAATTTCCTTCCACCCAGCGTTCCCCAAGTCTCCCAATAAAAATCATACCTCACTTGTGTGGGTAGGCCTAGTGCCCGTGACAGGAAATGCCCCAAAACACAACGTGGACACATCACATTTTTTGACAGAAAACAGAGGTGTTTTTTGCAAAGTGCCTACCTGTAGATTTTGACCTCTAGCTCAGCCGGCACCTAGGGAATCCTACCAAACCTGTGCATTTTTCAAAACTACAGTCCTAGGGGAATCAAAGATGGGGTGACTTGTGGGGCTCTGGCCAGGTTCTGTTACCGAGAATCCTTTGCAAACCTCAAAATTTGGCTAAAAAACATGTTTTCCTCACATTTCGGTGACAGAAAGTTCTGGAATCTCAGGGGAGCCACAAATTTCTTTCCACCCAGCGTTCCCCAAGTCTCCCAATAAAAATCATACCTCACTTGTGTGGGTAGGCCTAGTGCCCGTGACAGGAAATGCCCCAAAACACAACGTGGACACATCACATTTTTTGACAGAAAACAGATGTTTTTTTTGCAAAGTGCCTACCTGAAGATTTTGGCCTCCAGCTCAGCCGGCACCTAGGGAAACCTACCAAACCTGTGCATTTTTCAAAACTAGAGACCTAGCGGAATCCAAGATGGAGTGACTTGTGAGGCTCTGGCCAGGTTCTGTTACCCAGAATCCTTTGCAAACCTCAGAATTTGGCTAAAAAACAAGTTTTCCTCACATTTCGGTGACAGAAAGTTCTGGAATCTGAGAGGAGCCACAAATGTCCTTCCACCCAGCGTTCCCCCAAGTCTCCCGATAAAAATGATACCTCACTTGTGTAGGTAGGGATAGCGCCAGCGACAGGAAATGCCCCAAAACACAACGCGGACACATCACAATTTTTGACAGAAAACAGAGGTGTTTTTTGCAAAGTGCCTACCTGTAGATTTTGGCCTCTAGCTCAGCCGGCACCTAGGGAAACCTACCAAACCTGTGTATTTTTTAAAACTAGAGACCTAGGGGAATCCAAGATGGGGTGACTTGTGGGGCTCTGACCAGGTTCTGTTACCCAGAATCCTCTGCAAACCTCAAAATTTGGCTAAAAAACACATTTTCCTCACATTTCGGTGACAGAAAGTTCTAGAATCTGAGAGGAGCCACGAGTTTCCGTCCACCCAGCGTTCCCCCAAGTCTCCCGATAAAAATGATACCTCACTTGTGTGGGTAGGCCTAGCGCCCGCGACAGGAAATGCCCCAAAACACAACGTGGACACATCACATTTTTTGACAGAAAACAGAGGTGTTTTTTGCAAAGTGCCTACCTGTAGATTTTGGCCTCTAGCTCAGCCGACACCTAGGGAAACCTACCAAACCTGTGCATTTTTCAAAACGAGAGACCTAGGGGAATCAAAGATGGGGTGACTTGTGGGGCTCTGGCCAGGTTCTGTTACCCAGAATCCTTTGCAAACCTCAAAATTTGGCTAAAAAACACGTTTTCCTCACATTTCGGTGACAGAAAGTTCTGGAATCTCAGAGGAGCCACAAATTTCCTTCCACCCAGCGTTCCCCAAGTCTCCCAATAAAAATCATACCTCACTTGTGTGGGTAGGCCTAGTGCCCGTGACAGGAAATGCCCCAAAACACAACGTGGACACATCACATTTTTTGACAGAAAACAGAGGTGTTTTTTGCAAAGTGCCTACCTGTAGATTTTGGCCTCTAGCTCAGCCAGCACCTAGGGAAACCTACCAAACCTGTGCATTTTTCAAAACTAGAGACCTAGCGGAATCCAAGATGGAGTGACTTGTGAGGCTCTGGCCAGGTTCTGTTACCCAGAATCCTTTGCAAACCTCAGAATTTGGCTAAAAAACAAGTTTTCCTCACATTTCGGTGACAGAAAGATCTGGAATCTGAGAGGAGCCACAAATGTCCTTCCACCCAGCGTTCCCCCAAGTCTCCCGATAAAAATGATACCTCACTTGTGTGGGTAGGCATAGCGCCAGCGACAGGAAATGCCCCAAAACACAAGGCGGACACATTACAATTTTTGACAGAAAACAGAGGTGTTTTTTGCAAAGTTCCTACCTGTAGATTTTGGCCTCTTGCTCAGCCGGCACCTAGGGAAACCTACCAAACCTGTGCATTTTTTAGAAACTAGAGACCTAGGGGAATCCAAGATGGGGTGACTTGTGGGGCTCTGACCAGGTTCTGTTACCCAGAACCCTCTGCAAACCTCAAAATGTGGCTAAAAAACACATTTTCCTCACATTTCGGTGACAGAAAGTTCTAGAATCTGAGAGGAGCCACAAATTTCCTTCCACCCAGCGTTCCCCCAAGTCTCCCGATAAAAATGATACCTCACTTGTGTGGGTAGGCCTAGCGCCCGCGACAAGAAACGCCCCAAAACACAACGTAGATACATCGTATTTTTTGACAGAAAACAGAGATGTTTTTTGCAAAGTGCCTACCTGTAGATTTTGGCCTCTAGCTCAGCCGGCACCTAGGGAAACCTACCAAACCTGTGCATTTTTCAAAACTAGAGACCTAGGGGAATCAAAGATGGGGTGACTTGTGGGGCTCTGGCCAGGTTCTGTTACCCAGAATCCTTTGCAAACCTCAAAATTTGGCTAAAAAAACACGTTTTCCTCACATTTCGGTGACAGAAAGTTCTGGAATCTCAGAGGAGCCACAAATTTCCTCCCACTCAGCGTTCCCTCAAGTCTCCCGATAAAAATGATACCTCACTTGTGTGGGTAGGCCTAGCCCCCGCGACAAGAAATGCCCCAAAACACAATGCGGACACATCACATTTTTTAACAGAGATGTTTTTTGCAAAGTGCCTACCTGTAGATTTTGGCCTCTAGCTCAGCCGGCACCTAGGGAAACCTACCAAACATGTGCATTTTCTTAAACTAGAGACCTAGGGGAATCCAAGATGGGGTTACTTGTGGGGCTCTGACCAGGTTCTGTTACCCATAATCCTTTGCAAACCTCAAAATTTGGCTAAAAAACACGTTTTCCTCACATTTCGGTAACAGAAAGTTGTGGAATCTGAGAGGAGCCACAAATTTCCTCCCACCCAGCGTTCCCTCATGTCTCCCGATAAAAATGATACCTCACTTGTGTGGGTAGGCCTAGCCCCCGCGACAAGAAATACCCCAAAACACAATGCGGACACATCACATTTTTTAACAGAAACAGAGGTGTTTTTTGCAAAGTGCCTACCTGTAGATTTTGGCCTCTAGCTCAGCCGGCACCTAGGGAACCTACCAAACATGTGCATTTTCTTAAACTAGAGACATAGGGGAATCCGAGAGGGGGTTACTTGTGGGGCACTGACCAGGTTCTGTTACCCAGAATCCTCTGCAAACCTCAAAATTTGGCTAAAAAACACATTTTCCTCACATTTCAGTGACAGAAAGTTCTAGAATCTGAGAGGAGCCACAAATTTCCTTCCACCCAGCGTTCCCCCAAGTCTCCCGATAAAAATGATACCTCACTTGTGTGGGTAGGCCTAGCGCCCGCGACAGGAAACGCCCCAAAACACAACGTAGATACATCGTATTTTTTGCCAGAAAACAGAGGTGTTTTTTGCAAAGTGCCTACCTGTAGATTTTGGCCTCTAGCTCAGCCGGCACCTAGGGAAACCTATCAAACCTGTGCATTTTTCAAAACTAGAGACCTAGCGGAATACAAGATGGAGTGACTTGTGAGGCTCTGGCCAGGTTCTGTTACCCAGAATCCTTTGCAAACCTCAGAATTTGGCTAAAAAACACATTTTCCTCACATTTCGGTGACAGAAAGTTCTAGAATCTGAGAGGAGCCACAAATTTCCTTCCACCCAGCGTTTCCCCAAGTCTCCCGATAAAAATGATACCTCACTTTTGTGGGTAGGCCTAGCGCCCGCGACAGGAAACGCCCCAAAACACAACGTAGATACATCGTATTTTTTTACAGAAAACAGAGATGTTTTTTGCAAAGTGCCTACCTGTAGATTTTGGCCTCTAGCTCAGCCGACACCTAGGGAAACCTACCAAACCTGTGCATTTTTCAAAACTAGAGACCTAGGGGAATCAAAGATGGGGTGACTTGTGGGGCTCTGGCCAGGTTCTGTTACCCAGAATCCTTTGCAAACCTCAAAATTTGGCTAAAAAAACAAGTTTTCCTCACATTTCGGTGACAGAAAGTTCTGGCATCTCAGAGGAGCCACAAATTTCCTTCCACCCAGCGTTCCCCAAGTCTCCCAATAAAAATCATACCTCACTTGTGTGGGTAGGCCTAGTGCCCGTGACAGGAAATGCCCCAAAACACAACGTGGACACATCACATTTTTTGACAGAAAACAGAGGTGTTTTTTGCAAAGTGCCTACCTGTAGATTTTGACCTCTAGCTCAGCCGGCACCTAGGGAAACCTACCAAACCTGTGCATTTTTCAAAACCAGAGACCTAGGGGAATCAAAGATGGGGTGACTTGTGGGGCTCTGGCCAGGTTCTGTTACTCAGAATCCTTTGCAAGCCTCAAATTTTGGCTAAAAAACACATTTTCCTCACATTTCGGTAACAGAAAGTTGTGGAATCTGAGAGGAGCCACAAATTTCCCCCCACCCAGCGTTCCCTCATGTCTACCGATAAAAATGATACCTCACTTGTGTGGGTAGGCCTAGCCCCCGCGACAAGAAATACCCCAAAACACAATGCGAACACATCACATTTTTCAACAGAAAACAGAGGTGTTTTTTGCAAAGTGCCTACCTGTAGATTTTGGCCTCTAGCTCAGCCTGCAGCTAGGGAACCTACCAAACATGTGCATTTTCTTAAACTAGAGACCTAGGGGAATCCAAGATGGGGTTACTTGTGGGGCTCTGACCAGGTTCTGTTACCCATAATCCTTTGCAAACCTCAAAATTTGGCTAAAAAACACGTTTTCCTCACATTTCGGTAACAGAAAGTTGTGGAATCTGAGAGGAGCCACAAATTTCCTCCCACCCAGCGTTCCCTCATGTCTCCCGATAAAAATGATACCTCACTTGTGTGGGTAGGCCTAGCCCCCGCGACAAGAAATACCCCAAAACACAATGCGGACACATCACATTTTTTAACAGAAACAGAGGTGTTTTTTTCAAAGTGCCTACCTGTAGATTTTGGCCTCTAGCTCAGCCGGCACCTAGGGAACCTACCAAACATGTGCATTTTCTTAAACTAGAGACATAGGGGAATCCGAGAGGGGGTTACTTGTGGGGCACTGACCAGGTTCTGTTACCCAGAATCCTCTGCAAACCTCAAAATTTGGCTAAAAAACACATTTTCCTCACATTTCAGTGACAGAAAGTTCTAGAATCTGAGAGGAGCCACAAATTTCCTTCCACCCAGCGTTCCCCCAAGTCTCCCGATAAAAATGATACCTCACTTGTGTGGGTAGGCCTAGCGCCCGCGACAGGAAACGCCCCAAAACACAACGTAGATACATCGTATTTTTTGCCAGAAAACAGAGGTGTTTTTTGCAAAGTGCCTACCTGTAGATTTTGGCCTCTAGCTCAGCCGGCACCTAGGGAAACCTATCAAACCTGTGCATTTTTTAGAAACTAGAGACCTAGGGGAATCCAAGATGGGGTGACTTGTGGGGCTCTGACCAGGTTCTGTTACCCAGAATCCTCTGCAAACCTCAAAATGTGGCTAAAAAACACATTTTCCTCACATTTCGGTGACAGAAAGTTCTAGAATCTGAGAGGAGCCACAAATTTCCTTCCACCCAGCGTTTCCCCAAGTCTCCCGATAAAAATGATACCTCACTTTTGTGGGTAGGCCTAGCGCCCGCGACAGGAAACGCCCCAAAACACAACGTAGATACATCGTATTTTTTGACAGAAAACAGAGATGTTTTTTGCAAAGTGCCTACCTGTAGATTTTGGCCTCTAGCTCAGCCGACACCTAGGGAAACCTACCAAACCTGTGCATTTTTCAAAACTAGAGACCTAGGGGAATCAAAGATGGGGTGACTTGTGGGGCTCTGGCCAAGTTCTGTTACCCAGAATCCTTTGCAAACCTCAAAATTTGGCTAAAAAACACGTTTTCCTCACATTTCGGTGACAGAAAGTTCTGGAATCTCAGAGGAGCCACAAATTTCCTTCCACCCAGCGTTCCCCAAGTCTCCCAATAAAATTCATACCTCACTTGTGTGGGTAGGCCTAGTGCCCGTGACAGGAAATGCCCCAAAACACAACGTGGACACATCACATTTTTTGACAGAAAACAGAGGTGTTTTGTGCAAAGTGCCTACCTGTAGATTCTGGCCTCTAGCTCAGCCGGCACCTAGGGAAACCTACCAAACCTGTGCATTTTTCAAAACTAGAGACCTAGCGGAATCCAAGATGGAGTGACTTGTGAGGCTCTGGCCAGGTTCTGTTACCCAGAATTCTTTGCAAACCTCAGAATTTGGCTAAAAAACAAGTTTTCCTCACATTTCGGTGACAGAAAGTTCTGTAATCTGAGAGGAGCCACAAATGTCCTTCCACCCAGCGTTCCCCAAAGTCTCCCGATAAAAATGATACCTCACTTGTGTGGGTAGGCATAGCGCCAGCGACAGGAAATGCCCCAAAACACAACGCTGACACATCACAATTTTTGACAGAAAACAGAGGTGTTTTTTGCAAAGTGCCTACCTATAGATTTTGGCCTCTAACTCAGCCGGCACCTAGGGAAACCTATCAAACCTGTGCATTTTTTAGAAACTAGAGACCTAGGGGAATCCAAGATGGGGTGACTTGTGGGGCTCTGACCAGGTTCTGTTACCCAGAATCCTCTGCAAACCTCAAAATGTGGCTAAAAAACACATTTTCCTCACATTTCGGTGACAGAAAGTTCTAGAATCTGAGAGGAGCCACAAATTTCCTTCCACCCAGCGTTCCCCCAAGTCTCCCGATAAAAATGATACCTCACTTTTGTGGGTAGGCCTAGCGCCCGCGACAGGAAACGCCCCAAAACACAACGTAGATACATCGTATTTTTTGACAGAAAACAGAGATGTTTTTTGCAAAGTGCCTACCTGTAGATTTTGGCCTCTAGCTCAGCCGGCACCTAGGGAAACCTACCAAACCTGTGCATTTTTCAAAACTAGAGACCTAGGGGAATCAAAGATGGGGTGACTTGTGGGGCTCTGGCCATGTTCTGTTACCCAGAATCCTTTGCAAACCTCAAAATTTGGCTAAAAAAACACGTTTTCCTCACATTTCGGTGACAGAAAGTTCTGGCATCTCAGAGGAGCCACAAATTTCCTTCCACCCAGCGTTCCCCAAGTCTCCCAATAAAAATCATACCTCACTTGTGTGGGTAGGCCTAGTGCCCGTGACAGGAAATGCCCCAAAACACAACGTGGACACATCACATTTTTTGACAGAAAACAGAGGTGTTTTTTGCAAAGTGCCTACCTGTAGATTTTGACCTCTAGCTCAGCCGGCAACTAGGGAAACCTACCAAACCTGTGCATTTTTCAAAACCAGAGACCTAGGGGAATCAAAGATGGGGTGACTTGTGGGGCTCTGGCCAGGTTCTGTTACTCAGAATCCTTTGCAAGCCTCAAAATTTGGTTAAAAAACACATTTTCCTCACATTTCGGTAACAGAAAGTTGTGGAATCTGAGAGGAGCCACAAATTTCCCCCCACCCAGCGTTCCCTCATGTCTACCGATAAAAATGATACCTCACTTGTGTGGGTAG
Source organism: Pleurodeles waltl (assembly GCF_031143425.1). NCBI lineage: Eukaryota > Metazoa > Chordata > Amphibia > Caudata > Salamandridae > Pleurodeles > Pleurodeles waltl. The sequence continues at coordinate 568,778,437 of NC_090449.1, read as the reverse complement.
GCCTAGCCCCCGCGACAAGAAATACCCCAAAACACAATGCGAACACATCACATTTTTCAACAGAAAACAGAGGTGTTTTTTGCACAGTGCCTACCTGTAGATTTTGGCCTCTAGCTCAGCCTGCAGCTAGGGAACCTACCAAACATGTGCATTTTCTTAAACTAGAGACATAGGGGAATCCGAGAGGGGGTTACTTGTGGGGCTCTGACCAGGTTCTGTTACCCAGAATCCTCTACAAACCTCAAAATTTGGCTAAAAAACACATTTTCCTCACATTTCGGTGACAGAAAGTTCTAGAATCTGAGAGGAGCCACAAATTTCCTTCCACCCAGCGTTCCCCCAAGTCTCCCGATAAAAATGATACCTCACTTGTGTGGGTAGGCCTAGCGCCCGCGACAGGAAACGCCCCAAAACACAACGTAGATACATCGTATTTTTTGACAGAAAACAGAGGTGTTTTTTGCAAAGTGCCTAACTGTAGATTTTGGCCTCTAGCTCAGCCGGCACCTAGGGAATCCTACCAAACCTGTGCATTTTTCAAAACTACAGTCCTAGGGGAATCAAAGATGGGGTGACTTGTGGGGCTCTGGCCAGGTTCTGTTACCCAGAATCCTTTGCAAACCTCAAAATTTGGCTAAAAAACATGTTTTCCTCACATTTCGGTGACAGAAAGTTCTGGCATCTCAGAGGAGCCACAAATTTCCTTCCACCCAGCGTTCCCCAAGTCTCCCAATAAAAATCATACCTCACTTGTGTGGGTAGGCCTAGTGCCCGTGACAGGAAATGCCCCAAAACACAACGTGGACACATCACATTTTTTGACAGAAAACAGAGGTGTTTTTTGCAAAGTGCCTACCTGTAGATTTTGACCTCTAGCTCAGCCGGCACCTAGGGAATCCTACCAAACCTGTGCATTTTTCAAAACTACAGTCCTAGGGGAATCAAAGATGGGGTGACTTGTGGGGCTCTGGCCAGGTTCTGTTACCGAGAATCCTTTGCAAACCTCAAAATTTGGCTAAAAAACATGTTTTCCTCACATTTCGGTGACAGAAAGTTCTGGAATCTCAGGGGAGCCACAAATTTCTTTCCACCCAGCGTTCCCCAAGTCTCCCAATAAAAATCATACCTCACTTGTGTGGGTAGGCCTAGTGCCCGTGACAGGAAATGCCCCAAAACACAACGTGGACACATCACATTTTTTGACAGAAAACAGATGTTTTTTTTGCAAAGTGCCTACCTGAAGATTTTGGCCTCCAGCTCAGCCGGCACCTAGGGAAACCTACCAAACCTGTGCATTTTTCAAAACTAGAGACCTAGCGGAATCCAAGATGGAGTGACTTGTGAGGCTCTGGCCAGGTTCTGTTACCCAGAATCCTTTGCAAACCTCAGAATTTGGCTAAAAAACAAGTTTTCCTCACATTTCGGTGACAGAAAGTTCTGGAATCTGAGAGGAGCCACAAATGTCCTTCCACCCAGCGTTCCCCCAAGTCTCCCGATAAAAATGATACCTCACTTGTGTAGGTAGGGATAGCGCCAGCGACAGGAAATGCCCCAAAACACAACGCGGACACATCACAATTTTTGACAGAAAACAGAGGTGTTTTTTGCAAAGTGCCTACCTGTAGATTTTGGCCTCTAGCTCAGCCGGCACCTAGGGAAACCTACCAAACCTGTGTATTTTTTAAAACTAGAGACCTAGGGGAATCCAAGATGGGGTGACTTGTGGGGCTCTGACCAGGTTCTGTTACCCAGAATCCTCTGCAAACCTCAAAATTTGGCTAAAAAACACATTTTCCTCACATTTCGGTGACAGAAAGTTCTAGAATCTGAGAGGAGCCACGAGTTTCCGTCCACCCAGCGTTCCCCCAAGTCTCCCGATAAAAATGATACCTCACTTGTGTGGGTAGGCCTAGCGCCCGCGACAGGAAATGCCCCAAAACACAACGTGGACACATCACATTTTTTGACAGAAAACAGAGGTGTTTTTTGCAAAGTGCCTACCTGTAGATTTTGGCCTCTAGCTCAGCCGACACCTAGGGAAACCTACCAAACCTGTGCATTTTTCAAAACGAGAGACCTAGGGGAATCAAAGATGGGGTGACTTGTGGGGCTCTGGCCAGGTTCTGTTACCCAGAATCCTTTGCAAACCTCAAAATTTGGCTAAAAAACACGTTTTCCTCACATTTCGGTGACAGAAAGTTCTGGAATCTCAGAGGAGCCACAAATTTCCTTCCACCCAGCGTTCCCCAAGTCTCCCAATAAAAATCATACCTCACTTGTGTGGGTAGGCCTAGTGCCCGTGACAGGAAATGCCCCAAAACACAACGTGGACACATCACATTTTTTGACATAAAACAGAGGTGTTTTTTGCAAAGTGCCTACCTGTAGATTTTGGCCTCTAGCTCAGCCAGCACCTAGGGAAACCTACCAAACCTGTGCATTTTTCAAAACTAGAGACCTAGCGGAATCCAAGATGGAGTGACTTGTGAGGCTCTGGCCAGGTTCTGTTACCCAGAATCCTTTGCAAACCTCAGAATTTGGCTAAAAAACAAGTTTTCCTCACATTTCGGTGACAGAAAGATCTGGAATCTGAGAGGAGCCACAAATGTCCTTCCACCCAGCGTTCCCCCAAGTCTCCCGATAAAAATGATACCTCACTTGTGTGGGTAGGCATAGCGCCAGCGACAGGAAATGCCCCAAAACACAAGGCGGACACATTACAATTTTTGACAGAAAACAGAGGTGTTTTTTGCAAAGTGCCTACCTGTAGATTTTGGCCTCTTGCTCAGCCGGCACCTAGGGAAACCTACCAAACCTGTGCATTTTTTAGAAACTAGAGACCTAGGGGAATCCAAGATGGGGTGACTTGTGGGGCTCTGACCAGGTTCTGTTACCCAGAACCCTCTGCAAACCTCAAAATGTGGCTAAAAAACACATTTTCCTCACATTTCGGTGACAGAAAGTTCTAGAATCTGAGAGGAGCCACAAATTTCCTTCCACCCAGCGTTCCCCCAAGTCTCCCGATAAAAATCATACCTCACTTGTGTGGGTAGGCCTAGCGCCCGCGACAAGAAACGCCCCAAAACACAACGTAGATACATCGTATTTTTTGACAGAAAACAGAGATGTTTTTTGCAAAGTGCCTACCTGTAGATTTTGGCCTCTAGCTCAGCCGGCACCTAGGGAAACCTACCAAACCTGTGCATTTTTCAAAACTAGAGACCTAGGGGAATCAAAGATGGGGTGACTTGTGGGGCTCTGGCCAGGTTCTGTTACCCAGAATCCTTTGCAAACCTCAAAATTTGGCTAAAAAAACACGTTTTCCTCACATTTCGGTGACAGAAAGTTCTGGAATCTCAGAGGAGCCACAAATTTCCTCCCACTCAGCGTTCCCTCAAGTCTCCCGATAAAAATGATACCTCACTTGTGTGGGTAGGCCTAGCCCCCGCGACAAGAAATACCCCAAAACACAATGCGGACACATCACATTTTTTAACAGAGATGTTTTTTGCAAAGTGCCTACCTGTAGATTTTGGCCTCTAGCTCAGCCGGCACCTAGGGAAACCTACCAAACATGTGCATTTTCTTAAACTAGAGACCTAGGGGAATCCAAGATGGGGTTACTTGTGGGGCTCTGACCAGGTTCTGTTACCCATAATCCTTTGCAAACCTCAAAATTTGGCTAAAAAACACGTTTTCCTCACATTTCGGTAACAGAAAGTTGTGGAATCTGAGAGGAGCCACAAATTTCCTCCCACCCAGCGTTCCCTCATGTCTCCCGATAAAAATGATACCTCACTTGTGTGGGTAGGCCTAGCCCCCGCGACAAGAAATACCCCAAAACACAATGCGGACACATCACATTTTTTAACAGAAACAGAGGTGTTTTTTGCAAAGTGCCTACCTGTAGATTTTGGCCTCTAGCTCAGCCGGCACCTAGGGAACCTACCAAACATGTGCATTTTCTTAAACTAGAGACATAGGGGAATCCGAGAGGGGGTTACTTGTGGGGCACTGACCAGGTTCTGTTACCCAGAATCCTCTGCAAACCTCAAAATTTGGCTAAAAAACACATTTTCCTCACATTTCAGTGACAGAAAGTTCTAGAATCTGAGAGGAGCCACAAATTTCCTTCCACCCAGCGTTCCCCCAAGTCTCCCGATAAAAATGATACCTCACTTGTGTGGGTAGGCCTAGCGCCCGCGACAGGAAACGCCCCAAAACACAACGTAGATACATCGTATTTTTTGCCAGAAAACAGAGGAGTTTTTTGCAAAGTGTCTACCTGTAGATTTTGGCCTCTAGCTCAGCCGGCACCTAGGGAATCCTACCAAACCTGTGCATTTTTCAAAACTACAGACCTAGGGGAATCAAAGATGGGGTGACTTGTGGGGCTCTGGTCAGGTTCTGTTAGCCAGAATCCTTTGCAAACCTCAAAATTTGGCTAAAAAACATGTTTTCCTCACATTTCGGTGACAGAAAGTTCTGGAATCTCAGAGGAGCCACAAATTTCTTTCCACCCAGCGTTCCCCAAGCCTCCCAAAAAAAATCATACCTCACTTGTGTGGGTAGGCCTAGTGCCCGTGACAGGAAATGCCCCAAAACACAACGTGGACACATCACATTTTTTGACAGAAAACAGAGGTGTTTTTTGCAAAGTGCCTACCTGAAGATTTTGGCCTCTAGCTCAGCCGGCACCTAGGGAAACCTACCAAACCTGTGCATTTTTCAAAACTTGAGACCTAGCGGAATCCAAGATGGAGTGACTTGTGAGGCTCTGGCCAGGTTCTGTTACCCAGAATCCTTTGCAAACCTCAGACTTTGGCTAAAAAACAAGTTTTCCTCACATTTCGGTGACAGAAAGTTCTGGAATCTGAGAGAAGCCACAAATGTCCTTCCACCCAGCGTTCCCCCAAGTCTCCCGATAAAAATGATACCTCACTTGTGTGGGTAGTGATAGCGCCAGCGACAGGAAATGCCCCAAAACACAACGCGGACACATCACAATTTTTGACAGAAAACAGAGGTGTTTTTTGCAAAGTGCCGATTTTGGCCTCTAGCTCAGCCGGCACCTAGGGAAACCTACCAAACCTGTGTATTTTTTAAAACTAGAGACCTAGGGGAATCCAAGATGGGGTGACTTGTGGGGCTCTGACCAGGTTCTGTTACCCAGAATCCTCTGCAAACCTCAAAATTTGGATAAAAAACACATTTTCCTCACATTTCGGTGACAGAAAGTTCTAGAATCTGAGAGGAGCCACGAGTTTCCTTCCACCCAGCGTTCCCCCAAGTCTCCCGATAAAAATGATACCTCACTTGTGTGGGTAGGCCTAGCGCCCGCGACAGGAAATGCCCCAAAACACAACGTGGACACATCACATTTTTTGACAGAAAACAGAGGTGTTTTTTGCAAAGTGCCTACCTGTAGATTTTGGCCTCTAGCTCAGCCGACACCTAGGGAAACCTACCAAACCTGTGCATTTTTCAAAATGAGAGACCTAGGGGAATCAAAGATGGGGTGACTTGTGGGGCTCTGGCCAGGTTCTGTTACCCAGAATCCTTTGCAAACCTCAAAATTTGGCTAAAAAAACACGTTTTCCTCACATTTCGGTGACAGAAAGTTCTGGAATCTCAGAGGAGCCACAAATTTCCTTCCACCCAGCGTTCCCCAAGTCTCCCAATAAAAATCATACCTCACTTGTGTGGGTAGGCCTAGTGCCCGTGACAGGAAATGCCCCAAAACACAAGGTGGACACATCACATTTTTTGGCAGAAAACAGAGGTGTTTTTTGCAAAGTGCCTACCTGTAGATTTTGGCCTCTAGCTCAGCCAGCACCTAGGGAAAACTACCAAACCTGTGCATTTTTCAAAACTAGAGACCTAGCGGAATCCAAGATGGAGTGACTTGTGAGGCTCTGGCCAGGTTCTGTTACCCAGAATCCTTTGCAAACCTCAGAATTTGGCTAAAAAACAAGTTTTCCTCACATTTCGGTGACAGAAAGATCTGGAATCTGAGAGGAGCCACAAATGTCCTTCCACCCAGCGTTCCCCCAAGTCTCCCGATAAAAATGATACCTCACTTGTGTGGGTAGGCATAGCGCCAGCGACAGGAAATGCCCCAAAACACAAGGCGGACACATTACAATTTTTGACAGCAAACAGAGGTGTTTTTTGCAAAGTGCCTACCTGTAGATTTTGGCCTCTTGCTCAGCCGGCACCTAGGGAAACCTACCAAACCTGTGCATTTTTTAGAAACCAGAGACCTAGGGGAATCCAAGATGGGGTGACTTGTGGGGCTCTGACCAGGTTCTGTTACCCAGAACCCTCTGCAAACCTCAAAATGTGGCTAAAAAACACATTTTCCTCACATTTCGGTGACAGAAAGTTCTAGAATCTGAGAGGAGCCACAAATTTCCTTCCACCCAGCGTTCCCCCAAGTCTCCCGATAAAAATGATACCTCACTTGTGTGGGTAGGCCTAGCGCCCGCGACAGGAAACGCCCCAAAACACAACGTAGATACATCGTATTTTTTGACAGAAAACAGAGATGTTTTTTGCAAAGTGCCTACCTGTAGATTTTGGCCTCTAGCTCAGCCGGCACCTAGGGAAACCTACCAAACCTGTGCATTTTTCAAAACTAGAGACCTAGGGGAATCAAAGATGGGGTGACTTGTGGGGCTCTGGCCAGGTTCTGTTACCCAGAATCCTTTGCAAACCTCAAAATTTGGCTAAAAAAACACGTTTTCCTCACATTTCGGTGACAGAAAGTTCTGGAATCTCAGAGGAGCAACAAATTTCCTTCCACCCAGCGTTCCCCAAGTCTCCCAATAAAAATCATACCTCACTTGTGTGGGTAGGCCTAGTGCCCGTGACAGGAAATGCCCCAAAACACAACGTGGACACATCACATTTTTTGACAGAAAACAGAGGTGTTTTTTGCAAAGTGCCTACCTGTAGATTTTGGCCTCTAGCTCTGCCGGCACCTAGGGAAACCTACCAAACCTGTGCATTTTTCAAAACTAGAGACCCAGGGGAATCAAAGATGGGGTGACTTGTGGGGCGCTGGCCAGGTTCTGTTACTCAGAATCCTTTGCAAACCTCAAAATTTGGCTAAAAAACACGTTTTCCTCACATTTCGGTAACAGAAAGTTCTGGAATCTGAGAGGAGCCACAAATTTTCTCCCACTTAGCGTTCCCTCAAGTCTCCCGATAAAAATGATATCTCACTTGTGTGGGTAGGCCTAGCCCCCGCGACAAGAAATACCCCAAAACACAATGCGGACACATCACATTTTTTAACAGAGGTGTTTTTTGCAAAGTGCCTACCTGTAGATTTTGGCCTCTAGCTCAGCCGGCACCTAGGGAAACCTACCAAACATGTGCATTTTCTTAAACTAGAGACCTAGGGGAATCCAAGATGGGGTTACTTGTGGGGCTCTGACCAGGTTCTGTTACCCATAATCCTTTGCAAACCTCAAAATTTGGCTAAAAAACACGTTTTCCTCACATTTCGGTAACAGAAAGTTGTGGAATCTGAGAGGAGCCACAAATTTCCTCCCACCCAGCGTTCCCTCATGTCTCCCGATAAAAATGATACCTCACTTGTGTGGGTAGGCCTAGCCCCCGCGACAAGAAATACCCCAAAACACGATGCGGACACATCACATTTTTTAACAGAAACAGAGGTGTTTTTTGCAAAGTGCCTACCTGTAGATTTTGGCCTCTAGCTCAGCCGGCACCTAGGGAACCTACCAAACATGTGCATTTTCTTAAACTAGAGACATAGGGGAATCCGAGAGGGGGTTACTTTTGGGGCACTGACCAGGTTCTGTAACCCAGAATCCTCTGCAAACCTCAAAATTTGGCTAAAAAACACATTTTCCTCACATTTCGGTGACAGAAAGTTCTAGAATCTGAGAGGAGCCACAAATTTCCTTCCACCTAGCGTTCCCCCAAGCCTCCCGATAAAAATGATACCTCACTTGTGTGGGTAGGCCTAGCGCCCGCGACAGGAAACGCCCCAAAACACAACGTGGACACATCACATTTTTTGACAGAAAACAGAGGTGTTTTTTGCAAAGTGCCTACCTGAAGATTTTGGCCTCTAGCTCAGCCGGCACCTAGGGAAACCTACCAAACCTGTGCATTTTTCAAAACTTGAGACCTAGCGGAATCCAAGATGGAGTGACTTGTGAGGCTCTGGCCAGGTTCTGTTACCCAGAATCCTTTGCAAACCTCAGACTTTGGCTAAAAAACAAGTTTTCCTCACATTTCGGTGACAGAAAGTTCTGGAATCTGAGAGGAGCCACAAATGTCCTTCCACCCAGCGTTCCCCCAAGTCTCCCGATAAAAATGATACCTCACTTGTGTGGGTAGGGATAGCGCCAGCGACAGGAAATGCCCCAAAACACAACGCGGACACATCACAATTTTTGACAGAAAACAGAGGTGTTTTTTGCAAAGTGCCTACCTGTAGATTTTGGCATCTAGCTCAGCCGGCACCTAGGGAAACCTACCAAACCTGTGTATTTTTTAAAACTAGAGACCTAGGGGAATCCAAGATGGGGTGACTTGTGGGGCTCTGACCAGGTTCTGTTACCCAGAATCCTCTGCAAACCTCAAAATTTGGCTAAAAAACACATTTTCCTCACATTTCGGTGACAGAAAGTTCTAGAATCTGAGAGGAGCCACGAGTTTCCTTCCACCCAGCGTTCCCCCAAGTCTCCCGATAAAAATGATACCTCACTTGTGTGGGTAGGCCTAGCGCCCGCGACAGGAAATGCCCCAAAACACAACGTGGACACATCACATTTTTTGACAGAAAACAGAGGTGTTTTTTGCAAAGTGCCTACCTGTAGATTTTGGCCTCTAGCTCAGCCGACACCTAGGGAAACCTACCAAACCTGTGCATTTTTCAAAATGAGAGACCTAGGGGAATCAAAGATGGGGTGACTTGTGGGGCTCTGGCCAGGTTCTGTTACCCAGAATCCTTTGCAAACCTCAAAATTTGGCTAAAAAACACGTTTTCCTCACATTTCGGTGACAGAAAGTTCTGGAATCTCAGAGGAGCCACAAATTTCCTTCCACCCAGCGTTCCCCAAGTCTCCCAATAAAAATCATACCTCACTTGTGTGGGTAGGCCTAGTGCCCATGACAGGAAATGCCCCAAAACACAAGGTGGACACATCACATTTTTTGACAGAAAACAGAGGTGTTTTTTGCAAAGTGCCTACCTGTAGATTTTGGCCTCTAGCTCAGCCGGCACCTAGGGAAACCTACCAAACCTGTGCATTTTTCAAAACTAGAGACCTAGCGGAATACAAGATGGAGTGACTTGTGAGGCTCTGGCCAGGTTCTGTTACCCAGAATCCTTTGCAAACCTCAGAATTTGGCTAAAAAACACATTTTCCTCACATTTCGGTGACAGAAAGTTCTAGAATCTGGGAGGAGCCACGAATTTCCTTCCACCCAGCGTTCCCCCAAGTCTCCCGATAAAAATGATACCTCACTTGTGTGGGTAGGCCTAGCGCCCGCGACAGGAAATGCCCCAAAACACAACGTGGACACATCACATTTTTTGACAGAAAACAGAGGTGTTTTTTGCAAAGTGCCTACCTGTAGATTTTGGCCTCTAGCTCAGCCGACACCTAGGGAAACCTACCAAACCTGTGCATTTTTCAAAACTAGATACCTAGCGGAATCCAAGATGGAGTGACTTGTGAGGCTCTGGCCAGGTTCTGTTACCCAGAATTCTTTGCAAACCTCAGAATTTGGCTAAAAAACAAGTTTTCCTCACATTTCGGTGACAGAAAGATCTGTAATCTGAGAGGAGCCACAAATGTCCTCCCACCGAGCGTTCCCCCAAGTCTCCCGATAAAAATGATACCTCACTTGTGTGGGTAGGCATAGCGCCAGCGACAGGAAATGCCCCAAAACACAACGCGGACACATCACAATTTTTGACAGAAAACAGAGGTGTTTTTTGCAAAGTGCCTACCTGTAGATTTTGGCCTCTAGCTCAGCCGGCACCTAGGGAAACCTACCAAACCTGTGTATTTTTTAAAACTAGAGACCTAGGGGAATCCAAGATGGGGTGACTTGTGGGGCTCTGACCAGGTTCTGTTACCCAGAATCCTCTGCAAACCTCAAAATGTGGCTAAAAAACACATTTTCCTCACATTTCGGTGACAGAAAGTTCTAGAATCTGAGAGGAGCCACAAATTTCCTTCCACCCAGCGTTCCCCCCAGTCTCCCGATAAAAATGATACCTCACTTGTGTGGGTAGGCCTAGCGCCCGCGACAGGAAACGCCCGAAAACACAACGTAGATACATCGTATTTTTTGACAGAAAACAGAGGTGTTTTTTGCAAAGTGCCTACCTGTAGATTTTGGCCTCTAGCTCAGCCGCACCTAGGGAAACCTACCAAACCTGTGCATTTTTCAAAACTAGAGACCTAGGGGAATCAAAGATGGGGTGACTTGTGGGGCTCTGGCCAGGTTCTGTTACCCAGAATCCTTTGCAAACCTCAAAATTTGGCTAAAAAAACTAATTTTCCTCACATTTCGGTGACAGAAAGTTCTGGAATCTCAGAGGAGCCACAAATTTCCTTCCACCCAGCGTTCCCCAAGTCTCCCAATAAAAATCATACCTCACTTGTGTGGGTAGGCCTAGTGCCCGTGACAGGAAATGCCCCAAAACACAACGTGGACACATCACATTTTTTGACAGAAAACAGAGGTGTTTTTTGAAAAGTGCCTACCTGTAGATTTTGGCCTCTAGCTCTGCCGGCACCTAGGGAAACCTACCAAACCTGTGCATTTTTCAAAACTAGAGACGTAGGGGAATCAAAGATGGGGTGACTTGTGGGGCTCTGGCCAAGTTCTGTTACTCAGAATCCTTTGCAAACCTCAAAATTTGGCTAAAAAACACGTTTTCCTCACATTTCGGTAACAGAAAGTTCTGGAATCTGAGAGGAGCCACAAATTTCCTCCCACTCAGCGTTCCCTCAAGTCTCCCGATAAAAATGATACCTCACTTGTGTGGGTAGGCCTAGCCCCCGCGACAAGAAATACCCCAAAACACAATGCGGACATGTCACATTTTTTAACAGAGGTGTTTTTTGCAAAGTGCCTACCTGTAGATTTTGGCCTGTAGCTCAGCCGGCACCTAGGGAAACCTACCAAACATGTGCATTTTCTTAAACTAGAGACCTAGGGGAATCCAAGATGGGGTTACTTGTGGGGCTCTGACCAGGTTCTGTTACCCATAATCCTTTGCAAACCTCAGAATTTGGCTAAATAAACACGTTTTCCTCACATTTCGGTGACAGAAAGTTCTGGAATCTGGGAGGAGCCACAAATTTCCTTCCACCCAGCGTTCCCCCAAGTCTCCCGATAAAAATTATACCTCACTTGTGTGGGTAGGCCTAGTGCCCGTGACAGGAAATGCCCCAAAACACAACGTGGACACATCACATTTTTTGACTGAAAACATAGGTGTTTTTTGCAAAGTGCCTACCTGTAGATTTTGGCCTCTAGCTCAGCCGACACCTAGGGAAACGTACCAAACCTGTCCATTTTTCAAAACTAGAGACCTAGGGGAATCAAAGATGGGGTGACTTGTGGGGCTCTGGCCAGGTTCTGTTACTCAGAATCCTTTGCAAACCTCAAAATTTGGCTAAAAAACACGTTTTCCTCACATTTCGGTAACAGAAAGTTCTGGAATCTGAGAGGAGCCACATATTTCCTCCCACCCAGCGTTCCCTCAAGTCTCCCGATAAAAATGATACCTCACTTGTGTGGGTAGGCCTAGCCCCCGCGACAAGAAATACCCCAAAACACAATGCGGACTCATCACATTTTTTAACAGAAAACAGAGGTGTTTTTTGCTAAGTGCCTACCTGTAGATTTTGGCCTCTAGCTCAGCCGGCACCTAGGGAAACCTACCAAACCTGTGCATTTTTTTAAACTAGAGACCTAGGGGAATCCATGATGGGGTTACTTGTGGGGCTCTGACCAGGTTCTGTTACCCAGAATCCTTTGCAAACCTCAAAATTTGGCTAAAAAAAACACGTTTTCCTCACATTTCGGTGACAGAGAGTTCTGGAATCTCAGAGGAGCCACAAATTTCCTTCCACCCAGCGTTCCCCAAGTCTCCCAATAAAAATCATACCTCACTTGTGTGGGTAGGCCTAGTGCCCGTGACAGGAAATGCCCCAAAACAGAACGTGGACACAACACATTTTTTGACAGAAAACAGAGGTGTTTTTTGCAAAGTGCCTACCTGTAGGTTTTGGCCTCTAGCTCAGCCGACACCTAGGGAAACCTACCAAACCTGTGCATTTCTCAAAACTAGAGACCTAGGGGAATCAAAGATGGGGTGACTTGTGGGGCTCTGGCCAGGTTCTGTTACTCAGAATCCTTTGCAAACCTCAAGATTTGGCTAAAAAACACGTTTTCCTCACATTTCGGTAACAGAAAGTTCTGGAATCTGAGAGGAGCCACAAATTTCCTCCCACCCACCGTTCCCTCAAGTCTCCCGATAAAAATGATACCTCACTTGTGTGGGTAGGCCTAACCCCCGCGACAAGAAATACCCCAAAACACAATGCGGACACATCACATTTTTTAACAGAAAACAGAGGTGTTTTTTGCAAAGTGCCTACCTGTAGGTTTTGGCCTCTAGCTCAGCCGACACCTAGGGAAACCTACCAAACCTGTGCATTTTTCAAAACTAGAGACCTAGGGGAATCCAAGATGGGGTGACTTGTGAGGCTCTGGCCAGGTTCTGTTACCCATAATCCTTTGCAAACCTCAAAATTTGGCTAAACAAACACGTTTTCCTCACATTTCAGTGACAGAAAGTTCTGGAATCTGAGAGGAGCCACACATTTCCTTCCACCCAGCGTTCCCTCAAGTCTCCCGATAAAAATGATACCTCACTTGTGTGGGTAGGCATAGCGCCAGCGACAGGAAATGCCCCACAACACGACGTGGACACATCACAATTTTTGACAGAAAACAGAGATGTTTTTTGCAAAGTGCCTACCTGTAGATTTTGGCCTCTAGCTCAGCCGGCACCTAGGGAAACCTACCAAACCTGTGCATTTTTCAAAACTAGAGACCTAGGGGAATCCAAGATGGGGTGACTTGTGAGGCTCTGGCCAGGTTCTGTTACCCAGAATCCTTTGCAAACCTCAAAATTTGGCTACAAAAACACGTTTTCCTCACATTTCGGTGACAGAAAGTTCGGGAATCTGAGAGGAGCCACACATTTCCTTCCACCCAGCGTTCCCTCAAGTCTCCCGATAAAAATGATACCTCACTTGTGTGGGTAGGCATAGCGCCAGCGACAGGAAATGCCCCACAACACGACGTGGACACATCACAATTTTTGACAGAAAACAGAGATGTTTTTTGCAAAGTGCCTACCTGTAGATTTTGGCCTCTAGCTCAGCCGGCACCTAGGGAAACCTACCAAACCTGTGCATTTTTCAAAACTAGAGACCTAGGGGAATTCAAGATGGGGTGACTTGTGAGGCTCTGGCCAGGTTCTGTTACCCAGAATCCTTTGCAAACCTCAGAATTTGGCTAAAAAAACACGTTTTCCTCACATTTCGGTGACAGAAAGTTCTGGAATCTGAGAGGAGCCACAAATTTCCTTCCATCCAGCGTTCCCCCAAGTCTCCCGATAAAAATGATACCTCACTTGTGTGGATAGGCCTAGCCCCCGTGACAAGAAATACCCCAAAACACAACGCCGACACATCACATTTTTTGACAGAAAACAGATTTGTTTTTTGCAAAGTGCCTACCTGTAGATTTTGGCCTCTAGCTCAGCCGGCACCTAGGGAAACCTACCATACCTGTGCATTTTTGAAAACTAGAGACCTAGGGGAATCCAAGATGGGGTGACTTGTGGGGCTCTGACCAAGTTCTCTTACACATAATCCTTTGCAAACCTCAGAATTTGGCTAAACAAACACGTTTTCCTCACATTTCGGTGACAGAAAGTTCAGGAATCTGAGGAGACACAAAGTTCCTTCTACCCAGCGTTCCCCCAAGTCTCCCGATAAAAATGATACCTCACTTGTGTGGGTAGGCATAGCGCCAGCGACAGGAAATTCCCCAAAACCGAACGTGGACACATCACAATTTTTGACAGAAAACAGAGGTGTTTTTTGCAAAGTGCCTACCTGTAGATTTTGGCCTCTAGCTCAGCCGGCACCTAGGGAAACCTACCAAACCTGTGCATTTTTCAAAACTAGAGACCTAGGGGAATCCAAGATGGGGTGACTTGTGGGGCTCTGACCAGGTGCTGTTACCCAGAATCCTTTACAAACCTCAAAATTTGGCTAAAAAAACAAGTTTTCCACTCATTTCGGTGACAGAAAGTTCTGGAATCTGAGAGGAGCCAAAAATTTCCTTCTACCCAGCGTTCCCCCAAGTCTCCGGATAAAAATGGTACCTCACTTTTGTGGGGAGGCCTAGCGCCCACGAAAGAAATGGCCCAAAACACAACGTGGACACATCACATTTTTTCACAGAAAAGAGTGCCTACCTGTGGATTTTGGCCTCTAGCTCAGCCGGCACCTAGGGAAACCTAGCAAACCAGTGCATTTTTGAAAACTAGAAACCTAGGGGAATCCAAGATGGGGTGACTTGTGGGGCTCTGACCACGTTCTGTTACCCAGAATCCTTTGCAAACCTCAAAATTTGGCCAAAAAAACACTTTTTCCTCTCATTTCGGTGACAGAAAGTTCTGGAATCTCAGAGGAGCCACAAATTTCCTTCCACCCAGCGTTCCCCCAAGTCTCCCGATAAAAATGGTACCTCACTTGTGTGGGTAGGCTTAGCGCCCACGAAAGGAAATGGCCCAAAACACAACGTGGACACATCAAATTTTTTGACAGAAAACAGAGGTGTTTTTTGCAAAGTGCCTACCTGTGGATTTTAGCCTCTAGCTCAGCCGGCCCCAGGGGGGCAGAAATGGCCTAAAATAAATTTGCCTGCCCCACCCCCCTCCAACCCCCCCACTTGCCTACGGGGTCGCTCCCCTTGCAGGACATTTGCGCAAAAAAAAAATCCCCGGTTCTTAGTGGTTTCTGCCCCCTTGGCGGCAGATTGACCTAAAATCGCCAGATCTGCCCTAAGGGGGGCAGAAATGGACTAAATACAATTTGCCCCCCAGGGGAGCGACCCTTGCCTAATGGGTCGCTCCCCATCTGTAAAAAAAAAAAAAAAACACAAAAAATAAATTGCCCTGGCGCCTAGAGGTTTCTGCCCCACCTGGGGGCATATCGGCCTAATAACAATAGGCCAGTCTGCCCCCGAGGGGCAGAAATGGCCTAAAATATATTTCCACCCCACCCCTCCAACCCCCCCCCCCGGAACGACCCTTGCCTACGGGGTCGCTCCCCCCGCGTGACATTGGCGCAAAAAAAAAAATCCCCGGTGCCTAGTGGTTTCTGCCCCCCTTGGGGAACCTTTTGGCGTAGCAAAAATCAGCCGATCTGAATGGCCTAAATACAATTTTCCCCTCCAGGGGAACGACCCTTGCCCAAGGGGTCACTCCCCATCTGTAAAACAAAAAAACAAAAAAAATCCCGGTGCCTAGGGGTTTCTGCCTCCCTTGGGGGCAGATCGGCCTAATTAAAATAGGCTGATCTGCCCGCCAGGGGGGCAGAAATGGCCTAAAATAAATTTGCCCCCCAGGGGAGCGACCCTTGCCTAAGGGGTCGCTCCCCTTGCGTGAAATTCACGTAAAAAAAAAAAAGTCCCTGGTGTCTAGTGATTTCTGTCCCCCTTGGGGGCAGATTGGCCTCATAAAAATAGGCCAATCTGCCCCCAAGGGGGCAGAAATGGCCTAAATATAATTTGCCCCCTATGGGAGCGACCCTTGCCTAAGGGGTCGCTCCGCAACTCCAAAAAAACAAAACAAAACCAAAAAAATGATCCCGGTGCCTAGAGGTTTCTGCCCCCCCCCCCCGGGGGCAGAAAAGGCCTTCCAAAAAAAAATGCCCCCCGGAAGCGACCCTTGCCCAAGGGGTCGCTCCCTTATGCCAATTTCTAAAAATAAACAAAATCCCTGGTGTCTAGTGGGCGTTTCAAAAGCCGGATTGCTTTGCAATCCGGCTTTTGAAACGCTCAAATAGACTTCAAAGGGAAGGAAATTCCTTTCCTTCCCTTTGAAGCCTCTCTGGGCCTCCTTTGCTTTTCTCTTTCACGATGGGAGGAGGCCCTCTGTGATTGGCAGCGTGAGATGCGCGCTGACATCACAGGGGGGTAGGGGGGGTTTGGGGTTGGAAGGGGAAGGGCTTCCCCTTCCATCCACGACGATGGGGAGCCCATGGGGGTTCCCGGGTGCAGGACGAGGTGATCTCGTCCAAGGCACCCGGGAACCGGTGCCTTGGACGAGATCACCTCGTCGAAGGCACCGTAGCGGTTAAACAGTTAGGGCGGCACAGTTTGATTTGGTTTCACTTTGTGTGTGTGATAAACCCTTCAAAAGCAAATTCCTCAAACCTGAAACATAGGCATGAATGACACAATTTAAATCCAAAAGTTATGCTATTAGAGAAAGAAAAGTCACGTAAATGCTCTTTTAAAATTGCACTGTCACTTTTTGTAGTACTTATGCTCAAGTAGATTTCCTGAAGCCCATTTAGGCAAGTAACTACAGTAATAATGTAGAATGTTCAGAAATCCATTTGTCTCTTTAAAATAAGCACTCTGACAAAATACGAGGTCTGAAATACACTAGCTGTTCTAGGAAAGCGCGGCGCTCAAAGAACAAACTCACTGGAGAATACTAGTCACTTAGCTGCAGTCTTTTCCGGAGTGCTGGAGGAATGCCTGGTGTCAGCTGGTACAGGAACAAAGAAAATAATTGCCTCAAAAGTCCTGAATACGAGGATGACAGCAGGGGCTGGACTGCCAAATCAGATGTTGAGATCAGGAAGCCAAACAAGCCAAGCAGGGAAACATGCTTCACTGTACTATTTATAGCCAATCAGGAAAGCAGTTGAGTTTCCACTTGTGGATGAGTCACCACACTCAATTAGAAGCACATGTCGACACCTGCTCACATTAGCAAACAAGCATTAATAAAACAAGCATTGATAAAACCAATTGTGTAACACAGCACATTATGTTTACTTAGAAACATGAAGCTTTAACCAAGAACAGAGATATGATTTAACCCTAATCCCTGGGGATGCTGACAGATAATGCAGGAGGCACCTTGGGGATTCCTGGCAGCCAGCACCTATTTCACAGTAAACTGACTGATCCTAGAAAGCTTGCTGAGGCGGCGGTCCTCTGGGTTAGCACCAGAGTGTCCAAGAAGGTACCTGGGGGGACACCCACAAACGTGGTCAGGGTTCCAACCAGAAGAAAGAGGGGGGTAGACAAACTTAAAAATAAGGAGTTCTCAAAAGGCCCCCAAAACAATTCCCAGGGGGGTGGTAACCAGGCCCCGCCTGAATTTAGGAAGAAGCCAGCGTCCTTTGGAAAAAAGCAAGAGAAATTTATCCCCAAATGCTTAGAGTGCTTCAAACATGGATACTCTAAGGGCAACACTCAGTGTCCCAAGAGTGTACAGCCCCACACCGGAGGGCAGACACCTGGGTTGGCTAGTGTAGTGCTCAGGGGGCAGATAGTCCCATTTAGCTTTGGGGAACAGATAGAGGTGTCCCTAGTATCCCTGGGATATGAGGAAATGGTGCCAAAAGTCCTCATGCCTGCCAATACTTCCAAGTACAGGCAGTGGGTCACCATTAATGGGGAAAGGGTGGAGCCTCTGCATGACACAGGAGCCAATATGACTACTGTCAGGGGTCAGCTAATGTCAGCCAAGCAGGTCTGCCCTAATACATTCCACCATGTCATAATCGCTGACAATCGCAAGAGCCACATGCCGGTAGCTCTGGTTCACTTTGAGTGGGGGGGGACTCTGGTAGTCGAAAAGTAGCTGTGAGTCCTGCCATGCCTGTAGATTGTCTGTTAGGCAATGATCTTGAGCACACTGCCTGGAAGGAGGTAGAGCTCAGATCCCACCTGGAGATATTAGGTTTGCCTGAATGGGTCTGCATGATCACACGGCCCATGGCTGCCCGGGAAGGGAGTCAAGGGCATCTGGAGCCTGGAACAATATCCCAGACAGCCATACAGAGGAAGGGCAAGGGGTGCGGGAAACTGGCACCAGATATTCCGCTGTATTTGACGGGTTCCTAGAAGAGGAGGCCCCTGAGCCAACTGGGGAAGATATTGCCGCCCTGGATTACCTGCCTCAGATTGCTGGCTGGCAAGTGGAGGGTGGGCCAACTAGGGAGGAATTATGCCAGGGACAGAAGGAGTGCCCCACTCTTGAGTGGCTGAGGCAACAGGCCTCAGCCCAAGAAGCAGGTGAAGCCTCTGGCGATCACCACATATACTAGGAGAAGGATCTCTACAGTGAGCCTAAGGTACCGGCCGCTGGGGCAGCACATGTGCTGGTGGTCCCCCAGTGCTACCGGGCCTTCCTATTGGGCCTGGCTCACAACATCCCCCTGGCAGGACATTTGGGGAAGACAAGACCTTTGCAAGGCTTGTCACCCACTTTTATTGGCCTCAAATGTGGGTAGCCTCATATAATTTCTGTAGGTCCTGCCCAACCTGCCAGGCTAGTGGGAAGACAGGGAAAAGGCTCAAGGCCCCCCTGATCATACTCCCCATCATTGGAACCCACTTTGAAAGGGTAGGCATCAACGTCATTGGTCCCTTGGACCTCAAAACTGCCCTAGGCAACAGGTTTATCCTGGTTTGGTGGACCATGCCACCCGCTATCCAGAGGCAATCCCTCTAAGGACAGTGACTGCACCAGTGGTGACCAGAGCTCTGATGGGGATATTTACCCGTGTGGGTGTAGGGTAACGAAAGACAAATCCTTCACCAACGAAGCGTGTTTAGTGTAAGGTTTAATCAGGGATCCACGGCAGGCAGAGAAGCGACTGAAACGGATGAAAGTCAGCCTCCAACTGCCCCACAACAGAATACAGAACCTTAACATAGGAGTTCTATTAAAGGAACGGAATGGAACTAACAGTGTTAAATACTAACAAAAGGTAAAAGAGAAAAGAGGCAATAAGCACAGGCAAATGCAAACAATACATGAATACAAATAATAATAAATACCAATGCTACAGTGGGGTTCCCAAAGGAGGTTGTGTCTGACAGAGGCACAAACTTCATGCCAGCATACAGGAAGTCCCTGTGGGATGAGTGTGCGGTAACCTACCGGCTTACCACCCCTTACCATCCTCAAACCAATGGGCTTGTTGAAAGGTTCAACAAGACCCTGAAAGGCATGATCACTGGCCTGCCTGAGGATATGAGGCGTAAGTGGGATGTCCTTTTGCCATGCCTTCTCTTTGCTTATAGGGAAGTGCCCAGAAAGTGGTGGGGTTCAGCCCCTTTGAACATCTCTATGGAACCCTGTCAGGGGACCACTAAGCATAGTCAAGGAGGGATGGGAGAAAGCTCCCAAGAAACCTCCTCAAGATGTGGTCAGTAACATGCTGGCCCTCCGCAACCAAACGCAGCGTTTCTGGAAACAGGCCAAGAGCAACCTCGAGGGCAGTCAAGAGGTGATGAAGGAATGGTATGACCAGAAGGCCACCCTTGTAGAATTCTCACCTAGAGACAAGGTATGAGTGATGGAGCCAGTAGAGCCTAGAGCTCTCCAGGACCGCTGGACTGGCCCATTCGAAGTCAAGGAGCGAAAGGGGGAGGCCACTTACCTAGTGGACCTCAAGACCCCTAGAAACCCCCTAAGGGTTCTCCACCACAACCGACTGAAGCCTCATTTTGACAGGTCTGAGGTCAGCATGCTTCTAGTGACAGATGAGGGAATGGAAGAGGAGAGTTAGCCTCTTCCCGATCTCTCTGCCAAGAAAGGGGATGGGTGTTAATCTCTCTGACTCCCTGACTCTAGAACAGAGAGGAGACTGTTGGAGCAGTTCTCTTTCCTATTCTCCCTCACGCCTGTGCTCACACACTTGTGTGTCCACGATATTGAAACAGGAGACAGTCCAACTATAAAGAATACAATTTACAGGGTGTCAGATAAAGTGAGGTCCGGCATCAAGGATGAAGTGGCCAAGATGCTGGCTCTTGGGGTGAGAGAGTAGTCCAGCAGTCCCTGGTCCAGCCCAATGGCGTTGGTTCACAAGGCTGCTGTTCCTGGTGCCAAGCCAGAACTTAAGTTCTGCGTGGACTACCGGGGTCTCAACTCTGTCACAAAGACAGATGCTCACCCCATTCCCTGCACTGATTAGCTCGTAGTCAGGCTAGGTGCTGCCAAGCTCCTTAGTACCTCTGACCTCACGTCAGGGTACTGGCAGGTCGCCTTGACTAAAGGGGCTCAAGAGAGATCCTCTTTTTCTAGTCCTGTGGGCCATTACCAGTGCAGAGTAATGCCCTTTGGATTGAAAAATGCCCCCGCTACCTTCCAGGTGTGGGTTAACGGGGTCCTAGCTAGCAAGGATGCCTTCTGCGCAGCCTACGTAGACAACACTGCAGTCTATAGTGCCAGCTAGGAGGAAAACCTGCTCCACCTCAAGGAGATGCTTCAGGCTTTGCAACAGGCAAGCTTCACCATCAAGGCCAGTAAGTGCCAGATTGGGCAGGGTTCCATGGTGTACTTGGGACACCTAGTAGGTGGTGGCAAGGTGCATCCCTTCCAGGCCAAGATTGAAACTATCAAGGCCTGGCAACCACCTTGAACTCACTCTTAGGCCCCACCGGGTATTACCACAGATTCGTTAAGGGATATGGCACCATAGTTGCCCCCTTAACTGAAATCCAAGAAACAACCTAGGTTGGTGAGTTGGGCAGAGGCTTGTCAGAATGCCTTTGACTCCCTGAAGGAAGCCATGTGCAAGGCCCCCGTGCTCAAGGTACCTGACTCCTCCAGCGAATTAATTGTGTAGACAGATGCTTCAGGGCATGGCATAGGGGCGGTCCTAGCACAGCTGAATGAGGAGGGCCTAGACCAACTAGTAGTCTTTATTAGCAGAAGACTATTACCATGGGAACAGAGGTGGAGTGCTATTGAGAGAGAGGCATGTGCTGTGGTCCTGGCACTGAAGAAGCTGAGACCATACCTGTTTGGGACTCACTTCCGGGTTCAGACAGACCACAGGCCCCTCAGATGGCCCATGCAGATGAGGGGAGAAAATCCTAAACTCTTGAGGTGGTCCATTTCCCTACGGGGATGGACTTTACGGTGGAGCATCCCCCGGGGATTGACCACGCCAACGCTGATGGTCTCTCCAGATATTTCTGCCTTAGCGATGAGAGCTCCCAGGAGGTTGGGTAGCTCTACCCACTTTCAGCTGGGGGGACGCATGTTAGACCTGACAGCCTTAGGGTGGTCACCCTCAACTTTTTGCCTGCCTCCCTCCGCTTTTTGACAATGTTTTTGCTTGTTGTAGGTCTCTGCGCACTTTACGACTGCTAACCAGTGCTAAAGTGCAAATGCTCTTTCCCTTAAAACATTTTGACATTGGCTCATACCCAATTGGCTTATTTAATTTACTTATAAGTCCCTAGTAAAAGTGCACTATATGTGCCCAGGGCCTGTAGATTAAATGCTACTAGTGGGCATGCAGCACTGGTTGTACCACTCACATAAGTAGCCCCCTAACCATGTCTCAGGCCTGCCATTGCAAGGCCTGTGTGTGCAGTTTCACTGCCAATTTGACTTGCCATTTAAAAGTACTTGCCAAGCCTTAAACCCCCCTTTTTCTACATATAAGTCACCCCTAAGGTAGGCCCTAGGTAACCCATACGACAGGGTGCTATGTAGGGAAACGGCAGGACATGTACCTGCATAGTTTATATATCTGGGTAGTGTAAAACTTCTTAATTTGTTTTACACTACTGTGAGGCTTGCTCCTTTCATAGGCTAACAATAGGGCAACCCTCAGATACTGTTTGAGCGGTAGATTCTGATCTAAAAGGAGTCATATTTAGTATGGTCATAATGGTAATGCAAAATCCTGCTGACTGGTGAAGCTGGATTTAATATTACTATTTTAGAAATGCCACTTTTAGAAAGTGAGCATTTCTCTGCACTGAAATCCTTCTGTGCCTTACAATCCACATCTGGATAGGTTAGTTGACAGCTCCCTTGTGCATTTCACTAAGACAACCCCAAACACAGGATGCTCAGTCACCCCTGCACATATCTGCATATTGAATGGGTCTTCCTGGGCTGTGAGGGTGGTCTGTCCTCACACAATGGACTGCCAAACCCCCTTCTAGGACCCTGGCAGACAGGATGGAAATGAAAGGGGACCTAGTGCACTTCAAACCACTCTTTGAAGTCTCCCCACCTCAAAGGCATATTTGGGTATTTAAACAGGGCCTCTGACTATACCAACTCAGGCACTTCTGGACAAGATACCACTGGGGAAGAAACTATAAACCAGAACCTGCAATATGCCCAGAGAAGCTGCCTGGCTGCTCAAAGGACTCACCTGACTGCTTTGCTGAAAAGGACTGATGACTTGCTGTTGCCCTGCAGCCTTGCTGTCCTCTGGCTCTGCTGAGAAGTGCTCTCCAAGAGCTTGGATTGAGCTTGCCTCCTGTTTTCTGAAGTCTCAGGGCCAAAATGACTTCATCTCTGTAAATAACTCCTTGTGTGGCACAGCCGACCAGAAATGATGCACAGCCTGCATCACGGTGAGAAAATCACTGCAAGCCGAACTGGAATGACGCAGCCCGGCTCCCCGAGTGAGACTGACGCAGCGCCAGCTTTGCGACCGGAAGTTTGACACACGGCCCACTGGATAGACGCATAGCCGAGCTGGATCAACGCAGCCCAACTTCCTGCGAGAAGAATCGACGCAGTGCCTGCTGTGTTGTAGAAATGTTCCTGCATCACCCACTGGAGTGACGCAGCTCCTGTGACTTTGTCCTGCATACCCAGGATTTCTCTTCCTCGTCCCCGGGGTGTCCAAATACCCCAAAGTGGATCCAAGTCTGCACGCCGAAAAACAATGCAAGGCTCTGCCTACGTGAAAAATATTGACGCGTCGTCTGTGTGCGCCCAGAGAAACCGACGCACACCTCCCCGTTTTCCACACATCTCCTCCTCTGCAGTCCCTTTCAGATAATTTAGATGAAAACCAGGTACTTTGTGCTTGCAAGAGACACTTATTGATTTTTAAGAACTTAAGACTCTTTTTAACATTCTCTAATGTGATATTTCAACATATACTTATCAAATCAGATCGTTTTGACCTTATATTACCCATATACATATTCTATATTTTTCTAAACCTGTGTGGTGTATTTTTGTTGTGTTTATAATGTGTTATTGCATGATTTATTGCACAAATACTTTACACATTGCCTTCTACGTTAACTTGACAGCTCAGTGCCAAGCTACCAGAGGGTAGGAACAGGATAATTTGGATTGTGTGTGATTTATCCTGACTAGAGTGAGGGTCCTTGCTTAGACAGGGGGTAACCTGACTGCCAACCAAAGACCCCATTTCTAACAGGTGGGATATACACATTGCAGCCATTTAGGAAAGACACCTCACATTTCAGGAATCCAAGGCCATTAAAAAGCGATGGCACGGACAAGTGTATGCCATCACTTACTTGCCATTTGCTAGAGGGTCCTGATTTGGGTCTGCCCAGGGGGTTCACTTTCAGAAAATGAAACAACTGATAGATCCGGACTTCTGCTACCTATGGTTTCTGGACAGCTGGAAGGCAGAGACATCACTATAGTGGGGATATACGCACCTAACCCTATCAGGGGACCTTTCTTGCTATGTTATCAAATACCCTAGGACCTCACTTAACCCAAGCAATGCCTATAGGAGGGGACTTTCACTGCGTCCTAAACATTGAGCTTGATAGATCACAACCTCCCTTACCACACTCCCCAATACACCGCATGGCCAAAACGGTTGCTGAGTGTCAATAACACTGGGGCCTCCTAGACACATGGAGACACTTACTCCCTAATGAGCGAGACTACTCATTCTACTCGGGACTCTATGATCTACATGTCAGATTAGATGCCTTCTTGGCATCTCTAGATGTTCAAAGCACTGCTCGTGCTTCAGATTATCTATGCTGCACAATATTGGACCACAATCCCCTGCTGCTCTTGATAGCATGGCATAGAGAATGCCCTCGAATACCAGATTGGTGGCTCAGAGTCAAAACGCTGGAGAATGCGCTAACTGCTGTCGGGACTCTGCAATCGCACCTTGCCTGGGGTGGGACCACATCCCCCAGGCTCCCTTGCTTCACCTCGCGCTGATAAGCGAATAGGATCCACGCAGCGCGGGACGCACTAACTGCTGTTGGGACTCTGCAATCGCCACTTGCCTGGGGTGGGACCACATCCCCCAGGCTCCCTTGCTTCACCTTGTGCTTATAAGTGCAATTGGATCCATTCCGCGTGGGACGCGCTAACTGCTGTTGGAACTCTGCAATCGCCACTTGCCTGGTGTGGGACCACATCTCTCAGGCTCCCTTGCTTCACCTCGCGCCTATAAGCGCAATTGGATCCACGCAGTGCGGGACGTGCGAACTGCTGTTGGGACTCTGCAATCGCCACTTGCCTGGGATGGGACCACATCCCCCAGGCTCCCTTCCTTCACCTCGCGCTTATAAGCGCAATTGGATCCACGCAGCGCCTGGTCGTGCACCTGTGTGACAACGGGCCAAGACGGGCCTGTCTTCGCCCATCAACGCCCGATAGCGGCCGGGCTGGGTGCCCCCTCTGACCTCTGTAAAGTAAGTTTTCCCCTTTTTCTGGAAGTGATTACAGGTTTTATTTATTGGTCTACTTATATAATCTGCTACTAGAGATAGGGAAGAGTAAAGCTGTGGATGTCCCTGTCCAGTCCAGTGGGAAAAAAAACAAAAGAAACGGTCAGACAAACAAACGAGTTCCGTTCCCTGCCCACTAAAGGGAATAATCCCTTAGAAGAGATTGATATTCTCTTTGAAAAGGAGGAGGCTATTCTGAGCCATACCTCTAACTTACCACCTATAAAATGCGGTACTTCTGCTAAAATAATCCCAGATATATTTAAGAGAAAGTTGCATCCACACAACTCCTCTGTGGAGATCAGTTTAAACATGGCACTCCAAGTTCTTAGATCTATTTCATCTACTGCGTTGACTTCCACTCTGCGCAGTGACTTGGACGTTGCATCCCGTGACACAGACGGTTTTCCTGCAGGGAAAGAGGTCCCCCGCATACCACTCAGCCCTGAGGTCCTGGAGATTCCAAATATTCTGTGTTCTAATCACTATGGGCCTCTGGCGGAGAAGGGGAGGCCCCATGATTGCGTTACACATCTATAACCTGAAGTTTGTGTTGATGATAGCATTGCGGCCAAATTGCCTCTGAACATGTGTAGACTGCCTCTGTCTTGTGGGGAATCCGATTTGGCTTCTATTTTTCAGAAGCTGGATGAAGTCAAGCGTTTGGTGCAGCTGTTAATGAACCAATTAACGGGGGATCTGGCAAAAAAGTGTGGTGGAAATGCTTGAGGGGTGGGGTTTGGCCTGCTCCAGGGAGTTTGCCCACTGTTATTAATGTGCCTGAAACTAGACTTCGAGCTGGTAACCATCCTCGAGGGTTTTCTACAAAGTCTCTTCCCTAGAGCTCCCCTGCATCCCATGTTGAGGGATCTCTGGTTGCACCTGCAACTGCAAGATGGAAGTATTACACTGTTACAAAGGACAGGAATATTACTGGGTTAGAGAAGCCTATTAAAGCTCAGCCTGTTGATTATACTAAGGGTTCCTGGGGGGCCGTTGGCACTCAGGTGCCTGCTGGGGTAGCTACTCACACACAACATTACATCACGTCATTGGACGATGTTGTGTGTCAGGCTGGCATAAGACGGTCAGTCATTAAGGAATCGTGCTGAGGCCTGCGGAGCAAGGGAGGCACCATCTATGTGGTTTAGGTGCCTAAACTACCCCCTGGCTCTCGGGAAGCCCATGATTCCTTGGTCATCTATTGGCTACAAGCTCGGAGGAATTGCCTTTCTGTTATTCGTGCAGATATTCTTGAGGTGGGCAGACATAGTCAAATTGGTTCAAACTTTGACTTTATTTCTATTTGTTTTGTGGACAGGCTGCTGGTGGATAAACTAATTGATTTTGAATTACG
The DNA here is from genome assembly GCF_031143425.1 of Pleurodeles waltl. Lineage (NCBI taxonomy): Eukaryota > Metazoa > Chordata > Amphibia > Caudata > Salamandridae > Pleurodeles > Pleurodeles waltl. Next base: position 568,752,240 of record NC_090449.1, on the reverse strand, counting down.
CACTTGCTATTTTAGGAATTCTAGAGGGGTTGGTATTAGGCTTAAACCTTTTCCCCCTACTGGTAGTCCATGTATACCATATAGCGATCCAGCTGGCAGGATGTCTGATTCTATCCAGGAGCGTGCCCTGACTCTGGCAGTAAATTTCTCTTAGACATTACTTAAGGTTGATTGACTACAATCAACCTTTGTAGTTATCCCTATCCGATCACTTTAGTTCGGACTCCTGAGGCTAAATTAGGCGTGTCAGATGAGATTAAAAGCTATAGTGAAATTCAATGTCCCAGGCGGAGAGTACTGACAACTAGTTCAGAACTCTCCATTATGTCTTGGAATTTGGCTGGGTTAGGCAGGAAGCTGGGAGATGCCGAGTAGGTCAACTATGTAAACGAACAGGACATATGTCTATTCCAGGAGACATGGGATGAGGACCCAGTTTCCATGGATGGGTTTTTATCATACTACGTCGCAGCCCAGCCTGCACTGGGAGGCACTGGATGTGCCAAAGGGGGTCTATTGATACTGATAAACAAGAAAATACAGTGCGACCATTTTGCACTAAAAATAGATTCCCCCGACCTACTGGGCATCCAGCTTAGATTCGATTGAGATTTTAAGATGACTATAATTAATGTATATGCAAGGTCTGTTCCACGGGGCTTAGAGTCACAGATCTTAGCTCAACTGTCTGAATATATGGATACTCTATTCCAGGATACATGGGATGAGGACCCAGTTTCCTTGGATGGGTTTTTATCATAATACGTCGCAGCCCAGCCTGCACAGGGAGGCACTGGATGTGCCAAAGGGGGTCTATTGATACTGATAAACAAGAAACTACAGTGCGACCATTTTGCACTAAAAATAGATTCCCCCGACCTACTGGGCATCCAGCTTAGATTTAATTGAGATTTTAAGATGACTATAATTAATGTATATGCAAGGTCTGTTCCATGGGGCTTAGAGTCACAGATCTTAGCTCAACTGTCTGAATATATGGATACTCTGCATTTTTCGACCAAATTAGTGGTTGCAGGGGATATGAATTGCACTTTTGAACCCTCTTGTTTAAGCAGTGATCTAACGGTCGAAGAGGATGAACTTTGGGGTATCCCTCAATTGATGAACGGGCGATTATGTACTCGCTCCCGTGCTGCTTTACAGCTGACATCCTTGTGTCTTAAATATGGACTTAGGGCCTGTAATGGCCGTACCCACTTTGACTTGTACACTGCATTTACCTTTAAGCGAGGCCAGTCCTCAGGTGTTATTGATTACTTTCTAGTGGATGTCAGGTTATGGCCATCTTTAAAAAACATGAAGGTAGACTTTCGTTATGAGACCAATCATAATCTCTTGCTCCTCATTTTATATAGTGGTGCATTTAGGAGATTGCAGAACACTCACCCTACTGAGGTCCCGGAGCCTCTTTTGGATAATAGTCATACTCGTGCCAGCTGGCCTAAAGTAATGTCCAATCCTTACTTGATCAAGGTTATTTACCAACTGTTTGTTTATGCCATGGCTGATTACAAGGAGTTCGAAATCAGCAATATTCCAATTCTTAGCATCTACGAAGAAATGATGAGGGAATTGCAAAATATTTTCTATAGGAAGACTACCACTAAGTGCCTTGATGATAACCATAAAACTAACGAGTGGTTTAATAAGGACTGCTCCGAGGCCAAATTAGCATTAAAATCAGCCATTCTGTCCTGTTCACAGGGGGCGATAAAATCAGCCAGATTTACCTATACAGGGAGTGCAGAATTATTAGGCAAGTTGTATTTTTGAGGATTAATTTTATTATTGAACAACAACCATGTTCTCAATGAACCCAAAAAACTCATTAATATCAAAGCTGAATATTTTTGGAAGTAGTTTTTAGTTTGTTTTTAGTTTTTAGCTATGTTAGGGGGATATCTGTGTGTGCAGGTGACTATTACTGTGCATAATTATTAGGCAACTTAACAAAAAAAAATATATACCCATTTCAATTATTTATTATTACCAGTGAAACCAATATAACATCTCAGCATTCACAAATATACATTTCTGACATTCAAAAACAAAACAAAAACAAATCAGTGACCAATATAGCCACCTTTCTTTGCAAGGACACTCAAAAGCCTGCCATCCATGGATTCTGTCAGTGTTTTGATCTGTTCACCATCAACATTGCGTGCAGCAGCAACCACAGCCTCCCAGACACTGTTCAGAGAGGTGTACTGTTTTCCCTCCTTGTAAATCTCACATTTGATGATGGACCACAGGTTCTCAATGGGGTTCATATCAGGTGAACAAGGAGGCCATGTCATTAGATTTCCTTCTTTTATACCCTTTCTTGCCAGCCACGCTGTGGAGTACTTGGACGCGTGTGATGGAGCATTGTCCTGCATGAAAATCATGTTTTTCTTGAAGGATGCAGACTTCTTCCTGTACCACTGCTTGAAGAAGGTGTCTTCCAGGAACTGGCAGTAGGACTGGGAGTTGAGCTTGACTCCATCCTCAACCCGAAAAGGCCCCACAAGCTCATCTTTGATGATACCAGCCCAAACCAGTACTCCACCTCCACCTTGCTGGCGTCTGAGTCGGACTGGAGCTCTCTGCCCTTTACCAATCCAGCCACGGGCCCATCCATCTGGCCCATCAAGATTCACTCTCATTTCATCAGTCCATAAAACCTTAGAAAAATCAGTCTTGAGATATTTCTTGGCCCAGTCTTGACGTTTCAGCTTGTGTGTCTTGTTCAGTGGTGGTCGTCTTTCAGCCTTTCTTACCTTGGCCATGTCTCTGAGTATTGCACACCTTGTGCTTTTGGGCACTCCAGTGATGTTGCAGCTCTGAAATATGGCCAAACTGGTGGCAAGTGGCATCGTGGCAGCTGCACGCTTGACTTTTCTCAGTTCATGGGCAGTTATTTTGCGCCTTGGTTTTTCCACACGCTTCTTGCGACCCTGTTGACTATTTTGAATGAAACGCTTGATTGTTCGATGATCACGCTTCAGAAGCTTTGCAATTTTAAGAGTGCTGCATCCCTCTGCAAGATATCTCACTATTTTTGACTTTTCTGAGCCTGTCAAGTCCTTCTTTTGACCCATTTTGCCAAAGGAAAGGAAGTTGCCTAATAATTATGCACACCTGATATAGGGTGTTGATGTCATTAGACCACACCCCTTCTCATTACAGAGATGCACATCACCTAATATGCTTAATTGGTAGTAGGCTTTCGAGCCTATACAGCTTGGAGTAAGACAGCATGCATAAAGAGGATGATGTGGTCAAAATACTCATTTGCCTAATAATTCTGCACTCCCTGTAATAAGACCACAATACAGGGAAAAAAGATGGGAAGATAAAACCTGGCAGAACACCCTTGATGCAATTAAGCATAATGATAATGCAACATTTTGGAAGTTACTGTATTATAGACACAGAGGGGGCAAGAGTACGATCTGCACTCATATTCAACCTGAGAGCTGAGTGGATCACTTTACTAAACTACATGCTTCACCTGGCCACATTTTAATTAACAAACCCCCCCTCCAGCAGATGGTCAAAATATGTAATCTCCCTCACGATCAAGGGAAGGATACTCTTATTCTTGCCGATCCAACTGTTTTTACGATGGGGGAAACTTGCTGCAATCAGTTCTCCAAAATCTGATAAAGCACCAGGCTCAGATAAGATACCGGGGGATCTTTATAAATCTGAACCAGTAATATGGTCCTGGTACATAAACACAATCTCAAACACTATAGCAGCTGGGGGCCCAATACCCAGTACTTGGAAAGGGGCCACAATAATTGCTATCTATACAAAGGGTGACGTAAGTTCCCCTTCTAATTATAGACCTATTAGTCCCACTGACAACCTCCAGAACATCTTTGCCAAGCAGCTTTTGGACAAGCTATTTGATTGGGATCAAGATAATCAGGTGTCATCTCCACTCCGGGCGGGCTTCCGCCCGAAAATTAGTACGGTGGACCAGGTTTTCAGGCTGATGCTCTTATACTGGAAATATGTAGTCCTTGCTAAGCAAAATCTATATATTGTCTTTGTGGACCTTCGGTATGCTTTTGATACGGTCCCTAGAGAAAAGTTATGGGATGTCCTGTATAGAATGGGCACTCCTGCCAATATAATTTACTTATTACAATGGCTACATGAGAACACATATGCTCAGGTGCGATGGGGTAACCAGGGAGAATTAACAGATCACATTCCTATTTTACCGGGGGTTCGTCAAGGATGTGTCCTGGGACCAACTCTATTCACTCTAGTCATAAATGAGGTGGTACAAGCTTTGTCTCTCTGTCAAAACGATGCCCCTTCCCTGAATGGACAGAAAATTCCTATTCTACTTTTTGCAGATGACTCTCTCCTCATTTCTAAGACCAGAATGGGTCTTCAGATTCTTATTGACAGGTTTAAATCCTTCTGTGTAGATTATGGATTGGAAAATAAATGCTAGCAAAACCAAACTAATGGTGTTTAGTTCAGGACCAGTAAGGAGATGTACCATCATTTTAGGTGGGGACCCCTTGAGCAAGGTCAGTTCAAAAGATCATTTGGGAGTGAGGATCTCGAACAACTTTCATTGGGAGGATCAGATTAGTAAAAGTGTGTCATTTCTTCAACATAGGTCAGGTGCTATCCTGCGCTTTTATAAAAGTACTGCCACGAAAGCTGTCCCCCCGGCTATGAAGATCTATTTGTCAAAAACGCGGGGTGCTGCTGCCTATGGTGCTGAGGTGTGGGGATTTTGTAATACTAATAAACTGTCTGTGGGTGAAAATTGCTTTGCTAGAGCAATATTTGCATGCCCACGTAGTACACCCTTGATTTCGGTTTACTTGGACCTTCGGTTTAACCGCATTTCTGATCTGACAGCTCTGAGACACCTACTCTTCTGGGTAAGGATCTGGACTACTCCAGAGCTTGCCATTTACATGGACTCCATTCTTGACATCCTAACAAGACCTAATGCAGTCTCTATTCCATGGCTTAGGCATGTGTCAAAATGGTTTTGCATTCTGGGACTTGAGAGTTATTGGGAGAACCCACAGAATTTAGGAAAGGCCCAGAAACAATCTCTGAAATCCATCTACTGGTCTCATGTAAGAAATAATCACCTCTTTTGTTTATCACATGGTCGATTGACTAATCAATTTCTTGATTTTAAGTGGTATCCCCAGTTTCAATCTTATTTAGATCTTATCCCTGATTCATTGGGCAAAAGTCTGTATGCCCGTTTTTGTTTTGTATGCCTACCGTTATTGTCCTTAACCGGCAGCTGGGGATTATCATCAATACCAGATTTATGACCTGGCTGTAATGACGCTTTTGAATCTGTCGAACATTTTATTTTTTTTGCCCAGTGTATGCCCTTCCCTGACGTAAGTGGATTCATTCAGTTTGTCGGAAATTGGGCATAAGACAATGTGGTATTGCTTTAAGGATCTTGAAGAGTGAAACTTCGACTCCTATAACCTATGCAGTTAGCAAGTTCCTTTTGGCCGCATGGCATATACGCACCCGTCTTTTAAATATGCAGAAATCTGTAAATATGTATTTTATAGGATAAGAAATGAAAGGTCTTAACTTATTGCAAATGTACATTCATGATTTTAATTCTTTTTTCTTAAGTTTTTAAACTTTTGGATTAATTTGATTTTTTGAATTGCTTTGATGGTTATTTATGATCGAATAAAGCTTGTGTGATGATGATGACTGGAGGATGCATCCTTCCGACATTCGATTGGTGAGACCATCCAAACCTCTTTTGTGGATAATGATGCCACCACGACATCTCGGGTGGTGTAATGGGAGGCCTTTAAGATGGTGATCAGGGGTAAATGCATGGCCAACGTGATAGGGGTTAGGAGCACCCTTGAGAAGGAAATTGGGGAACATGAAGATACACTACCCACCCTAGAACGGGGGAGACAGGTTGCCCCGTAATTGGGCCTGGTACTTCTAGCGGCCATGGAGAAGGTGGCGACTTTAGTTGAAAGGCTGAAATGTTTTGGCTATAGGGCATACACAGCGCAGACACATGCTCAGGGGCAGAGGTCGAGCACTCTCCTTGCGTGGCTGGTGAACCCCTCCCATAGGAGCTCACTGGCGGTGGGGATTGAAGACGAGAGAAGAAACCTATTATATCATAAGGATGAGATCAATGCCAGGTTTGCTGACTACTGTACTTCATTATATGCCCCGCCTGATGGGTACAAATCTCCTTTGCAGTTGTGACTCCGGGAGGAGCTTGAACCTCCGCAGCTATTTAGGGCCTGGCCCTAGGAGGTGACATTTCCCTCCCAGAAATTAGAGCGCTATTAAATCAATGGCCGGGGGAAGGTACTGGTGGCGGATGGGCTCCAAGTGGAGTTTTATAACACATATAAAGATACACTAGCCCCCAAACTTGTTGCCCTTTATTCGGAGGTGCTGGAGTTGGGATCCCAGCCTCCCTCCACTAACAAAGTCATAGTTATATTACTTCTAAAACCTGGGTGCCATGCAGAGGATGTGCAATTCTACTGCCCACTCTCCATGATGAACATGGACTAGAAAATCCTGAGTAAGATTCTTGCCACACGCCTCCTACCACATATGACCAAGCTGATTCATCCGGATCAGACCAGCTTTATACCTGGCAGCAACATAGTCATCAATATTAGATGACTGATATTCATCCTCTGGCTACAACCCCCAGAGGTAAAGGATGCAGTGATAATAACGGTTGATATTGAGAAAGCCTTCGATAGTCTTCGTAGGGATTATCTATATCAAGTGATGGAGGGGATGGGACTGGGGCAGGGATTCATCAGATGGACAAGACGGCTCTACACAAATCATACGGCCCAGGTTCGAACAGGCCACACAATATCTGAGCTTTATTTGGTGGGTAGAGGAACGGGACAGGTTTGTCCTCTATCACCCTTATTATTTGCCATAGCAGTAGAACACCTGGCACAAGCAGCAAGGACGGGAAATCACTACACAGGGCTGGTCGTTGAGGGACTGGTGCACAAGATTGCACTATATGCGGACGACATGGTGCTCTTACTCCATAACACCAGGCAAGAGCTGAAGGGGGTGATAGATTTAATTGAGCGCTTTGGGAACCTATAGGGGTTGCGCATTAACTGGCAGAAATCCCATGTCTTTATGCTGCAGCCACCGATAGAGGACCTGCGGGGTCTTTCCTGGGTGACGCCCACTTTTAAATGTCTCGGAGTACAGATATACCACAAGACCGATAACATTCTGGAGGGCAATGTCGGATGGGCGATTCAGAAACTAAGAATGGAACCAACATTTTGGGGGACGCTCCCCCTCTCTGTGGTGGGACAGATTGCCCTTGTCAAAATGGTGGCCTTACCTCGCCTAACCTACGTCTTTGTCACCCTTGCCAGTGTATCTCCTGGATCCCTCTACCAGGAGACAAATTCAATACTAGGAGGGTTAATATGGGGAAAAGGATGACGTAGGGTGGCCTTGACTAAACTCCAGCACCCCACCGATGATGGGGGTCTGGCAGCACCTGATGTAGAACTCTATTACTTGACAAGCTATCTTCAAAGTTTGGTGTGATGGCTGCATGAGGGAGCACAACTTTCAAGGGATGGTCAGCAGACTTTTACACTTGATAATGGCTTGCTACAAATCCTACTAAACCCTAGGGGATGACACCCTGCAAATCTGCCTGAGGTGCAGGCTGTGTGGAGATGCTGGCTACGCAGCCTACAATGTACGATAATTGCCTTGCCCTACATCCCAGACCTATCTATAAGAGGGCTGTCTGCACTCCTGGGATGCCAAGCTCTTGCAGGAGTGACCAGATGGACGTAATACAATATCACAACACTTGAGGATCTTTACAGAGATGGGGAGCTTCTATCCTTTGATACTCTGGCTGACAACTATGGGCTTCCCTCGAGGCAGTTTTTATTGCATAGGTCGCTGATAACCACAATCAAACGTCACTGGCGGCAGGAGGCAGCTGAACCGCCTGAACACGCAGGATGCCAGATTATATGTACCGTCACCGGGAGGGTAAAGGCAATTTCCACAATATACAGTGCGTTGAGGAAGGATACGTTACTCACCTTTGACACATTGAGGCTATCGTAGGAACGAGATCTTGGTGTACCCATTGCTGAGACTCACTGGGCTAGGATTACGTCTCCTACATACACATTCTCCAGGAATGCCTGCTTTAAATCAATTACATTTTACGTTCTCCATAGGGCCTACCTCACCTCACATAGAATATCCCAGATGTTTGACACAGAGAATACCGGTTGTCTCTGATGTACTGAGCAGGCAGCGGGATTATTCCACATGTTGTTGGCGTGTCCTCAACTAATGGAATATTGGGAGAGAGTGTTCCAAAACATTTCTGATGTGATTAATACCTCTGGTGGCTCTGTTGGGGGATTTTGCCCGCCCCCAGATCCCACAAGGTTACAACAAAATGCATAGACCTAGCACTGATCCTAGCGAAAAGAGAAATTGCCCACATCTAGCGAACTGGAGGGATACATTGCTGAAGTGGGCAGAGGTGGAGGGCAGGGCTTTACATCAAGAGGCGGCAAGGGGATACTGTCCAGTGGGTCCAGCCAGAGCCTGGGACCACTTGGTGGATTGTCTAAAGGAACAGGCTTTAGACTCCCCTGACACATCCATTACATCCCTGGCACAAAGCGAGAACGGGGAACATGTGGGCACTTAAAGTATAGAACATGAAACATAGGGTCATACCATGGGACCATACACTCTGGTAATTTGACACAATGACTAATGTGGCGAGCAGATGTGGGTGGGGACTTTATTGTTGTTACAGGAAGAGTTAGACTGGATGATCATATACAATGAAATACCACGGATACATGTTCCTGATATCATTTGTCTTTTATGCATGTACCATAATACTACTGTTGGATATGTATCTAATTGGTTGAATCATCCAGGGATATACAGCTGTTCTGTGTACTTCATAATTGCCAATAAAATATGTTTAAAAAAGACTGACTTCCATGTAGCTGGGTCTAATATGAGGTGGCAAAGTGGGCAATAGAAAGATGGGTTGGAATGCTACTCCAAGTGATTGCCAGTGGTTAGACTTATTGCAAGCACCCTCCCATCACCTTTTGTGTGTTTGATGTACCACCTCTCTCACTCTCTACATATTTCCCAGATTAATTGCAGCTGGCACAGGGGGCTTTGAGAGAGAGAGAAAGAGAGAGAGAGAGGGATGGGAAAAAGAAAAATCAGAGAGGAAGAAGAGAGAGTGGGTGGAGAGAAAAGACAGAATGAGAAGAGGTTTGAGAATTTTTGTCAGGACTGCTTTTGGTTCCTCAGTTAGGAACTTAATTTGATCTCCTGCACTTATTTTGTTTCCAAACTAAGCATTGGCGGCTGTGGAGAGTAACCAAGGAGGGGTGGGCAATTAGAGAGTTTTCTCATTATATGTATTTTGTCCACTTTTAACTCTCCACCTTATGCTCCCTCGAGTTTTTGCATGGTGAAGACCACCGCATTAGTTTTGTGTACTATAACCACAGTGTATACATGGTCCAGGTGGGTTCATCCTGCCCTCCGTGACAGGCCCTGACCCACTTGTGGGTTTAGAAACCTGTTGTAGGGATCACGGTTTATACTGGCTGCCAGCACTCCGGGACTTAAGCTGCTCTGTCTGCTGGAAAGCTAGCATCAAATGCAACAGCACTGCCTCGTGGTCCTGGCGTGAGTTGTTTGTTAGTTCAATTAACAGCGAAGTTCTTAATGAATGTAGACGTGGAGTCTGGGAATTACTCAGCAGGAACAGTGGGGAGAGTGGGTGTTATAAATATAACTTAAAAGGGAAAAAGAACATACTGACAGTATCCTTGGCAGCAAAGGATATGCATTTTTAGTTAGCAACTTATGTCCTGACCTTTTAGAAGTCAAATAATTATTCATCAGCCACAGCTGAGAAGCAGATTCTCCTTGCAAAAAGCCCTGAGAATAAAAGTGACGAGGTCTCTGCTTAATTTCTTTGAAGTAAGCCTTGAAATTCGTTACACCTCCAACTTCTGTTAATGAGGTTGCTGAAACAAGTGCGGCACGCAGGCTCTCACACTCTTAAGGTCATTATGGGTGGTCTCCGGGGGTCTTAAGTCTTGCTTTTACTTATTCTTAAGATCAAACGCTTATGCCGCAGACATAGCTGACTTTTACAAACTGAATGGAGCAGCTGCAGCTTTCAAAGTTTCAAAGTGACCCTGGTAACTTGAATCACCACATAGCACCAAGTTAAGAGCACGAGTAGAGGGCGAAAGCACAATTCAAATGGAACTCTTTAGCAAAGGTACTGCAGGCCTGCCCCCATTTACCCATCTCTTGCAACATGGTAACACTATATCACTGAATACGTAACTATGATTATTATTTGCTTCCCGTGTTGCAGACACAGCTGTTGTGCTGTAAGAAAGCCAACAAGCATTGACAAAGCACATAGGATTCCCTGTGCAAGAGCTTCTGCTTTTGCCAATATGTTTTAGCGATGTTGTACGCCAGCTTGGCAGCTGTTCATCATGACTAAAAGTGGAGTAAGGAGAGTGGTGTGTAGTGGAGTGCTATGGAGTAAGGTGGGGTGTTATGGAGTGGTGTAGAGTAGTGTTGAGTAACGTGGAGTGAAGTGGAGTGTCATGGACTGGCGTACAGTGGAGTGGCATAGAGTGTTGTGGAGTGGTGTAGAGCAGAGTGGAGTGACAGACCGGGTGTTGTATAGTATGTTGTAGAGTAGAGTGGCGTAGAGTGGACAGATTGTTGTGCTGTGGAGTAAGGTGGGGTGTTATGGAGTGGTGTAGAGTAGTGTTGAGTAACGTGGAGTGAAGTGGAGTGTCATGGACTGGCGTACAGTGGAGTGGCATAGAGTGTTGTGGAGTGGTGTAGAGCAGAGTGGAGTGACAGACCGGGTGTTGTATAGTATGTTGTAGAGTAGAGTGGCGTAGAGTGGATAGATTGTTGTGCTGTGGAGTAAGGTGGGGTGTTATGGAGTGGTGTAGAGTAGTGTTGAGTAATGTGGAGTGAAGTGGAGTGTCATGGACTGGCGTACAGTGGAGTGGCATTGAGTGTTGTGGAGTGGTGTAGAGCAGAGTGGAGTGACAGACCGGGTGTTGTATAGTATGTTGTAGAGTAGAGTGGCGTAGAGCGGCCTATAGTAAAGCAGCGCAATGCACAGTGGTGCAGTATAGAGTGGCATAGAATGCAGTGGCTTAGAGTGCACTGGTTTTGAGTAAAGTGGTGTAAAGTGCATTGGTGTAGAATGCAGTGACATATAGTAGAGTTGTGCAGAGTAGAGTGGTGCAGAGTAGAGTGCTGCAGCATAGATTGCAGTAATGTAGAGTGCAATGGCATAGATTGGCGCAGGGTGGAATAGAGTGGCGTAGAGTACAGTGGTGTAAAGTGCAGTGGTGCAGAGAAGATTGTTTCAGAGTAGAGTGAAATGTGCAGAGTAAAGTGGAGTGGTGAAGGAAAGCGTACAGAGGTGTAGATTAGAATGACATAGACTGTAATGGTATAGAGTGCAGTGGCATGGAATGCAGTGTAGATAGAGTGGTGTGGAGTATATTGGAGTACAGATGAGTGGTGCAGTGTAGTGTGCAGGTGCATATAATGCAGAGGCATGAAGTGCAGTGGTGCAGAGTAACATAGAGGTCAGTGGTGGAGACTGCAGTCTTTCAGAGTACCGTGTCTTAGAGTACAGTAATATAGAGTGCATTGGGGTACAGTGTTGCAGAGTACATTGTTGCAGAGTAGAGTGCTGTAGAGAGCAGTGGTGTAGAGTACAGTGATGCAGAGAAGAAAAGAGTGGCATAGAGTGCAGCGACATTGAGTGCAATAGTATAGAGTGAAGTAGCATACAATGGTGGAGAGATCAGTGGCACAGAGTGAAGTCATGCAGGCTAGAGCGCTATAGAGTGCACTGGTATATAGTAGATTGACATAGAGTGCATTGATGTAGAGTGCAATGGCACAGGGTGGTGCAGAGTACATTGGCGTAGAGAGCAGTGGCATAGAGTACAGTTGTGCAAAGTAGGGTAGAGTGGAGTCAGGTAAAGTAGAGTATGCATGGTGTAGTAACACACTACCATTACAGAAAACACATCTTCAATTGAACTGACCACTATATTTGCACAAAAATACAGTTTTACTGATAAACAAATTATAATGTGTTGAAGTGCCATCACTGAGTGTATTGATTTATTTTGATGAAATTACAATATTTGTTTCTACCTCACTTTAGAATTACCCCCACTAGCCAGCATGATTTTCACACAAATACTCTCACTTTGAAGTCAGCAAAAGAAAAGTAAACATCAGTTTCCTTTGAAAGACAGAGTCTGACAATTGACCTCTGTCATTGGATGCACAGTAAATATGACAAGATAAGAACAAGATTTAAAGGCCTGTTTACAGAAATGGAACACTCAGAAGAATACTGTAAATAAGGTGTGGGCAAGGGGAAGTGACAAACTAAAGCTGGACAGATAGAAAACAAGAAAATGTGAGTTACAAATTAAAAAGCCAAAGGTAAGCAACAGGTGGAATGCATTCCCAGGGAAACTTTCTGAATGTTCCTAAGATGTCATTAGGCTTTGACCTTAAAAGGATTTTGACTTCTTGCCACCCAGGAAGGAATTATGTGCATGCAGTGCTTAAGTTGAACCGATGGTTGCAGATGGTGGGCACCAGTGCTAATTTTGAGGACCAGGAGTTATTTTTCATCATCAATCTTTGACCCAGAACAAAAGATAAAAGAAGCAGAAAAGGATGAAAGGGCGAGGAAGAGAAAGATGGAAACTGTGAGGAAGTCAGAAAACAGGGATGAAAAAGACCCTGCAGGGAGTGGACAATGGTGGTTAAAAGTAGCATGAGATAGAATCAAAAGTAGGCAGCCTTGGCATTTTGCAACACCGAAATTCGGCAGTGCTAATGGCAGGTCTCAGCACTTAGGGCCTGAATTAGATCTCAGCAGAGGGGTTACTCCCTCGCAATGGTAACGGCTATCCCATCCACTGAAATCTAAATACCATTGTTTTCTAGGGTATTTAAATTTCGGCGGAAGAGATATCCCTCAACCTTGCAATGGAGTAACCCCTCCGCCAAGATTTAAATCAGGCCCTTAGTGTTTTGCAAATTGAGCAGTGTATATGTGGGAGGAAGTGATTCCAAGATAAGAAAAAAAAAACACTTGTAAAGCAATTGTAAAACAATTGTAAAAATTTATAGAGTGCTTCATAACCCTTTGTAGGTGGCCGAAACTCATTATCAGATTAGTAGCATGCTATAACGCGAGGAGTATCTGCTTGGTAAAGTGTTGTAGTTGTTATGATCCTTTGTAGTATTTGTACTGTTTTATCATTGCAAAAGAAGACCTTTAAAATGGTAAAAGCTGCTGAACCCACAGTTTCAATAATACTAAAGGGGAAGTGGTCTGTTTATCTTTCGTGCAATTCTGCGGTAATCTGTTATTTTGACGAATGTCTAAAATGAAGAAACTCAACCTCATTAAAGCAAACTGACAAAGATTTTTTTTTTTTTAAGTTGACGAGATAACTTTTCCATGCACATATATTGTTTATGTGTGGAAAGGTAAACATTTATTTTAAAGGAAAGCATGATAAAGGGGGAAGAAGGGGAAAGGGATGGGTACACAGGACGGGGGAGGCATGTAATGGAAAAGAGCAATAGTAAGGAGTTTGTTAAAAAACATGAAGTAACATGGGATAGGGAGTAATGGGATTGAACAAATGGAGTAAAGCAGAAGGGTGAGTAAGGAGTTTGTAAAAAAGGGAGTAAGGCAGGAGTGGTAGTAAGGGGATTGAATAAATTAAGTAAAGTTGGAGTGTGAGTAAAGGGTTGTAAAGATAAAGGAGTAAAACAGGAAGGGGATTGAAGAGTATGCAAAAAAGAGGAAATCGGAAGGAGGAGTGATAGGTTTGTTAAACAAAAATGCAGTGGGAGTAATGAAAGAAGTATGGAATGCAGGCAAGAGAGTTTTAAAACGGGGATCAATGGGAGACTTCTTAAAAGCCACAGAATGAAAATCAAATAAGAAGATATAAATGTTTTTTTTAAGAATGGCTTTTAGCAGGTTGGTATCACTAACCTAGTAAAAGCCACTCTGAGAGAAAAATTTGTCAACAATAGTTCGACGAAATTAATTTGTCAGAACAGTTTTCATCATATTTGATTTATTAAAAATCCCATACAGCCTAATTCTGCCTGACTGGAATGAGCTGAGCAGATTGTTTGAATTGTGAAAGAAAGTCTGGCGGTTGTGGAGTTGGTATTCTGGTATTCCGGTGGAGAAAAGAGGTTAAGATACGAATTGACAGATGTAAGGGGGATATTCTGCTTTTAGGGTAGAGCGCAAAGCGCTCTGTCCCTGGTTTAATCTCTCCATGGGCTTTTAACCATGCCCAACAGTTTGTTTGGTTTGTGGGCTTGCCTTTTACAATTTGTTTCATTTAATTTGTGAAAAACATGGATACGTCATGCCTTTTCCAGTGTTTAGCCCTCCTCGAGCGCACCAGCCAACTACTGAAAACATACAAGGCTCCAAGTTTTCTGTATGGTTTCTGGACTACTTTTTCTCTTTATTTTTCAGGCAGAGCAGGCAGCGCGATCTCGCTGGACAGTAGTTGTGCGCTTTGCATGACATCGACCCTGTTACTAATTGCACTTTTGCCAGTGACGTGGCTAATTGCACTTTTGCCGGTTACATGGCTAATTGCACTTTTGTCGGTACTTTTCACTGAGAGCGAACTTCTGTTTCCTTTTGTGTGCCTCCGTCAAGCTTCATGGTGGCCCTGGGCTCGCATATATGAAACTGTTTTACTTTTCAGTTTATGTGGCAAGAAAAGTCAGGTTAGGAGTTTAAAACACGAATAGCTCTAACCAGAGCAAACGCGAGATCCGTTGCATTGCAAATGCTTGTTTATTATAGCATGGACAGGGCCAATGTAGTTTAAGTCAAGAGGATAGGCACCAGATAAGAGTGTGTGATTGATGAAGGAAGTCAAGCAGAGTTGATTACTGGTGTAATCTCTCTATGGGCTTTTAACCACGCCCATCAGTTTGGTTGGTTCGTGGGCTTGCCTTTTACAATTTGTTTCATTTCATTAGTAAAAGGCATGCATACGTCATGCCTTTTCCAGTGTTTAACCCTCCTCGAGTGCACCGGCCAGCTACTGAAAACATACGGGGCTCCATGTTTTCCATATGGTTTCTGGACTACTTTTTCTCTTTATTTCGCAGCCAGCGTGATCTCGCTGGGCAGTAGTTGTGCGCTTTGCATGACATCGACCCTGTTACATGGCTAATTGAACTTTTGCTGGTTACATGGCTAATTGCACTTTTGCCGGTTACATGGCTAATTGCACTTTTGCCAGTACGTTTAACTGAGAGCGAACTTCTGCTTCCTTTTGTGTGTCTCCTTCATGCTTCATGGTGGCCGTGGGCTCGCATATATGAAACTGGTTTACTTTTCAGTTTATGTGGCAACAAAAGTCAGGTTAGAAGTTTAAAACACAAATAGCTCTAGCTCGAGCAAACTGGAGACCTGTTGCATTGCAAATGCCTGTTTATTATAGCATGGTCAGGACCAATATAGTTTACGTCAAGAGTATAGGCACCAGATAAGAGTGTGTGACTGATGAACAAAGTCAAGCAGAGTATTACCTTGGGAGCTGGTCAAAGAGGTTTTATGGTACTGAAAGAGTCATATGCAGGGCAACTAGAGTTCAGGGATCAGGAATTAGCTCTGTGAGCTGATGTGGAGGAAATGTCGAAGTATACAAAAAGTGATGGATAGAATGTTTGAATTCATCTCGGCCACTGGTAATTACTCTTTGCAGGATCCCAGTCATCCCTATATTGCACAACATGCCACTTCAATTTGTACCCAGCCATATGGAAATCAGCCTTGCCCTGGGTTGCTTCTGTTCTCGTTACGAGAGGTCTTGGCCTGCAGTTCGGTCGGGACTGTACCCATTAGAGAAGGGTCAATACTGAGTTGCATGTGGCTGGGTTTAAACTGAGCTGGCATGGTGTGCAAAATAATGATGGACTGGGATGCGGCCCAGAGAAATTACCAGTGGCTAAGATCAGTTCAAGTATTCCGTCAATCACTCTTTTGTGTAATTTAGTGGAGGAAATGTGGACAAACACAGCGCAGTGCATGAATGGGGATTTATTGGGATGTCAGAGGTAAAGGGAAAAGAGTTTACTAGTGTAGCAAGGGGTTGTCTAGTTGTGGTGATTTTTGAAGAGAGGTATGACATAAATTTAGTTTCTGAGAGGGAGGATAGAGAGAGAATTTTCTACGTAAGGGCAGTAAGTTTGACAATCGTTCGTCTCTGTCCTTGTGGAAGTGTGGGAATTAGAGAGATTTAACATCTTTTGGGGCTGCTAATAGTGTCTTGGGTTTGTAGCATTCAAATGTGCATATTCTTACTTCATTTACAACTTTGCTTTTAGAAACGTTTGCATCCTTCATTGAACATAGATTTGATGAAAACAACATGGTTGACTTCTGCTGCCACGTTGTACCCTGTCTGCAAAGAGATTTGCAATACATAACATACAGATGACGCCTCCGCTTTTTGGGACTTTCTCAAATCCCACGCTATTATTAGACATACATTCAGCAGATGCCAAGCAGGTACCGGGAGTAACGGGTTTCTCTTGAAATAGTAACTTCTACTTTATAATTTAAAGTAAGGCGCGATTAACCAGAAAGAGATACCTTTCTAATGCATTCACAACAAATACAGATGGTAAAGAAGAATGCAAATTGGTGGTTATCGCGATTATTACCTCGGTGTATAATATTTACAAAATAGTCACACTAGAACCATGCGATATTCCAGTGCAGGAGGGCACACCTTGAAAATAAGTAAATCCTCTGCTACTGGCCATACAAAAAAAGAAAATGTGTCCTGTATCCTTGTGAAATATATACCGCAAATAATATTTGATATATTAACCTTTAGATGTCCTCCACTAAAGATCACAAAAAACCAACCACTGCAAGGAAACGGTGAAGCATGAGTCAGATATTTCACTTGTGGTATATACTTGAAATACAATGGAAGCATAAAGTAACTTTTTAAAATCATAACCGTAGATTAAAAATATAATTGTGTAGGCAGCCAATAATGACTCCGACTTCCGGCCATTCATGGCATAGGTCACGTTTTCAGGGCAGAGGGCTAGGAGATGTAGGGGAAGGAAATATATTGTTTGGATGCCATGAAGGGGGGGGGAGGTAACTGCTGAAGTGCATTAATGACCTGAAAAACATTCTAAACTAAATGCACTGATTTATTATACTGAAAGGCCCTTACAAATCAAATAATAAAAAACAAACGAGCTTCGATTTAAAATTCCAAGAACATAATTTCAGATGCTCATTACACTTCGTTCCCAGCTGCCTCTTAACTCTCAAATAACAAGATATTTGCTTTCTTTTTGGTTCTTAGGACATATATATATTTTAAAAAAAAATATATTTTAGGAATAGTGGCTCAGCGTTTGCATGTATCACGAGATGTTGAAACCATACAAATCGGTTATATAGAACAGTTTTAACACAATAAACCAACATCACCGTATTGTGCAGTTGTAGTTAAAAAAGAATGACTAAGCTCCATTGGCAACTCCTTCTAGCACATAAAATACCGTATTCGAATGAGAAGGATAGCAGAACGATACACATTAATTGAAAACATAGAAAACATTATTCTTCATCTCTTTCCATACCCCTACTGCCCGAGGAGATCAAGCCTCATATCACAAATGGCTAGTCTGTTGATCCCTCAAAATAGTTGTAATGCATGAGAGGACGACTTCAAAAGTCACCTCTTAAATTTCCTCCTCAGACTACCCTATATTACACAGAAAAGCTTTGGCTGTCTGCACTTGAACATCTCTTTGGTGGAGAGCTTTCAAATTCACAGGCATATCCACAAAAACATGCATTATTTTACATTATAAGTCTTTCATAACTTCGGACTGGGCTCTGTTCCTGGCAAGGGAATCGAGTGGGTGTGAGAAAGTAGCCTCTTTCTAACATGGTTACCCCCACATTTGGCCTGTTTATGAGCGTGCGTCAGTGTGTTTTTACTGTGTCACTGGGATCCTGCTCGCCAGGACGCCAGTACTCATAGATAAATACCTATCTGTCAGTGTGCTTTGCCTGTCTCATTGGGATCCTGCTAGACAGGACCCCAGTGCTCATAGTTTGTGGCCTAATGTGTGTGTTGTCAGTAGTGTTTAATTGTGTCACTGAGGCTCTGCTAACCAGAACCTCAGCACTTATGCCCTCTCTGCTTTTAAATTTGTCACTGTAGGCTAGTGACTTCATTTACCAATTTCAGTTGGCACACTGGACTCCCCTTATAAGTCCCTAGTATATGGTACCTAGGTGCCCAGCGCATTGGGGTTCTAGGAGATCCTTATGGGCTGCAGCATTTCTTTTGCCACCAATAAGGAGCTCAGACAAACCCGTCCACAGGCCTGCCATTGCAGCCTGCGTGAAATAGTGCACACACTATTTCACAGCCATTTTCACTGCACTTAAGTGACTTATACGTCACCTATATGTCTAACCTTTATTTAATAAAGGCTAGGTGCAAAGTTACTAAGTGTGAGGGCACCCTTGCACTAGCCAAGGTGCCCCCACATAGTTCAGGGCCAAGTCCCGGGACTTTGTGAGTGCGGGGACGCCATTACACGTGTGTACTACATATGGGTCAATACCTATATGTAGCTTCACAATGGTAACTCTGAATATGGCCATGTAAGGTGTCTAAGATCATGGAATTGTCCCCCCCATTCCAAATCTGGTATTGGGGAGCCAGTTCCATGCATTCTGGGGGCTCCACAATGGACCCCCAGTACTGCCAAACCAGCTCTCTGAGGCTTACAATACAACTACAGCTGCTGCCACCTCACAGACAGGGTTCTGCCCTCCTGGGGTCTGAGCAGCTCAGTCCCAGGAAGGCAGAACAAAGCATTTCCTTTGGGAAGAGGGTGTTACACCCTCTCCCTTTGGAAATAGGTGTAGCAGGCTGGGGAAGGGTAGTCTCCCCCAGCCTCTGGAAATGCTTTGAGCCAGTCTACACTGGTTCAGGCACCCCTTATCCCTGCTCTGGTGTGAAACTGGACAAAGGAAAGGGGAGTGAGCATTCCCCTGCCCATCACCAGCCTAGGGATGGTGGCCAGAGCTCCTCCAGTATGTCCCAGACTTCAGCCATCTTGCTTTGCAATGTGTGGGGGCACTCTGGAGGCCTCTGAGTTGCCAGTGCCAGCAGGTGACAGCAGAGACACTTCCTGACAGGTCCTTACCTGATAAGGTAGCCAATCCCCCTCTCAGGGCTATTTAGGGTCTCTCCTGTGGGTTCTCTTTAGATTCTACTTGCAAGTTTCCAGCAGGAATCCTCTGCAACTACTACTTCATCCTCTGACCTCGGATCAACCGCAGACTGCTCCAGGAACTGCTGCAACAGCAACAAAGTATCCAGAAGGGCTACTTTTCCTCTGCAACTTCAGCTCTAGCCAGCAACTGCAACAGTTTCCATGGTGTGCATGCTCTGAGGACTTCTGTCTTCACCCTGCACCAGAAGGACCGAAGAAATCTCCCGTGGGGTGACAGAGTCACTCCCCTGCTGAAGCAGGCACCTTCTAAGTCGACGACTAGTCCTCTTGGACTCCTCTCCTGGCGACGAGCGTGCTCCTTGGAACACAGAGGGTGGACCCCATCGACACAGACTGTCCTGAGGTCCTGCTGTCCCAATTTGGAGGAGGTAAGACCTTGCATTCCCCCAGAACGACAGTACCCCTGTGCACTGCGTCTTCTTCACCTCCTGAGGCCTCTATGCACTATTTGCAAAATTCCTTTGTGCACAGCCTGGCCCAGGTCCCCAGCACTCTATCCTGCGATGCACAACTCACTGAGTTATTCTCAGATGGCGTGGTACTTTGCTTTTTAGTGCTGCACCAATTGCATTTTGCACCTCCTTTGTCCCTGTGTTCTGGGACTCACGTGGGTGCCATCTGGTGTCCTGAGGGCTCTTTGAAGTGATGAGAGCCCCCTCTTCCTCCTCTCACAGAGTTGAGGCCCCCAGGTCCCTCCTGGGTCATCCACATAGCGACAACTTGATGCAAAGCACGACTTTGCCGGAACCAAGGCTTGTTGGAGGAATCCAGTGCCAAAACTCAGCTGCATCCAACTTCACGACGTGGGACATCCAGTGCATCATGCAGGAACCCGCTGACATCTTCCTAGGGTGCATTTCTGCAGTCTTCGTCCAACCGGGGACTCTTCTTTTGCACCCTCTTCTGGGTTGGCAGGGCTCCTGTCCTTCCTGGAATTTCTTTCAACTTCCGGACTTGGTCTCCTTCCTTTGCAAGTCTTCAGGTCCAAGAATCCACCATTTCTTGTTTGCAGACTTGGTTGGTTCTTGCAATAACTTTAATCATGACTTGTAGTGTGTCCTAAGGAAACTTGCAGTACTTTACTCCTGCCTTTCTGGGCTCTGGGGTGGGGTAATTTACTTACCTTTGCTGTAGTCTTACTCTCCCAGCGATTCTGCACACACCACACTTGTCTAGGGGGAATTTATGATTCACATTCCACTTTTTTATTATATGCTTTGTGTTGCCCCCAGACCTATTTCCTCCCATTGCATTCTATAGTATTTCCTATTGTTTGCACTATCCTATGTCTAAATACTTACCTTATTTTGGTGTCTAGTGTATATATTGTGTATAGTACTTACCTCCAGAAGGAGTATTGCCTCTAAGATATTTTTGGTACTGTGTCACCCAAATAAACTACCTTTATTTTTGGTAACACTGAGTATTGTCTTTGCTTGTGTATAAGTACTGTGTAACTATAAGTGGTATTGCAGGAGCTTTGCATATCTCCTAGATCAGCCTAAGCTGCTCTGCTATAACTACCTCTATCAGCCTAAGCTGCTAGAACACTACTACATTTCACTAAGAAGGGGTAACTGGACCTGGTGTAAGGTGTAAGTACCCAAGGTACCCACTACAAACCAGGCCAGCCTCCTACAGTGGGACAAACGTAAAGAAAGGGAATGAGATGGTTACCGCCAAACAGTACTGTCTTGTTTCTGAAGAGCGATTGAACCACCTTACCCCAGCATTCGGCTAAGCACAGGACTGCCCTGACCATGTCTTCAGTACATACCCCCAAAGCCTGTTACTTGAAGGAATGTGTCCGCTGAATTTTGTGCGGGTCAAAAGAAATTTCTTTGGATCTTCTTTACAGCAAGCATCATTATCAAACGCTAGAATACTGTTCCATTCAGCAGGCAAGAAAGTGGGAAACCGATTGGAAGCTTAGAAGAATCAGGGCCATCTTGAGACCCCCTCACCATGTCCCCAAACTAAGCACCTCATTTTGAGTTTGGTGGCCGGAAAAAACTCCTGCGGTCGGGTTACCGCCAGTGTGGTCCCCCTCCTGCGGCACCTATTAAGAGTTTCGCAATGGGTCAGCGGGCAGAAACAGAGTTTCCGCCCGATGGCCCAGCAGGAAACAGCCCACAACACTGACGCCAGCTCATAATTGAGCTAGCTGCAATGTTGCGGTGTGCAGGGTGCACAAGCACCCGTCGTGCTTAAGCGCAACGAAGCTGGCCATGGGGGCCCTTCACTGTCCAGGCCAAGTGCAGGGCCAGTGCAAGGGCCCCATGGGGCCCCCTGCACCCTATCTCTGCCAGCATTTACATGGCGGTTGTACGGCCATGTAAACGCTGGTGGAGAGAGGGGTCGTAATCCCCAGGGCAGCGCTGCTTGCACTACCACCAGGTCGTCGGATACATGGTGGTTGGTGGCGGAAACATGGTGGTGCCGGTGGTCCGACTGTGGTGTGTTCGCCACGGTCGTAATGTGGAGGAAACTGCCACATTGGCAGTGGTCCGACTGCCACTGCGAACCCTGGCGGTCTCAAGACCGCCAGGGTCATAATTAGGGCCTAAGTAATTTTCAAGCCTAGCACATAGGGATCATTCATCATTGAGGTAAAAACAGGCATACAGTGGGGTTTTGGGTCAGCTACCTACAGACGGCGCTTTGGTTGAGTCAAACACCATCACTCGTTTCCTGAGGAATGTGTCATCCACATTCTGGATTATCCCAAAGGTGAGTTTCTTTCCCACCGTCATGCTATTGCCTTTCAGGTGTATTAGTACACAACTAATGAGTGTTTATATTACAGTGCATGGAAGGTGAAAGGTCTTTGCACACCAATGAAGGTGCATAGTTCTCAGAAACATCAACAGCTGAATATCCTGAGAGGCAGTGGGCTTCAGCCCCCCTGCTTCAGCTCCTGATGCCCTTCAACAACTAGTGAGTGCATTGCATCTGGCGCTGGCTGCCTTTGCCCCAAATAAACTGGCTGTTTGATTTAAGAGCTGATTGATATAGCTCAGTCAGCATCTGCCACATCAGAAATCGTTTTTACATTTCTGTATTTTCTCATTAAAGGTTTCTGACTGATGCAATAGTAGTGCTGAGATCTAGTATAAATGAAGATGAGGAACAACATAGCCGCTTAGACCGCCCAAACCAATGCAGGTGCTACCCAGGTCACCGTAATGCTGTTCTCTGATTACAAATTGGTACAGCCCAAAGTGGGAGAAGTCATGATGGTATCTGCTGTATAATCTATGGCCTCTCCCATGTAAGGTGATGGCTAAGATCTTTCTCACTTTGTCCTGAAGATGTAAAAATGACTTCCATTTTCTTAAACCGCATGTCAAATTAAAAGTTTGGCATGCTGTTTTCAAACTTTGGAACAAATCGGATCAGAGAAAGCTGCATAGTGAACATACACATTTCAATATATTAATTGCTATGTAATCATGTCATATATTTTTTGTTTAAATATCTTTGGCATTAATATGATTGCTGCAATCATTTGTGGGTTCTCTCATATGCTTGCGATTTAAAAAAATAACCCCTTTTGGATTTTTGACTAATTGTTTTGGCAAAGTTGAGCCCATGGAAACTGGACATCTGAAATACATAGTCCCAAAATCAGGCGAAGTAGCCACCCACCAAATTCTATGAAAGATTTTGTGGGCATGACATTTGTTTGATAACAATGGTTTGACTGAAAACATTAGAGACCAATGCTAATAAATAAAGTCAATAGGTATGTCTTTTTAATAGTGTGCTTCTTTGCTGATTGCCAATTGTGCAAGCATGATTATGTGGATTGTTGAGTGGGGGAATGAGAAAACATGAGCGATGCATAGATGGAGTAACAGGTAAGGGAGTTCAGGTGTGGATGAAAGGGTGAATGAAAACCTGGAGAGATGGCTGAATGATAAGATAAGAGTGTGGCTAGATGAATGAATGACTGAGTCCATGGGTCGATGAGTGGGCAAGATGATGACTGAGTGCAAAGGTTGACACAAGGCACTTCCCACCCCATTGCTCAGGCTTCCTTGCCAATGTACTCCCCCATTCATCAAGGTCTGCTCTCACCTATGCACCCAAGCATTCTCAATTAACAATCATCCAAACTTGCATGCTCACAAAACCCACCCTATTCAGTGGCTCGCCCAGCCATACCATCACGTATAAACACACAATCAAACTTACCCATCAGTTCCAAGCAGTTCAATTAAAAAAATAACAAACCTACTACTTTTGCCGACTCTTAGTTTACTTGCCACTTCTTTGCTGTTAGTACCTCGAGTGCATAGAAATGTGGCACGTTTATTGAAGGCTGGCTAAAAGTAGAAGCTTGTATTTGATTCTGTACCACTCAAAATGAAACAGCGAAAACAGAGAGGGAGATGGGAAAGGGACAGGACAGAATACGCATAGTTAGCACAGTGACAGAGAAGCTGGGATTGGTATATGTGTGTGTGTTTCTGAGGGGTCGTAAAGTGGAGAGCATCTCTGAGAGGGCATATTAACCCAAGAGCCAGAGGAAACAGGAGCATGGGGCTGGGACTGCACACATACTGAGGCCGTGGGAGTAAGGGGATAAGGCTAAAAGACGAGTTCAACAGGGAATCCCTCGTGGAAGTACTTAAAAAGGGAAACAAAAAAGTTTTAAAAAAAAATTAAAATAACCGTGTTCGGCACCCTGTAAATACGGTGTGAGGATTTTAGCCTTGTTGGGCCACATTAACGTCAAAATAATTGATGTTAATGTGGTGCAAGGTGGCGCTAGGGGCCTATAAATATTCCCCCAAATGTCCACTGGTTCGAGAGTTGGAAGGGTGACACAATCCCAATAAAAGAAGCTCATATGGGATACCAGACCTGCAAACTTACACTGTGCCACACAATATTGTCCCCCTTCACATGCTCATCAGGTGAGAAGCAGATATCACAAGTTGGCAGGAGAGATGAGTTGGAAACCACTGCACAGAGTGGCTTTCCAGCTTGTCTTTGGAGGCTTTTACCAGTCCATTAAGAGGTGTGAAAACACCCCAGGACATCAGCAACAGCCTAAGACAACCTTTGCATTTTTTTTCTTTTTTGAAGATGTAGGGATTGGTGGAGGTAAGAGTGCCACTTTGGTATTTCTTGGCACAAGCCCCTACCCCTCCTCTCACAGTGAAATATATTTTTAAGTTGGCAGGCCTGGAAATGCCCTTCCACCTTTTTATGAATAACATGGACCTGCATGCCCCTCTGAGTACTCTGATTGTCTTGATGTATTCCCATAACTGTATCAGGTGATATCAAGAAAAGACGCCAGTACAGGCTGCCATTATCTTTTCTATTGTACTCCATTTCTCTTAACATACAGTAGTGATATTTGTGTTTTGACCACTGACTTCGTGTCGCACCACTTTGCACTTGGCTTAGATCTCCACCGTCACATTAGAGATCACCAGTTACAGACTCCATTTTGTATTCAGCTTAGCCTTAGCTTCGCCGCCACGTTAAAGGGGCAAGTAGTTTTCCATACAAAACATGTTATGCAATGTGCTTTCTATTCTGCATGTTCTTTTTTCACCGAAGGGCTAGGACATAACGTGGAGGAGTCAGTCAGCAAGATAAGGATGTACTAGAATGATGTTTATGGTGCAGCAAGAAATGGTTTAATTTTGGGATAGACACCTTGGGATTTTGGCCAAGTTCCGACGTGTTTCTTTCGAAGCTGACCTAAAATAGCCAGTATTTTTTAATACTTCTTACAGAGTGGGAGGGTTTTTTCCAGAAAGCTTCTTCTTTGTTTGTTTAAGGCATATAAGAGCCCCAGGTCGACAGTGGGAGGTTCAGAGACCTCAATCAGGATTTAGATGTTGAATGCCTGATAAATTTCCCGTGAGGGTAGATCTCTCTCTTTCTCGTTGCGGTCGAAGCAGGGTCAACGACTTGCTGCCAGGAGAAAGATGAAGCACCAGACAGGTCCTACGGTGATGCATTTGTATTAATTATTTGCTTTGCATTGTGTATGAATATATATATATATATATATATATATATATATATACATATATCAATATAGGTGTTTGTATCTTTGCATGTATATATTTGCTGTGTATAGATTGAAGATTCTTTGTACATGGTCTTACTTCATTGTTGCACATTTTAAAAGTACACTTTGGGTTATACTGACCTTCCTTCACAAGCCTTGCAAAAAGATATAACAAATGTCTTCTTCAGATTAAGAGGTGCATTCCAGAGAATCTTTTTGACTCCTCTCAGTGTGTGTGAATTTTGGCTCAGTCAGCAGTAAAGCAAATCACTTTGGCATAGTTGGCAGGATGAAGGATTTATAGGTTGAAAGTGTATGTTTAAAATTGAAAATATGTTCAGCAAGAAAACTAAAGCAACTGCTTCTAAAACCGTGTGTGAACAGAGTGTTTTTCAAATTCCTGGATGGTGCTGGGCACCCTTTCATGTATTAGCTAATGAATTTTCACATTTGTCTCGTTTATCGGGGAGTTGGAATGAATGTTTGAATTAAGCAGATCCAGCAGATGGGAAGCATCCCAAACAACGACTCCTGAACAACGAAGTTGTGGAAAACGAAAGCAGAACAATGCTTTCGTTTTCCACGACTTCCTTGTTCAGGGCCTTAACCACGCATGTGCTGAATCACGTACATGCACATTAAGGCACAGAAGAAGGGAGTCGGCTGAGGAGGACGACGCGATCAAGGAGGAGGTAAGTTGGGCAGGGACTGGGGCTGTTTTAAAGGCAGGGGGTTCGGGGTATTTTTAGTTGTAGGGGGTGGGAGTCGGGGTGGCTTGGGGCAGAGGTGGGGAGTCGGGTAATTTTAGTTTTAGGGGTGGGGTGGGGTATTTTTAGTTTTTGGGGGTAGGGTGGGGGCTCGGGGTGATTAAGGTTTAGGGGTGGGGGGTCTGGGTTTAGGCTTTAGGGGTGGGGTGGGGGTTGTTGTGCTTTAGGTTTTAGGGGAGGGGGTTGGGATGGTGGTAGTTTTTTGGGGCGGGTGAGGGGTTTCAGTAATTTTGGGGTGGTTGTGGGGGTGGGGGGGTCACGGTAATTGTTAGGGGTGGGGGGCCAGGGGGGACGCATGCTGGAACCATGCATGCCGTTCACTAATGCCTTTACAAGGAATGCCTTTACAATGAAAAATGGTTGTTAAGGCATTCGAGGTAAAGCCATTAGTGGTAACAACGAGTTCGTAACAACGACCTCGTTGTTCAGGCATGCGTGGTTCCAGCATGCTTTGTTCCGTTGTATAACCCCAGCAGATGTTTTGTCTTGCTTAAGAAAGGTACCGATTGAAGGGAATGATCTTTCAGTTCTTGGCAGACTGGGTGGATACTTTTGTCTGCCTACAGAAAAATGCATGAAAAATGTAAACTGTTAGAAAAGGTGAATGAACAATTGGAAAAGCAGCTTGTTGATTCAAAGAGTACTGTAACCATTTTATCTTGTCAAAATAAATTATTGCAAGATGAGTCAGACACGTATCAAACCATTGCAGAATGTGCTGCAATCAATGTAGCTCAAAACAAATATCGTAAATGTAGAGGAAGGACAAATCAGAAAAAGGTTCATTTAGTCAGTGCTAATGCAGGTTTGGACTGGTGCCCAGATTCGTCTTGAGATAGTAACATTTCGACCAGCAGTGATCTGTCAAACTCCAGTGATGAGGAGAGTAAAAAAGGTGGGGGATAGGAGGACCTACAGGAGCAGAACGTAGGGTGTGCACAGCCAATATTTAGACGAAAATGGCAGCACACACCACAAAATCCGGCAGGGATTGAAATGAATTCGTTAGAAGATTACACACAGCAAGAAGTCAATGATATTATAGATAGATTTAAGCAATGGGCAGGAGAGTCAGTACTTACCTGGATGGTGTGGTTTTTCGATTGTGGCGCTTCGGATGTTATGCTTGATATAGGGGACTCTTCTAAATTCTGCACTCTAAGCACAGATCCCCTCATTCAGGAACAGTTTAAAGGTTTTCAGGGTCCACACCAAATTACTTTAGTGCAGGTAGCCTCTGAGGGCTGCAATCATAAGTACCCTACAGAATCAGATTGGCCGCTTAATGATAAGCCCTGGTATACTTTAAGAGATGCAATGCAGAGACTTAAAGAGGAAAGTATTAAAACCGCCATTTTCCTGAACAATGCACACCATCTGTTAGATGGACCACATGCTGTCTCAGTGCGCAACAGAATTATTTGTCTTGCTCCACCAGCCTACAAACAAGTGATCATGACTCCCCTAATTAATCAGACAGGGCAGGCTTTAAAAGACGTGCTAAAGGCTGTCAGAGAGTTAGGGGATTTAGGACTGTGGGACAAACCTGAGAGATCTTCAAGATCTGAGGGTTGCACAGATAACAACAGAGTGTCCAGGAGAGATACGTTCATGGCATTACTAAAAGATGGTGTCAAGAAAGAGCAGATTGATGGGATAGATACCAAAAGCATGTGGGAGATGTATTGTAAAAGAGGTTTGGATCGAAAGGAAGGCAGTAGAAAGGTAAACAAGCGAGAAAACAAGCGTAAAATGAAGAGCCAGTCACAGTTATAAGGGGAAGGACAAGAAAGGGAGAGAAATATTTCCTCACGAGAGAGAGAGGAAAACCTGGACAGTGACTGGTTAACTTTTGAGGACAGGGATGGGGCCGAGCCTGCTCGCAAATATGAAAGCATATATCCAGACCTCACTTAGGCAAAAGTTGACAGGTTTAAACAGGAAACTGGCCAAGCTCCGGAACAAAATTGGTCAAGGCGAGATAACAGACCTCATGTTGATTTAGAAATACATTGGAAACACAAAAATGTGCAAAAAGTTCGAGTCTTAGTTGATACAGGGCGGAGGCCTCTTTGATTTATGGAAACCCTAGGAAGTTTAGCGGACCACATTACACCATCACAGGGTTTGGGGAAGACCGAAACCCAGCTGTGCAAACTACAGTACAAATGACAATAAGGAGATCAGAAAAAAGAGAATATACTGTGCTGATTGTGCTTCTTTTGGAATACATACTGGGAATTTACATTTTGAAAGGAATGGCTTTGTATCTGGATGTTGGTTGTTATCAGTTTGGAAAACAAAGATACATTACAGTGACAGCCATTAGAGTGGGTCATTTAAAAATTCCCCCAGTGATGGTGCCCCTGGCAACTAAAGTAATTCATTTGAAACAGTACTGCATTCCTGGAGGGCATGATGAAATAAGTGAAACCATAAAAGACATGTTTGAGACTGGTGTGATAGCTCTAACTACTACTGAATGGAACAATCCCCTCTAGCTGGTGAAATGACCTGACAGGCGGTACAGAATGACAGTTGCTTACCCTGACCTGAATAAACAACTCCCCTTTGACAGCTGCGGTCCCAGACACCATCACTTTGATAGAACGAATACAGAAACATACAGGGACATGGTATGCCACCCTCGAAGTTGCCAATGCGTTCTTCTCAATAACCTTGGCACCAGAATGTCAAGAACAATTCTCATTTTCACACTGTGGAAGACAGTTTTGCATGTTATCTTTGCCAATGGGGTACATAAACAGTCCCACTGTCTGTCACCAGCTGGTGGCAGAGCACCTGGATGAAGTATCTGTCATTCCAGGTGTGCAATTGAGCCATTACATTGATGATGTGATGATTCAGGGAGAGACAGAAGAACAGGTGCAGATTCAGTTGGAGAGAGCAGTGGAACTCCTGCACAGTAAAGGGTGGATGATTAACACAGATAAGACACAAGGACCATCTCAAAATGTGAAGTTTCTAGGCATTCAGTGGAATTAGGGACACAGAGAGGTGTTACCGCAAGCCAACCAAAAGATTCTCGCATTTGCTTCGCCCCACACTAAGCAGGAGACACAGATTTATTGGATAGTTTGGTTTTTGGAGACAGCACATCCCTCATATGAGTCAAATTTTGTCCCCTCTGCACAAAGTGACAAGGAAGAAACATGAGTTTGAATGGGGTGAAGAGCAGCAGTGTGCTTTTGATTTGGCAAAGGAAGCAAACCAGGCTTTAGACTTGTGGCCAGTGCAGAAGGGAGACATTGAGTTACATGTAACTGTTCAGGGACAATATGCAAATTGGAGTATGTGGCAAAAACAAGGAAGGACGAGGGTGCCCCTGGGGTTTTGGACTAGAAAACTACCTAACTCTAGGGAGCGCTATACTCCTTTTGAAAAATAGCTTTTGGTCTGTTATTGGGCTCTAGTGGATACTGAGCAAATAACACTCGTTCATAATGTAATTCTGAGACCTGAAATATCAATCATGCAGTGGGTGAAGAGTTCACCTAAATCTCACCATATAGGACATGTTTAAGAGGCTAGTATCATTGGCTGGAAATGGTACATTCAAGACAGGGCTTGAGTAGGACCTGCAGGCACTGCAGCCCTACATGAACAGGTGTCACATGCCCTTGTACAGAATGAGGAGAGGGTGGAGGAGATATCACAGGTAAAAGAGTCACCAGTGAGATGGGGTGCGCCATTTGAATCCTTGTCCCCTGAGGATAGGAAGCATGTATGGTTTACTGATGGTTCATCCAAATACGTGGGTAACTAATGACATTGGAAAGCGGTGTCATATAATCCAGTTACCAAAAAGTTGTTGACCACTACAGGAGAAGTGAAAAGTAGCCAATATGCAGAGTTGTACACTGTGCATCAGGCCCTAAATCAAGAGTTGCCTGGGACTTGTCATATTTACACTGATTCTTGGTCTACTGTCAATGGGTTCGCCACTTGGCTTCCCACATGGCATGCACATAATTGGTTTATCCACTCAAAGGAGGTGTAGGGCAAAGAGTTGTGGCAGGAAATTTGAGAAATGTTAGAACAAGGTAAAGTCACAGTGTACCATGTGGATGCTCATTGTCCCATTGACTCACTAGAACACTGGTTCAATTCCCTTGCAGACGACCAAGCCATAATTTCAGAGGCAGAAGTGGAAACACAGGATTCTGACTTGGTGGGGATAGCTAAATGGGCGCACCAAAAATGTGGATACCTGGGAGAAAAAGCCACTTACAGGTGGGCAGAGATTAAAGGGATGCACATTCCCCTAGATTTGATAAAAACTGTGATTTTGCAATGTCCTATTTGTCAGCACACACAGCAGAGACCTGTCCCGCAAACAGTCAAAGGTCAACTGGGGGCAGTGAAGTTACCAGGACAGATATGGCAAATTGATTACATTGAATCATTACCGATTAGTCGCGGGTGTCAATACGCCTGCACTGTAGTGGACACTTACTCTGGGTACCTGATTGCTGCCCCTTGCAAACATGCTACTCAGCACAATACTATCAGAACTTTTGACTTGTTAATGTTATACTATGGAGTACCACTCCAGGTCCAGTGTGACAACGGCTCACACTTCAAAGGCAAATTGGTGCAAGACTACTGTTCTCATTACAATATTGAATGGCTTACTGAATGCTCAATTGCACAAATTATCTGATGGAACTTTCAAAAACTGGAGAGAGCATATGAATGGAGCCCTCCAGATTCTGAATACCAGACCATTAACAAATGCTGAAACAGCCTTGATGCGAATGTTAACTCCAGCTTAGCAAATACAACCACATGTGGTTACCAATACCATCACGTACTGGGAAATAAAACCTGGAGCCTTAGCTCCTTACAGAGCCACAGCCGAATCTGCAGGTCTTGACTTACATGCTTTACAAGCTTACAGACTAAAACCACGAGACATAGCACTGTGTGAAACAGGTGTTGGAGTACAGATTCCCTCAGAGCATTTTGGATTGATTGCTCACAGATCTGGGTTGGCCCTCAAAGGTATTCAGATTTTAGGGGGCATCATTGATGCAGATTACCAAGGAGAAATCAAAGCTATTCCGTTAAATGGTGGAGAAGCTGATTTATTCATACAAATCGGAGACAGAATTGCCCAACTTGTCATAATTCCAGTGTATGGAGGATTGGTGAGGAAGGGGACTTCCCCAGTCCTTCTTCCAGTATGTGAGGAGGGAGGTTTTGGTTCAACTGACAAAAACCCTGGTGCTAACGTGTGGGTGGAATCCTCAAATAGCCCTTCAGAACATACAGAAATTATAGCAAAGGACCTCAATAATGTCCTGCTGATCAAGAAACCAGGAAAGAAAAATTGGGAACATATTCCAGCTGATAAATGTTATTTGCGAGAATGATCATGCTTGTTTCTTTTGCAGATCATACTACAGCTTGTCTTTGCTGTGAGTATGCCATGTGGTCTACTTTTGAGAGTGTGCATGTGGGGTCGGGAAAGACCTAACACCCCCAACCGCAACTTGATTGATCAACCACATCGCACAACACCTTTACTGCATGTGAATGACAACATTTGGATTAATTTGGCACAGACCATGCTCAATAGATCTGACTTCTGCATGGGCGCCATGAAAAGCACGGTGGATGTTTTGTCAACGTGTTTGATCGCCATACCAACACCAACAAGCATCTTGTAGGAAATTTTTAGTGCTACTAACCAGGATAAAGATGTGCAAGAACATGACGTGGAAACTCACTTCAGTCCCTATGAGTATTGCAGGGACTGTCAGGAAACAACTGATGAGAAGTGGGACAATCTCACTCTGATAATTACATATAACATTACTACTGGTGACGTGTGTTACTATATGTCCTGCAGTTCTCGTGACATTGGAAAATGCATTCAATTTCGTTTAGAAAAGAAAACATAAACTTCTCAAAATATACTGTGGGAATACAGAGTTTTGTGCTTTTACCAAATGGACCGACGTTGTAAAAACATGACACATCACATGGCTTGTCATCATCTAGGGACTGCTGCCAGTCACATTAAATATACCAAGTGGCCAGTTGGCTGGCTGTTCTTGTGTGGAAACTTTACTTTTACCTACATTCCAACTAACATAACAGGCGGACCGTGTACTTTCACACGACTGGGACTCATGATGTTTCTATCTAACTCTATACATACTCGTTATCCCAGAGACACTATGCAACTAGATGAAAATTGTGATTCAGATATTCAATTATTATCCCAATCAGAGTCTCTAAGCTTAAGTCTTTCTATTGTAGGTGTGCCTGGTTTAGCTGTATACAATACTAGTAGGGTTATAAATAAGCTAGCATGTCTAATAGTTAAAAACATTAACCATACTTCTATTGCTTTATCTGAATTTTTATTAGATGTGCTTGGTTCTAGAAAAGCTGCATTACAACATAGGGCTGCTTAAACATAATGCTAAAACATAATAATGGTTGTTCCGAATTTGAAGGCATGTGTTGTTTTAACCCTTCTGACCACTTTAAATCTATCCAGGCCCACATTGATATGCTACATTCATTAGTGAAAGAGGTAAAACAGGATATGGATCAGGGATGGTGGGACTGGTTTTTTCAGTGGTTACCTGATTTTGGACAATTACGCAAGGTTTTGGGTGGAATGTTGTGGTATTAGCCCTTATTATATAATTATGTTGCTGTGTAGAAAGTATTCCTAATTTGCTTGCAATGTTTAGACCGAAAAAAAGATGATTTTAAACCTATAGGCTACACGAGTCTCTGGTCAAAGGGCGTAATGTAGTGAGATTTGTGTTTTGACCACTGACTTGTTGCACCACTTTGCACTTGGTTTAGTTGTTCACCGTCACATTAGTGGTCACGAGTTACAGACTCCATTTTGTATTCAGCTTAGCCTTAGCTTCACCGCCACGTTAAAACGTTAAAGGTGCAAGTAGTTTTGTGTACAAAACATGTAATGTAACTTGTTTTCTAGTTTGCATGTTCTTTTCTCACCGAAGGGTAGAACATAACGTGGAGGAGCCAGTAAGCAAGATAAGGATGTACTAGAATGATGTTTATGGTACAGCAGAGAACGGTTTCGTTTAGAGAAAGACACCTTGGGGATTTGGCCAAGTTCCGACATGTTTCTTTCAATTCTGACCTAAAATAGCCAGCACTTTTTTAATACTTCTCACAGAGCGGGAGGGTTTTTTCTAGAAAGCTCTTTCCTCATTATAGACCCATGTTGACAGTGGGAGATTCAGAGACCTCAATCAGGATTTAGACATGGAATGCCTGATATTTCCTGTGAGGGTAGAGCTCTCTCTTTCTCATTGCGGTCGAACCGGTGTCAACGACTTGCTGGCAGGAGAAAGATGAAGCACCAGACAGGCCCTACGGTGATGCATTTTTAGTAATTATTATTTCTTTGCATTGTGTATGAATATAAATACATATATCTATATAGGTGTTTGTATCTTTGCATGTATGTATTTGCTGTGTATAGATTGAAGATTCTTTGTACACGGTCTTACTTCATTGTTGCACATTTTAAAAGTACACTTTCGGTTATACTGACCTTCCTTCACAGGCCTTGCAAAAAGATATAATAAATGTCTTCTTCAGATTATGGGGCATTCCAGGGAATCTTTTCGACTCCTCTCAGGGTGTGTATTTTGGCTCAGACAGCAGTAAAGCAAAACACATACAAATATGGTATCACAATTGAGCAACGGGGAACCAGTGGTCCTTGCCCGACAATAGCCTTCAGGGTCGGCCTTCCAGGCAGTTGCCATCGCAAACACCTGCACATCCACAACTGGATGATTTACAAACTCTAAAACTTCAGAAAGCAGGAGGAAGGAGTGGTATTACCAAGCTGACGCCTTTCCTGCAGCTTTCTCCAGTCCCTCAGAATAATGACCTTTATTCAATAGGTTGAACATGAATGTCATGAGTCATCTTTATGCTCAACTCAGAAAATAAAGACCTCTAATGGAGAAAAGGGTATAGTAATTGAACATTTTGCATAAGGAGTATGAATCCATGTCAAGATTCCCAGGTACATGGGAGTATTAGAGCAGCACTCAATCCATTTGCCTTTTGAATTTGGGGTCTGTTTCCATGTTCTCAGAGACTCTCTGGTCATTTTTGTAACTGGTATGCAGCGCAGCTGCATTACACCTGCTCTCTTCCCTCATGGCGTGGCTTGACATGGATATTGTTTACAAGGCAGAGTATAAACAGGTCCAATCACAGCCTCGTAAACTTTGCATGGGGCAGGAACACAAGTTTTGAGAGGAGACAGAGTCGGCCTGAGTGTGTACATGGTACTGCTGCTGACATGCTCTACTGTGACTAAAATTACTAACAACTGTCAACTTTCCTTCCACTGCATGGACATTTTACCGAACATGCATTAAAATGGAAGCACTCCCTACGCAAAGGTAAAAAAGACAAAGAGATGGAAAACAAAGGCATATATTGGGGAAGGAAGTTTTTTTACTCATGAAACAAGATGCTGGAGATTACAGTGTAGAGCAGTTGTCTCCAAACCTTTTAATGCTACGCCCCCCAGTTGAAAAATAAAATTCATTGTGCCCCCCTAAGAATTTTTCACAATTTTTTTATAAAGTTGGCAATGTTTAAATATGTCTAGATGTATTTAAAAATTGCAGTTAAGTACTGTTGCCTTTTTAAAAATTCAATAACATGTTTCTGCTTAAAACAAAACACTGTCATCTGTGTAATGCTTATTTTGGCCAGAGTCTGGCGCCCCCACTGAGATCACTTGAGGCCCCCATAGGGGTGCCCGCCCCCCAGTTTGAAGACCCCTGGTGTAGAGTATAGAGTAGGGACCACATGGTTTTAGGTACCTCCTAATTTGTTCCCACATTTAGCATCTTAAATTTTATTGCACCAAGCCACTTGCTTATTGCTTCTCCTAAATCTGGTACTGAGTAGATGGAACTAGTGGAAAGTAATTTTGAAAGAAGACTGGATGACTGCAATCTAAACTCATCAGGGTTTTGCAGCGTTGGGGATGCAATGTATAGTGTTCAGGGCAACCTGACACAATTGGATTTTAAAAGGACCTTCAATGTCCCCTACATATATTCTCAAATAAACCTGTCAGTGTAGCTATTCAAAAAATAAATCTGATAACTTCTGAATGTGAAAGCTACTTCGGGAGCTAGTGCCTTGAAGATGGGAAACTGGAGGTGACTGACAATTATGGATATTTTTGCAAGGCAAAGACAAATGTATTCTCACAAGACCCATAGTTGAGCCCTACGAAGAGTTTTGTAGAACTGCATATGCAAATCTTAACCAGATTTGGCTTACCCATTGTTGCCACCTCTATTGATTTACTCAGAAGTCATATGAGGTTAAATTTGTGTCTGGGGTTACCTACTGAGCACCTGTGTTTCGCATATTTTAAAAGCAGATCCAATCAAATTAAAGTTCTAGCGCCTCCGTTCCCGAGGAGCTTTGAAGCTACAGTCTAATTAAGCAGCTAATAGTAGCATACTTCTAGTTTTTCGTGTTAGCTAGGACTGATCTTGGCACTCTAATGAGGATAAGAAGGGAAAAGAGTGGTAAGGAAGGGCATACTACTCACATTGTACGGCTTTATCTGAGCAATATCAATTACAAACAGAGGCTCTTGTAGTGCTCTTTCCCAGTTGTCGCTCATGAGGGTTACAGCACTTTCATATTTAGTTGCAGACAGAGCTTAATTTGAGGTGGTGGTTTCCGGTGCGGGCACCAGCACTTATTTTTTAGGGTTGGCACTTAATTTTCTGCATCAGGCATTTACCGTGAACAAAAGACACATATGGGAAAACTGAAGGAACAGAAAAACGAAAAAGCATCACAAAGGAAGAAAGCAGAAAGCAACAAGAGTGAGCTGAAGGGGCAGAAATTGGCTATAAGGGGATTAAAGAGGCCCAAGATGGCTCGCACATTTCAATACAGCACCCGCATGTTTCAAAAGAGAGCTTTGGGCACCAGCATGTTTTTATTTAAAAATTAAGCACTAGCTGCAGGGGAAGTGACAACGAAAAGAGAATTTTCATTATGTTTCATTCATCAAATTTTAAGGTAATTCCTCTGCCCCCACCAACCTAAAAGCACTTTAGTTAACGGTTGTCATCTTTCGGACTGGAGACTGTAGCATATCTCTTTCCCTGTGGCAAGGGTATTTTTTGAAGCTCCGTATGAACTAACCTTTATCAGGGGCTGTGGGGCAAGTGATTTGTAGTGATCATGAGGCATGATGCATAAACTCTGGCCCAGATTTATGAGAAAATGACGGAGCGCGACGCTGTGCCAAATTTGTCAGTGCTGCGCTCCATCATTTTCAAAATACAGGGATGCGCTGTATTTAATAGAATACGGTGCGCCCCTGTGTTGACCCCTGCACCGGCAGGAAATTTGCTGATGAGCACCAATGCAAGCACCCTTAAAGCATGGTGCAAGTATGGCTGCGCTGCGGGGGAGATTATTTTTGTGCAGGAAGGGACGCCTTCCTGCACAAAAACAATCTTCAATGTCTTTTCGCTCTTTCTAGGTGTGCTGCAGAATGCGGAATACAGCACACATAGAAGGAGCAAAAATGAGGAGAAATGAAAGCTTTTCTCCTCGTTGCGCCATGCTAACCCCACCCTCGAGGTGGTGTTTTATTTGGAACTGCCTCAGGTTTACGAAAACTCGTAAATCTGGGGCAGTGCCAAAATGCAATGGGTGTTGCTGTGGCACGCCCACATCAACACTCATTGCATGCCCTTTCCACACGAAGTGCGGTGTGTGAAGGAGCTGTATTTACAAGATGGCATTAAACCACAAAAAGTGACTTCATGTCACTTTGTAAATACTGTGCTGTAAAGTGATGCTCTGGTGGCGATAAGGCCTTGTAAATCTGGCCTTCAGTGTACATTCTACTTGTGTGTGGGTCCAATGCTATAGCCCATGAAAATGGCCACTGATGTTGGAGCTCTGCTGGGAAAAGTCGATTGCAACACAGACACAGTGGAACATTTTTATTCCTGCAGGAAACTGGCCAATGGAATGGTAGCACTAGCCCTCAACCTGCTAAGGCTGTTTTTGCTCAGTAATATCTAATAAGTGGGTCGAGACGAATAAATCACAGCTTCGCTCAAGCCTATTTTGATTCTTAAAATGGTGGCTCGCAGACACCCAGTAGCTACAATGTGATAGGGGCTGTGCATCCGTTCTTATGTCTGAGCTTGCAGCAATCAACTAAAGTAGGTCGGAGCAGTACTTCCTCCAGCTACCTACCCTGCTGCAGATCTTGAAAAAGAAGCCAATGACAGAAGGCGGGAAGACCACCACAAAATGTTATCACCACAAGACTAAGCATTCTCCCTCTTCCAATATATGGGGTACTGCTCATTGAATGCTACATGCTGTATAATCTGTTGACCGCTTTAACACATGCAATGGTTAAAAGCGATTTTACCTAAAGAGGAGAGACTCACTAAGATTTCCCAAAATGGCGCTGGCTATCTGAGCATCAAATTATGCTATATAATGCCTGCACATACGTTATCCCATATTAATCATAAACCTATTCAGGTTGCTAGCGCAGGTGTCTTTATTAAAGTTTATAATGAGTGTTTATGTATTTTGAATAATGACTTCATGTAGAAAATGAATAACATAGAAAAATAATGCACGCATATGAAAATGTAACCTCGAAGAATGGCCAGCAGCGTTCACGAAATGTACTAAATAATGATTAATACTTATGAAATTTCAAAAATGTACTAGATTATGCAGTAATATGTCATATTAAGGGTTATCAAGTATGCTCTAGCTTTATTAATTGTAGGCCTTAAACTTTGCGAGTGTCTTGGCCTATTTTGCCAGGCCTCATGCAGAAGCTGTATTTCTTAGAGGTTAATAAAAATGCTGACCAAGTGAATTAAACTGTGAAATGTCCATTGTTTTGTTAAAAGTGCTTAGCAGAAGCTTTTCATGAGAACCGACTGTAAGGAGATGATGTTCCCGCTAGTGTAACAACTTATGTGTAATGTGTGTGAGTTGTACTTTCCCAGGACGAGAACAATGAAGATACTGACTGGAGCTGGAGATGCAACAATATTGTTACCTGACGAGCCGGATGATGAGAGCATCGTAAAGTGGACCAATCAACTGCATGTGAATAGTGAAATATTCGAATTCATAGATTTGGTATAGAATTATTATTGGGTAAAAGTATGAACGTACGATTAACTGACCAATAGGGAATTAGGAGATAGTTTAAATGACTTTGATATAACGACACCGCAGGGGGAAAAGACCTCAGACCTATTACGATTTGAGACAAGAGAAGAGATTCAGACCTGATTTTGAGAGTCTTGAGATGCAGAGACTATAGAGGAGAGGTTTGAGTTTCATACTGACATTGGGCTTACATCCGACCGAGAACCTGATGCTTTGCTGATCGACTGACGACCTGAGGACGAAGACTGATTCTGCTTTGCTGACCCATACCGTGGATAGGTAGATATGATGAAACGTGACTGATATGCATTTTATGCTTTTTCTTTCTAGGTACCATCTGTGCTGTTTTGAAAAGTACTTAGTTAGATGTTTTCCAAATTTGTATTTCTAAATTGTTTTGCATGAAGTCCAACATGCTGATGCTAATCTGATGTTAGTTAGATGCCCTCACAATTGACTGACAATTACAGGGACTAATGATTAATGAATTACCTTGCTGAATTCCATGTATGTCATATCTTTATCACAACTGACTCTGCTATTGATTTGAACTGTAGCTCTAGAATGTGTTGTGGTTCAAGCTTTGATTAGATTGTGTTTCTTCCGCCGCTTTGGACAACCTTGTTGTTTTTATATGTGTTTCATTTGATTTTGAGATTAATCTACATGACCTTAGCATTGTTAATATAGGGAAATAAATTTACTAAACTTTTATTAAAGGTGTGTTATTCATAGCTGAAAGGTCATGATGAGTGACATTTACTGACTCCATTGATTATTGATTTTATTGATTGCTAATGATTGTTGATTATTGTGTATTGATTATTGATTATGTACTGGAGCTATGGCAAGAACTTCTTAACTGTGAGTCAAAAGGTTCATCGACCAATTGCGTCCCCTAGTAAGTATACTTATTAAGGTCTGATGCGCTAACAAGGTCTCACTGCAGTAATTTGGACTATTTCAGTACTGGCTTAAATCACACTTCTTTTTGCATTGCAACCCCACAACCATCAAAGCTAGGCTGATCAATTAATCAATCAATTGTGTAACTGTCTCCCATGACACAACCTCTTGTAAATCATCTATCCGCACCAGGAAGAAATGGCAGAATCAAAGGACGGGACATTAAAAGAAGTTAAAGAACAAAATGTTGGTCAAAAAGTTCAGAACAGGAACCACCAATCTCAGATTCACCTATCAACAAAATATTTGACTTTCCTGCCAACATGAAGTTAATCTAACAATGTCCGAAATCCTTATTTGAATGAACATAAAGCATCAAAATCAACATGGAAGTTCTGAAAAATTAAATGTTGGGCTTGAAAAGCAATCTGAAGATTAGAACAACTAAATCAAGAATAAGCGGACCACAGAACGTACTGCTGAAAATGTTGAATGTGCTATTCAAAGAGGTCAAAGTCCTGGAAAGAGAAATCAATAAACTAGAAGATAGGATTATAAAATGGAACCTAATAATCTTTGAATACCAGAGAACACAGAAAAAGAAGCCAAATAGTGGGTAGCCTTCTTAGAGTCATAGATTACATGTGCCTTTGGCATCACATTCAACAGACTTTGGAACTGAAAAAGTTCATAGGAACTCATCCAGAGCAATGGGTATGTCTTAAGCCTCAGATCAATAATTATCACCCCTTCCAGATATCAACATTCAAAGGTATTATGGGTCACATGAAAAAAAGTAAAAACAATCGATTGGAATGGTGCAAATATTGCTACATCCCAAGACTACACTAAAGCTACTATCAACCACATGAAAGGTTTCCTTGCCTTTGCCTTTGCAGGTCCATTGAAATTGAGAATAACTCATGAAGGGAAAAATATATTTTTTCATTAACTATTGGAATTGGACATTTATGTTAAGAATCTCAACAATCTCAGATCAACCATTAAATCTTGTACTTTTAATGCCCAGGCTTTGTGAGAATGATTTTTGTAGCATCTACTGACTGTATGAAGTTCACACGGCCTTGCATTTGGTAACCCTTTGATAACTTTCTGCTTTTTTGCAGACATTCTGATATACACAGGCATGTGGACAGACACTTTCTCCTCAACATACACAGATATGCTATATGGAACAACCACATTAACCTCAATCGATTTCAGTTCATACTTTGGCGCTAAAGCCAACCTATTGATTATGCTGGATATAGAAACTTTCTAGATCCTATCCTTGACAACATGCAGAACAACAAAGCAGCTAAATGTCAAAAACATTTCACCACCCTAAACACACTTAGCAACATTTACTATAAGACATTTTCCACTGTAACTTAATTATACAGATGGACAAGAACTAAGGATTGCTTCTTACATTCAAACAGTACTTACTCTTTACTTGATTCAAACCTGTTTATACTTCATTGATAGTCCACTGTGATTGTCTCTCTATATGCCTCATTATCTATAGCATGGTCCACATTGACATATCTGAAAGTGTTAAAGTGGGCTTGGGCTATTACAGTTTAAGTGGGCTAATGCTACATCTCCCACTACACCATCTATCACACAGTGATTATATAAATGGAATAGACCGTGTTCCTTAGGAGTATGTATAGATGTAAACAAAATATACTGTTTGTACCATCACATGATGTAACCAATAAAGGGTAATATCAAGGTTATATTGGTGCATTGTTTATTTGTATTACCCAAGTGTTTTTGGTAAACCAAGTTATTGTATTATTATGTTTGTGTTTAATCTTATGTGTTCACTATAGTTCTTCACATGATTCCACAAGCTCCTGAGAGAAGTTCTAAAGGCCTCCACTGCTCAAAGCTTTTCTTAAAGGAGGTGGGACAGTGGGTGGAGCCTCTGGATGTTGGGTTCTATTTCTGATTTTCTCCATTCTGTCCTAAGGAGAGCTTATGTATGACTCTGTATACTCCCCAGCCAACAAAAAGAAAATGCACTACACACTCTAATTTAAAAAAGAACGGATAGCACATTTTCTGACTTTATACATCATGAGGTTGGTAGACGGCTTATTTCAAAACTTAACAAAAACTGACTCTAGATAGGAGATGAATCTCAGTTTTGGATAGATCTAAATAAAATAATCTCAGACCTACCAAAGGGTGCAGACATATTTCTATGATGTCACTTTAACCTTATGCTTGACATACTCCTAGACCGTTTCTCATCTTGTTGTTATAGACCACATAGATCCTATAAACAGATGACACACCTATTCAAAACACATAAAGTCAATAACCTCTGGTGCCTATGATGTTGATGTATAAGGATTTGTAGAGCACACTACTTGGAGAGTATCCTGTGCTAAGCAAACCAGTAAGAGAGAATTGAGGCAGAGCTACTGATAAAACAGCCAAGTTTTTTACTTTTTCCTGAGCAAGCCTACATCCTGTATCTGGCAAAGTTCTAAAGGCAAATTGTCTCAGCTTGTTGGTTCCAAGAAAGAGAAGGAACGCCAACCCAACCTTGGCTAGGCGAATCCTAGGGATAGTAGTCAAAAAATTATTGGCAGATACACAAAGGAATATAATATGAAATCCAAGAGGACAGATAACTAGGTCCAGCATGGTGGAGCACTCTGAGCATCAGGAGAGAGGTGTGGAATAAGATCCTCTTATTCACAGGAAGCCAGTGTAAGCTTAGTAAATGGGAGGAAATATGCTTCCTTCGAGGGAGTCTGAGAGCAAGCCTGGTGGTGGCATTCTGTACCATCTGTAATTTCCTCAGCAGGTACTGCGGGAGGCCAGCATACAGAGAGTTGGCATAGTCCACCCTGGACATCACTAAGTCCAAGATTTCTGTAATCCTTATCGGTACCGAAAGAAAGTGCAGACATTTCTTTACCATGCGCAGCTTGCCGAAGCACATGCCAACCACTGAGTTGAAATAAGTGTGGAAGGACAAAGGGACAGATCTACAAGAAAGTGGCTCATAGGTCCCGAGGCACCACTTTTCTTGCCCTGCCCCCACTAACGACACCATGATTGTGCCGTATTTACAGTACAGTGCACCATGGTGCTTGTTTCCACAATAGCATCATAATTTATGACACTATTGGCCCGCTTTGCTAGATTAGCACCGTAAATTATGGCACTAGTGCATCAAAGCACTAGGGAGACCCATACGCTTCTATGGGCCCATCAATTTAACGCCTGCCCCGAGCAGGCGTTCAAAATGACAGAACAAATGTTGCAGTGAAATCTTGTAGATTTCACTTCACCATTTGTTCTTGCCTCCATGCTTGGGAATAACCCCCTCGCGTACATTATACCTGGCGCAGGTATAATATGGCTCATGGAATTACAAAGTGGCGCAATGCTAGAACTGCTCCACTTTGTAAATATGGCGAAGGAGAATGGCCTCCTTAACACCACATTAATGTAAAAAAGAATGACTCTAGTGTGGCGCTAAGAGGCGCTAGGACCTTGTAAATCCGGCCCAAAGTTTTGTCAAATTTGATCCCCAAACATTAACAACTTCTATTTGCATATGAGGAGTGGACCCTCCTGGCCAATGCACTTCCAGATTAAAATCAAAATTGTGACTGTGACAGGACACAGGTAGCAGGGGTGGAAGCGGAGTACCCCTGGGGAACTTTGTCTAACGCCGGAACGTATTTACGTCAAGCATGGCCAGACGAGGGAGATGTGCTGGGAGGAGCCGCGCAAAGACCGGGAAGGAGAGAAGCCGTCGAGGGGAGAGCGAGGACGAAGACGCGCGTCCTGGAGGAGCAGGACGATTCGCATCGAGGTGCAGCCATACCGGAGAAGACAGAAGACGAAGAGAAGGTGGAGACATTGAAAGGAAGACATTGTGCAAAGCAGACAGCGTCAATTGAAAAGAGGCCGAGAGGGAGAGTGTCAGACTAGGAAGCCAGCCACGTTCCTGAAGGAGCGTGGCTTATCAAGGTACAAGGACGGGCAAGGGAATGAGGTGAAATTATCGGAAGGGAGGGAGAAGGAGATCTGGGAGGGGTTGGGGAACGCGCTGGGCACTAACCAATACAAGAAAAGAAAGAAAAGAATAAGAGCACAAGGGTACAAGGTAAAGGGAAAAAGGGTGATATACATATAAGAAAAGAAAACAAAGAAAGGGAAAACTCACCCAAAGGCACAAAAGGATAAAAGGAATTCATAGGGGAAAGGTCAAGTATAAAGAAAGTAGCAAATTGCCAAACTTCCTACTTACCTGCTAAAGGCCTCGTGTTTTTTTTCCACTCTCCCTCTCTTGGTCTGGATGACGTTCCGAAGCCTGTGAACAACTTTACTTGGAAGAAGAACCAAAGGAAGATATGCGAGGGACTTACCAAGGGAAAAGGAATACCCTAAAGATATAAATAAAAACTGTAGAGTATACTGATCTTTATGGAATAGAAAAGGACGACATAGGAAAGAAATAAAGACGAATACCAAAGACCCTTAACAAGTATCCAGACTTATTACTTACCTGTCACAGTGACCTACATTGAGAACCTCTGTTTTTTCAGTGTTACATTTTAACTGATTGAGGCTCCTCCTGTGGTAAGCAGCAGACAAACAGGGTTTATTAGTATCCTGATCCATTCACTCTCCATTGCCATATGAAAAGACAAACTGTGTATTGTCCACATAGAATACTGTTTTGGCTCCAAAGGATTCAACTAAGCCCGCAAAAGGAGACATGTATATGTTGAATATTGTAGGGCTCAGTGCTGTGCCCTGGGGGGCTCCTACCAAGACAGGCTGGTGGC
The DNA here is from genome assembly GCF_031143425.1 of Pleurodeles waltl. Lineage (NCBI taxonomy): Eukaryota > Metazoa > Chordata > Amphibia > Caudata > Salamandridae > Pleurodeles > Pleurodeles waltl. The sequence goes on along the minus strand of NC_090449.1, from coordinate 568,707,967 downwards.
CAGATGAGAAAGGATGTAGCCACACTACTTGGCTCCTATCTTCCCAAAACGTTTTCAGCCACTTCCAGGCATTATCCTTAATGTCAATCTCCAGAAAGCAGAGAGCAGTCTATCACGTAAGACAGTATCCAATGCTGCAGCTAACAGCACAAGGACAGCCCAGCCGCATGCATCGATCCTTATCTGGTCCAGCAATGTGGTCTCCATGCTGAACCTTGGTCTGAAGCCAGATTGACTAGGGTGAAGCAGCTTATCTGCCTTGATGTATTTGGGGATCTAACAGTTCACAAATGATTCAAAAGTTTGGAAGGATTAGGCAAGAGTGAAATAGGCCTATAATTGCCAGTGTTTTTAAGAGTGGTACTGCTTTGGCCAGCTTCCAGCACAGCAGAACTGCCTCTGTGGCTAAAGTCATGTTTAGTATAAAGTTCATAAACGGGTTAATAACATCAACTCCCAGAGCCAAAATTGAAGGAGGACAAGGGTCAGATCCGGGACCTGATTTGAGACGTAAAATGGCCTTTTAGAGTCCTCTAATGATATTTTGTTAAACTCGGAGAGCCAGCAAGAAATGGTTTTGATTTGACTGGAAAGTGTATAGGTATTGGATTGTGTTGACAAAGGCATAGCAAGGCTGGATTGAATCACCTACATTTTGTTATGGAAAAATGAGGCAAATTCTTTACACCTGTTGGCCGAAGAGGCCTTGATTCTATGACACATGGCAGGGTTTAAAAAATCATTTATGATCTTAAAGATTTTGCCAGATCTATTACCTGCCCTTTCGATCCCTAATTCAAAGTATTCTCTTTCTGCAGAGTTGGTCGAGGTCATATACGTTTTGAGACCTTGTTTATTCAGAACTTTGGACTACAGTTTTTTCTCTATGCCCTTTCTGCCTTTTTGCATCTTTTTTTCTCTTGTTTTAACACGTCCAAAAACCATTGACTAGAGATCCTGTTACTGCTGGGCACATGAATTGAGAGAGGGGCTAAGATATCCACAGAAGAGTGAAGCCGATTGTCGAACAGCTGAGAATCTGATTCAATTGAACCAGACAGGGTGGGTTTGCTCGACTCAAGTTCAAGCAGCTGACTATTTTGAGAGATGTTAGAGAAGGGTCTGGTCAGACAAGAAGCCCTAAAATGATCTTGCTTGCCTAGAGAAGCTATGTGCCAACTAAACTGGATCCTGAAGTGATTCGTCCAGGCTGCAGGAAAAGGGTCTGGTAGGACCATGCTAAAATTAGAGAAAACAAAGCCAAGTATGTGCCCCACAAGTGCTTAAGGGTGGTAAGCTGTTGGAAGAGACCCATCTGGGACATGATATCCTTCAGAGTGCAAGTGTCTTTATTGGTCGGACAATGCCAGTGGAAATTAAAGTCCCGAAGTATAATACAATAAGAGAAACATAATAGGACCAGGGAAATGGCTTCTATCAGAGAATTAAGGAAAGGTCCAGCATACCCAGAGGGTCTGTAAATTATGAGGCCCCCCTACTGACTGTTGAGCGTTAAATGAGAGGCAGAACATCAGCCTCTCCGCTTCAGAGACTTCAAAGGCTGGAAAGGAGGAGCAGGTATAGAAATCCTGAAAAATGATAGCAATGCCACCCCCTCTACCAGAGGCCTGATCTAAATTCTGTGACTTATAACTAGGGGGAATGACCATTTCTACCACCAGATTGGAGAAGCAGACAGCAAAGTCTCTGTTATAAATATTATGTCTGGGCTTTCATCCAGTAGCATATCATACACAAAGAAAGCATGTTTAGGAAGAGAGCAAGCATTAATAAAAAATACTTTAATAGGGGTCTTAGAATTAGCCAAGGGGCCACAAAATTTGGTCTTAGAGTGTGACATACCAGATTGCAACGTAAAGCTGCAGTAGGTACAGGTGGAGACACCAGTCTCGAAATCAGGATCCAGTCTGAAAGAACAGGATCTGACAAAACTAAAATGCTAAAAGGTCTGCTTAGGAGAAGGTAATCCTTCCTTTGATTTTCCCATTAAAAAGGGCATTATGGCTGGTGCTGGATGCATCCGGGGTGCTGAGGGGCGCAGATGGCCTTGCCTTTGGCACGCAATCGGTACGCCCACTGCACGCATCCGACTGCAGCCATGTATGTATGCCCCAGCCGGCGGCAGGTCAATGTGCGGCAAAGCAGCCCGCCCACTCTGCAACTAGAGCGGGAGATTAATGAGGCGGATGAAATTAAGCCATCGCCATCATTAAACAAAATACCCACCGAGCAACCCGGTAAACTTCCCTCTCAATACAAAGCCCAAAGCACAGAAATGCAAATAAAATGCAGATAAAAATAGTTTAAAAAATAGTTTATGTTTTCTTTTGTTTTCTTAAAAAAGTGAAAGGAAGAAGGTAGCCACAACAAAATCTCTTACTAAGTGCTGCGTGTCCATGCTGCAGCAATGTATATATATGCCCCAGCCAGCTGCAGGCCAATGTGATACAAAGCAGCCCTCTCACTCAGCAACTAGAGTGGGAGATCAGAGAGGCGGAGGGAATTAAGCCATTGCCATCATGAGCAACCCGGTAAACTGCCCCCACAGCACAAAGCCCAAAGCACAGAAATGCAAATGAAATGAAAGCAGATAAAAGCATTTTAAAAAGAAATGTTTGTTTTCTTTTATTTCTTTTTCCTAAAAAAAAGTGAAAGGAAGAAGGTAGCTACAACAAAATCTATGTAACTCAACTGGCTGCAAATTCACTTTCTACTCTCATCCTCATACCATGCTAACAAAAATAGTCTACCTACTGGCTAATAATTTGTTAACTGCTAAGACATCCAATCCAAAAATAAAACTGATCATTTGTACATATCATTAGATCTAAGTATTAACTTTTTACAAACAGATGATAAGACTTGGAGAGTATTAACAGGCCAGACATAATTATCTCCTAGATTGAACATTTCTGTGAGGAGAATAGAGAACCTGTCCTTCCCCCAGATCTCATATGGGACACTATAAAGGCTACTATTAGAAGAGTTATGATAAGCATTACATCCAAAAGAAATAAAGACTTCTAAACTTCCCTGGAATGAGATTTTCAAAAACTGACAAAATATCTAATAATATATGGGAGAGAAAATAATATCCTTCTCAATCTTAAACCCTTTAAGTACAGATTCAAGAAAATCCTTTGTGAAATAGCTCATAAATGGGTTAATGAAACCAAAGCTAGAAGTAACATGAAATGAAACAAAGCAGGAAAACGTTTAGCCAATTACCGTTACCAAAAAAAACATAAAACACATATTGGACCCATCCGAATTCACTCTGTAAAATATATACGGACATGAAAAATATTCTAAACTCATTCCATACATTGGTATCTATTCGATACAATGCTAAGAGATTACCGGACTCAGACACTTGTCAGAAAAATCTCAATAAATTAAAACTCTCCATAGTCAGTGAAGAATCACTTAAGTTAAACAAGGAGATTCAAAGCCCGGAAATTATTAAAGCCAATGGTTCCCTAAAATGTGCCGTCGCTCCAGGTCTGGATGGCTTTCCTCCCTCCTTCTGTAAGAAGGTTTGAGACACAATATTACTATACTTAGAAGAACTCTACTTCCACATTAGCTCCACTGGAGAAATTATGGGAACAACCACAGAAAGTAAAATTGCAGTGATATACAAAGATGGGAAAAACACTACAAACTTCAAAATCTAGACCAATTTCACATACAAATGTTAATTGTGAAATCTATGTGACCAACCCGACACAAAGGTGTTTCATCAAGGGTGAGATATGCCTCTGATAATATAAAATTGTTTTGTCACATTTTTTAGAAGACCCATTCACTTCCCTCAATGGCCATGATTCTGGGTGCAGAGAAGGCCTTTGATAAAGCTTCCTAGATATTACTGTGGTCACTACTTAAATAATCCAATCTGTGATCCGCCTTGAAACCAATGACAATGGTAGTCTTTACACAACAATCCCTCTACAGAATAGTCAATGGTAAAAGATCCGAGAACTTCAGCTTCTCACAAGTTACTAGACAAGGCTATCCATTATCTGTTTCCTATACTATTTGTACTCCCTTTTGAACCACTGTTAGCTGATATTCACTCAAACTCAAATACCAAAGGGATCCCTTACCCTTCTGTCATGCAAAAAGTGCTGGCATACATGTCTGATGTCCTAGTATTCACCTCAAACATTGGTCTGGTGATCCCCAAAATTCTTAACACAATTAGGAATTGTGCAAGTGTTTCAGGTAAGGGTTCCAGCACCCCAGGAACAGCACCTGAGGTTGGGGACTTATTTCAGCAAAGGCAAATAGCCAGGTCCAGGGCAAGTCCAAATGGTACTGGTCAGTTGGACCGTTGCAACCAAAGGCATTGTGGAGCTTGTTGTGTCTCTGTAACTTCAACAGTATGTCAACCTTTGGAGTTCACCACTTTGTCTTGGGTATAATAGGGAGCAGATTGAGTCCTTCAGGGCTCACCTCAGGTCACAGATAGCAGTTGAAGCCTTGTTATGCTCATTCTCAGGTCCAGTAGTGTTCTGAGGACGGTGCGATGGGATGCCACATTTATGCCTAGGACTAGTTTGTGGGTAGGGTTTATTTGTGGGCTCTCCCCAACCATACGGGGAAAAATTCCCAGGGGTAACCCTGTTCAATTTTCCTACACTTAGTGTCTGCCCTACTGCAAACAATCCTACAGAGCCCCTCGGTACCTAAATCCAAGATGGAAAATCCCTTCTCTCCTTGTGCAGAGCCTGTGTGCCCAACTAGAGGTATTGCCACAGTAATGAACAGCCTTTCTTCTGTGGCCACTCCAAATCAATTCTGAGGACTCCCACTGGGATTAGTACCTGCCTGCATGAGGGACAAAAGGAAGGAGCCTAGCATCTGATTGTGACAGGGGAGGCCACTTTGAATTAAATCAAGTTTCTGGGCACAGCCTAATTGGGCATCGTACCAGAGGAACAAAAACACCTTCACACACTCAGGCCTTTGTTTCTGCTCTGAAAGACATTTTCACACATCGTCAGGGCTAACCACTCAGAGGTCTGCAGTTGGAGGTTAATGCAAATTAGCCTACAGAGGTTTTAGGAAGGTAAGTTTCTGAAAGTTACTTTTCCTCAATGTTTATTAAAAATACGGACTCAGCATTGAGTAGGGCTTTAATGAATATTTAAAAATTGTTTTTCAAACATTTTTCTATCTGGTAGTTACCAAGAGATAGCATAATGAATATTTAATATTGCTTCATGGTGTTTCTTTACGGACCTTCCGACAGTGAAAATAACTTTTTGGTGCTAGTTAGTGCAAGGACACGTTAACTTTAAGTTTCTCTAAGTCCTGATTTTAAATAGCATGCACCCTGCCTTGTGGGCTACATAGAGATGACATTAATATATGAAATAAAAAATTTGACCTGTTGAAAATGTTTTTTTGATAGTTTGAATTGTAGTTTTTACACTTTACGTTCTAGCTACAATGGTAGGCCCAAGGCTATGTTTGCACTGCCACTGTAGTGGATGACACAATATATGCCGCAATCCAAGCCCGGGGTACACTTTGCCATATACTAGACTCTTATAAGTAGGGCTGCCAGTTTTATTGTTTTTTTTAACATTTCCATCTGTATTTATCCATATTTATTTTGTGCCCATTTTATTGGCATTTATCCATATTTATTTTTTGTTTTTGAGATTAAATGAAGTTGTAAGATGGTATATTTCCACATTTACTTAACTTATAAACATGCACTCATACTTTGATGCCTGTTCTGTTATCACAAATTAGGCAGCCAAATGTAACAAAAAACTACACACACAGGTAAATATTGGCATTATATACAAATATATGTTAACATATACGTGTATTTAAGGGAATGTCATCCTGTTTTTAACTCCTCATGGTGTCTATCTGCTTTGCAGTTGGTCTGGAATTCATCATGGTCAACAAGGACAGTCATTCTCAAGAAACACAATTTTCTGTATTTTTCCCCTTTTTAAAATAAACACAGACATGAAATAGATTGTTTGATGTATGTATTTATCTGTACAAAATCAGTAAAAGTGGAAAACTGGAAGCCTTACTTATAAGCAAGTTAAATATACAGTTATGGGTATGTTTGCCAATTCAACCATGTTCAAATGGGGACCACAAGCACTTTACTACTGGTTAGCAGGAGTACAGTATACATAGTTCTACAGCACAAACACACGCATATCGTACAAAATCAAAATCACTGAAATTCACCAGTTATATTTATCTCACTAACTATAACTTCTGCCATAAAATAGCTATAACTCGCACTCCTGCCATGCACAGAGTTGTCATCAATTCTATCATTACAGATGTTGCAGTGATGTTATCAATGATGTCATAGAACATGTCATCAGTGATGTAATATGTGAGGCTATAAACAGTGCATGGCGAGGGCATGGGTTATAGCTACTTCAAGGCATTATCATAGTTACTTAATTTAAATACAACTGAATTTCAGTGTTTTTGTTTAAAATGGTATGTTTTAACTGATATTTTCACCTAACTTTAACGTCCCTTTTACCTTTGTTTTTGTCAGTGAATTTCTAAGGATTTAATGTTGCTTGGTGGGTGCTACACTTTCTGAAGCTCCACACCAGCATTAAAAACAAATGCCTGAGAGTGCCCATCCACCTTCTAGGAGGCTCCATCAGGCTTAAACAAAATAATTGAAAGACCTCACAGGACAGTATGGGGTGCTCCTTGCTTGGAACAATGAATAATAAATGAGTGACTCCTGCTGCTTATTTATTATTAATTTATTATTTTTATAAAAATTTTTGGTGTCCCGGGTGCCCACCCGGGACATCCACATCTTTCATTTTTGTTGGGGGCTGCTGGGGGAGTTCCAGGTCCTCCACAGCCCTGCCAGCTCCCTGCAAGTGGCAACACAGGCAGCAGAGGAGCCAGCAACTCTTATTTATTTAAACTGGGGTGGCCCAATGCCCACCTGGGGCACCACACAACATTTTCTACATTGGGGGCTATGAGTGGAACCCCAAAGCCCCCCACCATCCTTCGGGCTCCCCTGCTATCACCCATCCCACATACAGTGGGAGCCGGCATTGCTCTGACCCCACAGAAATAGATTTATTCTGTTCCTGCTAGCCATGCACAGCTATTTATCCCAAAATGATATGACTCATGACATGTTCCACCATTGATTTGAAATGACATCAGTGATGATAAGACTGTGCATGGCAGGATGCAAGTTATATTTACCTTGGGGCATGAGTTATAGTTACTAGAGATAACTATAACTGGTGAATTTCAGTGACTTTGGGAGTTTAATACATTATGTTGTCACTGAAATTTACACCCAACTATAACGTCACTTAATTGTGTTTTTTTCGACAGATAAATAGCTACTGTAGGTGGTTCCAGCATCTTAATCAGGCTGAATGTATGCCTCTCTTAAAATTCATTTCTAGAAACGCCATTGCAGGTCACCTGTGCTTCCTCGAAAAGTCTAAGCACTTAACATAGCTTAGCCACAACCTGGCTTTGTGAGAAATCCTAGTGCTAAATGAAGACAGAAACAAACAAACATCGTGCAGAACAGCACATGAAGGGACCATAGATAACATAATTTCCATGATATTACATACTTTACAAGACTTACCTTTTGCAGGTGGAGGCGTGCCTCAACTACAGAGGTCATACAAGGCACCACTGGCTAACATTTGAGCCGTAGCTCTAAAACGTCTTACTTTGCACCACCGCAGCTGATGGCATGATAGTCATGCACCTGCTTTAATCAGGGTGTTGCATAATTTTGTCACAATTAAGGCAAAGACGGGCTTCAGATTTTAATGACGCATTGCACACTTTTTTGAAAACCCTGGAACTTAGTTTACATCACCAGTGTTTGGACATCTTTATGTTTTATAGTTTATAAAAGTGCTCTTCAGTGGCCCACGTGCAGCTTCTTGCTACTTTGCAAAAAAATACACTAACTCATAAATACGATTTCCTTTTTAAAATGGCAACAAGGCTCTTCTAGGCTTAAGAAAATGTATAAACGCACTATTTGTCTAGCAATTTACCATGTGTATTTTAAAACGGCCATCTCATGTGAATTGCTAGCAGCCTGGGTAGTTTTGGCTGGAATATTACGTTTTGACCCGAGTAAAGGCCGAACTTGAGCTGACATTGCTTTCCGGTGAAGTGGCTTACTTGCTCATCACGGTCTCTGTTTCTGATTTTCTGATGAAACACGACCACTAAGGGGCGCCCTCTGACAAGGTAATAGTCCACCAATCGTTCTCTAGGTGTTGAGCTAAGGTGATCGGTATGCCAAACAACAGTGAATTGTTGCTTGCCTGACTTATTTTTCAGACTGTTTCTGAGTTCGCAGACATTTGGTTAGGGGGTTGAAAAGCACAGACAAATCAATAGAAATAAAAATAGCCACAACTTGGGAAAGAAAAGGCAATTCATCAGGCAGCATCTAGATTATTTGTCCAAAGTAACGTGATTACAGCACTTTGCCGTTTCTTCCGTTTTTTTCTTTAAAGCCAATCTCGACGCGGCATGAATGAGCGGTATGTACACCCACCTCTGCAAGTCGTGACTTTCAATGCGATCCTAGTGTTTTTCAGAGTTAACTTGTAGCTGAGTAGCAGTGATCACCGCTTCTCGTCGGTGGAAGGAGCTTACTGACAAGAACGTTAGGAAACCTGAGGACCCCTACGAAGTACTTGGAGATTACCCTACCGCCACAGACTTTTTAGGTAGAAATGTAAACGTAAAAAAGAAGTGAAGGTACTTACTGTAATATACCACCGGGAAGCATCACTTACATCGCGGTGAATGCAACGAATTGCATTTACCACGATGGATTTACAACGCATATGCATTTACCACGCATGGCTTTACCACGCATGCCTTTACCACAAATATACTTTTACAACGCATACCTTTACAACGAATTTCATTGTAAAGGCATGAATGCTAAAGGTGTATGCGTGGTAAGGTTTTAAAGGTAAGTACAGGTAAGTATTAAGTGGGTTGAGTAAGATATATATATATATATATATATATATATTTCACCATCAATCATTTCATGACATGCAGGAAGCGATATTTACCAGCTTCTCATCGCAGGAATGACGCCGGCACCATCCATCAATTCGAAAGGTATTTTTTAATTTTTTATTTCATGTGAAGTACAAAGTGCAAAGTGCTAGCTATCTATATCTACATATATACGTATATCAAAGCCAACTTCTCCTTCTGAAGAAAAGCACTGTACGCCTGTTGTTTTCAGCAATGTAAGGCATTTATTTCCAAACTCAAACTGCTGAGCCACCCTAAACACTATATATATATATATATATATATATACATATATAGATATATAGATATATAAATATATAGATATATAGATATATATTTTCAGCATACTTTCATTACTTCACAGGAGCCTGATCACACACAGGGCGGCCTTCGGTACTGCGGGGACGGAGCACCCTCGCTAAACATCAAAGCCAACTTCTCCTTCCGAAGAAAAGCACTGTACGCCTGTTGTTTGCAGCAATGTAAGGCATTTATTTCCAAATTCAAACTGCTGAGCCAAAATTCTTTCCTTTCCTGACGGGGTTTCGGCTTTCAACGGAAGCCTTAATAATAGGTATATAATTGGTCCAGTTTGAAAGTTACCACGTGATAGAACTGACCACTCTTTCATCCTGTGGTCTTAAAGTCACAAGATCTCATCACAGTCTTTTGTTCACAGATGCATTTAAAAGTGCACTTCATTCAACTTTACTTATGTCGTGTGGTTTTCTTTTGTTTATCTCTTGTTACAAACATGTACTTTAAATATAAATATCTTCGTGTCATTTGCTACTTTATAACTCCAAAATTACACGCCATCAGTATGAGCATACCAATTAAACAAGTAGCCTTTAGCCGTCTGCATTTCAGTTGCTTTATAACGCATTATATCCAATTCATGTTTCCTGTGCCATGTAATTAATCGACTTCAAAAATACTTCCCAATTTCACGTATTCATATAATTCATAACAGTGTCTTTGTATTTTCATTTTAAAAGCACACTACAACTTTTCTTAATGCTGGTGCTGAAACTGTGTTAAAACCAGATTGCAGATGGACTTCTTATCTTTAGTTAAATCTTCGTTTTAGTGCCTCACACCAGCTGACAAAACAGTGAATGTGATTTATTACCATTTCGCATTCACTGTCCTTGCCTGGTTCAACTTAATTCATAATTTTATCCTTTTCTTGGTTGGAAAAATTCCGTACCTTATTATACTTGCTTTCGCAGTGTGGCTCTCACATACTTATTTCCAGTATACTTTCATTACACCGCAGGAGCCTGATCACACACAGGGCGGCCTTCAGTGCTGCGGGGACGGAGCACCCTGGCTAAACATCAAAGCCAACTTCTCCTTCCGAAGAAAAGCACCATACGCCTGTTGTTTGCAGCAATGTAAGGCATTTATTTCCAAATTCAAACTGCTGAGCCAAAATTCTTAACAGTTATTGGTGGTAATTGTATTTTAAAGTTTCAGGGTTGGTATGGGCTTTGGGGTGGTAAGGGCATTCTTAGGTTTTAGGGTAGGCGTGGGTTTTGGGGTGGAAAGTGCACTTTTAGATTTTAGGGTGGGCATGGGTTTTGGGGTGGTAAGGACATTTTTAGGTTTTAGGGTGGGTGTTAGACCTGACAGCCTTAGGGTAGTCACCCCTAACTTTTTGCCTGCCTCCCTCCTCGTTTTGGATACTGTTTTTGCTGGTTTTTAGACTCTGCGCACTTTACCACTGCTAACCAGTGATAAAGTGTATATGCTCTCTCTCTGTAAACATGGTAACTTTGGATCATACCTGATTGAACTATTTAATCTACTTATAAGTCCCCAGTCATGTGCACTCCAGGTGCCTAGGGCATATAGATTAAATGCTACTAGTGGACCTGCAGCACGGATTGTGCCACCCACTTAAGTAGCCCCTTTTCCTTGTCTCAGGCCTACCATTGCTAGGCCTGTGTGTGCAGTTTCACTGCCACCTCGACTTGGCATTTAAAAGTACTTGCCAAGCCTAGAACTCCCCTTTTTCTGCATATAAGTCACCCTTAATGTGTGCCCTGGGTATCCCCTAGAGCAGGGTGCTGTGTAGGTAAAAGACAGGACATGTACCTGTGTAGTTATATGTCCTGGTAGTGTAAAACTCCTAAATTCGTTTTTGCACTACTGGGAGACCTGCTCCCTTCATAGGCTAACATTGGGGCTGCCCTCATACACTGTTGAAGTGGCAGCTGCTGATCTGAAAGGAGCAGGGAGGTCATATTTAGTATGGCCAGAATGGTAATACAAAATCCTACTGACTGGTGAAGTCGGATTTAATATTACTATTCTAGAAATGCCACTTTTAGAAAGTGAGCATTTCTTTGCACTTAAATCCTTCTGTGCCTTACAATCCACGTCTGGCTAGGTTTAGTTGACAGCTCCTTGTGCATTCACTCAGACACACCCCAAACACAGGGTACTCAGCCTCACTTGCATACATCTGCATTTTGAATGGGTCTTCCTGGGCTGGGAGGGTGGAGGGCCTGCCCTCACACAAAGGACTGCCACACCCCCTACTGGGACCCTGGCAGACAGGATTGAACTGAAAGGGGACCTGGTGCACTTCTTAGCCACTCTTTGAAGTCTCCCCCACTTCAAAGGCACATTTGGGTATAAAACAGGGCCTCTGCCCTACCTCATCAGACACTTGCTGGAGAAGAAACCGGAACCAGAAACTACATCCTGCCAAGAAGAACTGCCTGGCTGCTCAAAGGACTCACCTGTCTGCTTTCTACAAAGGACTGCTGTCTTGCTGTTGCCCTGCTGCCTTGCTGAACTCTTGTCTGGCCGTGAAAGTGCTCTCCAAGGGCTTGGATAGAGCTTGCCTCCTGTTCCTTGAAGTCTCAGGACCAAAAAGACTTCTTCCTTTCACTTGGACGCTCCGTGCGCCGAAAATTTCGACGCACAGCTTGTTTCGCGGCGAGAAAAACGCCGCACACCGACGCTGATCGACGCAACGCCCTCGGGACGATCGAGACTTCGACGCACAACCTCGCAAGGACAAAGCCGCTCGACTTTCCAGGAGAAATCGACGCGACGCCCACCGTGAGTGCGAAACTTTGACGCACGGCCTCGCAAGGACAACGCCGCCCGACTTCCAAGGAGAAATCGACGCGACGCCTGCCGTGAGACCAAACTTTCGACGCACGGCCTCGCAAGGACAACGCCGCCCGACTTCCAAGGAGAAATCGACGCGACGCCTACCGTGAGATCGAAACTTCGACGCGCAGCCCCGCAGAACGACGCGCAGCCGGAAACAAGCAGGAGAATCCACGCACAGACCCGGGACATCTGGTAATCCCCGCGATCCACAAAAAGAGACTGTCTGCGTGCCGGAAAACGACGCCCGACTTCCCCGCGTGGAAAAGACCGACGCAAGTCTGTGTGTGCTGAGGAGAAATCGACGCACACACCCCTTTTTCCACGCATCTCTTCTCCTGTGGCCCTCTGAGGAGATTTTCCACCAGAAACCAGGTACTTTGTGCTTGAAAGACACTGTATTGCATTCTAAAGACTTAAGACACTTTATATCACTTCCCTGTGATATTTCTACAATTTTCCATTGCAACTTTATTCTTTTTGACCTACAATTATCCTGATAAATATTATATATTTTTCTAAACACTGTGTGGTGTATTTTTGTGGTGCTATATGGTGGTATTGTATGATTTATTGCACAAATACTTTACACATTGCCTTCTAAGTTAAGCCTGACTGCTCGTGCCAAGCTACCAGAGGGTGGGCACAGGATAATCTTGGATAGTGTGTGACTTACCCTGACTAGAGTGAGGGCTTTTGCTTGGACAGGAGGTAACCTGACTGCCAACCAAAAACCCCATTTCTAACATTGGTGATCAGCGGTGAGGATAGGACTTGTATTTGTGCAGTGACATACAGTAGCTAAGTATTTCACTACATACCCACAGTTGAAGGTCAACTTGGTTTTTATCTCTTTTTGAAAATCCGTTTTTTTCCTGACAATTTTCAAAAACTAAATCCTCACTCAACATGTCTCTGACTGGGTCTCAGACAGGGGACTTTGACCTAGTCCAGTTGGATACATACACGGTCAAACAACTAAGAGGATTCTGCAGGGCATTAAGGGTACCCACCCAAGGGGCCTCCAGAAAGGAGGACTTTCAAGTGGCGCTGAGGGCCTGGGCAGAAGCCCATTTAGAGGATGATGAGGAAGAGGAGCCAGAAAATGGCCCCTCAGAAGGATTTTCACTATCTATGGATGGTGTTACCACTGCAATTGTGCACCCTTCCAGGCCAGGGAGCAGTGTCTCCATGCAAAGCCTGACCGCAGAGGAAAGGAGAGAGGAAAGGGAGTTCCAATTGCAAATGGCAAAACTGAAAATTGAGGCACAACAGGAGGAGAGGAGGGCAGAAAGAGAAGCCAAACAAGCTGAGGCTGAAAGAGCAGCCAAACAGATTGAAGCTGAAAGAACAGCCAAACAGATTCAAGCAGAAGCTGAAAGGGCAGCCAAACAAGCAGAAGCTGAAAGAGCAGCCAAACAAGTGGAAGCTGAAAGAGCGTTGGCTGAAAAGAAACTATTGTTGGCTCATGAACTGAGTCTCAAGGAGCTGGAGATCAAGGCAAGACAGTCTGAATCCAGCAATAATGGTGGCAGCATACAGACAGGACCTGCTGGAGAAAAGAAGGTTCGTATACCCAAAAATGTGGTGCCCAGTTTTGTGGTGGGAGATGACATAGATAAATGGTTAGCTGCTTATGAAGTTGCACTAAGGGCTCATGAGGTTCCTGAAGGGCAATGGGGGGTAGCTATGTGGGGTTATGTGCCGCCATTGGGGAGGGACACACTTCTCACATTGGATCCACCGGATCAAAACACATACCCACTCCAGAAAGCCACTTTACTTGCCAAGTTTGGGCTGACCCCTGAGGGATACCGTCAGAGGTTCAGGGACAGCACCAAACAAACCACACAAACATGGGTAGATTTCTTTGATTTCTCTAGTAAGGCACTGAATGGATGGGTGCGGGGCAACAAAGTAGCAGATTATAAAGGTTTATATGACTTGATCCTGAGAGAGCATATGCTTAATGTTACTTATACCGATTTGCGCCAGCACCTAGTGGATAGTAAGCTGACTGATCCCAGGAAGCTTGCTGAGGAGGCGGACCTCTGGGTTAGCACCAGAGTGTCCAAAAAGGTACCTGGGGGGGACTCCCACAAAGGTGGTCAGGGTTCCCAACAGAAGAAAGAGGGGGGAGATAAACTTACAGATAAGGAACTCTCTAAAGGCCCCCAAAAGAATTCCCAGGGAGGGGGTGGCAACCCTTCCTTTTCCAAATTTGGGAAGAAGCCAGGGACATTTGACAGGTCAGGAAAATCTAGCCCCAAATGCATGGAGTGTTACCAATATGGTCACTACAAAGGCGATCCACAGTGCCCCAAGAGGGCACCGTCCACTACCGGACAGGCACCTGGGTTGACTAGTGTAGCACTCGGGGGGGAGATGGACCCCACTAGCTTTGGGGAGCAGGTAGAGATTTCCCTAGTGTCCCTGGGAGAAGGAGAAATGATGTCCAAGGTCCACATGCCTAAAAATACTTCCAAGTACCGGCAGTGGGTCCTCATTGATGGGCAGAAGGTGGAGGCTCTGCGTGACACAGGAGCCAGTATGACTACTATCAAGAGTCAGCTGGTGTCCACAGAGCAGATAATCCCTAATACATTCCACCAGGTCATAGTCGCTGACAATCGCGAGAGTCACCTACCGGTGGCTCGGGTTCCCTTTGAGTGGGGGGGGGTCTCTGGTACTCTGAAAGTAGCTGTGAGTCCTGCCATGCCTGTAGATTGTCTGTTAGGCAATGATCTAGAGCATACTGCTTGGAAAGAAGTAGAGCTCAGATCTCACCTGGAGATGTTAGGGTTACCTGAGTGGGTCTGCATGACCACCCGGTCCATGGCTGACCGAGAGGGAAGTCAAGGGCATCTGGAGCCTGGAACGATGGCTCAGGGAGCTGCCAAGAGGAGGGACGAGGGGCGCGGGAAACCGGCCCCAGAAGTTCCCACAGTGGCTGACGGGGCTCCTGAGGAGGAGACTCCCGAGCCAACTGGGGAAGACATTGCCACCCTAGGTGACTTACCGGAGCTTGCTGGCTGGCAAGTTGAGGGTTGACCCACCAGGGAGGAATTCTGCAAGGCGCAGAAAGAGTGTCCCACTCTAGAAGGGTTGAGGAAACAAGCCTTAAACCAGGCAGCAGGTGACGCCTCTGGCAATCACCACCTATATTGGGAGAATGATCTCCTCTACAGTGAGCCTAGGGTTCCGGTCTTTGGGGCAGCACGTGTGCTGGTGGTCCCCCAATGTTACCGAGCCTTCCTACTGGGTCTGGCTCACGACATTCCCCTGGCAGGACATTTGGGACAAGACAAGACCTTCAACAGGCTTGTCACCCACTTTCACTGGCCCAAAATGAGGACACACTCAGACAAATTCTGCAGGGCTTGTCCTACCTGCCAGGCTAGTGGTAAAGCAGGAAAGAGGGTTAAAACCCCCCTGATTCCACTTCCTGTCGTTGGCACCCCCTTTGAAAGGGTGGGCGTCGACATTGTTGGCCCCTTGGACCCCAAAACTGCCTTAGGCAACAGGTTTATCCTGGTTTTGGTGGACCATGCCACCCGGTACCCAGAGGCAATCCCTCTGAGGACCGTAACTGCATCGGTGGTAGCCAGAACCCTGATGGGGATATTTACCCGTGTGGGATTCCCCAAGGAGATAGTGTCTGACAGAGGCACTAACTTCATGTCCGCGTACATGAAGCATCTGTGGGATGCGTGTGGTGTAACCTACAAGTTCACCACACCCTATCACCCCCAGTCTAATGGGCTTGTGGAGAGATTCAACAAGACCCTGAAAGGCATGATTGGTGGCCTCCCTGAGGCCATGAGGCGTAAATGGGACGTCCTCTTACCATGCCTTCTCTTTGCTTACAGAGAGGTCCCCCAGAGGGGGGTAGGGTTCAGTCCCTTTGAGCTTCTCTATGGGTACCCCGTCAGGGGACCCTTAAGCATTGTCAAGGAGGGATTGGAGAACGCTCCAAAGACACCCCCTCAGGACGTGGTCAGCTACATGTTGGCCCTCCGCAATCAGATGACCCGCTTCTGGAAAGAGGCCCAAAGTAACCTGGAGGCCAGTCAAGAGGTGATGAAACAATGGTATGACCAGAAGGCCACTCTGGTAGAGTTTCAACCTGGAGACAAAGTGTGGGTAATGGAGCCAGTAGAGCCCAGAGCTCTCCAGGACCGCTGGTCTGGCCCATTTGAAATAAAGGAGCGGAAAGGGGAGGCCACTTACCTAGTGGACCTCCAAACCCCTAGGAACCCCCTAAGGGTGCTCCACGTGAACCGACTAAAAGCTCATTTTGAGAGGTCGGAGATCAACATGCTTCTGGTCACAGATGAAGGAATGGAAGAGGAGAGTGAACCTCTCCCTGACCTCCTCTCTGCCCAAGAAGGTGATGGGTCCGTAAGCGGGGTCATTCTGTCTGACTCCCTGACTCTAAACCAGAAAGGAGACTGCTATGAGCTGTTGGAGCAGTTCTCCCCCCTCTTCTCCCTTACTCCGGGACTGACCCACCTCTGTGTTCATGATATTGACACCGGTGACAGTCTCCCTGTGAAGAACAAAATTTACAGGTTGTCAGATAAGGTGAAGGCCAGCATCAAGGAGGAGGTCTCCAAGATGTTGACGCTAGGGGTTATTGAGAAGTCCAGTAGTCCCTGGGCCAGCCCAGTGGTGTTGGTCCCCAAGGCTACTGCCCCAGGCGCGAAGCCAGAACTCCGGTTCTGCGTGGACTACCGGGGTCTCAACTCAGTCACACGGACTGATGCTCACCCCATCCCCCGAGCTGATGAGCTCGTGGACAGGCTAGGCGCTGCCAAGTTCCTGAGTACGTTTGATCTTACTTCAGGGTACTGGCAGATCGCCCTGACTGAGGGGGCTAAGGAAAGGTCCGCCTTTTCCACCCCTGACGGCCATTACCAGTTCCGGGTGATGCCGTTTGGATTGAAAAATGCCCCCGCTACCTTCCAACGGTTGGTTAACGGGGTCCTGGCTGGCAAGGATGCCTTCTGTGCAGCCTACCTGGATGACATAGCTGTCTACAGTTCCAGCTGGGAGGAACACCTGCTCCACCTCAAGGAGGTGCTTCAGGCCCTGCAACAGGCAGGCCTGACCATCAAGGCTAGTAAGTGCCAGATTGGGCAGGGTTCCGTGGTGTACTTGGGACACCTAGTAGGTGGTGGCAAGGTGCAGCCACTCCAGGCCAAGATCGAAACTATCAAGGCCTGGCAACCACCTCGAACCCAGACTGAGGTGAGAGCCTTTTTAGGCCTCACCGGATACTACCGCAGGTTTGTCAAGGGCTATGGTACCATTGTGTCCCCCTTGACAGAACTCACGTCCAAGAAGCAACCTAGGTTGGTGAATTGGACAGAGGCTTGTCAGAAAGCCTTTGACACCCTAAAGGAAGCCATGTGCACGGCCCCCGTGCTCAAGGCCCCTGACTACTCCCAGGAATTTATCGTGCAGACAGACGCTTCAGAGCATGGCATAGGGGCAGTCCTAGCACAGCTAAATGAGGAGGGCCAAGATCAACCGGTAGTCTTTATTAGCAGAAGGCTATTACCACGGGAACAGAGGTGGAGTGCTATTGAAAGAGAAGCTTTTGCTGTGGTCTGGGCACTGAAGAAGCTGAGGCCCTACCTGTTTGGGACTCACTTCCTAGTTCAGACAGACCACAGGCCCCTCAGATGGCTCATGCAGATGAGGGGTGAGAATCCAAAACTTCTGAGGTGGTCCATTTCCCTACAGGGGATGGACTTTACGGTGGAACATCGCCCAGGGGTTGACCACGCCAATGCTGATGGTCTCTCCAGGTACTTCCGCCTTAGCGATGAGAGCTCCCAGGAGGTCGGGTAGCTCTCCCCACTTTCAGCTGGGGGGGACACATGTTAGACCTGACAGCCTTAGGGTAGTCACCCCTAACTTTTTGCCTGCCTCCCTCCTCGTTTTGGATACTGTTTTTGCTGGTTTTTAGACTCTGCGCACTTTACCACTGCTAACCAGTGATAAAGTGTATATGCTCTCTCTCTGTAAACATGGTAACTTTGGATCATACCTGATTAAACTATTTAATCTACTTATAAGTCCCCAGTCATGTGCACTCCAGGTGCCTAGGGCATATAGATTAAATGCTACTAGTGGACCTGCAGCACGGATTGTGCCACCCACTTAAGTAGCCCCTTTTCCTTGTCTCAGGCCTACCATTGCTAGGCCTGTGTGTGCAGTTTCACTGCCACCTCGACTTGGCATTTAAAAGTACTTGCCAAGCCTAGAACTCCCCTTTTTCTGCATATAAGTCACCCTTAATGTGTGCCCTGGGTATCCCCTAGAGCAGGGTGCTGTGTAGGTAAAAGACAGGACATGTACCTGTGTAGTTATATGTCCTGGTAGTGTAAAACTCCTAAATTCGTTTTTGCACTACTGGGAGACCTGCTCCCTTCATAGGCTAACATTGGGGCTGCCCTCATACACTGTTGAAGTGGCAGCTGCTGATATGAAAGGAGCAGGGAGGTCATATTTAGTATGGCCAGAATGGTAATACAAAATCCTACTGACTGGTGAAGTCGGATTTAATATTACTATTCTAGAAATGCCACTTTTAGAAAGTGAGCATTTCTTTGCACTTAAATCCTTCTGTGCCTTACAATCCACGTCTGGCTAGGTTTAGTTGACAGCTCCTTGTGCATTCACTCAGACACACCCCAAACACAGGGTACTCAGCCTCACTTGCATACATCTGCATTTTGAATGGGTCTTCCTGGGCTGGGAGGGTGGAGGGCCTGCCCTCACACAAAGGACTGCCACACCCCCTACTGGGACCCTGGCAGACAGGATTGAACTGAAAGGGGACCTGGTGCACTTCTTAGCCACTCTTTGAAGTCTCCCCCACTTCAAAGGCACATTTGGGTATAAAACAGGGCCTCTGCCCTACCTCATCAGACACTTGCTGGAGAAGAAACCGGAACCAGAAACTACATCCTGCCAAGAAGAACTGCCTGGCTGCTCAAAGGACTCACCTGTCTGCTTTCTACAAAGGACTGCTGTCTTGCTGTTGCCCTGCTGCCTTGCTGAACTCTTGTCTGGCCGTGAAAGTGCTCTCCAAGGGCTTGGATAGAGCTTGCCTCCTGTTCCTTGAAGTCTCAGGACCAAAAAGACTTCTTCCTTTCACTTGGACGCTCCGTGCGCCGAAAATTTCGACGCACAGCTTGTTTCGCGGCGAGAAAAACGCCGCACACCGACGCTGATCGACGCGACGCCCTCGGGACGATCGAGACTTCGACGCACAACCTCGCAAGGACAAAGCCGCTCGACTTTCCAGGAGAAATCGACGCGACGCCCACCGTGAGTGCGAAACTTTGACGCACGGCCTCGCAAGGACAACGCCGCCCGACTTCCAAGGAGAAATCGACGCGACGCCTGCCGTGAGACCAAACTTTCGACGCACGGCCTCGCAAGGACAACGCCGCCCGACTTCCAAGGAGAAATCGACGCGACGCCTACCGTGAGATCGAAACTTCGACGCGCAGCCCCGCAGAACGACGCGCAGCCGGAAAACAAGCAGGAGAATCCACGCACAGACCCGGGACATCTGCTAATCCCCGCGATCCACAAAAAGAGACTGTCTGCGCGCCGGAAAACGACGCCCGACTTCCCCGCGTGGAAAAGACCGACGCAAGTCTGTGTGTGCTGAGGAGAAATCGACGCACACACCCCTTTTTCCACGCATCTCTTCTCCTGTGGCCCTCTGAGGAGATTTTCCACCAGAAACCAGGTACTTTGTGCTTGAAAGACACTGTATTGCATTCTAAAGACTTAAGACACTTTATATCACTTCCCTGTGATATTTCTACAATTTTCCATTGCAACTTTATTCTTTTTGACCTACAATTATCCTGATAAATATTATATATTTTTCTAAACACTGTGTGGTGTATTTTTGTGGTGCTATATGGTGGTATTGTATGATTTATTGCACAAATACTTTACACATTGCCTTCTAAGTTAAGCCTGACTGCTCGTGCCAAGCTACCAGAGGGTGGGCACAGGATAATCTTGGATAGTGTGTGACTTACCCTGACTAGAGTGAGGGCTTTTGCTTGGACAGGAGGTAACCTGACTGCCAACCAAAAACCCCATTTCTAACAGTGGGTATGTGTTTTAGGGTGGTAAGGGCTTTTTTAGGTTTTAGGGTGGGTATGGGTTTTAAGGTGGTAAGGGCTTTTTTAGGTTTTAGGGTGGGCATGGGTTTTGGGGTGGTAAGGGAATTTTTAGTATTTAGGGTGGGTTTTGGTTTTGGGTTGGTAACGGCATTTTTAGGTTTTAGGGTGGGTATGGGTTTTGGGGTGGTAAGGGCTTTTTTAGGTTTTAGGGTGGGCATGGGTTTTGGGGGTGGTAAGGGTATTTTTAGGTTTTAGGGTAGGTATGGGGTTTGGGGTGGTTAGGGACGTTTAGGTTTTAGGGTGGCTATGGGTTTTGGAGTGGTAAGAGCATTTTTAGGTTTTAGGGTGGGTATGGTATTTTGGGTGGTAAGGGGTGTTTAGTTTTTAGGGTGGGTAGGGCGTTTGGGGTGGTAAGGGGTGTTTAGGTTTTAGGGTGGGTAAGTTTCATGGGGTAGCAAGGTCATTTTTAGGGTTTAGAGTAGGTAGGGTTTTTGGGTGAAAAGGTGTGTTTGTGAATATATATATATATATATATATATAGATATATATAGTGTATGTTATACTTACCTCTTGTTTTTACTATGCATATGACTTTACCAACTATACCTTTACTACGAAATGTTCGTGGTAAAGACATTCGTGGTAAAAACATATGCATTGTAATAACATTTTGTGGTAAGTGCATGCGTGGTAATGACCAGGTATTGTGCTTACCGAGTTGTAAAGGCATGCGTTGTAAGTGCATGCGTTGTTCCATCATACATCCTATACCACCTCGCCATGTTAGGCTGGATCGTCTAACAAGTGTTACCTGGGTGCGCAGGGTAGGATGGTTCACTCGGGCATACGCCGGAGCAGGAAACAAAAGGAGCGAATTAGTCAGGTCATGCCTAAAAGGCAACCAAGTCTCTGTGTTTTCATTGCTGCGCACTAGGCCCCGGCCTAACATGCTACACTGGTGACGAGCCGAGCACACAAATCCTGCCTTGCTACAAAGCACAGTGCACGGAAAATCAGCTGCAACAAGGGCGCAACGTACCCAGCTCAGTCAAGAGAGCATTTCTAATCATGGGAGAGAGAGCTCATTGTCAGACACTTTGGAGAAGCCACCATGTCAGTCCTAAAGTATTGTAGTGTCACGTTTCGTGATGCAACAAATGCGCACTATCGGAGGGAACATTATGGTGTTACCTCAGGGGTGCTGGGTCAGCCACCCCTGTGTTATTGAACTGTGTGGGTCGCGCCCTTGGTCAGGTAACCATGTTATTAAAAGGCCCGAGGGGGTGGCGGGTTAATCGCAGCCCGCCGGACTCGCACTAGTAAAACACCTGTTGTTATCTGAGTAATTTATAGGCTTCAGGCCTAATAATACCTAACGTGAGCCCTGCTGCGCAGCCCTCCTGCACTCGCGGGCGCATTAATGGTGCACTGGCAATCGTCACTATGCCTGCGACACCACAAACTGGCAACGATGTGGCACAGACCGCCAAAAGACAACGCAGACCATGTGTGTGCCACGGTGTGGAGGCAGAAAACTGCATCGCAAAGCGCACGCGATGTCGGAGGATCGATATAGTGCCAGAAGAGGCTGCACTCCCCAGTGGTCTTCCCTGCATGGGCTGTGAGGAGGAGAAACACAGTTTGGGCTCATAAATAAGCAACCTGCAGCAAAAGGTAGGCCACCACCTACGGGGACATCACAAAGGTAAGGAGGAATACTTACCTGCACCAGTGCAAAGGTGCATGAACGTGACAAGAGGCAAGTTGTGTATAGACAGAATAGTAAACAAACTCACAGTAACAGTACAAAAAAAAAGTGAGATAACAACACAAAAGAAAGAGAGAAGGGCAGATTCGAGACTAACGCACATCTGAAGTTACCAAGAAGCACAACTCTTGAGGAAACATGTACAATATTCCCCCTGTAGAGCTGTTCATCATAGAAGGGGCCCTGTCTGCACATGCCTCCAGGTGGAGGGACTGGGTAGAGAGAGTAACCCTGTACTTCGACGCAATAAAGATAGAAGATGACAGAAAGAGAGCCATGATCCTGCTCCTGGGAGGTAAAGAACTGCATAGAATTTCAAAAACGCTCCCAGAAGCGGACCCCAGAACACATGCAACCCTGATCACCTCGCTCAATGCGTACTTTGCGCCCATGGTGAACAGGGACTACGAACGATTCTTTTTTCGACAAGCCAGGCAGCAAGAGAGTGAGTCCCTTGATGTGTTTCACACCCAACTTAAGGAGCTAGCGAGCACCTGTGGCTTCACAGACGAGAGTGAAGAGATAAGAGGTCAGATTATCCAGGGCTGTGCCTCAGCCAAGCTGAGAGAGCGCATCTTGGAGGAACCAGGCAAATCCCTCACTGACATTCTGATGATGGGGAGGAACAAAGAACTCCTCTCCAAAGCCAGAGCCTCTCACATGGAAGCTGCCCTCCATAAGCCCATCAAGACAGAACCCATAAATGCAGGCACGTCAGATAACCCCTGGAAAAATCCCACAAAGGCAGAGACACCGCAGAAGTTGTGCGGATACTGCGGAGATCCCCTTCTCCGCATGGTGGTTTGCCCGGCGAAAGGAAAAAAGTGCGCAGCCTGTGGCAGATATAATCACTTCGCCAAGGTATGCCGATCAAGTGAAAAGGGGACCACCTCAACCTGCGTCAACACCTTAGTGGACCAACAGAGCGACATGGACGATGACGAGTCCGAACACACTGTCCATGCTGTGTTTACCTTAGGCATGAAGCTGAGAGGGCATTCCCCCCTCCCGCAATGTCACATACGGGTGGGCACCCAGATGGTGCTACCCACAGTGGACACTTGGGCATCCATCAACTTGTTGTCAAGAGAAATATACAACACCCTACGCCCTCTTCCTCAGCTACACAAGGCACTGGTAAAAGTTTTTGCATATGGCCAAAGCCAGCCTCTACATACCCATGGGAAATTCCATGCTCCCATCATCTACGGATCAGATGTATGTAACTCAACCATCTACATCATGGGAGAAGGATAGGGAATGCTGCTGGGATGTTGAATGGCTGAGGCCCTGAGAATAGTCTCATTTGCCCTTGGGGTCCACCAGGAAACCGTCACGTACATTCTCGAGGAGTTTCCTGACGTGTTCAAAGGAATCGGGTACTTAAGAGGGAAGGAAGTGACATTTCACATTGACCCGACGGTGAAACCAGTGGCCCTGAGGCACCGCCAGATTTCATTCCACTTGAGACCCAAAGTCGAAAGAGAACTCGCCAAACTGGAAGAAGGAGGAATTATCGAGAGAGTGGCAGGGACCACCCCGTGGGTCTCCTACATTGTAGTGACAAGAAAACTGAAACATCCAGGGGAGGTCCGCATATGTGTGGATATGAGACTGCCCAATGTTGCAATTAAATTGGAACGACATCTCACACCCACCTTTGATTAGAGATCCTGGGAGGACTGCCAGGTGCTATCAATGTCAGTAATGACATCCTGATATATGCTATATATATCCCTGAGCATAACAGTTGACTTTGAGGAGTACTCCAGCACCTGCAAGAGTCTGGGCTCACATACATCGGAACAAGTGTGAGTTTTTGACTCAGCATATCAGTTTCTTTGAGTACACATTTTGCACTGAAGGGATCGCCCCAGACCCTGAGAAAGTCCACAACATTGAAGAGGCCGCGGTGCCTACCATGGTATCTGAGGTCCACAGTTTCTTGGGGATGGTGACCTACTGTGGGCGGTTCATCCCAGACTTGACCACCTTAACTCAACCTTTACGTGAGTTAACCAAAACCACTGCCCTGTGGCAATGGGGTACTGCCCAAGAGCAAGCTTTGAAGCAACCAAAGCAGCCCTCTCAGCAGATACCACCTTGCTATACTATGATCCTTGAAAAGAAACCACACTCGCTGTTGACGCCGGGCCGAAAGGGTTGGACTCAGTGTTGATGCAACGACCAACAGATGGAGAATGAGCCCCGGTGGTGTTTGCACGCAGATCTCTCACCAGTACTGAGCAGCGGTTTTCTCAAATTGAGAAAGAGGCCATAGCGGTCCACTGGGGGTGCTGGCATTTTCACCTCTATATCTATGGCTGACCGTTTGTGGTCACCACGGATCACAAGCCACTAACATTGCTCTTTCGGGGGACTGCATCAAAACCACCCCCCGGATAGAAAAGTAGCTGTTGCAATTAGAAGAATATGATTGTTAAGTGGAATATCGACCAGGATCCAGCAACCCGGCTGACTACTTGTCCAGACACCCCCGAGTAGCTACCCCAGCTGAAGAAGAAGAAGACCAAGAGTTAGAAGAATATGTTTGTCATGTGGTGGACCAGTCTCACCACCTTCCTATATCTCTAGATCAGATACAACAAGCCACATCCCAAGATGAGTGCCTGGAGCAGGCACTGAAGCCAGTAGAGACCAATCAGTGGCACAAGTTCAAGGACAGCTGGACCCAGAAAACACCTGAATCACAACGAGTTGTAGATAGCTTATATCGCGTTCGTCAGGAACTGGTAGCTGATTCAGGAGGATGCCTACTGAGAGGCCATCGGCTAGTCATCCTGGCTAGTCTCCACTACCAAGTAATACAGCTAGCCGATGCTGGCCACCAAGGCATGGTGAAAGCAAAGAACAGTTTGTGGTCAAAAGTTTGGTTTCCCCTGATGGATGAACAAGTCAAAACTGTGGTTCGAATGTGTCCATGGTGCCAGGCCACCGGAACACCCTCTCGTCCGGAGCCTGTCATGACAGAAGAAGGGCTGAGGCAGCCGTGGGTATGTGCCATTCTTGATTTCGGTAGCCTTCCAGATGGTGGTCATTGATGACTATTCCAAATACTCTGAGGTGGAGATTCAGACCTCTCTGACGGACCAAGAGGTCTTGGCCAAGCTAAAGAAAATAATGGCCATGCATGGACTGCTCAAAGAAATGAGAATGGACACTGGGCCTCCTTTTCACAGTCATCAAGTGGCTATTTGAAATTATTCACCACAAACGTATCCCCCCGCTGGCCACAGGCAAATGGAGAAGTGGAGAGGTTTATGCGCACCATCAACAAGGTGATCCAGATCGCTCATGCCAATCTCCAACCCTATGATTGGGCAATCTTTGCCTAGGCAGACGCCTCACTCCACCACTGGTCAAGCCCCAGGACACATGCTGATGGGCCGAGTGGTGCATGATTCTATTCCTCATCATCCTGACTGGACTCCAGCCCCCATTGACCCGAGGAGATCGTTTGCTCAGCGTCAGAAGTCAAACCTCTGGGCAAGCCACCAACGCAAAGCCCGACGATCACAGCTCAAGGTGGGGGATTCAGTTGTCCTGAAATGCCGGAGTACAGACAGCAAGTTTCAGCTACCGTTCAAACGGTCTCCATGGACCATCGTCCACATTCATGGCACCAAAGTGACTGCTAGGCGAGGCGAGGAAGAGGTATCCCGGAACATGTCACACTTCGAGATGTTCCATGGGCCCCTGCCTTGCACCCCAGAGTCGGTGGGTGATGAGCTGGGTGGTGACCCCGAAGACACTTTCTCACCAGGTGACTCCTCCGAAGTGGCCTGGCCTAGAGTGATGGAGGATGTCCAAGTGGGAGGTCCTGACTTGACCAGAACACCACCAGCTGGAGGAGAGACCGCTCCTCTGGTGACCGGAGGAAGGAGTGGGAGGACCGCTATAACCTGAAAGCCAACCCTGCATTGTCGTCACTGCTGCAGCATTACATAACGTATGATTGACTCAGGATGGACAGCTGGAGTGACCTAACAAAGCATGTGACAAGACTGTTTCAAATGTTTTCAATGTTGTTAAAATAAAGGCTGAATGTAGTGTTGCATTTCATGACGCAATGAATGCGCACTATGGGAGGGAACATTATGGTGTTACCTCAAGGGTGCTTGGTCAGCCACCCTTGTGTTATTGAACTCTGTGGGTCGCGCCCTTGGTCAGGTGACCATGTTAACAAAAGACGAGACCTGAAGGGGCGGTGGGTGAATTGCGGCCCCCTGGACTCGCACTAGTAAAACACATGTTGTGTCCAAGTGATTTATAGGCCTGGAGTCTAATAATACATAACGTATGCCCTGCTGCACGGCCCCCCTGCACTCGCGGGTCCATTGATGGTGCACTA
The DNA here is from genome assembly GCF_031143425.1 of Pleurodeles waltl. NCBI lineage: Eukaryota > Metazoa > Chordata > Amphibia > Caudata > Salamandridae > Pleurodeles > Pleurodeles waltl. The sequence goes on along the minus strand of NC_090449.1, from coordinate 568,681,449 downwards.
GCAATCAGCACCATGCCCGCGACACCACAAGCATGTGCACGTCCCAGCCCCTGATTCCTCCTGTGCTGCCACCTACGAGACAACTCTCTAGCAAAGGCGGTAAGAGCTACCACTCCTGTCTATTTTGTCACATGCCTGGGGGCCTAGCTCAGATTTGCAATACCTTGCCCATCAATAAGGAGGGACACCCAAGCAAAGCAGCACTGTTGTCCACATCCTACCTACTTCGGAGCATTAAACCGCTGCTACCTGGAATGCTCTGCCCACACCAGGACTCATAAGCATCTTCAGAGCTTGCGCTCCATCCTCAGATTCACTGGACAGCAAAGTTGGGGGAAGTGGCTACGGCCACACAACTGGCACACCCACAACTAGAAGGCACTGGCGAATAAGATGAACGTCCTCGATCTGGCGCCTGTCCCACATGCTGTCGACAACATTGCTCATGCCGCGAGAGAGTACAGCAGGCCACACCCAAGAACAGTCACACAGCTATAGAAGTTCCTTAACCTTGCGAAGATAGCGCCGACCCTTACAATAGAGCCTTTTGTTGTGGATGGTGCACTGCCAGCAACTGAGCCAACATTTAAAGACTGGGTGAAGTGCCTCAAGTTTTACTTCTAAGGAGCGGATATCCCGGAAAAATGGCACAGGGCCCTCCTACTGTATTTAGGTGGGAAAGACATTCACAAAATTTATAAAACTCTAGGTGACGACATGCCCAAACCATATCCCAACCTGCTAAGAGCACTGAATAGCCACTTCGAACCAATGGCGAATAGAGACTACAAAAGTGTGTATTCGGATAGGACCGTCAAGAACCAGAAGAACCCCTCAATGCATTCCACAGCCCACTGATAGAACTGACACACACAAGTGTCTTCCCAGACAAACAGGAGGAAATCCTCAATCAAATAATACAGGGGTGTTTGTCAACAAAGCTAAGGGAAGCAATCCTCCAGGAGCCGGGAAAACCATTCCAGGGTATTCTGACCTTAGGGAGTTCAAAGGAACTGTCAAAAGTCAGAGCCTCCCACATGGAAGCCGCCCTCCACCGACTGATCAAGATGGTGCAAGTCAAAGTCATCCAAGCATGCTCGAAACCATCAGCTCAGAAATGGGTGCAAGACAAACGCAAAGAATATGGATACTGTGGAGGACTGCCGCACAGATTCAATGAGTGCCCAATGAAAGTCAAGCAGTGTTCTGCATGGGGGAAGTATAACTACTTCTCTAAAGTGTTTCACTCCTCAAAATTCAAAACCCCAAAAGAAGTGGTACAAGCAGTGTCACTCCTGACACTTCTGAAGACATGGACAAGAACTATGTTGTTCACACCGTCTCTGCCATCGACACAGCCCAGCCCACACGTCACCCCTCCTGCAAAGCCAAATTAATATAGGGAACCATCAGATCACAGCAACCATCAACACTGGGGCCTCTATCCAATTGATGTCAGCGAGTGGCTGCCCCTCCATCGACAACCCTCCTCCACAGAAGAAGGCAAAGTCAGAGTGTTTGCACATGGCCAGATCCAGCTGATTTCCTTGCTGGGATGCTTTCAGTCACCCGTGTCTCATGGGAAATTCAGAGTTGACTCCACCGTCTACATGTCCAGGGCAGGACAAGTCATGGTGGTCAGCAGGCAGACAATAGAAGCTCTCAAATTCTTATTTGCTTTGGGAGTGCAAGAGGGAGAAGTCTCAGCCGTCCTAGGAGAGTTTGCAGAAATCTTCAATGGCATCAGCTGCCAATGAGGAAAAGAAGCCAAGCTCCACATCGACCAGTCCATCCAACCAGTTGTCTTGAGACACCGATGCATAGCCTTCCATCTCAGGCCATAGAAGAAGAGCTAAACAAACTAGAGCAGACTACTATCATTGAGAAAGTGATGGGACCTACACCATGGGTTTCACCAACTGTCTTTACGAAGCCGAAACAACTTGGAGAAGTCCCCAACTGTGAGAAAGTAGCCTCTTTCTAGCATGGTTACCCCCATTTTTGGCCTGTTTGTCAGTGTTTGTCAGTGTGTTTTCACTGTCTCACTGGGATCCTGCTAGTCAGGACCCCAATGCTCATAGTTTGTGGCCTACATGTCAGTATGTTTTACTGTTTTGTCAGTAAGCTTGACTGTGTCACCGGAGTCCTGCTAACCAGAACCCCAGTGCTTATGCTCTCTCTGATTCCAAATTTGTACTTACATGCTGGTAACCCAGTATTCCACTCTAAATTGGCAGACTAGAAATCCTCTTATAAGTTCATAGTATATGGTACCTAGGTAGCCAGGGTATTGGGGTTCCAGGAGATCCTTATGGGCTGCAGCATTTCTTTTTCCACCCATAAGGAGCTCAGACAAACCCTTTCACAGGACTGCCACTGCAGCCTGCGTGAAATAGTGCACACACTATTTCACAGCCATTTTCACTGCACTTCAGTAACTTATAAGTCACCTATATGTCTAACCTTCAGTTCGTGAAGGCCAGGTGCAAAGTTACTGTGTGTGAGGGTACCCCTGCACTAGCAGAGGTGCCCCGACATTATCCAGGCCCATTTTCACGGACTTCATGAGTGCAGGGACACCATTATAAGTGTGCACTACATATAGGTCAATACATATATGTAGCTTCACAATGGTAACTCCGAACATGGCTATGTGAGATGTCTAGGATTGAGACATTGTACCCCCAATCTGATTCTGGTATTGGGGGGGCAATTCCATGCACCCTGGGGGCTCTCCCATGGACCCCCAATACTGCCATACCAGCATTGTGAGGTTTTCACTGCAGCCCCAGCTGCGGCCACCTCAAAGACAGGCTTCTGCCCTCCTGTGGCTTGAGCAGCTCAATCCCAGGAAGGCAGAACAATGCATTTCCTTTAGGAGAGGGGTCTTACATCCTCTCCCTTTGGACATAGGTGTTACCGGCATGAGAGGGGTACCCTCCCAGAGCCTCTGGAAGTACTTTGAAGGGCACAGATGGTGCCCTCCTTGTATAATCCAGTCTACACTGGTTCATGGACCCCTAGTCCCTGCTCTGGCACGAAACTGGACAAAGGAAAGCAGAGTGACCACTCCCCTGTCCATCACCACCCCAGGGGTGGTGCCCAGAACTCCTTCAGAGTGTCCCTGGGTTCTGCCATCTTGTTTTCAGGATGGTCAGGGAACTCTTGGAGCATCTGAGTGGCCAGTGCCAGCAGGTGACGTCAGAGACCCCTTCTGATAGGCCCATGCCTGGTTACGTAACCAATCTCCCTCTGAAGGCTATTTAGGGTCTCTCTTGTGGGTGTTTCCTCAGATTCGGATTGCAAGTCCAGCAGGCATCCTCTGCATCCTTTACTTTATCTTCTACTGTCGGTTCAACAGCAGAACTGCTCCAGGAACTCTACAACTGCAACAAAGTATCCAAGAAGGCTACTACAACTCTTTAACTTCAGCTCCTGCCTGCAACTGCAACAGTTTCCAGGTTGTGCATGCTCCGAGGACTGCCTGTCTTCATCCTGCACCAGATGAACCAAAGGAATCTCCTGTGGAGTGACGGAGTCACTTTTATGATTCAGCAGGCATCTCTCTTCAGCGACAACCGGTACTCTGGGTCCACTCTCCTGATGACGAACGTGGATCCTGGAATACAGGTGGTAGACTAAAGTGACCCTGACTGTCCAAAGGTCCAGCTATCCAAATTTGGTGGAGGTGGGAGCTTGCCTCCCTGTGCCAGACAGTACCTCTGTAAACCATGTATTTTGCAGCTCCTAGGCCTTCTGTGTGCTTCTCCAAGACATTTTTTATGCACAGTGTAGCCCAGGGCCCAGCACTCTATCCTGTGATGCTCAGCTCCCTGAATTGTTCCCCGGCAGTGTGGGATCCCTTTGTATAGTGTTGCGATGACCGCCATTTGCATCTCCTTTGTCCCCATGCTGTGGGACTCATGTGCACGCTGTCTGGTCTTCTGAGGGATCTCTGAGTTGCTGAGAGCCCCCTCTGCCACCCTGGTACTTCCTGGGCCTGGGCAGTGCCATTTTTCACAAAACGCAAGTTTTGCATTTACCAAGGCTTGTTGGAGGGATCCTGCGTCATCAACTAGACTGCATTCATCCATCCGGCGTGGGACATCTTCTGCACCAACCAGGATCCCTTATCTGTCTTCTTGGGTGCAATACTGATTTTGTCTTTTCACTGGAGGTTCCTCTTTTGCACCTTCATCCGGGTTAGCGGGGGCTTCTGTTCTCCCTGGACTCTTCAGTACTTCTTGGACTTGGTTCCCCTCTTCCACAGGTCTTCAGGTCCAGGAATCCATCATTGGTGTCTTGCAGTCTCTTCTGGTTCTTGCTATATATTCTATCATGACTTATAGTGTGTTTAAGGAAACTTGCTGTGTTTTACTCCTGCTTTCCTGGGCTCTGTGGTGGGGTATTTTACTTACCTTTGGTGTTTTCTTATACTCCCAGTGCCCCTCTACACACTACACTTGCCTAGGTGGGAAACCGACTTTCACTTTCCACTATTTTAGTATATGGTTTGTGTTCCCCCTAGGCCCTTTGCAACCTATTGTGATTTCCACTATTTGCACTATTTTCTGACTGTTTACTTACCTGTTTTTGGTTACTAGTGTATATTTTGTGTATAATACATGCCTTCTATGGGAGTATAGCCTCTAAGATATTTTTGGACTTGTGTCACTAAAATAAAGTACCTTCATTTTTGGTAACACTGAGTATTGTTTTGTGTGTAAATACTGTATGACTACATTGCAAGAGCTTTGCATGTCTCCTGGTTCAGCCTTGGGTGCTCTGCCTACATCTACCTCTAGACAGCCTGGCTTCTAGACACTGCCTACATTTCATTAATAAGGAATTACCGGACCTGGTAAAAGGTGTAAGACCCATAGGTACCCACTACAAACCAGGCCAGCTTCTACACCAACATTGCCATCAAACGGGAGCAGCACTTAACTCCCACGCTGGACAACATCCTTGGAGAGCTCAAGTGAGCTCAGTGGTTTTCCAAGGTAGATCTTCGATCAGGACCTCCACTCCATTCGGAGTTCCGCTGTAAAACCAACTCTCAAACCACCTGGGACTGCAGAGATACCACCGCCTCAACTTCAGCATTTGCAGTACCGCAGAAATATTCCAAAATACCATATGTGAGGAGCTCAGTGGCTTAACTGGAGTCATCAACGTAAGCGACAAGATCCTCATACATGCTAAGTCGATAAAAGAACATCATGAACATCTGTGTGAAGTCTTTCAGAGGATAAAAGACGTGGGCCTCACATTACATAAGAAGTGCGAATTTGTCAAACGAAAGATAAGCTTCTTTGGGTACACCTTCTCTGCCGAAGGCATAGCACCCGGACCCAGACAAAGTGAAGGGTGTCCAAGAGGCTCCAGCACCCACCAACACATCAAAAATAAGGAGTTTTGTAGAGATGGTTAACTTCTGTGGTAGATTCATCCCTGACCTCAAAGGCATCATGCAAGACCAATACCCCATGGGAATGAGGGCCTGAACAGGAAGATGCTTTTCAAAAGATTAAAGAGGCGCTGTCAGCAGGCACCACCCTCTCCTACTTTGATCCTGCTAAACCTACCAAAAATGCAGTGGATGCAAGCCCAAAAGGACTAGTAGGGGTACATACACAACAGCAGTCACACGGCGAGTGGCTCTAGTGGCATACACAATCCGGCCACTTACTGAAATAGACCAGCAATATTTGCAAATAGAGCCGGAGGCCATTGATGTACATTTGGCCTGCCGACATTTCCACCTCTATGTTTATGGCCATCCCTACATTGTCGCGACTGACCACAAGCCGTTAATGCCACTGTTCCAAGGGATGACGTCCAAACCCCCACCCTGCATCGAAAATTGGATGTTACAATCTCAAGAGTATGACTGCGGTGTGGAGTTTTGACCTGGTTCCACTTATCCAGCACACTATCTATCCCAGCAACCTCAAACAGCTACCCCAGAAGAGGAAGAAGAAGCAGATGCGACAGAAGTCTATGTACACTACCTCGCAGAATGATCTTGCCCACTTCCCCTCTCCCTTGAAATGCTAAAAAGAAGATGAGTGTTTACAGCTGGCAACAGCAGCAATCAGATCAAACTGGAAGACCCTCATGGCTCATCTGCCGTAAAGAACCCCAGAAGCAAGAAAGAAACTGGAATCTTTGTTCCAAGTTCATCAAGAACTGTCAACGGATATGAGTAGGTGTCTACTAAAAGCTCCTTGCCTCATCATCCCTGCTAGCCTCATCCAACAAGCTGTTCAACTAGCCCACCACAGCCACCAAGAAATCATCAAAACAAAGAACAGGCTCCACACCAAAGTCTGGGCCCGCGGCATGGATAACCTGTTGGAGACCACAGTGAAATCTTGTCATCGGTCAAGTAACAATTTCGCCTGAACCCCCTCCTCCAGTCATCACAGAAGAGAGCCCCACATGCCATGGGAACACGCAAGCCTCAATTCCAGCCATCTCCTTGACGGGAGACACACTAAGGTCATCATAGACAACTACACCAAATATCCAGAAGTAGAGAAAGTAGGCTCACAGATAGCCATAGAAATAATTGCAAGGCTAGAACAGGTCATCGCCACCCACAGCATATTGAAAGTTGTGAAGACAGACAATGGGCCTCCTTTCTATGGACAGGAATTTGCAGACTACATCATATATTGCGGCATCAGGCACCGGAAGATAAAACCAAAGGGGCCTTAAGCAACCGGGAAAGTGGAGAGGTTTATAAGGACCCTGAATAAGGTAGTATGTATAGCTCATGTGGTCAGCCAGTCTATTGAAAGAGCTATCTATGGATTCCTACACAAATACTGACAAACAGTGCACTCAACGTCTGGTCAAGATCCAGGACTTGCTAGCATAGTATGGATTGTTGCTGACATGGTTCCTCACCACCCAAAATGGTCTCCACACCCAGTCAGCGATGCTGAGGTCCTCAACAAGAGAAGGGCCATTAATCAAGAGCCAGCGCACAGAGGAATGCCAAGCGTAGTGATATCCAGCCGGGAGACTGGATATTCTTAAAGACCGATACCCTGGCAGCAAATTTCAGTTGCCATATGAGCAGATCCCTGGAAGGTAGTTAAGAGACAAGGCACAATGGTCACGACAAGTCAGAGCGATGACAGTCACGAGGAATGTTCTTTCTTCAAGAAAGTCCAAGGATCACCCAGGGTAACTCTGCATCCTCTCACTGAGGTGGAACCACCAGCAGCACAGCCTGGGCACCCTTTCCAGAACTTCACTTCAGAAGACCCTGACAGAACATCTCTCACCTTCTGGAGGTGTTCCACTCTCCTCTGGCCCTGTCCTGGGATCTCCGCTGGCTTAGCCTGAGAGAGAGCCTAGTATCCGAAGCCCAGAGAGCCGTGCACATCCAGGTTATCACCTGCAGCGAAATCCTGCTCCATCCTCCCGACTAGTGGACTTCCTGGTGTGAGAGAGCAGCCTTGTTGGTCACAATCGGCAACCTGCTAATGTTTTACCTGTCTGAACAATTTATCATGTTTTGTTTATTTGTTAGTATTTTATTGTAGTTGGGGAAGGATGTAATATACCACCTCGCCATGTTAGAAGGGATGGTCTAACAAGTGTTGCCCGCATGCACGAGCTAGAATGGTTCACTCCGGCATATGCCAGAGCAGGAAATAAAAGGAGTGCATGGGCGGGGATGAATTAATCATGTCATGCCTGCAATGCAACCAAGTCTCTGTGTTTTCATTGCTGCCCGCTAGGCTCAGAGCTCTCCTTCATGGCCCCAGCCTAATATATCACTTACTATCCTGCAGTACCTGGTTGCCACTGAAAAGTGCCAGCACTGCCGGTACTCTCCATAAGTATTGCACATGTGCAGGTACTCGGTATCTATGATTACCTGTCCATTTAAAGCACTGATTTCAGGAAGAGGTTGGTAGGTGGGCGAGAGGACCCCAGGACAGCTCTATGTTACACCCCTGACAAAGCAGCTTAACTTTATGAATCTGAACATTTTGCTTTATTCATTTCTATTTTTTATGTGCAAATTACGGTTTGGGCTTTGCCATTAGAAAAGCATTAACCAAGAGATACAGATAGGAAAAAGATTTTGTACACTTTTAATCAACTGCTCATAATGTATTGCTTCTTTAGGATATAACAACTGTGCAATCTTTAGTTGTGGTGGCTTAGGAAGTTCCCACTGGTTCTGCATAAGATATACCACTTCAAAATGCTATTTTCATGATAAAAAAAAAAAAGTCCTCATTACGACTGGCCAGATAACTGCAGATGTGTCTGGATATGCCTGTTAGAGCACAAATCGGAAATAGGAATTTTAAAGTTTTTATCCAAGTGAGATAAAAAACACACATCCCCCATCTCAATATCAGCAGGTCAAGCCTGCTGATACTTATCAGAAGAAAAATGCTTGGTAAATACTGGAATATGTGGGTTTTGATGCAGTAAACACCAAAATCTGCATAATATACCCCATTTTAGGGAAACTGAACAATGGCCCTCATTACAACCCTGATGGTCGGTGTTAAAGCTGCGGTAATACCGTGACCAGGCCGGCGGTAAGAAAAATGGAATCACGACCACGGCGGAAACTGCCAACACAGACAGCCACTTTAACACTCCAACCGCCACAGCGCTAGCAACAAACACCGCAGGGATCACCACCAACAGACAGGCGGAAGACAATGTACCACCCCCCCAGTACAACCCGCCAATCCACAAGCTTTTCTGGGGCGGTACCAACGCCATCAAAAGCACGGCAGAAACAGTATTTGGAAGGGAAACCACTCACCTCTCGACACTCAACGAAGAACCAGGACGCCATGGGGCCCGAGTTACAGGTCCTGCCCATGCTGGTCTACCTCCTCATCTACCAGGAATATCAAAGCGGCGGCGACAACCACGGTGAGTACTGCACCTAGTAGACAGGGGAGGAAAAAAAAGAGAGTGACACACACACGCAACACGCCATCCCCCACCCCCACCCTCACCCATAACACCATACACACAAACACATGCAACAACATAACATGTACACCCCTTAACCCCCTGGAAGAACGCAAGGACAAAAGGAATTGAGTCCAATCAGTGATATATTAGAAATAGGTAGAAATAAGCAACAAATATAAAAACAGTATATACAAATATTTACAATATGTACATAAGTCCGTACATTGTCCCTTCCAAATGTCTGTGGGCCACTGGGCCAAAAGTCATGGGCCAAGCCCACACTTGACTCCTGCCTCAATACGGAGAGAACACTGCAGGGGCATCAGGTCGTAAACACACAGGCACCTCAGGGGGACGGGGAAGGGGGGCACCTCAGCCAGAAGATGGTACTACGCCACTGCTCATGGAGGGGGCTACATGCCCACTGCTTGGACCTGGGGAGTGCAAAGCCACAGTCTCTCAAGTGGGTGGGTTGCCCACTGTTTGGCCCTGGGGAGTGCAAGGCCACAGTCTCACTAGTGGGAGAGTTGCCCACTGCTTGGTCCTGGGGAGTGCAAGGCCACAGTCTCTGGAGTGGATGGCCTCGACACTGGTTCTGGAGGGGGCCTTGTGCCCAGTGTGCTTCAACCTGCCAAGGATAGGGTGAGAGGATGCACATCTCCACTGGTTCTGGAGGGGGCCTTGTGCCCAGTGTGCTTCATCCTGCCAAGGATAGGGTGAGTGTCTGCATATCTCCACTGGTTCTGGAGGGGGCCTTGTGCCCTGTGTGCTTCATCCTGACAAGGATAGGATGAGTGGGTGCATATCTCCACTGGTTCTGGAGGGGTCCTTGTGCCCAGTGATGCAGTACTTGGGGTGTGGCAGTTCACATTCCCTCACCTGGGTGTCTAAGGCACGAGATTTGCAGGGACCAGGTAGCATGATAGTCCATGGAGGCAGGGCTAGTTCCATCCTGCGGCGCCTAAGGCTGCAAACTGGTGGTAGTGCCGGTAATGGTGGGGGTGCTGCCAGTGGGGGTGGGAGGCTCCAGCCCGTCACCTGCAGCCTCGGACGGACGCACACTGGGGCTGCTGCTGTTGGTAGTGCTACTACTGTCAGTGGTGCAGGTGGCGGTGGTTGCGGCGGTGCTTGTGCCAGGGATTGTGGAGGTGCTGGCCGCGGTGCACGTGGCGGTGCTGCCAGTGGTGGAGGGAGGCACCAGCCCTTTTCCTGCAACCTTGGACGGCTGGCCACTTGGGATGCTGCTGCTGCCAGTAGTGGTGGCAGTGCAGGTGGCGGTGCTTGCGGCGGGGATGCTGGCGGTGCTGCTTACGGTGCAGGTGGCGGGGCTGGCGGTTGTGCTGGTGGGCACCAGGCCCTCACCTGCAGGCTCTGATGCCTGAAGTGCCTGGCCTTGGGTTTTCTGCCCCTTCCTCACCTTGGCAGATGCTGTTGTGACCTTGGCTCTGGCAGCTGGAGTTTTGGAGGAGGCCTTGCTGGGTGGGTCGTGCTCCTTGCCCTTGCTGCATGCTCTCCACTTCTTCACCCTGGCAGGTGGTGGAATGGTTTGGTCCTTTGCAGGGGTCAGTGGCACACTGGCTGGCCTGACGGGTGCCCCTTTGAGCCTCTGGGAGTTGCAGGTACCACAGCGGATGCCGACTTGGTGGCTGAGGTGCTGGCCTGGGTTCTGGACACCCTGGCCCGAGGTGAAGGACGGGGGTGAGGGGTAGGGAACAGGTCAATGTTTGCCAGGAAAAGTTTTTTAGACACACTGGGCCAGGAAGATGGAGAGGGTTTGGAAGTGGAGGAAGAGGGAGTGGTTGTAGGAGGTGTCCGTCTGCTAAGTTTGGGTGAAGGTGCATGGGCTGGATGCTGTTATGAGGTGGATGGCTGTTGGGTGGGTGGGTGCTTGCGTTTGTGTACTTTGGGAGGAGGGGTCACAGACACACTGGGAGAGGACACAGGGCACGTGTGTATGGTAGTGGGGGTGGTGACTGCTCGTGAGGGGTGTGTTGTGATGGGCGTTCTGGTGATGGAGGTAGTGGATGAAGATGTAGTGCATGCAGGTTTAAGTGTATACGCTACTGGGAGGGAGGTGGACGAAGAGGAGGAGGTGGACACAGTGGAGGCAGTGGATGTTGGTGTATCTGCATGGGTATGGTGCTTTTGTGAGTGCCTGTGAGATGAAGTGTGGTGCTTATGTTTGCCTGAGCTACTTTTGTGTGGTGATTTGGGTGAATGCTGGTCTGAGGGTATGCTTGGGATAGGCTTGGGTTGAGGGGACTGGGTCTTGGTAAAGGAAGTTGGAGGGGGGAGGCTAGACACAGGGGCAAGGGCTGCCATCAGTGTGGAGGCCAGAGCCTGAAATGCTCTCTGTTGGGCTGCCACGCCAGAGTGAATGTCCTCCAGGTATGCATTTGTTTGTTGCAAATGCCTCTCAACACCCTGGATGGCATTCAATATGGTTGGCTGCCCAACAGTGAGGGATCTCAGGAGGTCAATAGCCTCCTCACTGAGGGCAGCCAGCCTGACTGGGGCAGGGCCTGAGGTGCCTGGGGCAAAGGAGATGCCCACCCTCCTGGGTGAGCGGGCACGGGAAACACGCTGAGGGGCCTCTGGGAGGGCGGTGCTGGTAGGGGGGGTGGCGGCTGTACCTGTTGTTGGGGTGGGCACAGAGGTGTCCGGAACCGCCAGGGAGCCTCCATCGGAGGAGGAGTTGCTCTCTGTGGTCTCCCCTCCTGTCCCCGTCGTGGTGCTCCCCTCGCCCTCCATTCCACTGGTGCCTTCACCGTCGGTGGATTCGGCCTCCAGGCCCATGTTGGATGCAGCTCCCTCTGTCGCCGGTGCCTCTACTCCTCTGCCAGATGATGCTAATGCACATAAGGACATGGTGACAAAACAAGAAGGGGGGGCAGAGACAGAGGATACACTTGGTCAATCATACAACAACACCAGGGAGGGGCATAAGTGGGAGATTCGGAGGAAAGACTCCTGGTCCCGTGTGTATGACTCCCAATAATCAACAAATCAAAAATAATATACACACAGTTCCAAAAACACAAGGGGGTTTCTTTCAGACTAATGGTTCTGCATTGAGTGGAAATCAATATATTCGAAGCAAAAGCCCTCACTCACCTTCCGGTGACATGCTTCATCATAGGGCTATGCTCCTCATCAGGCCGGCGCTGCAATGCCTGACGGGCCCCACAGGGGGGCTCTTTGCCAGAGATCTTTTGAGAATAATGCACAACCGGTCAAAAAGTAATTTAAGGATTGGTATAAGGGTAGTTAAAAATGGCTAGAGGTAAAAAATGCTATTTATTATGATACTAATACCTCTGACATGATTAAAAACGACAAATTGGGATATGGTAAAATAATGTCTACACTCCCCAAAGGGCAAAAATTAATACAGTCACTAAATCTCACAATAGAGAATAGTAAAGGTAAAGGTAAACACAGGATCCCCTGTGTTACTCTATATAATAGGTCAACATGTTTCTCGCTGTTTTTAGTCAATAAATGATCTTGTGCGATTCGTCAGGACCTTAACACGTACCTCATCCTTTATGCAATTAGGAACCCATAATAGGGAAATCAGAAACCCTCCAAATATTAAAGGTAGGGCCTCATCAGGGAAAACATCAGGCTTGAGAAATCCACTATGGTTTCTAAGTAGATCCACCAACTCCGGTATACATACGAGCACTGCGTTCCGGGGATGATGTACGTGTTAAGGTCCTAACGAATCGCACAAGATCATTTATTGACTAAAAACAGCACTCCAAATACCCTTTTTCCGGTGGGTGCTGACCTGCAGGAAAAGACAGCAGTAAAAGGAATTAGTCAACCCCCTGGACCCTCACACTCATGAACCACCAGATCCCTCCCGTCCCCTGACGCACATCCATTGACCACCTTACGTGCTGCACTCAGTCCAGGACACCTCTGCCCCCCCACACGTGGCTTACACACACAGCACGCCCTACATTCATTGCCCACGCATCATGCTCACAGTGTACTTACCTGTTTGTCTGGAGGACCATAGAGTAATGTGTACTGGGGTAGGAACCCATCCACCAGTTTCTCCAACTCCTCCGCAGTGAAGGCAGAGGCCCTTTCCCCAGACACATGAGCCATTGTCGCTTCCAGACACAGGCCACAGCAGCACTTGCAGTGTAGGTCATCTCCTGTTGAAGGTCAGGTAGCAAGTGAGTGAATAGATAGAAAATGGCAGTCACATCCGGAGCGGTGCGTACCGTCACCGCCGGCGTACATCACCATTGGCTCCTGGAACCCATAGCCAATGCGATTTTGCGCGGTGGTCATCGAACGCCTATGGAGACGGTGCACATCGCCAGCGCAATTACCTCATTTCCACTTGTACCTCCTCACAGGTCAGGCAGCCGCCATTAAAAGGGGGCACAGGCCATGGCACCTAACTGCGTCACAGCAGACATTGGCACAGCAACTGATTGTCGGATTCACATTTTGTTTCTGTGAAGTAAAGAAATCATCATTAGTGCAATAGATATGTGAATGTGACCCTCTGCTCACCGTTTTCTTCCATAGGCTTCCACCGCTGAGGCAGGCTATGAGATGGCGGCATCCTCCGGTGTACAGACCCCTGGTGGACCTTGCGACAATGGAGGACAGACACATTAACATTACCTACAGACTTGATTGTGCCACAATCCAAGAACGGTGTGCCCAATTGGAGCCAGACCTGATGTCAGCTATCCGCCAGCCCACAGGTATCCCCCCTCTAGTGCAGGTCCTGTCAGTGCTCCATTTCCTGACAAGTGGTTCCTTCCAAACAACAGTGGCCATGGCATCAGGGATGTCTCAGCCAATGTTCTCAAACGTGTTGACCAGAGTGTTGCCTGCCCTGTTGAAACACATGTGCAGCTACATCGTGTTCCCCCAGGTGGAGGATTTGGCCACAGTGAAGGCTGACTTTTATGCCCTGAGACATATCCCCAACATCATTGGTGCCATTGATGGTACACATGTGGCATTTGTTCCCCCCCGGAGAAGTGAAGAGGTTTACAGGAATAGAAAAAGCTGTCACTCTCTGAATGTGCAGATGGTGTGTTTGGCGGACCAGTACATCTCCCATGTGAATGCCAAATATCCTGGCTCTGTGCATGACGCCTTTATCTTGAGGAATAGCAGCATCCCATATGTGATGGGCCAACTCCAGAGGCACAGGTTGTGGCTAATAGGTGAGCCCTGGTTCCCACCCAGTTGGTGTTGGCGTATGGGTATGGTGTGTGCCCTAAGGGTTAGTGTGTGTCTAACAGTTGTCCCTCGATATTTGCAGGTGACTCTGGTTACCCCAACCTCTCATGGCTACTGACCCCAGTGAGGAATGTCAGGACAAGGGCAGAGGAACGTTACAATGAGGCACATGGGTGTACAAGGAGGATCATGGAAAGGACCTTCAGCCTCCTGAAGGCCAGGTTCCGGTGCCTCCATCTGACAGGTTGATCCCTGTACTGCTCACTCAAGAAGGAGTGCCAGATCATTGTTGCATGTTGCATGTTGCACAACCTGGCCTTGAGACGCCAAGTGCCTTTTCTGCAGGAGGATGTGCCTGGAGATGGTCTTGTCGCAGTGGTGGAGCCTGTGGACAGTGATGAAGAGGAAGCAGAGGAAGACGATGCTGACAACAGAACCAATATAATTCTGCAGTACTCCCAGTGACACACAGGTAAGACACTGTAACTTCACTTTACATTTCAGTTATCTGTTGGACATTGTACAAGGCAGCCTCTTTCCCTATGTCTATGGACACTGACTGTAACCTTTGGCATCTCTATTTTTATACCTCTGTGCCACACTCTGGCTCCTGCTATGTGTACTGCTGCCCACCAAAGGTCACCCTAAAGTATATTTCACTGTACATTTGAGTACCAAAGCATTGATAATCTACAGATACATTTGTGAATCATTTGACAGACTCCAGATTGGTATTCATTCCAAGGGTGTTTATTTTAGTGCTAAGATGTGGAGGGGGATGTGCAAGGGGCTGGGGTGATGGTGGAGGAATGTCTAGTTAGAGTCCAGTCTATTTGTATCAAAGGTGCATTGTCCAATGGGGCATAGGAAGGGGACCAATAGCAGTTCAAGGTGGGCAGGGTGACAGAGTGGGATGGAAGGGTGACAATCAGGAGAGTCTTATTTCCTGGCGGAGTCTTGGCAATGTTCTCTGGCTTCTGCCTGGATCGCAGGGACCGTTTGCAGGGTGGCTCTCCTTCTGCAGAGGGTGGGGTGCTGGTGGCCTGTTGGTCCTGTAGCAGGCCTCCTGTCCACTAGCGCCGGCGAAGGTGGAAGGCTGTTCCTCAGTTTGGCCAGTGCCAGGCACACGTTGTTGTGCCACTGCCTCCCTCATGGTCTTGCTCATGTCAGCCAGCACCCCGGCAATGGTGACCAGGATGGAGTAGATTTTTGTTAGGTCCTCCCTGATCCCCTGGTACTGTCCCTCCTACAGCCGCTGGGTCTCCTGCAACTTAGCCAGTATCTGGCCTATTGTATCTTGGGAATGGTGGTATGCTCCCAGGATGTTGGAGAGTGCCTCATGGAGAGTGGGTTCCCTGGGACTGTCCTCCCCCTGTTGCACAGCAGTCCTCCCAGCTTCCCTGTTGTCCTGTGCCTCTGTCCCCTGAAACGTGTGCCCACCGCCACTGACCCCAGGTCCCTGATTGTCTTGGGTTTGTGGGGTTGCCTGGGGTCCCTGTAGTGGTGGACACACTGCTGATTGACGTGTCCTGGGGACAGAGGTATGGGCCTGCTGGGTGGGTGTTGTGCTGGTGTTTCCTGAGGGGGGAGGCTCTGTGGTGGGTTGGGACTGTGGCAGGGGAGCCGACTGTCTAGAGGTCCCGGATGGGCCAGGTTGGTCATCCTGATCCAGGCATCCAGAGCTGCTGTCGTCACTGTGCGCCTTTTAAGGGGGGGACTGGATTTAGCTGCCACCTCCTCTCTGGTGATGTTGAGTATGGGTCCTGTGGGGATGCAAATGCATTGTTAATGTATCTGCATGTGCTATCTTGTGCAACAGTGTGTTTCCCTGTATGAGTGTGATTTCCCTATCAGCTTGGCCTTGTGTGAGTGGTGATTTTGTGGGCTGGGTGAGTCTCTCTACTGGGCATGCTGTGGTGATGGGTGTTCATGCAGGCCTGTGATGGGGGTCCATGCATTGGTGTAGCATGCATGGCTTGGTATTGGGATGGATGGCTTGTATTAGTGGGGTATATGTGAGGTGGTGGAGTGATGGGTTGAGGGTAGGGGTAGGAGTTTGTGATGGCATGTAGGTTGGGTGGGGAATATAGTAGTAAAGATTAGACTTATCAGAGTCCAGTCCTCCTGCTACTCCTGCGAGGCCCTCAGGATGCATGATCGCCAAGACTTGCTCCTCCCACGCTGTTAGTTGTGGGTGAGGAGGTGGGGCTCCACCGCCAGTCCTCTGTACTGCTACCTGGTGTCTTGCTACCACAGATTGCATCTTCCCCCGTAGGTCGTTCCACCTCTTCCAGATGTCATCCCTGGTTCTTGGGTGCTGTCCCATGGCATTGACCCTGTCCACGATTCTTCATCATAGCTCCATCTTCCTAGCAATGGACGTCTGCTGCACCTGTGATCCGAATAGCTGTGGCTCTACCCTGATGATGTCCTCCACCATGACCCTTAGCTCCTCCTCTGAAAACCTGGGGTGTCTTTGGGTGCCATGGATGTGGCGCGAGTGATATGTGTAAGGATGTGTGGGGTGATGTGTGGGGTGATGTGTTGGGGTGTATGCTGTGATGTCCGTGGATGGTGTATGGGTGATGGTGTTCTGCGCCTCTGATTGAGTGGGTGCTCCTGGCTTGTCTCTCTCTGCTTGCTATGTTTTTTTTCGTTGAAAGAGTTGTAGGTAATGTGGGTGTGTGCTTTATAGTGTTCTGGGTGTGTCGGTGTGGTATGTGTATTTGTGTCAGGTGTGTGTATTTTGAATTGTCCGATGTGGTGTAGTTTTGTAAGTGTGTGTGTATTTTGAGCGCCACGGTGTGTACCGCCAATAGTTTACTGTGGTTGAAAGACCTCTGCGGTGATTCGTGGGTCGTGATACCTTGGGCGTATTCCTGTTGCCGTAATGGTGTGGGTTTTGCTATCGCCAGTTTATCACTGATCTTTGGTGTGGCGGACTTGTGTGGGTGTCTGTATTGTGGCGGAATTCTCTGTGTGGGTCATAATACCCGTGGCGGAATACTGCAGCGGGCATGGTATGTTGGTGGCCGTCAGCACGGCGGTAGGCGGCATTTACCACCACGGTTGTAATGAGGGCCAAGATGTGCTATTTATTGCACCCAATAAATAACAAACCCCATGATATTGTTATTTATCAGGTTGTGGGAAATTGGGTTGGTAGTTGACTGTGGTTTGAACCCTGGTCAAGCTTCAGCCACAATCCCTTTCAGGGTGAACCACAAAACGTCACTTAATTAACCTGTGCTTGACCGTGGGTAGTTAGGCAACAAAAGCAGTCAGGCTAAACTTAGAGGCAATGTGTTAAGGCCCATATTTATACTTTTTGACGCAAAACTGCGCCACTGCTGTTTTGCTTCAAAAAAATTAGCGCCGGCTAACGCCATTCTGAAGCGCCATGCGGGCGCCGTATTTATTGAATGACGTTAGCCGGCGTTAGCCGCCGGCGCTGTCTGGTGTGCGTTAAAAAAAAACACGTACACCAGGCTGCGCCGGCGTAGGGGGAAAATGGCGTATGGGCGTCCACAAATGGTGCAAGTCAGGCTGAGGCAAAAAAATCGCCTCAACCTGATTTGCGCCATTTTTTTTTCACTCCCAACCCCCATTGAAATGACTCCTGTCTTAGCAAAGACAGGAGTCATGCCCCCTTGCCCAATGGCCTTGCCCAGGGGACTTCTGTCCCCTGGGCATGGTCATTGGGCATAGTGGCATGTAGGGGGGCACAAATCAGGCCCCCCTATGCCACAATTTTTTTTAAAAAAAATACTTACCTGAAATTACCTTAATGTCCCTGGGATGGGTCCCTCCTGCCTTGGGTGTCCTCCTGGGGTGGGCATGGGTGACAGGGGGTGTCCTTGGGGGCATGGGGGGGCACCTCTGGGCTCATTCTGAGCCCACAGGTCCCTTAACGCCTGCCCTGACCCAGGCGTTAAAATCCGGCGCTAATGCAGGTTTTTTAGACCCGCCCACTCCCGGGCGTGATTTTTGCCCGGGAGTATAAATCCCACGCATATGCATCGGAGTAATTTTTTAAGACGGGAACGCCTACCTTGCATATCATTAACGCAAGGAAGGTGTTCACGCAAAAAAATGACGCTAACTCCATGAACTTTGGCGCTAGACGCGTCTAACGCCAAAGTATAAACATGGAGTTAGTTTTGCGTCGAATTTGCATCGAAAAAAAAGACGCAAATTCGGCACAAACGGAGTATAAATATGCCCCTAAGTATTTATGCAGTACACAAGCAGAAACACTGAAAACACAATACAGTACAAATCCCAAACCAATTTAGCAAAATAGAGACAATTGTAATAAATGATTTGACACAAAAACCATCAAAATCCATTTAGTAGAACTGGAGTTATGATTTTGTAAACTTTAAGGTTAAAAATAGCAAGTCCACAGCTTGAGAAAATGGCCACCGGGGCACCATTAGCACCACAACCAAGGGTCCAGGAGTGGAGGGAAACTTGTGGGTGCAAGACTCTCTCAGGCTGGGTCCAGGTACAGATTTAAGATGGTGGGAGTCTGTAATGTCCCTGTGGCTCAAAACAGGAGACCAGCTGCACTAGCCCTTGGAGTCACTTCTGAGATCCTGGGTGTAGGTGGTGATGCAGGGCTCTGCCGCAGGACTGGTCGCTGAAGGTCTGAGAGCGCTCTTTTTATACCCTGGTGCCCTGCTTTTAGAAGTTGGGCGAAGTTTCCGGAACGGTTCCCAGAAGTGCCAGGAATTTCCTGCCTCCTCTGCTCTCGCTCCTATCTGGCTGCTCTGTCAATACAGGGTCGTTAAGCATATTGTGTTGTGACAGAGCCCAGCCTATGTGGCTGCAATTGGGGCTGTGTTTAGCTCCGCCCTTCATCAAGTCAGTTAATGTCCCATTCAGGCTCTGCCAGTCCGCCTATTGTGTGACTGTCTGGGGTGAATTCACAAAGACCCAACTGTCAGTTACACCCAGTCATGTGACCTAAAGCAGGTTACAGGCACAGAGGGTGAAGGGCAGGAAAATGCCAACTTTTTAAAAGTGTCATTTTCAAACTTTTGATGATAAATCCGACTTTATCATTAAAGAGTGTTTATCATCACGAGTTCATAGGTACCAAACATGACATATCTGGTTTAAGAATTACAACATATTCATTTCAATAAGGAATCCAAAATGTTACCCTAGGGGAGGGGTAGGCCTTTCAGTAGTGAGAAAACAAATTTGGGAGTTTTTCACTACTAGGACATGTACAGCTAAAAAGTGCATGCCCTGTTTTTAATTAGACAACACCCTGCCCTGTAGACTACTTAGGGCCTACTTTAGGGGTGACTTATATCTTATAAAAGAGGAGTTTAAAGCTTGGCAAGGGGTTTTGAATGCCACATCGCCATGACAGTGGGACACTGCTTCCAGGCTGCAATGGCAGGCCTGGGACACATTTTAAGGTGACACTTTAGTGGGTGGCACAGTAAGTGCTACAGGCCCACTGATAGCATTTCATTTACAGGCCCTGGGTATATAGTATACCACTCTACAGGTGTGGGAAACTGGCACTTTGTTGCAGTACCCCCAACACACACTTTTTACCTAGTTTCTGGATACTACTTGGACTGGAGTGCACTGGAATCCTACTAATCAGGTTCCCAGTGCCAGTGTTCTTTTCCTAAAATTTGCAAAGCTAATTAGCAACATCTTTAGTTGCCACTATAAGTCCCTGGTAAATGGCACTTAGGTACTCAGGGCATGGGGTACTAAGGGTAGGCCCCTGAGGGCAGCAGTGCTGATTGTGCCGCCCTCTAGGGCTATGCATCCAGTTGCACCCAGCACTGCCATTGCAGGTTGAGTGTCCTAGTGAAATCCTAAAATGCAAACTCAACAAAGCACACTACCTGTGTGCCCTGTCCACTGCACTCTACATGCAATATAAATAAGTCAACCCTCTGGCAGGCCTTCCAGCCCTGAGGCAGAGTGCACTATTCTGTATGTGAGGGCATAGCTGCATGAGCAATATGCCCCCACTGTGTCATTGCCAAACTGGGGACATAGTGAGTGAACAGAGCAGCCATTTTCAATGTATGTGCAGGACAATGATCAGTACGAGTTTCACAGCTACATGATGGCACTCTGAACCCTGGGTTGTTTGGTATCAAACAACTCAGAATGATAAATCCAAACTGGTTCCATTGTTGGATTTATTATAAATTGTACCCAAGGGTCACCTTAGAGGTGCCCTCTGGAAAAGCTAACTACCCTGGAATGATTGCTGGCTGAATGCAACCAGCCTGCCACTTTCAGACACAAGTCTGTACCCCTGGGATGAGAGCTCCTGCTCTCTAGGATTCAGAAGAAAACCCTTCCTGGGTGAAGGTGCTAACACCCCCTCGCTCAGGAATGTGCACTGCCTTGCTGGTGAGCTTCAAAGGGCTTACCGCCCTTGAAACCTGACCCCCAGGCCTGCTGCTAACCCCTTTTTGCAAACCACAACTTTGGGTGGGAGCAATGGCAGGAAAACCAAACAAAGGACAGAAGGAGTGGCCTCACCAAGCCTGCAACACCCTCAAGGTTTTGCATGTGAAGTGACCTCTCCATTTCATTTTCCTCCATATTGGATGGAAGGAAAATAGCCAATCAGGAGAGGGAAGTGACCTTTGCCCATTGAAAGTGGTCACTTAGTGAGTGTAGCGACCCTATTGTACATGACCCATTGGTCACTACCAGGTTCTCCCATAATATTTATTGGGCATCTCTAGACCAAGAACAGAGATTCGATGGACAGAAGAAGACCAGCACCAAGAATATCCAAGGCACAAGAACTGTGGATGTGCTGCACCAAGAAAAGGCGCCAAACCTTCCTGTTGCACCCAGGACCCGACAATCGCTGTACAGCTGGAATCCCAGAGGACCTCCAGGCTTTGCAAATTGACAGTGAATTCCCTCCAGAGTAGAGCTACCATTCTGAATCCACATGAAACCAACAAGCCAGTGAGGTCCACTTCACTGACTGGCTGGTAACTACAGAACTGGATGCCACAGCTGGGCCAAACTTCACATCAATAATCGCAAGGCTAGTGTGCCAAGATTGGTGGCACTCTACCTTCTAACAGCTGAACCACACCAATACCCTGGGCATTGGTCACCTAGCTTCAGACATCCCGAAAAACAGTCTACCTGGGACTGAAAAAGGACCAGGAGGAAGCCCCAGTTGAGGGACTCCAGAAACAACCTGGACCTCCCACCAGAGTGCCCCTGTTTTCCTGAAATCTACCCTTGAACTGCCTTACCTCCTGCGTTTGAGGGCATCCTTGCCCACCGCTCCTGGATCACAGATTCACTCTGCATCCAGCCACCTTGTGCCCTGTGCCCTACACTGAAGAATCTGCTGTGCTCTAAGGGTCCCCCACACCTTGCGACCTTGACACTCAAAGGG
The DNA here is from genome assembly GCF_031143425.1 of Pleurodeles waltl. Classification (NCBI taxonomy): domain Eukaryota; kingdom Metazoa; phylum Chordata; class Amphibia; order Caudata; family Salamandridae; genus Pleurodeles; species Pleurodeles waltl. The sequence continues at coordinate 568,659,848 of NC_090449.1, read as the reverse complement.
AACACCCAGTATCCACCTTTAAACTTACCTGTGCAGTGCATTTCCAAGTGGTCCCTCGCAGTGGCCCTACACCAGCTCCAGAGACCTTTACTCGATGCTCCCCCTGGAACCGGGAGCCGCCTAAACTTCTCTAAGTGGCACAGTGTACCCAGTGACGACCTCAACCAACCTGCAAAAGAAGAACTTGGTAAACCTACTGTGTGACTTTATGTGTATTTTTAAAGGTTATCCTCCATTGATTCCTATGGTGCGTAATTACGCATAAAAAGACTATTTTTATTAAGCTTTAAAAATTCATATCTCGAAAAGCACTTAACCAATTCTGATGATTCTGGTCTCAAAGTGTATATAAAAATCTGAAGTTTTTTGATAAATTAGTCTTGAGTTATTCCTTTGAGTGTGTAAGATTGATGCTGTGAGTACAACAAATGCTTTTCACTTCTCTGAGATTGGCCTAACTGGTTGGCCAAGCTACCATAAAAATTAGAGCTTTAGGTGGTCTAGTTTTTACCTCTGTAAATGAAAATGTGGTTGCCTGGACTCCCTGGACCGTATGCCTAGCTTTGCAAACTACATAGAAAGCCAGCCTCCTACAACAAGGGACTACATATAAATGAAATATGCCAATCAGGTACATGCTAAGTAAGACATGTTTGGAGGAGTGAGCACATGCACTTTAGCACTGGTTAGCAGTGGTAAAGTGCACAGAGTTCCAAGGCTGAGAGAGCAAACAGCTAGGCAAAATGGAGGCAATCAAGCAAATATTTAAGGGGAAGACCATCCTAAGGCTTGCAGATCTAACACATGCCTCCTCTCACCCCCAGCTGAAAATAGTGAGAACTACCCAACATCCGGGGAGTGGGAGTTCTCATCACTAAGGCAGAAGAACCTGGATAGACCATCAGTATTTGCGTGGTCTGACCCAGGTCTATGTTCCACCATGAATTCCATTACCTGCAGGGAGATGGACCACCTCAACAATTTTGGATTCTCACCCCTCATTTGCATTAGCCAGCTGAGGGGCCTGTGGTCAGTCTGAACTGTGAAGTGAGTCCTAAATAAGTATGGTCCCAGCTTCTTCAGCCTCCAGACCAGAGCAAAGGCACTCCAACTCTGTTCCCTGAGAGGTGCCTCCTAGAGATGAAGGCTACATGTTGGTCTAGGCCCTCATGATTACGCTGTTTAAGTACTGCCCCATACCATGCTCTGAAGCATCTGTCGGGACTTTAAATTCTTTTAAAAAATCAGGGGACTTGAGCACAGGTGCTGTGCACATCCCCTGCTATAGGGAGTCAAAGGCTTTCTGGCAAGTCTCTGTCCAGATCACCTTTCAGGGCTGCTTTTTTTAAATCAGCTCATTCAAGAGGGTGAAAATGGTGCCATACCTGTAGTATTTGTTTCTAGAGAAGTTATGTGTTCCTATTTATTCATTTATTGTATTTGTAATGGTATGTCCCGTCTCCCCCTGTCCTGGCACAATGTGATCTCTTAGAACGCTTTAGGATTCTAGAGAGATCAGGTGGTAGTGGAGACTGATGTGCCAGGTGTGGGTGGAGTTTCTTGTATATGCAACTTATGAATAAATCTGCTGAAGTATTTCAACTGGATCTCTAGTCCATCTTCATTTTGTGGTACAGTGCCTACTACAATTTGGCGACGATCTGTGGAACTTTGGACCTTTCACATCTTGAAACTTCAACACACCACCTTTGTTTTATGGCTTCATCGTTTTACTATAAGGAGGTACTGTGACTTTCAATCTTTTTCATCTTTTTCAACTGAAAAATCCTTTCTTGAAACTAAACACCTCAGAGCCCATTTAATCTGTTTAATCCTGTTTCCTAGCAACATTATCCCCAACACAGACTTCTCTCAGCTGCTCTGTTACCAAGCAACTCAGATTGTTGTGTACTGTTACCAAGCAATTCAAAGACTCGCGCTATGGATTTCCTCGCGCTTGTTGCTTGGTAACTGTTAGACCTGACAGCCTTAGGGTAGTCACCCCTAACTTTTTGCCTGCCTCCCTCCACTTTTTTGGACACTGTTTTTGCTTGTTTATAGACTCTGCGCACTTTACCCCTGCTAACCAGGGCTAAAGTGCATATGCTCTCTCCCCTAAAACATAGTAACCTGGAATCATACCTGATTGGACTATTAATTTACTTATAAGTCCCTAGTAAGGTGCACTTTATGTGCATAGGGCTGGTAAATTAAATGCTACTAGTGGGCCAGCAGCACTGGTTGTGCCACCCACTTAAGTAGCCCCTTTTTATTGTCTCAGGCCTGCCATTGCAAGGCCTGTGTGTGCAGTTTCACTGCCACATCGACTTGGCATTTAAAAGTTCTTGCCAAGCCTAGAACTCCCCTTTTTCTACATATAAGTCACCCTTAAGGTGTGCCCTAGTTAACCCCTAAGGCAGGGTGCTGTGTAGGTAAAAGGCAGGACATGTACCTGTGTAGTTATATGTCCTGGTAGTGTAAAACTCCTAAATTTGTTTTCACACTACTGTGAGGCCTGCTCCCTTCATAGGCTAACATTGGGGCTGCCCTCATACACTGTTGAAGTGGCAGCTGCTGATCTGAAAGGAGCTGGAAGGTCATATTTAGTATGGCCAGAATGGTAATACAAAGTCCTACTGACTGGTGAAGTCGGATTTGATATTACTATTCTAGAAATACCACTTTTAGAAAGTGAGCATTTCTTTGCACTTAAATCCTTCTGTGCCTTACAATCCACGTCTGGCTGGGCTTGGTTGACAGCCCCTTGTGCATTCACTCAGACACACCCCAAACACAGGGTACTCAGCCTCACTTGCATACATCTGCATTTTGAATGGGTCTTCCTGGGCTGGGAGGGTGGAGAGCCTGCCCTCACACAAAGGACTGCCACACCCCCTACTGGGACACTGGCAGACAGGATTGAACTGAAAGGGGACCTGGTGCACTTCTTAGCCACTCTTTGAAGTCTCCCCCACTTCAAAGGCACATTTGGGTATAAAACAGGGCCTCTGCCCTACCTCATCAGACACTTGCTGGAGAAGAAACCTGAACCAGAAACTACATCCTGCCAAGAAGAACTGCCTGGCTGCTCAAAGGACTCACCTGTCTGCTTTCTACAAAGGACTGCTGCCTTGCTGTTGCCCTGCTGCCTTGCTGAACTCTTGTCTGGCTGTGAAAGTGCTCTCCAAGGGCTTGAATAGAGCTTGCCTCCTGTTCCTTGAAGTCCCAGGACCAAAAAGACTTCTCTCTTTTACTTGGACGCTCCGTGCGGCGAAACTTTCGACGCACAGCTTGTTTCACGGCAAGAAAAACGCTGCACTCCGGCGCTGATCGACGCGACGCTCTTGGGACGATCGAAGATCCGACGCACGGCCTCGCAAGGACAACGCCGCCCGACCTCTAGAGGAGAAATCGACGCGACGCCTGCCGTGAGATCGTAATTTCGACGCGCAGCCCCGCAGACCGACACGCCGCCGGAGAACAAGCAGGAAAATCCACGCACAGACCCGGGACATCTGGTAATCCCCGCGATCCACAGAAAGAGACTGTCCGTGTGCCGGAAAACGATGCCCGACTTCCCCGCGTGGAAAATAACGACGCAAGTCCGTGTGTGCTGGGGAGAAATCGACGCACACACCCTTTTTCCACGCACCTCTTCTCTTGTGGCCCTCTGAGGAGATTTTTCCACTCCCAACCGGGTACTTGTGCTTGAAAGAGACTTTGTTTATATTCTAAAGACTTTAAGACACTTTGGCCCTCATTCTGACCCTGGCGGTCGGTGATAAAGCGGCGGCCAAGCCGCCAACAGGCCGGCGGTCTAAAATATGCAATTCTGACCCTGGCGGGAACCGCCAACACAGCCCGCCAACTTAACACTCCGACCGCCACAGCGGTACAAACAAACAGCGCGGCGGTTCCCGCCAACAGCCCGGCGGCAGACAATGTACCGCCCACCCTATTACGACCCACCAATCTGCCACCTTTTCCGGGGCGGGAGCACCGCCGATAAGAACACGGCGGAAACAGACTACGAACGGGAAAACGCTCACCTCTACGCACTCCACGCGAGATTCCGGCAGTATGGAGCCAGAGTTGCAGGTCATCCCCGCACTCCTATTCCTGCTCATATACCAGGAGCACGCCCGGCGGCGCGGAAGACATCGGTGAGTACTGCACCTACGACACAGGGGAGGGAAAAGATTACCGGCACACACCCACCCACCCACACCCACTACAACACACACATCAATGCATTCCCACAGATCACTGTCACAACCCACAAACCACCCCCCTCCGAAATAATGCAAAGACCAAAAGAAGAGATCATAAACGGGCAGATATATTGAAATATGTACACCAGTAATCCCAATTAATAAATAAACTATGTACAAAATATATACAGCTACTAAATGTAGTCCAACCACTGTCCGTGGATCACAGGGGTCCTGTGCAAAGGGGCAAGGCCCAGTCCCACGACAAGAACTCCACGGAGAGAACACTGCAGGGGCATCAGAAAGAAAATAGGACAGGCACCTCAGGGGGAAGGGAAGGGGGGGCACCTCAGCCACTTGAGTACACGACGCCAGATCAACGAGGGGACTCCATGACCACTGGCCCATCCTGGGGAGAGCAAACCCACAGTCCAAACAGTCCATACAGTGGGTGGCCTGCCCACTGGGCCATCCTGGGGAGAGCAAAGCCACAGTCCATACAGTCCATACAGTGGGTGGCCTGCCCACTGGGCCATCCTGGGGAGAGCAAAGCCACAGTCCATACAGTCCATACAGTGGGTGGCCTGCCCACTGGGCCATCCTGGGGAGAGCAAAGCCACAGTCCATACAGTCCATACAGTGGGTGGCCTGCCCACTGGGCCATCCTGGGGAGAGCAAAGCCACAGTCCAAACAGTCCATACAGTGGGTGGCCTGCCCACTGGGCCATCCTGGGGAGAGCAAAGCCACAGTCCATACAGTCCATACAGTGGGTGGCCTGCCCACTGGGCCATCCTGGGGAGAGCAAAGCCACAGTCCATACAGTGGGTGGCCTGCCCACTGGGCCATCCTGGGGAGAGCAAAGCCACAGTCCAAACAGTCCATACAGTGGGTGGCCTGCCCACTGGGCCATCCTGGGGAGAGCAAAGCCACAGTCCATACAGTCCATACAGTGGGTGGCCTGCCCACTGGGCCATCCTGGGGAGAGCAAAGCCACAGTCCATACAGTCCATACAGTCCATACAGTGGGTGGCCTGCCCACTGGGCCATCCTGGGGAGAGCAAAGCCACAGTCCATACAGTCCATAACAGACCCCACTGCCACTGGAGGAGGCAAGTTGGCCAGAGGACATCCTGCAGCCCTGCCCGAGATAGATCCTGCCCTGCCACGTCTGCCAAAGGGCCAGCGGTTCTTGCCTTGAAGGGCCCAGTTCAGCGGTTCCTGAGACGGCGGGGCCCAGTTCAGCGGTCCTTGCCCTGAAGGGCCCAGTTCAGCGGTTCTTGAGACGGCGGGGCCCAGTTCAGCGGTTCTTGCCCTGAAGGGCCCAGTTCTGCGGTTCTTGCCCTGAAGGGCCCAGTTCAGCGGTTCTTGAGACGGCGGGGCCCAGTTCAGCGGTTCTTGCCCTGAAGGGCCCAGTTCAGCGGTTCTTGCCCTGAAGGGCCCAGTTCAGCGGTTCTTGAGACGGCGGGGCCCAGTTCAGCGGTTCTTGCCCTGAAGGGCCCAGTTCAGCGGTTCTTGCCCTGAAGGGCCCAGTTCAGCGGTTCTTGAGACGGCGGGGCCCAGTTCAGCGGTTCTTGCCCTGAAGGGCCCAGTTCAGCGGTTCTTGCCCTGAAGGGCCCAGTTCAGCGGTTCTTGAGACGGCGGGGCCCAGTTCAGCGGTTCTTGCCCTGAAGGGCCCAGTTCTGCGGTTCTTGCCCTGAAGGGCCCAGTTCAGCGGTTCTTGAGACGGCTGGGCCCAGTTCAGCGGTTCTTGCCCTGAAGGGCCCAGTTCAGCGGTTCTTGCCCTGAAGGGCCCAGGTCAGTGGTTCTTGAGACGGCGGGGCCCAGTTCAGCGGTTCTTGAGACGGCGGACGGTCTATGGCCAACTGCTAATTGCCTGGTGGTGCCCTCCTGGGCAGCGGGGATGGTGCTCCTTCACTGCCCACCTGGGCTGTGGGTGGTGGGGCCCTCCTGGCCAGCTGGGCTGGGTCCTCCCTGGGCAGCGGCTATGGGGGTGGTGGGCTCTCCCGGGGCAGCTGTGCCGGTTCCTCCCGGGGCAGCGGCTATGGGGGTTGTGGGCTCCTCCTGGGCAGCAGGCCTGCTGCCTGACCTCTCTGACTTGCTGCCCTTGCCCTCCTTAGTCGTGGGCCTGTGGCCCTTTCCTCCCTTTGGAGCTGTGGCTGGTGACTGTCTCTGGGTGGTGTCCGGGGGGGATGTAGAAGGCGGGCTCCTGCGGCGACCCTTCCGCCTTCTGCTCCTCTTCCCAGGGGGTGGGCTGCCTGTCCCCTTGCTGCTGGGCGAAGATCCAGACATGCGGGCTGGCGGGCTCCAATACCCCTGCACCCTTGTCAAGGGGGCTGCAGGGCTGGTGGTGGCTGAGGTGCTCTTCTTACCCCGACGAGAAGGAGGGGGGGGCTCAGGGTCAGGAAAGAAGTTAGTAGTGGCGAGGAAGAGCTTCTTGGGACAATGGAGAGTGGTAGGTACAGTGGGAATGGGAGTGGAGGGAGAGGATGTGGTTGTAGGTGAGTCACGTTTGCTGTCTTTGGGTGCAGGTGCAGGAGGGATAGGCTGTCGTGAGGTGGATGGCTGTTGGGTGGGTGGGTGGCTGCGTTTGTGTGGTGTGGAAGAGGGGGTGACAGACACAGTGGGAGAGGACACAGGGGACGTGTAAATGGCAGTGGGGGTGGTGACTGCACGTGTGCGGACTGGAGTGGAGGGTGTGCTGGTGATGGAAACACTGGCTGATGGTGAGGTCAAATCAAATCAAATCAAATCATTAACATTTATAAAGCGCGCTACTCACCCGTGCGGGTCTCAAGGCGCTAGGGGGGAAAGGGGGGATTATCGCTGCTCGAACAGCCAAGTCTTTAGGAGTCTCCGGAAAGCGGAGTGGTCCTGGGTGGTCCTGAGGCTGGTGGGGAGGGAGTTCCAGGTCTTGGCCGCCAGGAAGGAGAAAGATCTCCCACCCGCCGTGGAGCGGCGGGTGCGAGGGACGGCAGCAAGTGTGAAGGTGAATGGAGGTGTGAGTGTAGACGTCACAGGGAGGGAGGAGGGAGACGAGGAGGTGGGGGTCACAGAGGTGGTAGTGACTGTTGGCATGTCTGCATCGGAATGTTGCGTGTGTGAATGTCTGCGTGATCTGTGGTGCTTATGTTTGGATGAGCTTCTCTTGGGTGTTGAGGTGTGTGCAGGCTGGTCTGATGGTGTGGGTGGGACAGGCAGAGGAACAGGAGACTGGGAGGAGGGAGTTAGTAGAGGCAGGCAGGAGACAGGGACAATGGCTGCCGTCAGTGCTGAGGCCAGAGCCTGGAACGATCGCTGATGGGCAGCCTGACCCGAATGAATGCCCTCCAGGTACGCATTGCTGCGATGAACCTCCCTCTCCACCCCCTGGATGGCATTCAAAAGGGTAGTCTGCCCAACAATGAGCGTTCGGAGGAGGTCAATGACCTCCTCACTGAGGGCAGCGGGGGTAACAGGGGCAGGGCCTGAGGTGCCTGGGGCGAAGGAGATGCCCGGCTTCCTGGCAGAGCGGGCACGGGGCGAACGCTGAGGGGCTGCTGGGAGGGCGGAGATGGTGCGCTGGGTGGCGGCTGTACCTGTAATGGCGGGGGGCACGGATGGTGCCACCCCCGCAAGGGAGCCCCCTTCCGAGGACGTGTCCGTGTCGCTGCAGGCTCCAGTCGTCCCCGTCGTGGAGCTCCCCTTGCCCTCCGTCTCACTGGTCCAGTCTGACTCTGTGGCATGGCCCTCCTGGGCCATGTGAGATGCAGCTCCCTCCTGCCCCGATGCCACTTCTCCTCCGCCTGATGATGCTGATGCACACAAGCACAGAAAGACAAACAAAAAGGGGGGGGGAGAGAGAAATAAAGGGATATTGAGTACATGGATCTCCGGTACAGTTAGCGGACATGACAGACACAGATGCCCCCTGCACTAAGTTGCGCACTTGGGGTACGCTACGCATTCCGTGGAACATGCCCTACACGCCTAGAGTTGACAACTGCACCCATGGATGACACGGCCCAGGGATGGCTGTACTGACAAACTACTGAGGGTGGCGGCTGGGGACACAGGGGCTTACGGGGGTGCCCAGCCTACAGATATCGCCCTGGCCTAGGGGGACCCACAGCCCTCCTCCCCCACCCAGACACCTCCACTGCGCGACAACAGAGTAGATAATGCTTGTACTCACCCCCTTGTGTCTGCTGTGCTGCCCTCACGCGCCCATCCAATTCAGGGTAGGCCACCGCCAGGATCCGGAACATCAGGGGGCTCAGTTGACGGCAGGCACCCCGCCTACGTTGGGAGGCCATCCCCAGCAGAGACTCGGCGGTCTTCTTGGTCCCGCGGCGGATGTCCTCCCACCTCTTGCGGCAGTGGGTGCCCCGTCGATGGTGGACCCCCAGGGCCCGGACTTCCTTGGCGATGGCACGCCAAATCCCGATCTTCTCATGGGCGCGGACCTATGTGACACGTACAGGGAGGGAGAAATACCACGTTCAAGTTTCTCAGCATTTTCCTTTCCAGTGGCCCAACGCCCCCCATCCCCGCCAGGCCCCCCGCCATGCCCCCACCATGCCCAACATGCCCCCATCCCCACCAGGCCCCCCGCCAGGCCCAACATGCCCCCCATCCCCGCCAGGCCCCCGCCATGCCCCCCGCCAGGCCCAACATGCCCCCCATCCCCGCCAGGCCCCCCGCCAGGCCCAACATGCCCCCCATCCCCGCCAGGCCCCCCGCCATGCCCCCCGCCAGGCCCAACATGCCCCCCATCCCCGCCAGGCCCCCCGCCATGCCCCCCGCCATGCCCAACATGCCCCCCATCCCCGCCAGGCCCCCCGCCAGGCCCAACATGCCCCCCATCCCCGCCAGGCCCCCCGCCATGCCCCCCGCCAGGCCCAACATGCCCCCCATCCCCGCCAGGCCCCCCGCCATGCCCCCGCCAGGCCCAACATGCCCCCCATCCCCGCCAGGCCCCCCGCCAGGCCCAACATGCCCCCCATCCCCGCCAGGCCCCCCGCCATGCCCCCCGCCAGGCCCAACATGCCCCCCATCCCCGCCAGGCCCCCCGCCATGCCCCCCGCCATGCCCAACATGCCCCCCATCCCCGCCAGGCCCCCCGCCAGGCCCAACATGCCCCCCATCCCCGCCAGGCCCCCCGCCATGCCCCCCGCCAGGCCCAACATGCCCCCCATCCCCGCCAGGCCCCCCGCCAGGCCCCCCGCCATGCCCCCCGCCAGGCCCAACATGCCCCCCATCCCCGCCAGGCCCCCAAGCCAGCCAGTGGCCCCAAATCCAGATTGAATTAAACTCACTTGTTGGTCTGGAGGACCGTAGAGTAGCGCATACTGGGGGAGGACCCCATCCACAAGTTTCTCCAACTCCTCTCCAGTGAAGGCAGGGGCCCTTTCCCCAGGCGCAGCAGCCATTGTCCCTTCCAGACCGAGGTCACAGCAACACTTGCAGTATAGGTCCTCTCCTGTGAAAGTTCAAGTCGCAAGTGGATAAGTAGATAGAAAATGGCGGTCACGTCCGCGGCGGTGCGTACCGCGGCGGTGCGTCCCGCCACCGCCGGCGCCCTTCGCCATTGGCTCCTGAAACCCATAGGCTTCAATGTTAACCAATGCGGCTTCGCGCCGCGGTCTTCGCCCGCCGCCCACCGCGGTGTGCCACGCCAGCGCATTGACCTCACATCCCATTGTCACACTTCACAGGTCAGGCAGCCGCCATTTCCAGGGCCCACATGGCTCAATTTCAACTGCGTCACACAGGCCTAGGCCTTGCATAGCCACTCAGACACGCCATTCACTGCATAGAGAATCGTATACTGTGCTAGCTGTGAGTACGTACCTGTGGGTTGCTTGACTGTGTGCTCCATGTTGTCCTTCCTAGGCACCGTCCGCTGGGTTGGGCGAGGAGACGGATGAATCCTCCCGTGTACCGACCGCTGGTGGACCTGTCGACAATGGAAGAACGCCACATTATCCTGACCTACCGTCTTAACCGTGCCACTATCCATGAACTGTGTGCCCAGCTGGAGCCCGACCTGATGTCCCCCATCCGCCAACCCACAGGGATTCCCCCTCTGGTGCAGGTCCTGTCAGTACTACATTTCTTGGCAAGTGGGTCATTTCAGACAACCGTGGGAATTGCTTCTGGGATGTCTCAGCCCATGTTTTCGAAGGTGTTATCCAGAGTGTTGTCTGCCCTGATGAAATCCGTGAGGAACTACATCATTTTCCCTGAGGTGAGCGAATTGGCTACAGTGAAGGGTGATTTCTACGCCCTTGGACATATTCCCAACGTAATTGGTGCCATTGATGGGACCCATGTGGCTTTGGTTCCCCCAAGAGACAGGGAGCAGGTGTACAGGAACAGAAAAAATTACCATTCAATGAACATCCAGGTGGTGTGTTTGGCTGACCAGTACATCTCGCATGTAAATGCCAAATTCCCAGGGTCAGTGCATGACGCCTACATCCTCAGGAATAGCAGCATCCCTTACGTGATGGAACAGCTACAGAGACACCGTGTATGGCTAGTGGGGGACTCTGGGTACCCCAACCTGTCGTGGCTACTGACCCCAGTAAGGAATCCCCGGACCAGGGCAGAGGAACGGTACAATGAGGCCCATGGGCGTACTAGGAGGGTGATCGAACGCACCTTTGGCCTCCTAAAGGCCAGGTTTCGGTGCCTGCATATGACAGGTGGATCCCTAATGTACTCACCTAAGAAGGTGTGTCACATCATCGTGGCCTGCTGCATGCTTCACAACCTGGCTTTGCGCCGCCAGGTGCCTTTCCTGCAGGAGGATGGTCGAGACGGTGGTGTTGTGGCAGCGGTGGAACCTGAGGAGAGTGACGAGGAGGAAGACGACGGGGCTGAAACAGACAACAGGGACAGAATCATTGAACAGTACTTCCAATAGGACACAGGTAACATTTCAAAGATAATTTAGTAAAAGTTAACTACTCTCCAGCATCTCTGCTGCCTGTCTATTTGCCCCAGTGTATGATGACTGAGTTTTGGCTTTTCCCTCCCTATTTCAGATCTGGGGTCCCCACTACGAGTCCTGTGCTTCGTTTCCCCATGGACTACAGCTTTGTGGCAGCTGTTTGTTGACTTCACCATGTACAAGGACATATTTGCACTGTCATGTCAATTACAATCTATTGAAATCACAGCCAGACTCCAGATATTTTGGTGCAAAATCAGTGTTTATTTAAGTGCTCAAAATGGGATGGGTGGTTTCAAGTGGGTGGGGGCTATGGTGAAGGAATGTCCATGGCAGAGTCCAGAGTAACAGTCACACAGGTGCATTGTCCAGAGGCCTGTGGAGAGATGGAGCATGGGCAGTTCAAGAATGGACAGGGTGACCATGTGGGACAGTGGGATGACATCAGGTGGTATCCATTGCTGGCGGGGGTCTTGACATCCTACTCTGTCTTCTTGCGAGATCTCAGGGCCCTCTTGCGGGGTGGTTCTTCTCCTGCAGGAGGTGGGGGTCTGGTGGGCTGCTGCTGTGCGGGGGCCTCCTGTCCACTAGCGCCGGCGGAGGTGGTTGGCTGTTCTTGGACCAGGCTAGTGGCAGGGGCCCTTGGGTGTTGTTCAGTGTCCGCCCTGTTGTTGACGAGGTCCTGCAGCAGCCCTACCATGGTAACCAGGGTGGTGTTGATGGCTCTGATGTCCTCCCTGTACCCCCGATAGTGTTCCTCCTGCAGCACCTGGATCTCCTGGAACCGGGCCAGTACCGTCGCCATCGTCTCCTGGGAGCGGTTGTATGCTCCCATGATGGTGGTGAGGACCTCGTGGAGAGTGGGTTCCCTGGGCCTCTCCTCCCCCCCCTGTCGCACAGCTGCCCTCCGAGTTCCCCTGTTTCCCTGGGCCTCTGCCCCCTGGCCGGTGTGCCCACTACCACTGCCCCCAGGTCCCTGTTGTTGTTGGGGTGGTGGGTTATCCTGGGTGCCCTGTAGTGGTAGACACACCGCAGATTGACGCGCCCTGGAGACAGAGGCATGGGCCCGCTGGGTGGGAGCTGTGCTGGTGTTCCCAGAGGGGTTTGGGTCTGTAGTGGCCTGGGCCTGTGTGAGGGGAACCGACTGTCCAGAGGTCCCCGATGGTCCGGGCTGGTCATCGGTGTCCAGGTCGACAGAGCTGCTGTCATCGCTGACGGCCTCTTGGGTGGGGGGTGTGGAGAATTCTGGCCCCTCCGCCGCGGTGTGTTGACGGTCGGGTCCTGCAGGGGTATAGAGGTATGGTTATAGTTTCAATGTGTGGCATATGGGTGTATCTGTGGGTTCTCGTGTCCCCAAGTGCTGGCATTCGTGTGTGGGGGCTTTGGTGAGGGTGGCTTGTGGGGGGGATGTGTATATGCATTGGGCATGCTTTGGTGATGGGTGTCCATGCTTAGTGGACGCATGCAGGCCTAGGTTTTGGGATGTGTGGGTTGTGATGGTGAGACATTGGCGGGGAATAGGTGTGCTGGGGGTGGGGGTGAGGATGGTGGTGGGGGTGAGGATGGTGGTGGGGGTGAGGGTGGGGGTGAGGATGGGGGTGGGGGTGAGGGTGGGGTTCGAGGATGGGGGTGAGGTTTGGGGTCTGATTTGGCATGCAGGTGGGGGGGAAGCAGTATTGAAGCTTCAACTTACCAGTATCCATTCCTCCGCCGACTCCTGCGAGGCCGTCAGGATGCAGGATGTTCAAGACTTCCTCCTCCCATGATGTGAATTGTGGGGGTTGAGGTGGGGGTCCTCCGCCAGTCTTCTGCACGGCGATGTTGTGCCTGGATACCATGGAACGCACCTTCCCCCGTAGGTCGTTCCATCGCTTCCTGATGTCTTCCCGATTTCTGGGGTGCTGTCCCACTGCGTTCACCCTGTCGACAATCCTCTGCCATAGCTCCGTCCTCCGGGCAATGCTGGTGTATTGTATCTGTGTGCCGAACAGCTGGGGCTCTACCCGAACGATTTCCTCCACCATGACCCTGAGTTCTTCGTCTGTGAAGCGGGGTTGTCTTTGGGGTGCCATGGGGTGGTGTGTATGATGTGTGGGGTGGAGTATGTGTATTTAAGTGAGTTGAGTGTGGTGGTGTGTGTTGTTTTGTGTGTGGATAGTGTGTGGGTGATGGTGTTGAGTGGCTGTGGCTGTTATTTTTTGGATGCTGGTGTCTCGCTCTTGCCTTCTTGACGAAATTTTTAGCGTAGGGGTTTGTGGGTGATGTGGGTGTGTGTTTTATATTGTATTGTGTGTGTGGGAGTGGTGTGTGTATGTGTATCAGGTGTGTGGGATTCAAATCGTCCAATGTGGCTGAGTTTTGTTCGTTTGTGGGTATTCTGACCGCGGCGGTGTGTCCCGCCAATGGAATACCGCGTTTGAATGACCGCCGCGTGGATTCGTGGGTCGTAATGGGATGGGCGTATTTCTGTTGGCGTGGCGGTGGAGGTTTGGTCACCTCCACCTTTCCGCCGACCGCTGGTCTGGCGGTCTGTTGTGGCGGTCGGATTTTCGGAGGTTTGCCTTCTGCGGGTCAGAATGACCGTGGCGGGTTTCCGCGACCGCGGCGGGATTATGGAGGATTTCTGACCGGCGGTAGGCGCCTTTTACCGCCGAGGTCAGAATGACCCCCTTTATATCACTTTTCCGTGATATTTCTACAATTTTCCATTGCGACTTTATTCTTTTTGACCTACAATTATCCTGATAAATATTATATATTTTTCTAAACACTGTGTGGTGTATTTTTGTGGTGCTATATGGTGGTATTGTATGATTTATTGCACAAATACTTTACACATTGCCTTCTCAGTTAAGCCTGACTGCTCGTGCCAAGCTACCAGAGGGTGGGCACAGGATAATCTTGGATTGTGTGTGACTTACCCTGACTAGAGTGAGGGCTTTTGCTTGGACAGGGGGTAACCTGACTGCCAACCAAAAACCCCATTTCTAACATTGGTGATCAGCGGTGAGGATAGGACTTGTATTTGTGCAGTGACATACAGTAGCTAAGTATTTCACTACCTACCCACAGTTGAAGGTCAACTTGTTTTTTATCTCTTTTTGAAAACCCGATTTTTTTCCTGACAATTTTCAAAAACTAAATCCTCACTCAACATGTCTCAGACAGGGGACTTTGACCTAGTCTAGTTGGATGCATATACGGTCAAACAACTAAGAGGATTCTGCAGGGCATTGAGGGTACCCACCCAAGGGGCCTCCAGAAAGGAGGACTTTCAAGTGGCGCTGAGGGCCTGGGCAGAAGCCCATTTAGAGGATGATGAGGAAGAGGAGCCAGAACATGGCCCCTCAGAGGAATTTTCACTATCGGTGGATGGTGTTACCACTGCAATTGTGCCCCCTTCCAGACCAGGGAGCAGTGTCTCTATGCAAAGCCTGACCGCAGAGGAAAAGAGAGAGGAAAGGGAGTTCCAATTGCAAATGGCAAAACTGAAAATTGAGGCTCAACAGGAGGAGAGGAGGGCAGAGAGAGAAGCCAAACAAGCTGAGGCTGAAAGAGCAGCCAAACAGATTGAAGCTGAAAGAACAGCCAAACAGATTCAAGCAGAAGCTGAAAGGGCAGCCAAACAAGCGGAAAGTGAAAGAGCAGCCAAACAGGTGGAAGCTGAAAGAGCTTTGGCTGAAAAGAAACTATTGTTGGCTCATGAACTGAGTCTCAAGGAGCTGGAGATCAAGGCAAGACAGTCTGAATCCAGCAATAATGGTGGCAGCATACAGACAGGACCTGCTGGAGAAAAGAAGGTTTGTATACCCAAAAATGTGGTGCCCAGTTTTGTGGTGGGAGATGACATAGATAAATGGTTAGCTGCTTATGAAGTTGCACTAAGGGCTCATGAGGTTCCTGAAGGGCAATGGGGGGTAGCTATGTGGGGTTATGTGCCGCCATTGGGGAGGGACACACTTCTCACATTGGATCAACCTGATCAAAACACATACCCACTTCAGAAAGCCACTTTACTTGCCAAGTTTGGGCTGACCCCTGAGGGATACCGTCAGAGGTTCAGGGACAGCACCACACAAACCACACAAACATGGGTAGATTTCTTTGATTTCTCCAGTAAGGCACTGAATGGATGGGTGCGGGGCAACAAAGTAGCAGATTATAAAGGTTTATATGACTTGATTCTGAGAGAGCATATGCTTAATACTACTTATACAGAGTTGCGCGAGCACCTAGTGGATAGTAAGCTGACTGATCCCAGGAAGCTTGCTGAGGAGGCGGACCTCTGGGTTAGCACCAGAGTGTCCAAGAAGGTACCTGGGGGGGACTCCCACAAAGGTGGTCAGGGTTCCCAACAGAAGAAAGAGGGGGAGATAAACTTGCAGATAAGGAACTCTCCAAAGGCCCCAAAAAGAATTCCCAGGGAGGGGGTGGCAACCCTTCCTTTTCCAAATTTGGGAAAAAGCCACGGACATATGACAAGTCAGGGAGATCTAGCCCCAAATGCATGGAGTGTTACCAGTATAGTCACTACAAAGGCGATCCACAGTGCCCCAAGAGGGCACCGTCCACTACCGGACAGGCACCTGGGTTGATTAGTGTAGCGCTCGGGGGGGGGAGATGGACCCAAGTAGCTTTGGGGAGCAGGTAGAGATTTCCCTAGTATCCCTGGGAGAAGGAGAAATGGTGCCCAAGGCCCACATGCCCAAAAATACTTCCAAGTACCGGCAGTGGGTCACCATTGATGGGCAGAAGGTGGAGGCTCTGCGTGACACAGGAGCCAGTATGACTACTATCAAGAGTCAGCTGGTCTCAACAGAGCAGATAGTCCCTAATAGTCCCTAATACATTCCACCAGGTCATAGTCGCTGACAATCGCGAGAGTCACCTACAGGTGGCTCTGGTTCCCTTTGAGTGGGGGGGGTCTCTGGTACTCTGAAAGTAGCTGTGAGTCCTGCCATGCCTGTAGATTGTCTGTTAGGCAATGATCTTGAGCACACTGCTTGGAAAGAAGTGGAGCTCAGGTCTCACCTGGAGATGTTAGGGTTACCTGAGTGGGTCTTCATGACCACACGGTCCATGGCTGACCGAGAGGGAAGTCAAGGGCATCTGGAGCCTGGAACGATGGCCCAGAGAGCTGCCAGGAGGAGGGACCAGGGGCGCTGGAAACCGGCCCCAGAAGTTCCCGCAGTGGCTGATGGGGCTCCTGAGGAGGAGGCTCCCGAGCCAACTGTGGAAGACATTGCCACCCTATGTGACTTACCTGAGCTTGCTGGCTGGCAAGTTGAGGGTGGACCCACCAGGGAGGAATTCTGCAAGGCGCAGAAAGAATGTCCCACTCTGGAAGGTTTGAGGAAACAAGCCTCAAACCAGGCAGCAGGTGACGCCTCTGGCAATCACCACCTATATTGGGAGAATGATCTCCTCTACAGTGAGCCTAAGGTTCCGGCCTTTGGGGCAGCACGTATGCTGGTGGTCCCCCAATGTTACCGAACCTTCCTACTGGGTCTGGCTCACGACATTCCCCTGGCAGGACATTTGGGACAGGGCAAGACCTTTAACAGGCTTGTCACCCACTTTTATTGGCCCAAAATGAGGACACACTCAGATAAGTTCTGCAGATCTTGTCCTACCTGCCAGGCCAGTGGTAAAGCAGGAAAAAGGGTTAAAACCCCCCTGATTCCACTTCCTGTCGTTGGCACCCCCTTTGAAAGGGTGGGCATCGACATTGTTGGTCCCTTGGACCCCAAAACTGCCTTAGGCAACAGGTTCATCCTGGTTTTGGTGGACCATGCCACCCGTTACCCAGAGGCAATCCCACTGAGGACCGTAACCGCACCGGTGGTGACCAGAACTCTGATGGGGATATTTACCCGTGTGGGGTTCCCCAAGGAGATAGTGTCTGACAGAGGCACTAACTTCATGTCTGCATACATGAAGTCTCTATGGGATGCGTGTGGTGTAACCTACAAGTTCACCACACCCCATCACCCCCAGTCTAATGGTCTTGTGGAGAGATTCAACAAGGCCCTGAAAGGCATGATTGGTGGCCTCCCTGAGGCCATGAGGCGTAGGTGGGACGTCCTCTTACCATGCCTTCTCTTTGCCTACAGAGAGGTCCCCCAGAGGGGGGTAGGGTTCAGTCCCTTTGAGCTTCTCTACGGGTACCCTGTCAGGGGACCCTTAAGCATTGTCAAGGAGGGATTGGAGAAAGCTACAAAGACACCCCCTCAGGATGTGGTCAGCTACATGTTGGGCCCTCCGCAACCAGATGACCCGCTTCTGGAAAGAGGCCCAAAGTAACCTTGAGGCCAGTCAAGAGATAATGAAACACTGGTATGACCAGAAGGCCACCCTGGTAGAGTTTCAACCTGGAGACAAAGTGTGGGTAATGGAGCCAGTAGAGCCCAGAGCTCTCCAGGACCGATGGTCTGGCCCATTTGAAATAAAGGAGCGGAAAGGGGAGGCCACTTACCTAGTGGACCTCCAAACCCCTAGGAATCCCCTAAGGGTGCTCCATGTGAACCGACTAAAGGCTCATTTTGAGAGGTCGGAGATCAACATGCTTCTGGTCACAGATGAAGGAATGGAAGAGGAGAGTGAGCCTCTCCCCGACCTCCTCTCTGCCCAAGAAGGTGATGGGTCAGTAAGCGGGGTCATTCTGTCTGACTCCCTGACTCTAAACCAGAAAGGAGACTGCTATGAGCTGTTGGAGCAGTTCTCCCCCCTGTTCTCCCTTACTCCTGGACTGACCCACCTCTGTGTTCATGATATTGACACTGGTGACAGTCTCCCTGTGAAGAACAAAATTTACAGGTTGTCGGATAAGGTGAAGGCCAGCATCAAGGAGGAGGTCTGCAAGATGTTGACTCTAGGGGTTATCGAGAAATCCAGTAGTCCCTGGGCCAGCCCAGTGGTGTTGGTCCCTAAGGCTACTGCCCCAGGTGCGAAGCCAGAACTCCGGTTCTGTGTGGACTACCGGGGTCTCAACTCAGTCACACGGACTGATGCTCACCCCATCCCCCGAGCTGATGAGCTCGTGGACAGGCTAGGCGCTGCCAAGTTCCTGAGTACGTTTGATCTTACTTCAGGGTACTGGCAGATCGCCCTGACTGAAGGGGCTAAGGAAAGATCCGCATTTTCAACCCCTGATGGCCATTACCAGTTCCGGGTGATGCCGTTTGGGTTGAAAAATGCCCCCGCTACCTTCCAACGGTTGGTTAATGGGGTCCTAGCTGGCAAGGATGCCTTCTGTGCAGCCTACCTGGATGACATAGCTGTCTACAGTTCCAGCTGGGAGGAACACCTGCTTCACCTCAAGGAGGTGCTTCAGGCCCTGCAACAGGCAGGCCTGACCATCAAGGCTAGTAAGTGCCAGATTGGGCAGGGTTCCGTGGTGTACTTGGGACACCTAGTGGGTGGTGGCAAGGTGCAGCCACTCCAGGCCAAGATTGAAACTATCAAGGCCTGGCAACCACTGCGAACGCAGACGGAGGTGAGAGCCTTTCTAGGCCTCACAGGATACTACCGCAGATTTGTCAAGGGCTATGGTACCATTGTAACACCCTTGACAGAACTCACTTCCAAGAAACAACCTAGGTTGGTGAATTGGACAGAGGCTTGTCAGAAAGCCTTTGACGCCCTGAAGGAAGCCATGTGCACGGCCCCCGTGCTCATGGCCCCTGACTACTCCCAGGAATTTATCGTGCAGACAGACGCTTCAGAGCATGGCGTAGGGGCAGTCCTAGCACAGCTGAATGAGGAGGGCAGAGATCAACCGGTAGTCTTTATTAGCAGAAGGCTATTACCACGGGAACAGAGGTGGAGTGCTATTGAGAGAGAAGCTTTTGCTGTGGTCTGGGCACTGAAGAAGCTAAGACCCTACCTGTTTGGGACTCACTTCCGGTTTCAGACAGACCACAGGCCCCTCAGATGGCTCATGCAGATGAGGGGTGAGAATCCAAAACTCTTGAGGTGGTCCATTTCCCTACAGGGGATGGACTTTACGGTGGAACATCGCCCAGGGGTTGACCACGCCAATGCAGATGGTCTCTCCAGGTACTTCCGCCTTAGTGATGAGAGCTCCCAGGAGGTCGGGTAGCTCTCCCCACTTTCAGCTGGGGGGGACACATGTTAGACCTGACAGCCTTAGGGTAGTCACCCCTAACTTTTTGCCTGCCTCCCTCCACTTTTTTGGACACTGTTTTTGCTGGTTTATAGACTCTGCGCACTTTACCCCTGCTAACCAGGGCTAAAGTGCATATGCTCTCTCCCCTAAAACATGGTAACCTGGAATCATACCTGATTGGACTATTAATTTACTTATAAGTCCCTAGTAAGGTGCACTTTATGTGGATAGGGCTGGTAAATTAAATGCTACTAGTGGACCAGCAGCACTGGTTGTGCTACCCACTTAAGTAGCCCCTTTTTCTTGTCTCAGGCCTGCCATTGCAAGGCCTGTGTGTGCAGTTTCACTGCCACATCGACTTGGCATTTAAAAGTTCTTGCCAAGCCTAGAACTCCCCTTTTTCTACATATAAGTCACCCTTAAGGTGTGCCCTAGGTAACCCCTAAGGCAGGGTGCTGTGTAGGTAAAAGGCAGGACATGTACCTGTGTAGTTATATGTCCTGGTAGTGTAAAACTCCTAAATTCGTTTTCACACTACTGTGAGGCCTGCTCCCTTCATAGGCTAACATTGGGGCTGCCCTCATACACTGTTGAAGTGGCAGCTGCTGATCTGAAAGGAGCTGGAAGGTCATATTTAGTATGGCCAGAATGGTAATACAAAGTCCTACTGACTGGTGAAGTCGGATTTGATATTACTATTCTAGAAATGCCACTTTTAGAAAGTGAGCATTTCTTTGCACTTAAATCCTTCTGTGCCTTACAATCCACGTCTGGCTGGGCTTGGTTGACAGCCCCTTGTGCATTCACTCAGACACACCCCAAACACAGGGTACTCAGCCTCACTTGCATACATCTGCATTTTGAATGGGTCTTCCTGGGCTGGGAGGGTGGAGGGCCTGCCCTCACACAACGGACTGCCACACCCCCTACTGGGACACTGGCAGACAGGATTGAACTGAAAGGGGACCTGGTACACTTCTTAGCCACTCTTTGAAGTCTCCCCCACTTCAAAGGCACATTTGGGTATAAAACAGGGCCTCTGCCCTACCTCATCAGACACTTGCTGGAGAAGAAACCTGAACCAGAAACTACATCCTGCCAAGAAGAACTGCCTGGCTGCTCAAAGGACTCACCTGTCTGCTTTCTACAAAGGACTGCTGCCTTGCTGTTGCCCTGCTGCCTTGCTGAACTCTTGTCTGGCTGTGAAAGTGCTCTCCAAGGGCTTGGATAGAGCTTGCCTCCTGTTCCTTGAAGTCTCAGGACCAAAAAGACTTCTCTCTTTTACTTGGACGCTCTGTGCGCCGAAAATTTCACCGCACAGCTTGTTTCGTGGCGAGAAAAACGCCGCACTCCGACGCTGATCGGCGCGACGCTCTTGGGACGATCGAAGATCCGACGCACGGCCTCGCAAAGACAACGCCGCCCGACCTCTAGAGGACAAATCGACGCGACGCCTGCCGTGAGATCGTAATTTCAACGTGCAGCCCCGCAGATCGAAGTCTAGAGGAGAAATCGACGCGACGCCTGCCGTGAGATCGTAATTTCGACACGCAGCCCCGCAGACTGACGCGCCGCCGGAGAACAAGCAGGAAAATCCACGCACAGACCCGGGACATCTGGTAATCCCCGCGATCCACAGAAAGAGACTGTCCGTGCGCCGGAAAACGACGCCCGACTTCCCCGCGTGGAAAATAACAACGCAAGTCCGTGTGTGTTGGGGAGAAATCGACGCACACACCCTTTTTCCACGCACCTCTTCTCTTGTGGCCCTCTGAGGAGATTTTTCCACTCCCAACCAGGTACTTGTGCTTGAAAGAGACTTTGTTTATATTCTAAAGACTTTAAGACACTTTATATCACTTGTCTGTGATATTTCTACAATTTTCCATTGCAACTTTAATCTTTTTGACCTACAATTATCCTGATAAATATTATATATTTTTCTAAACACTGTGTGGTGTATTTTTGTGGTGCTATATGGTGGTATTGTATGATTTATTGCACAAATACTTTACACATTGCCATCTCAGTTAAGCCTGACTGCTCGTGCCAAGCTACCAGAGGGTGGGCACAGGATAATCTTGGATTGTGTGTGACTTACCCTGACTAGAGTGAGGGCTTTTGCTTGGACAGGGGGTAACCTGACTGCCAACCAAAAACCCCATTTCTAACAGTAACTAGAGAACATTTCAAGAGCCTCGCACAAAGGATTTCCAAAGGTAGTTGCTTAGCAACCCTTTAAGACTCTTTTCCCTCGTCTGTTCAGTTTCTTGGCCTCACGCTCGTTGTTTGGCAACTAGAAAGTCTTTCAGAAATCTGAACGAAGGATTTCAAAGATTAGTTGCTTAGCAATCCGTAAGAGTGGATTTGAGAACATTTTTACTGGGCTATAAAAAATGGGCAAAATGGAATGTTAAAAATTAAAATTAAATTATAAAAAAGAAAAAGAAATGTTGTTTTTGAGATAATTAAAAAAATAATTTTTAAAGGAATAATTTAAGACAATTTTCAGCAGTCATGCAAAATATCTCACCACCTCCATTTTTTCTATCAGTTCGTGGAGAGCCTCCTATTCCATGAAATAAGTGGAAAAAAGTATTCTTAACCTATCTCCGTGTATGTGGCAGCAACTTATCGGCAGAGAGGAAAGCATCTCTTCTTCAACACTGTCTTGGAGCTGAAGGGCAAGAGGTTTTAGAAACTTTACCTACGATCACCTCATCAGATGGTGCAGAAGGAGATTCCTCCATCAATGAATTGGAGATATGTTTGCTCAAATTGGATAAACACTATCTACCCAAAATTTCCATCGTACTACAGAGATACTATTTTGGGAAATGTAAGCAGAATGACTATGAAACTGTAGAAGAATTTGTGACGAATTTACGGAAGTTAGCAGCGCAGTGCAATTTTGGAGGAACTCTTGAAGAACGTATTCGAGATCAATTTATGCTTGAATGTAGGAGCGACAAGATTAGGGAAGCATTATGGTCAAAGAACGATCCTACTTTGGAGGAAGTATTGGCAATTGCAAAGCAGGTTGAGCACTCGGAGATGTGCATGGAAGATCTGAAGAAATCTAAGGAGAATTTAACTACTGTTCAATCTCTGAGTGTTAAGACTAAGGACAAGACTTTTCTTGACAAAAAATCTAAGTTAAATTGTTTTAGATGTGGGTCTGTTTCCCATTTGGCTAACAGTAAAGAGTGTCCAGCTGTGAGTGTTACATGCAACAAATGCAAGAAGAAGGGCCATTTTGCTAAATATTGTAGGTCTGGGACTAAACTAAAAATGAAAGTGAATGAGGTTGAGTGTGATGATGATAACCACAACTTTATATTACAGGTGTTCAATTATGTCAATTGTGTTTTTAACGTGTGTTGCGAATATCCATCAGATTTTGTGGAAGTGAATGGTGTTCGAGGAGCGATGATGATGGATTTGGGTGCAAAGCTAACCCTGGTATCTGTTACAGATTTTGAAAAATTATTTCGAGGAAACGTGTCTCTGGAAAAACCTGATGTGACGCCTTACGGTTATAGCGGCAAACCTATTGAGCTAAAGGGATACTTTAATGCTTTGATAATGTTTAAAGGGAACAGAATTTATGGGAAGATCTACGTTCCAGTTGTAGGAGACACCATCTTAAGTTAGCCGCATCAGAAATTATTAAGTATCATCCTTAATCCAAATTCTGTACCACAAGTCCAAGTACAAAATGTTTGTGACTTCGGTGAAGAGTTGAACAGTGAATTTCCTGATGTTTTTAGTCCTAAAGTGGGGTGTATTAAAGGTTACAAGCATCGTATAGTTTTGAAAGATAGTGCTTTACCCGTTGCGTGTAAAGCTAGGAACATTCCTTTTAGTTTGAGGGAAAAAGTTAAGCTTGAGATTCAGAATCTAAAATCTCAAGGGATAATTGAGGATGTGGAAGCTGCCCAATGGATGCACCCATAGTTGTAGCTTTAAAAAAAAATGGGGATATCAGGTTGTGTGTAGACTTGCGCAACCTGAACAAAGAGGTGATTGAGGACAGATTCCCGTTACCTAATATCACAGAAATGGTGGGGTCATTAGGCAAAGCAAAGTACTTTACTACTTTGGATTTAAGTTCTGCCTACCATCAGGTGCAACTATGTGAGCAATCCAAATTGTTAACTTCTTTCATAACACCATTGGGGTATATAAGTTTAACCGGATGCCTTTTGGACTATGTTCAGCTGCATCTGTTTTTCAAAGGCTCATGACTGATATGTTGGGAGATACAGCTAATGTGAAGTTCTTTCAAGATGATGTGCTCATATTTACAGATACATTGGAGCAACACAAGGAGAGAGTGAGGGCAGTTTTTAAGATTTTTGAAACTAAAGGAATAACACTTAAAAGTGATAAGTGCAAGTTTTTCAGATCCGATATTACGTATCTGGGTCATGTAATTTCAGGTAGTGGGGTCAAACCCAAGGATGATTTAGTCAAAACCATAATCAATTTGTCTACTCCTGAGAAGAGAGAAGATATTCAAGTCTTTCTTGGCATGGCTGAGTACTATGCAAGATTTATTCCCAACTTTGCTAAGAGGTCTAACTCCATTAGGAGGTTACTCAGAAAAGGTGTGATGTTTGATTGGACTGAAGAATGTCAAAATGAATTTATGGATCTCAAACAGGCTTTATCATCTGCTCAATCTTTAAGTAGCTTTCTTCCGAGTATGCCCTGCTGTGTTATAACTGACGCATCAGATAAAGGTTTAGGTTGTGTTCTTAAACAAGTAATAGATGGGAAAGAATGTATAATTGCTTTTGCTTCACGTGGATTGCGGGACGCTGAACATAGATACTCTACTATAGAGAAGGAAGCATTGGCCATATATTGGGCTATTAAGAAATTTAAACAATTTCTTTGGGGAAGAAAATTCATATGTCAGACTGATCATAAACCCTTGTGTGAGATTTTTGAAAAAAAGGTATTAGACAACGTTTCATCTCGAATTTGTAAGTGGATCGTGGGTCTACAAGATTTTCATTTTTCTATTAAACACGTTCCAGGGTGCAAAAAAAAAACTGCGGATTGCTTGTCCAGGCTGGGAGTTGAGAATTTAGAGGTGAGAGAGAAAGATGATTCTTGGTGGGTTGATGACGATGTCAGAGTATGCAGTGTGACGGATGGGTGTATATCTGAAGATGAATGGTTGCATGAGTTGAGCGAGGATAAAGAATTGTTAGAGATCAGAGATTTGTTGTTGTCCGGGAAAGATTGGAAGGATTCTGAAGGAAAGAATTTGTCGTTTAAAAAAGTATGGGACGAACTTTCTGTTCAGAATGGAGTAGTTTTGAGAGGTTGCAAGTTGATACCTCCATATAAACTTCGTGAACGCCTAGTTGATCTGGCTCATTCCGGCCATCATGGAATATGTAAGACTAAAGAAAGAATGCGATGTGTATATTGGTGGCCTGGTATGGATTTAGTTTTGGAGAGAAAAGTCAGAGACTGTGTAGAGTGCAAACTAACTGACAAGTCCTTGAAGGTCAGGACACAACCTATGGAGTTAAAAGAGATTCCTAAGGAAGCTTGGGAAGAAGTTTGCATTGATATAATGGGGCCTATCGGTTGTGGAGGTGTTTCTAAATATGTTGTGGTGCTGATGGATGGATTGTCACGTTGGCCCGAAGTGTTAATAACTTCAGAAATAACGTCTATGGTTATTATTAAATTTCTTTCTGATGTGTTTGCAAAGGAAGGAAATCCAAAATTTATTTTGACAGACACTGGGGTTCAGTTCACCTCTAAAATGATGAAAGAATTTTTAACATCCAGAGGGATTGTTCATAAAAAATCAGCATTGTGTCATCCTGAGTCTAATGGAATGGTTGAACGCTTCAATAGAACTCTAAAGGAAACTATTCAGTTAGCAAAACAATTGGGTGTGAATTGGGAGAAGTCAGTGTTGTCTAAAGTAGAAGACTATAGATTTACACCTCATTCTAGCACAGGTTTATCACCATTTGTAATGTTCAAAAAATGTATACCTCACACCAAGATTTACCCCCCTTGGGTGAAGGAGTATGTTTTAGAGAAGTTCAATTATGAAGATCAGAAGGATATTGCTATAAAGAAAAATGTGTATCTTCAGAAGAAAAGGAAAAGTGTGTATGATGCTCGTAAGTCTGTCAAACATATTGAAGTAAGGGTGGGAGACTCTGTCAAGGTAAAATTGCCTGGTAAATTTTGTAGTGGGCAATCTCATTACAGTAATGTGTTCAATGTGATAAAGGTTTTCAAAAATGCAGTAAAGCTCGATGATGGTCGTATTTGGAATGTAAACAGAATCGTTAAGGTATCATAGGTGTATTTTCTGTTCTCATTACAGTAATGTATTCAATGTGATAAAGGTTTTAAAAAATGCAGAAAAGCTCGATGATGGTTGTATTTGGAATGTAAACAGAATCGTTAAGGTATCATAAGTGTATTTTTACTTATTAAAAATTATATTATTCATTGTATTTTTTGGGGGGGTTCTGTTCCTTCATTTTGTTTGTTAGAGGGGAGATAGTGTAGTATTTGTTTCTAGAGAAGTTATGTGTTCCTATTTATTCATTTATTATATTTGTAATGGTATGTCCCGTCTCCCCCTGTCCTGGCACAATGTGATCTCTTAGAACGCTTTGGGATTCTTGGGAGATCAGTTGGTAGTGGAGACTGATGTGCCAGGTGTGGGTGGAGTTTCTTGTATATGCAACTTATGAATAAATCTGCTGAAGTATTTCAACTGGATCTCTAGTCCATCTTCATTTCGTGGTACAGTGCCTACTACAATACCCTTTGACAAAGCTCCTGTAATAACCTGTGAGACACAAGGAGGCCCTCACGTCTGTCTGGGTTTTTGGGGGCTCCGAGGCAAGTATTTTGGCCTGGAGGGGCTGCACCTTACCCCTGCCAACCAGGTGTCCTAAGTACACCACTGACCCCTGCCCTATCTGGCACTTACTGGCCTTGATAACCAGGCCTGCATCCTGCAGGGGCTGAAGCACTTCCTGGAGGTGGAAGAGGTGATCCTTCCAGCTGCTACTAAAGACAACTATGTCATCTAAGTAGGCAGCACCGAAGGCCTCCCATACCAGACAGTAGTTGGTTTGCCAGGCTCTGGGAGGTGGCATTCTTTAATCCAAAGGGCATCACTTTAAATTGATAGTGGCCCTCTGGAGTGGAGAAGGCTAACCTCTCCTTAGCCCGTTCAGTTAGGCCAATCTGCCAGTGCCTGAGGTTAAATCAAAAGTGCTCAGGAACTTGGCAGCCCCTAACCTGTCAATGAACTCATCAGCTCTAGGTAGGGAGTGAGCATCAGACTTGGTGACTGATTTGTGCCCCCTGTAATCCACACAGAACCTGAGTTCTGGGGTGGCCTCTGGTGGGGCAGCTTTCTGTACCAGCACCACAGGGCTGTACCAGGGGCTACTGGGTGGCTCAATCACCCTCAACTCCAACATCTTGACGACTTCCTCTTTGATGCTGGCCCTCAATTTGTCAGACAGCTTGTACATTTTGTTTTTGACAGGTGGGGTGTCTCCTGTATCAATATCAGGGCTACACAGGTGTGTAAGCCCAAGAGTGAGGGAAAATGGAAATAAAAACTGTCCCAGTAACTAGTGTCAGTCTCTCTGTTGATCTGATGTAAGGGTAGGGGAAAGGTTCACACCTTCCACTGACCCATCTTGCTCTTTTGATGAGAGGAGGTCAGAGAGAGGCTCATTCTCTTTCTTCTCCCCATCATCTGTTACTAACAGCATGGTGACCTCAGACCTCTCATAGTGGGGTTTGAGACGGTTGATTTGAAAGACCTTTAATAGGTGCCGGGGGGTCTTGAGGTCCACCAAGTAGGTGGCATTCCCCCTGTTTCTTAACTATCTCAGAAGGCTCCACTGGCTCCCTCACCCAGAATTTCTGTCCAGGTTGAAATTCCACAGAGGTAGCCTTCTGGTTGTATTACTGCATCATCACCTCCTGGTTTGCCTCCAAGTTCTCAGAAGCCTTCTTCCAGGACTTGGCCATCTGATTCCTCAGGGTTAGCATGTAGCCAACCGCATCCTGGGTAGGTTTATTGGGTATTGCTCCCAACCCTCCTTAACCAGACTAAGAGGTCCCCTTATAGGGTGACCATACAGAAGCTCAAAAGGGCTGAATCCAACTCCATTCTGTGATATCTCCCTGTAAGCAAAGAACTGGCAGGGCAAGAGGATGTTCCACTTCTGCCTCAGGGGTTCAGACAGGCCCCTGATCATGCCCTTCGGGTCTTGTTGAACCTCTCAACAAGCCAATTGGTTTGTGCATGATAGAGTGTGGAGAACATATAGGTAACTCCACACTCATTCCACATAGATTGCATATAAGCTGGCATAAAGCTGGTGCCCCTGTCAGAAACCACTTCTTTGGGGAAACCTGTTCTGGTGAAAATTCCCATTAGGGCCCTATCTACTTTAGGTACAGTTGCAGTTCTCAGAGGTATTGTTGCTGGATATCTTGTAGCATGGTCCATCAAGAACAGGATAAACCTATTGCCAGAGGCTGTCTTGAGATCCAGGGGCCCAATGATGTTGATGTTCACCCTTTCAAAGGGGTTGGCAACAACAGGTAAGAGTTGCAGGCGCACTTTCAGCTTTTTCCCTGACTTCCCACATACCGGACATGTCACACAAGTCCTACAGAATGCATCTGAGCACATCTTCATCCTAGGCCAGCAAAAGTGGGGGACAAGCCTGGCAAAGGTCTTGCATTGCCCAAGATGTCCTGCCAGGGGAATCTCTTGCGCTAACTTTAATAGAAAAGCTCTTTCGCATTGGGAAGCAACTATGGCTCTTGTTGCCCCTTGCAAAGGTCCCTTTGGTTCACTGTACAGATGCTCATTCTATCAATAAATGCAGTGATTTCCAGAGGTTTCACAAGATGCCATAGCTTCAGCTTGCTGCCTCATGCCCTGCAGGGTTGGACACTGTCTGTGCTTGATAGAACTCCTCCCTGATGCATCCCCCTTCTGCTTGCCACCCGGCAAGCTCAGACAGGTCACTAAGGAAGGCAATGTCTTCCTCAGTGGCTTCTGGTGCAGCTTC
Organism: Pleurodeles waltl; assembly: GCF_031143425.1. Lineage (NCBI taxonomy): Eukaryota > Metazoa > Chordata > Amphibia > Caudata > Salamandridae > Pleurodeles > Pleurodeles waltl. The sequence goes on along the minus strand of NC_090449.1, from coordinate 568,631,473 downwards.
TTCTGGTGCCTCATCTACCTCCTCTGGGAGACAAACAGGTACTGGTTTCCCATACCCCGGCCCCTACCTCTTCTGGCAGTTGTCTGGCCCATTTTTCAGGCTCCAGACCCTTTTGACTTCCTTTCTGGGCAGCTCTGGACCTGGTGGTCACACAGACTGACCCAGCAACCCCAACATTCCCAGGTGGGACCTGAGCTCAGCTCCCTTCCAGGGTGTGCACTCCAGTTCATTTCCTAGTAGACAGTCTACAGGCATGGAAGGGCTCACAGCAACTTTCAGAAGACCTGACACATCCCCCCACTCAAAGGGAACAAGAGCCACATGGTAGTGGCTCTGCTACTACAACCTGGTGGAATGTATTGGGAATTACTTGCTCTGAGGACACCAGATGACGCCTTACTATAGTCATGCTATCTTGCGTGTCCCTCCGAGCCTCCACCTTCTGCCCATTGATGGTGACCCACTGCCTACACTTTGCAATATTGGAAGGCATGTGGGGTTTGGGCACCATCTCTTCATCACCCAGGGACACTTGGGTAAGCTCACTGACTTCCCCCCTTCTAACTGGGACCATCTCCTCCCCAAGCACTACACTCGCCAACCCTTGGGGTTTACCTCCAGTGGGAGGCTTTGCTCACGTGGAACATTTGGGAGTCACCCTTGTAGTGCCCATACTAAAGGCAAATGTGGTTAGAGTTGTTTTTAATTGAGAAGCCTTTTTTATGATTGCCAGATTGGGATGGGGACCCTTTCCCTCGAGAACTATTTTAGGGGCCTTGAGAGGGCTCTTTCTTTTTATCTCCCCTCTTTTTCTTCTGGTGAGAATCCTGACCACCTTTTTGGGAGTCCCCCCCCACCTTTTTGGACACTCTGGTGCTGGCCCAGAGGTCTGCCTCCTCAGCAATCTTCCTTGGATCAGGCAGCTTGCTGTCTACCAGGTGTTGGTGCAGCTATGTAAAACAACTATTGAGCATGTGCTCCCCAAGAAACAGGTTTTACAGCCCATTGAAATCATTTGCCTTGCTGCCCCTCACCCAGCCCTTCAGTGCTTTGCTAGCATAATCCAGAAAGTCAACCCAAGTCTGGTCGGGAAGCTTGTGGCTGTCCCTGAACCTCTGTGCATACTTTTCAGGAGTCAACCCAAACCTAGAAAGAAGAATGGCCTTCATTGAGGTATACCTAGTCTGGTCTTCTAACTCTAGAGTCAGGAGTGTGTCCCTCCCCACTAGTGGCATATATTTCCACAATCAACCCCTACCCCAGTGCTCCTCTGGAATCTTATAAGCCCTCATGGATACCTCATAGGCTGTAAGCCACTTATCTATATAATCCCTACCCCATAACTGGGCACCAGGTCTTTGGGAATGTGGACTGTCACCTTTCCTGTAGACACTGTTGATTCTCTGCCACCACTGCAGCTGGACTCTTCTTGCTTGGCTTTAATGGCCAGATCATTCAGGCTCAGTTCATGAGCCAGCGTAATCTTTTTCTCCTCCACCTTTAGTGTGGCCAAATCCAGCTCCAGCTTGCGCTTCGTCTCCTCCTTCCTGTCCTCTAGCTCCACTTGAAACAGGCCTATGGAAGATACACTGCTCTCTGCCCCAACACAGGGACCCTGATTCTCCTCCTGGCTACAGGGAAGTTCCTCCTTGTTAGAAAGAGGGTCTTTGGTTGGCAGTCAGGTTACCCCCTGTCCAAGCAAGGACCCTCTCTCTAGCCAGGGTAAGTCATACACAATCCAAATTATCCTGTGCCCACCCTATGGTAGCTTGGCCTGAGCAGTCAGGCTTAACTTAGAAGGCAATGTGTAAAGTATTTGTGCAATAAATCATGCAATAACTCAGTACAACTTCCCAAAAATACACCACACAGTGTTTAGAAAAATATATAATATTTATCTGGTTAAATGCAGGTCAAAACGATTAAGATTCAATAAGTACACATTGAAATATTACTTAGAAAATTATATAAAGAGTCTTTAGTTCTTAAAAAGCAACAAACGTCTCTTGCAAGCACAAAGTACCTGGTTTGCGTTCAAATTCTCCGCAAGGGACCGCAGAGGAGGAGTTGAGTGGAAAATGGGGAGGTGTGCGTCAATTTCTCCGGCGCACACAGACGATGCGTCATTGAGTTTTCACGCAGGGCAGGCTTTGCGTCAATTTCCGGCACGTAGACTGGGATCCTCTTTGGGTTGCTGGGTTTTCGGACACCCCAGGGACGATTCGTTGAAATCCTGGGTGTGCAGGACGAAGTCACAAGGGCTGCGTAGATCCGGTGGGCTATACCTGGACATTTCTGCTGCACGCCAGGTGCTGCGTCAATTCTTCTCAGGAAGTCGGGCTGCATCGTTCCGGCTCTGCTTTGCGTTGATCCAGTGGCCGTGCGTCGAATTTCCGGTCGCAACACTGGCGCTGCATCATTCTGCCCTTCGGGAAGTCGGGCTGCGTTGATCCAGTTTGGCGTGTGGTGATTTTCTCACCGCCATGCAGGCTGTGCATCGTTTCTTGCAGGCTGTGTGTCGATTTTCGCTGCACAAGGAATTCTTTTGCAGGAATGAAGTCTTTTTGGTCCTGAGACTTCAGGGAACAGGAGGCAAGTTCTATCCAAACCCTTGGAGAGCAGTTCTCAGCACAGCCAGAGAGCAGCAAGGCAGCAGGGTAACAGCATGGCACCAATCCTTCTCAGAAAAGCAGTCCAGGTGAGTCCTTTGGGCAGCCAGGCAGTTGTTTCTTGGCAGGTTGCAGGTTCTGGTTCAGGCATTCTTCACCAGTGGTATCTTGTCCAGAAGTGTCTTGTGAAGTAGAAGTGTCTGAGTTGGTAGGGACAGAGGCCCTGTTTAAATACCCAAATGTGCCTTTGAAGTGGGGGCAACTTCAAAGAGTGGCTTAGAAGTGCACAACGTCCCCTTTCAGTTCCATCCTGTCTGCCATGGTCCCAGTAAGGGGTTTGGTAGTCCATTGTGTGAGCGCAGGCTACTGTCCTTTGATATGTAAGTGTCAGACCCTCCACCCTTCCAGCCGAGGAAGTGTGACTGAGCATCCTGTGTTTGGGGTTTGTCTGAGTGGAATGCACAAGGGAGCTGTATCCAGCCAGACCTGGATTGTAAGGCACAGAAGTATTTAACTGCAGAGAAATGCTCACTTTCTAAAAGTGGCATTTCTAAAATAGTAATATTAAATCCAACTTAACCAGTCAGCAGGACTTTGTATTACCATTATGGTCATAACGAATATGGCCTTGTCACTCCTTTCAGATCAGAATCTACCACTCAAACAGTATATGAGGGTAGCCCTAATGTTAGCCTATGAAAGGAGCAGGCTTCACAGCAGTGTAAAAACTAATTTAGGAGTTTTACACTACCAGGACATATAGACTACACAGATACATGTCCTGCCATTTATCTACACAGCACCCTGCCCTATGGGTTACTGTGGGCCTACCTTAAGGGTGACATATGTAGAAAAAGGGGTGTTTAAGGCTTGTCAAGTACTTTTAAATGCCAAGTCAAAGTGGCAGATAACTGCCCACACAGGCCTTGCAATGGCAGGCCCGAGGCATGGCTAAGATGCTACTTATGTGGGTGGCACAATCAGTGCTTCAGGCCCACTAGTAGCATTTAATGTATAGGCCCTGGGCACATGTAGTGCACTTTACTGGGGTCTTACAAGTAGATTAAATAAGCCAATTGGGTATGAACTAACGTCACCATGTTTTAAGGGACAGAGCATATGCACTTTAGCACTGGATAGCAGTGGTAAAGTGCACAGAGTCCTAAAACCAGCAAAAACAGTGTCCAAACAGTGGAGGGAGACAGGCAAAAGGTTAGGGGTGACCACCCTAAGGCTGTCAGGTCTAATACTCCTGAAGTCCTTGGTTCCCCTGAGGGCTTTGGCGCTCTTCCTCATCCAGTCCCAGGGCCCCTTCCTGATCATTCTCTTTTGTTGCTGTTTGCAGCCTATTGACCTCCTCATAGGCCCAGAGCGCTATCTGCAGGTCCATCGTGGAAGCCTTCTTGCCCACTTTTAGCCCCCTCTCCTTGCAGAGCTTTTGCGGCTCAGCCTTGTTGAGGCTGTCAACATTGGTCAGATCCATCTCTATGGTAGCAGAGGAAGGTAGGGTCAGTTAATTTGGAACAAACAAAAACGGCCAATGGAGACTAAGTAAAATTTAAAAATTCAGTCCTGATGTGAAAGTATTTATCTGGGATTTTTGTGTAACATCGATCACTGTATGGTACTGCAAAAACACAAGTCCTGATCCACACTGCTGAGTACCAGTTTGGGAAATTGGGTTGTTGGTTGACTGGGGTGTGAACCTTGGTCAAGCAACAGCCCCAATTCCTTGCAGGATTAACCAAAAAAAGTCACTAAATGAACATGTGTGTGACCCAGGGTAGGTAGGGACAAAAAGCAGGCAGGCTAAACTCAGAGGCAATTTGTTAAGTATTTATAAAGTACACAAACAGCAACACAGTGACAACACAATACAATAACAATCCCAAACAAATTTAGAAAAATAGAGAAAAAAATAATAAATTATTTGACACCAAAACCGTCAAAATCCAATTAGTAAAACCAGAGATATGATTTTTTTTTATGTTTAAGGTTCAAATGATCAAGTCCTCAGTTTTAGAAAATGTTCACCTGGGTACACGTAGCACCACAACCAAGGGTCCAGGATTGGAGGGAGACATCTTGCGGGTGCAAGACTCACTCAGGCTGGGTCCAGGTGCAGGTTTAAGATGTGGGAGCCTGTTATGTCCCTGTGGCTCAAAACAGGAGACCAGCTGAACTTGCCATTGGAGTAACTTCTGGAGTCCTGGGTATAGGTGGTGATGCAGGGCTCTGCAGCAGGGCTGGTCTCTGAAGGTCCCAAGCAGGCTCCAGGCAGGAAAGCAGTCTTTCCACAGCAGCAGTCTGGCAGAGTGAACAGCAGGTCAAAGCAGCAGACAGTCTGAACAGTAGTGAACTGAGGAGCAGGTCTGAGAGTGCTCTTTTTATACCCTGGTACCCTTCTCCTAGAAGCTGGGAGAAGTTTCCAGAAGTGTTCTCTGAAGTTTCAGGAATTCCTTACCTCCTGTCCCCTGGCTTCTATTTGGCTGCACTGACAATACAGGGTCGGTAAGCCTATTGTGTGGTGGCAGAGCCCAGACTACTCAGTTGCAAGTGAGGCTGTGCTTAGCCCCGCCCCCTATCAACACAGTTAATGTGCCATTCAGGCTCTGCTAATCCCTGTATTGTGTGAGCATCTGGGGTGAATTCACAAAGCCCCAACTGTCAGTTACACTCAGTCATGTGACCTAAGGCACAGGTACAGGTACAGAGGGCTAAGGGCGGGAAAATGCCAACTTTTTAAAAGTGGCATTTTCAAACTTGTGATGATAAATCTGACTTTAAAATTAAAGAGGGTTTATCATCACAAGTTCATAGGTAACAAACATAACATGTCTACCACCGATTGTTTAGGAATTACAGCTCATCAATTTTAATAAGGAATCCCCAATGTTACCCTAGGGGAGGGGTATGTCTCTAGGTCGTGAGAAAACGAATTTGAGAGTTTTTCACTCCTAGGACATGTAAACCTAAAAAGTACATGTCCTACCTTTTAATTACACAGCACCCACCCAATGGGCTACTTAGGGCCTACCTTAGGGGTTACTTATATGTATAAAAGGGGAGTTTAAGGTTTCGCAAGGGGTTTTAAATGCCAAGTCACCATGGCAGTGGGACACTGCCTTCAGGCTGCAATGGCAGGCCTGGGACAAGTTTTAAGGTGACACTGAAATGGGTGGCACAATAATTGCTGCAGGCCCACTGGTAGCATTTAATTTAAAGGTCCTGGGTATATGGTATACCACTCACAAGGGACTTGCATGTAAATTAAACATGCCAATCTGGTATATGCCAATCAAACCATGTTTAGGAGAGTGAGCACATGCACTTTAGCACTGGTTAGCAGTAGTAACGTGCAAAAATTCCAACAGAGCAAAAATCCAGACACAATGGAGGCAAGCAGGCATAACAATTGGGGGAAGACCACCCTAAGACTCACAGGTCTAACACAGGTACATTACATATTGCACCAAAATCCATGACACTCATAATGAGGACCTTAATGTACGTTTTAGATCCAAAACAACACTAGAAAGTCCTTGGATTTTTCTCAACCAGCTTTGCATTCCACTGGCGCATTTTACAGTGTACTCACCTCAAATCCCTGTACGAATGCCCTGCTCCTCATAAATTGCAACTCTGCATATATAACACTTACTCTTCTGTCCTAATGGGCTGTAAATGAAAAAACACAATGAAATAGAATCAACCACCTCAAGACTGAGGTAATATAGCCAGGGTTCATGTTAACTTCAGACTGCTATGCTTCGCAAAAAGGAAAGCCAACTTTTTTATAGACTGCAACATTTTTCTACTCTTAATGCAAATATTGACTGTTTCAAAAGATGAATTCCAATTTAGGTTTAAGATTATATTGAAAAACAAGAATCCATATGTCTGGCAGAATGAAATATACATGACAAAATCTTTGTAAATATATCCATTTATTAATGTAGAAAGAAACCATACGAGACCCAAAATGTGTTTTGCTTGGGCTCACAGAATGCATGTTGGAGGCTAGAGTGAAACATGCTTTTGCTGCCTGTTTTTCCACCTGCTACTAATATGATGTAATCATTAATTATCCAAAAGGAAGGTATTTTCTTAGAAATACCAACCTAACTGTATCTTGAAGAAGATTGCTGGTTCCTTAATAAATCATAATTTCTTTAATCACCATGAAAGGAGGTCATCCTTAGGTTTGGCCATAGCACCACTTGGTCAATTGACCCTGCTCAGCCAGGCAATGATGCAAGAGTAGTTTGTGAGGAGCAACTCTCCATAGTCATTGTCCTGTTTTACAAATAAATACTGGTGATTGATCTTTTGTCAGCATCTTATTGACTATATGCTTAAACGCGTCCTTGAGATGAGACTGGCTATCAGTCATCTGTTGTCTGACATCTGAGTAAATGTGAATGAATAAATCAATGTGCTTGGTATGTCAGGAAAGGGAGGGAGAGCATGTCCAGTATAGAAGCAATGACTGTCTATGTAGTAAGTCTTGGATGCTTTTGTCGCCTTAAAATTTGCTCTCTTTTTGGGCATCATCAGCCTACATTAAGTGGTCAGACGGGGGATTGTTGGATGGAACATACAATGCAGTGGTCTAGTCTCAATAGAGGGAGATTTAAATGGTTTTAGAGTGGGTGGTGGTATATGCTGAACTGATTATTGGGGACCCAGCACATTATGGCTCACCTCTCAGGTGCAAAACATCCATTTTAAACCTTTAAAGGGTGAGTGCAGGTGTGGGGTGGAGCACTTTTAAGATAAGAAAATTCATAACCATGGTAGCACACATATACTCGTCTCTTCATACATACATCAGTGAACATCAACAAATAGGAAAATGTGTCCATGGTTGAGAGGAGGGGTGGAGTGACTGCAGATAGTTTTCATGCTGCAGAGAGCTTCATCACTATAGCTGTCCTTTCTCATCCATACTAATGATATTCAATCTCTGTGGTGCTCATTTCTAACCTGTGGCACACTGGCCGCTTTCTATGTCCTGCAGTCTGCCCAGAACCTGCCTTCCACTTCTCAGCTTTGGCGTGTTTCTCTTCTCTCTGTTTAGCATTCATGCTCACATTTGCTCCTTTTCACGTCTGCTCTAGAATTACCTCCCACTCTCTCTCCATTCGGCGCCTACTTTAGACTCTTGTCTACTTCTAAAATCACACTTTGTGGCTTCTACTCTGGATTATATTTTTTATTATATGTGGCCCAGGATTTTTGCTAACTTTGGATAAAATGCTCTCTACATTTAGTCAAATGCTAATATATGATCCACATGTTTAGATGTTGAGTTTGGCATGTTTTTAGTGGGATAAAAGCAGTTGGAAGAACTGCTGGTCGAGGTTCCATTTTTGTTCTTGTTTGTCAGCTTGCTGTTGGCCAGAGCTCATGTCAGTAAATAAGCAGAATACAACATACAAAATAAAAACATAGAAGGGCTTTGGGTAAGTCCACTCCAGCCACTACGTTTGTTTTGGTGAGAGGTTAAGAAGCGGCTCCTTTGTTTTAGTTCTCTAGCCCTGGCAGCATCACGGGGTACATCAGACAGAAACTGAAACACTTGTCTGTTTGAATGGAGGTGCATGTATTCATGCTTTGTATATTGTTATGTTTGGAAAATGCAAAGAGTTATTTCAATATTGAAGTATTCTGAACGATGACTATTTTCATTTATTTTCTAGCTTTACATGTCTGGTATGAGCTTTCTTCTTGAGATTGGCTGCCTCTGAAGGTCTGCCACTGAATATTGTACATACCCATCTTGCTACTGGTGTCAGCATAGTCTCCTCAATCCAATAGCACCAGGAGTGACTGTTAAGAAGGGTTAGAAGATTTAAGCATGAAGTTGGGTGCACTGCAGTTTCTGAAACTCCTGCTTCTGTGCCCAAGGTTTTGACTTGTAATCCAATAACCCAAGAAAGCCTTTAAGATACCATAGTGCTTGGCATATGGCCAAGTAAGGTGTGCATTTTTTATATGTTGTGTTACTTGGGAACACAACTTTTCTGTTTAGTGTTCAAGCTTTACATGACCATTCTGAGATGCCACCCTGGGAGGAGCTACCAAAGTAGGTCATTTAAAAAGTGTAGTTACTACTCCTTATTGTTGCTGCTCTCAGCGATGCTAGTATCATTCAGTCTGTATGTTAGACAACTGTTGGAAAGTGGTTTATTAGTAGTTGCAGGTAGGTACCTACAGCTAGTAACAACACCACTATCACAAATAAGGTCCAGTCAAATTCTCAGTAAATTAATCCTTGCTCAACCCTTGGTAGCTTGGCCAACAAGCAGCCAGGCTTAACTTAGGAGACAGTTGTGTAAAGCATTTAATGTCACCAAAACAGTAAATAAATAAGACACAACACACAATACAAATCCAACATCAATTTATAAAAATAGGAAGTGCGTATATCTTTAAAATGATACCAGAACAACAAAAATCCAAATTAGGGAACCAGAGATATGAATATTTAAATATTAAATGTGAAAATGTGCTTTCTAGTGCCAAAAAGCGAAAAGAGCTAATCACAGCTATCCGTTTGCACCTGATCAGGCCAAATGCAAAAGTTAAGGATGACCGTGATGGAACGCAGGTCGGCTACACTGAGTGGCAGGCCTTTGTCAAAACTTTACCTTTGCATTTAGTCACTTTTTCGGTTCTTTTTCATTGTTGAGAGAGGCTCCACAGCAGGCCGGGTTGTGAGTCATTGTTGTCAGCTTGGTTCAGCGTGAGACCTCTGTAAACTCCTGGAGGTTTTGGTTCTTGTTGTGGATGGGCAGTGCTCTGGAGCTTTCAGTGGGGTGAACCTGAATTTCAGGCCGAGTCTCGGTTCGACGTCGCTGGCTTGACTCTCGTCGATGGGTCGGTCCACTTATGTAGCTTTTTTACAAAGATTCTCCAAATTCATTCAAACTTCAGGAGCTTCTTCCAGAAGGTTCTTTTGGAGTCTTGAAGGGTCCACAACCCTACCAAGGTTCCAAAAGCTCTGAGTTGCTTCTTGGAGACTTGGGACTATAATTCTCACAATGCTCCTGGTCAAATCCTCAAAAGTCCACTGGGCGGTGGTCAGCTGGGCTTTTCTGGCAGATGTTGGTGCAGGTAACTATTTGTAGCTTCTTTGTGCCTATTACATACAGCGAATCCACTCCTGAATCCTTTAAAGCAAGGTAAAATGCTCTTTTGTGAAGAACTGAGAATGCAGCAGGTGCAGTCTTTATGAGTGCAGTCATTCTTGGTGTAGACTAAGGGGCATATTTATACTCCGTTTGTGCTGAAATTGCGTCGTTTTTTTTTACGCAATTTCGGCGCAAAACTAACTCCATATTTATACTTTGGCGTTAGACGCGTCTAGCGCCAAAGTTCATGGAGTTAGCGTCATTTTTTTGCGTGAACACCTTCCTTGCGTTAATGATATGCAAGGTAGGCGTTCCCGTCTTAAAAAATGACTGCGATGCATATGCGTCGTATTTATACTCCCGGGCAAAAATGACGCCCGGGAGTGGGCGGGTCTAAAAAACCCGCATCTGCACCGGATTTTAGCATCTGGGTCAGGGCAAGCGTTAAGGGACCTGTGGGCTCAGAATGAGCCCAGAGGTGCCCTCCCAAGCACCCAGGGACACCCCCTGCCACCCTTGCCCACCCCAGGAGGACACCCAAGGATGGAGGGACCCACCCCAGGGACATTAAGGTAAGTCCAGGTAAGTATTTTTTTTTATTTTTTTTTGTGGCATAGGGGGCCTGATTTGTGCCCCCCTACATGCCACTATGCCCAATGACCATGCCCAGGGGACAGAGGTCCCCTGGGCATGGCCATTGGGCAAGGGGGTATGACTCCTGTCTTTGCTAAGACAGGAGTCATTTCAATGGGGGATGGGCGTCGTAAAAAAAATGGCGCAAATCGGGTTGTGGCAAATTTTTTGCCTCAGCCTGACTTGCACCATTTGTGGACGCCCATACGCCATTTACCCCCTACGCCGGCGCTGCCTGGTGTACGTCATTTTTTTTAACGCACACCAGACAGCGCCGGCGGCTAACGCCGGCTAACGTCATTCAATAAATACGGCGCCCGCATGGCGCTTCAGAATGGCGTTAGCCGACGCTAATTGTTTTGACGCAAAACTGAGTTGGAGCAGTTTTGTGTCAAAAAGTATAAATATGGACCTTAGGGTTCAGCAGGGCAATCCTTCTTATTATTATTTCCAGGCAGGGATCTGAGTTGCTGGGCAGCTCTCCTGTATTTATCTGGATTTCTGGGCTGGGAAGCAGGGGGGAAGAAGGGGGACGCCTCTGACCAATGGGGCTTTTAAAATAAAGCAGGCAACGCAGCAGTGCACAATTAAGTGCATTAAATCTACTGGGCCGCTAAACCTGAATTCCCTACCATATCTTAGGGACTTACAGGTAGGTTGTCAGTAACAATTGTAATTACACCTGATTACCTTATACCTTTTAAACAGAGCACTGTCCCTGGGTCTGGTTAGCAGAGCCCAGGCCACAATCAGAAAACATCAGTATCAGTCAAAATGGGGGCAAAATGTGAGGGGGGCACTGCAAAAAGACCCATTTTCTCACACACCTCCCTTCAACCAAGACATCTAAGAGGCTCAGCCCCACCATGCTAGAGTTTCCCAGCTTGTCAGTAACAGGGCCCCTTTTGAGATGAAACCCCTCTACATATTTGTTGGTTTCTTACTGCACTGTTATCTTGGGTAGTGAGGTACCCACCTCTTGTATCCCTAACTTTGCTAGGGCAACACCTCCCACAGAGGTCACCCAACAAGGTCAGAGGGCTTAACTTGCTTTTGGCTCTGGGGTCTGTCTCCCATGCCAAGTACAGTGCTGCTATGAAGGCCAGTACCCACCAGAGGCTACTGACAGCTGTCAGAATCAAAAAACCCACACCCTAAACTCTCCACTGACATGTGGGTGATCTGCTTTAGGAAACCTGTGGGTTCCTTGAACCTCTCTTTATGTTTAGAGTGGGGGTCTACCACATCCTGTGGCAGACACCCTTCTTCCATCCTCCCTTCTGTCAGTGCAGTGGCAACAGCATGCTGTTGAACAGCTGCCTGACTGCCCAGGACTTCCTTGTGGTCAGGTGAAGCCTTACCCGTGCCAACGCTGGGCTTCCCCTTTACTGGGTCAGAAGCCCCTCGGCTCACTGGATCTCTCTTTATGAGCGGCTTACCTTTCCTCTTCTTTTTCCATTTCTTTTGGGACCCTAGACTCCTAACTGCACAGGCTGGCTCCCCAGGATTTTTGTGTTGGGGGAACCCTAGGGGAATGCCCCATCTGGGATCAGACCAACCTCTGGGAGGTCATTGCCTAGTATGCAATCTAAGGAGAGATCAGCACTGGCTACCATCTTATACCAGCCAAGGGTTCCTTCCCTTTTCAGAGACACTACACCTACAGATTTGGTTGTGACCTCACCTGGTGCTACTTTTACGGTCCTTGTTTCACTTGACACATACAGGTCTGGGGACACCAAACTGTCACTTAATATGGTGTGACTGGCACACGTATCCCTTAGGCCAGTGGAAGGCATCTATTTCACTGGAATGGAGTAAAAGTGCCTACTCCCACACTCAGTGATCAACAGCTAACCATCTGGACCTTTCTCTCATCAAAATGTTATTAGGGCCTCCTCATCTGAGGAGTCCTCCTCCTCTAGAGCTACACTGGACAGCCCAGTGCAAGCCACTTTCTTGGGACATGCTGGGTGACCTGACTACTGAGAGTCAAAATAGGCCCTGTCTTCCAGGATTCTTTTTAGCCCTGGCCCCCTTGCCTCTGCTTGTCATGGGTGGGGTGGGATCTACTCTTCTCCTTTTTAGGGTTCTGGGGTACTGAACGAGTCTCTTTGATCGGCTCATCACCTCCCTCACTAGTTTTTTGTGGGCCTAACCCTTGTATGCACCCACCTATCAGCTGTCTCCCCCAGAACCCCAGTCCCCTGGGACCAGACAACATAGGGCTACATTTACGGGCATTTGGCATAGGGCAGCACCGCAAGTCACCTTGCAGTGCTCCCTACACCAAAGTGAAAGACAGAGAAATACAGTGCATTCCTGCCCATTCCCACTGTGCTGATGCAGTTTCGGCAGTGTAGCGCTGGCACAGGCACAACTTGCACCAGTGTGCAAGAGTGCCTGTGTTGTCGGCAGGATTGATTTTGTGCAGGAAGAGGCACTTTCTTATACAGAAATAATCTATAGAGGCATTTTCCTCTGTCTATGTGTGCTGCAGAATGCAGCACACATTTAAAGAGGAAATAATAAGGTGAAATAAAAATATTTCTCCTTGTTACGCCTGCCCAGGGGAAGTTGAAGGTTTTGGCACATCCTCAGCTTTACAGGCTCTCGTAAATCTGGGGATGTGTAAAAATCCATGGGTGCTGCACGGGAAAAACCCCTGCAATGCTAATGGAATGCCTACCTTGTGCAGAGTAAGGCAACATAGCGACTTGCGCTGCCTTGCCTTACTACAAATCTATGAGGCCATTCGATGCCATGCAAAGTGGATTTGCATTGCCTGATAGATATGTTTGAGAGGTTTGCACTGCCGCTGCATCACTAAAAGTGACACAACTGCGGATCAAGCCTCTCATAAATATGCATCTTAGAGCCAACTAGATACTGGTGTAACTTGTCTGAGGTACAATTATTCAATATGTGCTCCTTCATGAGCAGACTGTATAGACCCTCATGAGTAATTACCTTGTTACCCTGTATCCAGCCCTATAGTGCCTTTACTGAGATGTCAACAAAGACCACCCAGGATTGGGTGCTGACTTTCCGGGTGTCTCATAACCTCACCCTGTACCTGATCAGACACCGAATTATGTGGGAGTTAGCTGCATGCCCTTCTAGGTTCAGGAGTCTATCCTTCCCAGCTACTCAGATCAGTTTCCACAGGTGAACACCAATATTGCGGGCTAATCCTTCTCATTCTAAGTGGCCTCTTAAATGCTATCAGCAATGTATCTGTGTCATCACCCTCTTGGTACTTAAGGACAATCCCCTTGAGCAGTTGTGGTTAAAACCCACCACCCTTGACATTTCAAACTCAGTTTTGCTGCCACAGTCTCTTCTCTCCTCTTCCCTAGCCTACTTCTTTTTGGCCAGGGCCAACATCTTCTCCTCCATGGCTATGTAGGCTAATAGGGCCTCATGTTCTCTAACTCTGTTCGGCTTCCTCTTGGGTGGATTCCACAGACTCACAAACCTCTTTTCTCACTAGCTGGTACCTGGTTACTGAAGTGGTGAACAGGCGGTTATCATCCTCCATTTGGAGGTTGGAGGGGTCATTTGCTCCCTCCCTTTCTATCTCTGGGGCTTCATCTGAACTACTAGTGCTGCCCAGGCCTCAAGGGACTGAACCAGCTCTGCATCCCCTGTGTTGGTATGGCCTGGTAATCCCCTCTTTTTGTACATTACCCTAAGCACAGATACAGTGAGTGTGAGTAGGCTATGCTGATTAAGCTCCATGGTATCCCTAGTTTTGGGTCACACAAAAACTTTGGCACCAATTGATCAGAGCAATTTAGAAAAATTAAAAATTAAGTAATTACAAAAAACGAGTCCAAATTTAAAAATCCCCAAACACTTTTTGATCCACGTCAATTTAGAGGATTTTTAACAATCTTCACTTGAATGCTGTATGGTGATAATAAAGACAATTATTGGATTCCACCACTGCACACCAAAGTTGGAAAGTGGTTTATTAGTAGGTACAGGTAGGTACCTACAGCTAGTAACAACACCAGAATCACAAATAAGATCCAATCAAAATTTCAATAAATTAATCCTTGCTCAACCCTTGGTAGCTTGACTGATGAGCAGTCAGGGTCAACTTAGGAGACAGGTTTGTAAAGCATTTAATATCAACAAAACCGTAAATAAGTAAGACACAACACACAATAAACATCCAACACCAATTTATAATAATAGGAAATGTTTTTATCTTTAAAATGACACCGAAACAGGAAAAACCCAATGTAGGGGACCAGAGATATGAATTTCTAAAGATTAAATGTAAAAATTTACTTTCTAGCGTCAAAAAGTGAAATGTGCCAAACATGGCTATCTGGTCACACCTGACCAAGCCAAAGTCAAGAGCTAAGGCCGACTGCCATGGAGTGCAGGCCAGCTACACTGTGAAGTAGGCTTTGGTCAAAATGTTACCTTTGTACTTAGTCACTTTTTTGGTTCTTTTTCTCTTGTTGTCAAGCGAGGCTCCTCAGCAGGCTGGACTGCAAGTCATTGTCTTTGGCTTGGCTCAGTGTGAGGCCTCTGTGAACTCCTGGAGGTCTTGGTTCTCGTCGTTGACCATCAGAGCTTCCGAGCTTTCAGCCAGGTGAACCTGAATTGCAGGTCGAGTCGTGGTTCGATGTTGCGAGTTTGGCTCTCGAAGATGAGTTGGTCCACTTATGGAGCTTTTTCACAGAAATTCTCAAAATGCTTCCTAATTTCTGCAACTTCTCCCAAAAGGTCCTTTTGGGTTCTTGAAGATTCCATAACCCCAGCAAAGGCTCCAGAAGCTCTGAGTTGCTCCTTCGAGAGTTGGGACTACAATTCCGACTGCAGCTGGTCATATGCTTAAACATTCACTGGATGCTGCTCAGCTGGGCTCGTCTGGCAGGAGTTGGTGCAGGTGACTCTTGGTACCTCCTTTGTACATGTTGCTTACAGGGAGCCCACTCTTGAATCCTTTAAAGCAAGGCAAAGCCTTCTCTGTGAAGCCCAGACTGTGCAGGAGGGGCAGTCCTTCTGAGTTCAGTCCTTCTTGGGGTAGGCCATGAGATCAGCACTCCCACTGCAATGCCTGGACCCAGGGGATAGGGAGTCATTGAAGGCCCTGGTCTTCAAACAGGAACTCTTTGGAGTAGTAAAGACCCCTTAAAGCCTGCAAAATGGCTGGGAAATGACAGACTTCCAGCAGAATTTTATAAAAGCTTCCCTTGGACTCTACTAGATAGATTACTGGTGGTATTTGCCAAGGCCCTCAACAAGGGAGAACTTCTGCACTCAATGAGGGGAGCATTAATAACAGTAAGCCCGAAGCCTGGTAGAAACCCCTTGGAGACCACTTCCTACTGACCCATCTCAATGTTGAATGTTGACCTTAAAATCCTTAGTCAAGTGCTAGTACACTTTGGGTTGAGGATTACCAGTAGGAAACACTGAACACATAGGGGGTCATTCTGACCCTGGCGGTCACTGACCGCCAGGGCCAACGACCGCGGAAGCACCGCCAACAGGCTGGCAGTGCTTCCTGGGCCATTCTGACCGCAGCGGTAAAGCCGCGGTCAGAAAAGGGGAACCAGCGGTTTCCCGCCGGTTTTCCCCTGGCCCAGGGAATCCTCCATGGCGGCACTGCTTGCAGCGCCGCCATGGGGATTCCGACCCCCTTCCCGCCACCTTGTTCCTGGCGGTTGTTACCGCCAGGAACAGGATCGCGGAAACGGGTGTCGAGGGGCCCCCTAACAGGGCCCCATAATGATTTTCAGTGTCTGCTTTGCAGACACTGAAAATCGCGACGGGTGCCACTGCACCCGTCGCACCCCAGCAACTCCGCCGGCTCCATTCAGAGCCGGCTTCATCGTTGCTGAGTCTTTCCCGCTGGGCCGGCGGGCAGCCTTTTGGCGGTCGCCTGCCGGCCCAGTGGGAAAGCCAGAATGGCCGCCGCGGTCTTTTGACCGCGGTGCGGTCATTCGGCGGTTCCCGCCAGGCGGGCGGCTACCGCCGCCCCCCGCGGTTGGAATGACCGCCATAGTCTCACTATATGCCGATTAATGCAATGATATACCGGCACAAGCTGGACACCTTGGTCCTGATATTATTAAATGCAATGATTGAATTCTGGGAGATGTCGGGACATAGAATAAATCCAAACAAATTGGTCCTGTTTCAATTGGGACAACTAGTAGAACAGCCACTGGCCCACCTTCACATTTCAGAATTGCCCTTGACAGTTGATTAGGCAAAATATTTGGGTATCAGTATTAAACATGATCAGACCCAGTTACTATGATCACAATATGGGACATATTAAGGCAAACGTGCAACCCTCTATACGGTTCTCAATCACATTACATCTGTCGCTGATGGGGAAAATAGCTCTTATAAAAATGGTGGTGTTGCCACAGTGTCTGTAAGTCACACATAATGCTTTTTATGAACTACCCCGTGCAGTGTTCAAAGAGCTAGACATGCTGTTGTTGGAGCTTCTATGGCAGGGCAAGCATTGCAGAGTTAGTGTGTCCACTCGTAGGCAGGAATGGGATAAGGGAGGCATGGAAGTCCTAGATCTCTAATTGTATTACTTTGCATCCCAGTTGCAGCATGAAATTCATTGGCTAGATGTGGAACCTAACTGGGAATGATCCCTATTGGCAGGCACCCATGGTAACCACCAGCTTGGGGCCCTAATGATGAGGGGCAGGGGTCTGCCTAAG
The DNA here is from genome assembly GCF_031143425.1 of Pleurodeles waltl. Classification (NCBI taxonomy): domain Eukaryota; kingdom Metazoa; phylum Chordata; class Amphibia; order Caudata; family Salamandridae; genus Pleurodeles; species Pleurodeles waltl. The sequence continues at coordinate 568,614,385 of NC_090449.1, read as the reverse complement.
GACCCCCTACCTCGACCTCTTGCTGATTTACCCCTTTGAACAGATGGCTAGATTAATGCCCGTTGACAAATGGCAAGAAGGGGGTTGTATTATGTTATCAGATCTCTATCTAGAAGGACACTTTATTTCCCTGCACGATGCCATAAACATGTTCAATCTAGGCCCTGGCCAGTTCCTTCAGTACGCTAAGATAGCAGCAATGGCTCAGCAATTGTGGTCCACATTTCTGAGGGCTCCCAACCCCCCCCCCCCCACACACACACAACTGATAATTCTTTTATCTATGGCAAGTGGCTGCTTAAGCCACTGCTTATAGAGGAAACATGGCACCAACTCACAGGGTACCCCTTACATCAGAGGATTGGTCTAAAATACATGTAGGAGTTAACAGAGTGAAGATGAGCGCTAGGTTTAAGCAGATACAATGCAACATAGTCCATATGATGTACTTATCCCTGAAAAGGCTGCATTCTATTTACCCTTCGAGAGGACAGTGATGCCCTAATTGCGGTGTGGGGGAGGCAGATAATGTGCATATGGTTTGGCACTATCCTCTCCTGGTCTCCTTTTGGATCCAGATTTTGGACCTTCTAAAAAGAGTGGCAAGCTGGAACATTCCCTGCATGGTTAATAAATGCTTAAAGCAGAGGATGCAAACTTGATGAAGAAGAGGCGGGATGAGAGAGCACAGGATGTTCTGATAGCTTGGGCTGCAATGACACAGACCCTAATGAAACCATTAGTTCCAGACTCAAATTCTAATATCCCAGAGCATGAGTTGGGCGGAGAGCACCGGGGGAGGTACTGAGACCTCAGACGGTCAGTCCAAGATATTGCTTGTGTGACAGAATGAACAGGATCAACATGATGGAAAGCATTGTTGATTCCGTGGCAGCTAAAGGAGAGAGAGCTGGAAGGGGGAGGGGTTACGGGTGTTCCTGGCATGTTGTTGGGATGTTTGATGGTTATACCTACTGGGTAACAGTAGAATTACAGTTTCTTTTTTGGCCTTCCATGTACAAGCTTGTGTGATCCCTATTATACAAAATCCGGTATGTATTATATTAAAAATGCCTATAAAGATTTTTTTTAAATCATCATGCATACAGTTATAAATTACAAATATGTAAAAATAGAGCTTGCTCACAAATGGTTGTAACAAGAATCATCACAATAAAAAAAACCTGGGGTTTGCCAGAATGGGCAGCCAACACCAAAACCCTTGACTACTACGTAATCTGTGAGATTACGTGTAATACAGTACCTGTCTGTAGCGTGTAACACACTGTGATGACAAGCACCTGTTAAAGACTTATCAGCCTTAATATATTGTGTTCACAATTAAGAAGATAGACCAACAGCCTTTTTGCCATAATGTTTCATAATAAGCATATCAGACCAATGGCATCGGACATATTGCTTCCAGTGCACCAAACATGCATATAGCTTGTCACCATACTCAACTCAGGCCTACAGTTTTGAGTGTAAGCTTATCTGCAAAGTGACCATCATACAACGAGTCGTAAAATGAGAAATGTATGCAAACTTACAGTTCGCTAAGCAAAATACAATGTACCCTAGGATAGCCTAACAAGGATTCTCACAGAGAAAATCTGCTGGATCCATGGTTTGTCTCACTGGGTTACCAACACCAAAACTATTACAGTAATCTGTGAGATTCCATGTAACAAAATACTTATCTGTAGATGTTAATATAGAATAATACCCACACTAAAATGACTATAAACTTTAATATATAATGTTCACAAAAAAACATCAGCCCTCCTCTCTATATCATAGCATTTCAAAATATAGATCTGGCATATAGGTGGTCATTACAACATTGGCAATAAAAGCCGCATACCGCCGTGCAGAAGATGGCCAACACACCGCCACGCCCGCGGATTCCGCCACAGCCATTATGACCCACAGCTCGGAATCCGACAAAATACAGACACCCACACAACTCCGCCACACCAAAGGTCAGTGATAAACTGGCGAAAACAAAACCGACACCGTCACGCCAACAGAAATATACCCATACTATCACGACCCACGAATCCACGCGGCGGTCTATCAACCGCGGTATTCCATTGGCCGTACACACCGCCGAGCTCAAAATACACACACCTCTACAAAACACCGCCACATTGGACAATTAGAAATACACACACCTGATACACATACACACACCACTCCCACACACCCAATACAATATAAAACAAACACCCACATCACCCACAAACCCCTATGACAAAAAATTCAGAAAGAAGGCCAGAACACCAGCAAGAACAACAGCATCCACAGGCACACAACACCATCACCCACACAACTTACACGCACAAAACACCACACACCACTACATATCACCACACTTATCACCACACACTCCACACCACACATCACCCACACCACCCCATGGCACGGCAAAGACACCCCAGGTTCTCAGAGGAGGAGCTCAGGGTCATGGTGGAGGAAATCGTCAGGGTAGAGCCACAGCTATTTGGAGCACAGGTGCAGCACACCTCAATTGCAAGGAAGATGGAGCTATGGCGAAGAATAGTCGACAGGGTCAACGCAGTGGGACAACACCCAAGAAATCGGGACGACATCAGGAAGAGGTGGAACGACCTACGGGGGAAGGTGCGTTCCGTGGTCTCAAGACACCACCAGGCGGTTCAGCGGACTGACGGCGGACCCCCACCTCCTCCCCCACAACTAACAACATGGGTGGAGCAGGTCTTGGAGATTCTGCATCCTGAGGGCCTCGCAGGAGTCGGTGGAGGAATGGACTCTGGTAAGAAAAATCTTAACTATTACATCCCCCACCCTACCTGCATGCCAGCACATACCCCCACCCTCACCCCCAGAACTCCTACTCCTCACAAATGTCCCACTATCACAACCCACCCATCCCAACACCAAGCCCTGCATGCAAAAACAAAGCATGGACACCCATCACTAAAGCATGCCCACTGCACATACCCATACAACCCCCTAAACCATCATCACACAAGCCCCCACACAGGAATGCCAGCACTGAGGTACACGGTCACCCACCCATTGCACACCATGACACACACAGATGCAATAATCATGCTTTTCCACCCCTGCAGGACCACTACCCAACGTCACCAGACAGGAGGGTCCAGACATCTCTACCCCACCCACAGAAGAGGCCCACAGTGATGACAGCAGCTCTGTCAACCTGGATCTAGATGACCAGCCTGGACCATCGTGGGCCTCGGGACAGTCGGTTCCCCTCACACAGACACAGGCCACCACAGACCTTCCACCCTCTGGTAACACCAGCACAGCACCCACCCAGCGGGCCCATACCTCCGTCACCAGGACACGTCAATCAGCTGTGTGTCCACCACTAGAGGGAACCCAGGATAACCCACCACCCCAACAACAGCAGGGACCTGGGGGCAGTGGTAGTGGGCACACGGTCCAGGGGACGGAGGCCCAGGAACACAGGGGAACTGGGAGGGCTGCTGTGCGACAGGGGGCGGACAGGTCCAGGGAACTCACTCTCCACAAGGCCCTCTCCTCCATCATGGGAGCATACCACCACTCCCTGGAGACGATGGCAACGGTCCTGGCCAAGTTTCAGGAGACCCAGCGCATGCAGGAGGAACAGTATTTGGGGTTCAGGGAGGAACTCAGAACCATCAGCTCCGCCCTTGGCACCATCGTAGGGGTGCTGAAGGAAATACTCAACACCAGGAGGGACACTGTGGCACTCCAAGGGGCCCTGACACTAGCATGGACGATGAACTGCCCACCACCTCCGCCGGCGCTAGTGGACAGGAGGCACCGCCACAGGACCACCACACCAGCACCCCACCCCCTGCAGAGGGAGAACCACCCCGCAAGCGGTCCCTGAGATCCAGGAACAAGACAGAGCACGATGCCAAGACCCCCGCCAAGAAATGAGACCACCTTGATTGTCAACCCACTGTCCCACTTTGTCACCCTGTCCATATTTGAACTGCCCCATCTCCACTTCCTATGCCCATATGGGCAATGCACCTATGAGACAAATAGACTGGACTCTGCCATGGACACTCCTCTGCCATCACCCCTCACCATTTAGCTTCCCCGTCCAATAATGTTTATGTAAATAAACACACCTAAAACACCAAAAGATATGGAGTCTGTCTGTGATTTCGAAATAGTGTATTTGCTATTACAGTGACAAAATTTCCAGGAAATAGTAATGTCAACATACCGTTGTCACACAGCTCTAGTCCATGAGGAATCTAAGCAGATGACACACAGTGGGACCCACACCTGTGAAACCGTAAGGGAAAGTGACAACTCAGTGACCATACACTGAGTGAAATCGACAGACAGGAGAGAGGTAGAAGTGTAAAAGTACTTGTAGTAGGCAGGAATGTATTCTCACCTGTGTCTCACTGGAAATATTGCTGGATGACTGAGTCCATGTTGTCTATGTCTTCTTCCTCTGCTTCCTCCTCATCACTGTCCACAGGCTCCACAGCTGCCACAACACCGCCATCTGGACCATCCTCCTGCAGAAAAGTCACCTGTCGTCGCAAAGCCAAGTTACGAAGCATACAGCAGGTCACGATGATCTGGCACACCTTCTTTGGTGAGTAGAATAGGGATCCACCTGTCATATGGAGGCACCTAAACCTGGCCTTCAGGAGGCCGAAGGCGTGTTCGATCACCCTCCTAGTTCGCCCATGGGCCTCATTGTAGCGTTCCTCTGCCCTGGTCCTGGGATTCCTCACTGGGGTCAGTAGCCATGACAGGTTGGGGTAACCAGAGTCACCTAATAGCCACACCCGGTGCCTCTGTAGTTGACCCATCACATAAGGGATGCTGCTATTCCACATGATGTAGGCGTCATGCACTGAGCCAGGGAACATGGCATTCACATGGGAGATGTACTGGTCTGCCAAACACACCATCTGTACATTCATGGAATGATAAATCTTCTGGTTCCTGTACCCTTGTTCACTCCTCTGGGGGGGGACCAAAGCCACATGGGTCCCATCAATAGCACCTATGATGTTGGGGATATGTCCAAGGGCATATAAATCACCTATCACTGTAGTCAAGTCCTCCACCTGAGGGAGAACGATGTAGCTCCGCATGTGTTTCAGCAGGGCAGACAACACTCTGGACAACACGTTGGAAAACATAGGCTGGGACATCTCTGATGCCATGGCCACAGTTGTTTGAAATGACCCACTTGCAAGGAAATGGAGCACTGACAGCACCTGCACTTGAGGGGGGATTCCTGTGGGATGGCGGATTGCTGACATCAGGTCTGGCTCCAACTGGGTACACAGTTCATGGATTGTGGCACGGTCAAACCTGTAGGTGATGATCAAATTTGCTTTCCTCCATTGTCGACAGGTCCACCACCGGTCGGTACACCGGAGGATTCCGCCATCTCCTCACATGGCCCAGCGGACGGTGCCTATGAAGGACAACAGCGACCACAGAGTCAAACAACTCAGAGGTATGTACCCACAATCTAGACACAACACGATTCATACACAAATTCAGGCCTGTATGTGAGTTGAGAGTAGGCCTAGGTATGTGTGACGCAGTTGGTAACTAGGCCATGTGAGCCCCTGAAATGGCGGCTGCCTGACCTCTAAAGCGGGACAATGGGATGTGAGGTAACATCGCTGGCGTTGTACACCGTCGCGGTAGGTGGTCGAAGACCGCGGCGCAATGCTGCATTGGTTAACATTGGACCCTATGGGTCCCAGGAGCCAATGACGATGTACGCCGGCGGTGGCGGTATGCACCGCCGCGGACGTGACCGCCGCGGACGTGACCGCCATTTTCTTTCACTTCAATCACTTGATACCTGATCTTCGACAGGAGAGGACCTACACTGCAAGTGCTGCTGTGACCGTGGTCTGGAAGAGACAATGGCTCGTGCGTCTGGGGAAAGGGCCCCTGCCTTCACTGCGGAGGAGTTGGAGAAGCTCGTGGATGGGGTCCTCCCCCAATACACGCTACTCTACGGTCCTCCAGACCAACAGGTAAGTACACAGGGAGCATGCTGTATGGGCTATGCATGTGTGGAGAGGGCTGGTTGTAAGAAGGAAGGGGGCCGAGTTCTGCATGCATGAAAGACGGTGGGTGCATGTGCCACATGCAAGAGTAGGGTTGGGGGCCACTCACTTTGACGGCGCAGTTGCTAATGACATCTCTTCTTCCCCTGTACATTTCATGTAGGTCAGCGCCCACCAGAAGAAGGATATTTGGCGTGCCATCGCCAAGGATGTCCGGACCCTGGGGGTCCACCACAGCCGGATCACCCACTGCCGGAAGAGATGGGAGGACATTCGCCGCGGGAGCAAGAAGTCGGCGGAGGCTCAGCTGGGGATGGCCTCCCTACGTGGGAGGGGTGCCCGTCGAACCATGACCCCCCTGATGTTCCGGATCCTGGCGGTGGCCTACAGGGAGTTGGATGGGCGCTTGAGGGCATCACAGCAGACACAAGGGGGTGAGTACATTCTCATTCTGCTGACATTGCGCGCAGTGGAGGTGTCTGGGTGGGGGAGGAGGGCTGTGGGTTTCCCTAGGCCAGGACGAGCTCCGTAGGCTAGGCCCCTTCGTAAGGCATGGCCCTGTGGCCCCCCACCCCACCTCTGTAGAGTGCCAACTACAGGTATTCATGCCCCTGTGTCATTTATGTGTGCAGATGTCGTACATAGCCTTGTAGGCCATTTCCCAGGAATTGCAGTGTAGAGCCCAACAGCGCGACGTAGTGCAGGGTGCTGCTGTGTCTGTCTTGTCCGCCAACGGAAGCGGTAATCCATGCACTCAACATGTCTTTCTTCTGTTCCCCCCCCCCTTTATTTTTGCGGTCTCCCTGGTCTTGTGTGCATTAGCATCATCAGGAGGTGCAGTGGCACCAGAGCACGAGGGAGCTGCATCCCACATGGGCATGGAGGTCCACACTACGGACTCAGAAAACACCAGTGGGACAGAGGGCGAGGGGAGAACCACGGCGGTCACAGGATCTGCAACCAGCGACACGGACTCGTCCTCCGATGGGAGCTCCCTTGTGGTGGTGGCAACATCTGTGCCCCCCACTTCAACAGGTACAGTCGCCACCCCCCTACCAGCACCGCCCTCCCAGCAGCCCCTCAGCCTTCGCCCCGTGCCCGCTCACCCAGGAGGGTGGACATCACCTTCGCCCCAGGCACCTCAGCCCCTGTCACCTCTGCTGTCCTCAGTGAGGAGGCCATTGACCTCCTCAGGTTACTCACTGTTGGGCAGTCTACCATTTTGAGTGCCATCCAGGGTGTAGAAAGTGAATTGGAACACACAAATGCATTCCTGGAGGGCATTCATTCTGGTCAGGCTGCCCTTCATCGAACCGTTCAGACTCTGGCCTCAGCACTGATGGCAGCCATTGTCCATGTGTCAAGCCTCCCCCCTCCAACTTCCTTCACCCAGACCCAATCCCCTGTACCTCTGCCCATCCCAAGCACACCATCAGACCAGCCTGCACACACCTCACCACACAAGGGAAGCTCACGCAAACATATGCACCACACATCCCACAGGCACTCACGCAAGCATCATACACATACAGACACACCAACATCCACTGCCTCCACTGTGTCCCCCTCCTCGTCGTCTCCCACCTCCCTCCCAGTCTCGTCTACACTCACACCTGCATGCACTACCTCTACAGTCACTACGTCCCGCACCAGCACACCCACAAGCACACCCCGCACACGTGCAGTCACCACCCCCACTACCATTCACACGTCCCCTGTGTCCACTCCCAGTGTGTCTGTGACGCCCCATCCGAAGATACACAAACGCAGGCACACACCCACCCAACATACATCCACCTCACAACAGCCTCCAGCGCATGCACCTGCACCCAAAACCACAAAACTTACACCTCCTACAACCACCACCTCTTCCTCCACTCCCAAAACCCCCTCCAGCTACCCGTCCCAGTGGTTCCAAACAACTTTTCCTGTCCACCCTTAACCTATTTCCCACCACCCCCGTCCAAGTCACAGGTCCCAAACTAGCACCTCAGCCACAAAATCTACGGGACCAGTGGTGCCTGTTGTCACAGGTCTGTGGAGTGCCCCGGCCACCAGGACAGCCAGTGTGACACAGAGCCAAAGCACAGCCAGTCCCCCCCTGTGAAGCACCAGAGGATGGCCAGTGCCCGGCGGGAGAGGGGGAAGACTCCAGCCACCCAAGCTGCAACCAGGGGTCCCGGGGGGAGTGTGGACTCAACTGTGACTCCTCCCAAGGTGGGGAAGGGGCAGAAGAAAGCCGCAAAGTCTGGGAGGAGCAGCACGGTGGAGAAGACCGCCATCATCCCCGCTGGCCAGGAGGGCCCTGGCAGCCCCATTGTCGCTGCCCAGGAAGGCCCTGGCAGCCCCAGCCCAGCTGCCCAGGAGGGCCCGCCAGCCCCAGCCCAGCTGTCCAGGAGGACCCCGCCAGCCACAGCCCAGTTGCCCAGGAGGGCCCCGCCAGCCCCAGCCCAGCTGCCCAGGAGGACCCCGCCAGCCACAGCCCAGCTGCCCAGGAGGACCCCGCCAGCCACAGCCCAGCTGGGCAATGAAGGACCGCCAGCCCCAGCCCCGCTGGGCAATGAAGGACCGCCAATGCAAGCACCGCTGAACAGGGCAAGCACCGCTGAACAGGGCAAGGACTGCCAAGGCAAGCACCGCTGAACAGGGCAAGGACCGCCAATGCAAGCACCGCTGAACAGGGCAAGCACCGCTGAACAGGGCAAGCACCGCCAAGGCAAGCACCGCTGAACAGGGTAAGCACCGCTGAACAGGGCAAGGACCGCCAAGGCAAGCACCGCTGAACAGGGCAAGGACCGCCAAGGCAAGCACCGCTGAACAGGGCAAGGACCGCCAAGGCAAGCACCGCTGAACAGGGCAAGGACCGCCAACTCAAGCACCGCTAGCCCATTAGCGGCAGGGGCAGTGACGCAACAGGGAACGTCACGGGGTGAGTGAAGCACTCTGGGCACCAGTCCCCCTCCAGAACCAGTGGAGACATGCATCCACTCCCTCATTTCCTGGCAAGATGAAGCACTCTGGGCACCAGTCCCCCTCAAGGACCAGTGGAGACATGCATCCACTCCCTCAGTCCTTGGCAGGATGAAGTAATCTGGGCACCAGTCCCCCTCCAGAACCAGTGAAGACATGCATCCACTACCTCAGTCCTTGGCAGGATGAAGCACTCTGGGCACCAGTCCCCCTCCAGAACCAGTGGAGACATGCATCCACTACCTCAGTCCTTGGCAGGATGAAGCACTCTGGGCACCAGTCCCCCTCCAGAACCAGTGGAGACATGTATCCACTCCGTCTGTCCTAACCAGGATGAAGCACTCTGGGCACCATCCCCCTCCAGAACCAGTGGAGACCTGCATCCACTCCGTCTGTCCTGCACAGGATGAAGCACTCTGGGCACAAGTCCCCCTCCAGAACCAGTGGAGACTGTTATCTACTTGAGAGACTGTGGCTTTGCACTCCCCAGGATGCAGCAGTGGGCAAACCACCCACTGGAGAGACTTGAGAGACTGTGGCTTTGCACTCCCCAGGATGCAGCAGTGGGCAAACCACCCACTGGAGAGACTTGAGAGACTGTGGCTTTGCACTCCCCAGGATGCAGCAGTGGGCAAACCACCCACTGTAGAGACTTGAGAGACTGTGGCTTTGCACTCCCCAGGATAATGCAGTGGGCAAACCACCCACTGGAGAGACTTGAGAGACTGTGGCTTTGCACACCCCAGGATGCGGCACTGGGCAAACCACCCACTGGAGAGACTTGAGAGACTGTAGCTTTGCACTCCCCAGGATACATCAATGGGCATGGAGCCCCCTCGTGGATCTTGCGTCATGCATTCATCCGGCTGAGGTGCCCCCCCTTCCCTTCTCCCTGAGGTGCCTGTTGTATTTCTATCTGATGCCCCTGCAGTGTTCTCTCCGTCATGTTCGGGTATCTTGTGTGGGCCTCGCCCATGCATTTTGGGCCCAGTGGTCCACGGGCTATGAATATTGCAATACCTGGACTACTATTCGTGGTGTATATTTTGTTAATAGTGTATATATGTAGATATTTGCTTACTCTATTTTTATATATTACAATGGTTACACTCATTTCCTTTTGTCTTTGCATTCTTCCGGGGGATTTGTTTTTTTTTACTGTAATGTTTGGATATGCATTGGTGTGTGTTTTGTAGTGGGTGAGGGTGGGGGTGGGGGTGTTGCGTGTGTGTGTCCCTGTTTTTTGCCTCCCCTCCCCTGTGTTGTAGGTGCAGTACTCACCGTGGTCTTCGCCGCCGGCGTTGGTGCTCCTGGTACAGGAGCAGGAAGACTAGTGCAGGAAGAATATGGAGTTCCGGCTTCATGGTGTCGTCATTCCTCGTGGAGTGTGTAGAGGTGAGCGTTTTCCCTTTGAAATGGCTGTTTCCGACGTGTTTTTATCCACGTTGAATCCGCCCCGGAAAAGGTGGCGGATTGGACTGTCATAATAGTGTGGGCGGTACATTGTCTTCCGCCTGTCTGTTGGCGGTGACCGCCGCGCTGTTTGTTTGTACCGCCGTGGCGGTCTGAGTGTTAAAGTGGCTGTCTTTGTTGGCGGTTTCCGCCACGGTCGTAATTAAATTTTTTTTAGCGCCGGCCTGTTGGCGGTCTTACCGCCGCTTTAACACCGTCCGCCAGGGTTGTAATGACCACCATAGTCATGATCATTGGCTTGCCACCATGACCAACTAAGTTCTGATATGTTGCATATAAACTTTGCCACAAACCAAAAAGTAAAAATACAAGCAGTCTTTTTAGTGGAAGAACACTAAGTGAGCCCAATCAAATGCTGTGCTCAGGGGAACCAACGTGTGGGTAGAAACTAAGCCCCTCTCCCACCTGAACCCTTAAAGTTATTTTTCGTTGATCACATAAGGCAGTGGTTCTCAAACTCTGTGCCGCGGCACCCCGGTGTGCTGTTAGAAGTTGCCAGGGGCGCTGCGCGCATTTTGGAAACATGATAGGAACAACTTAAAAAAGATTTCTGTGCCCAGTTTATAAATTACCTTATGATGAGGCAAAAAGTCTTTTGTGGCCGAGTAACTCATTTAGGCATTTCATGTTGGGGAGTTACATAAGCCCCATCTGTCAGTGTATTGCCTCTGGAGCATGGTTTCACCCAGCGTCATTACGTTCATAAATAAGAAGAGCCTTCGCTCAGGCGCGGCCAGGCGCGCGGCAATTCAGAAGACAGCACTGGAGTGTTATTGCGCTCCGTGCGATCATTAGACAGGCCATCCTCATTAAAGTGCGCACATCCGACGTGTTGCTAGAAGTTCCTTGTCCAATTTAGGAAAATCAGGTAATTATTATTATTAGGATTTCTAGGGTGAGAGACAGAGCATGGCACCCCAATGCCACACATCACCAGCATTGGCCCTTCCATCGACAGGACCGGAGATTACAGGAATGCACAGGAATTTCTCCTAACCAGTCCTGATATGGTACTAGTACTACAAATAACTAATGTTCTGTTTTTAAAACAGATGGATATTTCCCCGGGGCGAGCACTCCGAACGAGGCCCCTGTGTAGTTGCAGGACAGGAGAAAACTGCTAACAGCCTGATTCAGCACAGACACACGCACGAGTTGAGTTTGTTTATTTAGAAGACATGATTAGAATTATTATTACAGTGTTCCTTGCTGATGACAAGTCCAGGGGAAAATTGCAGCATTTCTGCTTTGTGAAATATTAGCATTCCACCCTTTTCTCATTATAAAACACACCTTTCCTTTTTTCCCGATTTCTGTTAAAAAATGCTATCTAAATTGTCCAACATAGAGTACAGACCGAGTGGAACTTAGGAAGCACAGTTATCAAAATCTGAAGGCTTTGAAATAATTTAAGGCAGCGGTGCCTCCTAAATTCTCAAGAAACTGCAGAGTGGGAGTGTGAACGACAGTGCTTATTTTGTAAATAAAAATGTGCTGGTGCCCAAACCCCCCTCTTAGTGTAATCCTGAAGCCATCTCGTGCCTCTTCAATAATTTTAAAGCCATTCCCTGCCCCTTCAGCTCACTCTTGCAGCTTTCTGTTTTCTCCCATTGTGACACTATTTTGTTTTTCTCTTCCTCAGTCTTTCCCATATGTCTTTTGCTCGCAGTAAATGCTTGAGGCAGAAAAATAAGTGCCAGCCCTCAGAAATAAGTGCTGGTGCTCTGCACTGGAAACAAGCACAAATTAAGCACTGGTAAATGATCAAGTACTGTTAAGTAGGTTTAGAGGAGAAAGTGTCCAGATTGAAGGCAGAATGTGTGCTCCAAAGGTGAGGTGTGAGGTGTGTGTGGTCAAGGTAAAGTAATGACGTAAACAGAGAAGAAACTATGTGCATGGAGGACAGCAAGTGTGACACCAAGGGGAGATGTGGCTCAATTTTTTGGATGTTTAAGAATGAGAGGTTGACTTGGCAGTGCTGTGGTCTAGCAGGGAGGAGGAAACATGCAAAACATCCATGTTTTGCTCATTAGTATATCTCTCCCTGTGTACCTGACATTCATCTTTCTCTCCCCATGACCTCATCACAATATTTTGCCACTTCAAGGTCATCCGGTACTTAAAATGAATGACTGCACTTGGCTGCGCCGAACCTTAATTGGCTCTCACTGAAACCTTCTTCTCTTCATTAAACCTTGGCGCTGCGGCACACCTTTGTTGCCTTGAGAATCTTCTCATGAGGTCCAGTTAGCAGCAGGGGGATGGCTGCTCCAACTGGCAGCTGTTTGTTAGCACGCATGGCAGAGTCCATGTACGGTGCAGGAAGTACGGGGAAGACCAGGTGACTTGCACAAGTTGTGTGAGATGCCCTGGGCATCATAGGGCATGGATGCTGCATGCACAGTATACACATGGGAGATAAAAGTTGGATAGCTAGTCTTATGTATGTACAGTAGATTATCGGAGTCCAGGGCATAACTCTGAGTATTTGAACATATGCTGAGCAGCAGGACTGCTCCATTCAAGATGCACGCATTATGATTAGGCAGCCCATTGGTTTGAACTGAGGGATTGGGGATCCACAGGAACTACAGTCTGGGAGGGCTCAGTACCATCACAAAGATGAAAGGGGCCAAAAATGAAGCACACAAGGGCAAGCCTGATTGGGACCATTCAGGTTCTTGGTGGCAGGGTAGAATCAGTGCCACTAGGCTAGAAGAACTAGAGGTGCAGAAGGTGCACACAGCACTCCCATGCATCCTGGTGGACTTTGATTTATTATTTGTATACTCTGTCTTCTACTGTAAGGAACCTTTAAGATCCAGAAAAAGGAACCTGCTGTGGACTGGGCTGGAGTAGGAAACAGCTCCTATTGAGCTTCAGGAAGTAATGAGTTAGTGCCCAGGCCAAGAGTTCCCTAGCCTCCCTTCTTCACAAGCAACAGCACTTTGTATCACAGTGCTTACTTCAATTTAATGCTGAGGTGACATGGTGGACAAAAAAACAAAGGATTGGGGTGCAGCCCCAATCGATTGACAGTGGCTGAGATTATTTCAAGCATTTCATCCATCACCTTGTTGTTTTCACTTCAATTATAGTCACATAACAGTACATAGCATTAGTGCAGCTCTAACATACATTAAAAAATAATTTTAAGTTATATTTGCTATTTGAAACATATTCAGATCATTATTTGGATGGCACACTGAATTAACAAAAATGTATGCCTTTGGTAAGGTTGTTGTTGAAAAAACAGTAATAATTTATCTTATCGCTTTTAAATCTGCGTAGGGAAGAAGCACACTGCTGTGGAAAAGCCGATCCATTGCACCAGCCGAACCCAGTGAACCAGGTCTTCCAGGCAGTCCAGCAATCTGTGGTGTATCACTTACTGTTGCAAGACCTGGATCCAACATTCAAAGAACACATTGGTACCTGCACATTACTTCTTTGAAGTACTGAGCAAGTATGTGAAGTGGTTCCTACCCAGCTTTTAATTTATATGAACTGAGTTAGAGTCACTCATGTTTTCTGTTGTTGGTTGCAACAATAGCACTGAAAATCAGCAAAGTTTCCTTGTGCCATTTTATTGTTCTGTATTTCTATTCTTAGGCCTGTGGGCATTTGAACTCTCCTTTTTCTGTATCTCTTGCACTACTGTTAATTGCTGTCACGATTATGCCAGAAAAATGACGAAAACTATTCTAAGCAGCAAATATCATGCCATCCAACATTTTTCATTCATCTTGGTTAAAAAAGCACAAAATATATCAGTTGATTATTTCACAGAATTGGACAGATAGCCAAAACTTAATCCATGATAATTGTTGATGTTGATGAAAAAAGTTGAGACCTCATTGGATGGCACCAGGAATGGTTGAAGGTTGATATTTTCGATTTCAAATGACAGTCTGATGTATTCATTATCAGTGCCAAATTGGCTTCCTTCATCCTTTGAAAGAATTTGCTGATCTCTAATTTCATTAAAGAAAGGAATGTTCTTTTTTCTTTGTTATCAATGAAGTCACAGTGGTCACCATCATCATCTGCTACTAAACTAACAGTAGAATAGAAAGAGAATAACCTTAGCTCTTCTTATACTTACCTGGATGCTTCATACTTACCTTAAGGCTTATTATTCAGAGGGGACTGTGGATGGAACCCAGAAGAACCCTGGAGATACCAGCCTGAGCTAAGGAAAAGAAAAGAATACAAGGAACTTAACAAACAGAAGGACCTTTATTATATAGTTTTGTTTTGTTGATTCATTTCCTCCCTTTCTTCTCTTCTCTTCTACATCTGAACAATTAAGAATAGTGGAACTGATTGGCATCTTTATGATTGACAATGAAGAGATTTTTAGTACTGAGTTCAAGTACGTCTTCAGAGAAAAAAAGAGGATGGGAAGCAAAAAAACAAGAACAGAAAGTTTGATGACAGGTATCTAGATTATAGTTTCACATGTGTACAGGTTAATAATGAGTAGCATCCTCAATGTGTAATCTGTTTAAAATTTTTGGCTTTAGAATCCATGCTTCCAAGTAAATGAAAGCGTCATCTTGAAAGTCTTCACCTAAATGTGGCTGGAAAGCCAACTGAAGTTTTCCAAAGAAAACTTACAGAAACCAAATTACAAAAGACCACTTTCTCAAAACAAGCCAAAGTTAATCGCAACCCCCTCCTGTCTTCTTAGAAAGTGGGCTATCATGTTGCACAGTGTACAAAACCACACACAATTAAGGGAGAGCTGATTTTGCCTGCTGATGTTGATATGGTAACCATCATGCTCGGCGAAGATGCAGGTAAACAGCTGCTCAAAGTGCCTCTTTCTAATAATACTCTCAGCCGGAGGATAAATGATATGGCTGACAATATTAACAATCAGCTTATCTGTAACTTAAAAGGCAAAGACTTTGCACTCCAATTGGACGAGGCAACAGACAACCAAAAAGACACCCATCTTATTTGCTATGTCAGGTTTGTTAATGAAATAAAATAGTTGAGAATTTGTTGTTCAGTAAAGAACGAAAAGTGGAACTACCGGTGAAGACTTGTTTGCGGTTGTGGATGATTTATGGTACAAAATCAGATTGACTGGGATAGATGTGTTGGAGTTTGTACAGACGGGGGTTATTCAATGGCAGGATGCTACCAAGGACTTCAAGCTTGCATACGGTCTAAAGCACTTAATGCTGTTTGGGCACACTGTGTAATACACAGAGAAGCATTAGCAGCAGCAAACCTCAGAGAGGAACTGCTTAATATTCTGAAAATAGTCATCAAAGTGATAACTTTTATTAAAACAAGACTACTAAAAGCAATATTTTTTGCCAAGCTATGTGAAGACATGGGTGCGGAACACTCATGCCTCTTGTTCTACAGCAGTTCTCGATTGCTGTCTCTTAGTAACTCCCTGCTTAGAGTGTATGATCTTAGGAATTAAATATACTCATATCTACACGATGATGGACATTGTTTTGCCGACAAATTTATTGATGCAGACTTTCTAATACAAATGGCTTTTCTTTCTGATCTTTTTGAAAAACTGAACGCACTGAACAAGTCCTTGCAAGGTAATAATACTAACATCTTGCAGCTCTCAGACAAAGTTTCAGGCTTTAAGAAAAACGTGATCCTTTGAAAAGACAGTGTAAGCAAAGGTGACTATAAATGTTTTCCTTCATTGAACAAGTTTCTGCAAGACAATGAGATTGCATTAAAGGAGGAACTGAGTACAGTTTTTGTTCTGTATTTGTCACAACTGCATTTTAACCTTTAGAAATATTTCCCAGAGGATGAAGTGGAGCCAATAAAATGGGTGATAGACCCCTTCAATGCTTAGATACCTCAGCATTTCAACAACGAGGAAGGAGAACAGCTCATTGACATTTCAAGTGTCTCAACATTGAAAGTACAGTTCCAGTCTCTGTCACTGCTTGAGTTTTGGTGCCAACATGAAGATGAATACCCAGTGATTAGCAAGAGTGCCCTGTGTGTTTTGATCCTGTTTGCTACTTCCTACCTTTGTGAAGCTGGTTTTTCAGCAGTTGCGGTGATAAAGTCAAAATATAGGGGAAAAAATTCACCTTGAAAAAGAAATGCGTGTTGCGATCTCAAAAATAACACCAAGATTTGAAGAGTTTTGTAAAGAAAAACAAGCACATCCATCTCACTACGATTTTCAAAACAAATTTAGGCCTTTCTTTTTTGTTTACATTCGGCCTCCCTGTTTTTTTTTGGTAATTAAAAAACATTTTCTACGGAACTTTGTTGTGTGGTTGATCTTACATGTGTTCAAAAAAGGTTGCTAATTCATGGAAACATTTTTGGCCCTTAATATTGTATTGTTTCTGACTTAACTGAATTAAAAAAAAATCTTAAAGTAAACAACTTATGTTTTTCTTTTGTTACCAATATGATAATACCTTCATCGCCTTCATCCCAATTATTTGCAGGGAGAAAAATTGAAGTACTCCCAAGGCTGGGCTTACATCGCCCACCTGAAAAAAAAGTAACATAATGGGGAGCCGCAGGCAATGGCCAATATAGGTGAAAGGAGCTGCGGGTCGAAAAAGTTAGTTAATGTAGCCCTTGGCTCTCAAACAGACTCTGAAGTCTAATGTTAATGACTGCCCTCTTGTCATCTGTCCTGCTGCCAGGGAGAAACAAACACCCTAAATTACCCAGTTATCTAACACACTATATTAGTACTACAATATCATGTGTGCCCCTGAAATTTCAAGCTCAGACATAATGCTGCTGGCTCGAGCAGCTGAGTACATAAATATAATTATCACAGCTGCGTACTGGGCAAGCAACATTTCTGTGAAAGCACATAACTTCTACCCAATCAAGACATGTACTCCTGGCTTCCAACCTGTGGGTGGAGCTAGATCCCTTTTCCTGGTAGTACTCCCTAAAGCCCTTTTGTAATCAACCAGATAATGCCTAGAGACAGCTGCACTGTCAAGCTAGAGCTAAAAAGACTGAAATTTACTGGATTTGATGTGATACACAACCAAAACTCAATAATACATTGCTGTTATCACCTGTGATGACAAAGGTGATGCATAAGCTGGCCTCTGCAGATATCAAATATCTCATCAACAGTGACATCATCAACGAGGCTGATACTTTAAATGCAGTTATTAGAATTGTGTACTACTTTTAGGAACTTTCATATTCTGTAAAGAATATGTAGAGAAGAGAGTCTGCTGTTGCAGTTAGCTGTGGAAAAGAACAATGATTTACAGCTTCAATAATGACATTGATAATGTTGTTGGTGATGTAATACATAATGCCACCCACAAAATCATTAACAATGTGAATACTGATGCCATCTATGAATGTAGAGAATATGTTTCAACACATATAGAGTTTTGATCAAATCACCAAACATGATGAATATTGTAATAATATTGTTGTATAGCTATTTTAGCTATGTTTTAGACATTTTATTTTAATAAACTAGGCCTGCCATGGTGCGCTTTAGCCCACTTACATTTTATTCAGCATTGCTTTGTTTTTCTATCATTAGCCACATTTGCGCTGTTGTTTTATTTTCTCTATCTGGTTATTCTTTCATTTAGGAAAGCACTGCGTTCTTAGCATAGCATTCATTTCACTTTGTGCTTTCCTCAAGGCTGCAGCCAGATAGGGTTGCTGGCAAAAGTGGTACGCTGTGTCTCCAACATTCACAAAAACATACCTAACCTTACGGGGTACCTTTTCCTAGAACATCAACTGTTTTATTGTAAACCGCTTCTCTGTCCCATACATGTTAGAGGGAGATTACAGCCAGATGACCACGACTGCATGCTGACCGCTGAATGTCTTTGCTACAGCTGCTTGCTTAGACTGCCGAATTCCTGGCCTATATGGAGACTGTGTCTTCTTAGACAACGGGCTTCCTTACTCAGCTATGGGGGATGATGTCTTCCCAGGGGGAAAACCTGAAGGGCGGATTTGGGCTTATCATGCTGTGCTCTAACATAGCTTAGGTAGGATATATATATATCATTCCTCGTGACAGTATGTTGGGACTTTTTTGTGTTTCACTCTTCTTGCCACCATTTTGCTTCTGGCGTGTTTTATCCTTCTAGTTATTGTAATACAAGCCATTTTATCTAAGATGCAGTTACTTCAATAAACCTTATTGAACTATAATCTTCTTCTGGTTGTCTTTGCCTGTGTGAGACTAATGTAACTGAAAGAAAGGGATGAGATCTGATCAACCATGATTCCCCTGAGGAGTCCTCTCTGTCATGTGCCAGGTTGCCACAATTATTCCTGCTCTCGGGTGGAGATGAAGCACTGCTAGTTGGGCGGAAAACCCGGATTGGGCTGACAGTTGTCACATGGTGTGGGATTGTACTCAGTTCCCCACAATTCAGGTGATTCTGCCACCCAAATCCAGTAGTCTCATTAGGATAATGAGAACCTATGCGACAATATGTGGTTCCAATGAAGCCATTGATATTTTTAAAGGTGATGGGATATGTAATATGACCAGGGATGTCTTCGGGGATGTCATCAATAATGCAATTTCTGATGTCAGTTTTTTAAAAACGTTTTTATTTTCAGTTAAATAATAACAATCAACAAAGCAACACTGTCAATCAAAGTCTCTGCTCAGCAAAGTCACCATACAAGAAATCCTGTTGCTGTAACATAAGCAAATCACATGAGACAATTACCTTTCACACTAATATTGACATAGTACATGGCTATGTCCTTCTGGGTACAGATGCAAGAATATTAGTGACATATCTACCTATCAATGTCAGTACACTAATCACTTGTTTGCACTCCTGCAGGTTCCATAAATTCATTATACAAGGCCACTCAAGCCTCCTGGTCATCCTAAAGTTTGTCATCCCTCCTACTACACTTCGTATGCAGCTTTTCTACCGACGACCACTCAGCCACATCTCTGTTCCAGAGTTCCTCCGATGGGGCCCTATGTCCCATCAGGTGATAGCCACCCACCTTCTTGCCAACACTAATGCCAATTGTAGAAACATGTGTGTTATTTTATGCCTCTTGGGTCTGTGAATGTTCCCCAGTAGACAAAACTGTGGTGTAAGTGCACCTCGCAGCGCTGTGGTTAAATTAAGTTTATACTGAAAGTACTGTTACCTTCACGGAAAAGTGTCCCCTGCATGCACTAGTGTATCATTTCAAACTGAAGTTTTTATTATTCCCATAGTACAAATAATCTTTGTGATGTAAACAATAAACTTCACCAATAATGGTAACTCAATTGCATTTATTCTTTCTCAGGTTGTTTCAGGATATTGCCACCAGGCACCAGCACAAGACCCTAAACCATCATCTACCTAACCAGGCACTGCATAGTCAAAGGCGTGGAGCACGGGTGCCAGAGCGAGTCACTGGGGTATTCCCCTCAACCACAGCACTAGGGCAAGATACCTCTAATGCTCCCCCCAGTTAGAGTACCCTTGGCCCCTGCCACCAAAAGATCCTACCTGCAGAGGTTGTCAGCTCTCTAGATCCCCCAGCTCTGCTGCAGGTTCAACAACACGCACCCAGGCTGACTCCTGCTGTCCTGATCGGCTTCACTGGGCGTCTCCGTAGTCGGGACACCATCCTGAGCAGGAGCTTCTTGACACCAGGCCCGCCATGAGTCAAGGAATGACCTGCCCACGAGTGTAGCCAAGCTCTCCTTTTTCCACAGGCGGCCCGGGAAGCACACAAGATGGTGGCAGCCGCGTCTGGACCTGACTAGGCCGATGCTGTCTCGGGCTCAGTGTGTGGTTTGCAGTCCCTCAGCTGGGACACCACCACTTAGGGGGCTGCCTCCAGGTCCACGGCATCCACTGATTGCTGCACACTCCTGGCAAATAAGGGTGTGGCCCTTGGCCTCCACGGGGTGCCCCCACAGCAGCCACCTCACGAAGTGGGATCTGGAAGTATTCTGAAGCATACTTTTAAAGAGGAAAGTGCCCCTTCCTTCACAAAAACAATCCTGCCTACAATGCAGGCACACTTGCACCATGCCACGGGATGCCTCATTGGAGCTCAGCAGCCAAAAGTGCACCAGTCCAAGAAAAGGACAGAAATGCACTGTATAATGTTAAATGCAGCACATTCCAGCCCTTCCCCTTTCACACAGTGCAGTGTAGCGCAGCAAGGTGGTTTGCTTTGCTGTATGAAAGCTTGATAAATGTGGCCCTAAGTATTTTGGAAGGACGCTTTATCACTTTTCAGAGAGAGAAGTGTTAGGAACAATCCAGAAACAAGCCTGTTTTTCCCTGGCAGCCTGGAAAAGACCTAATTGTTTTCAGATTCAGTGATGCTCACCCAATACTTGACCTCTCTGCAGATCCACAGGGTGGTGGTCACGTGTCAATTGTAATGATAATTCTATGTGAAAGTGTGTGAAGGAGGTACTAACATCTCTTGAAATATTGACAACACAGAACGAAGTAAAATGCTGTGTTTAAAGGTCAAGGGAGAGAGAGAGAGAGTAAGTAAGAGAATGAGAGAGCATAGTGAAGGAAGGTGATGCAAGGAGATGCATGCAGAAGGACACAGTGAAAAGGCAGTGATAAGAAGGACATGTGTGGTATGGAAATGGAGGATTTCAGAAACATGATAGGACAAAAATGGTGTACATGTTTAACAGAGTTAGAGTTTGCAGATGAAAGTAGGGTGAAGGGGAGAGCAGGAGGGATTGAGAATTTAGTAATGTTTAATTCACCTCTCATATTTTCAGAATTCAAACATTTTCATTTTTAATTACTGGCAACACTGTCGTTGCTACTGCTCCTTAATCCGATTCTTCTAACAAGCAATGGCAAAACTAATACATCTGTCTTGTTTTAGGCAGTTTTTAATTAGTGTAATGTCTTAGACCCGGAGGAACCTACTCCACTTAAAGCCCCTCTTGAAAGAAAAGCTTCAATGTAGTACTTGGTGTGTACATTTTATTTGTTTTCTACACCGAGCATTTTCATGGCGAATGTGGAACGGACAACTTTTTTTCCTTTGCAATATAATTTCCTCCTGGTAGCTGCCTAAAACAGAACACGGATTGAAACGGTCCAGGTGAAAGAGCACTTGGAATAAATAATGTGATTTAGGGCTTACGCGGACTCCGAGCTTTGGCGGGAATCGAATGTATTTTGGAATTAAGTGTCCTACAAATTATCCCCTTTACATATAATTTAGGAGATTGGAAGCAGAGCTAAGAAGCACGATATGCACATAGAAACTGTGCAAGGCTCCAAAACATTGACCGTCTGAATTTTTCCCATGACCCTTGCAGCTATGACAGGCATACAAATGACCACTAAAACTCTTATTTTAGAATCAATGTTAATAAATATCCGGATTTGCAGTCTTTAAAACGTCTGTATGGATCAAACTCAAACTGATTATTATTGGATGATTTGTGGAGCAAAAGCCACTTACTCTGCTTTTTCATTAATCAGGTATTGTAAATCGTTCTGAACGGAGGCTTCTAAAACTTTCATTGTGCTGAAGCTATCAATAAGTGTTATCTTTAAGTTGGCTTAGCCTCTTTGTCATTTATCGTTGTTTGTTGTAGCAGTAAACCTAGACATATTGATTTCCCTAAGAGGGCTTCCAGGACAGTCGATGCTCCAGACACCCCATTTAACTGTCCTATATACAGGGAGGGTGCTAGAATTATGCAGCAGTGGAGAACCAAAATATGTGGCATGGTTAACTAAATTATGCAGTAGGAAAAAGCAAATTATGCAGCATAATGAAGTACATTTTGGGATCGTTTTAGATTATTATTTTGTCATTTTTACACATGCTAACACTGTCTGGGCAAAGGATTCATGTCATTAGTACAAGTTTAATGCGCAAATACAGTGATAAGCAACAGATAGTTGACCAGTCAACCTTCATGAGGGGTCTTCCACTTCGCAGCAACAAGTATAGCTGTGTTTTGGCAACTTTTGATACATTTGAGTTGAAAGTAATTTTTTTTTGTTAAACTCTGGAGATTATGCGGCAGATGATGGATTTTGTGACAAAAGCCGCAAAACCATAATTATGTGGAAAATGCAGTGGCCACAAAAACGCTTTATTCCAGTAGCCCTGCCTCTACTCAGAGAATAGCTATCAATAGTGCAACAGGAGCAGAGACCCTAGGGCCGAGGGAATTGAGGGGCCTTATCCAGCCCAGTAAGTTTGTATTTTACCACTGGACTGTGACAAGGGCGTCCTCTTTGCCCATGGTATCCTTGCTACGCTACTGCCTATACCAACGTCGATTTTTCCTCACTAAAGAATTTTGCAGTCATGCAAACCCTCATTTTGAACCAAATTAGGGGGCTTATTTACAAGCCCCTCTGCACCGCCAGTATATCACTTTTAGTGACTGTCCTGTGGCATACACACTGCAGGGCCATATGTACCTGGCCACATAAAGCCACCCTGCGTGGTTTTTCATGGCCTTATAGATATGAACTGAGGCAACACAGAGCAAGTCCATTGTGCAACAGTGCAGGGGAAAAGTACAGGAATGTGCCATATCTCATAGATATGGTGCATTCCTGCCATTTTCTTTTTAAGCAGGGCAGCTCAGCAAGATGGCTTGCGGCGCTGCCCTGGGCCAAAAACTTGTAAGTATGCTCTAGGATTCTGAAAATGTTCATTGTCAACCTGTATACTGTAGGTTTGTTTTAAGGAATATATGAGCTGGTTTAATGTTGTTAAGTATGCCAAATCTAGAGTAATTCCTTTTTGATGTATTTCACCTATTTCACAGAATTTATTTTCAATCCAGGTTTGACTTCTTCCCACTTTTTTTTTTTTTTCAGAAGAAATGTTTGGCAGAAAATGACTTGAAGGACAATGAAACCGATGTGTGCT
The DNA here is from genome assembly GCF_031143425.1 of Pleurodeles waltl. Classification (NCBI taxonomy): domain Eukaryota; kingdom Metazoa; phylum Chordata; class Amphibia; order Caudata; family Salamandridae; genus Pleurodeles; species Pleurodeles waltl. The sequence continues at coordinate 568,591,007 of NC_090449.1, read as the reverse complement.
ACAGCCGATAGACATTTTCACACTTGTACGTGGCATATGCACTCGCATACAATTTTCACATAAACAGCCCAAAAATATTTTTTTCATAGTGACTGTAATTTTCACAAAAAAATACATGTACTAAACATTTTCAGTTCCACCCTTCGACCCCAACCCCTGACTGTGCCAGTAATGTAAGTTGGAAAACTGTTGTTTAACCAGCTTTGCTAGATAAATTACTTAGAATTTTCTTTGACAGAAAGTTATTTTACTTGTTTGTCGAATTCACCTTTCAGTTATGCACTGAACACATTTTGACAGGAATGTGATGTTTTCTGTTCTGGTAGCATGAAGAAACCTAACTTTAATATAATCCCACAGTATATTGCAACTATTCGATTTTTTCCACCAGTTCAAAATGTCAGAGGGGGAGAGAGAGAAGCCTTTCCTCGAACACATTTGACCTCTTCAGTGGAAACCAGGGGTCGTGCAGGTTAGAGGACCGTTCTAATTGGATGCTCACATGGCTCGAATGAGACCAATCAGAAACCAGCATTGTCCTATTAAGTTGCAAAATTGTTGGAGGGCCAATTACTTGAACCTTAATTAGGCTACAGAGCCTACCTTACCATTCATGAAATATTGTGCGTTTAAAGAGCCATTCTGAGGTTGAGCTGTCCATTCCCTAAACAGTCACCATTAAAAACGCAATTAGTTGACTCATCACTGGAGTTTTTGCCGACTGATTTGTGAGACTGAAATGTGAGTTTGATGTCAAGCACCTCTCTAATGACGCACTACTGCTGGGTTTCAGATTTGCCAGTTCAAGTCGCAGGTCTCTCAAGCTGAGCATGTAAAAAAATCTCTGAGAAGCTTGGAGTCATTGCCTCAAAGGGTAATGCCAGGAATGCAAAAAAGAGCACCACATTGGCAGTAAGTAAAAAATTGGCAACGTGTGCCAATTGCTGTGAAAACCTATGCTTAACATTTAGCATAAGAAATCCGGACAACTTATTAGGTGCATTAAGGGAGCCTCTGCCTCTTATTGCACCCAAAAAAAGTCATCTTGGACAGCTCACCTAATCTAGCACACACCTTTTTTTATGCATTCGACCACGTGAGAAGTGGTTCAGGAACCACAGAACACTCAGGTGCTCCTGATCCTCACTTGAGGTGAATAAACCTGTTTGCCTCTGGCGTCCTGGGGCTAACCTAATTGTGTCCTGAAACCCGAGCACTGAGTACATCCTTTTAGCACCTGAATCGTACTAATAGGAGGGAGAGGGGTGTGAAAGCTGAATTTATTGCTAATGAATTTTATGTATTATGGGTGAACGGCTTACATAGAATTTAACTAATATAGAAAATAATGTGCTACTTGGAAAATGTGCCCACTTGAGTGGCTTTTATTAAATTAATATTAGTATTAATTTAAGTGCCTGCAATAAGAAAAGTTGTGGTAGTGTGTCATATTAGTGATTATTACATTATGACCCTCATTATGACATAGGCGGTAAATCCCTCTTACCGCCATGCCGACTGCTGCCAACATAACGCCTCGGGCGGATCACTGCCAACCATATTATGACACACACATACCAACCCGTCACTATAAAGTCATACACACAAGTCTGCCATCCAAAATGTCAGTGATAAACTGGTAGTATCCAAACCCACACCGTTACGCCAACAGAACTACACCCACAACATTATGACCCACGAATCACCGCATCGGACAGTCAATGGCGGTAAATCATTGGTGGTACATTCCGCAGCGCTCAAAATACACATACTCAAACAAAACAACACCACAGTGGACAATTCAAACTACACACATCTGACACCCATACACACACTACACACCCACACCACTGTAATACACATACCCACATTACCCACAACCCTTTACGACTATAATTAATTGCCACCAGAGAGAGACAGCAAGAGCACTCACACAACCAGAGCCACCTACCACCATCACCTATACACCACCCACGCACCTTACATCACACACCCCAACACATCGCCCCACACACCCTCACCCACACCACTCACACTACACCCATGGCACCACAATGATGCCCCAGATTTTCTGAGGAGGAGCAGAGGGTCATGGTGGAGGAAATCCTCTGGGTAGAGCCTCAGCTATTTGGATCACAGGTGCAGCAGATCTCCATTGCTAGGAAGCTGGAGCTATAGCGAAGAATCGTGGACAGGGTCAACGCCGTGGGACAGCACCCCAGAACAATGGATGATATCAGCAAGAGGTGGAACGACCTACAGGGGAAGGTACGTTCCATTGCAGCTAGACACCAACTCGCTGTACAGAGGATTGGCGGTGGACCCCCACCTCCTCCCCCACAACTAATAACATGGGAGGAGAAAGTCTTGGCAATCATGTATCCTGAGGGCCTGACAGGAGTTGGAGGAGGACTGGACTCTGGTAAGTCAACTTTCTATTACTAGCACCCCCCTACCTGCATGCCATCACACAGCCCCACCCTCACCCACACTCCAATCACTCTACCACTTCCCACACACCCCAACATCACAACCCACTCATCCCAGTGCCAAGCCCTGCATGCAACACCAATGCATGGACACTCCTCATAGACCTGCATGGACACCTATCACCCCTGTTTGCACACTAGAGACAATGACCTAGCCCACCAAATAAAAACTCACACAAGCCAAAGCTGGCAGGGCAATAACAACCTTAGTGAGCAACATACCAATGCACAATATGTCACATGCAGAAACAATAACACTGCCATTACACCCCCACAGGTAACCCACCCAATGTCACCGGCGAAGAGATGCCAGCAACATCCAGTCCCCCCAGCAGAAGAGGCTCACAGTGATGACAGCAGCTTTGCTTGCCTTGATCTGGATGACCAACCTTGCCCATCAGGGATCTCCGGACAGTCGGTTACCCATACACACTCTCACACCACCACAGAGCCTCCCCCCTCAGGAAACACCACCACAGCACCCACCCAGCGGGCTCATACCTCTGTCCCCAGGACACGTCAATCAGCAGTGTGTCCACCACTACAGGGATCCCAGGCCACCCCACAAACACAGGACGATCAGGGACCTGGGGTCAGTGGCAGCAGGTAAATGGTTCAGGGGACAGAGGCACAGGACAACAGGGAAGCTGGGAGGACTGCTGTGCAATGGGGGAGGACAGGCCCAGGGAACTGACTCTCCAGGAGGCACTCAGCGCAATCCTGGGAGCATACCAACATTCCCAGGATACGCTGGGCCAGATACTGGGCAAGTTGCAAGAGAACATGCAGCTGCAGGAGGGACAGTACCTGGGGATCAGGGAGGACTTGAAGGACATCAACACCACCCTGGTCTCCATTGAAGGAGTGCTGGCAGACATGGCCAACACTATGAGGGAGGCAGTGGCACACCACCGGGCCCTGACACTAGCCACACTACTAAACAGCCCTCCACCTCCGCTGCCACTAGTGGACAGGAGACCCCGCCACAGAAACAACAGGCCACCAGCACCCCTGCCCCTGCAGAAGGAGAACCACCCTGCAAACGTTCCCTGCGATCCAGGCAGAAGCCAGAGACTATTGCCAAGACCCCGCCAGGAAATAAGACTCTCCTGGTTGTCACCCTTGTGTCCCATTCTTGTTACTCTGTACAAATTGAACTGCCATTGCTCCCCTTCCTATGCGCCCTTGGACAATGCACCTGTGATACAAATAGACTGGACTCTTTCCTGGACTTTCCTCCATCATCCCCCCCAGCCCATTGCACTTGCCCCTCTACTTCTTAGCACTTAAATAAACACCCTTTGAAAAAATACAACTATGGAGTATGTCAAATGATTTAAGTATATATTTGTTCAACAAGGAGTAAAAATTGCAATTCAACTGTACAGTAATGTTTACATTGGAAAGACTTGTAGTTGGCTGCACCAAACCCAGCAGGAGCAATAATGGGGCACGAACATGTGCAAAAAGAGATGCCAAAGGGTACAGGAAGTGGGCATAGAAGTACTTATACACAGCCTGCCAGTGACAATGTCACACATCAAACTGTCAATTATATGTGTTTCAACACTGTCTTACCTGTGTCTCATTGGAAGTATTGATGCATAACTGCACTTCTGTTGTCCTCATCCTTATCCTCTGCCTCCTCATCTTCACTGTCCACAGGATCCACTGCTGCCACACGGCCATCTCCAGCCTCCTCCTCCTGAAGAAAAGGCCCCTGGCGACGCAAGGCAAGGTTGTGCAACATACAGAATGCCACAATGATCTGGCAGAACGTTTTGAGTGAGTAGCACAGGGATCCACCTGTTAGATGGAGGCAACAAAACCTGGCCTTCAGGAGGCCAAAGGTCCTCTCTATAATTCTTCTTGTTCCCCATGTGCCTCATTGTAACGTTCCTCTGCCCTTGTCCTTGGATTCCTCAAAAAGGTCAGTAGCCATGAGAGGTTGGGGTAACCAGAGTCACCTGCAAATATCAAGGGACAACTGTTAGCCACACACTAACCCTTATGTCCTACACCATACTCATACACCAACATATACTGGGTGGGAACCAGGGCTCACCTATTAGCCACATCCTGTGCCTCTGGAGTTGGGCCATCACATTTGGGATGCTGCTATTCCTCAGGATAAAGGCATCATGCACAGCCCAGGATACTTTGCATTGACTTAGGAGATGTACTGGTCCGCCAGGCACACCATCTGCACATTCATGGAGCGAAAGCTCTTTCGATTTCTGAAGACCTGTTCATTTCGCCAGGGGGGGGGGGCAATGCAATATGTGTTCCATCAATAGCCCCAATAATGTTGGGGATATGTCCCATTGCATAGAAATCAGCTTTCACTGTGGCCAAATCCTTCACCTGGGGCAAAACGATGTAGCTGCACATGTGTTTAATCAGGGCAGACAACACTCTGGTCAGCCCTCTTGAGAACATTGGCTTAGACATTCCTGCTGCCAAGCCCACTGTCACTTGGCAGGAACCAGTTGCCAGGAAATGGAGCACTAATAGCACTTGCACAAGAAGGGGGATCTTGGTGGGGTGACGGATAGCAGAGATTAGGTCAGGCTCCAATTGGGCACACAGCTCTGTGATTGTGGCACTGTCAAGTCTATAGATGAGAATAATATGCCTGTCCTCCATTGTTGCCACGTCCACCAGGTGTCTGTACACAGGGGATGTCTCCATCTCCTATTCATCCGCAGTGGTTGCAGTCTATGGGGCAAAAGAGTGAGCAGTTGGTCATTATCTCAACATCTCAACCACTACAGTTCAATGCAGGTTGTGATTCCAACAGTGTTTTGTTGGAGATATCCAAATGATGCATTTGTGTACTGTGTGATCAATTAGGATCCATGGGCTGCACCCCCCTCTGAAATGGTGTCCACCTGTTGTGTATGGAGGGTCAGGTGGAAATCAGGTAATTGCGCTGACGTTGTTTGCCGTTGCAGGAGGCAGTCTAGAACCGCCGTGCAACCTCTCATTGGTTATCATTGGGCTGTATGGGGTACAGTGGTGAGGACCTACACTGCATGTGCTGCTGTGACCCGTGTCTGGAACCGACCATGGCTAAAGAGACTGGGGAAAGGGCCCCTGCCGTCACCTCGGCAAAGTTGAAGCGACTGGTGGATGGGGACCTACCCCAGTACCCTCTGCTGTATGGGCCTCCAGACCAACAGGTGAGTACACCGTGAGTACGATGCATTGGGACATGAATGGATGGAGTGCAGTGTGTGAAGGCCTTGTTTAGTGCTAATGGGGATGGGAAGGGGCATGGTGGGCCATAAGTGTAACAGGCAGGACGGTCGGATGAATGCCTTTCCCTGTGTGTATTTCCCTGCACGTCAGTGCCCATCAAAAGAAGGGTATATGGCGTGCCATCGTCAAGGATGTGCAGACCCTGGGGGTCTCTGGCAGGCGGAGCACCCACGGTCGGAAACAGTGGGAGGATCTGACACGCTGGACATGGAAGATAGCAGAGGCCCAGCTGGGGATAGCCTCCCAACAAGGAAGGGGTGCCCGTCGAACCCTGACCTCCCTGATGGCCCGCATACTGGCGGTGGCCTATCCGGAGCTGGATGGGGGCTTGGGGGCATCACAGCAGCCACAAGGGGGTAAGTACAGTGCCCATCATTACATCTTAAGCCTGGTGGGGTGGTATCTGGGTGGGTGCCCCTAGCCAAGGCTTGGTATTGCAGGGTAGGTCCCATGTTGGGAAGGGTTCTTATGTGAAAGTACTCCTACCAAGCTAGTAGGCATCCACTACTGGGCGGGGGTCTCAGGTATGCTGCAATTGGCATTAGGTGTTCTTATCCATGGGCTGGTGACTAGCATTGTGACTGGTAGTGCATTGCCTAGTGCGTAGGGTTTTTCCCTGTGTGTGAGTGTGTTGTGTGCACCAACTGTGGTGTTGGTGGCGCCAGTTACCAAGTGTATCCTTTGTCTCTCCCCCCTTTTTGTTTTGTCACCCTGTCCTTATGTGCATTAGCATCATCTGGCAGAGGAGCAGAAGCACCAGCGACGGAGGAGCTGCATCCCATAGGACCCAGGAGGCAGAATCCACCGACGGTGAGGGCACCAGTGGGATAGAGGGCAAGGGGAGCACCACGGCAGAGACTGGAGGGGACAGTTCGGACACGGATACCTCCTCCGATGGAAGCTCCCTCCGTACCAGCACCACCCTCCCAGCAGCCCTTCAGTGAGTTTCCCATGCCCGCTCACCCAGGAGGGTGGGGATCTCCTTTGCCCAGGCACCTCAGTCCCTGCCCCAGTTAGCCCTGCTGCCCTGAGTGAGGAAGCTATTGACCTCCTGCGATCCATCACTGTTGGGCAGTCAGCCATTTTGAATGCCATCCAGGGGCTGGCAGCCCAAATGCAACAGACAAATGTATTCCTGGAGGGCATTCACTCTGGCTTGGCGGCCCAACATAGATCAATCCAGGCTCTGGTTCCCTCTCTGATGGCAGCCATTGTCCCTGTTTCCAGCCTCCCCCCTCCAACTTTCCCTTCCCAATCCCATTCCCCTCAACCCAAACCTATCCCAAGCACACAGTCAGACGAGCATGCACCCAGGCAACACACAAGAGTGGACATGGCAAACACAGGCACCACACTTCATCCCCAGGCACTCACACAAACATCATCCAGAAGCAGACATTCCAGCATGCACTGCCTCCACTGTGGCCCCCTCCTCCTCCTCGTCCACCTCCCTCCCAGTTGCGTCTCCACTCACACCTGCATGTACTACATCCTCATTCACTATCACCATCACCAGCACACCTATCAGTACACACCCCTCACTGGCAGTCACCACCCCACATCCACGCACATGTCCCCTGTGTCCTCCCCAACTGTGTGTGTGCCCCCTCCTCCTAAAGTACACAAACGCAAGCACTCAGACACCCAACAGCCATCCACCTCACAACAGCATCCTGCCCATGCACCTGCACCCAAACACAGCAGACACCTCCCACCACCACTCCCTCTTCCTCCACTCCCAAACCATCTCCCTCTTCCCATCCCAATGTCCCTAAGAAGCTTTTCCTTGCCATCATTGACTTCTTCCCTATCCCTCCCCTGTCCCTCACGTCAGACCAGGGTGGTCAAAACCCAGGCAAGCACCTCAGCCACCCAGTCCACAGGCACAGTAGTGTCCCCAACTACTCCAGGTGGGAAAGGATCCTGGTTACCACCCAACCAGACGGACAGGGATTTCAGCCCCAAGTGCGTCAAGGAAGGGCAAGGAGGCAGCCCCAGCTGCAGGACAGAAGGGCAAAGAGGCAGCCCCAGCTGCAGGACAGAAGGGCAAGGAGGCAGCCCCAGCTGCAGGATGGAAGGGCAAGGAGGAAGCCCCAGGTGTAGGAAGGTGGGGCAAGGGGCCTGCAACAGCAGGCAGTAGAGACAAAGGGCCTGGTGCAGGGACTCAGTCGGAGCCCCCAACCATGGTGATGCAGTCGTCCGAGGCTGCTGGGGATGGGCTGGAGCCTCCCCCCACCACTTCCAGCCCCACCACCAGCACCGCCACCAGCAGCAGCAGCCCCAGTTGGCAGCCAGTCTGAGGCTGCAGGGGATGGGCTGGAGCCTCCTCCCACCACTGCCAGCACCGCCACCAGCAGCAGCAGCAGCCCCAGTGGGAATCCGTCCAAGGCTGCAGGGGAAGGGCTGGAGCCTCCCCCCACCACTGCCAACTCCACCATTAGCAGCACCACTGCCACCACTGAGCAGCCGTCACTGCCGGCAGACAGTGTGTAGTCCTGCGTCCATGTGCTATTGTGCGGCCTGGCCCCTGCAAATCCTGTGGGTCTGACACCCAGATGAGAGATTGTGACCTTGCACTCCCCAAGATCTGCATCACTGGGCACGATGCCCCCTCCAGAACCAGTGGAAAAGCCATCCACTCACCCATCCTCCCCAGAATGAAGCTCACTGGGCATAATGCACCCTCCAGAACCAGTGGAGAAGCCATCCACTCATCCAGTCCTCCACAGGCTGAAGATCACTGGGCACAATGCCCCCTCCAGAACCAGTGGAGAAGCCATCCACTCACCCCATCCTCTCTAGGATGATGCTCACTGGGCACAATGCCCCCTCCAGAACCAGTGGAGAAGCCATCCACTCACCCCATCCACCTCAGGATGAAGATCACTGGGCACAGCACCCTCTCCAGAACCAGAGGAGAAGCCATCCCCTTGAGAGTCTGTGGCCTTGCACTCCCCAGGATCAAGCGCAGGGCATGTTGCCCCCTCCAGAGCATGTGGGCAAGTCACCCACTTGAGAGACTGTGGCCTTGCACTCCCTAGGACCAAGTAATGGGCATGTTGCCCCATCCAGAGTATGTGGGAAAGTCACCCACTTGGGAGACAGTGGCCTTGCACTCCCCAGGACCAAGCACTGGGCATGTTGTCCCCTCCAGGACCAGTGGTGTTGTACCATCTTCCGGATGAGGTGGCCCCCGTTCCACATCCCTCTGAGGTGCCTAGCCATTTTCGACCTGATGCCCCTGTAGTGTTCTCTCCGTGTTGTTGCAGGAGTAAGGTGGGGCCTTGGACTATGTGATGTGGCCCTGTGGCTCACAGAGATTGAGGACTGGGCAATGTCCCTACATTTGTAAATATGTATTTACTTTTTGATTTGGATGCACGTATTTCTACTATTTTGTCTTATTACTCTCACTTTAATCAATTCCTTTTGTTCTTGCATTATTCCTTGGGAGACAGTGGCCTTGCACTCCCCAGGACCGAACACTGGGCATGTTGCCCCCTCCAGGACCAGTGGCGTTGTACCATCTTCCAGCTGAGGTGGCCCCCGTTCCCTGTCCCCCTGAGGTGCCTGGCCATTTTTGACCTGATGCCCCTGTAGTGTTCTCTCCGTGTTGTTGCAGGAGTAAGGTGGGGCCTTGGACTATGCGATGTGGTCCTGTGGCCCACTGACATTGAGGACTGGTCAGTGTCCCTACATTTGTAAATATGTATACACTTTTTTATTTGGATGCACGTATTTCTACTATTTTATCTTATTACTCTCACTTTAATCAATTCCTTTTGTTCTTGCATTATTCCTGGGGGTACTGGGTGAATATGTAATGTTACTGCATCTGGTTGTGTATATGGTGTTGGGGATGGGGGTGTTGCGTGTGTGTGCCACTCTCTTTTTCCTCCGCCCTCCCTGTGTTCTAGGCGGCAGTACTCACTGTGGTCGTCTTCGCTGGCATTGGTGTTCATAGTGGAGCAGAATGTAGAAGAGCATGGGGAACACATGCAACTCAGGCTCCATGGTGGCGTGGTTCTTCCTTGATTCTCCAGAGGTGAGTCGTTTCCCTTCTGTGCAGTGTTTCCGCCAGGCTTTTGATGTCGTTGGTACCACCCTAGAAAAGGTGGCGATTGGTGTCTCATAATACACTGGGCAGAACATTGTCTTCCGCCTGGCTGTAAGTGGTTACCGCCATGGTGCGTGTTAATTTAGCTCTAACCGCCGGCCTGTTAACGTTATTACCGCCACTTTATCACTGACCGCCAGGGTCGTAATGAGGGCCTATGTATTTTAGATTTATTAATTATAGGCCTTAAGTTAGCGAGGTTTCGGCCTAGTTTGCACGGCCTCATATTAAGCTATGTTTAATAAAATTGTGGGAATGTATGTTCAGAGAAAATCAATATATTTATTGTACACACTGTGTTGACCAAACATTGGCAGATATCTTTAACTTTCTCAGGAGAACTGCTTGCTAGAATGTCTTGCATTAGCAGTCGCAACATTGTAAAGTTTGATGCGTGAGACAGCGAGGTTCCCAGGATCTAACAATGGATGCACTGACTGGAGTACGGATCGCTACAAAAAGGTAACCTGACCAGCCTAACGATGGGAACAGAAGAAGAAGAGCCAATTATCGACGTGTGAAAGACAGTTTAGTTATATCTCAGATTTGGGTTTTTATTTATATTGGACTAATTGTAAACATACGATTTTCTGACCAATGGCAACATGGGAAGTTCTTTAGGACATTTTAACTTAGCCCAACTGCACAGAAGAGAGGCTCTCGTTCTATTCTGTTTGAGGAGCTGAACAGTTCTTGATTATTTATTTCTATCTTTAACTTTATTGCTTTAATGCTGAATGCTGATTCCTTAGACATTGCTTCCTAAATGGTTCAGATAGTTTAGAGTCCTCTGCGTCTGAACCATCCCCTTTCACTGCCCGTTGCTGTAGCTGACCGAACAGATGTCCAACTGATGAAGATAATTGCAGTTTGCTGATCCATATGAAGAGAGGTAAAGCAAAATGCTATTATAAGTTTTATTTTGTTTCTAGGCACCAACCGCTATTTGATAGAGCCATAGCTATATGTTTTGTTTTTCCAAATTAACTTTGAGAAAAATTGTTTTGCATGAAGCCCAAGCATGCTATTCTAATCAGAAGGTTAGTTAAGGAGATCCAGAAAATTATTACTGAAGAGTTAATGTCATTCATTTACTGAATCTAGATGTATGTTATTTCTATTGTGCAGTTGTTCATGCTTTTAATTTGTACTGTAACTCTTGAATGCTTATTTATAAATGCTTTAGTTAAATTGAGATTCTTTCGAAGATTTGGTAAACCGGTGTTGTTTATGTATGTTTACCATCTGGTTTTAAAATTAATTTACGTGACATCCTAATATAGGAAAATAAACTTTCAAATTTTACACAAAGGTGTGGTTATTCATGGCCAAATGGGTCCTGGTTTTTGAAGATCACTGTCTCCAAAGAGTATCTGATGATGTTTATTGATTATGATAATGTAATTGCTGTGTATTTGGGACTTATGGTGGAATCACTCTAAGCGTGGTCAAAAGGTCTATCGAACCTCTAACGTGTCCCCTTATAAATTAGCAATAAGAGACCAAATAAGGACAGATGCGCTAACAGAGATGGTAACAGAGGATGGTTAGCCACCATAAAGTTTCCCCTTTAGAAATAGGTAAAAGAGTTGCATGGTTTGCCTCTTTAAGAGGTCACCATAAAGTCCTTGTTCCCTTAGATTGTGCTAGAGGAGTCGGATGGGTAGTCTCTCTAAGAGATCAAAATAATTTATAGTTTGTGTCGAGAAGTTGGTAATGGTTGAGATTTCCACATTCGATGATACAAAGTGAAATTATTATGGGGGTCATTTTAACACTGGTGGTCTTTTGACCGCCAGGGTAAATGTGGTGGTCCCACCACCAACAGGCTGGCAGTAAAGACTGCCACATTATGAGTGTGGTGGGTTGGCCAACCTGCCACACCTCCACTCATACCACCATGGCGGTTGGTACCGCCGGGCTGGAGATGATCATCTCAGACCTGGTGGTCCACAAAAGACCGCTGCAATATTAGGAGCTGGGTTTCCACCATGGTTTCTGGAGCAGTAGCACTGCCACGAAAACCGTGGTGACAGGGAATTATTTCCCTGTCACCGGTAGATGGCTCTCCCACACCTGCACTAGACCCCCCTCCCCTCAACCCCACCCCCTTACTGTCACAACAGCCCCCTCCCCATTCCTTGCCCCTCTGCAGTCACAGCGCCCCCCTCCCCCACCCCCTGACCCCCTACAGTCACAGCATCCCATACCCCGACCCCCTACAGTCACAGCGACCCCCACCCCCTCCCTGCATACATGCACGCATTCACAACAACATCCATACACGCATTCATGCATGCATACACAACTCCATTCATACACGGATTCATAGACACATACTCACACCCATCCAATCATGCATACTCACACGCATACACACCGACATCCATACACGCACTCACTTTAACATACAGACACCACACAACCACGCACACACACATTCATGCACTCCTGCAGACACTACACACTCATACACGCACACACAACACCCCCCACCCTCTCACTCCCCTCCCCTGTCGGACGATCACCTTACTGGATCCAGGGAGAAGGCCGTCCATCAGGGAACGGGAACGGGCTCTTCCACCGCCACAGCGGCCCACCAGAGGTGTCCTACTGGCGGGGGTAGCAGGTGGTAGAACTGCCAGGGCACCTCTACCCGCCAGCAGGACTACTGCCGGATTTCCAACCAAAGTGTGTCAGAGATCCAGAATTACCCATGATATGGTGGCCTCCTGCCACCCGTGGCTTTGGCAGTCTTCAAGGAAGACTGCAAAAGTCATAATGAGGGCCTATGCCTGCCTAGGAACCTACCATGACTTTCCCAAAACCTTGGAGCTTGCCAATGCTTGTTTAAGGATGTTCTCAACATTCTAGTGAAAGTGTGAATTAAATAGGTTTTGCGCTTTCACAGCTTAAGCAAATCGCAGGTGAATTGTAATGTTTAAGAGTGTTTAGGGGGATTGCGCACTCCAGATGAAGTTGTTTAGGGAGTTTGCATACTCCAAAGTGTGAGAGTAGGGAAGTTGTTGAACTTCACATGTGTGTGGCACTTTGTGCTCAAAATTACCCACGTGGTTGTTGGTATACGGACCCTGCATAGTCTAAGACTTCGGAGTATTGAATAAGTGTATGAGACACTTGGTTTATGTTGCAATTTGTCTGTTTAATAGGTCAATCGGGTGTGGTTGACAAACTCAACACCGTGTGTTAAAGTGAGTGAAAGGTTTTCAACCGAGATTTGGTGACTCCTACGTGCACCAGGAAAGACCCAATGATCAGCTCAGAGTGAAATTTGCTGGTCAAATTTTGCTTGCGAGTCAGGGAATCTGAGATTGAAGGAGAATCTGTTAGAGCGAAATGTCACAGTGAAAAATCAGTAAGGTTTCTGAAGCGAGAAAGTTATCCTACCTGTAGTAAACAGACAAATTGGGTTTTGATTTTATTTAGTGCTCGCAATATTTGCATTGAGATTGTGTGAATCCGAGTTTAGGATGGCAAGCCGAAGGATTTTGTCAGCTGCTGTACATGTGAGTGTGACGTCACTGGAGCCGCGCTGGGATAGGCTGGTTAGTGAGAAGGGTCGCAAACGGATTGGTGGACAACTGTGAAGCCAGTTGGTTAGGGTCAGCGAAAAGGATTTTGGGATTGAAAGTCACTTCCTGATTTAATTGAAAGTCGCATAAATTACCGAAAATGTCATTTTTCAAAACTTTAAAGAGTGCCCTACGGGGAGATACATTTATTCCAACTAGAATAGGAGAAATTACATTGCTAGAAGGTGCACCTGCCTATATTGTATTTGAAGAACAAGGTGCTGCGTCATGTCTTTGGCTGAAGTAATGGTGCAAGGAAACATAGAGAGATGGGAGCTTAGCATTCTCGGTAAATGGAACGTTTAATTTGAGGATTTTAGAAAATTTGAGGAGAGTATTGTATGATTTGAAACCTCCTCTGAGACCTTCACAATTTGAAGCATTCTTGATTTGGGAGCTAGTAGTAAGGCAGCAACAGCAACTGAAATTTGAGAGAAGAATGAGAAAGGCTGAAAAACCTTTAGCAAAGGCTAGATTGTATAGTGAGCAAAAGTTTTGGAGAACTGAGACTTTACAGGGAATTAAATTGTTTCCGGCAATTACCCAAGAGAATGGGAACAAGGCTAAAAGAGTTCTAAGAAGAGGGATTCCTATCCTTCAGACGACAGAGAGCAGAAATCCAGAGTGTAGGAAGTCTTTAACTCACGATGAAGAATCAGATGATGATGAGTTTATTTTATAGTTACTGAGAAATCATCCCCTACCATATGCAGCACATGACAGAAGTTCAAGCACCAGTGTAGACCCTACAGCTCCCATACCAATCGAATCCACACACAGCCAGATTCAGGTTGGTCATAATATTCCAGCTACTTCAGTGATTCAAAGGCCTATGCCGCAGATGGATATTCCCAGAATTTATCCAGATGTACCTATTGTAGATACTGCAACAAACTTAGTAGTGGAGACAGGGCAGGTTTACCAGAAGCTGACATTGGTCCAGATAGAGTCTACCCTGAATTTGATGTCATCGATACAGACACAGACGATCCCGAGATACACCCCATAACAGGATCCCAGACAGAAATGTCTGCATTGATAAGTCAGAATACAGGAGTAATGTACCCGAGAGATTCAAATGCTCGATCAAGTCCAGATGCAGTGTCAGTACCGGTTATCGTAGGTCCAGTCATACCGTTGTTCGCCCAGGGAAACAATAAGAGCATAGAGTAGAAAATCCTGAACCCAAGCATAGCGAAGGAAAGATTAGAAAAAAGTGCAAGAATGATGACCCCCACAAGACAGACATTTGATGGAACAGGTCCATTAATGGATTTGGCTTCTTTTAGGACTCCCCAAATAATCAAGGAAGATTTGTGACACCAGAGGCCCCGAGCCTAACATTACAGCTAGTGACAAGTGTGAGAAATAACAACATTTCATCACAAGGTTTGACAGCTCAGCAGTTAACAGAATGGTTAGAAAAGTTAAGTATCACCCAAGGAGATTCCAGCGGAGGCAGTGCCCTGAATTTGACCTGGCTTAGATTAGAGGCAGAATACCTAATTGAGGGAACATTGGGGTTGGACAGGATTGACTCATTCAGAGAAGATGAGTTACTTTATCTTTGCAAACTGATTACCAACAATGCAGGACTAGTACATCAGAAATTAGCAGCCTTGTCAGACAAATATGAGATAGAAATTGAGAAAACAAAACATTTGAAGAGGAGTTACAGATTAGAATTTGACTCAAAGGATTTTGAGAATATGAGAGTCATTAGAGAATTAATTCAGAGCATCCAACCATGGGGAGCATTAGATAAATGGGAAGGTAGATGGGCAAAGAAAAGAGACAACAGGAACCATCTCCTGACGTAATTAAATATTACTATAAAGTGATCAAAGAAGATGAGAATTTTGCCCAAGAACATTGACTGGCAGAGAATAGACAGGACAGTCCAGGAAGTGAAGGAGTCAATACATGTATACTATGGGAGATCCTACAGGCATTCAAACATTAGAGTGGCACAGAAGCAATTGAGCCAAAAGCCATGATTCATTTTGTGTTCAGATTTGTTGAAAGATTTAGACCCGAGATTAGCCAGATGATTAAGAGTACTGTAGTGATGAGATTGAGTTGAAGCAGAGAAAGTTGAAGGAGAAGGCAATGGTAATGCAGATTAAAGTGGCACAATCAGGAATTCAGGGAAGTTTTCCGCAGCATCAGCAGGGAAACGTGTGGTTGCAGAACCAGGCAAAAGGTAGAGGTAGAGGTGGAATTAGGAATGTGAACCGTAGTCCTGATTTGAGTACAGTCCTTGTTCAGAATGATGTGCAGGGAATGAAGAGATTATTACCATGTCACACTTGCAGAGGCCTCGGACTTTGGAAACTAGAGTGTCTGATGTTAGGTCAGGAAGGTGTTGTTCAGCAAACAAACAAAATCAATTCTTTCCCAAATATGAGAGGACCGAGAATGAGAGGTCAAAATCCAAATTTCCAAAATAATGTGAATCAGGTGCAAGGGTTTCAGCCCTTGCAAAAGATCCAAATGCCACATTTGCAGATGCCCCAGTCGCAGCATATGCAACTCCGTTTCAAATGGTACCTAGACAGCAAATTCAAATACCTGAAGCCCTAGTGATCCTTCATCAGCAGGTCACAGGTCAAAGTTTAATCTGAGTACTAACACATTACACCAATACCCACTACACAGTGAGGATGAAGCGAATGATGATTGGGTGAGCGAGAGTTTGGATGAAGAGGAATGCATGTTAGCAGCTTCATTAGAAGTAGACCAGAAAGGTCCATATATGAAGGGAAAAGTAATGAGCCATAAAGTCTCATTTTTAGTTTACATGGAGCTACACGCTCTGCAGTGAGAATGGAAGAAGTTCCAAACCTGCCCCTTTTAGGCAAAACTGTTTAGATTGTAGGAGTTGCAAACCAATATTTGACAAATCCAATTACAGAACTAGTTAAGTTAGAATTGGAATCTTTAAAGGATTACACAAATTTGTAGTTTGTGATTTGAGTCCAGTATCCTTTCTAGGAAGGGACTTGCTATGTGAATCAAGAGGTTCAATTACGTGGTGCTCAAATGATGGAATTGCCATTCAGACAAACAGTGATGATGAAGATGACATGTCCACAGAAATAGACTGTGACACAGTGAATGAGGAGAACCCTTTAATCAGTTTCTTTCCAGCTTTCACAGTGAGAGTTATTCCTTCTTCCTTAACGGAAGCAGTCAGAATGAAGGTGTGGGATTTTACAGGAAAATGCATTGGTCTAATTAAAGGAGTTGAGCCAGTTAAGTTCTCAGTCAAGCCAAATGTGATTTTCCCCCAGATTCCTCAATACCACATCACACGGGACACGATTAAAAGGATTGCACCCATAATTGCAGAATTTGTAACCAAGGTGTTTTAAGAGCAGTGCTGAGCAGCCCATGTAATTCACCGATAATGGGATTGCGAAAGCCATGTGAGAAATTTTGAATTGTTGAAGATTTGAGGGATGTAAATGAAATTGTGATTAAGTGTTGTCCCGTGGTACGACATCCAGCAGTGATATTGTTTCAGATCCCAAGTGATGCTGAATGGTTCACCGTTGTAGACTTGTCACAAGCATTCTTTTCTATACCTCTTCATGAGGATAGCCAATTTATCTTCTGTTTTACATTTTTGGATCGAGTCTATTGTTGGTGCCGAAGTGCTCAAGGGTTTTCAGAATCACCGTCCAGTTTCACTCAAATCCTGAAAAAGAACCTGGAGTCATTGGAAATACCTTTCCAATCGACCTTGGTACAGTACATTGATGATCTGTTAGTTGCATCAAAAACAAGAGAAGCATGCAAGTATGATACTATTGCCTTACAGATTCACTTAGGGAAGACTGGACATAAAGGCCATCATTACGACCCTGGCAGTCGGTGATAAACAACAACAGGCCGGCGGTAATTACTGCCAAATTATGGCCATGGTGGAAAGATCTCCGAAAGACAGCCAATGTACCACATCGAAAGCCAGGGCAGAAACAACAGCCACCACAGTGGTAGCCACCTACAGGCAGGCGGAAGTCAATGTTCTGCCCACCATATTAAGACCCTGTAAACCGACACCTTTTCTGGGGTGGTACCAACAATATCAAAAGCCTGGCGGAAACTAAGCTCAGAAGTGAAAGGACTCACCATTGGAGACACAGGGAAGAACCACGACAGGGATCCAGAACTGCATGTTTTTCCGATTATATTCTATGTTCTGCTCTCCCCCCGAACACCAATGCCGGCAAAGACGACGACGGTGAGTACAGCTGCCTAGCGCACAAGGTAGGGGGGAGGAGAAAAGAGAGTGACACACACATGCACAACACCCCCCCACACACACACCATACACAACCATATGCATTAAAAAAAAATTGATCCCGCAACTCGCTGAAATGCATGGACAAAACAATTTCGCCAAAGTGTTTGTAATAAGATCATCACAGTAGAAATAATAAGTTAGGCAAGATAATAGATAATAGATCTATATATACTTATTTACAGAAAAAGGGACACAGCCCAGTCCTCAATTTGCGTGGGCCACATGGCCACAGGCCAAAGTCCAAGGCCACACATGTCACCTGCTTCACCACAGAGAGAACACTGCAGGGGCATCAGTTGGTAAATAGGCAGGCAGCTGAGGGGGGTGGGGGGAGGGAGGGGCACCTCAGCCAGGAGATGTAACAAGACCACTGGTTCTGGAGGGGGCAACGTGCCCTGTACTTGATCCTGGGGAGTGATGAACCACAGTCTCTCATGTGGGTGTCTTACCCACTGGTTCTGGAGGGGGTAATGTGCCTTGTGCTTGATCCTGGGAAGTGCAAGGTCACAGTTTCTCGAGTGGGTGTTTTACCCACTGGCTCTGGCTGGACAGGCCACACAGCTGCCCATGGAGGCAGGATTAGATACCGCCCGCCAGCGGTGGCGGCTGCACAGGGGTGGTGCTGCTGGTGGGGGAAGGCTCCTGCCCATCCCCTGCAACCTCGGACGGCTGCACAGTGGTGGTGCTGCTAGTGGGGGGAGGCTCCTGCCCATCCCCTGCAACCTCGGATGGCTGCATTGTGGTGGTGCTGCTGGTGGGCGGAGGCCCCTGCCCATCCCCTGCTCCCTCGGACGGATGCACAACCATGGTTGGTGGTGGGGGCTCCGTCACAGTTCCTGGTCCAGGCTCTTCCTGCCTGCTGGTGCAGGCTCCTTGCTCTTCCTCTCTGCTTGGGCAGAGTCCTTGTTCCTCCTTGGCATTTCGGGTGGCAGGTGCAGGCTCCTTGCCCTTCTTGCCTGCTGTGGCAGTCTCCCTCCCCTTTAGGCTGGCTGGTGCAGGCTCCTTTTCCTTCAGTACATGTGGCCTGGATCCCTTTCCACCACAAGTGGGTGCGGTTAGGACTGGGCCTGTGGACTGTGGGGCTGAGGTGCTTGGCTCTCAGGATTTGTGAAATCCTGCCCATACCTGCAGGATGGGGGAGGGGTAGGGAAGAGGTAAATGGTGGATAGAAACCTTTTTTTAGGGACATTGGGGAGGGAAGAGGGAAAAGGAATGGGAGTGGAGGATTAGGGAGTGGTTGTTGAAGGTGTCTGCTGCTTTTGGGTGCAGGTGGATAGGCTGTATGCTGTTGTGAGGAGGATGGCTGTTGGGTGTCTGAGTGTTTGTGTACTTTAGGAGGGGGGACAGACACAGTGGGAGAGGACACAGGGGACGTGCACATGGCTGTTGTGGAGGTGTCTGCCAGTGAGGTGTGTGTCCTTCCTGGTGTGGTGATGATGCTGGTAGTGGATGATGATGTAGTGCATGCAGGTGTGAGTGTAGAATGGCTGGGAGGGAGATGGTGCAGGGGGAGGAGGGGGAGACAGTAGAAATAGTGGATGTTGTTGTGTCTGCAATTGGATGGTGTTTGTGTGAATGCCTGTGGGATGAAGTGTGGTGCTTGTGTTTGCCTGTGACACTGTTGGGTGTTGTCTTGTGTGCATGCTTGTCTGTACGTGTGTTTGGGATAGGTTGGGGTTGAGAGGAATGGGACTGGGCAGTGGAATTTGGAGGGGGGACAGTAGAAACAGGGACAATGGCTGCCATCAGAGAGGAGGCCAGAGCCTGAATTGATCTCTGTTGGACTGCCAATCCAGTGTGAAAGCCCTCCAGGAATGCATTAGATTGTTGCATCTGGGCTGCCAGCCCCTGGATGGCATTCACAATGGTTGACTGCCCTACAGAGATAGATCTCAGGAGGTCAATAGCCTCCTCACTCAGGGCAGCAGGGCTAACTGGGGCAGGGCCTGAGGTGCCTGGGGCGAAGCAGATTCCCACCCTCCTAGGTGAGCGGGCACAGGCAACTCACTGAGGGGCTGCTGGGAGGGCGGTGCTGGTACGGGGGTGGCAGCTGTACCTGCAGCTGGCGTGGTCACGGAAGTGTCCACCACCACCAGGGAGCTTCCATCGGAGGAGGTATCTGTGTCAGAATTGTCCCCTCCAGTCTAAGCCGTGATGCTCCCCTCGCCCTCCGTCACACTGGTGCCCTCACCATCAGTGGACTCTGCCTCCTTGGTCCTGCGGGATGCAGCTCCCTCTGTCGCCGGTACCTCAGCTCCTCCTCCAGATGATGCTAATGCACATAAGGACTGGATGACAAAACAAAAAAGGGGAGGAAAGAGACAAAGGATACACTTGGTCAATGGCTGCACCAACACCACTGTTGACGTACACAGCACCCTCACACACAGGGAACAGGCCTACGCAATATGCATTGCACTACCAGAGAAGGCATGGGGAGGGGCACACACCGCCAAATGCAACATACCCGGGACCCGCGCAGCCCTGACCAATAGTGGATGCCTACGAGCTAGGTAGCAAGATTTTCCCTTCTGAACCCTAGCCAATAGGGGACCTACGCTGCAATGTCACACCTGGCCTAGGGCCACCCACTGACACACATCTCCCACCCGGATACCACCCTACCATGCATAAGTTGTAATGATGGGCACTGTACTCACCCCCTTGTGGCTGCTGTGATGCCCTCAAGTGCCCATCCAGCTCAGGATAGGCCACTGCCAGTATGCGGGCCATCAGGTGTTCAGGGTCCGACGAGCACCCCTTCCTCGTTAGGAGGCTATCTCCAGCTGGGCCTCAGCCGTCTTACGTGCTCAGCGTCTCAGGTCCTCCCACCGTTTGTGACAGTGGGTGCTCCGGCTACCATAGACCCCCAGGGTCCACACCTCCTTGGCAATGGCACGCCATTATTCTTCTTTTGATGCACACTGACCTGCAGAGGCAACACACAGAAAAATATAATAAGACAAACATTCCTGCCTGTTACACATATGGCCCAAAATACCCATTCACATCACCATTTACACTCACATATCACAGCACACAACCTGTACGTGCCAAGAGGACATCCACCCACCCGCTTACATGAGGCCTTCACACACACAACTCCATGCATTCATGCCACATGCATCGTGCTCACAGTGTACTCACCTGTTGGTCTGGAGGCCCATACAGCAGTCCATACTGGGGTAGGACCCCATCCACCAGTCTCTCCAACTCCTCCGAAGTGAAAGCTGGGGCCATATCCCCTGTCACTCAGGCCATGGTAAGTTCCAGACACAAGTCACAGCAGCACATGCACAGTAGGTCCTCTCCTATGGAAGGTCAGGTAACAAGTGAGGAATCAGATATAAAATGGTGGTCATGTCCGCGCCGGTGCATACCGTCACCTCTGGCGTAGATCACCATTGGCCACTGTAACCCATAGGGCCCAATGTTAGCCAAAGAGGAGTTGCACGGCGGTTCCCGACCACCTCCCGCAACGGTCCACAACCTCAGCTGAATTACCTCACTTCCACCTGTCATTCCACACAGGATAGGTGGATGTCATTTCGGGGGTGGCAGGCCCTGGAATAATGCTGAGTCACAGGAGATATCAGCACATACTGGACAAATCACAATGACCCATTACATGTTTACAGGATGGAAAGTTATGTTGTAGCTCCATTGTTCAGTTTGTGACCGGATCCTCACTCTTGTGCCCCTTAGATTCTTACTGCTGTGGATGAATTGGAGATGGAGACATACCCTTGTGTACAGGCCCCTGGTGGACTTGGAAACACTGGAGGACAGGCACATTATCCTCACCTATAGACTTGACAGGGCCACAATCACAGAGCTGTGTGCCCAATTGGAGCCTGACCTGATATCTGCTATCCATCACCCGACTGGGATACCCCCTCTTGTGCAAGTTCTATTAGTGCTCCATTTCCTTTCCAAGTGACAGTGGGCTTGGCAGCAGGAATGTTACAGCCAATGTTCTCAATAGTGCTGACAAGAGTGTTATCTCCCCTGATAAAACACATGTGCAGCTACAATGTTTTCCCCCAGGTTGAAGATTGAGTGAAGGCCAGGTTTTGTGCAATGGGACATATCCCCAGCATAATTGGGGCGATTGATGGAACACATATTGCATTTGTCCCGCCAGAATGAACAGGTGTTCAGGAATCATAAGAGTTTCCACTCTATGAATGTGCAGATGGTGTGCTTGGCGGACCAGTACATCTCTCACGTCAATGCTAAGGCCCGTATTTATACTTTTTGACGCTAAACTGCGCTAACGCAGTTTAGCGTCAAAAAGTTTAGCGCCGGCTCACGCCATTCTGAAGCGCCATGCGGGCGCCGTATTTATTGAATGGCGTTAGCCGGCGCTAGCAGACCGGCGCTGCCTGGTGTGCGTGGAAAAAAACCACGTACACCAGGCAGCGCCGGCGTTGGGGAAAATGGCGTTAGGGCGTCTTAAAATGGGGCAAGTCAGGTTGAGGCAAAAAAATCGCCTCCACCCGATTTGCGCCATTTTTAGCGACGCCCACACGCCATTACATGACAGGAGTCATGCCCCCTTGCCCAATGGCCATGCCCAGGGGACTTATGTCCCCTAGGCATGGTCATTGGGCATTGTGGCATGTAGGGGGGCACAAATCAGGCCCCCCTATGCCAAAAAAAAATATAAAAAAAACAAAATTATACTTACCTGAACTTACCTGAATGTCCCTGGGATGGGTCCCTCCATCCTTGGGTGTCCTCCTGGGGTGGGCAAGGGTGGCAGGGGGGGTCCCTGGGGGCATGGGAGGGCAGCTGTGGGCTCATTTTGAGCCCACAGGTCCCTTAACGCCTGCCCTGACCCAGGTGTTAAAAAGAGGCGCAAATGCGTTTTTTTTTGCCCCGCCCACTCCCGGGCGTGATTTTTGCCCGGAGTATAAATACGACGCATTTGCGTCGCAGTCATTTTTTTAGACGGGAACGCCTACCTTGCATATCATTAACGCAAGAAAGGCGTTCACGCAAAAAAATGACGCTCATTCCTCATACTTTGGCGCTAGACGCGTCTAACGCCAAAGTATAAATATGGCGTTAGTTTTGCGCCGAATTTGCGTAGAAAAAAACGACGCAAATTTGGCGCAAACGGAGTATAAATATGCCCCTAAGTATCCTGGGTCGGTGCATGATGCCTTTGTCCTAAGGAATAGTAGCATCCCAAATGTGATGGTCCAAATACAGAGGCGCAAGGTGTGGCTAATAGGTGAGCCCTAGTTTCCCCCCAGTATATGTTGGTGTATGGGTATGGTGTGGGCCATATAGGATAGTGTGTGGCTAAATATTTTCCCTCAGTATTTGCAGGTGACTCCAGTTACCCAAACCTATCATGGCTGCTGACCCCTGTGAGGAATGCCAGGACAAGGGCAGAAGAACATTATAATGAGACACATGGGCAGACCAGAAGGATAATTGAAAGGATCTTTGGCCTCCTGAAGGCCAGGTTCCAGTGCCTCCATCTAACAGGTGGATCCCTGTGCTACTCACCAAAGAAGGTCTGCCAGATAGTGGTGGCATGCTGCATGTTGCATAACCTGGCCCTCAGATGCCATGTCCCATTCCTGCAGGAGGAGGAGGCTGGAGATGCACGTGTGGCAGCAGTAGACCCTGTGGACAGTGAGAATGAGGAAGCAGAGGATGAGGATGAGGACAACAGAACACATGTGATCCGACAATAGTTCCAATGAAACACAGGTAGGACAGTGTTACTTCATGGGACATGAATGCATGGAGTGCAGTGTGTGAAAGCCTTGTTTAGTGCTAATGGGGATGGGAAGGGGCATGGTGGGCCATAAGTATAACAGGCAGGACGGTCGGATTAATGCCTTTCCCTGTGTGTATTTCCCTGCACGTCAGTGCCCATCAAAAGAAGGGTATATGGCGTGCCATCGTCAAGGATGTGCCGACCCTGGGGGTCTCTGGCAGGCGGAGCACCCACGGTCGGAAACAGTGGGAGGATCTGACACGCTGGACATGGAAGATAGCAGAGGCCCAGCTGGGGATGGCCTCCCAACGAGGAAGGGGTGCCTGTCGAAACCTGACCCCCCTGATGGCCCGCATACTGGCGGTGGCCTATCCGGAGCTGGATGGGGGCATCACAGCAGCCACAAGGGGGTAAGTACAGTGCCCATCATTACATCTTAAGCCTGGTGGGGTGGTATCTGGGTGGGTGCCCCTAGCCAAGGCTTGGTATTGCAGGGTAGGTCCCATGTTGGGAAGGGTTCTTATGTGAAAGTACTCCTACCAAGCTAGTAGGCATCCACTACTGGGCGGGGGTCTCAGGTATGCTGCAATTGGCGTTAGGTGTTCCTATACTTGGGCTGGTGACTAGCATTGTGACTGGTAGTGCATTGCCTAGTGCGTAGGGTTGTTCCCTGTGTGTGAGTGTGTTGTGTGCACCAACGGTGGTGTTGGTGGCGCCATTGACCAAGTGTATCCTTTGTCTCTCCCCCCTTTTTTGTTTTGTCATCCTGTCCTTATGTGCATTAGCATCATCTGTCAGAGGAGCAGAAGCACCAGCGACGGAGGAGCTGCATCCCATAGGACCCAGGAGGCAGAATCCACCGACGGTGAGGGCACCAGTGGGATGGAGGGCAAGGGGAGCACCACGGCGGAGACTGGAGGGGACAGTTCGGACACGGATACCTCCTCCGATGGAAGCTCCCTCCGTACCAGCACCACCCTCCCAGCAGCCCTTCAGTGAGTTTCCCATGCCCGCTCACCCAGGAGGGTGGGGATCTCCTTTGCCCAGGCACCTCAGTCCCTGCCCCAGTTAGCCCTGCTGCCCTGAGTGAGGAGGCTATTGACCTCCTGCGATCCATCACTGTTGGGCAGTCAACCATTTTGAATGCCATCCAGGGGCTAGCAGCCCAAATGCAACAGACAAATGCATTCCTGGAGGGCATTCACACTGGCTTGGCGGCCCAACATAGATCAATCCAGGCTCTGGTTCCCTCTCTGATGGCAGCCAATGTCCCTTTTTCCAGCCTCCCCCTCCAACCTTCTCTTCCCAATCCCATTCCCCTCAACCCAAACCTATCCCAAGCACACAGTCAGACGAGCATGCACCCAGGCAACACACAAGAGTGGACATGGCAAACACAGGCACCACACTTCATCCCTAGGCACTCACACAAACATCATCCAGAAGCAGACATTCCAACATGCACTGCCTCCACTGTGGCCCCCTCCTCCTCGTTGTCCGCATCCCTCCCAGTTGCGTCTCCACTCACACCTGCATGTACTACATCCTCCTTCACTATCACCATCACCAGCACACCTATCAGTACACGCCCCTCACTGGCAGTCACCACCCCACATCCACGCACATGTCCCCTGTGTCCTCCCCAACTGTGTGTGTGCCCCTCCTCCCAAAGTACACAAACGCAAGCACTCAGACACCCAACAGCCATCCACCTCACAACAGCATCCTGCCCATGCACCTGCACCCAAACACAGCAGACAGACACCTCCTACCACCACTCCCTCTTCCTCCACTCCCAAACCATCTCCCTCTTCCCATCCCAATGTCCCTAAGAAGCTTTTCCTCGCCATCATTGACTTCTTGCCTATCCCTCCCCTGTCCCTCACGTCAGACCAGGGTGGTCAAAACCCAGGCAAGCACCTCAGCCACCCAGTCCACGGGCGCAGTAGTGTCCCCAACTACTCCAGGTGGGAAAGGATCCTGGCTACCACCCAACCAGACGGACAGGGTGCCAGCCCCAAGTGCGTCAAGGAAGGGCAAGGAGGCAGCCCCAGCTGCAGGACAGAAGGGCAAAGAGGCAGCCCCATCTGCAGGACAGAAGGGCAAGGAGGCAGCCGCAGATGCAGGATTGAAGGGCAAGGAGGCAGCCCCAGATGTAGAAAGGTGGGGCAAGGGGCCTGTAACAGCAGGCAGTAGAGACAAGGGGCCTGGTGCACTGCCAGCACCACCACCAGCACCGCCACCAGCAGCTGCAGCCCCAGTGGGCACCCAGTCTGAGGCTGCAGGGGATGGGCTGGAGCCTCCTCCCACCACTGCCAGCACCGCCACCAGCAGCAGCAGCCCCAGTGGGCAGCTGTCCAAGGCTGCAGGGGAAGGGCTGGAGCCTCCCCCCACCACTGCCAACTCCATCATTAGCAGCACCACTGCCACCACTGAGCAGCCGTCACCGCCGGCAGACAGTGTGTAGTCCTGCGTCCATGTGCTGTTGTGCGGCCTGGCCCCTGCAAATCCTGTGGGTCTGACACCCAGGTGAGAGATTGTGACCTTGCACTCCCCAAGATCTGCATCACTGGGCACGATGCCCCCTCCAAAACCAGTGGAAAAGCCATCCACTCACCCCATCCTCCCCAGAATGAAGCTCACTGGGCATAATGCACCCTCCAGAACCAGTGGAGAAGCCATCCACTCATCCAATCCTCCACAGGCTGAAGATCACTGGGCACAATGCCCCCTCCAGAACCAGTGGAGAAGCCATCCACTCACTCCATCCTCCCCAGGATGATGCTCACTGGGCACAATGCCCCCTCCAGAACCAGTGGAGAAGCCATCCACTCACCCCATCCACCACAGGATGAAGATCATTGGGCACAGCACCCTCTCCAGAACCAGAGGAGAAGCCATCCCCTTGAGAGTCTGTGGCCTTGCACTCCCCAGGATCAAGCGCAGGGCATGTTGCCCCCTCCAGAGCATGTGGGCAAGTCACCCACTTGAGAGACTGTGGCCTTGCACTCCCTAGGACCAAGTAATGGGCATGTTGCCCCATCCAGAGCATGTGGGAAAGTCACCCACTTGGGAGACAGTGGCCTTGCACTCCCCAGGACCAAGTACTAGGCATGTTGTCCCCTCCAGGACCAGTGGTGTTGTACCATCTTCCGGCTGAGGTGGCCCCCGTTCCCCATCCCCCAGAGGTGCCTAGCCATTTTCGACCTGATGCCCCTGTAGTGTTCTCTCCGTGTTGTTGCAGGAGTAAGGTGGGGCCTTGGACTATGTGATGTGGTTCTGTGGCCCACTGATATTGAGGACTGGTCAGTGTCCCTACATTTGTAAATATGTATATACTTTTTTATTTGGATGCACGTATTTCTACTATTTTATCTTATTACTCTCACTTTAATCAATTCCTTTTGTTCTTGCATTATTCCTGGGGGTACTGGGTGAATATGTAATGTTACTGCATCTGGTTGTGTATATGGTGTTGGGGATGGGTGTGTTGTGTGTGTGTGCCACTCTCTTTTTCCTCCCCCCTCCCTGTGTGATAGGCGGCAGTACTCACCGTGGTCGTCTTCGCCGGCATTGGTGTTCATAGTGGAGCAGAATGTAGAAGAGCATGGGGAACACATGCAACTCAGGCTCCGTGGTGGCGTGGTTCTTCCTTGAGTCTCCAGAGGTGAGTCGTGTCCCTTCTGTGCAGTGTTTCCGCCAGGCTTTTGATGTTGTTGGTACCGCCCTAGAAAAGGTGGCGATTGGTATCTCATAATACACTGGGCAGAACATTGTCTTCCGCCTGGCTGTAGGTGGTTACCGCCATGGTGCCTGTTAATTTCGCTCTGACCGCCGGCCTGTTAACGTTATTACCGCCACTTTATCACTGACCGCCAGGGTCGTAATGAGGGCCTATGTATTTTAGATTGATTAATTATAGGCCTTAAGTTAGTGAGGTTTGGGCCTAGTTTGCACGGCCTCATATTGAGCTATGTTTAATAAAATTGTGGGAATGTATGTTCAGAGAAAATCAATATATTTATTGTACACACTGTGTTGACCAAACGTTAGCAGATATCTTTAACTTTCTCAGGAGAACTGCTTGCTAGAATGTCTTGCATTAGCAGTTGCAACATAGTAAAGTTTGATGCGTGAGGCAGCGATGTTCCCAGGACCTAACAATGGATGCACTGACTGGAGTACGGATCGCTACAAAAAGGTAACCTGACTAGCCTAACGATGGGAACAGAAGAAGAAGAGCCAATTATCGTCGTGTGAAAGACAGTTTAGTTATATCTCAGATTTGGGTTTTTATTTATATTGGACTAATTGTAAACATACGATTTTCTGACCAATGGCAACATGGGAAGTTCTTTAGGACATTTTAACTTAGCCCAACTGCACAGAGGAGAGGCTCTCGTTCTATTCTGTTTGAGGAGCTGAACAGTTCTTGATTATTTATTTCTATCTTTAACTTTATTGCTTTAATGCTGAATGCTGATTCCTTGGACATTGCTTCCTAAATGGTTCAGACAGTTTAGAGTCCTCTGCGTCTGAACCATCCCCTTTCACTGCCCGTTGCTGTAGCTGACCGAACAGATGTCCAACTCATTAAGATAATTGCTGTTTGCTGATCCATATGAAGAGAGGTAAAGCAAAATGCTATCGTTCTTGTTATAAGTTTTATTTTGTTTCTAGGCACCAACCGCTATGTTTTGTTTTTCCAAATTAACTTTGACAAAAATTGTTTTGCATGAAGCCCAAGCATGCTATTCTAATCAGAAGGTTAGTTAAGGAGATCCAGAAAATTATTACTGAAGAGTTAATGTCATTCATTTACTGAATCTAGATGTATGTTATTTCTATTGTGCAGTTGTTCATGCTTTTAATTTGTACTGTAACTCTTGAATGCTTATTTATAAATGCTTTAGTTAAATTGCGATTCTTTCAGAGATTTGGTAAACCGGTGTTGTTTATGTATGTTTACCAACTGGTTTTAAAATTAATTTACGTGACATTAGCATTGTTAATATAGGGAAATAAACTTTCAAATTTTACACATAGGTGTGCTAATTCATGGCCAAATGGGTCCTGGTTTTTGAAGATTACTGTCTCCAAAGAGTATCTGATGATGTTTATTGATTATGATAATGTAATTGCTGTGTATTTGGGACTTATGGTGGAATAACTCTGAGCGTGGTCAAAAGGTCTATAGAACCTCTAACGTGTCCCCTTATAAATTAGCAATAAGAGACCAAATAAGGACAGATGCGCTAACAGACATGGTAGCAGAGGATGGTTAGCCACCATAAAGTTTCCCCTTTAGAAATAGGTAAAAGAGTTGCATGGTTTGCCTCTTTAAGAGGTCACCATAAAGTCCTTGTTCCCTTAGATTGTGCTAGAGGAGTCGGATGGGTAGTCTCTCTAGGAGATCAAAATAATTTATAGTTTGGGTTGAGAAGTTGGTAAAGGTTGAGATTTCCACATTCAATGATACAAAGTGAAATGATTATGGGGGTCATTTTAACACTGGTGGTCTTTTGACCGCCAGGGTAAATGTGGTGGTCCCACCACCAACAGGCTGGCGGTAAAGACTGCCATATTATGAGTGTGGTGGGTTGGCCTGTGCCAACCTGCCACACCTCCACTCATACCACCATGGCGGTTGGAACCGCTGGGCTGGAGATGATCATCTCAGACCTGGTGGTCCACAAAAGACCGCTGCAATATTAGGAGCTGGGTTTCCACCATGGTTTCTGGAGCAGTAGCACTGCCACGAAAACCATGGTGACAGGGAATTTTTTCCCTATCACCGGTAGATGGCTCTCCCACCCCTGCACTAGACCCCCCTCCCCTCAACCCCACCCCCTTACTGTCACAACAGCCCCCTCCCCATTCCTTGCCCCTCTGCAGTCACAGCGCCCCCCTCCCCCTCTGACCCCCTACAGTCACAGCATCCCATACCCCGACCCCCTACAGTCACAGCGACCCCCACCCCCTCCCAGCATACATGCACGCATTCACAACAACATCCATACACGCATTCATGCATGCATACACAACTCCATTCATACACGGATTCATAGACACATACTCACTCCCATCCAATCATGCATACTCACACGCATACACACCGACATCCATACACGCACTCACTTTAACATACAGACACGCACACAACCACGCACACACACATTCATGCACTCCTGCAGACACTACACACTCATACACGCACACACAACACCCCCCACCCTCTCACCCCCTCCCCTGTTCGACGATCACCTTACTGGATCCAGGGAGAAGGCCGTCCATCAGGGAACGGGCTCTTCCACCGCCACAGCGGCCCACCAGGGGTGTCCTGCTGGCAGGGGTTGCAGGTGGTAGAACTGCCAGGGCACCTCTACCCGCCAGCAGGACTACTGCCGGATTTCCAACCAAAGTGTGGCAGAGATCCAGAATTACCCATGATATGGTGGCCTCCTGGCACCCGTGGCTTTGGCAGTCTTCAAAGAAGACTGCAAAAGTCATAATGAGGGCCTATGCCTGCCTAGGAACCTACCATGACTTTCCCAAAACCTTGGAGCTTGCCAATGCTTGTTTGAGGATGTTCTCAACATTCTAGTGACAGTGTGAATTAAATAGGTTTTGCGCTTTCACAGCTTAAGCAAATCGCAGGTGAATTGTAATGTTTAAGAGTGTTTAGGGGGATTGCGCACTCCAGATGAAGTTGTTTAGGGAGTTTGCATACTCCAAAGTGTGAGAGTAGGGAAGTTGTTGAACTTCACATGTGTATGGCGCTTTGTGCTCAAAATTACCCACGTGGTTGTTGGTATACGGACCCTGCATAGTCTAAGACTTCAGAGTATTGAATAAGTGTATGAGACACTTTGTTTATGTTGCAATTTGTCTGTTTGATAGGTCAATCGGGCGTGGTTGACAAACTCAACACCGTGTGTTAAAGTGAGTGAAAGGTTTTCAACGGAGATTTGGTGAGTCCTACGTGCACCAGGAAAGACCCAATGATCAGCTCAGAGTGAAATTTGCTGGTCAAATTTTGCTTGCGAGTCAGGGAAACTGAGATTGAAGGAGAATCTGTTAGAGCGAAATGTCACAGTGAAAAATCAGTAAGGTTTCTGAAGCGAGAAAGTTATCCTACCTGTAGTAAACAGACAAATTGGGTTTTGATTTTATTTAGTGCTCGCAATATTTGCGTTGAGATTGTGTGAATCCGAGTTTAGGATGGCAAGCCGAAGGATTTTGTCAGCTGCTGTACATGTGAGTGTGACGTCACTGGAGCCGCGCTGGGATAGGCTGGTTAGTGAGAAGGGTCGCAAACGGATTGGTGGACAACTGTGAAGCCAGTTGGTTACGGTCAGCGAAAAGGATTTTGGGATTGAAAGTCACTTCTTGATTTGATTGAAAGCCATATAAATTACCGAAAATAACATTTTTCAAAGCTTTAAAGAGTGCCGTACGGGGAGATACATTTATTCCAACTAGAATAGGAGAAATTACATTGCTATAAGGTGCACCTGCCTATATTGTATTTGAAGAACAAGGTGCTACGTCATGGCTTTGGCTGAAGAAATGGTGCAAGGAAACAGAGAGAGATGGGAGCTTAGCATTCTCGGTAAATGGAACATTTAATTTGAGGATTTTAGAAAATTTGAGGAGAGTACTGTATGATTTGAAACCTCCTCTGAGACCTTCACAATTTGAAGCATTCTTGATTTGGGAGCTAGTAGTAAGGCAGCAACAGCAACTGAAATTTGAGAGAAGAATGAGAAAGGCTGAAAAACCTTTAGCAAAGGCTAGAATGTATAGTGAGCAAACGTTTTGGAGAACTGAGACTTTACAGGGAATTAAATTGTTTCCGGCAATTACCCAAGAGAATGGGAACAAGGCTAAAAAGAGTTCTAAGAAGAGGGAATTCCTATCCTTCAGACGACAGAGAGCAGAAATTCACAGAGTTTAGGAAGTCTTTAACTCACGATGAAGAATCAGATGATGATGAGTTTATTTTATAGTTACTGAGAAATCATCCCCTACCATATGCAGCACATGACAGAAGTTCAAGCACCAGTGTAGACCCTACAGCTCCCATACCAATCGAATCCACACACAGCCAGATTCAGGTTGGTCATAATATTCCAGCTACTTCAGTGATTCAAAGGCCTATGCCGCAGATGGATATTCCCAGAATTTATCCAGATGTACCTATTGTAGATACTGCAACAAACTTAGTAGTGGAGACAGGACAGGTTTACCAGAAGCCAACATTGGTCCAGATAGAGTCTACCCTGAATTTGATGTCACCGATACAGACACTGACGATCCCGAGATACACCCCATAACAGGATCATAGACAGAAATGTCTGCATTGATAAGTCAGAATACAGGAGTAATGTACCCAAGAGATTCCAATGCTCGATCAAGTCCAGATGCAGTGTCAGTACCAGTTACCGTAGGTCCCGTCATACCGTTGTTCGCCCAGGGAAACAATAAGAGCATAGAGTAGAAAATCCTGAACCGAAGCATAGCGAAGGAAAGATTAGAAGAAAGTGCAAGAATGATGGCCCCCACAAGACCGACATTTGATGGAACAGGTCCATTAATGGATTTGGCTTCTTTTAGGACTCCCCAAATAATCAAGGAAGATTTGTGACACCAGAGGCCCGAGCCTAACGCTACAGCTAGTGCCAAGTGTGAGTAATGACAACATTTCATCACAAGGTTTGACAGCTCAGCAGTTAACAGAATGGTTAGAAAAGTTAAGTATCACCCAAGGAGATTCCAGCGGAGGCAGTGCCCTGAATTTGGCCTGGCTTAGATTAGAGGCAGAAGACCTAATTGAGGGAACATTGGGGTTGGACAGGATTGACTCATTCAGAGAAGATGAGTTAATTTATCTTTGCAAACTGATTACCAACAAGGCAGGACTAATACATCAGAAATTAGCAGCCTTGGCAGACAAATATGAGATAGAAATTGAGAAAACAAAACATTTGAAGAGGAGTTACAGATTAGAATTTGACTCAAAGGATTTTGAGAATATGAGAGTCATTGGAGAATTAATTCAGAGAATCCAACCATGGGAAGCATTAGATAAATGGGAAGGTAGATGGGCAAGAAAAGAGACAACAGGAAAAGGGATTCTGCGAATCTTACTGTGCATGAGCAGCAGGTTGAGGATCCAGGGAAAATCTTACCAATGAGAGAGATTCCCGGAGGGAATTTTGGGCATGTCCCTTAAAGCAGAAGTGACATTTGTCATTTACAAATGATTATCCAAGGTTGAGAGAGAAGCCAGTAGAGTGGTACCAGCAAACAGATGGGTTTGTGAAGTTTGCAATATGCTTGTGAGAGGATTTTGAACATCCTGTTAGAAATAGTGGTTCTAGCAGACTTGTGGTTCGAGTGTAAGAGAAGCGTAGACTGGCCGACAACCTCAGAGAGATCCAGCATCTCCTGACGTAATGAAATATTACTATAAAGTGATCAAAGAAGATGAGAATTTTGCCCAAGAACATTGACTGGCAGAGAATAGACAGGACAGTCCAGGAAGTGAAGGAGTCAATACATGCATACTATGGGAGATCCTACAGGCGTTCAAACATTAGAGTGGCACAGAAACAATTGAGCCAAAAGCCATGATTCATTTTGTGTTCAGATTTGTTGAAAGATTTAGACCCGAGATTAGCCAGATGATTAAAAGTCATTTGCTTTGTTGGCAAACAAATCCAATTGATGAAGTATTGCAGTATGCCAAGTACTGTAGTGACGAGATTGAGTTGAAGCAGAGAAAGTTGAAGGAGAAGGCAATGGTAATGCAGATTAAAGTGGCACATTCAGGAATTCAGGGAAGTTTTCCGCAGCATCAGCAGGGAAACGTGTGGTTGCAGAACCAGGCAAAAGGTAGAGGTGGAATTAGGAATGTGAACCGTAGTCCTGATTTGATCACAGTCCTCGTTCAGAATGATGTGCAAGGAATGAAGAGATTGTTACCATGTCACACTTACAGAGGCCTCGGACTTTGGAAACTAGAGTGTCTGATGTTAGGTCAGGAAGGTGTTGTTCAGCAAACAAACAAAATCAATTCTTTCCCAAATATGAGAGGACCGAGAATGAGAGGTCAAAATCCAAATTTCCAAAATAATGTGAATCAGGTGCAAGGGTTTCAGCCCTTGCAACAGATCCAAATGCCACATTTGCAGATGCCCCAGTCGCAGCATATGCAACTCAAATTCAAATACCTTAAGCCCTAGTGATGCTTCATCAGCAGGTCACAGGTCAAAGTTTAATCTGAGTATTAACACATTACACCAATACCCACTACACAGTGAGGATGAAGCAAATGATGATTGGGTGAGCGAGAGTTTGGATGAAGAGGAATGCATGTTAGCAGCTTCATTAGAAGTAGATCAGAAAGGTCCATATTTGAAGGGAAAAGTAATGAGCCACAAAGTCTCATTTTTAGTTGACACAGAGCTACACGCTCTACAGTGAGAATGGAAGAAGTTCCAAACCTGCCCCTTTTAGGCAAAACTGTTTAGATTGTAGGAGTTGCAAACCAATATTTGACAAATCCAATTACAGAACTAGTTAAGTTAAAATTGGAATCTTTAAAGGATTACACAAATTTGTAGTTTGTGATTCGAGTCCGGTATCCTTTCTAGGAAGGGACTTGCTATGTGAATCATGAGGTTCAATTATGTGGTGCTCAAATGATGGAATTGCCATTCAGACAAACAGTGATGATGAAGATGACTTGTCCACAGAAATAGACTGTGACACAGTGAATGAGGAGAACCCTTTAATCAGTTTCTTTCCAGCTTTCACAGTGAGAGTTATTCCTTCTTACTTAACGGAAGCAGTCAGAATGAAGGTGTGGGATTTTACAGGAAAATGCATTGGTCTAAGTAAAGGAGTTGAGCCAGTTAAGGTCTCAGTCAAGCCAAGTGTGATTTTCCCCCAGATTCCTCAATACCACATCACACAGGACACGATTAAAAGGATTGCACCCATAATTGCAGAATGTGTAAACCAAGGTGTTTTAAGAGAAGTGCTGAGCAGCCCATGTAATTCACTGATAATGGGATTGCGAAAGCCATGTGAGAAATTTTGAATTGTTGAAGATTTGAGGAATGTAAATGAAATTGTGATTAAGTGTTGTCCCGTGGTACGACATCCAGCAGTGATATTGTTTCAGATCCCAAGTGATGCTGAATGGTTCACCGTTGTAGACTTGTCACAAGCATTCTTTTCTATACCTCTTCATGAGGATAGCTAATTTATCTTCTGTTTTACATTTTTGGATCGAGTCTATTGTTGGTGCCGAAGTGCTCAAGGGTTTTCAGAATCACCGTCCAGTTTCACTCAAATCCTGAAAAAGAACCTGGAGTCATTGAAAATACCTTTCCAATCGACCGTGGTTCAGTACATTGATGATCTGTTGCATCAAAAACAAGTATGATACTATTGCCCTACAGATTCACTTAGGGAAGACTGGACATAAAGGCCCTCATTACGACCCTGACGGTCGGTGATAAACAACAACAGGCCGGCGGTATTTACTGCCAAATTATGGCCATGGTGGAAAGATCTCCGAAAGACAGCCAATGTACCACATCGACCGCCAGGGCAGAAACAACAGCCACCACAGTGGTAGCTGCCTACAGCCTCGCGGAAGTCAATGTTCTGCCCACCATATTAAGACCCTGTAAACCGACACCTTTTCTGGGGTGGTACCAACAATATCAAAAGCCTGGCGGAAACTAAGCTCAGAAATGAAAGGACTCACCATTGGAGACACAGGGAAGAACCAAGACAGGGATCCAGAACTGCATGTTTTTCCGATTATATTCTATGTTCTGCTCTCCCCCCGAACACCAACGCCGGCAAAGACGACGACGGTGAGTACAGCTGCCTAGCGCACAAGGGAGGGGGGAGGCAAAAAGAGAGTGACAAACACATGCACAACACCCCCCCCCCCACACACACACACCATACACACAACCATATGCATTAAAAGAACAATTTGATCCCGCAACTTGGCTGAAATGCATGGACAAAACAATTTCGCCAAAGTGTTTGTAATAACATCATCACAGTAGAAATAATAAGTTAGGCAAGATAATAGATAATAGATCTATATATACTTATTTACAGAAAAAGGGACACAGCCCAGTCCTCAATTTGCGTGGGCCACATGGCCACAGGCCAAAGTCCAAGGCCACACATGTCACCTGCTTCACCACAGAGAGAACACTGCAGGGGCATCAGTTGGTAAATAGGCAGGCACCTGACGGGGACGGGGGGAAGGAGGGCACCTCAGCCAGGAGATGTAACAAGACCACTGGTTCTGGAGGGGGCAACGTGCCCTGTACTTGATCCTGGGGAGTGATGAATCACAGTCTCTCATGTGGGTGTCTTACCCACTGGTTCTGGAGGGGGTAATGTGCCTTGTGCTTGATCCTGGGAAGTGCAAGGTCACAGTTTCTCGAGTGGGTGTTTTACCCACTGGCTCTGGCTGGACAGGCCGCACAGCTGCCCATGGAGGCAGGATTAGATACCGCCCACCAGCGCTGGCGGCTGCACAGGGGTGGTGCTGCTGGTGGGGGAAGGCTCCTGCCCATCCCCTGCAACCTCGGACGGCTGCACAGTGGTGGTGCTGCTGGTGGGGGGAGGCTCCTGCCCGTCCCCTGCAACCTCGGCTGGCTGCATTGTGGTGGTGCTGCTGGTGGGCAGAGGCCCCTGCCCATCCCCTGCACCCTCGGACGGATGCACAACCATGGTTGGTGGTGGGGGCTCCGTCACAGTTCCTGGTCCAGGCTGTTCCTGCCTGCTGGTGCAGGCTCCTTGCTCTTCCTGT
Organism: Pleurodeles waltl; assembly: GCF_031143425.1. Lineage (NCBI taxonomy): Eukaryota > Metazoa > Chordata > Amphibia > Caudata > Salamandridae > Pleurodeles > Pleurodeles waltl. The sequence goes on along the minus strand of NC_090449.1, from coordinate 568,554,648 downwards.
CTGCTTGGGCAGACTCCTTGCTCCTCCTTGTCCTTTCGGGTGGCAGATGCAGGCTCCCTGCCCTTCTTGCCTGCTGTGGCAGTCTCCCTCCCCTTTAGGCTGGCTGGTGCAGGCTCCTTTCCCTTCAGTACATGTGGCCTGGATCCCTTTCCACCACAAGTGGGTGCGGTTAGGACTGGGCCTGTGGACTGTGGGGCTGAGGTGCTTGGCTGGATTTGTGAAATCCTGCCCATACCTGCAGGATGGGGAGGGGTAGGGAAGAGGTAAATGGTGGATAGGAATGTTTTTTTAGGGACACTGGGGAGGGAAGAGGGAAAAGGAATGGGAGTGGAGGATTAGGGAGTGGTTGTTGATGGTGCAGGGGGAGGAGGGGGAGACAGTAGAAATAGTGGATGTTGTTGTGTCTGCAATTGGATGGTGTTTGTGTGAATGCCTGTTGGATGAAGTGTGGTGCTTGTGTTTGCCTGTGACACTGTTGGGTGTTGTCTTGTGTGCATGCTTGTCTGTATGTGTGTTTGGGATAGGTTGGGGTTGAGAGGAATGGGACTGGGCAGTGGAATTTGGAGGGGGGACAGTAGAAACAGAGACAATGGCTGCCAACAGAGAGGAGGCCAGAGCCTGAATTGATCTCTGTTGGACCGCCAGTCCAGTGTGAAAGCCCTCCAGGAACGCATTAGATTGTTGCATCTGGGCTGCCAGCCCCTGGATGGCATTCACAATGGTTGACTGCCCTACAGAGATAGATCTCAGGAGGTCAATAGCCTCCTCACTCAGGGCAGCAGGGCTAACTGGAGCAGGGCCTGAGGTGCCTGGGGCGAAGCAGATTCCCACCCTCCTAGGTGAGCAGGCACAGGCAACTCACTGTGGGGCTGCTGGGAGGGCGGTACTGGTACGGGGGTGGCAGCTGTACCTGCAGCTGGGGTGGTCACAGAAGTGTCCACCACCACCAGGGAGCTTCCATCGGAGGAGGTATCTGTGTCAGAACTGTCCCCTCCAGTCTAAGCCGTGGTGCTCCCCTCGCCCTCCGTCCCACAGGTGCCCTCACCATCAGTGGACTCTGCCTCCTTGGTCCTGCGGGATGCAGCTCCCTCCGTCGCTGGTACCTCAGCTCCTCTTCCAGATGATGCTAATGCACATAAGGACTGGACGACAAAACAAAAAAGGGGACGAAAGAGACAAAGGATACACTTGGTCAATGGCTGCACCAACACCACTGTTGACGTACACAGCACCCTCACACACAGGGAACAGGCCTACGCAATATGCATAGCACTACCAGAGAAATAGCCACCAAGGCATGGGGAGGGGCACACACCGCCAAATGCAGCACACCCGGGACCCACGCAGCCCTGACCAGTAGTGTATGCCTACGAGCTAGGTAGCAAGATTTTCCCTTCTGAACCTTAGCCAATAGGGGACTTACGCTGCAATGTCACACCTGGCCTAGGGCCACCCACTGACACACATCTCCCACCCGGATACCACCCTACCATGCATAAGTTGTAATGATGGGCACTGTACTCACCCCCTCGTGGCTGCTGTGATGCCCTCAAGTGCCCATCCAGCTCAGGATAGGCCACTGCCAGTATGCGGGCCATCAGGTGTTCAGGGTTCGACGAGCACCCCTTCCTCGTTAGGAGGCTATCCCCAGCTGGGCCTCAGCCGTCTTACATGCTCAGCGTCTCAGGCCCTCCCACCGTTTGTGACAGTGGGTGCTCCGGCTACCATAGACCCCCAGGTTCCACACCTCCTTGGCAATGGCACGCCATTACTCTTCTTTTGATGCACGCTGACCTGCAGAGGCAATACACACAGAAAAATATAATAAGACAAACAGTCCTGCCTGTTACATATATGGCCCAAAATACCCATTCACATCACCATTTACACTCACATATCCCAGCACACAACCTGTATGTGCCAAGAGGACATCCACCCACCCGCTTACATGAGGCCTTCACACACACACACACAACTCCATGCATTCATGCCACATGCATCGTGCTCACAGTGTACTCACCTGTTGGTCTGGAGGGCCATACAGCAGTCCATACTGGGGTAGGACCCCATCCACCAGTCTCTCCAACTCCTCCGAAGTGAAAGCTGGGGCCCTTTCCCCGGTCACACGGGCCATGGTAAGTTCCAGACACAAGCCACAGCAGCACATGCACAGTAGGTCCTCTCCTATGGAAGGTCAGGTAACAAGTGAGGAATCAGATATAAAATGGTGGTCATGTCCGCGCCGGTGCATACCGTCACCTCTGGCGTAGATCACCATTGGCCACTGTAACCCATAGGGCCCAATGTTAGCCAAAAAGGAGTTGCACGGCGGTTCCCGACCGCCTTCCGCAACGGCGCACAATTACCTGAATTACCTCACTTCCACCTGTCATTCCACACAGGATAGGTGGATCTCATTTCGGGGGGGGCAGGCCCTGGAATAATGCTGAGTCACAGGAGATATCAGCACATACTGGACAAATCACAATGACCCATTACATGTTTACAGGATGGAAAGTTATGTTGTAGCTCCATTGTTCAGTTTGTGACCGGATCCTCACTCTTGTGCCCCTTAGATTCTTACTGCTGTGGATGAATTGGAGATGGAGACATACCCTTGTGTACAGGCCCCTAGTGGACTTGGAAACACTGGAGGACAGGCACATTATCCTCTCCTATAGACTTGACAGGGCCACAATCACAGAGCTGTGTGCCCAATTGGAGCCTGACCTGATATCTGCTATCCATCACTCGACTGGGATACCCCCTCTTGTGCAAGTTCTATTAGTGCTCCATTTCCTGCCAACTGGTTCTTTCCAAGTGACAGTGGACTTGGCAGCAGGAATGTCACAGCCAATGTTCTCAATAGTGCTGACAAGAGTGTTATCTCCCCTGATAAAACACATGTACAGCTACAATGTTTTCCCCCAGGTTGAAGATTGAGTGAAGGCCAGGTTTTGTGCAATGGGACATATTCCCAGCATAATTGGGGCGATTGATGGAACACATATTGCATTTGTCACGCCAGAATGAACAGGTGTTCAGGAATCATAAGAGTTTCCACTCTATGAATGTACAGATGGTGTGCTTGGCGGACCAGTACATCTCCCACGTCAATGCTAAGTATCCTGGGTCGGTGCATAATGCCTTTGTCCTAAGGAATAGTAGCATCCCAAATGTGATGGTCCAAATACAGAGGCGCAAGGTGTGGCTAATAGGTGAGCCCTAGTTTCCACCCAGTATATGTTGGTGTATGGGTATGGTGTGGGCCATATAGGATAGTGTATGGCTAAATATTTTCCCTCAATATTTGCAGGTGACTCCAGTTACCCAAACCTATCATGGCTTCTGACCCCTGTGAGGAATGCCAGGACAAGGGCAGAAGAACATTATAATGAGACACCAGGTTCCGGTGCCTCCATCTAACAGGTGGATCCCTGTGCTACTCACCAAAGAAGGTCTGCCAGATAGTGGTGGCATGCTGCATGTTGCATAACCTGGCCCTCAGATGCCATGTCCCATTCCTGCAGGAGGTGGAGGCTGGAGATGCACGTGTGGCAGCAGTAGACCCTGTGGACAGTGAGAATGAGGAAGCAGAGGATGAGGATGAGGACAACAGAACACATGTTATCCGACAATAGTTCCAATGACACACAGGTAGGACAGTGTTACTTCACACTTCAGTGGCATTTGTTTTAATTTGTGTGGCAATGCATGCTGATATTTTCAACTTCTGTGCCCACTTACTGTTCCCTCTGGCAATTCATTTTGCAGATGTCGGTGACCTGACATACACTCCTGGTGTGATCACTAAAGCCAGCTACAGGTCATTAATCTATGCTCATTCTCTGAACAGTTGATTTGCAATTTTTGTACCTGTTACAATGAATACATATTTGACATACAAGACAAACTCCAAAATTTTTTTTTTTTCAAAAGGTGCTTATTTAAGTGCTAATATATGGAGGGGCAAGTGCAATGGGATGGGGTGATTATGGAGGAAAGTCCAGGTTATTGTTCCAGTCTGTTTGTAGCACAGGATCATTGTCCATGGGAACATAGTAAGGGGAGCAATGGTGGTTCAAGGTGGACAGGGTGACAGAGTAGGACAGAAGGGTGAAAATCAGGAGAGACTAATTTCCTGGCAGGGGTCTTGGCAAGTGTCTCTAGCTTCTGTCTGGATCACAGGGAATGCTTGCCGGGTGGTTCACCTTTTGCAGGGGGAGGGGAGCTGGTGGGCTGTGAGTCCTGTGGTGGGGCCTCCTAGCCACTAGCGGCAGCGGACGTGGAAGGCTGTTCAGATGTCTGGCTAGTCGCAGGGGCCTGCTGGTGTGTGTCTGCCTCCCTCATAATGGTGGCCATGTCTGCCAGCACCCCTGCAATAGAGATCAGGGTGTTGTTGATGGCCTGCAAGTCCTCCCCGATCCCCTGGTACTGTCCCTCCTGCAGGCCCTGTTGGCCTGTGCCTCTGTCCCCTGAACTGTGTGCGCACTGCCACTGACCCCAGGTCCCTGATTGTCTTGGGGGCGAGGTGTGGCCTGGGGTACCTGTAGAGGTGGACACACTGCTGATTGAATGTCCTGGGGACAGAGGTATGGGTACGCTGGGAGGGTGCTGCGGTGGTGGTTCCTGATGTGGGAGGGTCTGTGGTGGTGTGTGACTGGGCCCAGGTAACCGGCTCTCCAGTGGTTGCTGATGGGCCAGGTAGGTCATCCAAATCCTGAAGACCAGAGATGCTGTCATCACTGTAGGCCTCTTCAGTTGGGGGACTGGATATTGCTGGCACCTCCTCTCCGCTGACATTGGCTGGGGTACCTGTGGGGATGTAAATGATGTGTTATGGTTTCTGTGTATGACATATTGTACATCCGTGGCTTCCCCTCTTTGGTTGGATTTGCCATGGCAGCTTTTACTTGTGTATGTTAGTGTATTGTGAGATAGTTAATTCTCTGTAGTGTGCATGCTTTAGTGATGAGTGCCCATGCAGGGCTGTGAGTGGTGTCCATGCATTGGTACAGCATGCAGGGCTTGGCACTGGGATGAGTGAGATGTGATGGTGGGGTGTGTGGGAAGTGGTGGAGTGATGGGAGTGAGGGTGAGGGTATGTGATGGCATGCAGGTAGGGGGGTGATAATAGAAGAGAGTTGACTTACCAGAGTCCAGTCCTCCTTCGACTCTGGCCAGGCCCTCCGGATGCAGTATTGCCAAGACTTGCTTCTCCCATGCTGTGAGTTGTGTGGGAGGAGGTGGGGGTCCACCTCCAGTCTTCTGGATCGCAAGCTGGTGTCTTGCTGCAATGGAATGTACCTTCCCTTGTAGGTCGTTCCACCTCTTCCTGATGTCATCCCTAGTTCTTGGATGCTGTCCCACGGCATTGACCCTGTCCACGATTCTCCGCCATAGCTCCATCTTCCTAGCTATAGATATCTGCTGCACCTGTGCTCCAAATAGCTGTGGCTCTACCCTGACAATTTCCTCCACCATGACCCTTAGCTCCTCCTCTTTAAAACGGGGGTGTCTTTGTGTTGCCGTGGGTGTTCTGTGAGGTGTGTTGGTGAGGGTGTGTTGGGTAATGTGTTGGGGTGTGGGTGATGTGTAGTACGTGAGTGGTTTATAGGTATGAATGGTGTGTGGCTCTAGTTGTGTCAGTGGTCTTGGTGTCAATCTCCTGCCAGCAATTGTTGTTTGTAAAGGGTTGTGGGTAATGTAGGTGTGTGTTTTATAGTGGTGTCGGTGTGTGGGTGTGGTGTGTATATAGGTGTCAGGTGTGTGTTATCTGAATTGTCCAATGTGGTGTTGTTTTGTGTATGGGTGTCCATTGTGAGCGCAGCGGTATGTACCGCCAATGGTTTACCACAGTTGAATGTCCACTGTGGTGATTAGTGGGTCATAATGTTGTGGGCGTGGTTCTGTTGGCGTAACAGTGTGGGTTTTGATACTGCCAGTTTATCACTGACCTTTGGTGTTGTGGATTTGTGTATGTGGCTGAATACTGATGGATTGGTGTGTGTGTCATCATATGGTGGACGGATATCCGCTGTGGTGGCGGCCGTCAGCGTGGCGGTAAGGGGGATTTACCTCCAATATCATAATGAGGGCCAAAGTGTCCCCAGCAAAATTGCAGTATTGTCAGAAAGAGGTGAAATATTTGGGACACCTAATTGAGAAAGAAATGAAGAACATATCTTGAGAAAGGGTCAAAACCATATTGCAGATGAATCCCCCAGCGACACAGAAAGATGTCAGGATGTTTCTGGGAATGGTGAGCTACTGTCATCAGTGGATTCCCAACTTTTCAGTTACTTCAATGTCATTGTAGAAGCTCACTCACAAAGAACTTACTGATCCTTTAGTTTTAGATTAAGCCTGTATGAAAGCCTTCACTGAGTTGAGAGAGAGTCTGTGCAAAGCACCAGCTTTGGGAATGCCTGACTACACAAAACCCTTCATGTTGTTTTGTCATGAGCGTGATGCATGTTCTTTTTATGTGTTGACACAAGTCCCTGATGGTGTAAACTGACCAGTACCATATTTTTCAGCTACTTTGGACCCAGTTGCAGCAGCTTTACATGGCTATTTAGGCACAGTTGCAGAAGTTGGACTGAGCCTCACCGAGAGTGAGAGTGTTGTGACGGGACATCCTTTAACTGGTATGGCCCCTCACTCCATTGAAGTTTTACTTACCAGAACTAAGAAGCAACATTTGACTAATGCCAGGCTGACCCGTTACAAAACTATAAGCCCGGGGTCGCCCAATGTATCATTGAAAAGGTGTACAGTGCTTAACCCAGCAACTTTACTTCCAAAAGGATTTATTGAGGTTGACAAATTGAAAGAAGTTGAACATGACTGTCCGGAGGTTACTGATTTATTCAGAAAACCAAGACCTGATATTTGAGATACCCGATTAGAGGAAAATTACCAAATTATTTTTGTTGATGGTTCCTGTGTAAGAAATAACATGGGAGCATTGAGACCAAGATATACTGTGTGCACAACTTCTGGTATACCCGAAGCGTCCTGGCTCAGAGGAGTGTATTCTGCACAAGTGGTTGAATTGGTAGCCCTTTATGAGAGCAGCCATGTCTCTGCAAAGTTTAAAGTCACTATTTATACAGACAGCCAGTACAGATTTGGAAAAGTCCATGATTTTGGCCAGCTATGGTCACAGAGAGGTTTCCTGACCTCTTCTGGTTCTCCAGCTAGAAATGTTGAAAGAATCCATGACTTGTTGCAAGTTATTCAAATGTGTGAAAAAACTGCTGTGGTGAAATGTGGTGCACACCTGAATTCACAAGATTTTGTGTCAATGGGAAATAGATATGCAGATCACATGGCAAGGTTTTGTTCATTGAACTGTATATTGTTCAAAGACAAATGGGAATTGTTATCTGAATAGAAATGTGCCCAAATTATGTACTACATGTCATAGATACTTGGGAAGATCTGAAAGTGGTTCAAGATGTTGACACAGGTGAAAAGGAAAATTGGTTGAAGTTAAAATGTGTTCAGCGTGAGGACGACATATGGTTGTCTCGGGTGGGACAAGTGGTTTTGCCAAACAGTTTGTTGTCTCAAATGGCTAGATATTATGATGGTCAAGCACATGTTGGAAGGGATGCGATGATTCGAACATTCAAGCAGTTCTGGTTCAATCCAAAGTTTAGACAGGTTGCCGAAGCAATTTGCCATTGTTGCATCATCTGTCAGTAGATGAACGTGGGTAAAGGGACTGTGGTCAAGATGAGCGACATAGGAAGAGTGGGAGGTCCATTTATCAGAATGCAGATGGATTTTATTGACAAGCCTGTGTGTGGAGGATTGAGATATGTGTTGGTGATTGTTCGTATCTTTAGCCACTGGATTGAAGCTTACCCCACACAAAGAAATTACAGCCTTACAGTAGCGAAGTTACTACTTAAGGAACTGAAACCTCATTTTGGTTTTCCGGTCTCTTTAGAATCAGATAGAGGAAGTCACTTCAACAATAAAGTAATTAAATTACTATGTACAGCTTTAAACATTGAGCAGAAGTTGCATTGTAGCTACCACCCTGAACCCTCAGAACTCGTTCAGCAAATGAATGGTACCTTAAAGTCAAGAATTGCAAAGATGTGTGCATCCACGAATCTTAAATGCCCAACGCACTGCTGTTAGTTCTGATGAGTATGAGGAACACCCCCAACAGGAAAACTAGACTGTCGCTGAATGAAATCCTCATGGGCAGAGCAATCAGATTGCCAGCGGTTCCTGCAAATGCTCTTGTGAGCATGACAGATGATATGGTGTTGGATTACTGTGAAGGTCTGACTGATGTGGTTTGCTCTTTCTCTCATCAGGTGGAAGCCACCAGACTGCAACCGTCTCAAGATCAAAGCCACAACCTGAGAGCGGGAGATTGGGTTGTGATCAGAAAACACATGAGGAAACCTTGTTTAGAGCCTCGGTGGAGAGGCGCTCACCAATTAGTACTGGTTACTACTACAGCTGTGAAGTGCGCTGGAGTCCTGAACTGGATTCATTCCAGCCATACTCGGAAAGTACCCTGTCCATTGGACAATGAGAATACCAACAACTTCTAGACAAAACCCAGGCTCAGAGAAGGAAATGGGAGAATCAGCGACTGAATCTGAGCAGACTGAAAACAGTGCAAATACTCCTGTGAGAGAGGAAGTGGAGGACCTACAGGAGAGTGACAGTGAACCATTCTTAATTGAGGTGGCAGGAGAGTCTAGTAAGAAAAGGGCTGTCCCAGAAGCAGACGGTCTTGAAAGACAAGCATAGCAAACGACAGACCCTGAGGTGGAAGTAGTTGGGGCGGATCAAAGCCAAAATGATCTGACTCCTCCTGAACCAGTTACAGGTATGTCAAGAGAAGACCCTGCAGAACAAAGAGAAGTTACAAGTCCAGCACTGAAAAGAGCAGTGACAAAAGGTTCGCTGAAAGGAGATAAGTGGCCGAAATCGCAAGCAAAGAGATAAGAAGCAATTACAGTGACAACAATTGAAGAAGAAATAGACACAAGAAGAAGACAAGATTGGAGTGATGGACAGTTGAATGGAGATCAATGATTGAAAAGAAAGAGAATTGCAAATCGAAGGTATGGAGGTCCTGAATCCGCGTAAGCAACAATGCCAGAGTGAATTGTTGTCTTTTTGTTTTGATCGAGAAATCCCAGGTCAATAGTTTGGCACGTGAGGAAGATCAATAAATGGAACTTTGTAAGATTCAGAATCGAAGAAAAGCAGAAAATTATATTATATACTATATATACTATTGATAGTAACCGGAAGAGACTTGAAACAACCTGATTTGACAAGCTACTAAACCGATTTTGATAAATTTACTGATTTTGACAAGCTACCCATTTTTGACAAAAGGTCCTTGAAGAAAGACTGAAAGCTGTAAATAATTGATAGAGAAGATTGACAATTTTAATTTTGTTTTGCTGCATAGTTATCATTTTTCTCTTCTACTTTCTGATTCTTTACAGATAATGAGTAACCACAGCCAACAGGTTAGTAAGAACAGCTGCTGTAAATACATAGGTATTGGTTTGGTGATTGTATGTATGATATTTTGCCTGATGTTGATTGTGAGCATGACTCTTCTTGACAAGATTGTGCCCAACCATGCCTCTGTTTTAGAGACAACTACTACACTCACAGACTTAGATAGGTTTAGAATAGATGAGAAATATTTGTACATAGACAGCAACCAAGGGGATCTTTCTTCTAATGTTTTCTATTGCTTATTGCGTGAGTATGTTGAGACGATGGATGCAAGAGATTGTTACGTTTGCATGCAGATTCCTTCATCATTGGAAGAAGGAGTTACTTACCATAGTTTGCTCCTTACTTATGGAATAAGTTGTATTCTTTTACTAACAAGATTTTTTAACCAGGAGTAAATTCAGTACCTCTATGCAAACCACAATTTAGTATTTTCGTTTGTTCCTATAATTAAGGACCTGAGTAGAGTAGCTAAGGAAAACACCATAGAATTACTGAGAGGATTCTTTGAACTCACATTGACTTTTGGCACGGCTTACGCACACAGAAATAATCTCACATGCTTGCCTACACCTATAGAAAAGAGTTTATTAGATCAGACAAATGACAGGAGAAAAGCATTAAAGGAACAATTAGTAAAGGGCTTAGAGAAAAGGACATTTAGAAATGACCATGCATTTAGTGACATAAAGTCACAAGGGAAATTAGCTTTAGATGCCCAAAACTTAGGAAAGCTTTGTGTATACAGGCCTAAATCTAGAACTGACATATTATTTATGGGAACAAGTGAATGCAGACATGTGTTTTTGTTTCAGAATAAATGGTTGTTCATGTTAAATGGACAAGACCTAGCAATTCCAGGGGTTTATTACATCTGTGAGACAAATGCATATTACCTTCTTTCTAGAAGATGGTATGGCACATGTTACTTGGGGATAGTTTTCCCAAAGATTTATCAACTTGAGAACTTCAATAAAATATCTACAATGACTGAATTACATCACGTTAGACAAAAGTGAGAATCTTATTCTGGCACAGTCGGAGACATATTTGGAGCAAACATTTCTTCAGTGGGAGTTATTCTGAATTCTCTGAAAACTTGAAAGTTGTCTACTATTGTGGGTAACATGAGGCAACTTTTTCAGGAGCGATGATCCTAAAGGATACAGAAATGGTTGCAGTAAGATCTATGGCTCTTCAGAACCACTTTGCGTTAGACATCCTTTTAGCACAGGAGGACGGAGTTAGTAAAATACTGAACTTGCAACATTGTTGCTCATATATATCTAACAATAGTAAAGAAATTAGAGGCCTTCTTAACAATCTGACTAATGATCATGCTGATTTGAAAGAGCTGAAGGAACTAGCAGTTTGGGAAAATGTTGGCAAAGGTTTTGCTTCTGTGGGAAATTGGCTTGGCAACCTAGGTAAAGGGATGATATTGAAAATAATATAGATAATATTGATTATTGTAATTTGTATATTTGGAGCATGGGGAATTTATAAATCGTATCATGTGATTAAAATGAAGAAATTGAAAACTGATCAGAGGAGGGAAGAAATTAAAATGGAAAAGTACTTTAGAGAAAATTTGAAAAGGGAAAGAAGACATAAATGTAACAGGGAAAGCAAATTTTAGGTGAACAATTTTTTTTTTACAGAATGGTGTAAATTGTGTTGACATATTTAGTCAGCAGAGAAGGGATTGTGAAAGCTGAATTTATTACTAATTAATTGTATATATTATGGGTTAAGGACTTGCATAGAATTTGACTAATATAGAAAATAATGTGCGACTTGGAAAATGTGCCCACTTGAGTGGCCTTCATTAAATACGTAATGCTTTTATTAAATGAATATTAGTATTAATTGAAGTGCCTGCATTAAGAAAAGTTGTGGCAGTGTGTCATATTACTGATTTTACATTATGTATTTTAGCTTTATTAATTATAGGCCTTAAGTTAGCGAGGTGTGGGCCTAGTTTGCACAGCCTAATATTAAGCTGAATTGTTTAATAAAACCTTGGAACTGTATGTCCAGAGAAAATCAATACATTTATTGTTCACACTGTATTGACCAAGCAGTGTCTTAGTGACTTTGCAGATGTCTTCAACTTTCTCATGAGAACTGCTTTCTAGAATGTCTTGTATTGTCGCAGTTTGACTCTTGCTCAAGGCAAGACTGCTGGTTTAAGGATGACAATGCTTATATTTATAGGTGACTATGCCAGTCCTACAACAAGTCACAGCTGTCATCCCAACCCTCCTGGCTCACAAGCAGCACCTTACCAAACACCCATACAGTAAAAGGTGAATTGTGGCAGCCTTTACTCGAGTGCGACATCACAGGGAGTGTCATGGTTAAACGACATTACCCCTTTCTCACATGAACTCCATGTGTCAATCAAACACAGCCAATGAAGGAGATGCAGTAAAGTTTGCAATCTACGATAAGTTGCATGGGCTCCAATGATAAGGATAATGAATAATGCAGGAAACAGAATTGTGAACACAAGAGTCATTAATACAAAGACCCCCACCATCTTGCAATAACAGAAAATGACATGAGATATGAAACATGTCCTAATACCCTAGCATGATGAACCTGATCTCTAACCTAAAGAGAGCTAGGTGTGTTAAACCTAATCTGCCCATGCCATGTCCGTGAGAAGAGCCCCCCAGCCCTCGTTACATTGTAATGAGGTCTCTAGCTCAGCCTCCATAGGGACACGAAGAATGGGTCAACGTCAATGTGACGTGCAGCATGGATAGCGTTGATGGCATCTACTAGGAATCCCTCTGACTATCTGTCTATGTGAGAGGCATTTATAAAGATCTGCTCAGGCTTGTTCCCAAACAACAGATAATAAGACATGCTTGGTGCAGCAATTACATAAACAATTCTTTCAAAGTACAAAGTGGGAAAGTACCTAATGTATCTACATCTTATCTATTTCTGGCGCTGATAGTGATGCCTTATCAGAGTGGCACTGATAGCAGGAAACTAAAATATATTCCTGACTAAAAACAATGCAGCCAGCTTGGAAAAATATAATTAAATAATTGTGCTGAAACAGAGCAAGCTATGTAGGGTAAAAGTCACTGGGTGATGGGGCACAGGTCTGTAAGCAGAAGGCTAAGATAACTCCTGCTTCCCATTAAAACAAGATAGGACTCACTACAGTATTAGAGGTCGCGACATTGTAAAGTTTGATGCGTGAGACAGCAATGTTCCCAGGAGCTAACAATGGATCCATTGACTGGAGGATGGATCGCTACAAAAAGGTTACCTGACAAGCCTAATGATGGCAACAAGAGAAGAGGAGCCAATCATCGACGTGTGACAGTTTAGTTATATCTTAGATTTTTTTTTTTCTATTGGATTAATTCTGAACGTACGATTTTCTGATCAATGGCAATGGGGAAGTTCTTCAGGACATTTTAACTTAGCCCGACGGCACAGAGGAGAGGCGCGTATTCTATTCTGTTTGAGGAGCTGAATGTTTCCTGATGATTTATTTCTATTTGTAACTTTATTGCTTAAATGCAAAATTCTGATCCCTTAGACATTGCTTCTTAAATGGTTAAGATAGTTTAGAGTTCCCTGCGTCTGAACCATTCCCTTTCACTGCCCTTTGGTGAAGCCTCCCGAACAGATATCCAACTGGTGCAGATAATCGCAGTTTGCTGATCCATATGAGGAGAGGTATAACAAAATGTTCTTGTTCTTGTCATAAGTTTTGTTTGCTTTCTAGGCACCAACCATTATTTGATATAGCCATAGCTAGATGTTTTTCCAAACTAACCTCAACAAAAATTGATTTGCATTAAGCCCAAACATGCTATTCTAATCAGAAGGTTAGTTAGGGAGACCCAGAAAATGCTAACAAATTATTACAAGAGTTGATGTTGTTCATTTGTTGAATCAAGATTGTTATTTCTATTGTGCAGTTGTTCATGCTCTTAATTTGTACTGTGACTCTTGAATGCTTAGCTATAAATTCTTTAGTTAAATTGAGATTCTTTAGAAGACTTGGTCAACTGGTGTTGTTTATGTATGTTTACCATCTGGTTTTGAGACTAATTTATGTGACATTAGCATTGTTCATATAGGGAAATAAACTTTCAAATTTTACCCAAAGGTGTGGTTTTTCGTTGCCAAATGGGTCATGGTGTGTGAAGATCACTATCTTCAAAGAGTATCTGATGATGTTTATTGATTATGATGATGTAATTGCCATGTATTTGGGACTTATGGTATAAACTAACGCTAAGATACCAAATAAGGACAGACGCCCTAACAGGGTTTAGGGGCTCAGAAATCAAGTGTGCACATCAACACTCAATAATGAATTGTTCAGTCGATACTATTATAGCACTAGTTAATATTCCACTGAGAGATATTATGGAATGTAAGCATAATCAGTGTATCATCTTACAATGCTACCTAATTCTGTGGGGGAAGCATTACTCTGGGAAACCTAGATGTGTGCAGACTCACTTACAGTGTGGTGAGAAGCTTCTCTTTGTTTTGATGTTTAGCCTCTCTCCAATACTGTGCTGGTTCCTTCAGAAAATGATCTCTACCGATGTTTAATTTCCTAGTGCCTGCTTAAGTGATAACCATGTTATTTTTCCCTTATGTAGGGGCGTCAGTAGTGAGCTGCTGCTCCAGAGCAGGCTTCAAGCTCAGCTACTCCACACTGCCTCCTCCTGGAATCGTACTGGGAGCACAAATGTTAATGGTCAGACTGAAGAGTGGTGGCAGGTCTCAAATTTGCTGGCCCGGCAACCTGAACCCCGCCTAAAGAAAGAACCCAGTCAATCCACTGTTTTTTTTGCAGAAAGCGATTGGAGTCCATTGTGGAAATAAAGTTTGTCCTAGATCTAATGCTTCCCAATAAGCACACAACAATGGGAGTCAGAGGTCATAACCACACTTGCAAGTACAGGGCCCACTTAGTTTATGGAATACATGTGCAGGATGTGTTTTAGTGCATTGTGCTTCAGACCTCACATTCAAGACTGGTGGCCCAGTTTGTCACATGCGGTAAATAGAAACAATGCCACACCACGTGCCATGCCTGCCTGCTCAAAATGCTAGGCTGCTAGAGCAGGAGCAAAAACAGGAGCCACAGACGTCCGGTGGGCAGGAGAGGGCAGGAGCAGGCAGAGGCAGGGCCAAGCCATACTGACAGCAGCACAGGCGGATGGAACTCTGGGCCCCAGCTTTACATTTCACCACCAGCTCAATGGCCAGGGGTAAGGATTGTTTGGGCCGTATGATGAGAGGCCTCTGTTATTCTGCCTTTACATTTGCAGGGTCTAAGGCTCAGTCTCAGCTGCTGCCAAGGTCTGCTGCAGAGGGTCCACCTTTAGGTCCACTGAAACTACTGAGGAAGTAGACCGGTATGCTTGCGCACCCTTGGGAGAAGTTGGTCACATTCTCCTGGGGCGTCATTTCACCATGATGTGGATGGCTGTTATCTGGCTCAATGGAGACGATTGTGGTGGTTGTAGTGTGGTTCTTGGCCTCAGTTAAGTGGTGGTGCCAGCCCTTAGGGAAGGCAGCCATGGTATGTTTGTCACTGTAGCTGTGCAGTTTGTGGCCTTCCTATCTATGCCACCTGTGGTGGGTGGCATCTCATTATCTGAAGCATGGTGCATCAAAATCATCCCCAGTTCTGTGAACATAGCATGCCTTGCACTTGTAATTGTGCCTGTGACCTCTGATCCCACTGTTGTGCATGTACCAGAGAGCACAAGATCTAAGAGAAATTTAACTTCCTCTCTTCAATGACTTATAGCGACCTGCAACTCACTGAGCTAGCACTAGGTCATAATGTGAACTGTTGCTAATTGTAAAGTAACCGCAATGAAACCACTATGAAAAAGTCATGAATTGCTGCAATGAACTGCCTCCTTAAGAGGACTACAAACTGTCCTCTCTTCTGACGCTTAAAGCTATCTTTTAAGAGGAAATAAGAGGACATAAGATCCAAAATCTTATTTTACTTTACGTGCACATGACATATGCCAGATACTTTTGATGTTACAAGAAAAAGCTGATCTAAACTGCTCAAAATATTTAAAAACTAAGCAAAATGCCAGCTTATCCCAGAGTTTTTATTCAAGTCTATATAAGAGTTGGATGTCCCTCAAGGGGAATAGATGAAAGAAAGTCCAGAGTTATAGACAATCCCTTTTAAAATGTAGCAGAAGACCTATAAAAACGATTTCAAGTGTACTCCTTCACCACTAGTCATTAAACCAATTACATCTGCAGCTTATCGAAACAAGTAGATACTCTCTAAAAACATGTTGATGCAACTTCATTCTTGGAAAGGAATTACAGGATGCCCTTTAAACATACGTCAACGTTTTTATCCAAAGAATTGATTTAATTCCAACTATAGCATGTTGAATCTCAGATTTGAAAAAAAAAATCAATGAGTTGAGCCTCAGCCTAAAAAAGACATAAAGAAGAAACTTGCCGTTGTTCTCTAATTTTGGTTAAACTCTCTTCATTACCAGATTATTTGAACACCACGATTACAGAAATAAAAAAATATTATGGAAAATAATGTTTCACTATAGAAGTCCCTGAGCCAACACCATTAAAGTCAGTACAAACTACCCATATAGTTCACTAGAAGGCAGATGTCAGCTCTGTTTACACTCTCGGCTCTCCTACGTAACTCTTAAGTGAGACACCCAAGGATGAAAGTGCCAATTTCAAATGACTTCCTTACACCAACATCCCTGGTGTTCATTAAAAGACAAAGGAAACAACTGAGATAAAATCTCATAGAAACAAAGCAATCCAACAAATTATTGAGAAGCTGCACCAGGTGCGGCTCACGGGGCGTGGAAGGGGTGAAATAAACATTAAGGGCCAGACGTAGCAAAGGTTTTTACTCATTTTGTGTCTATAGGAAAATGTGTTCGTACATATGGCCCTAAATGTATTAAATAAAAAAACACTTACCTTTTCTACCACTGCACCGCTCCTCTGCTGCAGACAGGCACAGGCTCCAAGGCTGGTCCGCGGCCAATCCTGACGCTGCACAGAGAAGTGTCAGAATTGGTTGGGAACGCCCAGCCAGGGCGCTCCCAGGCAGACTGGAAGCCTGTGCATGCTCTGTGTTGCTGGGCTGGAGAGAACATACTGCACATGTGCTTTTGGCCGACCAAACAAACCTGTACTCTTAGGATGAAACCTCCCTGTGGCCCTGCCCCTTTGAAAGAAAGTGATGATAAACAATGTTTATTATCATTTACTTTTAAAGGTTTTGCCGCTGCTGCTGCTGGTGTGGGAGGTGATGTTCCTCTTCCCTAATGGAGGAGCTGCCCATGAGCTTCACAATCTTTCAGATAATCATCAAAAGTGTTAGAAACTCTTTCTTGTATTTGAAAGAAGAAAATATCACACAAAGACAAATATATCATGACATCCATCCGACAAAACATTGTCAGATAGCACAAAAGCAAGAAAGCTGCATGAGCAAACTCAAATTCATGATGAAAGAGTTGGACCATCAAAACCGTCACTTGGTGGCAACCCTCCCATACAAGCAAAGGAGCAGCCCAAATCACAGTGAATCTTGTGCCAAGCATACTGACAGAAACACAACAGCAGTGGATATTCTTACTCATCTTTTATCCCCACAAAAGCCCTGTAATTGATAGTTCCACACTCAAAGGTCCTACCTCATAACAACTTCAACAGAACACACAAGCCTCACAAACATCGATGCATTTTAACAACAGAAATTAAGTTAATATTCTGAATACAAACCGAGAGGACATTTTGACATCCTAAGAGGAAATGTTCTAACTCATGACGGCACCTGAAGAATTAAGTCACCTTAACTCAGCAAATGTAATACCTATTTAATTTAATCCACAATACTTCTGGTTTGTGAATTAATCAACAAGGACTACCAAGGACTCCGCAGAAGTTGCAACATACACTAACCAAAAAGGAAATCATCAAATCATAAACATTTATAAAGCACGCTACTCACCCGTGCGGGTCTCAAGGTGCTAGGGGGATGGGGTTACTGCTGCTCGAAGAGCCAGGTCTTGAGTTGCCTCCGGAATGCGAGGTGGTCCTGGGTGGTCCTGAGGTTAGTGAGGAGGGAATTCCATGTCTTGGCCGCCAGGTAGAAGGATTTCCCACCTGCCGTGGTGGGGCGGATGCGAGGGACGGCGGCGAGAGCGAGGTTGGCGGAGCGAAGTTGACGGGTGGGTGTGTAGAAACTGAGGCGGCGGTTGAGGTATTCGGGTCCCTTGTTGTGGAGGGCTTTGTGTGCGTGGGTGAGGAGTCGGAAGGTGATCCTTTTGTTGACTGGAAGCCAGTGCAGGTGTCTCAGGTGGGCGGAGATGTGGCTGTTGCGGGGTATGGCGAGGATGAGGCGGGCGGAGGCGTTTTTAATTCGTTGCAGACGTTTCTGGAGTTTAGCGGTGGTTCCTGCGTATAGGGTGTTGCTGTAGTCCAGGCGGCTCGTGACGAGGGCGTGGGTCACGGTCTTTTTGGTGTCAGCGAGGATCCAACGGAAGATCTTTCGGAGCATGCGGAGGGTGAGGAAGTAGGAGGATGATACGGCTTTGACTTGTTTGGTCATGGTGAGAAGTGGGTCCAGGATGAAACCGAGGTTGCTTGCGTGGTCTGAGGGGGTTGGTGCGGTGCCAAGGGCCGTGGGCCACCAGGAGTCGTCCCAGGCGTTCGGGGTGTTTCCGAGGATGAGGACTTCCGTTTTGTCTGAGTTCAGTTTCAGACGGCTGAGTTTCATCCATTCTGCGACGTCTTTCATTCCATCTTGCAGGTTGGTCTTGGCGCTGGTGGGGTCCTTGGTGAGGGAAAGTATCAGTTGAGTGTCGTCGGCGTAGGAGGAGATGTTGATGTTGTGTTTGCGTACGATGTTGGCGAGGGGGCTCATGTAGATATTGAAGAGAGTCGGGCTGAGCGAGGAGCCTTGTGGGACGCCGCAGATGATTTCGGTGGGGTCTGAGCAGAAAGGTGGGAGGTAGACTCTTTGGGAGCGGTTGGAGAGGAAAGAGGTGATCCAGTCCAGGGCCTGTCCTTGGATCCCGGTGGAGCAGAGGCGGGATATTAGGGTTCGGTGGCAGACGGTGTCGAAGGCAGCCGAGAGGTCGAGGAGGATGAGGGCGACTGTTTCTCCGTTGTCCATCAGAGTTCTGATGTCGTCTGTGACTGAGATGAGGGCGGTTTCTGTGCTGTGATTGGCTCGGAATCCGACTGAGAGGGGTCGAGTAGGTTGTTGTTTTCAAGGAAGTTGGTAAGTTGCTTGTTGACGGTCTTCTCTATGACTTTGGCAGGAAAGGGGAGGAGCGAGATGGGGCGGAAGTTCTTCAGGTCGCTGGGGTCCGCCGTAGGTTTCTTCAGTAGGGCGTTGACTTCTGCGTGTTTCCAGCTCTCGGGGAAGGTGGCAGAAGCAAACGAGCTGTTGATGATGGTCTGGAGATGCGGGGCGATGATGTCGTCGGCTTTATTGAAGATGAAGTGTGGGCAGGGGTCCGAGGGGGCACCGGAGTGGATGGAGTTCATGGTGGCTTTGGTCTCTTCCGTGTTGATGTGAGTCCAGACGTTGAGGGTGATGGCTGGGGTTGTAGGTTCTGTGGTGGTTGGCTGGGTCTGGTGTCCGAAGCTGTCGTGTAGGTCGGTGATCTTACGATGGAAGACGGTGGCACGGGAGTTGCAGAGGTCTTGTGAGGCGTGATGGCGTTGGCGTTAGGGTTGTAGAGCTCTTTGACAATGTTGAAGAGTTCTTTGCTGTTGTAAGTGTTCTTGCCCAGTCTGTCTGTGAAGGAATTTCTTTTGGTGGCGCGGATCAGTTGGTGGTGTTCGCGGGTGGCGTTCTTGAGGGCAGCCATGTTATCTGCGGTGTGGTCCTTGCGCCAGGCTTTCTCGAGGGTACAGCAGTTTTTTTTAGATTCCTTGAGGGTGTCTGTGAACCAGCAAGGTTTTTTGGTGTTGGTCTGTCGTGGGAGGCGTCTGAGGGGAGCGAGGTTGTCTGCGCAGTTGGTGATCCAATGCGTGAGGCTGAGGGCTGCGTCGTTGGGGTCGGTGGAGAGGGTGGGTTGGTTGTCGCTCAGAGTGGAGAGAAGCTGTTCCGCAGTGATTTTGTTCCAATGTCGGCGTGGGATGGGTTGTGTGCGGAGGTGGCGAGTCTCACATCGGAAGGTGAAGTGGACACATCTGTGGTCGGTCCAGTGTATGGCGGAGGAGTGGCTGAAGGATACGTGGTTGCTGGCAGAGAAGATGGGGTCGAGCGTGTGTCCGGCGATGTGGGTGGGGGTGTTCACTAGTTGCTTGAGACCGAGGTTGTCGAGGTTGTCGAGCAGGGTGGTGGTGTTGGGGTCGTTGTTCTGTTCCAGGTGGAAGTTGAGGTCACCGAGGAGGATGTAGTCCGGCGAGGCAAGGGCGTGCGCGGAGATAAAGTCAGTGATAGAGTCGCTGAAGAGGGCGCTTGTTCCAGGGGGTCTGTAGATGAGAGTTCCTCTGAGGGTGGTCCTGGGGTCGGTGTGGATCTGGAAGTGCAGGTGTTCGGCGGAGAGGGGGGTGGTGTCTTCGGTGGAGGTGGTGACGTTGATGGAGTCCTTGAAGATGAGGGCGATTCCTCCCCCTACTTGGTTGGTGCGGTCTCTCCTGGAGATCTTGTGGCCGTCGAGGATGGCTATGGCGATGTCGGGGGTCGAAGAGGCGTTCATCCAGGTCTCAGTGATGAAGGCGACGTCCAGTGCGGTGGAGTCCAGGAGGTCCCATAGTTCCACGGCGTGCTTGTGGACGGAGCGTGCATTGATCAGGATGCATTTGAGGTGGTTGTTGGTGCGTGGGCTGGCGGGCGTGGTGGTTTCACGATGGAAGGTGAGTTTGCAGGTGTGACATGCGAAGGGTCAGTGGGTACGTTTCGGGTTGGCTTGGAAGCAGGTGCTGGAGCACCCCGGGTTGACGGCGTGGAGGGTGATGGGGTCGTAGTGGCCGCCATAAGAGGGAGGAGGGGGGGAGGAGGGGTCAGCTGGGGGTGGGGGGTGACGAATGGGAGCAGGGGGGGCGGGGCTGAGCAGGAGGAGGCGGCGGGAAAGCGAGGGATGGAGGGTCAGGTAGAGGGGAGGGGAGAAAAGATAGGGGAGGGGGTTAAAGGTGGAGGGGAGTAAGGAAGAAAGATAGGGGAGGGGGGTTACAGAGGTGGAGGGGAGTAAGGAAGAATAGAGAGAAGAGTCAGGAACAGAAGAACAGAGAAGAGAAGAGTCAAGAACAGAAGAACAGAAGAGAGAAGAGTCAAGAACAGAAGAGCCAAGAAGAAGGGAAAAGAAGAAGAGGAGCGTGGAGTCAGGAACAGAAGAACAGAAGAGAGAAGAGCCAAGAAGAAGGGTAAAGAAGAAGAGGAGAGAGGAGTCAAGAACAGAAGAACAGAAGAGAGAAGAGCCAAGAAGAAGGGTAAAGAAGAGGAGGAGAGAAGAGTCAAGGAAGAGGAGTCAGGCAGAAGAGGAGAGACCTGAGAAGCAGAGGATACGAAGAACACAGATGAAGAATATAGAAGAAGGACAGAAGAAGAGAGAACACGCAGGACGGGGAGCAGAGGAGAGAGAAGAAACACAGATGAAGAAAGAAGAAAGCACATGCAGGTCGCGGTGCAGAGGAGAAAGAAGAAACACAGATGAAGTACACAGATGAAGAACACAGATGAAGAACACAGAAGAAGAACACAGATGAACACAGAAGAAGGACAGAAGAAGAGAGAACACGCAGGACGGGGTGCAGAGGAGAAAGAAGAAACACAGATGAAGACCACAGATGAAGAAAGAAGCAGGAAGAGAACGCGGCGAGGAAGAGGAGCGGGGCCGAGGAAGAGCAGAACACGCAGCAAGAGGGCTGCAGAAGAGGAGCAGAGAGCGAAGGGAAGAAGGACAGCGGAGGTGCGGAGAGAGGTAGGAGGGGAGAGCGGAAGGCAGAAGACAGAGGTACAGGAGAAGAGGTGAGTAGCGCGGGGCTGGGCGAGGGGCTGGGCGGGGGGGAGTACTTACTGTTTTTAGCAGGACTTGCTGGGAGGTTTCAGGAGCCTGGGCTGGTGGAGCTGCAGCGGCAAGGGGAGCAACCTACCCTCGGGTCAAGGACAATTTTTCAGAGATGGGGCATTGAAGTAACAGGCCATGCCTCAACCCTGATGACGCTTGTGGCCCATATTCCTGCTTATCTTCTCCTGACAGGCTTTATTAGAAGTCTCAAGGGTAAAGGGGAGTTAAAATCAATGCTTTTAATCAATTAACTGAGTAACTTTGTTAGTCACACATTCAATCCCGGAGATGGACTGTAAAGTTCAAAAAGTTTATTACAATATAAGTGCAGAATCACCAAAGGTGAAATAAAGCACCAAATGAGATTAGATCATAGAAGTATAAGGCATACAAGAATTTCAGTTGCAGCAACTCAAAAGATGGAGAGCAAGATCTGGTGATCAGTATATAAGTTGCGGTCCTCTTGTCTAATCATTTGCTACTAAGGGGCTCATTATGAACATGTTGGGATTCCAAGCCGTGTTCGTGCTGGAGGTCTAAACAGAGACCGCCAGCCCCTAGAAGACCAGGTAAAACAGTGTTTCCGCCCACAGCAGTATGCTGGGCCAGGACATTGCCAACGGCTCCATATGGAGCCATCGTAAATGCTGTAGTGCCGTCGTAAATGCCAGAGTGCGGCAGGTGCAGCAGCACCCGTTGCGCAAATCACTGCCCGTATATCCAGCAGTGACCTGCATGATGGGGCTGTGCACGGGGGCCCCTGCACTGCCAATGCCAAGTGCATGAGCAGTGCAGGGCCCCAAGGGGGGCCCTGGAGCACCCCTCCTGCCAGCCTTTCCCTGGCGGGGGAAACCGCCAGGGAAAGGCTGGAGGAACAACAGTTCTTTATCCGGAGCCCTGTCAGATAGAGATATCCACCATCAGCAGGCTGCCTGTCGACGGAAGCCTGGCGGTGGTGGATGGCCACCTGTGGCAGTCTTCCCTTGTTCATCATATGGTGGTCCAGACCGCGATGCTGGTGGAGGTAATTTCTGCCTCCGCCGGCATGGCGATCTGGACCGCCATGTTCATAATGAGGCCCTAAATCTAAATACCCTAAACTAAGCTAAAGGAAATCATAATAATTTCTCAGGGAATATTTGAAAGTGTCAGCATAGCAGAAATCCTCAGTGGACATTGTGATAGAGAGGTGTTGCGTAGCATTAAGCCTCACACAGAAATAAAGAGTGGAGACGTCTGCATCCCTCTATGTTTCAAGGGGAATCTCCTTTCGTCAGAGACTAAAGAGAATCTGCCCTCATCTAACTAGGTAAAAACCACTTAAACCTACACATCTTTTGAGAAATCAATGTCATCAACACCAGTAGATTTCCATCTTCATTGCACAGTTGTCCAGTTGTCAGATATATGCCTTTCATTACTGTAGACTCTAATGGATACCTGCAAATAAAGAATATTGCAACACAAGCAAAACTCTGTGTTGAAGGTTGAAGGTTAAGCACATAAAATAAACATTTCAGGCCATTGGTTTCAGTGCACATTCGAAATACACAATTTTACATGCATCTTTCAATTATAAATGGAGCATGTTAGAAAAGGGGTTTCTGGGTGGCTAAGGTATGCACCTAAATCAGACATAACCCACCACTCTAGTCAGGGCATGTAAGTTACACACCAAAGATAAGCTGAGCTCACCCTCTGGTAGCTTGGCGCAGAAAAGTCAGGCTTATCATCAGAGGCAATGTATAAAGCTTTTGCGCCACACATTGACACAGTAACTCAATGAATATACCACAAAAAAAACTGCACACAATATTAAATAAGTTTATATATATAGTATATACATTGTAAGATACTTGCCAAGCTATGCAGACTTAGTGGAAGGCTCGTAGGTTGCAAAAGCAACAGGAATTATACAATGAGTGCAAGACGTGCATGCAGAAAGCTTGTATGTGACAAAACAAATTCATGCTTGAAATTTGATTAAAATGAATTCTGGGGCCATTCACGTTTTGCTGTGGTGCCAGGAGTTGCGGAACCTGCATCACTGAAGCTTGTGGTACACACACCCACATTACCCACAACCCTTTACAAACAATTACTGGGAGGAAATTGACACCAAAACTACTGACACAACCAGAGCCACACACTATACACACCTATACACTACTCATGCACCCCACATCACACACCCCAACACATTACCCAACACACCCTCACCTACACACCTCACACAACACGCATGGCACCACAAAGACACCCCCGCTTCACAGAGGAGCTAAGGGTCATGGTGGAGGAAATCATCAGGGTAGATACACAGATATTTGGAGCACAGGTGCAGCAGATATCGATAGCTAGGAATATGGAGCTATGGCGGAGATTCGTGGACAGGGTCAATGCCGTGGGACAGCACCAAGAACTAGGGATGACATCAGGAAGAGGTGGAATGACCTACAGGGGAAGGTACGTTCCATTGCAGCAAGACAGCAGCTCGCTGTACAGAGGTCTGGCGGTGGACCCCCACCTCCTCCCCCACAACTCACAGCATGGGAGGAGCAAGTCTTGGCAATCCTGTTATCATGAGGGCCTGGCCGGAGTAGGAGGAGGACTTGACTCTGGTAAGTCAACTCTCTACTTGTATCAACCCGCCTACCTGCATGCCATCACATACCCCTACCCTCACTCCCATCACTCCACCACTTCCCACACATCCCACCATCGCATCTCACATATCCCAATGGCAAGCCCTGCATGCTCTACCAATGCATGGACACCACTCACAGCCCTGCATGGACACTCACCACTAAAGCATGCACACTATAGAGAACTAACAATCCCACCATACACTAACATACACAATTGAAAGCTGCCAGGGCAAATACAACTAAAGAGGGCAAGCCACAGATGCACAATATGTCAGACACAGAAACCACAACACATCATTTACATCCCCACATGTACCCCAGCCAATGTCAGTGGAGAGGAGGTGCCAGCAATATCCAGTCCCCCAACTGAAGAGGCCCACAGTGATGACAGCAACGCTGGTCTTCAGGATCTGGATGACCAACCTGGCCCATCAGGGACCTCTGGACTGCCGGTTACCCAGGCCCAGTGAAGCACCACCACAGAGCCTCCCCATCAGGAAACACCACCACAGCACCCACCCAGGACACATCAATCAGCAGTGTGTCCACCTCTACAGTGACCCCAGGCCACACCTCATACCCAAGACAATCTGGGACCTGGGGTCAATAGCAGTAGGCACAAGGTTCAGGGGACAGAGGCACAGGCTAACAGGGAAACTGGGAGGACTGCTGTGCGCCAAGGGGAGGACAGGCCCAGGCAACTGACTCTCCAGGAGGCACTTGCAGAGATCCTGGGATCCTATCAACATTCCCAGGATCCTGGACAATGTGCAGGAGAACAGGTGGCTGCAGGAGAGACAGTACCAGGGGATCAGGGAGGACTTGCAGACCATCAACAACACCCAGATCTCCATAGCAGGGATGCTGGCAGACATGGCCAACATTATGAGGGAGCCAGTCACAAACAGCGGGCCCACACCACTAGCCAGCCATCTGAACAGCCTTCCACCTCCACTGCCACTAGTGGCCATGAGGCCCCGCCACAGGACTCACAGGCCACCAGCAGGAGGAGAACCACCTCACAAATATTACCTGCGATCCAGACAGAAGCCAGAGAAACTTGTCAAGACCCCAGCCAGGAAATGAGACTCTCCTGATTGTCACCCTTGTGTCCCACTCAGTCAACCCTGTCCACCTTGAACTGCCATTGCTCCCCTTTCTATGTCCCCTTGGACAATGCACTTGTGCTACAAACAGACTAGAACAATACCCTGGACTTTCCTCCATCATCACCCCATCCTCTTGCACTTGGCCCTCAATATTTTAGCACTTCAATAAACACCCTTGGAAAAAAAAAGAAGTTTGGAGTATGTCATGTTTTCAATTTTGTATTCATTAAAACATGTACAAACATTGCAATTCAACTGTACAAAAAATGAGCATAGATTAATGACCTGTAGCTGGCTGCAGTGATCACACCAGGAGTATATGTGAGGTCACCAACATCTGCAAAATGAATTGCCAGAGGGAACAGTAAGTGGGCACAGAAGTGAGAAATATCAGCATGCCAGTGCCACAGAAATTCAAACAAATTTCATTGCAATGTGAAGTAACACTGTCCCACCTGCCTGTCATTGGAAGTATTGTCTGAGCACTGATGTTCTGTTGTCCTCATCCTCATCCTCTGCCTCCTCATCCTCCCTGTCCATAGGGTTCACTGCTGGCACTTGGGCATCTGCAGCCTCCTCCTCCTGCAGGAATGGGACATGGCGTCTGAGGGCCAGGTTATGCAACATGCAGCATGCCACCACTATCTGGCAGTCCTTCTTGGGTGAGTAGCACAGGGATCCACCTGTCAGGTGGAGACATCGGAACCTGGCTTCAGGAGGCCAAAGGCCCTTTCAATTATCCTTCTGGTTCATCCATGTGCCTCATTATAATGTTCTTCTGCCCTCGTCCTGGCATTCCTCACAGGGGTCAGCAGCCATGATAGGTTTGGGTAACTAGAGTCACCTGAAAATATTGAGGGACAATATTTAGCCACACACTATCCTATATGGCCCACACCATACCCATACACCAACATATACTGGGTGGGAACTAGGGCTCACCTATTAGCCACACCCTGTGCCTCTGTAGTTGGCCCATCACATTTGGGATGCTGCTATTCCTTAGGACAAAGGCATCATGCACCGACCCAGGATACTTAGCATTGACGTGGGAAATGTACTGGTCTGCCAAGCACTCCATCTGTGCATTCATAGAGTGGAAATTCTTCAGATTTCTGAACACCTGTTCATTCTGACAATTGGGGGCCAATTGCAATATGTGTTCCATCAATTGGCGACCACCGTCCACAAATTGTATCGATCAAATCCAGATTTTCTTTGCATGATGTTATGTGGGCGGTGGGTGGTGGCATCCGCTCTCAATCTTTAAAAGCGCATAAAACGGAATTCTTCTATTGGCAGTATAGTGTTACCTGAATGTATTAACTTTTTTGATTCTGAGGGAGCGGGTTGTGAGTCTCCAATTCTGTCTTGGGCCAAACTTTCCTGCCTTTTGTTGCCAAGGTTTCACCAACCTGCGCGTAATCGTGCTCCACCCCGGTCTTTGGTCATTTCTAGGGAATCTAGGGGCCATATTTATACTTTTTGACGCAAAACTGTGCTAACGCAGTTTTGCGTCAAAAAAATTAGCGCCGGCTAACGCCATTCTGAAGCGCCATGTGGGCGCCGTATTTATTCAATGACGTTAGCCGGCGTTAGCCGCCGGCGCTGCCTGGTGTGCGTGAAAAAAAACGACGTACACCAGGCAGCGCCGGCGTAGGGGGATATGGAGCTTGGGCGTAAAAAAATGGGGCAAGTCAGGCTGAGGCAAATTTTTCGCCTCAACCCGATTTGCGCCATTTTTTCCGACTCCCAACCCCCATAGAAATGACTCCTGTCTTAGCAAAGACAGGAGTCATGCCCCCTTGCCCAATGGCCATGCCCAGGGGACTTCTGTCCCCTGGGCATGGTCATTGGGCATAGTGGCATGTAGGGGGGCACAAATCAGGCCCCCCTATGCCACAAAAAAAAAAAAAAAAACACTTACCTGAACTTACCTTAATGTCCCTGGGATGGGTCCCTCCAGCCTTGGGTGTCCTCCTGGGGTGGCCAAGGGTGACAGGGAGGGTCCCTGGGGGCATGGGAGGGCACCTCTGGGCTCCTTCAGAGCCCACAGGTCCCTTAACGCCTGCCTTTTCCAGGCGCTAAAAAACGGCGCAAAAGCGGGCGTACGTCATTTTTTTCGACCCGCCCACTCCCGGGCGTGAATTTTGCCTGGGAGTGTAAATACGGCGCACATGCCTCGGAGTCACTTTTTTAGACGGGAACGCCTACCTTGCATATCATTAACGCAAAGTAGGTGTCCACGCAAAAAAATGACGCAAACTCCATGGACTTTGGCGCTAGACGCGTCTAACGCCAAAGTATAAATTTTAAAAAAACGACGCAATTCCGGCGCAAACAGAGTATAAATATGCCCCTAGGAATCTAAAGAAAGCGTGCAACAGACTAGTAAGGGAACTCAAGAAAAGTCCTGACTCCAAGTGTTTACTTATTAAATATAAACAATTGATTAAAGACTCCAAGAAGGCTGTTTATGATGACCACCAGTCCCACCTTAATCATTTTTGTGCTAAACGTTTAAATGCAAGCAAAGACTCAAATCCTAGGAAATTTTGGTCCCTTATTAACAATCTAAATAGAAATCAAAGAGTCATTGGCATTGCCAACATTTCTGAAGGAGTTTGGACGTCTTATCTGACGACCCACTTTTCTGAAAGTAAGTCGGATGGGAAATCATTGAAAGTGGGGGCTTATAGCCCTAATTCTGCTCTGTCTAAGACGTGTCCCATGCCCTTTGGGTCACCAACTCCAACACAGGGGGTGAAGAAATCCTGTCAATCGCGCCTTCCTCATATTATCTCGAGGGCTAAGCAATTTGGAGCTCCCTGTCCCAACGGTCTCCCGCAGGCACTGTTCAAACAGGATCCTTTCTTTTGGGCCAACCATCTTGCCCATCTCTTTGAGCACTGCCTTTTGACTTCAACAATTCCTGAGTGTTGGCGGGGTGCCATTCTTCATCCCTTACATAAGAGTGGTTTGAGGTCAGATCCCGCTAATTTTAGGACGATAGCCCTGCTGGATAACGAGGCAAAGTTGTACACCAGTCTTTTGTTGCAAGATCTTCGTGCCTGGGCTGACTCAAAGGCCCTAAATCCTGCTGCTCAAACAGGGTTTTCTGCTGGCTCAGGCACTTCAAACAAATTTGCTAGCAGTCTCTATTTTGATCAACAGGACAATTTTATGAGGCTTAACGCTGAATTGCTACTTTGTTGATTTTAAGGTGGCCTTCGACCGGGTCCCCCGGAGCGCTTTGTGGGCTAAACTGCAGAATTGGGGCATCCCCCAGTATTCCTTGGTGCCATCATAGATCTTCATACAAATACTTGGGTTCGTATTAAGCTCGGTGATGGGTGTTCTCTTTCTAGAAAAATCCCCACCTTTTGTGGCGTGAAACAGGGCTGTGTGCTTTCTCCTCTTCTTTTTAATTTGTTTATTGCAGATCTATCAACATCTCTCAATGTTGTTACTTCTCATTCCCCTAAGATTGGTGGCCTTAGGCTCAGTCATCTGCTTTATGCCAATGACTTTGTACTATTTAGTTATACTAAGATTGGTCTTCAACGGCTGCTTAATCAACTTGCATTTTATACTTCTGAGAATCTACTGGAAGTTAATTTGCTTAAACCAAAGTGGTTTCCTTTGGAAGAAAAAAACATTTAAGTTTCAGTTGGTATTACAAAAGCTGTAAACTTGTCTCTGACCAGTCTTACAAATGTTTAGGGGTGCATTTTGATTCTAGGGGCAGTTTTGTTAAACACAAGAAGGATATCGAACTCAAAACTGTGGCATTGCAGGTGGCCTTATCCAACTTATCCAAAGCTTTAAGGGGGCCGACCTTTCTTTCCTTAATGGAAGTTATGAGAGTAAAGTTATCCCTTCCTTGGTCTATGGTCAAGAAATTCTGTTGGGCAAAGGTTCCTGCTTATTAAATAGGCTTGTTAATAAAATCTATAAGAGTGTCTTCTACGTTCCGCACCTTGCCTCACCGGCGCAGGTTCAGTTGGAAATTGGGATTCCGGATTTGGCAGCAGTTGGTGCCGGTGCTTTTTTGAAGCTCTGTCATAAGCTGCGCAGTGCCACAGACGGCCATTTAGAGGCAGTCCTGTGGCAAGAAATCAGTGAGTCCAAATCAAAGGGATCATACTTCCATTTTTTGGCTGAATGCAAATGTCGACTGGGCGTTGATGATCTCTGGGAAAGTAACCCCTCCCATTCTCTGTTTAAATTAGGCGTAAGAAGGCTTGTTCAACAGTATTCGTATCATTCTGATCATTCCCTCCTTGTTCAACGGAAGCATGCCTGGTCAGTAATTAATTCCTTTAAGCCAGGTATGCCTTCCAGCTTCTTTTCCTGTTCTTATGGGTTTCAGTTGGAAAAGGACTTTTTGGCCTTAAGGATGGGTGATTGTTTTTTTTTTAAACATCTAACTCAATGGCGGCAATCCTCTGGGGAAGGGGTGATGTGCAGAGGCTGTAATAATGCGGAGGAGACTCTAAATCCTGGACTAGATCATGTGGTCTCTCTGTGTCCAGCTTTACTTAATGAGTGTAGATCTTTGCCTCAATGCAAATGGAATGAATTGGGAATTCGCTCCTGTCGACAGGCTGTTCTTCAGTCTCTGGACCTTGCTAACTCAATGCTAAATGTGTTACTCATTAAATTTGTTAAAATTGCTCAATCTAAATTTAGTGGCACTGCGAGCAAAGGATAGGCAGGATTGGAATTTGCTCTTGCCACGCTGTTGCTGTTGGTTAAGTTGGTGATTTTAATGGCATATGCTGGCACTCATTGTAGTCTTTTTTTGTATTTTGCATTTTGGGGCCTGAGCTTATGTACTTTATTTTGTTGTGCATTATATAGAGTTCGGTCAGGTGGTTTAATCTGTTTTTATACGTAGGACTATTTTTATATTTTTAGGTAGGAATGTTTTCTTCTTATGTGTGTTCTAATTATGATGTGTTTTAGTATGCATTTAGCTTCCGCTTGTATTTGCATTTCTTTTTCCTTCTGTCCAATTGTATTGGGTTTTATTATTTGTACAATAAATATGCCTTCAATATGAGAAACAAATATGTGGTTCATCAATCTTCCCAATTATGTTGGGGATATGTCCCATTGCATAGAACTCGGCCTTCACTGTGGCCAAATCTTCAACAGGGGAAAAACAATGTAGCTGCTCATGTGTTTAATCAGGGCAGACAACACTCTTGTCAGCACTATTGAGAACATTGGCTGTGACAGTGGGGTGACAGATAGCAGATATCAGGCCAGGCTCCGATTGGGCACACAGCTTAGTTATTGTGGCCCTGTCAAGTCTATAGGTGAGTATTCTGTGCTTGTCCTCCAGTGTTGCCAAGTCCACCAGGGCTCTGTACACAGGGGCATGTCTCTATCTCCTATTCATCCACAGCAGTAGGAATCTATGGGGCAAAAAAGTGAGGAGCCAGTCACAAACTGAACAATGGAACTGTGCATGCTGTTAACTTATAATGGGTCAGTGTGATTTGTCCAGTATCTCCTAATTTCACCAGTGACACAGCAATTTTCCAGGGCCTGCCCCCAGCCCTGAAATGGCATCGGCCTGTCCTGTGTGGAGGGACAGGTGGAAGTGAGGTAATTCCGCTGACGTTGTGCGCCGTTGCGGGAGGCGGTCAGGAACCACTGTGCAATTCCTTATTGGTTAACATTGGGCCCTATGGGTTACAGTGGCCAATGGTGATCTACGTCAGCAGTGACGGTATGCACCACTGAGGACGTGACCGCCATTTTCTATCTGATCCCTCACTTGCTTCCTGATCTTCCACAGGAGAGGACCCACACTGCATGTGCTGCTGTGACCTGTGTCTGGAACCTACAGTGGCCTGTGTGACTGGGGGAAGGGTGCCAGCCTTCACTTCAGAGGAGTTGGAGCGACTGGTGGATGGAGTTCTACCCCAGTACGGACTGGTGTATGGGCCTCCAGACCAACAGGTGAGTACACGATGCATGTGGCAGGAATGCATGAGTGGTGTGTGTGAAGGCCTCATGTAAGGGGTGGGTGGATGTCCTCTGAGTGGTATATAGGTTGTATGCTGGGCCATGTGTGTGTAAATGGTGATGTGAATGGGTATGGTGGGCCATAAGTGTAACATGCAGGACTTTTGTCTAATTCTATTTTCCTGTATTTTTTGCCTCTGCAGGTCAGTGCCCATCAAAGGAAGGGTATATGGTGTGTCATCACCAAGGAGGTGCGGACCCTGGGGGTCTATGGCAGGCGAGGCACCCACTGTCGCAAATAGTGGGAGAACCTGAGATGCTGGGCACGGAAGATGGCGGAGGCCCAGCTGGGGATGGCCTCTCAACAAGGAAGGGGTGTCCGTCGAACCCTGACCCCCCTGACGGCCAGCATACTGGCGGTGGCCTACCAGAGCTGGATGGGCGCTTGAGGGCATCACAGCAGCCACAAGGGGGTGAGTATGGAGCCCATCATTACAACTTACGCATTGGTAGGGTGGTATCCAGATGGGGTGGGGGAAGTGTGTCAGTGGGTGCCCCAAGGCCAGGCCTGACATTGCAGCGTAGATCCCCTGGTGGCTAGGGTACTGAAGGGATAATCCCACTACCTAGCTTGCAGGTATCATCTACTGGTTAGGGCTATGTGAGTCCCAGGTGTGCTGCATTTGGCGTTGTGCTCCCCTCCCCATGCCTTGGTTGCAAGCTATTTCTATGCTAGTGCTATGGCATATTGAGTAGGCCTGTTCCCTGTGTGTGAGGGTGCTGTGTACTCCAACAGTGGCGTTGGTGCAGCTATTGACCCAGGGTATCCTTTGTCTCTCCCCCCCTTTTTGTTTTATCATCCTGTCCTTATGTGCATTAACATCAACTGGCGGAGGAGCAGAGGCACCAGCGAAGGAGGAAGCTGCATCCCACAGGACCCAGGAGGCAGAGTCGACTGATGCTGAGGGCACCAGTGGGACGGAGGGCGAGGGGAGCCCCACAGCGGAGACTGGAGGGGACGGTTCTGACACAGATAACTTCTCCGATGGAAGCTCCCTGGTGGTGGCAGACACTTCTGTGACCACCCCAACCACAGGTACATCCACCTCCCCTGTACCAGCACCACCCTCCCAGCAGCCCCTCATCGAGTTGCCTGTGCCTGCTCACCCAAGAGGGTGGGCAACTCCTTCGCCCCAGGCACCTCAGGCCCTGCCCCAGTTAGCCCTGCTGCCCCGACCGAGGAGTCTATTGACCTCCGGAGATCCATCTCTGTAGGGCAGTCAACCATTGTGAATGCCATCCAGGGGCTGGTAGCCCAGATGCAAAAATCTAATGCATTCCTAGATGGCATTCACACTGGATTGGCGGCGCAACAGAGATCGATCCAGGCTCTGGCCTCCTTTCGGATGGCAGCCATTGTCCCTGTTTCTACCCTCCAACTTCCTCTTCCCAGTCCAATGCTCCTCAAACCCAACCCCTCCCAAGCACACAGCCAGACGAGCATGCACACAAGACAACTCACAAGAGTGGTACAGGCAAACACAAGCACCACACTTCATCCCACAGGCACTCACACAAGCACCATCCAGATGCAGACACACCAACATCCACTATTTCCATTGTCTCCCCTCCTCCTCCTCCTCCACCTCCCTCCCAGTTCTGTCTACACTCACACCTGCATGCACTACATCATCATCCACTACCAGCATCATCACCACACAAAGCAGAACATACACCTCACTGTCAGACACCTCCACAACAGCCATGCACACGTCCCCTGTGTCCTCTCCCACTGTGTCTGTCCTCCCTCCAAAGGTACACAAACGCACACACTCAGACAACCAACAGCCATCCACCTCACAACAGCATACAGGCCATGCACCTTACCCAAAAGCAGCAGACAGACACCTCCAAAAACCACTCCCTCTTCCTCCTCTCCCATTCCGTCTCCCACTTCCCACTCCAATGTCCCTGAAAAACTGTTCCTATCCACCATTGACCTCTTCCCTCCCCCCGTCCTGCACGTATGGGCAGGTTTGGAAAATCCCAGCCAAGCACCTCAGCCACACAGTCCATGGGCCCAGTTGTCACCACACCCACTTGTGGTGGAGCAGGATCCAGGCCACATATTCTGAAGGTGAAACATCCTGCACCAGGCAGCCTCAAGGGAAAGGAGCCTTCCCCAGCTGCCAGAAAGACCAAGAAGCCTGCCCCAGCAGGCAAGAAGGAAATTGAGCCTGCCCCAGCTTCCAGAAAGACCAAGTAGCCTGCCCCAGCAGGCAAGAAGGGAAAGGAGCCTGCCCCAGCTGCCAGAAAGACCAAGGAGCCTGCCCCACCAGGCAAGAAAGGAAAGGAGCCGGCCCCAGCTGCCATACAGACCAAGGATCCTGCCCCAGCAGGCAACAAGGGAAAGAAGCCTGCCCCAGCTGCCAGGAAGAGCAAGTATCTTCCACCAGCAGGCAGGAAAACCAAGGGGCCTGGGGCAGGAACTGTGACAGAGCCCCAACCACCAACCATGTTTGTGCAGCTGTCCAAGGTTGTAGGGGATGGGCAGGGGCCTCCCCCCCCAGCAGAACCTCAACCACCACTGAGCAGCCGTCCGAGATTGGAGGGGATGGGCAGGAGCCTCCCCCCCCCCAGCACCACCACAACCACTGAGCAGCCATCTTAGATTGAAGGGGATGAGCAGGAGCCCCCCCCAGCAGCACCAGCACCACTGAGCAACCGTCCGAGGTTGCAGGGGATAGGCAGGAGCCTCTCCCCCAGCAGCACCACCACCACCACTGAGCAGCCGTCTGAGGTTGCAGGGGATGGGCAGGAGCCTCCCTCCACCAGCAGCAGCACCACCACTGAGCAGCCGGCACTGCCGGCGGATGGTATGTAATCCTTCCTCCATGGGCTGCTGTGCAGCCTGCCCCCTGCAAATCCAGTGGGTATGATACCCACCTGAGAGACTGTGACCTTGCACTCCCCAGGATCAAGAGCACAGGGCACAATGTCCCCTCCAAAACCAGTGGGTAAGACACCCACATGAGAGACTGTGACCTTGCACTCCCCAGGACCTCGCACAGGGTATGTTGCCCCCTCCAGAACCAGTGGGTGAGACACCCACATGAGAGACTGTGACCTTGCATTCCCAAGGACCAAGCACAGGACATGTTGTCCCCTCCAGAACCAGTGGGTGAGACACCCACATGAGAGACTGTGACCTTGCAGTCCACAGAACCAAGCACAAGACATGTTGAGCCCTCCAGAACCAGTGGTCCTGTTACATCTCCACACTGAGGTGCCCCCCCATGCCCCATCCCCCTGAGGTGGCTGCCTATTTACTAAAACTGATGCCTCTGCAGTGTTCTCTCCGTGTTGAAGCAGGTTACATGTGTGGCCTTGGACTTTGGCCTGTGGCCATGTGGCCTACAAACATTGTGGACTGGGCTGTGTCCCTTTTTATTTACATACGTATATATCTACTATCTTGCCTAACTTATTTTTCATGCTGTGTTGATCTCATTACATTCACATTTGCAAAATTGTTTGGTCCTTGCATTATTCATCTGAGTTACGGGGTAAAATTGTTTTTGTAATGCAGTTGATTGTGTGCATGGTGTTAGAGAGGTGTGTGTGTCACTCTCGTTTTCCTCCCTCCCTCCTTTGTGTGCTAGGCGGCTGTACTCACCGTTGTCAACTTCACCGGCGTTGGTATTCGTGGTGGAGTAGAACATAGTGGATCATGGGGAAGACATGCTGTTCAGGCCCCATGGCGGCGTGGTTGTTCCCTGTGTCTCCAATGGTGAGTCTTTTCCCTTCTGAGCTCAGTTTCTGACAGACTTTTGATGTCGTTGCTATCACTCCAAAAAAGGTAGCGGTTTCCAGGGTCTTAATATGGTGGGTGGAACATTGACTTCTGCCTGACTGTAGGCGGCTACCGCTGTGGTGGCTGTTGTTCCCGCCCTGGCGGTCAGTGTGGTACATTGGCTGTCTTTCAGAGATCTTTCCGTCATGGTCATAATTTGGCGGTAATTACAGCCAGCCTGTTGGCGGTATTACCACCACTTTAACACCAACTGACAGGGTTGTAATGAGGGCCTATGTCTTCCTCATTAAAGCATACACTGTAACTCTGCTAACAGGCTTTGGTCTTGTTCAAGTCATAAACTTGTCCTGCACATCTAGTAATATCCTTACACATCCAGTCATTACAAGATTGCCGTTAATCATCTCATCTAGTTCTAACTTCAGTTTAGCCAATTCCAACAAGTTCTCTCTCACAGGTGACTGAATCATTCCCTGACTCAACTCAGAACTCCCACTATAACTCGAAGGAAAATCAGCATTAAAAGCTTTCACCTACTGATCTATTTCCTTATCACAGAGACTCCGTGACACTACAGGGACCTTAGACATATTCCCATTTCCAAGGGCACCGCCACTGGAATTTAAAGGTGGCTCCCATATGGGTGTATCAAAAGTTGGCATTCTCTGATATGTACCTATGAAACTGCTCCCTGTAAGATTCAAAGATGAATCAGCACTCACCGTACATGGAGGACTTGTATGTATCAGGACTAGAAGAGAAAAT
Organism: Pleurodeles waltl; assembly: GCF_031143425.1. Lineage (NCBI taxonomy): Eukaryota > Metazoa > Chordata > Amphibia > Caudata > Salamandridae > Pleurodeles > Pleurodeles waltl. The sequence continues at coordinate 568,518,782 of NC_090449.1, read as the reverse complement.
ACTCTCGTATCAGAACTTGCTACAGGATTACCTGAACACCTGCTGCACCAGGGGTGGCCAAATTATAAGTTGTCTTTCCTGGGAAATCAGTTTCATACATGGGGACCACTAGGTCAATATGATAGGAAGAGCATCAGCATTGTTTGACACAATGAAGTTAGCAGCGATACGAATTCCTTCTCCCATCTGTTCATGAGATACATTTACTGAGCTAATCCCCACTGGACTGGGATTCACATTTATTGGAGCAGTAGCTAATCTAATATTCCCACCACCATTAGTGCTTTCTCAACCATCCACTCTGGTCCCATATGGAGGTGGAAGTTCTGACAATAGTTTATCTAAAAGCTGTTGCTAGAATCACTGTCACTGATCTCACTCATATCTGCCTCTTTTTGCTTTCCATCCTTTGCTTTCTTGTTCTTTTTATTTTCCTTATCTTTCTTGAATGCTCGTTAATGCTAAGTACATTCTAACTCCTTCCATCATATCCATTTCTTTTGTTCAGCATCCCATCTAGCATCAGCATACGTGCAAACTGTTTTCCAAGCTCATCCCTGATACTTCTCTTTCTCTCTAGCATGAGTAGCACATTCCCAAGTGTTCAGTGCCTCATACTGTGCAGGTCTAGGAGGTGGTTTAATCTCTCATTAGACCCTCCTCAAATTTTCAATATTTCTCAGATTGAATGCAACATAACCTGGAAATCTCAATGCCCCTTCTTTTTCTGTGATCTTGTGACATTGACTAAGCCAAATATATGTATGGAGCCCTACATTTATTGACATATACTGACCTCAGGTATCTTCAGCGGGTGCCTCTTTTTCCTCTCTACTAGGTAGACACTCATCTACTCTTAACAAATCTCATATTACCTTGAAACAATTCATTTTTCAATAAAATATTAATAATCACAAATAGAATTTTGTTCCATATGAGTGAATAATTATTTATTCACAATTCCTTGTTCAGCAGCAACAACCAATTGCAGTGCGTCCCTCTGTGATATAGACAACCAATACCAACGCAGCAGTACACCAAACTCCCAAAACCAGCGCAGCACACTGTGATGTCAATCTTGCTCCTTGCAGCAGCTCACCCTCCTTTACATTCTGCACACACACACCCTTCCCTTAGCATCCAACACAGATAATAAAAAATATGACACAATAACCTTTTTCTGCTCCACTAAAGAATTTACAATATTCAGTCACACAAGAGTCAACAGGCACTTCGAATGAAACCTCGACCTGCAGGGTCTCATTCACATTAGTATAGATTCACTATGTGTATTAGGGCCCACCATAAAAACTGCCTCACATCCATGCAAAAATGTGACTTATCTCAATTGTGCCGTCGATGACATCTCACGACAAGCACCACCAAACTTAGCAGTCAATTACAGTATAGTGTCTTCAATATTTTTAATAATATCCTGGGATCTTGGGTCATGTTGGACCCGATAACAACGTCATCATACTTTTAATAAGTACCACACTCACACAAGATTCAAATCATCTGCGCAAAACTCCAGCCAGACTCCACAAAGCACCGCAAGCCAAGCATGAGCCACTGCAAATTACGACCCTATTGACAGTCACTCCTCCACTGCTGATACGATTCTCTCCCAAATCTCCATAACTCCATCGATCTTCCAAATTCTGGACATGGGCACCAAGGACTGGGCTGTAAGAACTAACTAATCTAGAATAAAGGGTAATCGTTCCCCTTACTTTGGGGTCCTAACTATCTTCACTCTGCTACCATCTGATGACACTCGTGGCCCACATTCTTGCTTCTCTTCTTCTGACAGACATTTTTGGGAGTCTCCAGGGGTAGGGGGAGTTAAAATTAACACTTTAAATCAAATCACAGTGTAACCTATTTAATCACATATTAAATCCCGGAAACAGAGAGTAAAGTTCAAAAAGTTTATTTCAAATTAAGCGCCAAATTTATGTAAAGTAATCTCAGGAACATGTTGTATGAGTACAGAATCACCAAAAGTAAAATAAAGCATTAAATGAGATTACTTCGTAGAAGCATAAGGCAAACAAGATTTTCAGTTGCAGCAATAAAAAGATGAGGAACAAGATCTGGTAATCAGTATATAAATTGCGGTGCTCTTGCCTAATCATTTGAGGAACTAAACTAATCTAAGTACCCTAAACTCAGCTAAAGGAAATCATAATTATCTCTCAGGAAATATGAAAAAAGTGTCAGCATAGCAGAAACCTCAGTAGAAGTTGTGATAGAGAGGTGTTGTGTAGCATAAAGCCAGACAAAGAAATCAAGAGTGGAGAGGTCTGTACCCCTCTAAGTCACATGGAGAATCTGCTCTTGTCAGAGACTAAAGAGAATCTGTCCTCATCTACCTATGTGAATATCACTTAAACCTACAGAACCTTTGAGAAATCCATGTCATCAGCACCAGTAGTTTTCCATCTTTATTGCACAGTTGAATATGGTAACTCCCATCAAGTTTTCATCCCAATGATCAAGCATCAGGGGGACCTTGACTGTCTCTGGGAGCCTGGTACACAAACAGGGGTCTTTATATCTCAGTTTGTTAGCGCTACTTTGTCCTTGCCAAAGTATCCTCCCATACCCCACTATCTCAGATACATAATATGCCTTGCATTACTGTAGATTTAAACAGGTGAACAAATAAAGTATATTGCAACGCGAGCAAAACTCAATGTTGAAGGTTAAGCACATAAAATCAGCATTTCAGGCCTTTGGTTGTACTAACTTAATATTGCATTTCAATATGTTCAGTGCACATTTGAAATACATGATTATACATGCATCTTCCAATTAAAAATGGAGACTGTTTGAAACTGGGTTTCTGGTTGGCTAGGGTATGCACCTAAGCCAGGCAGAACCAACCACTCTAGTCTGGACAAGTAAGTTACACACCAAAGATAACCTATGCTCACCCTTTGATAGCTTGGTGCAGAGAAGTCAGGCTTATCATCAGAGGCAATGTGTAAAGCTATTGCACAACACACTCTCACAGTAACTCAATGAATACACCACAAAAGAGACTCCACACAAGATTATGTAAAAATATGTATAGCATATTGTACATAAACAAGATCAAAAACTACATGAATCATAAATCATAAACATTGTCTACTATGCAATTGTTTAGATGTTACTCGTTATTGGGTACAAAACAAGGTTCAAAATGACATACATCATAAAATACTTGCCAAGTTATGCAGACTTAGAGGAAGGCTTGTGGGTTGCAAAAACAACAGGAATTATACTGTTGTGTAGGTTCTCATTATTTTAATGAGGCTACTGGATTCGGGGGGGGCAGAATCACCTGTACTGCACGGGACTGAGTCTGGTCCCGCACTATGTAACACCTGTCGGCCTAATCTGGGTTTGTTCCAGCTAACTATCCGTGCCTCATCTCTATCCAAGAACAGGGATGATTGGGGCAAATGGGTGCATGACATACATGACTCCTCAAGGGGAATCGTGGTCATTCATATCTCATCCGTTTCTCTCAGTTACATTAGTCTCACGTATGCAAGGGCTATCAGAGGCAGAATAAAGTTCAATAAGGTTTTATTGAAATAACTGCATCTTAGATAATAAAGCATGTATCACAGTAACTAGGATGATGAAGCACAATAAGATTAAAATTGTGACAAGGAGACTAAGGGTTGTAGGGGTAGTTCCTACCCAAGTTATGTTAGAGTACAGCATGTTAAGCTCTAGTTCTGCCCTTCAGGTTCCCCCTGGGAAGGCATTATTCCTCATACCTGAGCAATAGGCCTGTAGGCTACATAAGCTGTTGTAGCAAAGCAATCAGCATACAGTCGTGGTCATCTGGCTGGAATCTCCCTCTAACGTACATGGGTCAAAGTAGTGTTTTTACAATAAAACAACTGATGTTCCAAGAAAGGATCCCCACGTAAGAGTGTGTATGTTTCTGTGAACATTGGAGACAAAGCATACCACTTTTGCCAGCAACCTATCTTATTGTAGCCTTGAGAAAAGCACAGAGTGAGAGAAATGCCTTGTTTAAGAACGCAGTGCTGACCTAGGTGAAGAACAGCTAGATAGAGAACATAAAACAAGACCGCAAATGTAGCTAATGTTAAAATAATAAAACAAAGCAGAATAAAATATATCTAGGTTAAAGTGCACAGCAGCAGGCCTAATATACTAAAATAACGTGTATAAAATTATAGCTCAAATGGCTACACAACACCCTCCCCTTGCCGGTTCAAAGGTGGTTCAAAGCCTAATGTAATATATAGAAGCTACTAAAATTCATCTTAAAGCATATATATGGGAATGTCAATAATGACAAGTTAAAAGACACTTGAGCATGTATTAAAAGGACAATTTAAAATGTTAATTGTTGCCTCAAGAAAAGCTGAATTTCAAAAGTCAGAGTCATTTTTAAAGTCACCAATTGAATCTGTGATAATTGAAGATAGGAAATCTTCCACTTTGGCAGGTGGTAAAATAGGAAGTTCATCACCAAGGCAAACCAAGGAGCATTCGTGTTCCAAAGCTTGAGTTCCATCCGAGGCAGCAGGATTCCATGGTGTGCCCGACAGTGAGTTTAGAGCTGCATGATCCACAAAGGGCAACTCATAAACAGCTTCCCGTAGCAAACACACCCTCAATGCGCATGTCTGGTTATGGGCCCTAAGCAAGAACATTAACAGATCAGCGTCCAATTAAAACAAGCGCTGCGTAGAAAGACAAACTTTCAGTGCACATTCAAAAGGGCACTGAAATACGGGGTGCACACAATGCAAAACCGGTCTGAGTGACAGAGACCAGTCACACTCCAATCGCTCCAGGTGTGGTGCTCCAAAGTACTGCATCATGCGTTCACGACACAGTTGCGGTGGTGGAAGCGCTTTCAGTACTCCTTTGTTGTAAAGGGACAGCCATTGTGCAGAAAAAGTAGGAACAACAAGATGTCACCTACTATAGCCAAAGTTATCATAAATCCACCGAAACTACTGGAAAATATTGAGTGGATGGCTGAAGGTATTAAGCCAAATATAGAGGAGAAGGTGTGAATGAAACCAGAACCAACAGCCTTTAAGAAATGTGTGATTCCAATAGTACTGGACGTGTTAGATATCCATCCCACAAGCTCACCAAAGTGTCTTGGAAAGTTAGTACTTAAAAGGGACTGTAACTCAGTGGATGACCTAGCAACCTGAAGAGCATAGATCTCACATGCAGATGTAAGCACCACATGTTTTTGAAACAATAAAGCCTTGAGTCTCCTCAATTTGTCAAAATTCACATTTGAAGTAGTGATATGGGGCCAAATCGCAGCTACTTCCCTCTGTTGCTTTGGAGGAAAAAGTACATTTCCGCAGCATGTAACAATTATGGAGACTGAAACGACGTAACATAACTCGCATCCCACAACAGCTCTCATTATTAAGAAGCACATAGCTGCCATTCGAGAGAACCTGGAACGCAGGTCTAATCAAGGGGACTGGGACTCCCTTCAGATACTGTACTGCCATTTGATAAGTTTTGTTTTGACCAATGACTTTGTGTTTCACCACTGCGCATATTAGTTGCTCAATGTTCACCAGTAGCACATGGTATGTTTTGTTCAGTTTAGCCGCCTATGGGCTTTGACATGGCATTAGCCATTACTTTCTGTATTCAGTTTAGCCGCCTATGGGCTTTGACATTGCATTAGCCATTACATTCTGTATTCTGCCTATTGGCTTTGACATGCTGTATCCAGTCTAGCCGCCTATTGGCTTTGACATTGCATTCCTATTGGCTTTGACATGATGTATTCAGTTTAGCTGCCTATTGACTTTGACATGCTATTAGATATTCTGCCTATTGGCTTTGACATGATATCATATATTACATTTTGTATTCAGCTCCGCTGCCTATTGGCTTTGACATGACATTACATTTTGTATTCAGCTCCGCTGCCTATTGGCTTTGACATGATATAAGACATTGCATTTTATATTCAGCTCAGCTGCCTATTGGCTTTGACATGATATTATATATTGCATTTTGTATTCAGCTCAGCTGCCTATTGACTTTGACATGATATTATACATTGCATTTTATATTCAGCTCAGCTGCCTATGGGCTTTGACATGATATTATACATTGCATTTTGTATTCAGCTTAGATGCTTATTGGCTTTGACATGACACTAGACATTGCATTTGATATTTAGGTTAGCTGCCCATTGCCTTTAACGTGGAGTTAGACATTGCAGTTGAGAATCCAAGCTGTATTTTTCCAAGCTGTGTTTTTGCACAAGAGAACCAAGATGTTTTTCTCACAGTAGACTAGACATGATAAGAGAGAGTACATGGGTGTTGTTCTCTCTGCTTGAGCTTGGGAACGGGAGTAGTCTTGGAGACCTGGCCAGTCTCCAAAGGGCTTGCTCAGTTTCCCAGGTCTGAGAGGAGGGGGCACACCTTTGTAACGAATGTAACAGGCTGCAGAGAGTCAGATTCGAATCTGCCGGACCTCGTGCTGGAGCTTGGTGCCAGCTGCCAGCAATCCCGTGTGGGTAGATGAATCTCTCTTTCTCGCGGCTGACAGGGGTCATCAGCTTGCAGACCTTAGAAAGATGAAGCTGTAGATAGTTCCCACACGGTGAAGTATTTGTTTTGCTTTGCATTCAATATCTTATAAATATAACCTGCTGTGTATATTGCAAACTGATATATTTTGTTTGATTAACACGGACTTGAAAGCTACTAATTCGTCATTCATAAATATTGTGGTTGGGGAAGAATTAACAACAATAGAAGTCTTCTTTGACCTCAGAAGTGCATTTCTAGTGTGTTATGTTAGTGCTTAGAAACTAGATAAGAGGAAAGCACTACAATTGGTACCAGGAGTCGTGGGGTCGGTCATTAAGAGGTGATTAAGAGGGTGTTGACGAGTTGGTAGATTTCTAAGTGCACACTTTAAAAGTGTAATTGTTTTTGTTGTTTGGAGAGTTACAGAAATAGTTTTTTGTTGTTTGGAGAATCACAGTAGCACGGCAGACCATGTCATGTGTTGTTAAACTGCCTGATGGTGCTACGAAAAACTGTGAATTGTTTGTTGTTTGGAGAATCACAGTAGCACGGCAGACCATGTCATGTGTTGTTAAACTGCCTGATGGTGCTAAGAAAAACTGTGAATTGTTTTCTGTTTGGGGAATTACAGAAGAAAATGCATGTGTAGAAAACGTGTGTTTTGGAAGTAATGATGACAGAAAGGTCTGGATACCTTTATCTGCTTACAGAGAAATGCAGGAGAAATGTAGGAAGTTGGAACATGAAAATAGGAATTTACGTGAGCAAATTAGCCCGACTGAAAGTTATAAAAAGGCTGTTTTTGAAGAATCTTTCTTGTCCCATTCCAGTAATGAGGGGGTTAAGACAGCTCCGAGCTGCACTGAGTTTTCGTGTGAGCCAGGGTTTGCATTCCTTAACTGATAACACGGAGGAGAGAGACCAGAATGTGATTTACGAGTTACCGTTGCAAAATGCACAAGTAAAACGAAGGATTTTAGAGCAAGACACCCCGAGTTTCATTAGCTTGTTTGATTTTTGGAAAAAGAATAGCCCTCATTTGAGAGAAATCCTAACACTTTTGTATATGGTCACTGTGAAAAATAATATGCAGCTGCGCACGTGTGATTTGGCAAATGAAATAATGCAGACTTTAGGTTTCTGCGCAGTGCAAGAAGGAAAAACTGATGTACATGTAATTCAAGAACAAGGGAAGAAAATAGTGCCCCTAGCTAGGATCATACAATGGATCTGGTACTTGCAAGACAGGGCTAGAGTACCACAGGTAAAAGAGTTATCAATGAAGTTGTGTGCACCATTTGAATTCGTGCCTACTGAAGATAAAAAGCATGTTTGTTTTACTAATGATTCATTGACTGAAATGTTGTTTTCTGGCACCGTAGAAGGAACAGCGTTGTATAATGTGTGTCAGATTTTAAAGCAAGAGCTACGTGAGATGTGTCATTTTTACGCTGATTTTTGGTTCATTGCTAATGTTTTAGCACCTAATTGGTTCAATTACCTTGCAGATGTTAATGAGAAAAATTCAGAGAGAGAAGTGTTCACCCAGAATTCTGCCTTAATGGGGATGGCTAAGTGGGTGCCCCAGAAATGTGAACAGCTGAGAGAAAAAGCCACTTACAGGTGGGCAGAGATGAGAGAGATGCACATTCCCCTAGATTTGATAAAAACTGTGCAGCACGCACAAAAGCAATCTGTCATGCAAGCAGTCACAGAGCAGTTGGGGAGAGGAAAGTTACCAGGACAGAAATGGCAAATTGATCAGGTTTTAGAGAGAGTGATTGCTGCAAATTACCAAGGAAAAATCGAAATTATGCCGATACCTAGAAAAGAATCTGATTCATTCATACAAATTGGAGACAGAATGGCCCAACTTGGCAAAAATGCAGTGAATGGAGGTTTGGTAAAGAATGAGTCTGCCCCAGCCCTTCTGACAGTGCAAGAAAAGGGAAGCTGTGGCGCAGCAGATAAAAACCTCAGTGCTGATGTGTGGGCTGAAGCCCCAAGTGATCCTCCAGAACCTGCAGAAAATATAACAAAGGGCCTCAAAAACGTCCTGCTGATTATAAAACAGGGAAAGAAAGAGGAAGGGTGCAGTTTAAATGAAAAATGTTATTTGCAAGAAAAGTCATACTTGTTTCTTTTGCAGATCCTACCACGTTTCGCCACTGTCCCTGAGTGTGCTGTGTGGTCCCCCTTCCGGTGTGTGCGTGTGGGGTCGGGGAAGGGACCGAATCCCCAACCTGAACCTGGCTGAGTAAAGTGCCAGCACCATGGATCCATTTTGCGCAAACTGCGCCTTCAGTTCAAGTTCAACTTGTTTGATTGCATTCTTCCACTGGAACTAAGCTGTGTTTTTTTTTTCCTCTCGTATGGAACTCTGACTCTTGCTTACCTTCCAGCAAACCTTTCAGGTGGACCGTGCACCTTTACATGAGCAGAACTCATGCCACATCAAATTGCTAACACTGTTGAATTAGAGACTCATTTAGAAAAAAAAAATTCCTAGTCTTCTCTATGTAGATGTAGCTGATGTGAAAGGTTATGAGATCAATGTGTTAATCCACTTCTATTGCTTTACAGGGATTGCTTTGATCTGATGTTTTTTTTGTTTTTGTTTGAAACAAGAGATATGTGAAACAAAAATTCATTGGTCAAAGGGCGGAATGTACTGCCATTTGATAAGTTTTGTTTTGACCAATGACTTTGTGTTTCACCACTGCGCATATTAGTTGCTCAATGTTCACCAGTAGCACATGGTATGTTTTGTTCAGTTTAGCCGCCTATGGGCTTTGACATGGCATTAGCCATTACTTTCTGTATTCAGTTTAGCCGCCTATGGGCTTTGACATTGCATTAGCCATTACATTCTGTATTCTGCCTATTGGCTTTGACATGCTGTATCCAGTCTAGCCGCCTATTGGCTTTGACATTGCATTCCTATTGGCTTTGACATGATGTATTCAGTTTAGCTGCCTATTGACTTTGACATGCTATTAGATATTCTGCCTATTGGCTTTGACATGATATCATATATTACATTTTGTATTCAGCTCCGCTGCCTATTGGCTTTGACATGACATTACATTTTGTATTCAGCTCCGCTGCCTATTGGCTTTGACATGATATAAGACATTGCATTTTATATTCAGCTCAGCTGCCTATTGGCTTTGACATGATATTATATATTGCATTTTGTATTCAGCTCAGCTGCCTATTGACTTTGACATGATATTATACATTGCATTTTATATTCAGCTCAGCTGCCTATGGGCTTTGACATGATATTATACATTGCATTTTGTATTCAGCTTAGATGCTTATTGGCTTTGACATGACACTAGACATTGCATTTGATATTTAGGTTAGCTGCCCATTGCCTTTAACGTGGAGTTAGACATTGCAGTTGAGAATCCAAGCTGTATTTTTCCAAGCTGTGTTTTTGCACAAGAGAACCAAGATGTTTTTCTCACAGTAGACTAGACATGATAAGAGAGAGTACATGGGTGTTGTTCTCTCTGCTTGAGCTTGGGAACGGGAGTAGTCTTGGAGACCTGGCCAGTCTCCAAAGGGCTTGCTCAGTTTCCCAGGTCTGAGAGGAGGGGGCACACCTTTGTAACTAATGTAACAGGCTGCAGAGAGTCAGATTCGAATCTGCCGGACCTCGTGCTGGAGCTTGGCGCCAGCTGCCAGCAATCCCGTGTGGGTAGATGAATCTCTCTTTCTCGCGGCTGACAGGGGTCATCAGCTTGCAGACCTTAGAAAGATGAAGCTGTAGATAGTTCCCACACGGTGAAGTATTTGTTTTGCTTTGCATTCAATATCTTATAAATATAACCTGCTGTGTATATTGCAAACTGATATATTTTGTTTGATTAACGCGGACTTGAAAGCTACTAATTCGTCATTCATAAATATTGTGGTTGGGGAAGAATTAACAACAATAAAAGTCTTCTTTGACCTCAGAAGTGCATTTCTAGTGTGTTATGTTAGTGCTTAGAAACTAGCTAAGAGGAAAGCACTACAGATACCAAGCTAAATTATCTGCCGAAGCGTTGCACGCCCCGTGCAAGTTCAGCTGATTACAAACCATTGAATGGCTGAAAGAAGTCTTGCATTCAGTACCGATAAGAAAGACTCCTTTCATGCCACTGAGACATTTGTACGAGAAGGGCAGCTCCCACACCTTGTGTATGTAACTATCTCCTAGCCTCTCATATCTGCCCACTGGAATGTGTTTTAAGGAAGATGTGAATTGAAGTGTGGAAATAGGCAGATTGATGACCCCATGTATTAACCACTCAGCAGATGGTATTTCAGCCACAGTAAAAGGCAACTTTTCTAATTTTTCAATATTTAACATGACATAACTCGCTTCCTTTTTAGCCATTAGTTGTCGTTGTCACGTTAAATTAAACTTAGAAAATATGTCCCTCACGCTAATGTGTTGCCAGGGAACGCGACCTGCTTTCAGTATTTGTAGTGTCCAACCTAACTGCATAATAGATCTTAGTTGACTCTGTCCATGGTGTAAGGAGGACATGTTGCTCTGTACTATGTCTATTGCAGAAGAAAATATGTTGTTTAAGGTGTATATTCAGTCGGACAGGGTATTAATCCCATTATCCACAACAGCTAATGCCTGCTGTAAATTTTCCTGATCTATTTGCTTTAATTGGGCAGCAGCTTTTTGTTGAGAAAGCTTCCAAATTTTATTTTAGACTGCATATAAGAAGCGTTTTCTGTGTTGTTTTCTGGGGCCTAGCAGGAAATCCTGTAAATCAGTATTATTAGACCGGAGACCGAGGTATTCTTTAACAGCATCGAGTGAGGAACTCTTCAACCATTGTTGGCATTGTTTCCCTACACTGTATGTTGTTACAATTCTCGCGTGCTCAGATGACACATAGCAACAGTCAGGCCTACTTGTTCTAAAACCCCCTGTGGAGTTACAAAACGTTTATGACACCCATTGGTATCTATTGGCCACAATAACCACCAGGACGCAAAAGTGAAGCATTAATTGTACCATTTTGGACCCATTCATCGAGCTGATCTTCTGTAGCATTGATAAACATTTGCCATTTGTAAAATGTTTTAGGGGCAGGAATACTGGACGCATTCAAATCCTTAATTTTTGCTAGCCTAAACAGCTCTTCTGTTGTACAGTTTCATTTAAAAATAACATTTAAACAGGTATCAGGCATGCTCTAAATAAAGCTTCCTTTCCCCATATTTGCCAATTGTTTGGTCCCCACACTTTTTAAGTCAAAGAACTTCAACCAATATTCATAGCCTCCTACAGCCAACTGGGAAACAAAGGAATCTGAGTAAAGGAATTTTGTATCTGTCAATAATTTATGTACATTTTCCATGAATGGCAATTTAAAAAAATATGCCTCAGCATTTCTAACATCATGCCCAGAAAAATATGTACATTTTCCAGAATATATTTTAGAACTTCCTTGTGGAGCAGTTGGACAATGTTCCCATTGTGTGTAATTAAAAATAGTCTTCGGGGTACTTGCTCTGTGAATGACATGGTGTCCATAATAATTATAACAGAACATGTCTCCATAATTCTCTTTGGATTGATAAACATCCTCACTTTCAAATACAGTAAATACTGCAACTCAGTCATCATAGAATCAACTATTTTCACATCCCAGTCATCAGAAACAACTCCGGGTATTGTTACATCATTCATAGAAAGTTTAAATACATATGGAATTTGAATGACCTCTGTCGGGCTGTATATATAAAATGTGACTTTATCCCAAACAATCCCATCAGGAATTAGTACAGTGGAAATGTTCCCGAAAGACAAGTCTCTGGGGACTTTGTGTGAAGAAAAATGGGGTTTCAGGACCTTATGCACCAATTCAACTGTTGATCGTTCAGGAAGGTAATGACCATGTATTAGTGGAAAGAAAATAATAACAAAGCCAATCCAAAGGAGGAAAGCTAGTATAGTCAAGAAAAGCCACAGATAGTTCCTTGGGAGAACAAAGTAATTTGTTTTGAGCCAAATTATCAGCTTACGTATTTTTGACAGTTCAGATGTAGAGGAGGCAGATGAGTCCGAAAAGGTGTCATTGATTTCGGCAACGTATCCAGAAGCAGTTCATGCAAAAACTGGAGCCGTATTTTGAAGAGGAGAACTAACAGTGATCTCCCACAGTAGTTCGTAATGGACGATGCCATCCGTTGGTGTAGAATTTGAGAGTGATCGGTCAACATTTTCTGTGTTGTTTGTTGTAAAAGATGTTAGTGGAACTAGTGAAAGATCATTTTCCACCCTCCCCATGCTTGGAGAGGTGTCAGCATTGCTGCTCAAAAATTGTTGAGGGACATCTTGACCAGAAGTGAGAGGGATACAGGTACTACGGGTTGTTCCTCTTGGTCTTCTGTGCAGGATCAGCCACATGGTGTAACTTGACATTGTAAATGGAGCCAAACGGTTTTCTTTAGAACCAGGCAGCGGTGGCAGAATAACAGTTCTGGTACCGTGTATTCCCAGGACTAGAACCGGTGCACGATAGGAAGGACCAAACTTTTTTACAGCAACTTTTTCACTCACTACATCCCCAACCTTTGGAATCCAGCCGGTACATATTATTGGTACATCCTTATTTCCATTTTTGGATGGAAATGCCTACCTTGCATCTCATTGACGCAAGGTAGGTGCATGCATCCAAAAGAGCAACAAACTCCAATATTTTGATGTTAGAAGTGTCTAATGTCAAAATATAAATGCAGAGTTGAGTTTGAACCGAATGTGTGTCAAAAAAATGACACAAATTGGGCGCAAACAGGGTATAAATATGCCCCATAGCATCTTCTACAGTTTTAATACTATCCCAGGATCTTAGGTCACATCGGTATAGCCCGGTGCCACAGGTGTTCAGGTAATCCTGTAGCAAGTTCCGATATGAGAGGATTTGCTCCTCTAGTCCCAATACACACAATTTCTCCGAATATGTGACAGAACAAATAGGTCCTAAACAACTTTAGCCTAAACCAGTACTGCTAAACAACTAAAAAGTCTCAACAACTAAGTACTGAACAACTACTGTCTAAACAACAATTGTGCCTGAATAACAATTGCCTGAACAACTAACATATATATATATTCTAAACAACTAATAAACCATAAAAAAAACAAAAAGAAAACCTTACCTTAAAATTAGTTGTTCAGGCAATTGTTATTCAGGCACAATTGTTGTTCAGACAGTAGTTGTTCAATACTTAGTTGTAGAGACTTTTTAGTTGTTTAGCACTAGAGGTTCAGGCAAGTAGTGGTTTAGACCTAGTTGTTCAGGATGTTTCCCAATTTCTCCATGTGCGGTGAGTACTGATTCAACATTGAAACTTACAGGGTACAGTTCCATAGTATGTATCAGAGAATGCCAACTTCTTGTACACAAGTATGAGAGCCACCTTAAATTCCAGTGGTGGTGCCCATGGAGGTGGGAATATGTATAAGGTCCTTGTACTGTCACAAACTCTCAGTGCTAAGCAAATAGATCAGTGGGTGAAAGCTTTTAATGCTTATTCTCCTTTGACTGATAGTGGGAGTTACAGAGTTGAGCCAGGGAATGATTCAGTTACCAGTGAGAAAGAACTTGGGCCCATATTTATACTTTTTGACGCTAAACTGCGCCAAAGTTGTCCCTCAAAGAAATTGATTTGAGCAAAATTGATAGAATGACTCAGGAACCTAAAAAGTCAATTCATGCTTACTAAGAAAGATTGTTGCAGCGTAGTGGAATGGACACCCTTGAGCCCAAGGATATGGGACATATTGTGTTGAGGTTTGTGACAGGATTGAGACTTGGAATTAGCATGATGTTTCAGCAGCATTTGATATGTTGGCAGAATAAATCAGTTGATTAGATTCTGAGATATGTGACATACTGCAGTGATGAAAAAGAGATTAAACAGAAAAAGCTGAACAAGCAGTTAAGGGATGCCCAGAGAAAGGCTTCTCAGAGAAGTAGCCAGGTCTAGCCTACTGTGGAGAATGTTGGTGCTATATAAGGTGTATATCAGCAGGAAACTACTTAAATGCAGGGTAGAGGTCAAGGTGTCCCAATCAATCCTAACACAGGGATGGATGTGGGTAGTCTAAAGAAAACAAATCATTGTCATTTTTGCAACAAGTTGGGACATCGGAAGAGGGAATGTCGTCTTAACCCAGGCAATTTGTTCCAGAATTCAGGGTTTGGACAACCCCAGACTACCAACCCTATACAGATGTAAAATGTGCAGAGACAAAGAGGACAGAATTTCAATGTACCACAAGCTCCAGTGATACAGGTTCCACAACCCCTGATACCACAGCAAAATTCAAATGGTCCCACATTGAATTCTAATCAAATTCCAAACATGAATTCGTTTTGCCACATATGAGCTTTTCCCATGCAACGTTTGCACAAATTGTATTGTTGTGTAGCCATTTTAGCTATAATTTTACACACATTATTTTAGTATATTAGGCCTGCCGCTGTGCACTTCAACCTGGATATATTTAATTCCGCTTTGATTTATTATTTTAATATTAGCTACATTTGTGGTCTTGTTTTATTTTCTCTATCTAGCTGTTCTTCGCCTAGGTCAGCACTGCATTCTTAAACAAGACATTTCTCTCACTCTGTGCTTTTCTCAAGGCTGCAGTAAGATAAGTTGCTGGCAAAAGTTGTAAGCTTGGTCTCCAATGTTCACAGAACATACACACACTCTTACGTAGGGATCCTTTCTTGGAACATCAGCTGTTTTATTATAAAAACACTACTTTGACCCTTGTACGTTACAGGGAGATTCCAGCCAGATGACCACGACTGTATGATGATTGCTTCACTACAGCTGTTTATGTAGCCTACAGGCCTCTTGCTCAGGTATGAGGGATGATGTCTTCCCAGGGGGAACCTGAAGGGCAGAATTAGAGCTTAACATGCTGTGCTCTAACATAGCTTAGGTGGGAACTATCCCATCAAAGCTTAAAGTTATTCTTGTGTTTTACTCTCTTTGTCACAATTTGAATCTTATTGTGCTTTATCATCCCACTTATTGCGATACATGCTTTATTATCTAAGATGCAGTTACTTCAATAAAACCTTATTGAACTTTACTCTGCCTCTGATTGTCCTTGCATACGTGAGACTAATGTAACTGAGAGAAACGGATGAGATCTGAGTGACCACGATTCCCCTGAGGAGTCATGTATGTTATGTGCCCGGTTGCCCTAATCATCCCTGATCTTGGGTGGAGATGAGGCACTGCTAGTTAGCCAGAACAAACCCTGAGTAGGCCGACAGGTGTCACATGGTGCGGAATCAGACTCAGTCCCCCGCAGTACAGGTGAAATCTGCCGCCCAAATCCAGGAGTCTCATTAGGATAATGAGAACATACGCAGCATGGCGCCACCAACGTTTGGCCAGGCACTAATTTTCAGGTCCTCCTGAGTATGTCGGTCTCACTACATGCACAGATACCTCAGTACTATAAACGGAGACGTCCATGGTATTGAGGATTTTCCTCCTCAGCTAAGTAGGGAGTACCTAACTAATTCTGTAGGTTGTTCAAGCTTGAACCCTAAAAGGATAATCCCCATTTGGTGTGCTTATCTCTGAACAAAATTTACCATTCACTATGGCGAACCCGCAACATGTAGCAATTGCAGTCAATATGCGACCGCCCCTTCCTGCACATTTATTGGCACATTGCCTAACAGCCCAGGGGGGTTCAGTTACATTTCTTGTTGAAGCTCATGCAGCCTACAGAACAGAAATGTTCTATTCAGGGGTTACTTTTCCAGCAGTTGATGGGAACACAAAAACATTCCACCATTATACACCTGCAAATACACCTGCACAATATATAGCGTATGCATATTTAGAGGTACCTCTATATTATCAAGATCATAAAAATTGGCTTGATGTTACCCTTCCGCATACAATCCTACATGTTAGGTTAGGTCCTCTAAGTAATGATGGTCCTACCTGGCCTTTATTGGCTAGAAATACACTGTACCCTGATGCAGCAACCTTGATGGTAGCTGAGGTTCACCACTTATATACTGAACTTACGGAAATATACAGACTATTAGTACAGTTTGTAATGCAAACATTAAATACAAATCCAGCACGTGGTGCCCCGGTGCAACCACAAGCAGCAACACCAGGTATTAATCCTGCAACTGTACATTCGATCATGGGTAAAGTACCCGCCAAACGGGAAGAGAATCCGTTTTGGTTAGCTAAAACAAAAAGCACTGGAAGCAGTATTTCCCTATACGGAACCTCAGGATAAGCATAGAATATTAACTATGTGCTTGCTGTTTGGGATTGTTCCCACAGTAGATAACTGCAATACTTGGGGCATGGTATTTTCCACGCTCTATACTACCGCACATGGTACACCGACACTTGCCAATCTTCCGGAAGTGTTAAAACAAATTCAAGATGAATATGGGGCTGCCCTAGCCCTGGACATGGGGATGCAACTTACGGGCAGTTTTGCCACTGTATCTTCAGTTATATTAAGTAACCTTAAAGGGGAAGCAGTAGCATTAGCAGTGGTATTGTGGCTACGGGACGTTCCTGTACAGGATTAAGAACGTAAAATGCCAAAGATTATCGCAGAGCCCTATTCTAGTATTGGTCGAGATAGTCTGAGGGGCAGACCCATGAAACCACAGTTTCAGGGTAAATCTAATAAAGATTCTACCAAACAAGCACCTGAGGGTTCTAAAAAACACTAGGATAAAAAACAACAAACATCTAAAAAAGAAAGGGGAGAATCTCCGCATACGGAGACCCCTCAGAAAAGATATAATCTCAGAAATAGAGCTAATATAAAAATGCTTGACAAATATCAATATACTAATACACGCCAATCTTGTTCCTTTCAGGACTCAACGGAAAAAAGCAGTGAGAGAGGTGGATGGTCAGAGCAAAGATCTTAGTACGTGAAACCCGGACAGGAATCACATTGCTCAACAGATGTTTCTGTTAAAAAAGAAAAACTCCCAACAAAAACCCCAATTTAAAAATAAAAAAGTGGCAGCAGTTGTGATTCGTCATGCCACTCCAGAGGAGGGCTCTATTGGAGAACAAGACATGGGCACTAGCTCTGCTAGGCAGCGCAGCGGAGGTCACAATAGTTTGCCGGAATCTTCAAGAGCATCTGGAAGTGAAAGCAACTGATAACTTCAAGTTGAAACTGCGGACATGCGTGTCTAATGCCTGACAGGGTGTACAAAGTAACAATACAGTTGGAAGGAGACATTAAACGCACAATAGACGCAATCTTGTGGATGCGTCATTAACATTTATGATATTTAACTGGCCAAAAAAGATTGGCCACCTGAATTTGCCTGCACTTGCCCATATGGGGAAGAGGTTATCAAACCTTCTTTCTCACCTCTTGTTCCAGACGAGCTCGTAGAATCCTACGCCATTGATTGGGCATTGGCGCAGGCACCCGCATTATACTGCAATGCGTAGGGTGGGATAAAGATTCCCCCTGTAATGTAATTCCAATTAAAAATAAACCCCAATGTGTTTTAAGCAAGATGTGAATTGAAGAGTTGAAATAGGCAGATTGATGACCCCATGTATTCACCACTCAGCAGATGGTATTTCACCCCAACTCTAATCCCAATACCCAATAAAACATGATGCTCAAGCACCTGTGAGGGAAATCCTCACACAACTAGAGTATCGGGTGTAATCAAACCCTGTATCTCACCAATTAATAATCCTTTATTCCCTGTAGCTAAACCGGACCATTCATATAGAATAGTTTTAGACTGCAGGCATTTAAACAGTCATACACGCACATATGCTATACAAAACTCTCATAGCACAGCACTCATGAACAACATAGTGCGCAAAAAATACAAAACAAATTGGATATTTCCAATTGCTTCTTCTGTCTAAATATGGCACCTGAGAGCAGAGACTTAACAAGTTTCAATGTACTAGGCTCCCAGAAAATATTCTGTCGTTTACCACAGGGATACAAGAACAGTCCAGGACTGTTTTCAGCTCGTGTAACTTCAATATTATATGACATTGACCCTGAAGCATTGTCCTATGTAGATGATATCTATCTTATGGAAGATGAATTACTGCAACATCTAAGACAGGTAGCCTGCATTGTTGTAGGATTTACTGAATTTGGCTATAAATTCAACTTTAAAAAAAAATAGCCTTCCTTAGTGTCCTGTTTCTGGATTATGAATTATCAAGTGAAGGAAAGAGCCTAACTCCACAATTCCTAGAAAAATGCACAAAGCTACAACCTCAAAATACCATTAAAAAACTCCAATCACTATTGGTTTTTCTAAATTTTGGCAGAACATGCATTCCATATTATGCATCAGGCATCAAACCCTTGTATGACTTGATACTTACTGACTTCTATAGTAAATTCTGAACAGTTGAACATACATGCATCCTCAGAGCATTGCAACAAGACATGCTTGCAGCACAACACCTACACACAAGGGACAATAAAAAACATCTGGTCATCAAAGTACTTGCTGGTGCAATTGGTTTCACCTATGTAACATTCAATTATTGTGAGACAGTCCCGATTGCTTACAAATCACATTTTTACTCTACAGCAGAACAACGTTTTGCTCCCACTGAGAAAATTCTCACTGCTGTTCAGATGACTATCATTAAAGAAAGACCATTAGCCCAGGAGAAACACGTTATTGTCGTATCTCCAATCCCAGCCCTCGAGGCTGTTACCAAAGCCAGCGTTCCAAACACTAAAGCATTGCATCCATGTTGGATCCAATGGCAACATCTCTGACAGCCTCTGATGGTGACTATATTTTTGACCCAAAGCTACAAACTCAAGAAGTTTTGCAATATGAACTAGAATACCCAGTTCTGGCAAATACATTACCTATTGATCAATATTCCGCTGCTTGCGAAGTCGTAAGCGTCCACATGAAGGTTGGTAAATTCTATCAACAACACACCTTTACACAAACCCTAGGGGATTGCACTTCACAACTATCAGAGCTAAAGGCTCTGGTGAAGGGACTGGAACATACGGATCCTGAACAGCTAACACTTATTGTTTTTGATTCGTATTATTGTGCCCAGTCCTTCAATTAATATCTGCATTATTGTCCAGAATGGGTTCAGAGATTCCAAAGGTAACACCATTAAACACAGACTCCAGGGGGGAAAGTAGTGTATCCGAAGGAAATGCTACTAAATGTCCCTGTTGTACATACACTTGGACACCAGCGCAATTAAATACACGCTGCTGGGAATACACTGGCTAATGAAGCAGCCAAATCAGCAGTACCTATGGCTTCTGTTGCTGCAGTAACTCGTTCTAGGACGAAACCGGACAATGAAATACTGGCTGCTGTGAAAGCCTCGGCTAACGGCACGCTTTTAACTAAAGGATATCCCACTAAATATTCCTAGTGAATGGGAGGCATGCTTGACGCAGAAGTAAAAATACCAGGTTCGAGTAATTCCCAATGAATACCTAAGACCAGAGTTAATCAAAGCAGCGCATGAGGGAGTTGCTTCTGCCCATGCATGTGTGGCGGCTCCAATATCATTGTTTCAAGCTCGTTATTGGTGGCCAGGTCTATACAAACAGACCAAGCAGTATGTCCTTTGTTGTGATATCTGCCAACAAATTAAGGGGTCCACCGCCAAACACCCACTGCAGACACCCCTCCTAATTTCTTACAGACCATTGCAGTGTGTGTACTTGGACCACTGCGGTCACATGACACCTGACAGTGCATACAAATACATCTTAGTCGCTGTCGACTCCTGCTCCAGATTTCGATGGGTGTGGCCACAATACTCAGTTGACACTCGGACTGTTTTTAAAGACATGCAAGTCTTTATCTGCACATATGCAGTTGCGACTTTCCACTCAGACCAGGGCCCTGCTTTCACCTCATGGGCATTCAGGGATGCCATGGCTTCGTTAGGGCTCCAACTCCATTACTCATCTCCATTTCATCCCGAGGGAAATAGTGTTGTGGAGCCACAACACTGAGATTTGAAGCAATCCTTAACAGCCAGAGTACTAGGTATGGGTCGTAGTTGGCTTAATCACCTGTATGGAGTCTAGAGAGCACTTAATAATCTTCCTAGAAGGTCCCTGTTGGGTCCTACTTCATACGAGTGCCTGTTTGGAACTCAAATGTATGTTCCAGATCTTAATGGTCCTGTCGTGGAGGCAGCAGAAATACCTTTTGACATAAATGAGCATGTCACTGCCTTGCAGGAATGACAACAGTCCGGTAAGTGGGGTTGGGAATAGTTTTTAGGGGTGGGGTTGGGGGTCCGGCTAGTTCTTGTTTTTAAGGGTCGGGTGGGGGATGGGGTGGTTCTGTTTTTTAGGGGTTGGGGTAGGTTTGTTTTTAGGGGCAGGGTGGGTTAGTTTTAGGGGTGAGTCGGGATAGTTTTAGCATTATGGGCGGGGTGGGAGGTCAGGGTTGTTTTACATTTTAGGGGCAGGGGTTGGGGTTGGTGTTGTTTTAGTTTTTAGGGGCGGGGTGGGGGGGTTGGGATAGTTTTAGTTTTATGGGCGGGTTGGTTTTAGTTTTAGGGTCGGGTAGTTTTAGTTTTAGGGGCGGGTTGGTTTTAGTTTTAGGGGCAGGGTGGAGGGTCTGGGTAGTTTTAGTTTTAGGTGCGGGGTCAGGATAGTTATAGTTTTAGGGGTGGGGGTCGGGATTGTTTTGGTTTTAGGGATGGGTGGGGGTCAGGGTAGTTTTAGTTTTTAGGATGGGGTTGGGGAGTCGGAGTATTTTTGGTTTTAGGGGTGGGGGTCGGGTTGTTTTCGTTTTCAGGGGTGTGATGGGGGTCAGAGTAGTTTTAGTTTAGGTGCGGGTCAGGGTAGTTACAGTTTTAGGGGTGGGCGGTCCGGGTTGTTGTAGTTTTAGGGGCGGGTGAGGGTAAGGGTAGTTTTAGTTTTTAGAGGAGGGGCAAGGAGTGAGGGTAGTTGTGATTTTAGGGGTGGGGTAGGGGTTGTTTTAGTATTGGGGTCAGGATACTTTTAGTTTTAGGGGTGGGGTGGGGCGATTGTGCAAGGATGCCTGCATTGGCGCTGGCAGCTAAACTTAGCACCAGTGCAGGGGACAACACAGGGGTACACTGTATTCAATTAAATACGGCGCATCCCTGTGTTGTGAATTATGAAAACAAAGACGAACATGCATAAATCTGCCAGGCAATACTTTACAAATACACAAGAAAGCTACATCTCATTAAATATGAAACAAATGTAAAACACATATTAAACTGCAATTTAGAAAGCAAAAAAAAAAAGCTAGAGTTAATATATTGTCTAAACTGATATCAAACTGCAATAAAGGACCCCTAAAACATTCTGGGCAACAATCAAATTTTGTTATAATTATGTATCACTTCAAAATCAAAATATTTCCGACGATCAATGGAATTAATTTTTGGAGAGACTCTACACCAATCCAATCCCTTGCCCTCCTCTAGATCTCATACTGCAAAGAAAATCATCCACTGGCCAACTTGAAAAGTCCTAGGCCCACAAAGAAAGAACCATTTGCACTCTGTGAGAACCAAATAATAAAAAAGGCAGAAATTACAGTGCTGTAGGGCCAAGTGGTCTAACGGCATCTCTATTCAAACAAGAGATAGGGGCCTATATGAGAATGTCACACAGTGCAGCGCACCATGGTGCAAGGGTGCCTGAATTACATGCAGGATTGGTTTTGCACAGGAAGGGAAACCTTACTGCACAAAAACAATCCTGAGTAGTGTATTCCTGTTTCTATGTGGGTAGCACACAGAAAGCGAAAGTAACAAGGAGAAACAAAGATATTTCTCTTCATTATGTCCCACCTGAGAAGTCATATGTTTTTGGCTCATTCCCAGGCCTACTGATTCTGGTAAATCTGGGAATGCGCTAAAAACCATGGAAGTTGCGTGGAAGCACCCATGCAACGCCCATAGAATGCCTTCCCAGGGCAGTGTAAGGCAATGCAATGATTTGCACTTCGTTGCCTTACTCCAGAATGATGGAGACACTCAGGGCCATGCAAAGAGGCTTTGCGTGGCTTCATAAATCACATTTAAGGTTTTATGTCACACTTTCACCTGATTGTATAGAGCAAGAGCAACACAAACTGGCTCATAAATAGGCTCTCTATAATTTTTAACTATGTTGCTGACCCACCCCATTCATTCAAAGCCTACTCACCCAAAGTATTCCAAAGTCATGGGAGGGTACATCCTCCAGCCCATTTATAACAGCAGTGCTTTATTTGAACCCTTCAGACTACCGACTGGTAGCATACATTGACATAGATGCAAAATATTTCACAACTGCATCCTTTGAGACGTTCAACTTTGGGCACAAGAAACCTTAGGGAATGATTTAGTTCTTGGCGGCACTACCGCCTTCCCGCCGTAGTGGTCGGCCCATGAACTCCGTCAAGTCAACAGAGTTCTGACCTCCGTATTTAGAAGTATTGGTGTTGAGTCGCTGTCCGCCATGACGGAGTGCTTTTGCTAGCCATCAGGCTGATGGGCTCCTGCCGACCCTATTTAGATGTTACAGTTCTGCAGGTGGTGTACTGGTGGCAGATTGCTGACTGAGGGGGCCTTTCACGGTAGCCAATGTAATCTTACAATGGCAGTGACTATGGATTAAAGGTAAGTTACACACACACACACCATGTACCCTAGCCATGTGTCCACCTGCATAACACACTACACACACTATTATCCCTAGCCATTCCACCACAACTCAACATGTACATGCTGAAAACACACATTACCATACATCCATAACACAACAGACAAACACTACTGACATTACCTCCACATGCAACACAACTACTACAACCAACACAATGACACACTCATCTACATAATCACACTCACACAAAAGCTCAAAGAAACACATCACAACAATGACCACAGCAAAACTGAAACACTCACCTAAATGCTGCACACAGCAACACAACACACAACCAAACACACACAACAAACATCAGACTCACATGCAAGTAGCAAACATACAGACGCAGCCACATCACCCATTCTGGGTCCCTCTACCTCAACCAGCTAATCCACTCCCACCCCTCCCATGTAAAAGCTGTAAGAGGTCAGATATGTGCCCAATAGATGCCCATACATGAGGAGGACATCCCTGGACAGTACACAAGTGAAGGGCAACACAGCCATAGACAGTTACATATCTTACGTATTAGTCACACTGGCAGGAAGCAACACATGAGAGTTGTAATACATGTCTGAAGACCTGAGTCCAACTTTCACACATTGTTTTCCACATTGTGTTTTGCAGTAGAAGTCATTGTGTCATTGGAATGGATTTGCTGTTCCAATGTTATTCATAATCTGTCTCGCATTCACAACTGGAAGCACAACATTACACTTACAGGTCCCATTGCAAAGGGCACACATGGACACAGTTAACACTTGTGATAGTGTATTTTGGTGCAAGCATTTATATGTTATTGAATACTTACACCAAAATAATATTGTGTAAATCATCTGTATTTTTAGATGCAGGTGTGTCTCCAATGACGTTTTGCAGACATATACATGTCACAAGTTGGCAAAAAAACAATACTGGGACATGTATATTACTGCACTGGTTCCGAGATAATCTTAAGTGCTAAGGCAATGTCCACTGGTAATATGTAATGCCTACTTTTGAGTACGGCAACAGTAGGGTCAGGTATCCGCCATGGTCCAGTGGCATCACCGATGGCAGGTCTTGTCCAGTCATGTTCAGTTAAAAACTGAAGTGGAAATGGGAAAAAAGTAGTTTTTTTTAACTTCATTTCCCTTCCTATCCACCAGCTCAGGTGTGGAGGTAACACCCCCACAGTTGTCTTGGCGGGAAGGCACATTGTGATTGGCTTGGCAGGAACAGGGACTGGAGTGCTGCCACCAGCCGCTGTTTCCAATGGTGCAGTCGACGTGGTTGTACTGTAGATTCCTGGCAGAGTCTGTGGGACTCGGACGGTCTCTCGCCTATGGTCCTGCAACATCTAAATTGGGTGGGCAGATCACCATGGCAGTGTACGAGATCTCCAACGAAAAACCATTGGCGGGACCATTAACGCCAAGCTCTAAATCAGGTTCTAAATTTCATCCGTTTCACACAAGCAGCTTTCTACCAATAAATTGGTAGCAAGATCAACATCTCATCCTTAACCAGCCTTAGATTAAAGGTCATCTTGTCAAAAACAACACTATACACCTCCTTTATAGACTCTAAAGCTGCCTTTAATAAAAAGTTCCAAGGATTTAGTTGTAGGCAAAACTCAAAAGGTGGAACATATTAGACTCCATGCTAAAAGCCATTGAGCTACTCTTCACTAACACCTGGGTACACCTCAAGATAGGAAATAGGGGTGCAATTTCCAAGAAAATTCCAACCCCAAATGGCCCCAAGCTAGGCCATTTTCTGCCTCCATGCTATTGATTTTATTCACGATGTTCCAGAAGCCACCCTCATGCCTAAAAAACTGGAACTTCAATGCAATCAGGGGCATCCTAAGATTTTTTTGGGGCCCTAGGAAAAACGTATTTTGGGGGGCCCAGCTCCTAACATGTTTGTATTTATGATCCAATTTCAGCTCTTCCGTGTCCTCCTTGGCCAGGTCACTGACAGTGCACAGATACACTGGTCCAAATTCTAAATGCGTTTACTTTTAATATTCAGGGAAACTGATGTGTGGTTTCAATATTATAATACGGCAGCAGCTCACTAGTATTAGAGCAAATAATCTTTGTGACACCCTCCCATTTCTCACATATGAAATCTTGTTGTGAGCTAAAATACACTTGTGGAAACTCAAACATTTCTTTGCAAAATTTCTTTGTCGACCTCCATACATCACCCACTTTTAAAAAAAAACTCAAAGAAAAACGGCATGTAAAACAATCTGTTTAAAAATTATTCAAGGTCATCAAGGCAGGATTCTCTGGAGAACAGAACTGGCTTTGTTAGTGTGCCCCATAAAAGGATGGGAAACTGGGCCAGGGCCCACTTTGACCATGGCTTAAAACGTCTCTATCTGCAATACCCTATGGTTATACTCAGTAAGATGACACGAGGACTGGAAAGACTTACATCATCTGTCCACTTACTGTTTAACACCCACGTTGTAAATTATTCGTTGAAAAACAATTCAATAATTATAGTCAGAAAATAAGCAAGAAATGTGCCTCGGTTTTAAATAGAGAGAAAAATCCCACAGCACATCCATGTAAAGCTCTGGAAGAAAACGTCTTCGACCAACACAATGATCTGCAAAATATATAGTAGGCGTGTTTTCCGCCTCACACAGAACGCCTCAAAAGCACACATCAGATTGGAGTTCCGCTTGTGCAATGAAAAATGATAATTGGCGATGCTCTCCTAGATTTTACATTGGTTTATTAGGAGTTCGCGGATAAAACCATAGGATAAAGCATTTTGTTTTCGGTCTTTAAAGTATTGCAGATTCATTTCTTTTAACCAGGTTTTCGTTTTGCGTTGGAAGCGATCTGAAATCATTACATTACATTTGAGGAAAACTCTGGCAAATTGTCTCCGAGGACGAGCTGGAACATACTCTCTACAATAGTGGCAATTAATTCTACTGGAAATAAGTTCGAGAAAATCAATTTTAAATTGTTTCTGTAGATATTTAGGGCTAATTTAATTAGTGATTATTGAGTTATAAATGTGTGTCCACCAGAATGAATGATGCTTACATGTCCTGGAATAGCTACCCGATGGCAGAGAGCACGAGGATGTCTGTGTTCTGCTCTGCTGTGTATCTAATCTTTTAATTGAAAATTGAGAAGGGACTGAGAGGCACGTGTGGTGTGGTTATTTGCATTGTACTCTTATTGAATGTGCATTTTCAAGTGTTCTACCTGGACCATACAATCACGGTCACCATTTTGTTTCTTTGGGTTGCTGTGGTGTCCAATTGATCAGACTCTTGCTATTACTTATATTTCAAACTTTGAGGGTTTGAACAGTACTGTTACAGCGGTGAGGAGCAAAGAAAAATCAGTGGACAGTAGCACATCAACATGACAATGCTGGAGTGCAGAGTTAATATTTTTGGTGAACAAGCGAAGATCAAACGAGGAATTTTATTGTATTTTGCATTATATAAGAAGTACATTCTTGAGGGTGTTGAGCTCACCCTACTTTGACTTTTAGGAGGCGACTCCACTTGGATCTGACATCTGATTTACACATTTTATTTATTTATTAGAGCTGAACCGTATTTGAATCTGCTTGTTCATTTCCTATATTTATTCTGAGCATTATGGTATGGGCTAATTGACTGATTCTAATCTTTTTTTTTTGCTTTCCATAATGTCTTCACAGTTTTCAATGCATTTCATGGTTTAATTTAACATTTTTGCCAGTCTTTATTGTAGAGGCTAATGTGCTTTACATTAATGTCTGAGTTGCTGCTAAATGTCGAATCAAATTGCTGGACAGGTCTAGTTGAGGAACAACAAAATCCTTGGAGTATTAACAGTACTCCCAGTCAATCACAAGCACTTCAACATTAAAAATCGGAAAAAAGTACTAAGACTGGCATAGAGCCCACTCTCCGGCAATAAAGGTCAGGGAGTGGTGGAAGACATTGCGTTTCAATGTTGCGTTTTTGTTAATTCAGGACAGCTGTAAAGTTACAAAAAGGCGCTGTTCCACTGTCTCAAATTCGTGTTTGTTTCTGTGCTGTGATGGAGGGTCTGGTAGGGACAACTAATTGGACTTATTTTCCTGGCAAGTAGAATAACTATTGATGTAATTGAGGGTGATGTAGTGCTTCAGCTCCCTATCCCCTTGTGTACCAGTGATTTGTTTAACTGAGGTATCTTGCCAGACACCTGTGCACTATCTATCTGAACATATTTTATTATTTGTGGTTGAGTTTGTAACAGAGTGAAGAATGTAATCCCTCCTCAATTCTTTCCAAGATCATCTGGTGTCTAACACAAGAAATGTATAAAAGGGAAGAAATTGTTCAAACATTATGCCAATGTATATGAGGTCAACCCAAGTGCCAAACACAGAGAGCTGTTAATGTTGCAAGGTTTAGGAGCAGAGAGACACGAGGTATTTGAGAATCTTCCTGATTGTGCAGATAATGAAGAACAGGGTCTGAATGAATTTGATACTTTCATAAGCAAAATTGATATCCGTTATTTACAAAAAGTGAGTATCATATTAGGGAAGTGTCTGGTGTGAAAGAGGAAAAGTAGGAAGATTCTGTTGAGATGTATGCAACTGAATTAAGGCATTATCATGTACGTTTGATAATCAGATTGCTGAAAGCTTAGGGGATACATTTGTAAAGAGGTGAAGAAGACAAAAAGTAGAAGAGTTATTGCTCAAGGATGTCACGCATCTAAACAAAGTTCAAATTGTTTAAAAAAGAGCTTGCCTATGAGACCTCCTTTCTCCTCAGCTCTTGGCTGTAGTTCCAGTTTTTGAGCGGCACTCAGTATAAAATCTATATCCAGACTGGACTGCACAGCTTGCCTTTGATATTTCTGAAGCACAGCAACATCTCTTCTGAATCCATCTCTTCAGACTTCCGAACAGTTGATCTCAGCACTTAACCTTCCTTCCTGTTTTACTTCCTTGTGATCATTGGGTTCATCTCCCTTGAGTTCCAGTTCCAGCACCTGCTTCACAGTTCCTTCTTTAATGGCTCTACTTTGTGTTGTGTAAAGTGGGTTCCTCCCATTTAATCAACCTGTTTATTTCACCTTTGACTACCCGGTCATGGGCCTTTACTGTGAGTAATTCTCACTACCTTAGTCTCACTCATAGTAAGTTCTGTGGAAATTATACTGAGGACTAATCACCAGTGTCTGTCTTTTAGGACAAGGCAGCTGCTATGCAGCTAAGGTAAGGGGCTCTGGGCAGGTTTCATGTGAACACATGAGCACACACAGGTGCACATGTATGTGGGCTGCACATGTGAGACTATCATGTTATGCAGCGCACACATAGACAGTCGCAGAAGCAGCCCTTGAAGGATTGGTGCTGACCTGGGGTAGGATTTATAATTTGAGTGGGTTTTCATAATGTAGGTCTGTAGAGCATACAGAAAGTCTGTGGTGCTCACCCGAATTACCATTCTAGATGAAATCTGCACCACCATACAGTTTTGCTTCACTTATGCCTACAGGGTCCAGTGAGGTATCAATCTTAGAACAAACATGCATCACAAGTGCAGATTATCAGTTCCTTTCAACATAACCACACTCCTAATGGCACTTTGAGAATTACATTTTTTCCTTTGTTCAGTCATAATGAGATTCCAAGCCTCTGTGCCCCCTATTGGGCCAAATAATTATTCTACTGCCAGCAGGAGAACCAAATACCTTCCCACACAATAGAGTGATTAGGAGTACTTGAGCCTTTTCCTGGGAAAGCAAGGGGTGGAAGGAAATCTGCTAATTACAGGTCCAGACTTCATCTGGCCTGGGCAAGTCCAAGCCCATTAAAAAAAGATGGAAGGCCAGACCTGGGAATCCAAACGCAGGAGGGGCTCCCCTTTGTCATTTTGGAGGGGAGGGATCAGGCTACTGTGTTATTTGGGGGCAGAGCTGATGTTGCCAGGGAAGGTATTTCCATAGTCCACTAGAAGTAGCCATTTTCAAATGTCCCAAAATGCTGTGCAGGAGGGTTGGGGCAAGGGTGGAGTAGTGATGTGGCACCTACAGTTTGGGCAGAGGTATCTACCTCCAGAACTTTCTAATACATTTAAAAAAAACTCCTGCAAAAAGTAGAGACACTTGCTAAACCTCTAGACCTGGGAGCAACAGCAATGAAAAGGCATCTAATGCTACTGCAAGGATAGACTAAAATACTTTTACTCCAATTGGAACCCAGGACTAGAATGGGACTCCACATAACTAGTGGAGCTGGCCCTCTTGTGCCTCCCAATGAACAGTTGGAGGAATGGACCAGCTGGGGCACTATGGATGGCTCCCTTGGGACGTCTGTGTATTGGCATTTGACTCTGCTGACAAACAGGTCCGTTCAAGTAGCCAGGAGGCAGTGGTAAGGAGAGTGTTCTATTTGTTGGTTGTGAAGACAAACCCACCCAAGCAGGTGAGAACATCAAGAGTACGGGTAGAGGACAGGTCAGGCAAAGGAGCAGCAAAACCAAGATCGTCAACAGAAAAGCCATTTAGAGGCCACGATACCTGAGGAAAATTCTCCTGGTGGTTGCGGCTTGTAACCAGGAGCAAAGGAGCCAGACTGATCGAAATCGGCTCTATAGGGCTGGAGAAACAAGCCTGGGAAGCTTGGCCTGCTGGGGGCACCAGTGCATAGAACTCCATTGTATTATCAAGAATTTCCCTGGGAAGGGCCGAGCTCCCAGGGGTTGGTGCATTCTTATCAATTTCATTTTGACATGCAGGGAGTGTATATGGGGCCCCCTTTCCTAAGATCTCCTATGGTCCCACGGTCCCATCCCTAAGGACTGATGCAAATAGAATTGTCCCAGGGAAACCCAAATGCATCAAATAGAAGATAAAGGCAGTGAGCACCACTGAGCTCTTGAGAAACTGCTCCTGGGAGGCCGGTCCCCTGCGAGCAATCAAGGTGACTTTTCTGCCCCACATGCCCTTGTCTGGGACGATAGAGAGCACACCACAAACAGAGGAATAAAGGTGTCAATACTGTACCTGCACTGCATAGTGTCATGCCTGTGGGGCACCAGCAGGGACCACAGGGGTCTTAGGTCCTCCCCCACCTACCCCTCCAAAATTCACATGCTGGGTACCTCATTCATGGGCAAGCGTCACCCGATCGCCATAACATAAAGAGAAGAAAAGAGAAGAAAAGCGTGGAGCAAGGCAGTGTTTTAAAAAAAAACATTATAAACCTGGATAGCAGCAGTACCGCTCATAAATTATACATAGGCAGGGCCCCATAAGCCTCTGAAAGGGGTGTCAAATGTGCATATTGTCTTTCTGCTATACCCCTGAAAAGGTAGTGGTACCACTAATGACTTTCAGAGTGCTCTCGGCATGGGCAGGAGAGAGGCAATTCCCACCGGAACTCACCAGACTTTTCCTACCATTTGTCAACCTAAGTGTCCCAGGGGGTTATATCAATGTCCCTAGGATAAGTGCTCCTGGAGCCCATAGGCTCCTGAGTGCAGAGGTGCCTGTTTGGTGGTCCTAAAGCGGCAGTTAAGACATGTTTAAGGTGAACAAACTGACATATTTTAAATTTTTTTGGAAATGCTTTATTTACAATGATAATACTGACAATCCAATGATAAATAATTTAATTTAGCCAGTAGGCCTACCTTTTTTATGATGACACCGCTCCCTGCATTGTGTGTATTACAGTGAGAGGAATTGTGGTTATAGAGTTCTGGACCCACTAGGTGTATAATGTGTTCTGAGGGTATCACATGGGATTTTAGATCTACCCAATTGTAAATATATGTAATTTAATATGTAGTATCTAGTAGGGTGTGTAAAAAACTACTTTTTCTTTTAATAAGAAAAAGCACTGGCTGGGGAATAAGTTATTGAGTGTTGTTGTTGCATCCCAGTGAGTTAGGGTTACTAGCCCACACCTCCTTCCCTGAGTTGGCTTTGGACTGCTGTGCTTCACTGCCCTGAGAGAGTAAAATACTAAAATGGGGTAATTGGTTCCTAGTAAAGAGGAAGTCTCTGATTTATTATTAGTGAAGTACTCAAATCCTCTACAATTAATAACCCATGTTCTTACAGTGTGCCTTTCTCAGTTTCACAACTAAAGACAGCATTTGCACTCATGCAACAACTGCAGGCTTTTATGTAGCTGGCACTCCCCCCGTGGGCAGCACACCTTCACCCCTGCACAGGGTATAGCAGCGGAAGCGCTTCTGCTGCCAACCCCAAACCTCCTGTCGGTGTTCTGATGATCTCAGCTTGCTCCTGGCATGCTGATGTCATCACATGCAGCTAGGGACGCGCAGGAAGCCATTTGCTCCAGCACGTCCAAGGAGAGGTTGGAAAGGTGAGTCCTTCTCCGTAAGAGTGGGGTTTTGGAGTTTACAGATGAAAGGGGAAAGGACTTTCCCCCTGCACCTGTTAACAGTGGATTCCTGCTCCACGATCGTGGGTGGTTCCACAATTGTGGAGAAGGAATCCACCCCACTGGGCCACCAGGGATTATATTTGGGGGAGCGACCCCTTAGACAAGGGTCGCTCCCCTGGGGGCATAATGTGTCCATGTTTCAACCCTCCCTCTGAGGCCTGATTCAGCTGATTTTAGGCTGATCAGCCGCGGGGGACTGAAACCCACTATAAATCAGGAATGTTTTAAATTATTATTGATTGTAGCGAGTGACCCCTTGGGCAAGTGTTGCTTCCCTTGGTGGCATTTTATTGTGTATTCCACCCTTCCCAGTGGGCAGATCGGCTGCATTTAGGCCACTGGGCCACCAGGGATTTTCCTTATTATTGTTGGCAGAGTGACCTCTTAGGCAAGGGTTGCTCCCCTGGGGGTACATTACATCTGTGTTTCAGCCCCCGCTCCAGCCCCGGCAGATGATTTGACAACTTTTAAGCCGGTCAGCCCCCGGGGGGGGCTGAAAGCAGTAGAAGCCAGTGATTTTTAGGATTAACATTGATTGCAGGTAGTGACCCATTGGACAAGGGTTGCTCCCCTTGGGGGCATTTAATTATGTATTCCGCCCCTCCCAGAGTGAAGATCAGATGCTTTCAGGCTCATTTGCCAACTGGAGGATGGGCAGACGACCAATAGACAACAGGAGTTTCAGTGTTGTGTGTTGGGGAGTGGCCCCTTGGGCAAGGGTCACTCTCCTTTAT
This sequence comes from Pleurodeles waltl, assembly GCF_031143425.1. NCBI lineage: Eukaryota > Metazoa > Chordata > Amphibia > Caudata > Salamandridae > Pleurodeles > Pleurodeles waltl. Next base: position 568,486,341 of record NC_090449.1, on the reverse strand, counting down.
TGTGGAAATGCTTTGGCCATTATCTGCCCCTCCGTGGAGCAGATTGGGCAGATTTTTAGGGCCATCTGCCCTGGGAGGCAGAAAGTCACTAGACACCATGGATTTCAGTGTTGTATGTTGGGGAGTAGCCTCTTGGGCAAAGGTCTCACCCCTTTATTGGGAAATGCTTTGGCCCTTTACTGCCTCCCCGGGAGCAGATTGGCCATATTTTTAGGCCCATCTGCCCCCAAGGGAGCAGAAAGCCACCAGACACCAGGGATTTTATTTATTTATATGTCTGAGAGCGGTCCCTTTATCAGGGGTTACTTCCCCCTGTTTGGGGCATTTATTTTGACCGTTTCTGCCCCCTTGCGGGCAGATTGGCCATTTGTTAGGGGAACAGAAAACCACTAGACCAGAGAATGTTTCTGTGTGTGTGTGAGAACTGGAGGTTGGCTGATGGTCTGTGTGTGTGGGCTAGCACTTGGCTGACGGTGTTAATGGACTGGCGCTGAGCGTGGACTGATGTTTGGCTGATTATGTGTGTGACAGTCATTTCAATGGTGAGGGGCAGACTTCATATTGTGTTATATGGTTATGGGTAGACGTCATATTGTTAACTGTTTTATTTTTTGTCTTCATTTGTGATATAAATCTTTTACTTTTCATGCCTTCAAGTTCAAAGCTTTAGTTTTCCTTTGCGGCTACTCCTACTTGCGGTTTCAGCCTTGGCTGATCTGCAGTTACATGTGTTTGGTAAGAAAAATATTTTTTCTGGTGTTTACCCCAGGTGAGTATCACAGCCCTACATGAATGCGTTTTTTGTAAATGCTGTTGTTAGACTTGGCTTCATTGGCATGGTCTCCCCTAACTTTTTGTCCCTACTTCTCATGTTGTTTCTGTGTGCTGGACTCTGTTTTTGCTGTTTTATTTGCTCTGGACACTTTTACCACTGCTGACCAGTGCTAAAGTGTAAGTGGCCCTGTATAAATTGTATGTGTACATTGCTATCCAGGATTGGCATATTTGATTTACCAGTAAGTCCCTAGTAAAGTGCACTACAGGTCCCCAGGGCCTGTAAATCAAATGCTACTAGTAGGCCTGCAGCACTGGTTGTGACACCCACATTAGTAGCCCTGTAAACATGGCTCAGACCTGCCACTGCAGTGTCTGTGAGTGCAGTTTTAAACTACCAATTCGACTTGGCAAGTGTACCTACTTGCTAGACCTAAACCTTCCCTTTTTATGCATGAAAGGCACACCTAAGGTAGGTCCTAGGTAGCTCCATGTGCAGGGTGCAGTGTATGTTAAAGGTGGGGCAAGTACTTATGTGTTTTACATGTCCTGACAGTGAAATACTGCCAAATTTGTTTTTCACTGTTGCAAGGCCTATCTCTCTCATAGGTTAACATGGGGTCTGCTTTTGAATATGATTAAAGCTCGGATTCCCTTTGGGAGCAGATAGACATATGGAGTTTGGGGTCTCCGAACTCACAATTTAAAAAGACATGTTTTAGTGAAGCTGGTTTTTAGGTTATGTGTTTGAAAATGCTACTTTTAGAAAGTAGGCATTTTCTTGCATAAACCATTCTGTGACTCTGCTTGTTTGTGGATTCCCTGTCTGGGTCAGTTTGACAGTTGGGCTGTTTGCATCTCTCCTCTAGACAGTGACACAAAGGGAGCTGGGGTGTAGCCTGCATATACTGATGGGCCATCTGGGCTGAGTCGAGGGGAGGAGTGGTCACTTACACCTGAAAGGGCTATGCCTGCCCTCACAAAATGCAGTCCTCAACCCCCTGATGTGTGTCAGGGGCCTGGCCTGGGCAAGGCAGTATCTTGAAAATAACAGAGACTTTCCTTTGAAGTAGGCCTACTTCAAAGGTAAAAAGGGGTATGAGAGCACCCAAATCCCCTGAAAATCAGATCACTTCTGGAATCAAGAGGAACCTCTGCCAAGAAGAAGAGCTGAACAGCTGAGGAGAAGTGTTGCCCTGCCTGTGACTGTGCTTTGTGGAGCTATCCTGCAGTTGCTGCTTCTGCCTGTGAAAGGGGACAAAGACTGAACTTTGTTGTGCATTCCTGCTTGTAAAGAATCTCCAAGAGCTTGAAGTGAGCTTGCCTCCTGTTGTTGAAGTCTCAGGGCCATCAAAGACTTCTCCTGCCAGCACCTGGACTCTCTGCTGATATTCCAGCTCTGCCAAGTGGTGCCCTTTCCAGTTCCTGGGCCCTTGAAAGGTGAAGCTGACAGACAAAGACTGAAAATCAAAGCAGACGCTCTGTGCGGGGAAATTTTCAACGCACCTTCAGTGATGCGGCTGATAAATGACGCGCCACCAGCCTCGTGGCTGAATTCAACGCTCCACCTGCATCGCGGCTGAAAGATCAACGCAACGCAGCTGAAGAAATGACACGCAACACCGCCTGAGGCTCATAACGATGCAAATCCCCCGCAGTTTGGTTTTGCGATATTGCGCGACTGGATTTTCAATGCAACATCGCTGGCCGTGGAAAAACAATGCAAAGCCTGCCCGGACCCGAGGTGCCTGTTCAGATTGACGCATCGCTCTCCTGCAGGAGAGAAGAAACAACACCCTCCGACCCGACCGGCGGAGGAACGATGCACAGTCTAGCTTGCGGCTTTATTTTGACGCTACCCAGGTACTTTTGTGAAATAACAGCATTCTCACTGTTTTCTAAGGATTAAGGCCCATATTTATACTTTTTGACGCAAATCAGCGCTAGCGCAGATTTGCATCACAAAGTTTACTGCGGGCTAACGCCATTCCAACGCGCCAGCCGGGCGCCTTATTTATGGAATGACGTTAGCCGGCGCTGCAGTCTGGTTAGCGTCAAAATAAAATGACTCTAACCGGGCAGGGGAGGCGTAGAGAAGATTGGGGTTTGTGCTTTAAAGTATGGTGCAAGTCAGGTTAGAGTCAAAAATATTGACTTAAACCTGACTAGCGTCATTTTATGACGCACAACCCCCATGGAAATGATTCCTGTCTTGGCAAAGACAGGAGTCATGCCCCCCTGCCCAATGGCCATGCCCAGGGGACTTCTGTCCCCTGGGCATGGCCATTGGGCACAATGGCATGTAGGGGGGCCCAAGTTAGGCCCCCTATGCCACTTTAAAAAATAGAAAAAAAGTACTTACCTCCACTTACCTCTACTTACCGTAGATGGGTCCCCCCATCCATGGGTGTCCTCCAGGGGTGGGCGAGGGTGGCAGGGGGTGTCCCTGGGGGCAGGGAAGGGCACCTGTGGACTGCTTGAGCCCACAGGTCCCTTAACGCCTGCCCTGACCCAGGCGTTAAAAAATGACTCTAAACTGGTTTAGAGTAATTTTTTAAGGCCCTCCTACTCCTGTGCGTAATTTTTGCACGGGAGTATAAATAAGATGCAAAGGCCTTAGAGTCATTTTTTGCCCTGGACCTACTACCTTGCATCTCATTAACACAAGGTAGGTTTCCACTGTAAAAAAAATGACCCAGACTCCATAAATTTGGTGCTAAACGGGTCTAGCGCCAAAGTATAAATATGGAGTTAAGTTTGCGCCGGATTTGTGTCCAAACAAATGACGCAAATCCGACTCAAACAGAGTATAAATATGCCCCTAAGACTCTTATGCTTTGACAATTCATAACTTGACTTGTGTATGTTGGATGTTTGTTATTTTGGTCTTGTTTTGTTTAGATAAAAATTATCTATTTTTCTAAACCTGTTACCAAGGGGGTCAGCGGGGTTAAATGAGGGTAAATCTCCTTTACGCTGACTAAAGCGAGGGTCCTTGCTTGGACAGGATTTAACCTGACTGCCAACCAAAGACCACATTTCTAACAGCTGTAATACTATCTTCTGTTTGGGGGTGAAATTATCTTTGGGTTGGTGCTTAATGTGTATTGTGTTGTCCTTTGCGTAATATTCTTTTTTTTTTTTTTTTTTGTAGTGGATGTTGAATATTGTAATGTGCTGGGCCCACAGTTGGCGGTGTGAATGGTCTTGTGTGTGTCACATATGAAAGGAGTGTGAATGGCCTGTAAAGCAGTCAGTGACTTGTTGCAGCTTTACAGCTCATGAGCTGTGAGTCATTGGTTCAGTTTTTTGACCTTTCAATTATTAGCAGTGCATTGCATTTTTGTGAAATCTTGTGTTAATAAAATTGTATACATTGAACCATCACTCTCTCTTGTGCCAAATCCAACCAGTATGTATGTGTTAACATAATGGTGGGTAGTTACAAGATTCCTTTAATGCACTTCTCCTCTGAGTTGGGAATTCAACTTGTGAGGAAAAAAAAACATTCTACTGTAATCAGGCATTGAAGCACACCCCTGACATGCTAGGTGTCTCGGAAGGGACCGCAATGATGAAGCAAGCCACCAACTAGGTTGGTGAGTGAGGGGTCTTTTCACTAAAACCTAAGGTTGTTTTTTTTCTCAATTTGAGTGTTTGGGACATCACAGAAGGAAGAGACTTGGTAGCATGCTCACTTCTTGTCTTGGTGGAAATCTACCAACTCTAGATATATTTGAAAACTAGGCAACCAGGGGATTACAGGATGGTGTGCCTCTTGTGGATCAATACAAGTTTCCTTACCCACAATGCCCTGCAAGCCTCAAAATGTGACTAAAATCACACATTTTCTTTGAATTTCTGTGCCATAGTCTTCCAGAAACAGATATAAACCACCGCCCAGCATACCCTTCAGTCTCCTGATAATTGATACTTCACTTGTGTGGTTGCTGTCAACACCAGGGCACTGCACGCTCTATTGGCGACTAGAATGCAGCTGATATGTTGTTGTTTAACCTTTTGCATTGCAGACTTCAATCCTGAAGACTTATTTTTAATGTGCTTACAAATGCTGTTCATTTGCAATGTATTGCTGCAGGCTTTCAGAGTGTGTTAGGCTGTGGTCCCTTTCCAGGGCCTTCTAGAGACTTTCCCTGCAACATGCCTGGGTGTGGTTGTGGGCTGGGCCAAGACTCTATAAAAAGGAGCCAGCCCAGCTCCAAGTGCTCACTATTCAGAGGTCCCGGTGCAGAGCAGCAGCTACTTCCTGAGCTCCTGTCCTGGTGGCCTATTTGATCTTCCAGACATCTGACTTTCATTCTTCATTTGGAGATCCTTGTTCTGGGCAGTAAGACGGTGGTTGGGCTGGCCTCCCGACGCCGTTATCGAGAACTCTCATGTTCTTGGGCCTAATTATTTTATGATTTGACAGAGTACTTTGCGTGTGTGAAATATGCACTTGAGTGTTTGTGACATTTGCAGGGTGATTTGCGAATCGGCAAGACGCGTGATTCGTTTCATGATAATTTAATCTTGTTATTCATTGCACGCTACCATTTCTTGACATTTACCTGGTGGCTTAAGAATCGGCAAGACACGTGATTCGTTTTATGGTGTTTTAACTTTGTTGTTCATTGCGCGCTACCATTTCTTGACATTTACATGGTGGCTTAAGAATCGGCAAGATGCGCGATTCGTTTTATGGTGTTTTAACTTTGTTGTTCATTGCGCGCTACCATTTCTTCACATTTACATGGTGGCTTAAGAATCGGCAAAAGACGCGCAATTCGTTTCATTGTACTTGATCTTGTTATTCATTGTGAGCTGTTATTTCTTGGCATTTACATCGTGGTCTACAAATCGGCAAGACGCGTGATTCGTTTAATGATGATTTGACTTTGATATTCATTGCGTACTTCCATTTCTTGGCTTTTTACATGGTGACACTCGAATCGGCAAGACGCACGATTCTCTCCTCGAGTTTAATTCATGTTGTTTATTGTATGCTACTATTCTAAGATATTTATTATGTAATATTTGAGTTGACAAGTTATGTGATTTGTTTTTCCTGAATCCATATTGTGTTATTCATGGTGCACAATTCTTTTATGGTGTTTACTACCTATATATATATAAATCTACAATATGCGCAATTTGTGTTGAAACATTTTAAGATTACACAGAAGATCAGAGTGTCTAGATGCAATATTGTATGGTCCTAGTATGCATTCTCAAAAAAGGATTTATATGACTGGTTTAAAATTTAGTCAGAACGTTTTTCTGATTCTCATGTAAAGGAAAGTACTTGAATAAGAAAGTTTTCATTTAATCCATCTTGATTCCCTTACAGGTATCCGGCCATCTTGAAACTTAGTCATTTTAAATTAATTCTTAGATTGTTCATGTTTTGAGAATGACTATGCTTAGAATCATAGTCTAGTATTGATTTCAGGAGATATAATTTTCATAATGTGTGTTCTAACCTTTTTCTTACTACAGGTCTCCTTCCCAGCTGTTTCCCTTCCTAATCCCCTATTCCCCTCTTGAACTCTCTTAGCCTCTGTGATTTATCTATCAGAGTCTTGGAGCTGTTCAGTGGTGGACGTGTTGGGAACGTGCGCAGACCCTGAGGATCTGGTGACTCTGACAGAATAGTGAGCCCACAAATTATTATCCTCCTGGTTTGTGTATGTTCTCAGCATGGCCACGCTGGACGAGTTAGTCAAGGCTATCACCCAGCTCCAGGCAGAGGTGGTATCATCCAAAGAATTGACAACTAGCTTAGCTGAGAGAGTGAGTCAGTTGCAAGATAAGATAGAGAAGAAGGAACAAAGTCCCACGGGTGTGTCCTGGCCAGGTACTTCTTCTCAGGCTTCTGGAAGTAATCCTACAAATATTTCCCTAAATGTTCCTTCCGCAATTCCTCTAGCTCCCCCAGAACGTTTCTCAGGAGACCCTTTGAAAGCGCAATCTTTCCTGGTTCAAGTGGGACTACACTTCACCTGCAGACCACATATTTTCCCTGATGCCCAGTCCAAAGTAGCTTTCTTGTTATCATATTTGGCTGGGGATGCAGCTACTTGGGCAATTCCTCTTGTGTGTAAAAATAGTCCCTTGTTGTACAACTGGAGCAATTTTGTTCGTGAGATTGAGGGAGTTTTTGATCGTAGAACTGTAACACAGTCAGCAGATCGTGAATTATTAGATATACGCCAAGGGAATCAAGACCGATATACGCCAAGGGAATCAAGACCTAGGGGCATATTTATACTCTGTTTGCGCCGGAATTGCGTCGTTTTTTTTTACGCAATTCCGACGCAAAACTAACTCCATATTTATACTTTGCCGTTAGACGCGTCTAGCGCCAAAGTCCATGGAGTTTGCGTCATTTTTTAGCGTGGACACCTACTTTGTGTTAATTATATGCAAGGTAGGCGTTCCCATCTAAAAAAGTGACTCCGCTGCATGTGCGCCGTATTTACACTCCCGGGCAAAATTCACGGCCGGGAGTGGGCGGATCAAAAAAAATGACGTACGCCGCTTTTGCACCGTTTTTTAGCGCCTGGAAAAGGCAGGTGTTAAGGGACCTGTGGGCTCGGAAGGAGCCCAGAGGTGCCCTCTCATGCCCCCAGGGACACCCCCTGTCACCCTTGCCCACCCCAGGAGGACACCCAAGGCTGGAGGGACCCATCCCAGGGGACAATAAGGTAAGTTCTGGTAAGTATTTTTTTTAATTTTTTTTTGTGGCATAGGGGGGCCTGATTCGTGCCCCCCTACATGCCACTATGCCCAATGACCATGCCCAGGGGACAGAAGTCCCCTGGGCATGGCCATTGGGCAAGGGGGCATGACTCCTGTCTTCGCTAAGATAGGAGTCATTTCTATGGGGGTTGGGAGTGGAAAAAAATGGCGCAAATTGGGTTGAGGCGAAAAATTTGCCTCAGCCTGACTTGCCCCATTTTTTCACACCCAAGCTCCATATCCCCCTACGCCGGCGCTGCCTGGTGTACGTCGTTTTTTTTCACGCACACCAGGCAGCGCCGGCGGCTAACGCCGGCTAACGTCATTGATTAAATACGGCACCCGCATGGCGCTTCAGAATGGCGTTAGACGGGGCTAATTTTTTTGAGGCAAAACTGCGTTAGCGCAGTTTTGCGTCAAAAAGTATAAATATGGCCTCTAGTGTCGTATTTAGCCAACATTAACCGGCTGGTTGCCAAGACCCCCTGGTCTGAAGAAAAACAAGCGGTCTTGTTTTACGAGGGACTCAAAGAGGAACTTAAAGATATCTTAGCGCAAATCGACCCACAACCTACAGACTGTCAAGAATTAATAAACCTTGTTTTGAGGCTTGATCATCGTTTAGCAGAACGTAAAGGAACGCGCAACAAGATTGAAAAATATTCATGGCGTGTTCATGATAACAGAGACTCAAGAACTCCGAAAGAGAGAACGTCGGAACCGATGGAAATTGGAACCATCAGAAGACCTTTGACCAAAGATGAAAAGGACCTACGCATAAAAAATTGACAATGTCTTTATTGTGGGCGGAAGGGTCATTTTGCCAAAGATTGTCCAATGAAATCAAAGAACAAGCAAGGTCCAGTTCAGAAGGTAGCAGCCAATGCACCAGTCGAGTTGGAAAACTAAAACACCCAAGATGCAGAGAAGGGTTGCTCTTGGGTGTCACCGTGGACCCTTCACAATCTAGACATCTTAAACTGGAAATAAGAGTTCAGGTCAAGAAAAATATCTATTTCAAAAAAGCTCTAGTCGATTCTGGGGCTACTGGGAACTTTGTTGATGTCCAATTGGTTTGTGCATGGGGGATCCCATGTATTGAAATGAAGACCCCAGAACTCATCCAGGCAGTCGATGGAAAACTCTTGACTGGAGGTCCAGTAACTCTTCAGACTATCCCCTTGTTGATGATTTGTGAAGATAAGGATCAAAGAAAGAAACATAAAGAGAAAATCATTCTTGACGTGATCCATGCTCCCCAATATGGGATTATCTTCGGCTTGCCATGGTTAACTCATCACAATCCAGAGATCAATTGGGCAGAACGAAAAATCGTGTTCTCATCTGCGCTATGTAACGAACAATGTCTCCAAAAGATTCAAGTATCAAAAGTTTGTAACTCTTACATCGCTACTGCCGCGGAGAAAGAAATTCAGCTGCCCAAACAATATTCATCTTACAAAGATGTATTTGATGAGAAAGGAGCAGAGACTCTACCTCCTCATAGATCTTATGACTGTTAAATTGATCTAGCCCCAGGTGCGATACTTCCCAACTGTCGTGTATATGGCCTGTCAGAACATGAAAATCAACATTTACGAAAATACCTAGATCAATTTTTGGAGAATGGCTTCATTCGCCCCTCTAAGTCTCCTGCAGCTTCGCCTTTGTTTTTTGTTCCAAAAGCTAATGGAGAACTTCGAACTTGCATCGACTATAGGGGTTTGAACAAAGTCACCATCAAGAATAAATATCCTTTACCCTTAATTCCGGTATTATTGGAACGAGTAAAGAGAGCAAAAATCTACACGAAGCTTGACCTTCGAGGTGCTTATCATTTGGTCAGAATGAGACAGGGTGACGAATGGAAAACAGCGTTCAAGACAAGATATGGCCTTTTTGAATACACCATCATGCCTTTTGGTCTGTGTAATGCTCCAGCAGCATTTCAATTTTTCTTGAATGACGTTCTTAGAGAGTACCTCGACATATTTGCCATAGTCTACGTCGATGACATTTTGATTAACTCTGACAATGAAAACAAACATGTCCAACATGTCAAGAAAATTCTTGCAGCCCTTCGACAGCACCATTTATATTGCAAACTAACCAAGTGTGAGTTTCATGTTACCACAGTTGAGTTTTTAGGGGTTATTCTTACCCCTCAAGGTATGGTGATGGCAGAAAAGAAAGTAAAAGCCATATCTGATTGGCCCATCCCAAAGACTGTTCGTGATGTACAATGTTTCCTGGGGTTTGCAAATTTTTACCGGAGATTCATAAATCATTTCTCCCAGACAGTGGCTCCAATCACTAAGCTACTAAGAAAGAAAGAAAAGTTTGTATGGTCCCCAGAAGCTGATCAAGCCTTCTCGACTTTGAAGAAAGCTTTCTCCACTGCCCCAGTCTTGACTCATCCTGATGCGAATCGACCTTTCATAGTGGAAGCTGATGCTTCAGATGTAGCAATAGGAGCCGTCTTATCACAACGAAATAAAGACACTGGTCAACTTCATCCTGTAGTTTATATGTCTCCGAAGTTGAACGAAGCCGAACAGAACTATGTCATTGCTGAAAAAGAGCTTCTGGCGATTCGTGACGCCTTTAAAGAACGGAGACATCATTTGTTGGGTGCCAAATACACTGTCACAGTATATACTGATCATCGTAATCTTCAGTTCATGAGTTCCGCCAGACTTTTGACCCCTCTGCAATTACGCTGGATGCTGTTTTTTGCCGAATTAGATTTTGTAGTTACCTTCCGGCCTGGTAGAGATAATCGCAAAGCTGACACCTTGTCCTGTCAAGAGTCTACCACGTTGCCTGCATTTCAAGCCTCCAGAGCTGTCATTGCTCCTGACAAGGTTCTATGTATCATAAAAACTGAAGATTTCTTTGAAGAAATTCGCAACTCTTTCACTGTTGAAAAATGGCAAACATGGGCCCAAGCAGATTCCAAAAGGTCAAACAAGCAAGGATACCCTTTCATGATGCTCGTTTGTTCGTACCCACTACCAAACTTCGCAAGATAGTGTTTCACTGGTTTCATGTTATACCGACGGCAGGTCACCCAGGTACTCCTAAAACTCTTGAACTGATCCAATGCTATTTTTGGTGGCCTACCCTAACAAAAGATGTAAAATCAATGGTGAACAACTGCAAAGTTTGTGCTCACATTAAAAAAAGTCATTCAAAACCAAAAGGGTTGTTACATACACTTCTAACCCCAAATCGTCCATGGGAGCACATTTCTTTAGACTTTATTACCGGTCTGCGAGTGGTTCAACAGCATTCAGTAATTCTGGTGGTAATAGATAGTCTCACGAAATATGGACATTTCATTGCCTGTAAAAAATTGCCCACTTCTAGTGAACTGGCAACTATTTTACTGAACAGAATGGTTCGTTATCATGGACTGCCAAAAGTTATCCTCTCCGATCGGGGGTCGCAATTTGCCTCCAATTTCTGGAAGACATGGTGTAAAACACTCCAAGTGACATCTACGCTATCTACTAGTCACCATCCTCAAACAGATGGTCAAACGGAGAGACTAAATCAGACTTTGAAACAATACCTACGTGCCTACGCTGAAAAGGCACTTCATTCTTGGACATCTATGCTCTGGTTAGCTGAGATGGCTTACAATAACTCATTCCACACTTCTATTGGCGTTACACCCTTTTTTGGTTTATTTGGCTATCATCCTGACACCCTGCCCATCACAATTCTTCAAGAAAGTTCTCTTACTCCAGCTCTGTCAGAAACCATTCAGCATTTGCATCAAACCCAGAAACTGATTCAACACCATTTAGAAAAAGCCAAACAAAAATACAAAAGGCATTGTGACAAGAAACATTGTGAGGGACCACAATATCAACCAGGTGACAAAGTGTGGCTTTCCACAAAACATATAGACTTCAAGAAAAAGCACACGTTTAATCCCAAATTTATATGTCCTTACACAGTCCTTCAGCAAATCAATACGGTAACCTATAAACTACAATTGCCCAGATCCTTACGGATTCATCCAGTGTTCCACACTTCCCTATTGAAAAGGGCAGTCCAAAAGGTCCACCCTCATCCAGCTCCTGTTCTAGTACAGGGAGAAGAAGAATATGAAGTTAAGAAAGTGTTGGATTCTAAACTACGAGGACGTAATCTATGGTACTTAATCTTATGGAAAGGTTATGGTCCTGAAAGTAACTCATGGGTTTCCGTATCTGATGTTCATGCTCCAGTATTTGTGAGACGCTTTCATCGTCTTGATCCAGGCAAACCAGGCCCTAGAGCGCGTCTGGGAGAGGGGAGTACTGTCAACAACAGGGCAGTGCGCGCTCTATTGGCAAATAGAATGCAAAAACCCTGCACTCTCAAAACAACGTAATTTATGCATTGTGCTGATATGTTGTTGTTTAACCTTTTGCATTGCAGACTTCAATCCTGAAGACTTATTTTTTATGTGCTTACAAATGCTGTACATTTGCAATGTATTGCTGCAGGCTTTCAGAGTGTGTTAGGCTGTGGTCCCTTTCCAGGGCCTTCTAGAGACTTTCCCTGCAACATGCCTGGGTGTGGTTGTGGGCTGGGCCAAGACTCTATAAAAAGGAGCCAGCCCAGCTCCAAGTACTCACTATTCAGAGGTCCCGGTGCAGAGCAGCAGCTACTTCCTGAGCTCCTGTCCCGGTGGCCTATTTGATCTTCCAGACATCTGACTTTCATTCTTTATTTGGAGATCCTTGTTCTGGGCGGTAAGACGGTGGTTGGGCTGGCCTCCCTACGCCGTTATCGAGAACTCTCATGTTCTTTGGCCTAATTCTTTTATGATTTGACAGAGTACTTTGCGCGTGTGAAATATGTGCTTGAGTGTTTGTGACATTTGCAGGGTGACTTGCGAATCGGCAAGACGCGCGATTCGTTTCATGATAATTTAATCTTGTTATTCATTGCGCGCTACCATTTCTTGACATTTACATGGTGGCTTAAGAATCAGCAAGACGCGTGATTCGTTTTATGGTGTTTTAACTTTGTTGTTCATTGCGCGCTACCATTTCTTGGCATTTACATGGTGGCTTAAGAATCAGCAAGACGCGCAATTCGTTTTATGGTGTTTTAACTTTGTTGTTCATTGCGCGCTACCATTTCTTGACATTTACATGGTGGCTTAAGAATTGGCAAAAGACGCGCAATACGTTTCATTGTACTTTGAACTTGTTATTCATTGTGAGCTGTTATTTCTTGGCATTTACATTGTGGTCTACCAATCGGCAAGATGCGCGATTCGTTTAATGATGATTTGACTTTGATATTCATTGCGTACTACCATTTCTTGGCTTTTTACATGGTGACACTCGAATCGGCAAGATGCAAGATGCACGATTCTCTCCTCGAGTTTAATTCATGTTATTTATTGTATGCCACTATTCTTAGATATTTATCATGTAATATTCGAGTTGACAAGTTATGTGATTTGTTTTTCCTGAATCCATATTGTGTTATTCATGGTGCACAATCCTTTTATGGTGTTTACTACATATATATATATAAATCTACAATATGCGCAATTTGTATTGAAACATTTTAAGATTACACAGAAGATCAGAGTGTCTAGATGCAATATTGTATGGTCCTAGTATGCATTCTCAAAAAAGGATTTATATGACTGGTTTAAAATTTAGTCAGAACATTTTTCTGATTCTCATGTGAAGGAAAGTACATTTAATCCATCTTGATTCCCTTACAGGTATCCGGCCATCTTGAAACTTAGTCATTTTAAATTTAATTCTTAGATTGTTCATGTTTTGAGAATGACTATGCTTAGAATCATAGTCTAGTATTGATTTCAGGAGATATAATTTTCATATTGTGTGTTCTAACCTTTTTCTTACTACAGGTTTCCTTCCCAGCTGTTTCCCTTCCTAATCCCCTCTTCCCCTCTTGAACTCTCTTAGCCTCTGTGATTTATCTATCAGAGTCTTGGAGCTGTTCAGGGGTGGACGTGTTGGGAACACAGACCCCGAGGATCGGGTGAATCTGACAGTTGCTTAAAGCAGAGTCAGCCTAAAAACATATTTAAAAAATTGTGCTTATGAGCACTCTTTGGTGCCTCCTCTATTGGTCCTTTCCTGTCTCAGGCAGTTGGCCCACCCACAAAAGTGAGGTATCATTTTTATTGGGAGACTGATGGAAACGCTGAATGGTAGGAAATTCGTGGCTCCCCTCAGATTCCAGAACTTTCCATCAGAGAAATTTGGTGAAAATTGTTTTTTTAGACAAATTGTGAGGTTTGCAAGGGATTCTGGTGTTTCAAATGTGGTACGAGCCACACAAGTCGCCCCATCCTGGATTAACCTAGGGGTCTAGTTTTAAAAAATTACAGGTTTGCTAGGCTTCCCTAGGGCCTACAATCCACAGGTAGGCACATTGCAAAAAACACTCACTTTTTAGTGGAAAAATATGATGTGTCCACGTGCATTTTGGGGCGTTTCCTGTCATGGGCACTATGTCTACCCACACAAGTGAGGTACCATTTTTATCAGGAGACTTGGGGGAATGCTGGGTGTATGGAAGGTTGTGGCTTCCCTCAGATTCCAGAACACAGAATGTGAGGAAAATGTATTTTTTTAAACAAACTTTGAGGTTTGCAAGGGATTCTAGATAGACAAATGTGGTAAGAGCCACACAAGTCACCCCATCATCTAGTTTACAACAATGTACAGGTTTTCTAGACTTCCCTTGGTGCTGTCTGAGTTATGGCCCAAAATATAGCTAGGATAGCTATTTGTCGCTCTTTATACTTTACTAAATGAATTGCTGTATACCCGGTACACAATGAAAACCCTCTGTAAGGTGCAGCTCATTTATTGGCTCTGGATACCTCAGGTTCTTGGTGAATGTTGAAATGACCCTTTCTGCAGTGTTATCCACAGTCAGTTTGCCTTCCTCCTCCAGTTTTTCTGACCTTTTTGTTATTGGTTTTATGAATCTGGGCACTTTAACACTGTTAATCAGTGGTAAAGTGCACATGCTCTCTCTCCTAAAACTTTGTATAATTGGATTACTTATGACTCTTGTACTTTGCAGGCTGACTTCAATCTATGTCAAAAATAGAATGACAGCTGGGGTTTGTGCATACTTTCCAGACAGCCAAGACACAGGGAGGATGGAGGTGTAAAAGGATTACATCTGTATATCGAATGGTCTTCCTGGGATGGGAGAGAGGGAGGAGGGGTACACTTACATTTGTATAGGCTGTGTCCTGCCCTCACACAAAGGGCTCATTTACCACTGACTGATGTCTGGAGCCAGGCTGGGGTTAAAATATTGTGCACTTCTAAAGTTATTTTGAAGTGCCCCCTATATCAAAGACATTTTGATGTACAGGGTTGTAACCCCATGGTTAGAAAGCACTTTTGGCACTAGGAATGAACCGCTGTCGGAAGGACCGCTGAACTGCCCAAAGGATTCATCTGGACTTATTGTATTTATTGTGTAACTAGTGTGTGTGTGTGTGCAAATGTTTTAGACAAGACCTCTAGGGATAAGCCTGACTGCTCTGTGCCAAGCTACTGGCGGTGAGCCCAGGTTATCTTTATTGTGTAACTTACTTGCCCTGACTAGAGTGGTGTTTTCTGCCTGGCTGAGGTCCAAAGACTAGCTAACCAGAAACTCCATTTCTAACAGTGAACCTGCAAGCTGTATAATCTCCACAACCAGAAAGGTCCAGCGGATGTAATGGTATATTGCTTTAAGAAATCTACCATAGTTGGAAAACGTTACAGATGAAAACGCAGCCAGAAATGGCAGGTTTTTCCAACTCAATTTCAATATTTATTTATTTCAACTGTTACTTTCTATAGGAAAACCTTGAAGGATCTGATCCCTTGCTGAATTCAAAATTCTGTCTACTTTCAAGAAATGTATAGCTGTCCATTGGTTTCACACACATTTCATTTCTGTCACTAACTGGAAGGAGATTGAAAGCAAAATAGCTAAAAATAAGAAAAATTAGGTATGTCCCATTAAAATGCCAAAACTGTGTTGAAAAATGTGGTTTTCTGATTCATGTCCGCCTGTTTAGGTAGGTGGGAATGTGCTGATTTTAGCACCACAATCCCTTTATTTATGCCATTTGCAGGGAAAGAAACAGATTCTTCTTCTGCAGCACTTTTCCCCATATTTCTAAAAAAAATAAACTTTTGCTGTATTTTGGCTAGTTTTTGTTCCCCTTCAGGGGAATCCAGAAACCCAGGGTACCTTTAGAATTCCCAGGATGTTGGAAAAAAGTGTGCAAATTTGGCGTGGATAGGTTATGTAGGCAAAAGGTTATGGGGGCCTAAGTGTGAACTTCCTCAAATAGCCAAATCAGGCTTAGCACAGGGAGTGGTGGTAGGGAGAGACCTAGCAGCATATGGGGTTAAACTGAATTTGGGGTGAAAGCCAGGGGTTTGATATATTTTGACATAGATTCCATTTCTCATATGAGAAAAAGTAATTGTGGTGGTACTCTTCACAACCAAGCCACAGAAGAATGTCTGCCCTTGATTAAAAAAACAAGTACATTCAGGCATTCCAGCGACCTTTTGGCTTCCAGTCATTTCCCACATTTGGCAGCATTTTTCACTCTCATCTTAGTAGGAACAATTTGTTTAGGATGAACTACATTGTTAGAAGGAGGTTGAAGTATTGATAAATGTGCCAACATTAATTATCTTTTTTTTTTGTTTATACTGTAGAATTCAGTGAACCTCTCACTTTCATTCTTGTTCTGTACTGCCCAGCTTACAAACAGTGTATACAAGTTACAGATCACTATTTTCCCATTGGCCAAATGTGAGCCATATACAAGAGAAATAAACAATCAGTTTAATTTTCTAGGGACTCACTAATCCACGTTGGGCTTGAGTCATGGGGCAATCAACTAAATGATTTCAACTCCAATATTATTTTAACCACAAATAAGGATTAATGCTGATGGTTCATAGTGAGTACCTGAAACCAACAAATGCTTTTAATCCATGGAATTATTTGAAAATCAACAATGTGGACACTTCAATCGAGATATGAGAGTGAAGAAAGATGGTGTTATTGGCTGGTGAGCATACATCCTTGCAGGCAGGTCGCTTCCTCCTCACCTCTGCTCCTGGTACGTGTTGCCATTTTTAAGTAATTTCCCATCCCTGAAGGATTTCGCTGCTGCGTCTCCGCGGCCCCGCCCCCCTCCCTCCTACTCGTCTCTCCGCAGCTCTTTCCCACTCCTGAATCTTGCTGCCCCGCTCCCCGCACTCCCATTGGAGGTTTTCTCCCTCCTCCCAGCTGCCACTCCCTCTCACCTCCCCTCTTATGCCGGCCGCAGCACTGGGATAGAAGCGACCTCTGACCCTTCATTCTTGCAGGCAGGTCACTTCATCCTCACCTCTGCTCCTGGTACGTGTTGCCATTTTTAAGTAATTTCCCGTCCCTGAAGGATTTCGCCGCTGCGTCCCCGTGGCCCCGTCCCCCTCCCTCCTCCTCGTCTCTCCGTAGCTCTTTCCCGCTGCTGAATCTTGCTGCCACTCCCTCCCACCTCCCCTCTTATGCCGGCCGCAGTGCGGACACACCGCTGGCGCGAAAGGCAAGCCCCTCTGCGCCAGTCCGCGCCCGTCCGCGACAAGACCGTGCCCAGTGCCATACCCCCTGGCAACACGCCCCCGCGCCTCCAATCACCATTACACTGCCGACGAACTCCACGCCCTCAATCCAGGACGCTCCTCTATCTGCTTCCAGTCCACACTGATGCGCACCAAAGGACCATTCTCCTGCAAAGCCTGCAATTTCACCTGCAACCTAACCTCCAAACTCCAACTCATAGCCACAGACAGCCGCCTAAGATGCATCCTGCTTAACACCCGTCCGTCCACAAACATGCAATTGAACTCTGGGACCTACTGACCACATACTCGCCCGACGTCACATTCCTCACCGAAACCTGGATGAATTAGGCCTTGGAACCAGACACAGCCATAGCCATACCAGAAAACTACAAGATCACCAGAAGAGACCGCAGCAACAGACCAGGAGGAGGAATCGCCATAGTCCACAAAAACACAATAAGAGTCTCCACCAACTCCCACGACACCATCAAATCTGCCGAGCACCTCCACTTCAAAATCCACATCAACGCCAATAACACCCTCAGAGGAACACTGGTCTACAGACCCCCTGGCCCCAGACCGCAGTTCTGCGACAACATCGCCAACGCCATCAGCCCCCAAGCCCTCGCCTCAATGGACTACTTCCTCCCCAGAACTTCCACCTAGAAAATATCAACGATATCAACACCACCAACCTAATCAACAACCTCGTCAACCTCGGCCTCAAGCAACTTGTCACTTCACCCACCCACTCCACAGGCCACACACTCGATCTCATCTTCTCAGCCAGCAACCACGTCTCCTTCAGCCACACCACTGAACTCAGCTGGACAGACCACCTCTGCATCAATTTCTCCTACCAGAAACCAGTCACTCACCACCACCGCACAGAACCCCTCGATGCAACTGGAGCAAAATATCAACGGATCAACTGATTTCCACTCTCGCAAGGGCCCCACCCGCGGGACCCCGGACCCCAACACAGCCACCACCAACCTGCATCGCTGGATAGAAGACTGTGCCAACACCCTTGCACCACTCAAAAAAAAAAAAACACCCCCCACAGAATCAAGGCCAGCTGGTTCACCCCAGACCTACAGAAATCCAAACGGCTATGTCGCAAAATGGAAAAAACCTGGCACCTTGAACCTACCAACTCCAACCACATCGCTTTCAAGGATGCCATACGCAAACATCACCAACTGATCCGCACCACCAAAAGGACCCACTTCAAAAACCGCATTGACACCAACGCTCACAACAGTAAAGAGCTCTTCGGCATCATCAAAGAGCTCTCCACTCCCAGGACCTGCTCCAACGAACCCCCGCCATCACAGGAGTTCTGCAACTCACTCGCAACCCACTTCCGTTGAAAGATAGAAGAAATCCACAACAGCTTCAACCCCCAGACCCACCAGCTGACTACAAACACCCAGGAACCCAACGCTCCAAGCAACACCCACTTCCTCCACACCTGGACCCCCGTCAACATAAAGGACACCGCCAACACGATGGCACCCATCCACTCCGGATCACCATTGGACCCCCGCCCACACCATATCTTCAATAAAGCAAACATCTTCATCGCTCCCCACCTCTGCAACACCATCAACAGCTCCTTCGAGTCAGCCACCTTCTCAGAAAGATGGAAGCACGCAGAAATCAACGCCCTGCTGAAGAAACCAAAGGCAGACCCAGACGACCCCAAGAACTACCAGCCGATCTCCCTCTTCCCCTTTCCAGCCAAGGTCATCGAAAACATCATGAACAGCCAACTATCCCGGTTCCTAGAAGACAGCAAGGTACTCAACACCTCCCAATCCGGATTCCGCAAAAACCACAGCACCAAGACCGCACTCATTGCTGCCACAGATGACATCAGGACCATGCTTCACGAAGGAGAAACAGCAGCACTCATCCTCCTGGACCTCTCCGCAGCCTTCAACACGGTATGTCATCACACTCTCCGCACACGCCTCCACAACACTGGAATCCGTGTCAAGGCACTCGACTGGATCTCATCATTTCTCACAGGCAGAACCCAGATAGTCCGCCTCCCACCGTTCCTGTCAGACGTCTCCAGAATCATCTGTGGCGTCCCCCAAGGATCTTCGCTCAGCCCCACGCTCTTCAACGTTTACATGACCCCCTCGCCAACATCGCACAAACCCACCACATCAACATAGTGTCCTACGCAGACAACACTCAGCTCATCCTCTCCCTAACAAAAGACCCTACAGCTGCAAAGAACAACCTCCACAACAGACTTCACGCCATCGCCAGCTGGATGGAATCAAGCCACCTCAAGTTAAACACAGACAAGACAGAAATCCTCATCTTTGACACCAACCCCTCAGCATGGAACGACTCCTGGTGGCCCACCTCCCTAGGATTCGCACCCTCACCCACGACCCATGCACGCAACCTGAGATTCATCATGGACTCCACACTCAGCATGACTCAGCAGTTCAACACCATCTCCTCTTCCTGCTACAACACTCTCTGCATGCTCTGCAAAATCTTCAAGTGGATTCCCATCGAAACCAGGAAAACTGTCACCCACGCCCTGGTCAGCAGCCGATTGGACTATGGAAATGCCCTATATGCAGGAACAACAACCAAACTACAAACAAAGCTGCAAAGAATCCAGAACGCATCCGCCCACCTCATTCTTGACGTCCCATGCCTCAACCATATCTCCCCCCACCTCAGAGACCTACACTGTCTACCAGTATCAAAGATGATCACCTTCAAACTCCTCATCCACGCACACAAAGCCCTCCACAACACAGGTCCAGCCTACCTCAACGACAGACTCACCTTCCACATCCCCACCCGAAATCTTCGCTCCTCCAGCCTTGCCCTCGCATCCGTCCCCCGCATCTGCCACACCACCGCCAGAGGAAGATCCTTCTCTCACCTAGCCGCCAAGATGTGGAACTCCCTACCGCTCCACCTTCGCCAGACCCAAGACCTCCTGACATTCAGGAAATGCCTCAAGACATGGCTTTACGACCAGTAGCTCCCCCCCCCCAGTGCCTTGAGACCGTAATGGGTGAGTAGTGCGCTCTATAAATCCTTTGACTGATTGATTGATTGATTGATATATGACATAAAAGTGAATAGAATGGTTGTCCAGATTACACACAGAATAAAACCCTGAGCAAACTATCAGGGTCAGTAACTATTTACCCACATAAGTAGCCAAAACTATCCTTGGTGTCGCACTAAAATCAGGTACAGCTCTAGAAGCTTGTGAAGTCAGAGGCATTAATGAGAGTTAGCAATTAAGTTTTAGGTGCACCATTTAAGCAAGTACTCTGAAGCAACCTCATGATATCCTCATCTTGAAGACCATCCCATTTCTGAAGTATTGGAAAAAGAGTTACACATGTTGGATTGGTACATCAATGATCCAGCTAATGAAAATGTATTTTCATACTTTTGATACTTCAAGATTATTTACAGTTCTTTTGGCAGAGTGTTTCACAAAAACTGCCCTAATTACCCATCTCAAAAAAATTCTTATATAATCCTGTTGCCTGCCATGAAAAATGTAATAGTACTTGAGCCATGGAGGATTTACAATTTGAAACTGCTAGAGCATGAACTATCTGCAAATTAATACTCTAATTACAGAAACCTTCCTAAGTAATGAAACAAATGCAGTACTGTTATCCTCAGTAAAATTCTATAAACACAATATTTGAGGAAGGCCTAAATCAAACCTGCTTCATATCTGTTAGATCTGGCATCCTTGGTCTGGACTCCCCTGTCTTTTTTGTCTCTTCTTCCCATGTTTCGACTGTGTGCTGGACTCTGTTTTTGCTGTTTTTGGTACTCTGGGCACTTTATCACTGCTGAGCAGTGCTAAAGTGCAAGTGCTTCTGTGTAAAATGTGTGTGTAATTGGCTTTTTCATGATTGGCAAACAGAGTAAGTCCCTATTAAAGTGCACTAGAAGTGCCCAGGGCCTGTAAATCAAATGTTAGTAGTGGGCTGCAGCACCGGTTGTGCCACCCACATTAGTAGCCCTGTAAACATGGCTCAGACCTGCCACTGCAGTGTCTGTGTGTACGGTTTTAAACTGCCAATTCGACTTGGCAAGTGTACCCACTTGTCAGACCTAAACCTTCCATTTTTGTACATGTAAGGCACCTCTAAGGTAGGCCCTAGGTAGCCCCATGGTCAGGGTGCAGTGTATTCAATTCAATTTATTATCATGTTATGGAACTCCTGGGAGGTCCACATGAGTACAGATACAAGATCATTAAAAAAAAGAAACAAAGGTCCATATAAAAAATAATACTCATTTCTTAAAAGGGCAAAATAGATAAATACATACAACAATAGTTCCTTATTTAATATACATAATTCAAAATATCTGCAAAAATGATTGGAAAAACTTAAAAATTCTGTAACAAAATCTTTCATTATGGGGGGTATGACATAAATCTAGCGCTTCTCTGTGAGATCTAATATTAAGCTGTAAAAAAGGGGTTTCAACCAAAATGTCCTTGGAGCAGCGAGAGCCGGACAGACAAATAAGACATGAGGAAGAGATTGTACCCCTCCTTGACACAGATCACAAACACTAGTAGAGCCATCCTACCATGAGGTGAGATCTTTCAATGGCAATCTACTTAATCTAAGCAGGATACACAGTCGCCTCACCCCATGGTTTAAATTCCAGGTCAGATAGGGTTGCACCCTTTTCATAGTTATCGAGGTAGTTAACTTCTCTAGACCTCTTCTTTTACGACACACCTCCATATCCATCAAAAAAACCTTGGACCAAGATGCTTCCTTCAGAATTATTTTTAATGATACATAAGGAGTTGAAGGACAAAGCCCCAAGTCTAGCTCTAGAAGCTGAATAGCTTTGAAGTAGTTTTTAAAGAAAAAAGATTTTTCCCTCAGATTATTGAATATCTCACCATAGGCCAGGTTTCTCAGTGTACAAACCTAACTATGCATGAGGTTGTGTGCCCTTCTTATCACTGCCACAAGGCCTTCCACAAAGATGTTCTTAATGCCAAATTCAAGGCGTAATGCAGCCCCAGAGACTGCATGGCGACCGGAGACCATACGTCTCAGGATGCAGGATTCCGTCTTGTCCAAAAAGCCCCATTTGGATATGTCAATACACTCTATCGCCTATAGAAGAGTCGCTGGAATCTTAACCTGATAGACTGATAGTAAGTGGGAAAAATGGCACTTACCATTTGCCTTAGAAAAGGCCGACATGCCTTGGGCTAGTGAAAGGGCCTTATTGGTATTACGTCGTATACGATCAGAATCTTTATTGAGGCCGAAAAGATCTTGCCTAAAAACTGGTATGATACTTGCTGATCCAGTTTATGTTGACCCATTACCCAGGGGGACACGACTTTTCTTGTAAGGATCTTCCCAGAGAAGCAGACCACCTGCGACTTAGCTGTATTAATTTTCAGGAAGTGCTTCTCTGAATAGGTTTTCAATGCAGCTAGGTGATGGTTTAGGCCTTTTGGGGTAAGGTTGTACACTACTATATCATCCGCATACATCAAGCAGACAATAGGCCGGCCCCCCCACCGCAGGGGCATTGCCGGAGGAGTTCCTGAGACTTATGGGTAGATCATTGATATAAAGGGAGAAAAGCAATGGGGCCAGTATGCAGCCTTGTTTTAAGCAGTGTTTTTCAATACTTTAGAAGATAATCCCTGTTCTCCACCCATTAGGATTTTACACCAGGTTGATGAGTGTAGGGCAATTACCAATTGCAGAAGGCCAGGTGGAACCCCTAGATCTTGGAGTTTTTTCCACAGTATACCCCTATCCACTCTGTCAAATGCTGTGGAATAGTTGATAAATGCCACATACACCTTGCCTCCCCTAGTCTGGACATACTTATCAATTATGGTTTGCATGATCAAGATATTCTCTAAGGCGTTGTGGGCTTTTCTAAAGCCTGCCTGTTCCACTGGTAAGATACAATTTTTCTCCACCCAGTCAGTCAGTTGTAGGAGGATACTTTTTGCAAATATCTTTCCAGTAGCGTCTAGTAAGGCAAGTTGTCAGTAATTTGACGGGATTTATCTATCCCCCTTTTTGTATATAGGAGTTATTATACTACCCGTCCATGATTCCAGGATAATACCATGGGCATAGCAGAGGCCAATAACTGGTTGGAGCAATTTTGCCCAGAGCAAAGGCTCCCTTTTAATTAGGGTCATTGGGATCTCGTCAGGGCCCATGGCACCTGAAGAACGCATTGATGTTATGATCACTTCTAGTTCTGTCACTGTTGGTGCCCCTGTATTACCCCTTTCTCCACCTCTATTTAGTACCCTCTCCTTTCTCCCTGTGTTAGCACCCTGGTTTTCAGCGTACAGTTCTTGAATATACAATTTCCAGACTTCCTCTGCTATCGGGGCGGCTGCTAAGGATTTACGATTACCGCACCCCTCCGATATAATAGCCCAGAATAGTCAGGGGTTTCCCTTTACAGCCGCCTCCCTCAGTGCCACCCAATTCTGGTACTCCTTTTTTCTCCAAATTGTCAATTTCAGCCTTGCTCTTCTTCTCTTTAATTTTGTTATTTCCCTGCTCATCTCTTTATACCTGTGCTCCAGTTGTCGACGTATTAACTTATTTATTTCTCTATTCAAGTTCAAAATAGGAAGCTGTACGTTATCCACTTTTGTTGTATTACGCTCGGGCTGTTTATGCAAAGTGATATGCCTTATTAAATTAGGGAATTGTACTAGGGCATCTTTCCCCCACACCTCCAGATTACCTGCGATGTTCTCCAACAGTGGCTTTATCAATAGCATTTTGCCTATCGACCAAGACATTCTCCGATTTTTTCCATTAGTACTTATGTTTACACCTTTTGCAGACCACAAATCTGTTGTCCCTATCTTCATGCATAGAAAGAGCCTTAGGATTTTGTGGTCACTATATGGGGTGTCTAATACCCCCATGTCCCCGACTTTTTGAGCCAGATTATACGAAGCACGGATGTAATCTATTATGGAGTTTTTCTTAAATAATTTATGGGTGGGGGCTGCGGGTGAATACATAGTGTAGCGCCCGTTAAGGATGATACAGCCGCAAGCCCTTAGGCCTCTCAGCAAGGCTATGCCTCTTTTATCTGTCCTAATTCTAGGAGGGAACTTAGTAGCAGGGATATTAAGCGATTTTTCTCTGTCCATGTTACTAAAGGCGTAAAGTGTAGTGTTAGACACCTTGCAATTTAGGTCCCCCATAACCATTAAGCTGACGGGGTTTCTTATTCTGCCAATTTGTTCAAAGAGTTGCTGGAGTATAGCATCAAATTCTTTTCTTGGGGGGATATACACATTTACAATGGTTAGGGGAATTTTCTCACCCTTTTCCCCTCTAAATTGTACTTGTACTATTTGGCAAGGGTTTGTAGAAACGGGGAGACAGACGTATTCCCAATTATATCTGTTACTTAAAAGAACAGCGATACCCCCTTTAGCATGCCCTTTTTTTGAAGGGAGTGCTTTTTTGCTTAAAACCGTATAGCCCGGACAGATTAACTTGTTTGGACACCAAGGGGGTCATTACAACATTGGCAGTAAAAGCCGCTTACCACCGTGCAGAAGACCGCCAACTCACCGCCGCAGCCGCAGAATTCCGCCACAGCCATTATGACCCACAGCTCGGAATCTGCCAAAATCTAGACACCCACCCAAGTCCGCCACACCAAAGGTCAGTGATAAACTGGCGATAACAAAACCTACACAGTCACGCCAACAGGAATACGCCCACACTATCACGACCCACGAATCCACGCGGCGGTCTTACAACCGTGGTATTCCATTGGCGGTACACACCGCCGTGCTCAAAATACACACACATTTACAAAACACTACCACATTGGACAATTCAAAATACACACACCTGATACACATACACAGACCACTCCCACACACCCAATACACTATAAAACACGTACCCACATCACCCACAAACCCCTATGACAACAATTGTGACAGAAGGCCAGAGAGAGACACCACCAGAAAGAACAATAGCATCCACAGGCACTCAACACCATCACTCACACAACATCCACGCACCTCACACAACACAACTCTAAATATCACCCCACACATCACAACACACACCACCCCACACATCACCCACACCACCCCATGGCACCGCAAAGACATCCCAGGTTTTCTGAGGAGGAGCTCAGGGTCATGGTGGAGGAAATCATCCGGGTAGAGCCACAGCTATTCGGATCACAGGTGCAGCACACCACCATAGAAGATGGAGCTATGGCGCAGAATCGTGGACAGGGTCAACGCAGTGGGACAGCACCCAAGAACTAGGGATGACATCAGGAAGAGGTGGAACAACCTACGGGGGAAGGTGCGTTCCGTGGTCTCAAGACACCAGATTGCGGTTCAGGGGACTGGCGGCTCACCCCAACCTCCTCCCCCAGAACTCACAACATGGGAGGAGCAGGTCTTGGCTATACTGCATCCTGAGGGCCTCGCAGGAGTAGCTGGAGGAATGGACTCTGGTAAGTCAAACCTTTAACTACTTCATCTCCCACCCACCTGCATGCTATCACATACCCCCAACCTCGCCCTCACCCCCATCAATCCAACTCCTCACACATGTCCCACTATCACAAACCATACATCCCAAACCCAAGCCCTGCATGTAACACCAAAGCATGGACACCCATAACCAAAGCATGTCCACTGCACATACCCATACACACCCTTAAACCATTATCACAGAAGGTCCCACACAGGAATGGAAGCACTGGGGTACAGGGTGACCCACCCATTGCACACCATGGCACACCCAGATGCAATAATCATGCCTTTACACACCTGCAGGACCCATACCCAACGTCACAGGACAGGAGGGTCCAGACATGTCCACTCCACCCACAGAAGAGGCCCACAGTGATGACAGCAGCTCTGCCCAACTGGATCTAGATGACCAGCCCGGCACATCTGGGACCTCGGGACAGTCGGTTCCCCTCACACTGGCACAGGCCACTACAGAGCTTCCCCCCTTTGGAAACACCAGCACAACACCCACCTAGCGGGCTCATACCTCTTTCCCCAGGACACGTCAAGCAGTAGTGTGTCCACCACTACAGGGAACCCAGGCTAACCCACCACCCCAACACCACCAGGGACCTGGGGGCAGTGGTAGTAGGCACACAGTTCAGGGGACAGAGGCACAGGGAAACAGGGGAATTGGGAAGGCTGCTGTGCGACAGGGGGAGGACAGGCCCAGGGAACCCACTCTCCACGAGGCCCTCTCCAACATCATGGGAGCCTACCACCATTCCCAGGAGACGATGGCAACAGTACTGGCCATGTTTCAGGAGACCCAGCGGCTGCAGGAGGAACAGTATTTGGGGTTCAGGGAGGAACTCAAATCCATCAATTCCACCCTGGGCACCATTGTAGGGGTGCTGAAGGAACTCCTCAACACCAGGAGGGACACTGTGGCACAACAAGGGGCCCCTGACACTAGCCTGGATGATGAACTGCCCACCACCTGCGCCGGCGCTAGTGGACAGGAGGCATTGTCACAGAACCACGACACCAGCACCCCACCCCCTGCAGATGGAGAACCACCTCGCAAGCGGTCCCTGAGATCCAGGACAAAGACAGAGAACAATGCCAAGACCCCCGCCAAGAAATGAGACCAACCTGATTGTCATTCTTCTGTCCCACTTTGTCACCCTGTCCATACTTAAACTGCCCTAGCTCCACTTCCTATGCCCCTTTGGACAATGCACCTGTGAGACTAATAGACTGGACTCTGCCATGGACATTCCTCCACCATCACCCCTGACCATTTTACAACCACCTCCACTATTTAGCACTTAAATAAACACCCGTAACTCACAAAACAATCTGGAGTCAGTCAGTTCTTTCGAAAATGTGTATTAGGAATAACTGTGGCAAAATGCTATATCCAATGTAATGTCAACATACCTATGTCACACAGCTCTAGTCCATGCGGAAACAAAGCAGAGGTCACACAGTGGGACCCACATTTGTGAATTTGAAAGGGAAAGTGACAACTGAGTGTCCATACACTGGGTGAAAATGACAGACAGATGAGAGGTAGAAGAATTAAATCAGATGTAGCAGGCAGTGTTGTCTTCTTACCTGTGTCTCACTGGAAGTATTGCTGGATCACCGTGTTCCTGTTGCCTATGTCCTCTTCTTCTGCTTCCTCGTCTTTACTGTCCACAGGCTCCACAGCTGCCACAACACCTCCATCTGGACCATCCTCCTGCAGAAAAGGCACCTGTCGTCGCAAAGCCAAGTTGTGAAGCATACAGCAGGCCACGATGATCTGACACACCTTCTTTGGTGTGTAGAATAGGGAACCACCTGTCATATGGAGGCACCGGAACCTGGCCTTCAGGAGGCCGATGGTCCTCTCTATAATCCTCCTAGTCCGCCCATGGGCCTCATTGTAGCGTTCCTCTTCCCTTGTCCTGGGATTCCTTACTGGGGTCAGTAGCCATGACAGGTTGGGGTAACCAGAGTCACCTGCAAATGGCGAGGGACAACTGTTAGACACACACAAACTCTTAGGGACATCCCCATACCCAGACACCTAGTCACACTGTATTGAGTCCATGTCCTCACCTAATAGCCACACACGGTGCCTCTGGAGTTGCCCCATCACATTAGGGATGCTGCTATTCCACAGAATGTAAGCGTCAAGCACTGAGCCAGGAAATTTGGCATTTACATGGGAGATGTACTGGTCGGCCAAACACACCATCTGCACATTCATAGAATGGTAACTCTTCCGGTTTCTGTAACCTGTTCACTCCTGCATGGGGGTACCAAGGCCACATGTGTCCCATCAATGGCACCAATGATGTTGGGGATATGTCACAGGGCATAGAAGTCACCTTTCACTGTAGGCAAATCCTCCACCTGAGGGAAAACGATGTAGCTGCGCATGTGTTTCAGCAGGGCAGATAACACTCTGGACAACACGTTGGAGAACATAGGCTGGGACATCCCTGATGCTATGGCCACTGTTGTTTGAAAAGACCCACTTGCCAGGAAATGGAGTACTGACAGCACCTGCACTTGAGGGGGGATTCCTGTGGGATGGCGGATAGCTGACATCAGGTCTGGCTCCAACTGGGCACACAGTTCCAGGATTGTGGTACGATCAAGTCTGTAGGTGATAATTACATGTCGCTCCTCCATTGTCGTCAGGTCCACCAGTGGTCTGTACACCGGAGGATGCCGCCATCTCCTCACCTGCCCCAGCGGACGTGCTCTATGGAGGAGAACAGCAAGCAGAGAGTCAACCAACACTGAGGTAGGTAAACACAACTTTATCGGAAAATGTTTGAAAATCGACATATGGCTGTATTAGTGTTTAAGCAAGGCTTAGATATGTGTGACGCAGTCAAAATTAATGACATGTGGCCCCCTGAAATGGCGTCTACCTGACCTGTAATGTGGGACAAGGGGATAGGAGGTAACTGCGCTGGCGTTGTACACCATCGCGGTAGGCGGTCGAAGACCGCAGCGCAATCCTGCATTGGTTAACATTGGACCCTATGGGTCCCAGGAGCCAATGACGATGTACACCGGCGGTGACGATACGCAGCGCTGCGGACGTCACCGCCATTTTCTCTCTGTTCAATCACTTGATACCTGATCTTCGACAGGAGAGGACCTACACTGCAAGTGCTGCTGTGACCTCAGTCTGGAAGAGACAATGGCTCATGTGGCTGGGGAAAGGGCCCCTGCTTCAGCACAGAGGATTTGGAGAAACTAGTGGATGGGGTCCTCCCCCAGTACACGCTACTCTACGGTCCTCCAGACAAACAGGTGAGTACACTGTGAGCATGCTGTATGGGCAATGCCTGTTTGGAGTGGTGTTGATGAAAGATAGGGGGGGTGGAGAATGAGGCGTGCATGATAAGACGGTGAGAGCATGTGCATCATGGCAAGGGTAGGGATGCGGGCCAATGACTGTGACGGTGCGGACGGTTATATCTTCTCCTTTTCCGCTGTACTATTCCTGTAGGTCAGTGCCCGCCAGAAGGAGGATATTTGGCGTGCCATCGCCAAGGAAGTCCGGACCCTGGGGGTCCACCACAGACGGAGCACCCACTGCCGGAAAAGATGGGAGGACATTTGCCGCTGGAGCAAGAACATGGCGGAGTCCCAGGTGGGGATGGCCTTCCAACGTGGGAGGGGTGCCCGTCGCACCATGACCCCCCTGATGTTCCGGATCCTGGCGGTGTCATATCCGGAGTTGGATGGGCGCTTGAGGGCATCACAGCAGCCACAAGGGGGTGAGTACACTCTCATTCTGCTGATTCAGCACGCATTGTAGGTGTGTGGGTGGGGGAGGTGGGCTGTGGGTTCCCCTGGGCCAGGGCGAGTTTAGTAGGCTAGGTCCCTTCTTAAGGCAGGCCCTGTGGCACCCCACCCCACTTGTGTTCAGAGCCAACTACACCTAGTCAGGCTCCTGTGACTTCCATGTGTGCAGCAATCAGGCATAGGCCTTGTAACCCATGTCCCTGTGATTAATTAGGGAACTCTAAGTGCACTGCGTAGTGCAGGGGGCTTCTGTGTCTGTAGTGTCCGCCAACGGTAGCGGTATTGGATGCACTCAACATGTCTTTCTTCTGTCTTTTCCCCCCTTTTTGTGGTCTCCCTGTTCTTGTGTGCATTAGCATCATCAGGTGGAGGAGCAGTGCCACCGGAGCAGGAGGGAGCTGCATCCCACGTGGTACTGGAGGGCGACACAACGGAGTTAGAAGCCACCAGTGGGATGGAGGGTGAGGGGACCTCCACGGCGGGGACAGGAGCTGAGACCAGGACTCCTCCTCTGATGGGCATCTCCTTCGCCCCAGGCACCTCGGCCACTGCCCCAGTCAGCCCTGCTGCCCTCAGTGAGGAGGCCATTGACCTCCTCAGGTCCCTCACTGTTGGGCAGTCCACCATTTTGAATGCCATCCAGGGTGTGGAGAGGCAGTTGCAGCAGACCAATGCACACCTGAAGGGCATTCATTCTGGTCAGGCAGCCCAACAGCGAGCTTTTCAGACTCTGGCCTCAGCACTGATGGCAGCCATTGTCCCTGTCTCTAGCCTTCCTCCTCCAACTTCCTCCACCCAGACCCAAACCCCTGTACCTCAGCCTATCCCAAGCACATCATCAGACTAGCATGCACACACGTCAACACACAAGGGAAGCTCAGACAAACATAAGCATCACACATCCCACAGGCACTCACACAAACATCATACCCATGCAGACATACCAACAGCCACTTCCTCCACTGTGTCCCCCTCCTCCTCGTCTCCCTCCTCCCTCCCAGTCTCGTCTCCATTCACACCTGCATGCACTACATCATCAGCCACTACCTCATCACCAGCACACCTACCACCACACCCCGCTCACGTGCACTCACCACCCCCACTACCATTCACACATCCCCTGTGTCCCCTCCCAGTGTGTCTGTGAGCCCACCTCCCAAGGTACACAAACGCAGCCACACACCCACCAAAAAGCCATCCACCTCACGACAGCCTCCAGCCCATGCACCTTCACCCAAAGTCAGCAAACGTACACCTCCAACAACCACTACCTCTTCCTCCACTCCCAAACCCCCTCCACCTACCCGTCCCAGTGTGTCCAAAAAACTTTTCCTGTCCAACCTTGACCTCTTCCCCTCACCTCCCCCACTCCTTCAGTTTCCTAGGGCCCGCCTTTCCAGGTCCCAACCCAGCGCCTCAGCCACAACATCTGCGGTAACAGTGGTGCCAGTAGTAACCGGCTTCTGGAGTGCGCCAGGCAGCAGGGCAGCCAGTGTGCCAAGGAGCCAGACCACGGACAGTCCCCCACCTCAAAAGCACAAAAAGTTGGCCAGTGCCCGGCGGGAGAGAGGCAAAACATATTCCACCAAAGCCTCTCCCAGGGGTACAGTTGGGAGTGTGAAGACAGCTGCGCCACCATCCAAGGTGGGGAAGGGGCACAGTAAAACAGGCAAGTCTGCGAAAACCTGCACAGCAGACAAGACCGCCACCAGCACAGCTGAACAGGACACCGCCGCCACTAGCACCTCTGAACAGGACACTGCCGCAACAAGCACCGCTGCCAAGGACACCGCCACCACTAGCACCGCTGAACAGGACACCGCCGCAACAAGCACCGCTGCCAAGGACACCACCGCCACCAGCACCGCTGAACAGGACACCACCGCAACAACCACCGCAGGCCAGTGAGCGCCAAAGCTTCTGACGCTACTGAGGCAGCCACGAGCAGGATGAAGCACTCTGGGCAAAAAGTCCCCTCCAGAACCAGTGGAGATTTACATCCACTACCTCTGTCCTTGGCAGGATGAAGCACTCTGGGCACAAAGCCCCCTCCAGAACCAGTGGAGTATCACATCCACTACCTCAGTCCTTGGCAGGATGAAGCAGTCTGGGCACAAAGCCCCCTCCAGAACCAGTGGAGATTTACATCCACTACCTCTGTCCTTGGCAGGATGAAGCACTCTGAGAACAAAGCCCCCTCCAGAACCAGTGGAGATTTACATCCACTACCTCTGTCCTTGGCAGGATGAAGCACTCTGGGCACAAAGCCCCCTACAGAACCAGTGGAGAATTACATCCACTGCCTCTGTCCTTGGCAGGATGAAGCACTCTGGGCACAAAGCCCCCTCCAGAACCAGCGGAGATTTACATCCACTACCTCTATCCTTGGCAGGATGAAGCACTCTGGGCACAAAGCCCCCTCCAGAACCAGTGGAGTATCACATCCACTACCTCTGTGTATCACATCCAATACCTCTGTCCTTGGCAGGATGAAGCACTCTGGGCACAAGGCCCCCTCCAGAACCAGTGGAGATTGACATCCACTTGAGAGACTGTGGCTTTGCACTCCCCAGGATGCAGCAGTGGGCAAACCACCCACTGGAGAGACTTGAGAGACTGTGGTTTTGCACTCCCAGGATGCAGCAGTGGGCAAACCACCCACTGGAGAGACTTGAGAGACTGTGGCTTTGCACTCCCCAGGATAAAGCAGTGGGCAAACCACCCACTGGAGAGACTTGAGAGACTGTGGCTTTGCACTCCCCAGGATGCAGCAGTGGGCAAACCACCCACTGGAGAGACTTGAGAGGCTGTGGCTTTGCACTCCCCAGGATAAAGCAGTGGGCAACCCACCCACTGGAGAGACGTGAGAGGCTGTGGCTTTGCACTCCCCAGGATAAAGCAGTGGGCATGGAGCCCCCTCGTGGATCTGACGTCATGCCCTCATCCGGCTCAGGTGCCCCCCCTTCTGTTCCCCCTGAGGGGCCTGTTGTATTTCTATCTGATGCCCCAGCAGTGTTATCTCTGTTTTGATCGGGTATTGAGTGTGGGCCTCGCCCATGCATTTTGGGCCCAGTGGTCCACAGATTATGATGGTGGAATACCTTGGACTTGTATTCTTGGTGTATGTATTTGTTTCTAGTGTAAATATATATATATATATATATATATATATATATATATATATATATGTATATATTTTTGATTGCTGTATTTGAATAGATTGCAAACGTTTGACTCATTTCCTTTTGTCCTTGCATTCTTCCAGGGGAGGTTTAGGGTTGTTAATGTAATGTATCAACATGTACTTGTGTGTGTGTTGTAGTGGGTGAGGGTGGGGGTGGGAGTGTTGCGTGTGTGTGTCACTCTTTTTTCCCTCCCCCCTCCCCTGTGTCGTAGGAGCAGTACTCACCGTGGTCTTCGCCGCCGTCTTTGTTGTTCCTGGTAGAGAAGCAGGAAGATAAAGGCTGGGAGTATTTGGAGCTCGGGTTCCATGCCGTCCTGATTCCTCGTGGGGTGTGTAGAGGTGAGCGTTTTCCCTTCCAACTCCTGTTACCGCCGTGTTTTTGTTCGCGGTGAATCTGCCCCGGAAAAGGTGGCGGATTGGCCTGTTGTAATACAGTGGGTGGAACCTTGTCTTCCGCCTGTCTGTTAGCGGTTATCGCCGCGGTGTTTGTTTTTACCGCCTTGGCGGTCGGAGTGTTAAAGTGGCTGTCTATGTTGGCGGTTTCCGCCACGGTCGTGATTACAATTTTTTTACCGCCAGCCTGTTGGCGGTTTTACCGCCGCTTTAACACCGACCGCCAGGGTTGTAATGACCACCCAAGTTTCTTGAATACAAATCAAGTCAAACATCATGGAACACAAGACTTGTAATTTACACTGATCCTTCCCTAGTCCTGCAATATTCCAGGAGGCCAGGGTAGGACCAAACAGGGATGAATCAGCATCGCCCTCAGCTTAGGTCTATTCAGTACCCCCGGAAGCCAATCCCAGTTTTCTTGAGTATCACCGTAACCCTGTGGTTTGGGCCCTTCTACCACATTAACTACTCTCATACCCTGGAAAACTTGGACACTTTCTCCTAAGGTAAAAGAGGGTTTTTCCCCCCAATTCATAACTGTATTTATAGAATCTGATCCGTAGGTTTGGGTTTTGTGTGGCCCACCCAGAAGCAAGGACTTCTCCTTCACAGGGATCACATCTATTCCCCTGAATTGTAACTGGGCACAATCAGCCAATATTAATTTCACAGTAGTTTTGGGAAAAAAACAGACCTTTGCCTGACTTCTACCTTTACTGTGGTCAGGAAAGACCCTCACAATATCGGTACTTTCAATTAAATTGAGCTCATCTATTTCCAAGAAACATGACAACAAAAATGATCGATTTAGGCATACATTTGGGTCAAACATGGCCAGGTATTCCTGATAATCAGGCAAGTCAGTCTGCCCATCGGGGGATTTATCCCCTCTGAGGTTTCCTCCCACACTCTGGAAACTAGGTCCCGGATGAGGCCCCTTTGCCACGCAGTGGGCCAGATCGGGTGGAAACATGATGGTATAGTCAGATCTTGCATGTGGGGTCACTGGAATCACTGGGTCATCAGTCTGAACAGGGACTTGTGCATATCCAACTGCAGACGCACCCTCAAACTTGTTCTGAGAAATCTTCGGAAGGGAGCCCTGTTTCACAGTGTCCATATTTTCCACCTGTTCTCCCTCTTTGAACTTAACCTTCCGTTCTTTTTTTTATGATTCTCCGGTTTCTTTTCTTTCCAGACTTTTTCCCTCTTATTTTGGTTGTTCTACTGGTCTGCCCTAAATCTATTTCAGTTTGTTTATTTTGCTCTACTAGATCCACCTGCATTATAGGTGGGGGATCTTTAGGAAGAAAGATAGGATATGATGCAACACTGTGAATAGGGTCCGATTCTTTGGACTGGGCGATATGAGCCAATGTAGTTGTATTAAACATTGAGAGTGAATTAGTAAACAGATTGTGCAGAGTGTATATCTTGTTTTCTTCCAAGGGATGAACCACTATATTAATGTTTCTTTTGTCAACCTGAGATTTCCCTGCTTGAGCTCCTCTGTCAAGGAGGGAGGGTTTATCACCTTTAGTCTTCAAATCCTCAGTACCTGGGGACAGCAGGCTAATACCATTTAAATTCAGGCCCAAGCTCTCCGATGCTTCTCTTTTAGAGATCATGATCCACTCTGTCGGGGACTGGCTCATATTTTGGTTTACTAGTAAGACTTTTCAAATAGAGACCAAGATATCTTGAGTATGATCTGAATTTTTTACGGTTTTCTCCAAAAGTTCCAGGATGGATGATAAAATTCTCTCAAGACATCTGATGGAATCGGCGAAAACTGCATGTTGTGCAGGGGGGCAACCTAGATCTGGTGTATCAGATTGAGTTAAATCAGACAGAAAATGATAAGAGGGGGTACTACTGAATAGATTTAACATGGGGGAGACTATATTAGATTGTGCTTCTGCAGGTGTCGCTGGAATAGTTGAGGGTGCTAATCTGCAGCTAAGCACCTCATCCAGGTCTATATCAGGGAGAGTAAAATCTGTGGCTCTAACCTGACTTATCCCCCCTGTCATAACCCATACAGTTCTTTCCTTTGCAATGGTGCCTTCACCTATCAAAGCATTCAGATCATTATTCTGAGAGGGGCCTAAGGAAGATTTATTAGTGACACCCAAGATATTTTCTGCCCTACCCATTATTTTCTCACTAGGATCCTTCAAAAGAAATGGCAGAATAGAATTCAGACTTTTTATATTTAATTGTATCCCTTTGTTTCTCAGGGGGTTTGATTTAGTTTTTTTACAAGCCTGGTTAAGGAAGGACCTACTCCTTCTTGTGCGTTTACACGTCATTCTGTTGAAACTGTTCTTGGCCACCCTCTTGCTACGAAGTGGCTCAGGTACGCAACCAACTCAAATATCAGCAAGGTCAGGGAAAATGGGGCAGTACCAGTGAAGTACCACCAAGACACAACCAAAACCCAGTTGCAGTTACAGTTGCCTCAGAAATGGGAGGAGGAGACAGGGACGAGGTGGGCAGGAGCGGAAACGCCACCCAAACTCCCGACCCTCCCAACACTGTTGATCCACTCCCCTGCAGTAAACTTCAAATAAGGGCTTTCGATGCAGCACTAGTTTTTCGCAGCCCAGCTAGATCCAGCCCAACACTAGTCATGGTAGCTATAGTGCCTTTGTACCTTTGTGGATCAATCAAGACCAAGAAAGTCAATGGGCACTGGAGGACGGCGGAGAGGGGATAGTGCCTTTAATGGCTCCTGGGCATCAATAGGAGTCACTAGGAGTTAATAGGGGATGATAGGAGTATGGGCAGTTGAACACTTAGGGCGCTATGAGGCGGTCAAGTGGGCAAGTGATGGGGGTGAGGGCGACAACCCACCCATTCTCCCCCTCTCCCCTTTTACCCCCTTTACCCCTTTACCGCAATCAAAGGTCAAGGTCAGGCTTGCCCCCACACTCGTGTGCTTGAGTGTGCTTGAGTTCGGTGATCTCCTCCTCCACCTCCTCCTTCCTTCTCCTGCTCTTCCAGGCCTCTTACTCCAGCGCCGATTTCCCTCTCCGCCTCTTCACCGCTACTTGCCGGCGTCTCCTACGTGCGCAGCTCCACGGTTTCAGTCACAGCTTTGTCGCCTCAGCATGTCGGCACAGCTTGGCTCCAGGCTCAGAGCTGCAGACGCCGGCCAACACACCAGCTCACTCCCTCGCACACCAGCGTTGGAGCCATCTCCTTCGATGCAGAGCTAGAGAATGGGGCGGGGGCGGAGTCTCTTGCAGCTGGTAGCCATAACGGAACTTTCTTCAGGCCGCAAAATGCTGCCGAGGGTACCTCTCGAAGCGCGCTGCCGCTCCAGTAATCGGCGGCCACAGTACACAGACGGAGCCCTCGGACGGGCCCCTTCAACAGCCTGCGTGACACAAACAGGCCCCTCGGATGGACCAGGGGCGCCTTTCAGAGCACGGCCGACTCCTGTACACGGCAGCGGCAGCACACGGACACTGACTGAGCCCTCGTACGGACCCCTTTCAGCGTGCGCGTCTCACAGATTGCGACGGGGGTTGACCCGGAAGCGGAAACTCTCTCTCCAACGGTTTCACCACAGTGTCTCCCACAGGGTGCAGTGTATGGTAAAGTTGGGACATGTACTAATGTGTTTTACTTGTCCTAACAGTGAAATACTGCCAAATTTGTTTTTCACTGTTGAAATGCCTATCTCTCTCAGAGGTTAACATGGGGGCTGCCTTTAAATATTCTTAAAGTTCAGTTCCCCTTTGCAAGCCGATGGAAATTGAAAGTTTGGGGTCTCTGAACTCACAATTAAAAAATACATCTGTTAGTGAAGTTGGTTTTTAGATTGTTATTTTGAAAATGCCACTTTTAGAAAGTGGGAATTTTCTTGCTTTGACCATTATGTGACTCTGCCTGTTTGTGGATTCCCTGTCTGGGTCAGACTGACAGTTGAGCTGTTTGTGAATCTCCTTTAGTATGTATATCCTGATAAGCCATCTGAGCTAGAGTGGAGGGATGAGTGGTCACTTACACCTGAATGGGCTGTTCATGCCCTCACACAATGCAGTCTGAAACCCCTTGGAATGTGTCTGGGGCCTGACGTGGAGAGGCAGGATCTTCTGAGCAACATAGACTTTCCTATGAGGTTTGCCTACTTCAAAGGCAGAAAAGGGTACAGGTAGTGGACCCAAAACCTCAGGCTTTAGATTTCTTCAAGATCACTTCTGGAACCAAGAGGAACCTCTGCCAAGGAGAAGAGCTGAAGAGCTGAGAAGTGCTGCCCCTGCCTGTGAATGTGCTTTGTTGTGCATTCCTGCTTGGAGAAGAATCTCCAACGGTTTGAACTGAGCTTGCCTCCTGTTTTGAAGTCTCAGGGCCATCAAAGACTTCCCCTGCCAATACCTGGACTCTGCTGAGACTCCTGCCCTGCCACGTGGTGCCCTATCCCGTCCCTGGGCCCTTGAAAGGTGAAGTCGGCAGAACAAGGACTGAAATCCACGCACAGAATGCTGTACGGGAAAACGTTTGATGCACCATTTGCAACACGGTTGATAAACAAAACGCCACCCGCTTCGTGGCTAAAATCGACATTCCACCTGCATCGTGGCTGGGAGAGCGACACATCATGGCTGGAAAAATGGCGCGACACCCGCTTGTGGTTGCTGATAATGATGCAAACCCCATGCAGTGCGGTTTTCTAACACCGTGCAACTAGATTTCTCAAGTATCGTCCCTGGGCATCAAAGTCATTGTGAATCGACGTGGATCTGAGGTGCCCTGTCTGGAAATCGACGCATCGCTCTCTTGCGAGGGAGAAAAATGCTGCATCACCTACCCTACCGGAGGAGAAACGATGCACGGCCACACTTGTGAGTAAGGAATTGACGCATCGCAGACTTTTCCAACACACACTCACCCATATGGCTTTATTTTTGACGTAAACCAGGTACTGTGTGTAAAATCAATGTTTCCATTGTTTTTCATGGAGTAAGACTTATTCTTTTGAAAATTAATATCTTAACTTGTGAATGTTGGATTTTTGTTGTTTTGGTTTGTTTGATTTAGGTAAATATTGCCTATTTTTTAAACTTGTGTGGTGTCCTTTTTGTAGTGTCTTCACTATATTACTGTGTGTGTTGGTACATATACTTTACACATTGCTTCTGAGATAAGCCTGACTGCTTGTGCCAAGCTACCAAGGGGGTGAGCAGGGGTTATCTTCAGTGCGTATCTCCTTTGCCCTGCCCTGACTAGAGTGAGGGCCGCAGCTTGGACAGAGTGCAAACTGACTGCCAACCAGAGACCCCTTTTCTAACAATATCTATGGACTGAACCACATTCAGGCGTGGAATTTCATGGAAGATAATGAACATCAGGTTGCTAATTTACAATGGTACTACTGCATATTATTAACATGGTGAAAGACGTGGAAGAAGTCATTATAGCTCTCCAGGAATGCCCATGAAATAAAGCTCCAAGGCTGGATGGGGTTCTGATTGACTTATTTAAGTGCAGCTATGATATCAGAGCTCCACTGCTTCCCAATAGTTTCAACTGACTGAACACTGTCCCCTTGCCACCTTCTTGGTTCTCCTCCTTGATAGTACTGATCTTTAAGAAGGGGGATCATTCAGACCCCGCTGTTTTTGGCTTATTTCTCGCATTAACTCAAAAGCCAAAATATGAATTTGTGTGGACAGGATATTTCTCAGATCGGCAAACTACAGGTCCCAGAAGTACTTTATTCAGTTGATGCAGTGTTGTTGGCATACACATCAAGAAGACTGTTGGAACTATTACTGGGTTTTGACAATTTTATGATGGCCCTAGACATGAATGTGAAATGACACTAATAGTTTCAGAGGATCCTAAATTTTCTTAAATCTCCTCAACTCGTAGGGCACACAATCGGGGACCTTTGAAATGAGCGGTGAAAGGGAACCTGCAATTCATAACCTCAAAATGTTTTGCATTTAATCAAATTTCACTTCTCATGAGTCAATAATGAAAGTTGCATTAAAAATGTAAAGGTTTAATTAATCATTAGTTCTTAGATCATTTTCTTTAATAAGCAATCATAAGTTACAGAACATAGCATAAAGCGCGTCACTTAAATCTGATCCCTCTTCTATATGTGTAAGGCAAGACACTACATTGAAGTCGAATAACTCCTAGAGAGTTTTTCTCATAAAAAGAGCATTGTAGGCTCAACAATAGAAAACCATCTGAGTCAGAGAGTATCAGCAAAAAAGGAACACGCGTCTGAGATTCTGTCTAGCCAGTGAAGTTATCAGGGCTCATAAAGAGTAAATGTGTCAGCCTCTACAGAGAGAGAAAACCAGTCTGATCTGGTTCCCAAAATACATGTTACAATATGTAGAAGTTTTAGCTACAGTGATACATTCAAATATTTTCTCAGTTGCCTAGGTCTCCGAAAGAAAGAACATTTGTATAACTTTTAGACGTGATCTAAACTTTTAGACAGGGTCAAAGACCGCCAGGGCTGTTCTGGAGGAAGCAACGGCAACAGGCTGGTGGTGCTTCACAGGGAATTACGACTGCGGCGGAAGCGCCGCAGTCGCACTGCCGGGACCGGCAGTTTCCCGCCACAGTGGTCCCGGCGGTTTTAAGGCTACAAGTCCCCCTACCGCAGCCAACTGCACCCGTCACACGGCCGCAACACCGCCGGCTCCATTTGGAGCCAGCTCCTGTGTTGCGGCCCAGCGGGGATCTCCTGATGGCCGCGGCGAGAGTGTGGCCACATTGGCAGCCGCCCCGCGGTCAGATCTTGGCGGGCGGCTGAAGGTCGTAATGAGGGCCTAAGTCATATTTTCTCACATAACTTCACACTAGATGCCTATTCATAAAGAAGCAAGTTTAAGGTTAGTTTAGCAAGTTTGA
Source organism: Pleurodeles waltl (assembly GCF_031143425.1). Lineage (NCBI taxonomy): Eukaryota > Metazoa > Chordata > Amphibia > Caudata > Salamandridae > Pleurodeles > Pleurodeles waltl. Next base: position 568,446,377 of record NC_090449.1, on the reverse strand, counting down.
GATCCGAATACGGGTCAAGTGGTTAATAATGAATAGAAAATATAACTTTCTTTTTTAGTATAGTAAGCTTGCATCAAGAAAAGGTCATTGAAATGCAATGAAAGAAACATTTCTGCTAAGCTGAAGCAGTTTGGAATTAGTTAACATTAGAAAATCAAGCAAGCCAAGCAAGTGCAGGTCATGAATAGTTTAGACAATAAAATGCAAGTTTAAAATGCAGAATTTGGTTAGGCCAACAATTCACTCGTATGTGTTATTAATTACAAAATTTCAGTTTTATTGAAATCTCTAGCAACGTTCCCCATCTGATGGCTTGGAACCATCACAAAAATAACATTCACAAATGTATGTCAGAGCTCACTTTTATCTTCTTCTTCTGTATCTCGTCTTTTCTATTTTAGATTTTCTCTTTCTTTCAATTTCTTATATTCAACATACATTCTGTCATTCAACTCTAAATTTTGCTTCAGTCCTCTGTGTAAGTCCCTTGCACTCTTCTTTACTAATAAAGTTTTTATTGTTTAATATACTGCTACTGTAGATAGAAACAAGCTGTTACTATTAAAAGAGGAGCTAATACAGTTTTAAGGATCCTTCCTCCCATTGCCTTAAACCAACTAGATATTGAGGAAACCCTCTTTTGCAAAGCTTTGAACTATGCTTGTTGTTTCTAAAGATTTAAGACCAAGCCTCAGATCAGAAATGTTCTTTGCATACTCTACTACCATCCTACTCTTGTCAGGAATATATGTAGAACAATTTTCAATCTTGAGCATCTTGCAAACTGCATTGTTCTGCAAGTCACACATCTAAGGTGTTTTAATTCTGTAAAACCATAGCTCCAATTGCTACAAACAAAAAATAACGGAGCTCCAAAGGTACTAGTGTCTAACCTGTCAACCACTGATGAAAGCTTTCTAAACTTCTCATCATTCAATGCTACCCCTTTAGCAGGTGTAATTGTCCCACATATATCTCCCACTAATTCTGTTCCCTCAGTCATACTGCGTGTGTATCTGTGTGCAGGTGTCAGTGGTAATGCATCTGAGTTTCATGGACGTCGATTCACCAACATGCCAGGGGTAACAGAAATGACATCACACAACCTTTGACCTTAATACCCCCAGAGGGAGTGACAGCATATGACCTGTGAGCCTAAATGCCCCCAGAGTGTAGTGTCATATGACCTTAATCCAGAGGACATCACAATAATTGACGTTGCTGATGTTTTGTAGTAACTACATGATTAGTATGATACAACACAGAGAATTACTGTTTTAGAATCCCCTTATATTAGGGTGCGGACATGATTTTTAAGGTTTGTGGGATTTCAACACTTGCCCTGAATTGTAGTTCATCAGAATGCGTCTAAGTGGGCATGAGGAGGTGGATTCTCTCCCCAAGAAGCTTTTTTTTAATGGGGGCAAATAGTGTATTTAAAAAGCAAAATTTTCACATAAATTTGATAAAAATACAAACCCTCTGAAAGGGCACTCACTCATATTCAAATTCTTTAAAGGTGTGCCAAGCCCATGAAACCTAACGCTCACAATGAGTCCACCTCATTGTTTTTAAAATGTGCTATGGATGCCACTTTATGTCAAAAAATCATCTCCATTGTGCCAGGGCCAGCATTTTGTCAGGGGTGCCCCTCATATGCAATGGGTGCCAGATAATGCCAAAAATTACCTACCATATCCTAGTCTCAGAATTGAGCAGTCAATGCTATCATTTACCTTGGGTTAACTTTATGTCAAATAACCTCCAGTATGTCAGGACCAGTATTTTGTTATTGTTTGCCCCTCCCATATGTCAATGTTTTCCTTCATTATGCCAAGAAGTATCTCCAATGACCCAGCGTCAGCATTTTGCTATGGCTGTCCCCATGCAGGGTCAAACTGGCCTAGAAGGCAGCCAAGGTGATTTGACAGTCCAGTATGTGGTTTACCTTTTTGGCTGCTTTTGGGCCTGTTTTATGGTCTGCTGTGCCAGATTATACTGTCGAGTTTCCTGAACTTAAAAAAAAAAGCATTGCCTGTAGCAAGCTCAACTTCATGAAGACTTCCATACTTTGCAAAACACGCTTGCAAAACATATAGGGCCAGATTTACAAGGCCCTAGTGCCTCCTTGCGCCACATTAGCATCATTTTTTTACACTAATGTGGCTCAACGGGGCAAAAATACCCACGCCATATTAACAAAGTGCTGCAATGCATGCATTGCGCCACTTTGCAATTTCCTGCACCACATTATGCCTGCGCCAAGCATAATGTATGCAAGGGGGATGTTCCGGTGTTAGGAGGCCCGCAAAAATGGCGCAATGAAATCTACAAGATTTCATTGCGCCATTTTTGGCATCATTTTTAAGGCCTGCTCAAAGCAGGCATTAAAATGATGAAGCCATTGAAATTAATGGGCCTTCTTGAACTTTGCTCCATTAGCGTCAACATTTTTCACGCTAGTGGAGCAAAGCGCCGCAATAGTGTCAACATTTTTGACAACACTGGCCTAACGTGCACCATGGTGCACAGTATTGTAAATACCATGCACTCATAGGTGGCAGTGGGCAAAATAAATCTGCCACATCAGAACTGATGCGCCAGATTCTTATAAATCTGGGCCATAGTGTGTCTTTACAAGTTCAAAAGAGCCCCAATTAGTAAACATGGGCACTTTTTTAGCTTTCTAATTCACTAATGGGGCCACTTTCATTTTGGTGCCCAGGTCTATGTTCAATCCGAGTCCAACCCAACCCCCATGCCATCAATATACTGAAATGTGCCAGGCCAGAATTTTCCCATGGATGCCCATTATGTCAACAATTATCTCCAGCATGCCAGTTCTAGTATCATCCAAAGACGCCTGCCATACTAATGATTGCCTCCAGTATGCCAGCTGCAGTATTTTTCTCTGTGTGCCTCTAGAAGCCAAGACTTTCCTGTGCTCTGTGGGGCCAATGGCAGACTAGCAATCATAACTCCACATTCTCAGTCAAGCTCACTTACCTTCATTCACTCGCACTCTATTATTTGTTCTTTCTTGCACTCATTTATTCTCGCTCACCATTTTGCACTCGCTGTAATTCATTCTCTCACTCATTCTTACTCTTACACAGTCATACTTACCCATATTCACTTGCTCTAACTCTGCAATTCTCACTCACACTCACTGATTCTCACATACTCTCACTCACTGATTCTCTCTTCTTTATTCACACTCACTCACATTCACTCTCTAAGTCATACTTTCCCACGTATGTTAACTCGCTCTTATGATCAAATATTCTGACTTACTCATATTCACTGATACTCAATCTCACTTATTCTAACTCACTCCGTGTCATTTGACTCTCACTTGCTACCTGTCACTGACTCTCATTCACTTTCAGTCACACACATGGCTCACAAAGACAAATGCTCACAAACACACATTCACTTTAAGACACAACACACTCTCACAATAGTTAGGAATTGTAGAAGTGCAGATCGGACTGCTGTATAAAAAACAAGTAACAATAATACTACTACTAACATTATTATCATTATCACTATTATTATTATTAGTAGTATTATTATTAGTAGTAGTAGTAGTAGTAGTAGTAGTAGTAGTATTACTAATAATAATAATAACAATAACAACAATAATAATAATAATAATCCCAAAGGCCTGCTGATTCATTACAAATGTTTTGTAGATCAGTTTGTATTTTCATGTGTTTTCAGTGATTTATGGACAAGTGTTGGTAGACTATCTCTAGAAACATATTTTTGTTTCCTGCTATGAAGCATTGTATAAAACAAGGTATTATTATTATTATTATTGTTGTTATTATTAATAATAGGAGACATGAACTCGGGGACGCTAATCCCCTGCAATGCGAGGAGACCGGGGGCGGGGCCAGGCTTGCCACACACGCTCAAAGCGCTGCCTGACCTAACGGACGGTGGGAAAAAAGACACAAACTCGGGGGACGCTAAGCCCCTGCAACGCGAGGAGACCGGGGGTGGGGCCAGGCTTGCCACATGCGTTCAAGGTGCTGCCTGACCTCCCGCACCGTGGGATGCGGCGGGCCACGCCCAGGCTAAGCCCGTCATCGTCTGGAGGAGGCTGGGCTGGGCCACCCCCCTAAGTTTTGGTTCCCCTGGAAGATGAGAGTGGGACCCTGTGTGCGATTGGCAATCTTGGCAGGAGTCCGGGTCAATTTTAGCCTACAAGGATTTTGATAAAAACTGTAAACTGGTGGGACGCACCAAAGTGATCTGCTGCCTGGTTTCTCTGACCCTTGAAGCCAAGGCCGAGCCATTTGCGCTCATTAGATCCTGGAGGAGACTGGGTGGGGCACCCCTTTATTATTAATGCCAGAAATGTTTAGTTTAAACTTTTGCATTATTCAAAATGTTTTACTGATCTATATATCAAGTCTAACTTGTATTTTACTGGGTTTTCTGTATTTCATAAGAATAGGTGTTTTAACCAGTAAAAAACTTTCTAAAGTAATATTAACTGAGTATTTGAGTGCATGACTGAAATTTAGAGATGGGCAAGAGGAAGCAATTAAGTGCAAAAATACATCTCCCCACAAAGATCACACATCAATATTAAAATATATCTCAGGAGCAATGGGGGCCATTGATAAGCAGATTACAACTGTTGATGAAAGGATACTAACACAGAGGAGCCCTCTGGAGGCATCTTTGCACAAAAATCCCCCAGCTGCAGATCCAGACCCCACATACCAGCTTAAGGTAATAGAAAGTAGGGACCAGGATGAGGGCCTAAATGGTTGTATTCAATACAGAAATGAGTCCATATTAGAGGTTGATGATTCTTCCCCGCCACCTAAACGTACACGGAAACCTAGAGCACCCCAAAGGGGAAGCGTCTCAAGCTCCCAGATAACCGAATCTTATAATAAGGGTTATATAGGCATCCAACTTACTGGACAGCCTCAAAACCCCATCAGAAGACAGCTGGAATCACAGCAAAGGCACAAGTAAACATTCCAGACACCATCAAAGCTCTAGAACATATGGTTAAAACATCCTTTGATACACTTTTAAATTGCCAAGTGGAGAGTAACGTGGCGTCTATTCTTAACTTAGTGAAGACCCGAATGCCTGATTCATTCCCTAAAATTCCTCAATCTAGTGGTGCAACTGACTTAAATTTACACTCAACTACAGAGCGACAACCTCCGCTGACTACATCTTCAGCTAAGCAGCCCCCCATAGAGTCTCGCACACACGTAGGTGGTACCAGTAGCGTACACCAAGCTATGATGGCACATACAAGCACAAAGGGGTTGGAGATTTATAACGCACCCTATTCCAACCCGGACACAACATTATTACCAAATGATATTCTACACTTACCTTCCACAGTGACCCCTTATGTAGTGGTTCTTGCAAATGTTCCTACTATACCCAGTGAGAACCGGGAAACATGGATGGCGTTAAGAAACAAATCCCTAAATTGGATAGGATCCCGCTTGAAACCCGGCATGACTGGCGTATTATTTGAAGATATAAAAATGGTCAGGAGAGTTAAATGGGTGGGCAGAAGCCAGAAATCACTAATGGGAGACTGTGTGGTACTTTCGTTTAAACCTCCAAAATTGGTAGAAGACATCCTGAGAGGAATAAGTCCCCGACAGGTACCTAACTATGGTATTTCACTACTTCCATTAGGTTATTTTTACCAAGGCAATAGGAGTCATGATCAACCTAAAAAATAAAATGTCTCCTTAAGTAATAGAACTGAGAGTAATAATATTGTCCCTATCAATAACAGATTTCAAGTCCTCTCGCCTCTGGAAGAATTGGACTGACTGTCGGCTGACCAGGTCGGTGATAGGAGGAGATCTTCCACTGTGAAATTTTTACTTGACCCATCAAACAATAAAAATGGCCAAATGGGGAGTGGCGGGGCTGTACTTACAAGAACAAAAAATTAACAACATGACATCATAGCTGGAGTGCCAGAAGGAGAAAATCCTGTCCACTTACTTACCCACATATCCATCCCTTTTACAGAGGTAGGGACCACTCAAACATCTACCCCTTCTAAGGATGTAGGGCACGCTGTTCCTGATGTACATGGTTCAGGGACAGTTAAACCAGGTGCAAAATTTCTGTTTTGGAATGTGGCAGTCCTTCACAGTCAAACTGAAAATGACGATTGGCTAAGTTTCATTGGATCGTTTCCTTGCATGTGCCTTCAAGGGACCTGGTGTATAGAGCCTATACATATAAACGGATATAGGACACTTCATACTCCAGCGATTCCTTCCTCACATTGTAGGCCGAAAGGGGGTCTATGTACCTATATTTCAAACAAGCTTGATTTGATAAAGGTGATTAGTCTAACCTCAAACGTTTTTCACCAGCTGATTCTATGTGAATTAAAAAACACATTGCAGCTAGTCATTGTAACTGTTTACAACAATGCTTCTCCATACAAAATCTTACACATAATTAGACAACTACAGGATGATTTGGAACTCGTGTGTAACTCCACGCGGAAATAGACTTTGATTGTATGGGGAGGCGATTTCAATACACATCTATGTACACAATCAGCCGAGAAAGTTTGTCACCTATACGCAGGGGGAAATGACGATCAACTTCACTTCAGTCACAATCCCTATGGTAGCATACTGAATGACACAATGTTTAAGTTTGATTTATTATTTTCAAATGGACTACATAATAGTAAACCGCAGATTAAGCCCACCTTCAATGGTATATGCGCAAATACTTCAATAGATTTTATTTTAATATCTAACAACTTCTCCTATAGCACATCTGATTATCAGATTTACGATATTGCACTTAGCGATCATTACCCCCACAGTATAAATCTGGCTCTGCCTTTGGATAAAAAGCAATATATGAGAACCATGGGTAATATTACTAATATAGAATTGGGTGCAAGGAACGGATATTCCCTACGATGGTCCCAGATTGAACCAATAGGTTTCATGAAACAGTTGCTTAGTGACCATGCTAAAGAGGTTGAGATCTGCCTTACTGACAACATAAGTCCACAGGAATTTATCAGAGCTTTTACTGTAATTACAAGTGGGATTAAAAAGTTACACAGTGTCAATGTGGAAATGTCTGGACCCTGGTAAAAAAAGGCTAGGTTGACCCTGAATGTACACAGGCCTATGAAAAACTTAAAAAGACCCTACATAATCAAAACAGAAGTAAGAATGAGATTTCTACACTTAGACATAAGTATAAGAAGGCCGTAAAAAATAAGAAAAAAATCCTAAAAGAAGAGGCTTGGAACGCCCTGTATGAAGTAAGTCTTCAAAATAATAATGCTACATTCTGGTAGGTTGTAAACTCCCCGTTGCTGGGAGAAAGAGAATTACCAACCATAGAAATAGCCATTACGGAAGAGGAATGGATTGCTCATTTCTCTGAAATATATTGTTCAAAAAAGGCAACTTTAGACATAGATGACCATAGAGGTAATTTACTGACCATTGCTCCACCATTTAGTTTAAATGAGGTAATTGATGCCATAAATGCTAGTAAGAATGGGAACGCACCAGGTCCAGATGGAGTCCCAGTTGATATATATAAGTCTAACATTGCTCTGTGTGGCCCTCTATTGACACAGGTTCTGAGAGCATGTTGTTCCACAGGTTTTATTTCAACCTGTGCGGAGTCCATCATTGTTCCAAAAAAAAGGGATCGCCAAAATCCTGCCTGCTGTAGATCAATTTCGCTTCTCGATACTCTTGCAAAGATTGCAGGTCGGGTCATCCTGAATAGATTACAGGAGTGGGCAGAAAACAACAACATCTTAACAGATTTACAATATGGCTTTCTGTCAGGGATAGGAACGGTGGAACAGACTCTAAATCTAGATATCCTGATTGGCAAATACACCAAGGTCAAGAAAGGAAACCTATATGTGGTCTTCGTAGACCTGACCTCGGCATTTGATTGCGTAATCCATAGTAAATTATGGCCCATCTTGTTGCAAATGGGGGTAGATGCAACAATAGTCCACTTCATAAGGGAGCTAGACTCCGGAAGTAGAGCAAAGGTACGATTTGGGGCACGTGGGGAATGTACCACTCCATTTGGTATAAATCAAGGGGTACGACAAGGTTGCATTTGCTATATATAAATAAATTTGAGTCAGTATTATCTACAGAGTGTACAGACTTACCACAAATTGACTGCCGATCGATTTCAGCTCTCATGTATGCGGATGATGCTGATCTTATGGCACGAACCCCAGTAGGTTTGCAGCGCCTTTTGGCAACTTTTGTTAACTACATGGAAGAACTAGGCCTCAGAGTCAATCGTCCTAAAACATACATGATGAAATGCGGCACTAAGACTACAAAAAAATCACCCCATTACAATAAAGGGTGGGAAAATAGATGTCACACAAACGTTCTCTTACCTAGGAATTCCGTTTGACCACAAAGGCACTTGGTCCCAAGCTATTAGCTCCAGGAAACTACACTTTATCAAAACCACCATGGGCATAAAAAAATTCTCTAAAAGAGTGGGGAGGATGACTCCAAAAGATATGATGACAATTTATAGTGTGGAATGTGTTTCTGTTGCAATGTACAGGGCAGGCCTATGGGGATATAAAAAGCTGAATGATTTGCAGACATCCGAAAATTACTTTATAAAGTCACTTCTACATACCCCCATATTAGTGCTTAATCTGTGCTTGATGTTTCCGGTGCTGAGCACCGGCACTTATTTTTGAGGGCTGGAGCTTATTCTTCTGCCTCAAGCATTTCCTGCGAGCAAAAGACACTTATGGGACACACGGAGGAAGGGAAAAACGAAAAACCGTCCCAAAGTAGAAAGTTGCAGGATGAGCTGAATGGGCAGGGCTTCGCTTTATACGGATTGAAGAGCCCTGAGATGGCTTCAGTATTACGCCGCCTCAGTTTTCTGTGCACGCACATTTAATTGCAGCAGCCGAGCGTTTAAGAAGAGAGCTTTGGGCACCGGCACCTTTTTATTTACAAATTAAGCACCGCCCCAAATCAAACTCAACACTTGTGTGTCATTCAGACCTGGGGGCCACATTTATTGCAGACTTAATAAGAATACAACCAGTATTGTTGTGGCATAAAGTCTGGACCTCAGAACACGCAAGTTTGAACAGGGCGATCATAACAGACTCTCAAATACTAAACTACTCATTGCGACTTCCGTGGCTGGAGTACATAAAGAATTTCTTTATGGACCTTGGTCATCCGGACTATTACTTCACCCCAGAAAAAATGGAAACACTATCTAGGAAAGACCTTAAAAAGGAGTGCCTCACCCACTTGGCTGACTTAAGATGGGCTACAGAAGCACAAAAATCCAGCGTCATTAGGAATCATTTGATGCAGCTAACGGATGGTATGGAACCATATTTACAGTATGTCCTGAACCGGAGGCATTGTTTTGTTCTCACTCGCTTAAGACTAGAGACATTCCATCGACTAGTTAGCTCTCCTCTAACCAATGACTGGAGCCCAGTATTGGAGAACTGTCCTTGTGATTCAGTCTTGATACAAAGCACAATGCATACAGTTTTCGTCTTCTTTATACCTGCAAACTCTCCCATCAATCAAAATCTGTAATGGTCTTGCAGTTTATTTATGTGCAGCTTTGAAGGCAAGAAAGGGCTTTTAGATCATTTTGGAGATGTTTTTTATAAAATGATCTTTGTAACGTCATGAGGTTGACTCAAAATATTTGAGAATATGTCTCCATGTTCTTATATTATTAATTGATGTTAGCTTTTATATTGGATTATATGTTGTATATGTATTAATTTTTATGTTCTTTTATGGTTGTTGATAAATAATCGAATAAAGGGGCATATTTATACTCTGTTTGCGCCGGAATTGCGTAGTTTTTTTTTACGCAATTCTGACGCAAAACTAACTCCATATTTATACTTTGGCGTTAGACGCGTCTAGCGCCAAAGTTCATGGAGTTTGCGTCATTTTTTAGCGTGGACACCAACTTTGCGTTAATGATATGCAAGGTAGGCGTTTCCGTCAAAAAAATTGACTCCGAGGCATGTGCGCCGTATTTACACTCCCGGGCAAAACTCAGGCCCGGGAGTGGGCGGGTCAAAAAAAATGACGTCCAGCCGCTTTTGCGTCGTTTTTTAGCGCCTGGTCAGGGCAGGCGTTAAGGGACCTGTGGGCTCGGAAGGAGCCCAGAGGTGCCCTCCCATGCCCCCAGGGACACCCCCTGTCACCCTTGCCCACCCCAGGAGGACGCCTAAGGATGGAGGGACCCATCCCAGGGAACATAAGGTAAGTTCAGGTAAGTAATAATTTTTTTTTTTTTGTGGCATAGGGGGGCCTGATTTGTGCCCCCCTACATGCCACTATGCCCAATGACAATGCCCAGGGGACAGAAGTCCCCTGGGCATGGCCATTGGGCAAGGGGGCATGACTCCTGTCTTTGCTAAGACAGGAGTCATTTCAATGGGGGTTGGGAGTCGAAAAAAATGGCGCAAATCGGGTTGAGGCGAAAAATTTGCCTCAGCCTGACTTGCCCCATTTTTTGGCGCCCAAGCTCCATATTCCCCTATGCCGGCGCTGCCTGGTGTACGTCATTTTTTTTTACGCACACCAGGCAGCGCCGGCGGCTAACGCCGGCTAACGTCATTGAATAAATACGGCGCCCGCATGGCGCTTCAGAATGGCGTTAGCCGGTGCTAATTTTTTTGACGCAAAATGCGTTAGCGCAGTTTTGCGTCAAAAAGTATAAATATGGCCCAAAGTATTTTACTACTACTAATACTCATTTTTATTCAACACTTCAATCCACACTTCTGCAACTCCTAAGCAATGTAAATTATAAATAAATGCTGGTACTATTAACTCATTGTAATAACATTTTTACTCAGTTAATCCTTAAAATGCTGAAAATAGCTAACCCAAAATACCCACTGTTTATGTCTTTTAGTTTTTTTTTCAGAGTGGTCCAATGTCTCAAACATTGCTAAGCTTTTCTGTTATAAATGGTCCTTTTTGCAGAGTTATCCCCAAACCTTTTGCCTTTGACCTCCTGGTTTTGACTGTGTGCTGCATTTTATTTTTGCTGGTTTTAGGACTCTGGGCACTTTACCACTGCTGACCAGTGCTAAAGTGCAATTGCTTCCTGTCTAAATTATAGTAGTGATTGGTTTATCGATGATTGGCATATTTGGGGGCATACTTATACTCTGTTTGTACTGTTTTTGTGCCATTTTTTGGCACAAGTTTGGCACAAACTTTGGTCCATATTTATATTTTGGTGCTAGACCCGCCTAGCACCAAAATTCCAGATTTAGCGTCATTTTTTTGATGGGCCCAAACACCTTGCGTCCTTTTGCGACAATGATATGCAGGGTAGGCATTCCTGTCCAAAAAATGACACCAAGCCCATAGCGCCATAATTAACTTAAAATGCGGCACATACACCACTACTTAAGGAAAACTCACAGAAGCAACATTGGCAACTTACAGGACAAGATGGAAGTATTACTGCTCCAGCTTGGAACACGCCGCAGAGGACAGCAACTACAGCAGTTCCCTTCACCACCACTGCAGCAGCATCAAACACCACCATTACACCCAGAAAGGCAACGCAGAAGGCAGGAGAGGATACTTTAGACGAGGACAACCATCCTTGGCCTCAGGGAACAAGGCGTCATCAGGACTTACCCTCTCAACCAGTAGTCCATTCTACACCTGCTGCACCACATTGCACCATACATCACAGCCAGAGTGCAAACTCCAAATAACATATCACCCATCGCAAAGCTGCTAGCTGTCCTGCACATGCTGGCATCTGGGTTATTCCAGACAATGGGCGCACTGGTTGCTGGTGTGTCACAGCCGTCTTTCTCGGTCTTCCTGTCAAAGGTCCTAGATGCAATCATCTCCCTTAAACCCAGACACATCTGCTTCCCCAATACCCAGCAAATGCAGCAGGAGACCAAACAAGGATTTTATCTAATTACTGGTTTCCCACAGGTGCTGGGTGCAATGGACTGCACCCATGTCTGACTTTTCCCACCTGCAGCAACCGAACATACATACAGGAACCGGAAACATTCACATTCCATAAATGTGCAGGCCATAGTGGACCACCGTGGGCTATTTAGGAACATTTTAGTCAAGTATCCTGGTAGCGTCCATGATGCCTTCATATTCCGGCACTCCGGGATCAAAGGACGCTTCCAGGATGGCCCATATGGCAATGGCCTACTTGTGGGTAAGTCAACAAACCTAGCAATATACACACAACACACCAACCCTGTAGGACACACAAGACATACACCACACCAAAAACACATGGCCAGGGTAACACAAATGTGCAGATAATAACACATATGTACCATGCTGTAGAACAGCACAATCAGTGCACATCACAAACACATACACCCACATGTACTTACACCCCCCCAACTTCCCATGCACTTACGTGAAGGAGAGGCGGAGCTATGTCCCCTTTGCTAACAGAAGATGCCCACAAACCACTTCAAGTGCCCACAGGTTGGCTACTAAATACACTCCACATACACATTACATCAAAGAAAGATGTCAATGGCATACACCATGGTAATGTAAAGAAAGTCACACATAGGCACAGGCCCACGTAAATCATGCTGTGCAAGTCTCTCGCACATACATCAAATGCCAGACAAGCGGTGCTAATAACCACCTACATCTCATCTGCACATACCTGACTTAGCTGTAGTGTGTATGTACATCTGCCTGATGCATTGGGTCACACACATATGAATACCAAAGTATTGACCATTATATACCACGTGCCAGATTCATGAGAAATGGTGCCATACCTACTCTAGTTCCACCTCACATGCTCCACTTACTGTACCCCTAACACCATCACATCTGTCCTAAAGACAATAAATGGTCCACCATGGGGCAGAGTCACTGTAAAACAGTAAAAAACATAGATGCCATACTGAGAACCTGTAGGAGTATAGTGGACATTACTGACCTTACATGCACTGTTCTAAGGGACACATTTGTAAATTAGCTGTGCCCCATCCCATAGCCTGCATTGTACATGTGTTGACAGTATAAATGCTGATTCATGTATTGGAAGCTAGGCGAAACAATTGTAGCAATATTGATTATCCTAAAACAATGGGATACACACCCTTGTACACTTGATGACTAGCACAACCATCATTTGCCACTCAAGATCACTAAGGGCCATATTTACGAGCCCCTAGTGCCATCATCATGCTCTGCACTGTATTTACAAGGTGGCGTTAGGCCACTCTTTTGTGGCTTGATGCCACCTTGTAAATAGGGCCCCTCCCCGTGCAGCACTTTGCGTGGAAGGGGCATGCAATGTGTGTTGCTGTAGGTGTGCCACAGCATGACACATAGCATGATGATGCTGCCCCAGATGTAGGTGTTTCCTAAAACCTTGAGGCAGTGCCAACATCAAACAGTAAAAATCATGGATGCCATACTGAGACCCTGTCGGAGTATAGAGGACATTACTGACCTTACATGCACTGTTCTAAGGGACACATTTGTAAATTAGCTGTGCCCCATCCCATAGCCTGCACTGTACATGTGTCGACAGTATAAATGCTGATTCATGTATTGGAAGCTAGGCGAAACAACAGTAGCAATATTGATTATCCTAAAACAATGGGATACACACCCTTGTACACTTGATGACTAGCACAACCATCATCAGCCACTCAAGATCACTAAGTGCCATATTTTAGAGCCCCTAGTGTCATTGTCATGCTCTGCACTGTATTTACAAGGTGGCAGTAGACCACTCTTTTGTGGCTTGATGCCACCTTGTAAATAGGGCCCCTCCCCACGCAGCACTTTGCGTGGAAGGGGCATGCAATGTGTGTTGCTGTAGGTGTGCCACAGCATGACACATAGCATGATGACGTTACCCCAGATGTAGGTGTTTCCTAAAACCTGAGGCAGTGCCAACATCAAACATCACCCCAGGGGTGTCGTTTGCAGGCTGCAATAAGGAAATATACTTTAATTTGTCCTCATATTAATGTGTTACCTATGCGTGCTGCATTCTGCAGCACACATGGAAAGAGCAAATTGCCTTTGAAGATAGTTTATGTTTAGGAAGGTTCCCTTCCTGCACAGATTTAATCTCCCCCACAGGGCAGCCATCCTAGCACCCTGGTGGAAGGTTGGCAGCGTTGGAGCAGGAATGCATATTTTGCACTGGTGCATGGGACAATGAAGGGTTGTGTTGTAACATTTTACACACATACCTGCATAGTGAAAATGACAGAGCACGGTGCTGCCAATTTAGGAGCTGCATTGCGCTCTGTCATTTACCCTTTCATATGGGTCTAAGTGTTGCACTGCATCTGTACTGCTACATAGCAAAATAGCTGGGATAGCCAGGCGTTGTAGGGCTACTATGTTGTCTCTACATCTGACACCATTGTGGTGCAATGATGTGTTAGGTTCCATCTATAAATAGCACACTGCAACAAAGATGCACTACACATACTGAGCATCATTTAGGAATCCTAATTAGATGTCATTGGTCCTTGAGCCAACACCCAAGATTGTCATGTCCAATAACACAGTGCAATAAAATCTTAGCACAAGGCCAGGAACTCACACTATACCACAAACACATCTAATTCACCAATCCAACTCCAACCAACAACTGCCATGGTATATTCAAGACCTGTTTCAAGAGTAAACAACAATTTTCCTCTATTACATTTGCAGCGGATCAGAGTTAACGCATACAGCCGTGGGTCATGACCCCATTTGCTAACCCTAACACAGTAGAAGAGTGTGCCTGCAAAGAGGGACACAGTCAGACACGTATTGTGGTGGAAAGGACATTTGGCATCTGTAGGAGGCTGGCCTGGCTTGTAGTGGGTACCAGAGGAACTTACACCTTGTGCCAGGTCCAGTTATCCCTTATTAGTGTAGAAGAGGTGTTTCTAGCAGCTAAGGCTGATAGAAGGTAGCTATGGCAAAGCAGCTTAGGCTGAACTAGGAGACATGTAAAGCTCCTACTATACCACTGGTGTCATATGCACAATATCATAAGAAAACAATATACACTGAAGTACTAAAAATAAAGGTACTTTATTTTTATGACAATATGCCAAAAGTATCTCAGTGAGTACCCTCAGTATGAGGATAAGTTATATACACAAGATATATGTACACAAACCAAAATTATGCAGATAATAGCAAAAGGAAGTAATGCAAGCAATGTAAAGTTACAGTAGATTGCAATAGGAGCACATAGGTATAGGGGCAACACAAACCATATACTCCAAAAGTGGAATGCGAACCACGAATGGACCCCAAACCTATGTGAGCTTGTAGAGGGTCGCTGGGACTGTAAGAAAACAGTGAGGGTTAGAAAAATAGCCCACCCCAAGACCCTGAAAGGTAGGTGTAAAGTGCACCTACTACCCCCAGAGAGCACAGAAGTCGTGATAGGGGGATTCTGCAGAAAGAACAAACACCAGCAATGCAACAACAGTGGATTTCCAGACCTGAGTACCTGTAAGACAAGGGGACCAAGTCCAATAGTCGCGACAGTGTCGAGAGTGGGCAGGAGCCCAGGAAATGCCAGCTGAGGGTGCAAGGAAGCTGCCACCTGTTGGAAGAAGCTTGGAGTTCTGCAAGAAAGAAGAGAGCTAGGAACTTCTCCTTTGGAGGATGGATGTCGCACGTCGCGATGAAGCTTGCAGAGGTGTTCCCACGCAGAAAGACTGCAAACAAGCCTTGCTAGCTGCAATGGTTGCAGTTGGGGTTTTTGGATGCTGCTGTTGCCCAGCAGGGACCAGGATGTCGGCACTTGGATGAGTAGACAGAGGGGGCGCCCAGCAATGTAGGGAGCCCTCACAAAAGCAGACAGCACCCGCAGAAGTACCTGAACAGGCACTTAGAAGAAAAGTGAACTGGAGTCCACCCGAAGTCACAAAAGGGAGTCCCACGACGCCGGAGGCCAGCTCAGAAGGTTGTGCACTGCAGGTTAGAGTGTCGGGGACCCAGGCTTGGCTGTGCATGAAGGAAATCCTGGAAGAGTGCACAGGAGCCGGAGCAGCTGCAAATCACGTGGTACCCAGCAATGCAGTCTAGCGTGGGGAGGCAATGACTTACCTCCACCAAACTTGGACTGAAGAGTCACTGGACTGTGGGAGTCACTTGGACAGACTTACTGAGTTCCAGGGACCACGCTCGTCATGCTGAGAGGGGACCCAGAGGACTGGTGATGCAGTCTTTTGTTGCCTGCGGTTGCAGGGGGGGAGATTCTGTCGACCCACGGGAGATTTCTTCAGAGCTCCTGGTGCAGAGAGGAGGCAGACTACCCCCAGAGCATGCACCACCTGGAAACAGATGAGAAAGCCGCAGGATGAAGTGATACAAGGTTGCTAGTAGTCGTCTTGCTACTTTGTTGCGGTTTTGCAGGCGTCCTGAGCAGTCAGCGGTCGATCCTTTGGCAGAAGGTGAAGAGGGAGATGCAGAGGAACTCTGGTGAGCTCTTGCATTCGTTATCTGGTGAGATCCCCAAAGCAGAGCCCCTAAATAGCCAGAAAAGGAGGTTTGTCTACCTAGGAAGGAAGATTTACTTCCAAGAGAGGTAAGAGCCTATCAGAAGGAGCCTCTGACGTCACCTGCTGGCACTGGCCACTCAGAGCAGTCCAGTGTGTCACAAACACCTCCGTTTCGCGGATGGCAGAGGTCTGGAACACACTGGAGGAGCTCCGGGCACCTCCCCTGGGAGGTGCAGGTCAGGGGAGTGGTCACTCCCCTTTCCTTTGTCCAGTTTCGCGCCAGAGCAGGGCTGGGGGATCCCTGAACTGGTGTAGACTGGCTTATGCAGAGATGGGCACCATCTGTGCCCATCAAAGCATTTCCAGAGGCTGGGGGAGGCTACTCCTCCCCAGCCTTCACACCTATTTCCAAAGGGAGAGGGTGTTACACCCTCTCTCATAGGGAGTCCTTAGTTCTGCCTTCCTGGGCCAGGGCTGCCTGAACCCCAGGAGGGCAGAAACCTGTCTGAGGGGTTGGCAGGCAGCTTCAGTGGAGACCCCGGAAAGGCAGTTTGGCAGTTCCCGGGTTCTGTTCTAGAGACCCGGGGGATCATGGAATTGTCCCCCCAATGCCAGAATGGCATTGGGGTGACAATTCCATGATCTTAGACATGTTACATGGCCATGTTCGGAGTTACCATTGTGACGCTGTACATAGGTTGTGACCTATGTACAGTGCACGCGTGTAATGGTTTCCCCGCACTCACAATGTCCGGGGAATTTGCCCTGAACGATGTGGGGGCACCCTGGCTAGTGCCACTAAGTAACTTTGTACCCAACCTTCACTAGGTGAAGGTTAGACATATAGGTGACTCATAAATTACTTAAGTGCAGTGGTAATTGGCTGTGAAATAACGTGGACGTTATTTCACTCAGGCTGCACTGGCAGGCCTGTGTAAAAATTGTCAGAGCTCCCTATGGGTGGCAAAAGAAATGCTGCAGCCCATAGGGATCTCCTGGAACCCCAATACCCTGGGTACCTCAGTAACATATACTAGGGAATTATATGGGTGTACCAGTATGTCAATGTGAATTGGTAAATTTAGTCACTAGCCTGTTAGTGACAAATTTGGAAAGCAGAGAGAGCATAACCACTGAGGTTCTGGTTAGCAGAGCCTCAGTGAGCCAGTTAGGCATCACACAGAGAAAACATACATATAGGCCACAAACGTATGAGCATTGGGGTCCTGGCTAGCAGGGTCCCAGTGACACATAACAAACCTACTGACAACATAGGGTTTTCACTATGAGCACTGGGCCCTGGCTAACAGGATCCCAGTGAGGCAGTGAAAACACCCTGACATATACTCACAAACAGGCCAAAAGTGGGGGTAACAAGGCTAGAAAGAGGCTACTTTCTCACCACCCCCCCCAAACGAAGGACAATAAGGCTAACCTTGGCCAGTTGAGTTTATTGTCTAAGTGGTGATAAGTGGAGAGTAGTTCTGCAATAGACTGGTTACTCCCTTTATCATCCACTATATGGTTACTTCCCTGTGGGGATATAAACCACCCTGTTTGAAGTTTTTTAGCTAACCAACAATGTGAAGATATAGTTTCAGAGTTCCTATCAGTAAGTTTTTGTTTAGAACAGTGGGAATTGTCCACTGTACCTATTTCTAGTGATGATAATGCCAGACAGGGATTCTGTCTCAGTAAAGCCATAGCTGGGCAAAAACTTTGTCCCTATGGCTGTCAGAGAGAGAACAGGGATGCTGTTTCTCTTTAGTTGGAGCAGGGCAGGGATGCTGTCCTATGAGCTCCACACTAGGGCAGGGCTGCTGTCCTACGTGTTGTGAGGCAGTGCAGGGTTTCTGCACTAAAGTTTCTCTGGGAGGGTTGGAGGGATGCTCCATGTTAACTAAAGTGGTGCCCTTTTTCTCACCAATATTAGTTATCCCACAGAGAGGTACTTTCACCTCAGGGAGTACAGCTGTGCCAGCTGATGATTCCCTTGGTACACGAGCCACCCCAGGAGAGGTTTCTCCCACCACAGGAATGGTATCCTGAATGGCAGGGTGAGGGGATACTGTGATACCCTTTTTACCTGTTGTTGGAGAAGGATCCTGAGTTTTCAGGCCTTTTTCTCTCCTTTGCTTTGTCATTTCAGCTAAAATGAGAGGAAGCAATTCCTCAGGGATACCCAGCATGGCTGCATGGGTATAAAACTCTACCTCAGCCCAACCTGAGGTCTCTAGGTCATTACTTAAGAGACAGTCTACAGGTAAGCTAGGTGATACTACCACCTGCTTAGGGCAGTAACTCCAACCCAACTAGGCTGAACTACAGCTAAGGGAAGAAACGTAGTGGAGTTATGGACATCAATAATCTTGTACTGTTGTCCAATGATGTGTTGTTCAGGGGGCACTAGGTTTTCAGTCACCAGAGTCACACTGGCACCTGTGTCCCTGTAGGCCTAGGCTCCAACACCATTTATTGAAACTGTCTGCCTGTACTAATCCATGGTAAGGGGACGAGCAGCCAGTGTGGCAAGGCCAATGCCTCTAGGTGTGACAGAAACTGTCTTGGGACTGACTACCCCAGTTTCTATGATGGACCCATAAGTGAACCCAATTACACCCTTACTTTGACTGTTGCCAGCAGTCCCACCACTATTACCACTACTGCTAGGGGCACTAGAGTTTGATGTATTAGTGGTGGTTGGCTCAGGGGGTTTACCTGGACAGGACTTATCCCCTTGCCAATGGCCTTTATTTTTACACATAGCACCAAGGCTTTTTAATGTGTGTATGTTGTGAAGAAGAGGAAGAATTTGATTTATCCCCACCCCCTGAAGACTGTTTAGGATTTGAAGAAGAATCTTTGGTTTTACCCTTATCCCCATGCTTATCCTGAGATTTCTCACCATCTTTCTTCTTGCCATCCTTGTCACCCCCTGTATGAACTTTTCTGTTCACTCTTGTTCTGACCCATTTGTCTGCCTTCTTTCCCAATTCTTGGGGAGAGGTCAGATCTGAGTCCACTACATATTGGTGTAATAAGTCAGACACACAGTTATTCAGATTATGCTCTCTCAGAATAAGATTATACAGGCTTTCATAATCAGAAACTTTACTGCCATGTAACCACCCCTCCAAGGCCTTCACTGAACAGTCAACAAAGTCTATCCAGTCTTGTGAGGACTCTTTCTGGTGTCTCTGAACTTAATCCTGTATTGTTCAGTGGTTAAGCCAAATCCATCCAAGAGTGCATCCTTCAAAACTGCTAAATTGTTAGCATCACTTTCTCTAACAGTAAGGAGCCTGTCCCTACCCTTTCCATTGAAAGATAGCCACAATATAGCAGCCCACTGCCTTTGAGGGACCCCCTGTCCCATACAGGCCCTCTCAAGTGCAGCAAACCACTTGTTGATGTCATCCCCCTCCTTGTAAGGGGGAACTATCTTGTGCAGATTCCTGGAATCATGCTCTCTAACAGGATTACTATCAGGAATACTGCTATTGCTGCCACCATGGGGTCCTAACCCCAATCTCTGTCTCTCCTTCTCCAGGTCTAGGGATTCCCTATCTAGAGCCAGCTGTTGCTGTTTAAGCTTCAGTCTGGTCTCTTCCACTCTCAACTTTTTGAGTTCCCTTCCTAACATGTTGTCTTCAGGGTGGGTGGGTTGGGAATGCTTGGACACAGAAGATACATTGGAAACAACAGAGGGAGATCTGTCCCTA
This sequence comes from Pleurodeles waltl, assembly GCF_031143425.1. Classification (NCBI taxonomy): domain Eukaryota; kingdom Metazoa; phylum Chordata; class Amphibia; order Caudata; family Salamandridae; genus Pleurodeles; species Pleurodeles waltl. Next base: position 568,426,106 of record NC_090449.1, on the reverse strand, counting down.
ACTGGCTGGACTCCAACAACCTGGCCTCCAGGAATAAAAACACCCCTACTATGATGGGAGCTTCTATTACTACCAGCATCACTAGGTGGTCTGCTAGGGGGCAGATTTGGAACAGAACCCTCCCCACCTCCCTCAAGGAGATCCCCTGAGTGTAGAATGGGAGCCATCTATTAACTTCTCATTTGAAGTGCCTGCTTGGGACTCATCATTCACAATAAGCATGTTATATAGAAACTCTTTTGTAGGGTTCTTTCCTATCACTAAACCTCTATCTAAGCAGAGGCTCCTTAGGCTCTTGTAACTTAAATTGTCATAGGTAGTATTGACCATTTTAAGAGCAGATTCTACATCAGACATGATAGAAGAAGGTTTAGAGACAGTGAGAAGAAAGAAAAAGTTTCAGAACTTTTTAAAGAACAGAGAAAAAAAACTTTTTCTAACTTTTTGAAAACTTTTTAGAAGTTTTAGAGTACTTTTCAGCACTAGTAGAAAGTGTAAGAGGAGAAAAGCAAAACTATTTGGTTATGTGTACATACACTGAACTTGTTTTGTATATTATTCTTTTATGAAAAGTACACCATGACAAAGTGGTAAGTAGTTACAAGTACTTATCCCACCGCTGCACAACCAATGTAGGAGGCTGGCCTGGCTTGTAGTGGGTACCAGATGTACTTACACCTTGTGCCAGGTCCAGTTATCCCTGATTAGTGTAGAAGAGGTGTTTCTAGCAGCTTAGGCTGATAGAAGGTAGCTATGGCAAAGCAGCTTAGGCTGAACTAGGAGACATGTAAAGCTCCTACTATACCACTGGTGTCATATGCACAATATCATGAGAAAACACAATACACAGAAGTACTAAAAATAAAGGTACTTTATTTTTATGACAATATGCCAAAAGTATCTCAGTGAGTACCCTCAGTATGAGGATAAGTTATATACACAAGATATATGAACACAAACCAAAATTATGCAGATAATAGCAAAAGGAAGTAATGCAAGCAATGTGAAGTTACAGTAGATTGCAATAGGAGCACGTAGGTATAGGGGAACACAAACCATATACTCCAAAAGTGGAATGCAAACCACGAATGGACCCCAAACCTATGTGAGCTTGTAGAGGGTCGCTGGGACTGTAAGAAAACAGTGAGGGTTAGAAAAATAGCCCACCCCAAGACCCTGAAAGGTAGGTGTAAAGTGCACCTACTACCCCCAGAGAGCACAGAAGTCGTGATAGGGGGATTCTGCAGGAAGAACAAACACCAGCAATGCAACAACAGTGGATTTCCAGACCTGAGTACCTGTAAGACAAGGGGACCAAGTCCAATAGTCGCGACAGTGTCGAGAGTGGGCAGGAGCCCAGGAAATGCCAGCTGAGGGTGCAAGGAAGCTGCCACCTGTTGGAAGAAGCTTGGAGTTCTGCAAGAAAGAAGAGAGCTAGGAACTTCTCCTTTTGGAGGATGGATGTCCCATGTCGCGATAAAGCTTGCAGAGGTGTTCCCATGCAGAAAGACCGCAAAGAAGCCTTGCTAGCTGCAAGGGTCACGGATAGGGTTTTTGGATGCTGCTGTGGCCCAGGAGGGACCAGGATGTTGCCACTTTGATGAGGAGACAGAAGGGGCACCCAGCAACGTAGGGAGCCCTCACAGAAGCAGGCAGCACCCGCAGAAGTACCTGAACAGGCACTTAGAAGAAAAGTGAACCAGAGTCCACCCAAAGTCACAAAAGGGAGTCCCACGACGCCGGAGGCCAACTCAGAAGGTTGTGCACTGCAGGTTAGAGTGTCGGGGACCCAGGCTTGGCTGGAAGAGTGCACAGGAGCCGGAGCATCTGCAAATCACGTGGTACCCAGCAATGCAGTCTAGCGTGGGGAGGCAAGGACTTACCTCCACCAAACTTGGACTGAAGAGTCACTGGACTGTGGGAGTCACTTGGACAGAGTTGCTGAGTTCCAGGGACCACGCTCGTCGTGCTGAGAGGGGACCCAGAGGACCGGTGATGCAGTCTTTTGTTGCCTGTGGTTGCAGGGGGAAGATTTCGTCGACCCATGGGAGATTTCTTCAGAGCTCCTGGTGAAGAGAGGAGGCAGGCTACCCCCCAGAGCATGCACCACCTGGAAACAGTCGAGAAAGCCGTCAGGATGAAGCGATACAAGGTTGCTAGTAGTCGTCTTGCTACTTTGTTGCAGTTTTGCAGGCGTCCTGAGCAGTCAGCGGTCGATCCTGTGGCAGAAGGTGAAGAGGGAGATGCAGAGGAACTCTGGTGAGCTCTTGCATTCGTTATCTGGTGAGATCCCCAAAGCAGAGATCCTAAATAGCCAGAAAAGGAGGTTTGGCTAGCTAGGAAGGAGGATTGGCTACCAAGAGAGGTAAGAGCCCATCAGAAGGAGCCTCTGACATCACCTGCTGGCACTGGCCACTCAGAGCAGTCCAGTGTGCCACAAACACCTCTGTTTCCAAGATGGCAGAGGTCTGGGACACACTGGAGGAGCTCTGGGCACCTCCCCTGGGAAGTGCAGGTCAGGGGAGTGGTCACTCCCCTTTCCTTTGTCCAGTTTCATGCCAGAGCAGGGCTGGGGTATCCCTGAACCAGTGTAGACTGGCTTATGCAGAGTTGGGCACCATCCGTGCCCATCAAAGCATTTCCAGAGGCTGGGGGAGGCTACTCCTCCCCAGCTTTCGCACCTATTTCCAAAGGGAGAGGGTGTTACACCCTCTCTCAGAGGAATTCCTTTGTTCTGCCTTCCTGGGCCAGGGCTGCCTGGACCCCAGGAGGGCAGAACCCTGTCTGAGGGGTTGGCAGCAGCAGCAGCTGCAGTGGAGACCCCGGAAAGGCAGTTTGGCAGCACCCGGGTTCTGTGTTAGAGACCCGGGGGATCATGGAATTGTCCCCCCAATGCCAGAATGGCATTGGGGTTACAATTCCATGATCTTATACATGTTATATGGCCATGTTCGGAGTTACCATTGTGACGCTGTACATAGGTAGTGACCTATGTACAGTGCACGCGTGTAATGGTGTTCCCGCACTCACAAAGTCCGGGGAATTTGCCCTGAACGATGTGGGGGCCCCCTGGCTAGTGAGAGATTATACTGCCTTCATCTCACATATCACTTACAGCCTATTTACTGGTATATGACAACTGAAGGACTCAATCAATGGCCCACTACATATTTTGTTCATTCACATGGCCAACGTGCAATTTCATAGCCCATCACACCTAACTACACCATGGCCTAATAGGATGTATGCAAGGGTCCCACACATAAGGTAGGGGGACATCAAGAAATTGATCTTAAGTAATGTTGGAAATGAACACTGTCACAACATCATTGCAATGGCTGTATGGAACATGTGTGACAAGGGAGGGACATCATAGGTAACTATGGTCATCATGGTTTGCCCAGGGATGGTAACCTATGGTAGAAGTAGAGCCTGCGCAGTCTATCCATGGGATAATGTCCTGCCACTGCCATGTGGCACAACCTTGAAACACGGTAAACTTGACCTTACTTATTGCACACCCGCGTCTGTGGAATGCACATTGGTTTGGATGAGAAATAATGGAGCTAGGGCTGCAGATTCTCTATAGAAATACACACAACTATTGTCAAGAGCAATGAGCTAATTCCACAATGCGTGATCAAAGCATATTCTGGGTGGAATGTAGGCAGAGTGTGTTACACAAACTCTGTACTAAAGATGTACACTTGTCAGACAAATCTACTGTCTTCACACATGTCTCCAGAAAATACATATGAAGACAGATGTGCAGTTGTATCTCCTAGGTAGCAACAGAGTGCCCATCATCAACGATGCCTGACTTGTGTTTGCAGCTTTAAATAGTATGCTCTGTGTGACAACATCACACATCACAAAACACAACACTCAATCTCACTAATAATACAGAACAATTGCACGGTACCAACTGTAATAATGTATTCCATACATGTTTCGGAATCCAACATCACAATCTGGTGTGGGTGAGCTACTATGTGTTGCATAGTCCTTTACTAATAGATATCCAACATCATATTGAATCAGAGTACACCTAGCCATGTAGGTAGGTTTTTTCAAAAAGATAAATGCAGCAGTGAGATGATTTCTAACCTCTACAGCATTCAGTCATGGTAAGAGTTAGCTAGGTTGTGGGATGCTGGTAGAATTGCATCACCATGTTCCGCGGAGGATGTGGATGGACAGCTCAGAGACACCCACTGATAGTTCTAAATAGAACAAGCCATGTCACCTGGAGACTATACAACTGCTGTGCCATAAGTTATGATTTGTGTGCGTGGGACTCATTAAAACTCACTAACACCACCAATTGTACAGGAACGAACAAGTTGGCAGTAGTAGGAGGAGGCTTGATCCCAACATTTTCCAAGTCATATGTTGGATTCTGTCCCTATATCACCACACAATGTTGTAGTAGAAGATGCGTACAAAATGGTAGCTGCCAAATATCTTTGATTAATGGAGTACACAATATATATCTTAACAGTAATGCCTGAAAAAAGAAGATAATTAACAGACATACTCCAAAACAGACAGCACAACACATCAATGCCTGCAGGTTCCTGCAGGTTTATCTTTCACATATGAATATTGAGGCTGGCCAGATACATACATGACCCAGACATCTTTGGCACTAGCAGAACATGGTATTTGGCCTTAACCTGGTACCATAACAGGAGCCGGTCACATAAAACACCATTTGTACCATGCCATTAGTTTATTGTTGAAATCACTACAGTTATACAACCCCTTAACAAGCTGCACATGGAAACAGATGAGTTTTATGAATAAGACATGTCCTACATGTGCAAGCAGCCAAGCTCTGTACCTGAGAGGGGAAGGCCTGAAATCAAGTGCTGCCTAGCAAAGCATTACATCCTGGTCTGTATGACCACATTTGAGCATGTGTATATCTACTGGGGAGTCTGCATAGGCTGCTGAATTCCAATCATCAGTGGCTGAGATCCCATCTCTATTATGCTACATACCAACGCCCTGACTACATCAGCATATGACATTGTCAGGTGCCTGATGTATCTTCACAGGGGGAAGAACAAATTGGTGCACCATAAACCTACAGCTTCCCATTCAAAAATGTGTTTCTGTTGCCATACATACTCACACAGTGATGATGAAGAGTAGGCCTGCAATCCATGCCACATTGAAACACTGGTACCCCGTGGTACAGCAGAGTATGCAACAGTAATGACAAACATGAACTAGACAAATATGAGGGTCCATTTGGAGGCTGGCACACATATACAATATATCTCAGCACACATTTACCACCATAATGGCCCTGGCATAGTAACGTGTCAGTATTCAGTACAAAGAACAACCTAGCACTACAATAATGGCATAGGTAGAACAAAATCTGTGACAATTACAAATTATCTTCACATGTGTTCTAACATACAGAAATAGAGGTGCCAGTGATGTGATGTTTTCATGCTGGAAGATTGAAATGTGACCTTGAACATCCCCTTAAGACATAGGGGGTCATTCTGACCCCGGCGGTCTCAGACCGCCGGGGCCAGGGTCGGCGGGAGCACCGCCGACAGACCGGCGGTGCCCCGCAGGGCATTCTGACCGCGGCGCTTTGGTCGCGGTCAGTGCAGGAAAACCGGCGGTCTCCCGCCGGTTTTCCGCTGCCCGTCAGAATCCTCCAAGGCGGCGCAGCATGCTGCACCGCCTTGGGGATTCTGACACCCCCTACCGCCATCCTGTTCCTGGCGGTTCGCCCGCCAGGAACAGGATGGCGGTAGGGGGTGTCGCGGGGCCCCTGGGGGCCCCTGCAGTGCCCATGCCAATGGCATGGGCACTGCAGGGGCCCCCGTAAGAGGGCCCCGCTTGTATTTCACTGTCTGCATAGCAGACAGTGAAATACGCGACGGGTGCAGTAGCACCCGTCGCACCTTCCCACTCCGCCGGCTCGATTACGAGCCGGCTTCATGGTGGGAAGGTCGTTTTCCCCTGGGCTGGCGGGCGGCCTTTTGAAGGCCGCCCGCCAGCCCAGGGGAAAACTCAAAATACCCGCCGCGGTCTTCCGACCGCGGTACGGTATTTTGACGGCTCCCGCCGGGCGCGCGGTGACCGCGCCCGGCGGGAGTCAGAATGACCCCCATAATGTGTTACTAAAATGCACTCACACCTGTTTCTACACACACATCGCATATAACATATTTCACTAACACAGGTGTACATGACGTCACCAGCAACTGACATGCATTGGCAACCACATGGCACACGTGTACCTGAGCAACAAGACAGAACATCCAACTACAAACCACAATGCCACGTAACTTATCAGGGGAAATGTGATGTCAAAGCAGTCCAAGTGCATTGAATACTCTAAAGCCAAATTGTAATGGGTGACACATGCCTGAGCATGCGTTGGAATCAGGCCATCTTATATCATCAGTTATAGGTATGTCTAAACACTATTGTCACAGAGATAACTATATAGTCCACCTACACATTCAGATTCTTACACATTCAGATTCTTACATATATGTTTACACAGAGCACACATGTTCCAAAATATATGTGGACACATTGTAGGTACACATGCACGTATGCACAAAGTAAGAGTTATTGCATGCAGCCGACTCCAAAAGGCACTTATTGGTAAAACCGACCAATCTCACCAATACCACATTGCTGCATGGACTTCCGCATGTAGCCATACCCCATATACCACATTGCAGCACAGCCAATGTAATATGTTTAGTGAATCAGGGTGCACTCAAGGACAATGCAAAAAAACACACAAGCAAGAAATAAGGCAAAATATATGAAGGAAATGCATCAAAAACATCCACTAACGTGAAGAAAATGACACATGAGCCCTTAGTGGGAATTCAACGTTCACACTTCTCTTAATGTACCCTTGTGAGAAATCGACACCCAACCGTCATGTGTCATTATTTTTCACGCAAATGCACAAACCATACAAGTCCTATCACCAAAATGACGCCTAGCCCCAAAAACTCTATTGGACGTTCATAGGCTTTTTGATGCCTGGACCTGATGGAATCGCCTCATTACCATCATGCGTCAATAAAAATGACGCACGGGCGTCATGCGTCTATGAACATGAGGCATAAGCCCAATGCATCAAATAAAAAGATGAATGACTGAAAAAAGTGACACATATGCCCAGGAAGTGACGTAACAGGAAATCCTGTCTACAAGCATGGTACAGTGAGTGTAGTTTCACTTTCTCTTTACAGTCTGTTCCCCTGTGACTCTGTGTGGTTGTGTTTCTGAGTTGGTGGTTGATTGTTGGAGTGTTTTGTCAATTTTGTAGTGTCCATTGTGCTGTGTCCTGTGTTTTTTGTGTAGAATTTGTCAAATAACTTGTATTTTGTGTAGTGATTGTACAGTTTTGTCATTGTATTGTGGGGTGTCTGTCTGGGTAGTTAAGTAGTTGGGATAGTTGGTTTTAGTTAGTTGGTTTAAGTTTCTTTATTTTTTTATTTTATTTTTGGTGAACTCCATCCACCAATGGCTATGTCGGGCAAAGGGAGGATGAGCAGGATGTCTGCGGATGAGCTGGGGGGTTTCGTATGGCTTGTGGTCCACTACCTCCCAATGATGCTGCAAATGGTTTGCCGTGTGATTCTTAGATACCGGACGTAGGCCAGTCGGCTGCAGTGGGGCAAGGTTTTCCACCACCTGAGGCTCATATCCAACACTGGACGGATTGTCCACCAGATCAAGCATCGCTAGGCAGATGTGGTGGCAAGGGAGCAGGATCTGCTTGATCATTTGGAGATAGAGATTGGTTGGTAAGTCTCTCATTGGCATACAATTGACTGTTTATTGCTTTTGAATGACAGTAGCAGATAAGTTGGAGTGCTGAATGCAATGCTTGTGAACCGGTTGTATGCAACTGGTATGAAGAGTCTCTGCGCCAGTTCAGGCCTGGAGTTCACATGTCAAACAATGAAGCCAATGCAGGTCAGATGTTTGATGAATCCTGCACAACCATCACAAAGGCATAAATTTGAAAGCCCATAGCGCCACCTTTGCACCGGCATTGTGTTAGGTATTAAACACTAAGGCACCGCTATCCTACCATTTTTCCCAGCATTGTGTTAGCAAAGTGTTGCAATGCATGCATACCGCAACTTTGTCAACATTTCACACACATTACCCCTGCCCCAGGCATAATGTCTGCAAGGGGGGTGTTCCCCCCTTAAGGGGGCAATTAAAATGGTGCAATTGAATCAATGAGATAACGTTGTCACATTAGTCACAACATTTTCAACACATGCTCTTTGCTGACATCTAAAAGAGCCTCACTTCATTAACAAAGCGCTTTGCAGGACTAGCGTAAATACTTTTGATGCAAGTCCTGCAAAGCGCCTGAGTAGTGTCAGATATTTGTACTACAGCTCCCCCTAACACCCTGGTGCGCCGTTTTGTAAAGACGGCCCACACATGGTGGTGTTAGGGGTGTGCAAAAGGACCCACTTAACGTGAGGCAGCACCAGGGGCTGCACCACTTTGCAGAAATATGCCCCAATGTGTTGTGATGCATGCATAGTGTACCTTTGTAATAAGGAGCTACTAATGACGCCTGCACCATGCAACAGGCATGAAAGGGTGTTCCAGGTCAGAATAGGGAGCACAAAGGGTATTCCTCAGAGTCAATTAATTAAACCATATGTATAATTTCCATCAACTCTGTATGTCAGCTGAGAGAAGGTTTGATCTGTGGGCAGATATATATGTCTGAAAAGGAACCCTATGTACTCAGCTGAAGTTGCCGTGATCTGTTGGAACTCCTGCAGAGTGCATCTATTAGCCTTCACTAGAATTGTAGTAAGACACCAGCATCATGCTGTGACTTATATATGACTACGCACAGACATGGCTGTGAGCAAGGTGTGCACTTAGGCCCACATGGACAGTATAGCTGCAATTGGTGCAGCACTACTGTAGTCCTATAGGCTCCTTTGTGTCATTATGTAAGGTCATGTAAGGGAGCTTGAACATGAGTTGGGAAGAGACTACTGGCAGTTCCATGTTCCAGTTAATTGTCTATCACATACAGCCTATACCTCCCCCATAACTACACACATGTGCAGAGACTGTTCCACTGGCCTACTGCTCCTCACTGACAGTATGGGGCTACACTGCATCAGCTCCATCTCTGCCACATCACTCACTAACCTGCAACACCAGATGCATCCTCTGACGACAGAGCAAGTGTGTCTGTTTGAGCGCTGTTTCTATGGCCATGTACTTGGATTAACAATGGTGTACAATGGCAACAATGGCAGGCCACCCACTATTTGCAATACATCCATGTTTCAATTCAGTCAATGTGCAGGTAGGTAAACCAACTTCACATGAGTCCACTACCATAGCAATTTATAAAGTGTGTCTGCATTGTGATGGCATCCACATTTAACTTTGTTCTTTGAAGGGTGTATAATGACAATCCTCAACACCTTGCGGTACCCACACAGTCCCAGTGTAGTAGTGTGTCTGTGATCTATGATAAGGATATAGATGTATACTAAATCTGTTGCAGGCAGAAATGCTATGGGTGTGACAGTGGTCCTGCCACTGCAACAATCATAGCATGCCCCTCAGATGGAACATACATGATCAAACAGTTCCATATGGTACTGGAGGTGTCGTGCTAACAGACAGCTGCATGACAATGCCATATGTCAATGGTGCAGAGTGAAGCACCACAGGAATCTCTGGCCCAGTGATTGTTTTTAGATGTGTGGCTCTACCTCATCTGAGTGTATGTGTGATTAGTGATCATAGTGGTTTGTCTGTTGCTCTGATCTTCTACTAGGATGACTATCTCACTCCGCTTAACAAGTTTAGACTAAACTTTGTTGTCCATTTGCAGAAACTTTGCATTTACACTAAGCAATGTTTACCATTTATGTCTTACAGGTGGAGAAGCCCCCTACACAATTGGAGAGGTGGCGAGGTTTGAAGACCATGATGCATCCAGTAAGTGTAAAAATGTGTGTCATGTTAGGTAATCCAGGGTTTGGTGTGGGTCAGTCAGAAGTGTGGAATGCAATATCAGATGTTTGAGCCTGCATAAGGAACAGATATAGTAGGCTGGATGGTGACATAATGGGGCATTTTTAAGAGCCCCAAGCACCACCAGAGAGTCACTTCTTGGGAAGCTTGTGGTGTGCCATGGCCAGCACCATGCATACTAGGTGTTGTCAAGCCACATTGCAGTGTTGCACTCCGTAATTTTCACAACACAGGGATGCACTATATTTAATAGTATACAGTGCACCCCTGTGTTGTCTCCTGAGTTGGTGCTAAGTTTGCACCCGAGCCCCAACACAGCCACACTTGCGCCATGGTTCTAGGATGGCTGCGTTGAGAGGGGGGATAATTGTTGTGCAGGAGGGGCACCCTCCTGTACAAAAACAATCCACAAATGTGATTTCGCTCTTTCTCTGCATGTTGCAGAGTGCAGCATGCATAGAAAGAGCAAAAAACAAGGGGAAATAATAACATTTCTCCTCATTGCACCCTGCTAACGCCACTCCTGGAGTGGGGTTAGCAAAATTTGCACTGACCCAGGTTTAATGAAAACTCTAATATCTGGGGCAGTGTAAAAAATGCAATGGGTGTTGCTGTAGCACGCTCACAGCAACACCCATTGCATTTAGATGCTGTCCCAGATTTACAAATTTCCTTAACCCGGAAGCAGTGCCAAATTCTAAACATACCCCAAGAGGGGGGTGGCTTAGCAATGCACAATGAGGATAAATACTCTTATGTATCCTCCATTTTCGATCTTTCAATGGGTGATACATTGGGCATCACCCATTTAAATTGTGGAGACTCTTTGAAAATTACTTTATTGTGCTGGAAGGTGTCCCTTCCTGCACAAAAGCAATCTCCCCTTCAAAACAACCATCCTTGCACCATGGGGCAATGGCCTCTGGATTGAAGTATGTAAGCAAAATGTGTCCAGGTATAGGTGACAACACAGGGTTGCACCATTTTATATTTAATTTGGTGCATCCCTGCGTTTTTATAAAGGCGGAGAACTGGGCTGCCAATTTTCCCCCAGGATGGCGCTCCGTTTTTTTCACTTCATGTTTGTTCCACGTTTGTAGCATGTGATGGGCTTGCATGCAGGTCCAGGCTCAATGTGTGCTGGCATGGAACTGTGTGTAAAAGCAATAGTAATGGCAAACCACATATTCATGGGTGTCTACACCTGGACACATGAATGTAGATGTAATTAAACTTTGAACACCTGCTTTCTAGTTGGCAGCCCCCCTATCAAATGGTCCACTCTTTGACTCCATGAAGAGTGCTCAGGCCTTGGTGTATGATCAGGATGGTTGAGATGATGGATAGCATGGCTATCCCCTCTTAGGCTCAGGGAGAGAGGAATACCAAACTTGTAGAAAGACATGATGCTCACAGTGTAGGTGACTGTTATGTTGATCAGGCTTCCATTTGTTCCTATCAGTTCTGACCCCTTTTGGTTAACAACTGTTTCCCCTCCTCTACTGACATGTACAAGATACTGGTGATGTATGTTTGGAAATAGACACAGATGAGGAGCAAGCTTGTCTTTTCTGGAAAGTGGGTTAGAGTGGATGTGTAATTAGCTGTAGCACTGTAAATTAGTAATCTGTACAGACCCCACCCAATGCTGATAGTGATGGGTGCTTGTCCTCATATTACAGCTCCAAACATGACAAATCAAGAGAGGCGCCAGTTTTACAAGAGGGCAGTATATTACCCCCACATCCTGGAAGTGGAGTCTGGATACCGCTGCGTAGCTTGCCACTTCATGCCAGAGAAAGCTTCCGGGGAATGGCAGGCATTCCCACATGGGGCCCCACATGGGATAAGCAAGGAGCAAGCTCCTCAGCAGGGCAGGGGTGCACAGCAGGCCCCACCCCAACCACATCGGCTGCACCGGTCGCCACCCAGCCACAACTGGTTACACCACCTGCCGCCGGATCATCACAGTTGCTACAGGTGATGTGAACCTTATACTCACAAGTTTGGACAAGTTGGGGGGGGGGGATTCAGCGGCCAACCACAAAATGTTGAAGTTTATTAAGAAAAAAATGAAGAAGGCCAAACTTTGAACTTGAACTGTCACTTGGCTTCCTCCCAGTTCAGTCCCCTCCCTTTTGAAGTTGACATATATTTTGGCGTGGGTTTTGGATAGTTATTGTTCAGTTAGTGTAGGTTAAAAGATTAGTTAGGATAAGTGTAGCTGGGGGTTGGGTTTTTTCTTCTAATGTTTTTATTGGTGGGTGGTTGGGTGAGGGGTCATGTTAGGGTATATATGTGTTTCTAAAAATTAAAAAAGAAATTAAAAAAATATTTTACAAATTAAATATATATATATATATTTGTTTGGGATTAGTTAGTACATCTGTAGTTTTAGTAATTGCTGTCCTACTTGTGTCTTGTTTCTTAAGGGGGTAGGGGACCAATGTTTAAAGTGTGGTGTTTAATGCGTAAGTTAAGTTTAGCATAGGTTAGATAGCTTTAGTTGTTGGATAAGTATAGTTAATATAGGTTAGTTTAGGATAGGGTAGGTTTTAGTTGTTTTTGGGTTTCTGGTATATAAAATAAATATGTTTGCATTCTTCCATACAAATTGTGAAATTTGCTTGAGTCTCAGGGTCTCCTCATGAGTGCAATGGGCAAATTGATGGTTGGCCTAGGTAATCCATCATGCCTTCAAATAACTCTTTTAACATGTGCTTCACCCTATTGACAACGGAGCTGTCACATTGGCTGCAACATCACATCTACTAGTCCATGCATCTGCCATGCAGAGTAGCCACCATTCATTCGGTCTATGTATGGTTTCTCTTGGACAGGTAAGTCTGGTACTTCTGCTGTCATTGTTAGGGTCCTGTTTTTACAATGTTGGGAACTGTGACAGATCTGACATCAGCCACAAATGGAACTATATCCTGCAATATAGACCGGTACCCATCTCTGATAAGGGTAGCTACCTCTGTACCACACCAATTAGTTATTTTGGTACTCCCAGCTGGCTACATTGCCTTTTACTTGATTTTCTGGTATATAAACTGCTGCATATATAGACCAAAATCTATATATATCCATCAGTTTATAAAAAGTCCACATCATACACCATTGTCATGTTTGGATCCTTGTGTGTTTCTTTGTGCCCCCACAGTTATGCGCTCATGTAATGATCTTCTGTAGTCATTGACATGGATTCACACAATACTTTCATTTAGCTGAGTAGGTGGATCACAGAAAAAGTTGACATGGAAAATGTGTACAAAGTGTTTATTTACAGGTGAAAGTGTCTAAGTCAAATATCAACAATGTACAAGTCTGAAACCCCATTTGTGAATAACAGATGTTTTGACACAATCAGAGTCCAGGGTTGAAGGACATGTCATGAGACATGCTTCAGAGCAGTGCTGATAAATGTAGAGGAATAAAAATTGTCAATTGGTGAGAGACAATGACAGTCCAAAGCAGACAGGTCAACAGTGGGTGGGTGAAGAGTGCACATATTCTACTGTGACAAGACTGGCATGATCTTTAGCCCAGAACTAAGGAAAAAACTGCTCATGTGGCATAGACTGGTGCTACTGGGTACTTTTCAGAGTAAAAGTGATTTGTTTCACATCTTCATCCTCTGATGTTTGTGGTGGCTCCTGTGCCATTGGTGGTGGTGGTGGTGGAGAGGTAGAGGGGGGGCACACACTTTAGTGGTTAAAGATGTGGAGTCCCAATTCCCTGCAGCTGCCATTTGTGGTATGACATATGGCATCACTGCAGCAAGGAGGAACTGCTGATTTCAAAATGGCTGCAACATCCCGGTGGTAGGCAGCCATGTCTTCCTTGAGGGAGGCCACTTCACACTGAATGGAGTCCAGAGCTTGTTCTCTATCATGCTTCTGCCAGTTGGGGAGGGCAGTTGTTGTGGCCTCTTCCTCATGGCAGCAGCTATTTCAACCAGACACTCCTGGACTCCATGCAGTGGGGAGCGTGTGCCTCGGTTGGCAGCTGTGTGTTCATAAGCTGTCATGAGGCACATGCGTACTCCATCTAGGCTGGCTGCCACAGTCTCCATCACCACCCGCACCTGCTTGGCCAGCTCCCGCTGGACTCCTACCACTATCCTCTGTAAGCTTGTTTCAGGGGTCCTCGGAGTTCTGAGCTGTGTTTGTATTGGCAGGTAGTTTATTTTGGGTGTTGGGTGGGTCACCTGGGGTGGCTGCAACATTAGTTGTCCTCCTTGTAACTGGAGGTGATGTCTGGAGGGATACCAGTACATCCTGGAGAGTCTTTTGGCTGATGGTTGCCAGCTGGTCATCCAGGTCATCGGAGAGCTCCTGGACAGTAGATCAGCAGGAGAGAAATCATCCTCTGCAATGAGATGGTGTAAAATCAATCTTTCTATGTTGTGGCAGTTGACATGGCACATCATTGAATTGCTATTGGAGGCTCAGTGACAACGTACAGCCCAAAATATTGTTCTTGTACATTATGGGTCCAATTTGTCAGCCCTTTGCCCCACCTGAGTGTCATGTAAAGGGAAGCTCAGGTGGCTTATTTTCAACTTTGATCAGGGCCTCTAGCTAGTTTGGTGGAGATATTGCAGCTAGTTGTACTAGTGCATACATGGACCCTCATTACAAATCTGGCAGTCCTATGACCAACAGACCGCCATTGGCAATATGACCACTGCCAACAGCGCAGGTGGAAGTGGCACATTTTGACCATGGGGAAAGCCCCATGGGCCATTGGCCTGGCACTGGCAGGGTGCCTGCAGCTTACAAATTGGCAATGCCACCTGTCTTGTGACCCCAGCCCAGCATTACCATCAGTGCTACCCTCCAGATTATGTTCCCGCTTTTCCACCAGCCTTTGCATGGCGGTCCAACCGCCATGCCCAGGTTGGTGGTAATTTGGTGTGGTGCGCCTCTGGGTGCCCCTGCACTGCTCATGCGCCTGGCATGAGCAGTGCAGGGGCTCCCATGGCCAGGCTCTTTGCGCTTTCCACTGCATGATTTGCAGTGACAAAAGAAGCATGTTCTGTCACACACAATGCACCCCAAGATTGGCGCCGGCTCTTTTTGATCCAGAAACAATGTTGTGGTAAATTCCCCATAGAGCTGACATGATGAGACGGATTTCCACCCGCCATCCCAGCGTGAAACTCATACTGCCAACCATGGAGGGAAGACCACACTGGCAGTCTTACCAATGCCAGACTTGCCCATGCACCACCCTCCACCCGACAATGGGATAATGTGCACCACGGTGTTCACAGACATACAACATATGTTGTGTTTGTGTGACTGTTTCCCCATTCCTATGTGGCTCACATGGTTGTGTCAGAGTTGTGGGTTCAGTTTGTATGTGTTGTGTTCTACAGACTGCAATCTGTAGTGCAAATATTTCTCTAGTTGCACAGTTCTGATCAGCGTCAATATGTGTGACTCAACACTGCACCAGGTTAGCTACGCAGGGTAGTGCCATGTTTACAGTGGTACGGACCACCCTGCAATTACCCCAGCAGCTGCACAGATTAGTTTGCCCTGCACCCAGACAGGCATTGTTGCAGCACGATGGAGAAGTGGCTGTCTTGTGGGGATGTCTTGTTTATGTGCGAGTGGCGTTCCTTCCTGCGCATGGATGACTAATGTTAGCTAAGGTGCCATTTTAATGTGTGCTGTAATATGCAGCACACATGTGTTTCGGCGAAGGGACATGGCAGTAGCGAAGTGTTTCTGCAAGAGACACCACCATGACGTATCCCCAGGAATGGTATTGACTTTCTTCCTAGTCTCTGATGTCTCTGTTGTGTGGGTAGGGTAGGTTTGACTATATGCAAGATGTGTTGTGATAACACAGCCACAGGCACAGTAATTAGACATGCCTTCCATCCAATGTGCTGCATATGTACAAGTTGGTATGTAGCCCTGGTGATTGACGTATGTCCAGGTTGTGTATGTGTTGTGGTGCATGGCACAAACAAGGCATGTATACATGTGTTGCTTATGTTTGAATAGTGCATCTTGAGTCATGGGCAATGTGTCCAGCTGCAGTCCTTTAGCTTGCATTGAGTGTGTCCTATGTGCCTCCCCCTCCTGGCATTAGTGAAATTGGCAGTTATTTCTCCCCTGCAATTTACCCTGCATTTGTGGTGGTTGTTGGAAGTCTGCGTTGTCCTGTCTGTGTATTCCTGTGACCAGCTCTTCTGGGATGACCGCTGCACTCATTTCCTTCATCTCATTCAGGTCCTCCTGTGATGCAGGACTTCTACCTCCAGTTTGCAGTGCTGCCTTTCTGTTCCTGGCCATTTCCTCCTTAGATCTACGCTTACAATCATGCCAGCGCTTCTTGCACTCCGTGACTGTTCGCTTTACCTCTGCCACACTGTTGATTCTGTCGACTACTTGCTGTCATATTGCCTCTCTCTTACCAATTGGCAATCTGGAGGTGACAAATAGCTGGTGTTGGTGCTCTAACATCCCTCTGACAAGGGTCTCATGCTCCTCCTCACTGAATCGACACTTGCGCTTTTTCTTTTCCTTCTCCTGGGACTTCTGTGTATCCTCCTGGCTGGTTCCTGGGGGTATGGGGTCACCCTGGGGTCTCTCCTATCCTGCTGCTTCCATCTTCGCTTTGAATTGCACTCTTTCCTGTTTTAGCATCTGCAGTTGACTCAAATGCAGTGTTAAAATGGTGCATATCCGTTTGTGACATGTTTATGTGCCGCAAAACGGGTTAGAGTCAGTTTTGCAGCATTAACGTCAGTTTGCCTTACGACAGGGCGCAAGGGTTAACGTCAAAATTTTTTACTCTAATCATTTTTTTCAAGAGAAGCATGCTGTACTGCAGCAGAATTCTTGTTTTTCTTTTTCAGAAATAAAATATTACACAGAGAGCTTTGTAAGTCAGGGGTCGCAGGGACTCTGCCAGGGCTAGTGAAGAGCATGCCTCCTGGCGACCCCTTTTTGACATCCATGCTAAGCTCTGTATATGGTACAGTTTAAAAAAAAGCAATCCTAAGTAGCTAATACCCGCCCAATGAGCTGGTAATGTAAAATAAGCATTCCCTCACATATGAAATACACTCCAGGTATTGTAGGATCATCTTGTTATGTTCACCATGATCCTCCAGACAATTCAAACACATGGTCACAATTACCCACAGATCTCTTTCCCCCACTAATTCTTCTCTTGAACACACATGTTTTACCATTATGCCTTTTATCTAATGTGAGCTTAGGGGCAGACCACTTTCTTCTAAGCTCTTCTTCTTTTCTCCATATATTATTTTGAACATTTCCTTATTGTACGCACTTTTTTACAAATTGTTAATTTCTCTCTTCTAACATCAAAACAAAACCTTTTTCTTGTGAGTTCATGAAGCATGTTAAATTTCTCTCATATGTCTTAACAATGTTAAGAGGAAGAAATAGTCTATAGCAGTGGTTCCCAACCTTTGAACTCCTGTGGTCCCCACGGAACCATTACTGGAAGCTGGGGACCCCCAAGCAATTTGTACAATTTCAAACATTAAAACAATAATTTGCGAAAAATACACAAACAAGTACACATCAAACAAATACTCGAATTACTAAAGATATAATTATTATATACTGAAAAAAATGCAAACATTGAAAAATTTCAAGGGGAAGGTTGGTGCTGCATCACGATTACTCACTTTTCAATGTTTGATTTTATTCCAGAAAGTTCAATCCTCAGGTCAGATTCTACATTTCTTAAGTGATATCTGTATTTATTCTTTTGGTGCAAAAGATCTGAGAAAGTTTTTTCGGATAAATATGTGGTGGGAAAAGTAATAAAACCTTAGTTGGCTTATTTACAATCCCCTGTGGCGCAGGACGGCGCAGCAAGGTCTTGTGGCGCCACCTTGCGCCACAGGGAAAGGACTGAAATGCACTGTATTTGAAAGATACAGCATTTTTCTGTCCTCTCCTCCTGCACTGGCGCTAAAATTAGCTGCCTAGCACCAGCGCAGGCACCTTTGCACCATAGTGCAAGGGTCTCTGTGTTGTAGGAAATGATTGTTTATATGCAGGAAGGTGTTCCTTCCTGCACATAAATATTTAATAATGTCAATTTGTTACTTCTATGTGTGCTGCAAAATGCAGCACACATAGAAGTAGGCGATTGTCATTATTTAATGATTGTTTATGTGCAGGAAGGGACATCTTCCTGCACATAAACAATCAATAATGGCATTTTGCTTTTTCTATGTGTGCTGCAGAATGCATCACACATAGAAGAAGCACAAACAGGGAGAAATACAAGCATTTCTCTTTGTTGTGCCACTTTGGCGCTGCCTCAGGTTTATGATTTCTCATAAATTTGGGGGCGTGTCAAATGCAATGGCTGTTGTGTGAAAACACCCACAGCAACCCCCATTGTACGCCCTTCTGCCGCAGAAAACTGCTTTTGGGGGGGGGGGGAGCCATATATATATGGCGGTGTTAAGCCATGCAAAGTTGCTTAGCGCTGACTTTTAAATAAGAAAATGGGCACAACGGGCACATCGCAACTGGAGTGTCACTGAAAGTGACGCTCTGGTGGCACGAGGGGCTTGTAAATAAGCCCCTAAGAGGCTTTCATCTCTCCATAGCCCGTCTGTCACATCTATTTCATTTGTTTTACTGCACCTCTCATACCAGTGTAGAGTGTTGAAGCACTTTACATCACACACATACAGAGAGAATCAATCATATATGTGTAAATCAGTGTATAGAAAATGTTGCATAAGGCAAAGAGAACTACAAGGTGTAGTATTCACGTCATCTTACTCGTAGGCATTTTTTAATAGTGCTTGGTCTGGAGAAGCACAAACTCAGGATTCAGAACATAACACAGTGGTTAGCATTTAATTTAATATTAAAAATGTATTTCTATGCAAACAAACTTTTTTTAGCAGCTTCAGGGTAATGAAAGCTGGGAAAAACATAACTTTCTAACTTGTACCTTGCAGTTTGCATGCAGCTTTTTGATGGCATTTCGTAGCCTACTGTGCTATGCACATAAAATACAGTTTTTTGCATAATACACATACTTTGCAGCAGGCTTGGTAACCATTTGTACTTTCTTAGATGTGTCAAAACTGCTAATAGACAATACTTCCATGTCTCTCCAGCTGGCGCATTAATCACCAGACTTATGTGGCTATACAAGGAAATTTGTAGTGCTTTTAAAACTGCAGCACAAATTAAGTAACAAATATAAACACACGCACATGTTTCTGTCAAAAGGTCCCAGCTGGAGAAGTGCCTTCTTGCCAGCCCAGGCCATGAGATTCCTTGGGACCTCCTGGGAATGAGTCACGGACCCCTGGTGTCCACATATCACAGGTTGGGAACCACTTGTCTACAGTTATGGCATGCAGTTTCTATCTTTGTAGCCTGTGGGTTTAAATTAATACTTTTCATTAGTCAAAGTTTGAGTAATAGTATTCAAAATAGCTTAAACTATAAACTAAGAAATACACTATATGAAATAGCATAGAAAAGTGGAATATGGTTATATGAAACCTGTTCATCTGATGAAGATGGCATGTGTACAAACATAAAAGTACTTAACATTAATAACTCTATCATATTCTTGTATTAGTCTAGAATAAACAGTCATTGAGTAATCTTCACTCATGTAATCTACAAATAATGTCAGCTCATTTTCATTTATACTTGGTTTAGAAGTTGCATTTAATAAACTCTACTCTGTCTCAGGTGTGAAGTGTATAGCTAATACTATTGCTACTTCTACCAAAACTATGAGTGTAAGTAAAATCCCTAAAATTATTTTGCCTCCAGTTCTATTGACAGAACAGATCTACTACCAATAATTGTTTAAAACAGAAAGATATGTTTCTTTTTAAATTTGAACAATATCAAGTTCTCCTTCTTGAGGTTAGTTTTCTTCTCAAGTTAATCTTTTTCTTCAAACTTTGTTAATATCTTCATATAGCCATCCTTAGCCCTACTCTGTGTTCTTCTACAATGATATCCCTAAACTTCAGCCGCTCCCTTGAGCCTGGGTACTCTTCTAATCGTTTTAAATATTTGTATTAGTCTTTTTATTTCATAATTCAATTTCTATTAGTGTTTATTTTTTGTTTTTCACATCAGAATATAAATAGTTATTTATAATAAAGTATTTTCTTTTTAACTTTTCAAAGGGGTTCAGGCAGTTATTTTCTCCAGTCAAGCAAATCTGACATTTTAATGTTCAAAATCTGACTGACATAGTAGGTTTATTCAGGCGATGAATATCTTTGACAAGGTACTCTAGATCTTTTAGATCTCATGAGTGTGTTTTATTCGTATTCTGTGTCACGTATTCCACTTGACTCTGCTTCTTCTTTGATTGTCGGTGGTATGGATTCGAGTGATATGCTCAATTTTTTTTTTTTCCGACTGTGATCACTTATTGTGTCTACTCCAGAACTTGTTCCTTCTCCTGGATCCTCAAGATTTTCTTCTTGT
Organism: Pleurodeles waltl; assembly: GCF_031143425.1. Taxonomy (NCBI): domain Eukaryota; kingdom Metazoa; phylum Chordata; class Amphibia; order Caudata; family Salamandridae; genus Pleurodeles; species Pleurodeles waltl. The sequence goes on along the minus strand of NC_090449.1, from coordinate 568,405,581 downwards.
TCTGGGACTGATCCAGAAGTCACTTCAACTTGGCTTCTTTGTTCCTCTCCAGTGCCAAAAGCTCTAATGCCACTTCGTGAGATGTCCTTCAATTGGATCTCTTCACCTGTACCTCTACAATAAAGTATTTTCTTTTTAACTTTTCAAAGGGGTTGAGGCAGTTATTTTCTCCAGTCAAGCAAATCTGACATTTTAATGTTCAAAATCTGACTGACATAGTAGGTTCATTCAGGCGATGAATATCTTTGACAAGGTACTCTAAATCTTTTAGACCTCATGAGTGTGTTTTATTCGTCTTCTGTGTCACGTATTCCACTTGACTCTGCTTCTTCTTTGATTGTCGGTGGTATGGATTCAAGTGATATACTCAATTCATTTTTTTTTCGACTGTGATCACTTCTTGTGTCTACTCCAGAACTTGTTCCTTCTCCTGAAACCTCAAGATTTTCTGCTTGTTCTGGGACTGATCCAGAAGTCACTTCAACTTGGCTTCTTTGTTCCTCTCCAGTGCCAAAAGCTCTAATGCCACTTTGTGAGATGTATAGCAATTGGATCTCTTCAACTGTCAGCGATTCTTCCCCCCTTGCTCCTTGTTGTCGCTGATGACAGTCTTATCTCCGTTGAGTCTGATTTTATACAACTTATGGTGGCACGTTCACCAGTATTCTTGATTCTGACTCATAGAACACTATTTCTTCATATGGATCTTTCATTCTGTGGGTGTGTGAAGCGTATACCCTGTTTGGAATTCTAGCACACTTAACTGCTGTATTCACCATCAGAATGACTTGATAGGGGCCTTTCCAACGTGACTCTAAACAGGACTTTCACATGTGTTTCTTTATTAAGACACAGTCATCAGAACTAAGGTCAGTCCACTGCTCCTGATGTGGATTCACAGTGACAGATTCACCTGTTGAAAGACAGAATGTACCAGATTAGCCTGTCCTTTTAAGTAATTGAGCATCATGTCATCTCTAAAATTCATAAGTGCATTTGCTGGAACAGCAGGTGAACTCATTCCTCTGCCCATAAAGATTTAATGCGGCAATAAAGCAGTCTTTCTGTCAGGTGTATTTCGTAGATTCATTAACACTAGAGGCAAACCATCAGGCCATTTCAGTGAAGTTAAAGCACAAACTTTTGCCAATCTTAATTTAACTATCCCATTAAGCTACTTCACTTAACCTGAACCTTCAGGTCAATAACTGCAATGTAGCTTCTGGTTAACTTGTAACGCTGCACACAACATCTTATAATCTGACTATTAAAGTACCATGATCTGACTCTAGAGAAACTGGTATACTGTACCTTGGAACTAACGCCCACAATAGTAGCCTTGCTACAGTAAGACTATTGTTTCTCCTTGTTGGATAGGCTTCCAATCATCTGGAGGAAATGCAAACAATCACCAGGACATATCTCACAATACAATAGGCATTTTGATGAAGTCCATCTATATTCTGTTGAAGGACCCCTTGATCTCCCTATGTGACTCAATGTGATTTTTGTTTGTTTGCCTACATTAATTTGTTGACATGTGACAAACCAATGGCATAATTCTTCTGATTGGGCTCTGAATCTGGAATTGAACAAATATTGCTTAAAGGTTCATATCATGGCATGTCTTGCCATTGGAGACAGCAAACTGTCTGGCAGTGCTCGTCTTCTGTCCATTGAAACCCAAACATTATATTCATCTAACCCATATCCTGCTCTGATCCATCCCTGTATTTATGTGTGGTGCATTTACTTGCATATTTTCTCACTTCATCCCAAGTGTTAGCAACTCTCATCATCATGGAAAACAGATTTTCTTCCTGAGATTCATTTGTGAATGATTCATTGAATGTACAGGCCACAATTGCACAATAGTGTGACACTTCATCAGCTTATCTGTTGCTAACTGTGACATAACTATTGCTGTTCCTGTGTGATGCACAATTTACTACATTAGTTTCAGTTTGGAGCTGCAACGCTTTCAGTAGATTATTTATATATTACCCATTTCGAATTGGTGAACTAGATGAGGCCATTACACCTCGGTGTGACTACAACTGCCAAAACACATAGACAACACCAAATCCATACTGACTATCTGTGTCAGACCTAGCCTTTTTTGCAGGGTTTACCCAAGCTTTTTACCTTCCTCCTCCTATTTTTCTGACCTTCTTTTTGTTGGCTTTAGAAATATTTGGTTTACTTGTAAGTCCCATGTAAAGTGGTATACCATATATCCAGGGCCTGCAAATTAAATGCTACTAGTGGGACTGCAGCACTGCTTGTGCTACCCACAGAAGTAGCCTTTCAAACCTGCCTCAGGCCTGCCACTGCAGGTCCTGTGTGCACAGTGGGCTGCCACTTTGATTTTGCATTTAAAACTACTTGCCAAGCCTTAAATTCCCTTTTTTATTACATATAGGTCACTCCTAAGGTAGGCCCTAGGTAGCCCAATGGGCAGGGTGCTGTGTAAGTAAAAGGTAGGACATATACTTTTATGTTTTGCATGTCCTTGTATTGACAAACAGCCTAATTCCTTTTTCACTATGATGAGGTCTGTTTCTCTAATAGGTTGACACTGAAAATTCCCATATACACTTTTAAGTGGTCATTCCCAATCAGAAAGGAGTAGATTTGTCATGTTTGGTATGTTTGGAATGGTAATGATAAGACCTTTTTCCTGGTGTAGTTGGATTTTACATTACCATTTTAGAAATGGCACTTTTAGAAAGTGGGCATTTGTCTCTGCTTATAACTGTCTGTTTTGCAGTCTGCTCCAATCCACACCTGACCTGGGTGACAGCTACACTTTGTGCATACTCTCTGGGCATCCACAATCCAGGAAAGGGTGGGTGTGACAGGGATTACATCTGCATTCATCAGAATACTGATGGTCTTCTGGGGCTGGGAGAGGTCGTTCACACTTTACATTTGTATAGGTTGTGTCCTACCCTCACACAAAAGGCTGATTTACCCCTTACTGATGTCAGGAGCCAAGACTGGGTTCAAAGGGTTTGTTGTACAGTTGAAAGGGTTTCTTTGAAATCACGCCTTGATCAGAGACAGCTTTGATTATAAGTACAGGGGTTCTGACCCGATGATTGGAGACACGGTGTGGGACTTGTAACCAGATGATGCTGGCTCTACATGCTGTACATTGCCAGAGGACTGCTGTGCTGCCAGGAGGAAACGCCATTGGAACTACTTGCTTCGTTGTGCTGACCGGCAGCCTGCTGGGCTGCTAGAAGGACTGCTACTCTGCAATAAAGTAACCTTATGTGCTGGTCTGCTGCCCTCTTTGTACCCCCCGAGTATTCTCCTAGGACTAGTCGACTTGCACCCTGATGCCGGGAATCTCAGGGCCATGAAAGATTCCCACTGCATACCAATGCTGTGGGACTCTGTCTGGAAGCAATGCCTTTCACGGGGAACTATGGGCCGTATTTATACTTTTTGGCGCACAACTGCGCCAACGCAGTTGTGCGTCAAAACATTTAACGCCGGCTAACGCCATTCCAAAGCGCCATGCGGGCGCCTTATTTATGGAATGACGTTAGCCGGCGGAGCTGCCTGGTGTGCGTCAAAAAAAATGACTTACACCAGGCAGCGCCGGCGTAGGGGAAAATGGAGCTTGGGCGTAAAAAAATGGGGCAAGTCAGGCTGAGGCAAAATTTTCGCCTCAACCCGATTTGCGCCATTTTTTTTTACTCCCAACCCCCATTTAAATGACTCCTGTCTTAGCAAAGACAGGAGTCATGCCCCCTTGCCCAATGGCCATGCCCAGGGGACTTCTGTCCCCTGGGCATGGTCATTGGGCATAGTGGCATGTAGGGGGGCACAAATCAGGCCCCCCCATGCCACCCAAAAAAAATTTAAAATACTTACCTGAACTTACCTTAAGTTCCCTGGGATGGGACCCTCCATCCTTGGGCGTCCTCCTGGGGTGGGCACCTCTGGGCTCCTTCCGAGCCCACAGGTCCCTTTTTTAACGCCTGCCCTGACCAGGCGTTAAAAAATTACGCTAAAGCTGCTGGACGTCATTTTTTTTGACCCGCCCACTCCCGGGCGTCATTTTTGTGCGGGAGTGTAAATACGGCGCACATGTCTCTGAGTCATTTTTTAGAAGGGAACGCCTACCTTGCATATCATTAACGCAAGGAAGGTGTCCACGCTAAAAAATGACGCAAACTCCAAGATCTTTGGCGCTAGACGGGTCTAACGCCAAAGTATAAATATGGAGTTAGTTTTGCGTCGGATTTGCGTAAAAAAAAAACGACGCAAATCCGGCGCAAACAGAGTATAAATATGCCCCTATGTGTATGCCAGCTTGGGCATGTTATATGCTTCATGCGGACAGCGCATGTTGAGCGCTTCTTTGGTTACTCTCCAGCATGGGTTGAGCGCTTCGGATTCCATGAAAGTAGCATGTTTTACTGCAGAGCCAAGCCGTGTGGTTGTGGCCCCCCAGCAAATGAAACGCAACGTGCTGGCCTTGCAGGAGATTTGCCATTCCAAGGCACCATCTCCTTGCAAAGAACATAACTGCCAGCATTTGGAATGCCCCCTAGCGAGGCCCCTCTGCCACGAGAGACATGGAGTGTAGGGCTCGCATGCCACCATACCAAGGAGGGTGACTATTGGGTAATCATTCTGAGGAGCAGGCTGGGAGAGTGATCGTTGCCACTGTGTCAGCATCCATGGTGTGAGAAAAGGAGTCAAGTGCATACCAAACCAAGTCCAGGTCGGTGCAGCCGCGCTTGTGGAGTGGGAAAGTTGTTGAGCTATGCTAGGTACCTCCTACCATGTGTAGAACGGAGACCACCATCACCTCGCTTTATACTTAACACAGTGCATTCAAACAAAGTACTGTGCCCTTGAATGGTGTGGCTCCCGGGAACTATAGAGACTTCCCCACTCTGGTGTCTGAGGGGCAAACTTTTCTTTATTAACCTACTGCACTAACGAGCCCCGTTTTTTAGGACAAATGCTATGCAACATAGTCGGAGAGGAAGCACATAGCTCATGAGGCATGCGTGTCCTCACCAACACGCCGTCCTTTAAACACATTCTCTTGGGACCATGAACTGTTGGCAAAAAAAAACCTTCACTTATCACTATTAGGATTTGTGCCATTTTTTTTCGGACTACTTGACCTGAAATGCTGCTTAGCACAGTGTTTTACCCTAGTGCCTGTAAACATGTATGTGCAGCGACATACTTATGCAACTATTATCATGTTGGTCGTACTTGTGCACATACTAGAACACCCCACGTTAGTGGTTTCTGCAAGAGCGAGGGTGCTGTTAGGTGCACTGTTTTATGTGTGCTGTGTAACTATGAGAGTCTCTTGGGATTTCATCATTGTTTCCTATATTTACAGGTGCCTTTATTGGGATACTTGACAATGGCATACTTCGCAAGGTATCTCTGATTCGCTGCAATGTGGGTGATTTAACTGATTTCTTGCAAAGTTGTATTGTTGATGTATAATTTTTTTTGTCTGGCTTATACGAGAATAACAAGTACTATCTTGGTAACTGCATAACATACACAATATTTATGACTCGTGCCATTTTGGTCTATGTCATATACAATATACTAGATTTTTATATAATCCTGTGTGGAGTCCCTTCTGTGGTGTATTCAATGTGTTGCTGCGTCAGTGTGTTGCGCACACGCATTACACATTGCCTCTGAGGATAAGCCTGACTGGTCTGCACCAAGCTACCAGAGGATGAGCACAGGTTAACTTTGGCATGCAACTTACATGCCATGGCACAAGTAGTGGGTTCGGCCTGGCTTAGATGCATACACTTGCAAACCAAAAACCACATCTTAACAATATGTAAATATAGTCACTTTTATTTGAGCTGTCAAGCAGCAAGCTCTAGTAAGGGTGATTAATTCTGCAACTTGTGCTGAAGAAATATCTTGAAGCCATAAAGCTTCTATTATCTCTTGGATTGCAGAAGCTTCTCTCAATGAACCTTTATTTGTTCTCAATCGTGAGCCATCCACAAATAGGACATAATCTGGACTAATTAATGGCTCACCTGTTATGGCTGGTCTGAGGGTGCATAAGTCTGTGACATCAAGGCAATAATGTTAAAAATATTCAGATGCATCTCCTTCCGGAATGGATGACAATGTGCTAGGATTCAGTACCTGACATCTTCTCTGCGCACTGTTATTTCCTGCCAAAATCTGTTGCTCGAATTTAGTTTTTTGAGAAAGGGTTAGGTACTGATCTTGGCTCTTGTAAGCAAACCTTTGACAGAGTGAGGAACCATGACTGTAAATGGATGTCTAATCACTATGTTTTCACATCTCTCAAGACTCTCATGTACCACAGCTACTGTTTTAGGAAAGCGAGGCAAAGCAGTGGGTATGTCATCAAAGGTCACTGAGAAGGAAGTGATCAGCTTTTTAAAATCCCCATGCATTTGTATTAGCACTTAGCAAATCCCTTTCACTGTGAAACATTATCAAGTCATTTGAATAATCTGGCATTCCCAGTGCTGGGGCATGACAGAGACTTCCTCTCAGCTCTGGGAATACTTTCATGCATTCATTGTCCCATGGGATCAGATCTGGAACATCTTTATGTGTTAACCTAAGTAAAGGTTTTGTCTCCAAGGAAAAGTTAGGTATCCACTGTCTACAATAGCCAGCCAGTCTCAAAACCATCCTTACTTCTCTCTGCCTTTTAGGAGGACTCATTCTCAGAATGGCTTCAAGTCGCTCTCTTCACACTTTCCTCATTCTATTCAATGTGTGTCCGAAATATAAGGACCTCTTTTTGACGATATTGCAGTTTATTTGGAGACACTTTATGTCCATTTTCTGCCAAATGATTCATTAATGCAATGGTTCCAATTTTGCAGGATTCTTTTGTCTCTGATGCTACAAGAAGGTTGTCTATGTACTGCACCAGGACTGAGCTTCGGTGTACGATCAATCATTCTGGATTCCATTTCAAGATCTGGTTGAAAATGGAAGGACTTTCAGGATAGCCTTGTGGGATGCGACACCATGCTAATTCTTTCTCATCAAACATGAAAGAGAACATGTACTGATTTTCTTTGTGTAATTGAATCGAGAAGAAATCCTGACTGAGATCGGTCACAGTAAACCATTCAGCTGTACATGGGATTTGATAAAGTATGATTCAGGATTCTGCACCACAGGACTACATAGAATTATGATATTCACCTTTCTCAAATTTTGGATAATCCTAAATTTCCCATTGGGTTTTCATAATCCCATAATTGAAGAGTTGCTTGGACTTCCAAGTATCCCCTCAGGGTTCCCTTCTCTAGCAGGCTATTTATAATTGGGGTTATTGCTTCTGTCACTTCAGGTGTCATGTGATAAGGTGGTGTTCTGGGAAAAACTACATTCGGTTATTTGTTTATTCTGACTGGATCTACTCCTTTGATTAATCCAGTATCCTTTCATGTGAAATTACACACTTCTGGATTTACTGTCTATTTTAAACCTGCAGGTAGTTTTTGTTGTTGTCAGCATTGGATAAATCCCTACTGTCTTTGTTGAGCATTTTTAGATCTGGATTCTTATCAGGTTTGAAATTCTACTCCTTGTAGTGTGCAATAGATGAGCAACTTAACTTGCACAATAAATCTCTCCCTGTAAGGATTACGGGAATTGAATCACAAACAACAAATTGATAATTGTCTTCAAATGACTACTGTTTGTTCGCAACTCCTACAACTTGGATCTCTTTTCCCAGGAGGGGTAGTACTAGTGCTTCCTCTACTCTCACAGTGGAACGGGTAGCTACAGTGACACTAAGAAATTACACTTGGACACTAAGGTCCATAATTATACTTTTTTTGCGCTTCATTTGCACCATTTTTTGACGCAAAAGCGGTGCAAACTTACAACATACAATTATATTTTGTAAGTTTGTGCCGCTTGTGCGTCAAAAAATGACGCACATGCAGCGAATAAAAAAAGTATAGATATGGGCCTAAGAAATTACAAATTATTCACCTCACCTTAAAACAATGGTCCACTCTGGTCTACCTCTAAGACTGTGCCAAGGAATCGCATTTTGATTTTGCATATGCATTACATTTCAGTTCATTTTTGGTAACTGATTCTGATTCAATCTCCCATGATTCACATTTTGTTGAGCCACAGGTGCTTAAGGAACGGGAACAAATTGAGGGGCATATTTATACTCCGTTTGCGCCGGAATTGCGTCATTTTTTTTGACGCAATTCTGACGCAAAAGTAACTCCATATTTATACTTTGGCGTTAGACGCGTCTAGCGCCAAAGTCCATGGAGTTTGTGTCCTTTTTTAGCGTGGACACCTACTTTGCGTTAATTATATGCAAGGTAGGCGTTCCCGTCTAAAAAAGTGACTCCGCGGCATGTGCGCCGTATTTACACTCCCGGGCAAAATTCACACCCGGGAGTGGGCGGGTAAAAAAAAATGACGTACGGCCGCTTTTGCGACGTTTTTTAGCGCCTGGAAAAGGCAGGCGTTAAGGGACCTGTGGGCTCGGAAGGAGCCCAGAGGTGCCCTCCCATGCCCCCAGGGACACCCCCTGTCACCCTTGCCCACCCCAGGAGGACACCCAAGGCTGGAGGGACCCATCCCAGGGACAATAAGGTAAGTTCTGGTAAGTATTTTTTTTTTTTTTTTTTTTTGTGGCATAGGGGGGCCTGATTTGTGCCCCCCTACATGCCACTATGCCCAATGACCATGCCCAGGGGACAGATGTCCCCTGGGCATGGCCATTGGGCAACGGGGCATGACTCCTGTCTTTGCTAAGACAGGAGTAATTTCTATGGGGGTTGGGAGTGGAAAAAAATGGCGCAAATCGGGTTGAGGCGAAAAATTTGCCTCAGCCTGACTTGCCCCATTTTTTCACGCCCAAGCTCCATATCCCCCTACGCCGGCGCTGCCTGGTGTACGTCGTTTTTTTCAACGCACACCAGGCAGCGCCGGCGGCTAACGCCGGCTAACGTCATTGCTTAAATACGGCGCCCGCATGGCGCTTCAGAATGGCGTTAGCCGGCGCTCATTTTTTTGACGCAAAACTGCGTTAGCGCAGTTTTGCGTCAAAAAGTATAAATATGGGCCTGAGTCTGATGTTGCATTGGTAGTTGTACCTGTTGCATAGGAGCATTCTGTATCTGTATTCGATTTTCTCCATGTGACTGATTATTGTTGATTTTTCTGGAATGAGCCTACATTCCGGCTTACAGTGTCCCACCCTGTTACAAAGGTGACAAGGTGTCATCTTCTTCAGTGTTGCAATATCAACACCCGTAGTTAGATCAATCAGAGCACATCTTCCTCCACCCTGAGACACCATCATCAGTATCTATCATCATGATGAATGCTTGCACCAAAATTAACATGCCCATTATACATGTTCATCACCAATGTACGTACTATATAAATATGTTTAAAGAAAACCTGTTTTCTTCACTGTCATTATTAAAATTAAGTTTATGTTACTCACATTTTCATCTATAACATTGAAATCAATCAATAACTTGTATTCAATAGATAATTTCAGGACAAAATTTGTAAAATTAAAACATTTTATTCTCCAGTGTGATGTGTCTCAAAAAATGTGTCCAACAAATGTCCAATAACACATGAAGCAGTGCATCACAATTTGGGATTTTTGCCCAATAACTTGCCTCCTAATTTCACTGACAAGGGACAACCTTCTCATTAAGGGAAATCCAGTGGGCAGAGCTGGCACCTCAATGATGTTTCTTAGGAGGGTTGGGTTTGAATTTCTTTGGGGTTAGGGTGAGGTAATCAGTAAAAGTGGGTGGAGGAGAATGAGTAGAGGGGGTGGGAAAAGATAGGGTTTTGGAGATAGAGGGAGGTGGAGTGGATGTTGTGTGGGTGTCTATTGTGCAGGTGCATGTGGGTGTGGTGTATGGGGTGCATGTTTGGGTGTGTGTGGTGTTCAGGTGAGTGGGTGCATTTGTGTTTAGGTGGGTGTTGGGGTGAGTGTGTGCCTTTCTGTTAGCGTGTACATTTGAGTGTGCTGTTGTGGTGGTTGGTGTTATTGAGGTGCATATGTCTGTATGTGTAGTAGATGCATGTATGTCTGGTATGTTTGGATGTGTGTACTGTATTCAGGTGATTGTGAGAGTGTGTGTCTGGTGGGTATTGTTTTGAGTGTAGTTGTGGGTGATTGTATGTGTTTGGATGAGTGTAGTGTAGAGGTGGATATTGTGGTTGTTATGTTTGTGGATGTGTTGGTCGTTGTTGGTGTGCTGGTGGTTGTGGTGGTGGAGAGTGTGCATGTGTCTGTGGTGGTGGGTGTTGTGGGTGTGGTGGTTGTTTCTGTGGTGGTAGACATTGTGGTTATGGTGGTTGTGGATGTAATAGCGGTTGTTATGGTGCCTGTGAGTGGGTGTCAATAGTATGTGTCTGTTGAATGTGTGTATGTTTGTGTATCTTGGTGGGTTTGTCTGTTGAAGTGGGTGCATGCAATGAAGTGAGTGTGCTTGGGATTGGGGTGGGAGGTGGGATTTGTGATGTGGAAGAAACATGAGTAGGGGCACAAGGTGGGGCCAGCTGAGGGCTGCAGTCAGTGCATAGGCTATCTTTGCAAGTGATCGCTGCATGCCAGACACTGAACTATGAATGGCATCCAGGAATGCAACCATCTGTTGCATTTGTGAACTAAGCTCCTGGATGCCATTCACAATCACTTTCTGGCTTACAGAGATGCTGCGTAAAAGGTCAATAGCCTCTTCACTGAGCGCAGCCAGGTGGACAGGAGCAGAGGGAGGTGTCTGCAACAAAGGAGACCCCATCCCTTTTAGGGGGATGGATTTGGCCAACTGGGGGGAACAAGAGGGAGGGTGGGGATTGGAATGTGGGTAGCAGACAAGAATGCAGATCACACAGGTCCTGTTGGATCCGTCACCATTAGGGACTGGTCATTTGTGGAGGCCTAAAAAGACGATGTAGAGCTGGTGGCCTCTGTGCCAATCCCCTCACTCTTCCTGCCACTGTATCCATTGATGTCCAGTGTTTCTCCATCAAACACACAGTGGCCAGTTCCTTCCCCACCTTCATGGCCAATGTCTCCTTTGCCTGCTACTGCAGATACTGAAAGACACATACATTTTGTGCAAATCAAAAAGGTCACAAGGTTATCTAACAAACCAGTTCCTAATTCCAGTTTTTCACCTGCTCAAAGGGTATAGACGTTAGGGATATTTGACCATTACCCCATGCACGTAGAGAACATATTACGGACCCATTTACTCACAGTTTAGGAAATTACCATCATTAGTTCCTTTTCATTTTAGATCATGTCACTTTAACACTTCAAATTCCTCATGGAATTGTTTACACCTCTGAATACTACAGATTGATTGTTTTGACTTGGGAACTTGTGTCACAAAAATAAATATCAAGCAAAGCAACTTTATAAAATGTACATTATCCATCTTCAAAAGCCCCTTTCAATAATTCTTGTGCTCCAACATTAATTCGTCATCTGGAGATAACAAAGGACACAACATGTTTTTTGGGGTACATGTAACTCTGACACCAATATAAACAGTCCTGTCTGATGAAATTAATAAAGTTTGCCTAATAATTTCATGTTTTTTTAAACAGACTGGTTTACATGCACATTTGTGAAGGAGTAAGGCTTCATGCCAATCTGCTACTGTCAACATGAACTGACTTGCATCTTGCAGTGACAACATGATCATAAAATGTTATTACTAGGAAATGTTGCCATTGTACACATGTCCTAGTCATTGTGGACCAGATGCTCAATATTGTTTGGTCATCATACCAACTCGCCAATGTGAAGTCAGAAACATCCACTGTATCTTAAGTGCATTGTATGCCATGCTACCTGTAACATGGCCAACATTACCGCCTCACTTTTGTGATGGAGCATCACACCTGACAGAATCCATAATTGGGGCCTGCTTAGTACAACTTTCCCTCATAACATAGACAAAATTCAATTTTTTTTGTTAGGCAGTCATGTGTCTGCTTAAAAGCGTCCTTGGGTTGAAATAAAGAATCTTGTGGGGACCGTTAACACAAATCAACACACAAAACACATCATCACACACCTGATCCTAAATGTCCACCTTCCAGATATGCTCTTGTGCGCTGATTGTGTGTCACCTTTATGTTGATGCCATAAATCATTGAGGTAACAAAAAATAGTTAACTAACAATAAGAACTCAAAAAATTAACTTACCCCCTTGATGATGCTGCTGCTGTCAACTGCCCCTCAAGGTCCAGATAGGGCACTTTAAATATGCGGGCCATTAGAGGAGGCCAGAGTGTGGTGCACAAGCTTCCCATGTTGGGAGGACTGGCTGAGTTGGACTTCGGATGACTTGCGGGACCAGCATTGTAGGTTCTCCCACCTTTTTCTGCAATGTATGCTGTGCCATGTATAGACACCCATGGTCCTCACTTTCTTGGCAAAGGCCTTCCAAATCACATTCTTCTGACCTGTATGGATAAGGAAAAATAAATAAAAATATGTTTTGTGAGGTTTTTGTTTGTTTGTTTTTATTGTTGTGACACAATTTTGTAAAATTCCTCACAAGCATTTCTAAAAGGATTATACAGATTATTTACAAAAAAAATATTTTTTTGCAGGAAGTACTAATTTGTAGTGAACTGTTTGAGTACCCACATCACTTTAAATGTCTTCATTTTAAAATTCAGGCCACAAACATAAACTAGGTTATCAGTCGGAAACAGTGGTGTAACAAAGGTCCCTGTAAGGCCTGCCGACCCGTGGGGCCCCCGAGATCAAGGGAGCCCCCTCAGTATAGCACCTGGTCTGAGTCAGTCTGGAGTGGGGGCCTCCTCCATGGTCTTTGCAAGGGGGCCCCCTCCAGTATCTTTACACTACTGGTTTGAAACATGTCCTATAGTGAGAGCTGCTTCTGATCAGTATAAGTCATTGTGTACTACTGAAGGTGAACCAACTTGCACATTGTTAGCATACACACCCACATACAGATTCATTGACTTAATGCCTAATGTTTTTAGAGCAGATAGTATGGTTACAACCACATAATATGACTAAGGGCAGTATGGAAGGGCTGCCATGTGTGTCAGTGAGAGCCCGGCTTTTGGTGATGTATGAACAAGTGTGTGTGTAGGATTGGGACATATTTGTATGGGTAATTGAGAGTCTTTATTATATATACTTTGAGCACAGTATATACGTTTTTCGATATGAGGCACCATTACATGGATAATACATATAGATAACCATTTATCAAAAAATGGGATAAAACCAAAGTGAACCAAAAAAATATTTTGACAAATCCAAACCTTGAAAGTTTTTCTTGCACTTTACATTCTATAATTTCTAAATATGTCTGTATTTTTTCACTTATAATTATGGTACAGTGTCTACTGACTATTGGAAGTAAGAGTCACACAGTTTGTACGTTGAAATCTTGATTTGTGAGTTAATTGAAATGAAGTCACCTTATTCTTTCAGATGACTTCATTTCAATTTACAGACATTTAAAAACAGTGTCAAACATCATTATGTTCCCAGCCAAATTACTGAGTTGACTACAAGCCAATAACTATATTTCACCCAGGAACTAAAAGGGACAAATTAGCCTGTGTTTAAAAAGAAACAATTTACTTAGAAATATATTTCCATTCAAACATGTACCCGTTTCTCTGGGTTCCCATGCAGCTGGCTGTTCATGGATAGGACCTCCGTGGTGAGCAGTTCCAACTCCTCAGCGGAGAATCGTGGCTCTAAAAGGTCAATATCAGCAAAAGTGGAAGAGGTGTTATTGGCTGCAGTGCTGGGTGCAAGTGAGGTTTTTTCCAAACGCTGTGTACATGTACACAACATACGCAATCCTCGATGGAGATGGACACAGCCATTGGCTTTTTTGCATTGCCATCACACACGTTACCCTATGGAGGTGTGTGTCGTGGAGTGTTACACCTAATACACAGTCAACTTCCACCAATGGATTTCCAATTACACTATGGCAAGGTCAGATGGACGCCATTTTAGGATGTGTATTTTTTAATGTTAAGTGTGTCACCACCACTCAAAATGGTGGCTACTTTGTTTACCAATGTAAAATATGTACAACACTGTTTTTCCTTAAATTTGACACATTATAATGTAATGCATTACTGTATTTAAAATCAATAGTGACGCAGTGTATTTTATACTTCTGTTGACAGAATTTAAGAAAAAATAATGTGTAAATAATATATTTTAAATATATTATTTACACCTCATTTTTATAAAGTATCTGGCATGTTAAAAATGTAAATCTAGGTTGCAACGTCACCGCATCACATCACAAAAACATTTGGAATTTTACAAAGACAAGAGAAGTGTCCTGATTAGCAAAGTATTGTTTGCCCATTTTAAGCGATTTTTCAGTTTTCTTAAATGCAGACACATGAACCCAGGGAGAGGTAGAAGATGACAGCCTCAAGTGTTCAGATCATTTCCAGACCTTGCCACCTTGAAAGAAAGACATTAAAAAAAAAAAAAAAATCTGATTGAATATGGAAACTATTCTTGATTTATATCATCAGCTGGAGCCAGATCTTCTGCCTCATAATTGGAATCCCATAGCAATAGCACCAATAGTGAAACTCAAGGGAGTACTCCATTTTGTGGCCACTGGATTCTTCCAATACACTGTGGCAGTATCTGGAGGCATGTCACAACCAACTTTCACTGGTGTGCTACAAGAAGTCCTTTCTTCACTGATGAGACACATCAACAGCTTCAACCAGTTTCTATGACAGGAGGATTTTGCAAATGTGAAGGGAGACTTTTATGCTTTGGGTGGCATACCGCATGTGGTTGGAGCACTTGATGGCACACATGTAGCCTTAGTGTTACCACACGCCAGGGAACAGATCTATCGCAATTGGAAGAACTTTTAATTAAGGTACAAGTTGTCTGCTTACCGGATTTGTACATCTCAAGCGTGTGCCCATTTCCCAGGGTCAGCACATGATTTCTGTGACTACAAAATGGAAGCATACCTCTGCAAATGTCACAATGTGCATCTGAGAGGTTTTGGTTTGTTGGTAAGTACAATATGATAATGGGATCATTTGCTTTATTTATAGTTTAGGAATGTACAATGGGATGATATATTTTTGCTCAACATGTTTTTTTACTTTCATATTGGAGACTCACCTTATACTAACCGACCATGGTTGTTAGCACTGCTTAGGAATCCAACATCGCCAGGGGAAGTCCGCTTCAATCAGGCGCATAGAAGAACACAGAGACCTGTGGAGTAGGCGTTTGGGCTCCTGAATGCCACATTTCACTGTTTGAATAAGACCAGTGAATCCCTCTTCTACTCACCTGATAAGGTGTACCAAGTCAACATGGCCGGCTGCATACTGTGCAACTTAACCCTGCGAAGGAACATCCCATACATTGCAGAGTATGGAGACCATGAAGAGCTGCTGGATGAGGATAGTAAAATGCCAAATGAAGATGATTGTGGTAAAAAGGAAGGAATTGAGGCGTGTCAAGATGTTATTGACTACTTCTTCACATGAGTGTAAGTTTACCTTTACATATTGTTACATTAAATTTCAAAGCAAGTTGTGACATAGTGAGCATATCAGTCTGTGCTGGAGATTTTTTGGGAATGGTTAGTTCAGCAAATGTCAGGGCAAAGATGTTTGTTGTTAACAATTTTGACACATTGACTATTGTGTTTATTGACATTGATTATCTCTGATTGTTCTCAGTGAATTTGACCTCATAACTCATCATTTGAGTCTATTTTTGCATGTAAAATTAATATAGTCTTCTTATCTTTCTTTTATAAGATCCTTTATCATGGCATCTTCATTTGGACATTTCAAAGTTGTGACATTTGCTGTTATATGTTGCTGTTACAAAGTACAAAGGTAGCATGGGTTGATCCTGAGGAAGACACATACTTTGGATGTATATATCTTGTACAAAGACAACTTACACAGTGATTGAATAGATGTTCCTGAGCTTAGCATTAGACTGTTGAATGTTGCCACCAAGGCAATATGTGCTGCTTAACTTGCTTTAACCACATGTGTTAGTCAGCCCAAAGACTACTAAGGTCCCTTCACATTGACAAAATTCTGACTTGAAGCTGTTGCTGTGTTGCATCATAGTAGAAAGAACTTTCTGTAGCACACCACAGAAAGTTGGTTGTGACATTCCAACAGATACTGCCACAGTGTATTGAAATTATTCTCTTCTCAACAAAATGTCAAGTTCAGCTTTATTTCAGTAAACAAAATATGCCATAAAAGCACATAAACGAACACTTAAATAAATAAAATATAAAATGATTAACAACCGTCACAGTAATCATTGGCTAAAAGTAGTAAAATACAATAAAAAGCTCAATATAGAAACAGATTATAATCCAGACACATACCAACATTTTTTTTACACAAGGGTGCCCTTACCGCATAGAATATTCATAGATGTATCAACTACCAAAGGAAAAATCATCAAGCAAGGAATATACAACGTTAAAAACAATTGGCTTTGAATTTTGATCAAATATGCTAGATGCCTCCAGAAATTTTGCTAAACTACAAGCCACAAGCACATTTGGATCCGTCCTGCAGATCCTAAGGGCCAATTGATGATTTCTAAATCTCATAGATCTGGAAAGTGGTTTAATCCAGCGTGCCCTCTGCTTGGAATATGCTGGGCAGTGGAAGAGAACGTGCCCCAAACATTCGGCAGTTCCACATCCCATTGGGCATAAATTAGAAGAGTTGTCAGATTTCAACCATCTGCAGGTAAGGTACATAAGGGGAGCATCCCTATTCTAAGTCTAATATAAAGTGCTCGTGCTAAAGGAGATAAAAATCGCATCCATATAGTGTTCAAGCTCATAATGGCATTTGGTCAATAAAAAACTATTAGTCATGCTAAACGAGGATATTTTAGCCAATTTCTCTACTTGTACATTCAACCAATACACATCCTTCATGACCTGGGTAGGATTTTTTGGCAAAGAGGAAGGATCTGACCAATATTCTCCCAGCCCAAGGTCAGCGAAGGATCTTTCAACATATTTAAGCCACCTGACTTTTTTTATAGCATGCACACTTAACAAATCGCTCAACCAAACCCTGTATGGGGTATAAATATCCGCTGACCAGATCTGGATCCAGTATAATAACGGTCTTAGGGCTACAATATGTGCAATCAAGTGAAGATTTAAGTCCATTCAGATCGGCAGCGAGGGGGTACTTCTAGGTACTTTCAGGAGCGATTTCACAAAAGAGTTTTCAGCTCTTTCTAAATCTTCCAGGCAGCAATAACCCCATAACTCAGCACCATATAAGGTACCCCCTCTAGCTTGGGCCCTTTATATATTTCCATGGCAGGGGTAATTTGCAACAGGGAGGACCTTGCAGCATACCTCAAGATACCTCCTGACTTTTGTTTCAAACTCATAAGTGTCTTCAAAATATGGGCCTGCCATTTTTGGGAATCCTCTAATTTGATTCCTAAATAATCAAAAGCAGTTACTCTTTCTAGCAACACACCCTCCAGATAAATAGGTTTCCTCATTTTAAACTTTGTGTCCCCAAAAACCATGTACTTTGTTTTAGCTGCGTTGATTCCCAATCCGTGGTCTTTGCAGAAGGCCATGAACTTAATAAGCAAGTTAGAGAGCCCTGAAGCGGTAGGAGATGGCAAAAGAGTGTCATCTGCAAATAACAGGCAAGGGGTCTTTACTATACCCATCCTAGGTGCATCATTGTCGCAATCCAAAAGATAGGAAATGCATCCATCAATGAACAAAAGAAAGAGGATTGGGGCCAAGACACATCCCTGTCTCACTCCTCTGCGTATTGGAATCTCAGGCGTTAGCTTCCCATTTACCCCCCTGCGAATTCTAGCAAAACTCTCAGTCTAGAGATCCTTAATCAAACATAATAATGGGCCTGGTATACCAGCCCTGCTCAAAACTTCCCACAGCGGATTTAAGATCTACGAACGCTACCAAAAGTTTCCCTGCATCCACATCCACCAACTTCCATTTTACAGTGAGAAAATGGAAAACCCTGTCGACTGTGCTTATTTTTTGCTTGAAGCCCACCTGTAGATGACTAAGGGCTTGATTTTATTCAATCATGCTTTAAGCCTGCTCAATACCTGGTAACAGAAGATCTTCTGCAAATTATCCAGTAAACTAATCAGTCTATAATTGCCCAGGACAACCCTCTCCTCTTTTTTGTGAATAGGAACGATAATTGCTCCCTTCCATGTCCGGGGGTACATTCTACTCATCAAAACAGCATTTGAAACCCTATTAATATAGGGGCCCTAGTAATTCAGGTCTGATTTAAACATGTCTGAGGGAATACCATCCAACCCAGGCGCATTCCCTGATTTTTGGGCCCCAGGGCATTCTCGGTTTCCTTCAAAGTAAAAGGGGTCAAACTAACTGGGGAAAAGAGGGTGTGCAAAGGTTCACTGTCATTTTAATAAGGACAAAAGGCTCCGAGCAATACAGCTCAGTGAAATAGGTAGACCAAGTTTCTTGCGAAATGTGACAAATGAGTTTGATTCTCATTGTGATTATTTCTGGCTACCAGGCACCAGAAACGCTTGGAATCTGAATCCCTGGCTGCCAGTACTAGTCATGCCATGACGACTCTTCCCACTGATTTTTACTAAACTTGAGTACAGATTCATAGTTGCGCCTAGCGTGGGTTATCTTATCTGTGTCTCTTGATCCTATTGCTTTTACAAGGGTGTGCTTGGCCTCTCTACAGGCCTTGCCAAACCACCTCTGATGTAGATTTACTCCTAGGGTTTTGTTGCCCCTGGTGGTTTTGATAAATAGCTCTCTGAGGGCCGCAAAAAATTATGTATGTGATGACATGACCTCAATCAGGGTATGCAAGAGAGAGTCATCAGGAAACTGGTGGAATACTACTAATGCACACATTTTCCCCCATAGTTCGTGGGAATTCCTGATAGACTCCGATTTTACAGCCCGCTTGTTGGAAGACACCTCAATAACATCGAGGGCATCATGATTGCTGCAAATATCTGTCCTAGTGAAAAACTGCTTATCATAAGTTTTCAAAGGGGAACATGGTCGCTGTTATACAAATCACCCACCTTGACATCATTGATAAAATGCCATATCCTGACATCAAAGAGAACAAGATCAAGTGTACTGCTATTTGACCCTCTGAAAAATGTAGGTTTCGCAGGTTTATCTGATGGAAAACGCCTGTTTCCTGGGCGAAGGCCATATGTTATCATAAGATCAATTATCTGAAGGGCCCTGTTAGTAATTTTAGGATGTTTCGTCTGGGTTGATTATGGGGGGGATATTCCATAATAGATCTTCATGTTGAATAGTCTCAGAAAAAAACAAATTGGGCTCAAGGGACACGTTAAAATCACCAGCAATGATAATATAGTGAGAGGAAAAATAATCTGATACCAGGGAGCTCAATATCTGGACCATTTTAGATAAATGATTGGGGGAATCTGGTCTATTGTAAACATTAATACACAATACAGGTAGATCTTTGTTGGACTGAAACGATATTGCCAATATATCAGGCAAGTCCACATAAATTTCCTTTACATTTCCCATCTCGGAAGTTGCTATCCACATAATGAGACCCTCGGCTTCTCTTCCAGCTGGAAAGGGAACAGCTCCCTTACAAAATGAGCAGTACCCCCGTCTATAAACATTTTCGGTGGCCCAAGTTTCCTGAAACAGACAAAGTTTAAATTTGTCAATTAACTCCCCCCACTTGTCATCAACCAGTTTGTTATGAATTCCAGCCACATTCCATGACATAAAATTTGGCCTTGGGAACTCAAGGTCGCAGACGCTCTCTTGAGAGGAAGCCTGCGTACTTGATTTTACAAAACTTTCCCCAATTTTAGAGGGTGCCTTAATAGTATTGGGCAATAGGATCATACTCCTTTGGAAGAAAGGCTCTAGAACTGGGTTGTCAACTAAGAGAGGTGTATCCATAGAAGAAGATATCTCAACGTCCTGGGGCGTTGCAGAAGGATGCAGTCAATCAATAATCGAAGTGTCTGCTATTTGATCCAATTTCCGTGGGCTTGGCCTATCGACTGAAGGATCATATTCCTTTACATGGTTCACACGCAGTGTTGCTCCAGTGGGGGCTAAAGACCCAGAATCCCCTTTTAAAGCTCTGGGATTTGAGATCAAGAGTGGAATCTTCGCTAATGGGCTAGGCGCAGGTCTGATGCTGTTAAGATAAATATTTGAACCATTCCGTGAAGAACTCCTGGCTTCCATACATAGCAACCCCCTCACGAAGGAAGGGCTCGCTAACACTAGCTTTAAAGAATCCCAATTTCCTGGGTTGTCACTGAGTCGTTCCACCGAAATGATGTCCGAATAAATGATGGAGCCACATTGCCTGGTGTGACTCAGCCAATAAAAGACTTTGTTGATCAAGGATAGATTATCTTCATGACTGTTAGGGGGCAAGGGAGGAACCTTGCTCATATAAACTGCGTGACCATTCGCAGGACGTCCACATGGATCATAAGCAAAAGTCGAATCCCAATCCAGCTTCATAAGAGAACGGTGGCCAAAAGGTGCTTCAGAGTGTCCCCTGCGATACGAAGAATGAGCAAGCTTGGAAGGGTGTACTTCAAGCACATAAGCATCCCTCCCAGGACAGCAAAGACCAATTGCATAATTAGCTGCCTCAGGACCTTGAAAAGGAGGGGTCCGGGCATTAGAGATAGCCACCTCGTTCTCGTGCGTGTGAGTAGTGTCCTTCCTCCCATTGGGAAGTCTGAGAGTATTTAATACTTCTGCCAGTAATAGCTTCAGTTCTCTCACTTCATATTTTAGATCAATAACAAGAGAAACCAGCTCCTCTTGCGTTGAAGCTTTCAGGTCTTTCAAAAGTGTGGGAGGATTTCGCATTACAGGTTCCAAAGGTGTGGGAGGATTTCGTTGCTCGATTACAGGGTACTGTATTGCCAGCGGGAAAAAAAGATTAGTGCAGGGAATATCATGAGTAATTACTCCAACTGGACTATGGACTTTGATGCTAGGGGGCACTGGAGTAGATGGCAAAGGGTTTGCTTCCCTACTTCCAACCCGAGATAACAAGGGCAGCGAGGCCTCGTCATTAGCTGGAGTAACACTCTTGCTGGAACGTCTGACAAGCAGAAAGGGAGAGAGAGAACCCTTCCTTGATCCCTTTCTAGGATTTTTCTCGTTTTTGCCCAACATGGATTCAACTTCCTCCATCAAGCAATCTATTTCAGTGGTTACACAGTTAGAAAGGGGGCAAGATGGTTGGAGAAGCTTAGGTATTTTTGTTAAAGCAGAGTCCGATTTTGGGCTTCCTTTTGCCTTTCGCTTTCCCATTATAAGTACTACACAATATACAACATAAGCCAACAAAGGTTTGGCAGCAACAAGTACCTTCGGGCTCTCTTACCTCCAAACCAAGAGAGTTGGCCCAGCCTGGCCTCAGGTGGGCTGTGATGGGCGCAGACGGGGCAGCGCGTGTCCCGCGTTGCGGGGCACAGCAGCACGCTTTGAACTCCCTGCGCTCCAAGGTCTGCCCCCTGACTGAATCAAGGTATCCTGGGACCGCGAGTCCCCCGGTGTTAGCAACAAGCAGGCAGCAACGCATTGCAGGGCACAGCAGCGTGCTTTGAACTCCCTGCGCACCAAGGTCCGCCCCCTGACTGAGGCAAGGTACCAGGGACCGCAAGTGCCCCGGTGTCAGCAACAAGCAGGCAGCAATGCGTTGTGGGACACAGCAGTGCTTTGAAGTCCCTGCACTCCAAGGTCCTCCCGCTGACTGAGGCAAGGTATCCTGGGACCGCGAGTCCCCCGGTGTCTGCAACAAGCATGCAGCAACGCTTTCGGGGCACAGCAGCGCTCTTTGAACTCCCTGCGCTCCAAGGTCTGCCCCCTGACTGAGGCAAGGTATCCTGGGACCGCGAGTCCGCCGGTGTCAGAAACAAGCAGGAAGCAACCTGTTTGCTCTTAGTGAATGTGACCTCATAATTCATCATTTGAGTCTATTTTTGCATGTAAAATGAATATATTCTTCTTGTCTTTCTTTTATAGGATCCTTTATCATGACATCTTTATTTGGACATTTCAAAGTTGTGACATTTGCCGTTATATGTTGCTGTTACAAAGTACAAAGGTAGCATGGGTTGATCCTGAGGAAGACACATACTTTGGATGTATATATCTTCCTTACTTACACAGTGATTGAATATAGGTTCCTGAGCTTAGCATTAGGCTGTTGAATGTTATCACCAAGGCAATATGTGTTGCTTAACTTGCTTTAACCACGTTTTAGTCAACCCAAAGACTACTAAGGTCCCTTCACATTGACAAAATTCTGATTTTGGGTTAAGAGTATGAAGCTGTTGCTGTGTTGCATCATAGTAGAAGGAACTTTCTGTAGCACACCACAGAAAGTTGGTTGTGACATTCCAACAGATACTGCCACAGAGTATTGAAATTATTCTCTGCTCAACAAAATGTAGGAGTACCACGATTTTCACTATTGGTGTTATTACTGTGGGTTTCCTATTGTAAGGTAGGATGTTTGTGTCCAGCTGATGACAAGAATCAATACTAGTTTGTCTATTGAATCTATGTATTAGGATGATACCTCATTTTTCCATGGTGTCAGGGTTTGAAACTGTAAAAATACAACTGACACAGACTATTTGGGTTATGAATTAGTTGAGATTTTTTCAGTTTTTTTAAATAAAATTATTTCTTATATAGATGTGCGTAATTAATGCATTGAGAGTTGAATTTGGTATTTTATTTCCTTTTTTGAAAAAGGAATACACATTGCATAATTGTAACCTTTCTTTAAAATAATTTTATTTATTGTTAGCTTTTTTACATAATGATGGAAGGAGAAAATAAAGAAAATACCACAAGAAATACAAAAAACAGTCTGACTTTGTGTTGTCTGAATGTATTCTTCAAAAAGAAATAAAGTTAAACATTTTGAAAACCAAAAGAAAAAGGAGAAGCCCAAACAAAACAGTCAATCATGGTGGATGAAACCATTTTTGTGGAGGCTAAATGGTTTGAAGTCCAATGTACAAAATGCAATTGTCCTCAAAAAAGATAAATGTGTCCATAAAATAGTTCACCGGTTGAATGGTAGTCACACAATGGAGGAAAGTAGGTTGTGGGTCTCCTGCTGGTGGTGGTGTGTCTTGTTATCCTCTCCAGGTGGTGTGGATGAAGGTTCCCACCAGGGGGTGGTGGTGTGACCTACAGTTTCAGGGACTGTGGTGGGTGAAGCTATTTCCTGTTGTGGCAGAGCCACCCTGTCTATGGCTGAGACTAATGTATTTTGTCCAGAGTTTGAAGCAACACTGACAGGGGAAGAAGGTATGGGAAAAGTCCTGCACATATGGTGATAAATGGCAAACATCACCGCAGTCAGGGAGCATAAATTAGAGTTGAGATTCTGCATCTCCACATTGTGCTCCCTCTGCACCTGCTCAATGTACCGGAACTCTGTTAGGACCTGGCCCATCATGTCTTGTGACTGATGTAGGACTCTTAAGACTTGGTCATTGGTGGTCTGGGTGGATAATGTACCCAGTGGCCTCACTTTGCTGTCCCACAGATTCCCTCCCATGACCCCTACCCCCACTACCCTGTGCTCTTAAGGCAGTGTGCCCCATCCTAATGGATCCAGGCTGAACTGGAGGTGGTGTTGGCTCAACAGCAGCCTGGACTGGGAGGCACAAGATGAGTGTTATATTCCTCTAAACACAGCAGGCGGAGGTATACCGAGGTTTTGATGCAGCTGGGGTAAGAGGTGTAGGTGTGGGCCAAGTGTGACTCACTGGAGCTGTCTGCTCAGACAGACTAGATGGAGCAGCCAGCTCATCATCATCTGGACTTGCAGGAGTGGTGTCCTCACTGAAGGCTTGATCTTGGTCTGGAGTGGAGGTGTCCTGAGTGGCAGACGGTGGTCCACTAGCTCTGCGTGTGGAACCTAATATGGATTGAAAACAATCAGAAAATAAAAGTTGGGATTGTACATCAAATGTGCCTTCAGCTATTATGAAGCAACCTAACTAGTCAAAAAATAATTAAAGGAATGATTGGAACTTTGTGATTTTTTGTGAATTACACATACAGGTTAATTTACACACATGCAAAATACAGAAATACTGATGAAGAGATGTCCTGAAAAGAAAAAGGGTTATTTAGAAAGTGTACAATACATGTAACAAACATCCAACACAGTAGAGAGGAGAATTGAGAACTAAACCATTCCAAGGTCTAGCAAGCTAAACATCAGACTGTTATACAACTTAGGAGAATTGATGGCATTAGCTTTATATGAACATTGCAAAGTAAATTGTGTATTAGAACTACTTATATTCAGCATACAACAGTGCATAATTGACAGTTTTTAAGTCAACATACTATCATTTGTAAAATCAATTACATCAATTCAATCAAATGACAAGAAGGCGACAACATTCTAGACATACTTCAAAAATGACATTTGTATTGATAACATAAATGGTGATTGTCAAATGCATGGCCCTTAGACATATGTGCATATATGGAAGAAAAGAGAGAATGACCATCACGTTGCAATATTATTTTCCAGAGACAAAAACAGGGCATCATGGTAGTTGTAGGCATTCCTATTAACCATTGACAACATTTGTAAAACTGAGTTAAATATACCTAGTAAGCTATCTGCAGTGAAAATGAACACACATTTAAAATATGTAGACACATATGTGCATGATGTAAATAACTGAAAACAATACCTAGGTGTACTATTCCTTCATGTGGAAATAGAGTTTTGAACCTGTTTTCTTGAGTGCATCACCATACATTGAAAACCTACAAACTAGGCAAATGCAAGAAATAATCCATGGAGAACACGCATTATGACAACACATATTGATCATTGTAAAAAGAGGAATACAACCATAATGCTACTAATGTGCTGATACCAATACATTGATACGTTAAAATTGTATTTATATGTTTTCAAGAAAGTCTAAAAAATTATCAATAGCTAACTTAAGGGGAAAACTATATTTCTGATTAGGGAGACATTCAAAAGTGTAACTTACCAGCCTCCTCTACACCAGGGATTCCTGTGAAGCCTTCCAGATGTAGGATGTCCAAGACCTTTTCTTCTAGGGAAAAAAAGTTGTAAGGTGGGGCTGGGAGAACCACCACCAGTTCTCTGGGCCTCCAGGTGACGCTTGGAGGCCAGGGAACACACTCTCCAACAAAGATTGTTCTACCTCTTCCTAATTAACTTCTATGTGTGTGAGTTGTATTGTTTGTTACAGCATCCATTCTGTCAACTGTTCTGGCCCACATTTGCCTTTTCTAAGATATGGTTGCATTTTGTACTTGGGCTCCAAACAATTGTGGCTCGGCTCTGATGATTTAATCCACCATGGCTGACATTTCTACCTCTGCAAAATGTGGACTCCTCATTCCTGCCATAGTGAGAAACAAAAAATAAGTTAAATAGTGGCCGACAAGTTGGTGAAAAACTTTTAAAATGAAACAAATGAAAAATGAACGGAGGGAGAAAAAAAAAAAGTAAATAACCTGACTCCTGAGTGGCAAATTAAGCAGCAAAATGGTGTTCTGTTTGGAATGGCAAAGGATAATGGTCTGAAATGGTGTGTGTTTTACAGTTTGGTCTGCAGGAGTTCACAATTAGTGTGTGCTGCTAGTTCCATGATGCACTACCCTCATCAGGAATCCACCGCCAGAAAAATGCCAGCATGGCTGTGAAACCTAAATATGCTTGGCGCAATTCTGCTGCCCTGGTGACGATGGAGTACTGTTAACCAGCTTTGGAGCCGGCCACTTCAAGAGTGGTAGACCGCTTATATGACAGACTCCACTCTATGGAAGTGGATGGGGTTTCAGCTGCCATAGATCGAAATACGGCGGTTGGAATTCCATCAGCTTGATGGAGAAACCATTGTCACGGTCGGATGACGGAACTCCTGTCAAGATCTAAATCAGGCCCATAAACTTCTCTACAAGTTTCAGCTGTTTCATCTCCTGTTCATACCTGCAATACTGTGCATATTTCAACATCTCATCTAAAGACTTTGGGGCTGATTTAATAGCCCCTAGTGCCTCCTAGCGCCACATTAACATTATTATTTTTATGCTAATGTGGCCCAACGAGGACAAAATTGCTGCTCTAAATTTACAAAGTGACACAATGTATGCATTGCACCACTTTGTAAACCATTGCGCTACATTATGCCTGCGCCAGTAGGATATCTTGCTGGTTCTGCATTTGGCCATTAAAAGCAATCTTGTCTTCTGCCCACAAAACACTCAGAACCGCAATATTGAAAAATGTATTAAATCAATCCACCACACCTTTGAAATATTGACAAATATCTCCATTCATGTGTGCCACTGCATAGGACTCTCTCTCAACTTTGGAAAATTGTTTGTAAATGCTACACAATCTCTCCTACTCGAAGGGACATTTGCATACCCTCCATCTGGTATCTCTTTTAAAGGATAGGCAGTTGTTGCCTCTTTCCTTCCTAAATGTGTGGCTTGCTTTCTTTTCTCCTCAGCCTCTTGTGCCTGTTTCTTATTCTTTTCATGTTTTTGTGACCATTAATTCACAAATTTGTCAAATTCACTCCATTTATGTACATATCATATTTCATTAGTCAGTGAGATGAATTTGCATTCCTGAACGCCTGTTTTCAATTGATTAATCATCTGATTGTACTTTAAAAAGTCCTGAAATGGTACACTTTCAAAATATCAACCTCATATTTGTTTGCCAATTCAGTTAAATTATCATGAACAGTTGCAACTTTTCTCATAATTCTTTTACACAGGTAAATACATTATTTCTCTTCATAATGATTTATGAGTTCAAGGTACAAACATCCTCTAATAATTTCTTCTAATTAGATTTTTAATTTAGCTCCATTTAATAGTCTTTCCTTTTCTGAAACTGGACAAGTGTTTGAACTTGAACTGGCACTCGGTCTTTATGCATTCACAACTTTCACACAATCTCTGGGAACCTCTTAAAACCAAGGAGGAAATATTCCACCTTCTAACAGATTTCCTTTACCTGGCAAGGTGTGTCTTGTGAAGACAATTTGTCTTCCTTCTTCTAATGCGTAAAAGGTTTGTGGGGGTGTCCACACCTCAATCTGTCAGTTTTGTGATGTCAGGATAAAGCCACTTACTGGAATACCTCCAGTTGCTTCCTGAACTACTGTAGTTAGTGTAAGGACAACCTGTGCAGGCACTTCTGTTTTGTAGTCACTTGTGCTAAAGTCATAATTACAGAGGCTGTAGCATCTGTAAGTACTACATTTTGAGCAGATCCCATCTGTGCTAGAGCACTTGCAACTTCTTGCTCCATTTCAGGCTCTGTAGTAACAGGCTGTGGAACAATCCGCTGATCTATTACAGACTGTGCCACCCTCGGCTAAGTCAATATGGGTTGTGCATTGACAGGCGGTATTGCTGGAATCGGACTAGTAACTTGTGAAACAGCTGGATCTATAGGAGCTGTAGCTGTGGTCATATTTGTAATTGAGCTCCATCCTTTGCTACAGGACCCACATAAGGTGGCAGACGTGTAGCCAAAGGTTCATCCAAAATATCATCACCTGAATCTGTATCAGTACCTGATTCACATTTTGTTCCTATATCCCCTTTAATCTTTTTCCTTTTGGGCTTTTCAATTTCTCCAGCTTTTGTGTTTTTCTCATTTGCAGGTACAGGATATAATCTAGCACCCTCTACAATACTGTTTCTTTATCTCTGAGATTGATCATCCTAGAGTTCATCTGCATAATTTCTTATTGCCTTCCTAGATCATTTTTAGTACTTATCTCTTTCTTATTTTTATCCATTTTCTCCCAAGCAATGAGTGTTTCAAATTGTATAGATCTAGGAGGTGGCTTCATTTCATGAATTTTTTCTTGTAATTTGTCTAGAATTCTTAACGTAAATGTTCCTCATATAGTAAAACTCAATGCACCCTTTTTTCAGTGATATTGCATTATTGACGAGTCCAAACACCTGTATGTTCATCAATCATCATATAGTATGCTGGCGTACCCACAGGAGGTGCTTCCTCATCCTCCCTTGTTGGAACCATTACATCACCTCTTATTAGATTCCTAATAGCTTTAAATAAATTTTATTTCAAAAAAATTATCAAATTACATCATCTCAATTGCTTTGAGATTGTTCTATATACTTCATACCACAGAACCCCTTTAATCAAATCACAATGCAGTTCCCTAATTCAATAAACGAATCCCAGTGCTGCCCTTGATGCAATTCAACCAATCACAGCGCTGAGTTACAACAACTGACCAATACCAACGTGGCACAATATGACGCAACAACTCTGCTCCTCGTAGTGGCTCACCCACCTTTATTATTATCCTCTATACAATGCAAAAGACAACCTAATAATTTAGCAAAATAAAATAACATAAATCTTTGTCAGTTTCTTCTAGAGTAAACACAATAGTACAATCAACACTCTGATTTAGGTTTTACACCTTCTGATTTTTCAACCAAACAATATTATCCACTCACAATGATGAGTTCTCAACCTGCAGGAAAATAATTGAATCAATGCTGTGTCACCTTTGCACATCAGGTTTCACAAGCACTAATCAAAAGTTAGTACAATCACAACACTTTACTATGTCACTTTCTATTTTGTAGCCAACGATGTCTCAGGACTTACACTTCTCTTAGCAGACAAGAAAGTTCTATCTCTTATGTATCTTTCCTGGAATATTAGACTACTTCTTAGTCCAATAACCTCTTATCTTCTTCAGCAAAACACATATAACATATAGACAATAGTAATGCACTTCAAAACAATATTAGACAATTTTCAATACAAGTCACACTTATAAGTCACCACAATTTCGACCCATCACCTTATTGATATTCACACCCATCGAGTTTACCATTTCTTCAATGGCAATCTGCAACCGCTTCAGAAACTGCACTCCATTAGTTTTTTTGCAATCGGTTTCTGGGAAATTGGGCTTCATCTAACTTGGATGCTTTTCAATTATTGCAGCGTCTTTCCCTCATCATTTAAACCATAACTTTGCTACCACCTTTTTGGAAGCGTGGACAGTCCTACATTGTCTTAAATTGATGCAATTCTTAGGGTACACAATTGGAAACCTTTGAAGTGAGCGGGGAAAACTAAACTGGGACTCGCAACCATGAAACATTTTGTATCAATTTTCATTCCTCAGGAGTCAATAATGAAAGCTGTAGTTAAAGTTTAAAGGTTTTATTGATCATTAGTTCTTAGATCACTTTGTTTATTAATCAAGCACAAGTTACAGAACATAGCATAAAGCATATCCCATAAATCCTGATGCCTACTAATTATTTACAAAACAGTACAGTTCATTGAAGTTGAATAACTTCTCATGAGTTTCTCGTAAAAAGAGCATTCTAGGCCCAACAATAGAAAATCACCTGAGTCGGACAGTATCAAGCAAAGCAATGTAAAGTAGGAAAAAAAGGAACAAGGTTCGGAGAATCTGTCTAACCAGTAAAGTTATCAGGGCTCATAAAGAGTAAATGTATCAGCCTCTGCAGAGAGAGAGAGAGAGAGAGAGAGGAAGAGAGATAATGGTCTGATCTCCCAGAAAGCAGCATTCTGAGGAGTGGAGAGACATCTGATCTTCTGCTTTGACACTTTTATACAGGATATAATGATACAAAAGATTAACAATGTGTCAAATAAGTTATGCTAACATCCAATAGAATAGCAAGAACATCGTGAGACAGGAACAATTTCCATTCAGATGGCAATTTCCAGCAAATGGTGCTTTAAATACACAATACAATTTGTAGAAGTTTTAGCTATAGCAATACATCTCAATGTTTTCTCGGCTGCCTAGGTCTCTGAAAGAAAGAACATTAATATAAGTTATAGGCGAGATCACATTAAGTCATCTCCTTTCTCACACATCTTCATTGTAGCAGTCTGTTCATAAAGGAGCAAGTTCAAGATTAGCTCAGCAAGCCTGAGATTCCAATACTTGTCAAGCAGTTAATAATGAATCGAAAATATAACTTTCTGTGTTAGCACAGGAAGTATGCATCATGAAAAGGTCATGCAAATGCCACAATAGAAACATTTCTGCTGAGCTTACCAGATTGGAATTTGTTAACATTAACAAATCAAGCAAGTCAAGCAAGTGCAGGCCATGCAGAGTTCAGAAAGGAAAAAGCATGTTTATAATGCAGCATTTGGTTAGGTCTACAATTCACTCATACAGGTTATTAATTGCAAAATTTTAATTTTTTTGAAATCTCTAGCACTAACTCACATTTTAATGCATGTGGCCCTGAAAAGGCAGAGCTTTAGACAAATTTGTATTAACTCTAAAACGCTGTCAGTAGTGCCTAGTTTTCCCTAGTGTTACTTACATTTACACAGTCTATGGGTGCCCTTTTTAACATAATTCCCATGGTGGAGCCAATCTGATAGCATCTCTTAAGAATTTATAAAACACAATGGCCCTCATTCTGACCTTGGCGGGCGGCGGAGGCCGCCCGCCAAAGTCCCGCCGTCAGGTTACCGTTCCGCGGTCGAAAGACCGCGGCGGTAATTCTGACATTCCCGCTGGGCTGGCGGGCGGCCGCCTTCAGGCCGCCCGCCAGCCCAGCGGGAAAGAGGCTTCCACGATGAAGCAGGCTCGGAATCGAGCCGGCGGAGTGGAAGCTGTGCGACGGGTGCAGTTGCACCCGTCGCGTATTTCACTGTCTGCACAGCAGACAGTGAAATACATTTAGGGGCCCTCTTACGGGGGCCCCTGCAGTGCCCATGCCATTGGCATGGGCACTGCAGGGGCCCCCAGGGGCCCCGCGACCCCCCCTACCGCCATCCGGTTCCCGGCGGGCAGACCGCCGGCAACTGGATGGCGGTAGGGGGGGTCGGAATCCCCTCGGCGGCGCAGCTAGCTGCGCCGCCTTGGAGGATTCCAATGGGCGGCGGTACACTGGCGGGAGACCGCCAGTGTTGCCGGTCCGACCGCGGCTTTACCGCCACGGTCGGAATGCCCATTGGAGCACCGCCGGCCTGTCGGCGGTGCTCCTGCGGTCCTCCAACCCGGCGGTCATGGACCGCCAGGGTTGGAATGACCACCAATGTGTGTCCGTTGCAACTTATGGCACCAGAGTTTGGAACTATGCTAATGTGACTAGTACTCAAACTCAATAAAATAATTTTTGACACACTTTGCCTGCCTTGAGGAACCTGGTCATACCTGTATACAGGGCCAGCTTTAGCACTGGTGGCACCCGGGGCACGAATCTCCCCCCCCCCCCGACTAACCTCCTTCTCTACGGATTCCCTCTCTACCACCCTCCAACAATACCCCATAACTCCACATAGCCCCTGTCTCACATAGCATATATTTAATTTGTTTTATAACGCCAATCATACTTGTGCAGGATGCCAGAGCACTTTGCATCAAACACACATTATAAAGAGAAAATGACTTATATGTGTGTAAACCATTCTATAGGAATTGCTACAAAAGATAATGAAGATTACAAGGTGCAGGAATCATGTTGTCCATCCTAGAAGGCAATATATATTAAGAGTGTTTAGTCTGAAGAATGAAAACTCAGGATTACAAACATAGCCCAGTGTTTAAGATTGGCATTACTGATAATGTATACCTACCCAAATGATCTCTTTTAGCAAAATTAGGATAACGAAAGAGTGGGGGAGAAGCATAACATTCTAACTTATATCATGCAGTTTGCAGGCAGCTCTTTGATGACAGCCCATAGGTCACTGTGGTTAGTAGAATTATGAACTGCAAGTAACAAAAGGATCTCTTTGACAAAAGCAGTAACCTACAGAGCTATGCACATAAAATTCAGTTATTTGATCTGCGTGGTGAACATTCTTTGCAGCAGGCATATTAACCCTTGGCTCTAGATTATGGTGAGTCAGCACTGCCCCTAGTTAAAACTCTTATCTCTCCCCAGCAGGAACATTCATCACTAGAGTTATCCTGGCATTTTTATTGTTGTCTGAAAACTGCTAAGGAGGTCTGCACAGGTGCTTTGAAACCCATATTTTTTTAACACAGCACACCCCCTTAAACTCAGCACCAGGTGCTGCTGCTCCAGTCCTACTACCCTAGAGCAGATCCTGCTTATATTGAAGATCCTATTAACCTTTGCCCTTTGATGCTTTGGTTGTCTATATAGAAAAGTCCCTAGGCAATTTCTAACAAGTAGATGATTATGGATTGCCTTAATTGTGACCTGGGGATGATGGATTTTCTATGGTAAACTTTGTTTTACCCAATTAGGCAGGCCCTCTTTCTTTACAAACCCCAATAGTGTGACCAAGATTGACAAACCTTAGCAGAAACATGCCTTTTTTGAAGACAGGAGTCTCAAAAGAGATGTTGGGAAAATTGTAAAGCCTACCAACAAACATTATATTGTTTTACAAACTACTGTTGGCATCAAGCCTTCATTTATTGTACACATCTAGCCAGTATTAGCCAACTTCATGCCCTGTGTCATGGGAGCAGGGCCTTTTGGCCCACTGCATGGAATGTTCTGTTGCAGTGTCCTCAGCTCAGCCTTGGCCTATAACAGGATAAATGTGAAGAGACAGCACATACATGTTTGAATGTACAATAGTTGTATGTGAGCCAGTGTGTGCTACAGTACAAGGAAAAAGGGTGAGCATGTTTGAGTGCATTGGACTGGTGTATGCAAGAGGTACTGTATGCTACAGTACACAGAGACAGCTCATTCATGCTTAGGTGCATTGTACTGGTATGTACATGAGTTGGTAAGAGGCAACGTGTGTATGTTTCTAGGCATTGTGCTGGTCTGTCTGTGTGCCCAGGAGTTGTACAGTAAGTAAAACTACATGCATGCTTGCATGCAGCGCTAAGGATGGATGAGTGACTGTGGGTAGTATAGTGCATGAGGACCTCTTGGTCCCATGCTAGCAACCCCAGGACTTGCTGTAGGTACATGCAGAGGGGGAAGAGTCCCCCAAACCAGGTTGTGGTTTGCTGCATTCCTGAGAGCTGGGTGGGACACACACTTAAGGAAGGTAGAACCAGGTCTTTGACTACTTTTTAAAAGGGGTCTTTGATTCTGAAAGAGTTCACTGGTCGAAGAGACATGGAGATCAATCAGGAAGGAGATAAGAATGAGAAGGGAATCATAAACAGTAGGGCTGGGGCCTTGTAATTTTGTGAAGCTGAAATCTTGGTGTGATCCTCTAATCACTCTCATGGCCTTTGTTTTGGGCTATCAGATTTGCAGGCACTCCTGCTGAGATAGACTCCTCTATGGAGGAAGAGTAAGAAAGATGAATTGACATTTCAAGGTGGGCAGCTCCCCAGAACATGAACATCAAAGACAGAGACACTAAATCACATTTGTGGCTGGAAAAAAATTATAAAAAGGGGAGCCTCAGACTCCCAAATTGCCAAACTGAAGCTTTACGACAGCATGGAGAAGCTCAACACAAGCTCTGCCTGTTATGAACAGGAGTTGGGACTGGGAGTTCTCCAGAACCCCATGCTGGGTGAAGAGACATAAACCAGAAGAATCAAAAACATGTGCCTGGAGCACCAGCTTCTGCCTGACCCAAGAACATCTGACACTGTGAGGAGAAGGAGATTGCATGGAGGAATCTGCTAAGTGGATCCCAAGAGTGGAATGGAAGATTCAGGTCATCAGGACCAGCACAGAAATTGGGCTGTCTTCCCACGTACACCACTGCACTGATCGGCGTGTCTGCCCTGTGTGGAATGCCCCCCTGGCCAGGAGAGTGTTGTGGAGA
This sequence comes from Pleurodeles waltl, assembly GCF_031143425.1. NCBI lineage: Eukaryota > Metazoa > Chordata > Amphibia > Caudata > Salamandridae > Pleurodeles > Pleurodeles waltl. The sequence goes on along the minus strand of NC_090449.1, from coordinate 568,371,644 downwards.
AGAACAAGGGTCATCGCCCTTAGTACCATGCTATGTCAAGATTAGGGCCTCAGCCCTGTGCAGCCCCAAGACCCACAGAAGTTTGTTGCCTTGTTTGTGCTGTTTGATCCCCCTGTATCCCAGTAGGAGCCATGGTGAAGAATGAGGGCCGTTGACCTGGTTTAAAACTGTATAGAGAAGAGGGCAGTTGGCAAGGGTAGGGCCATAACCTGGATGGAGCCATCGTAGAGTGTATGCTGATTTGACCCCTTATGTCAGGAGTACGCTGTCAAATGAAAGAGCCCTCGCCCTGAACCAGCATGCAACAGTGAAGGAGAAGTGCGTTGTGACCTTCAAAGCAAAGAGCCACAATTTAACTTCTGAATTTGGGAGGACTCAAAAAGGACTTGACAGAGAGAGGGAGACTTACCACATGACCATATGAGCCCCGTGGACATCTGCTGCCTCAACTGCAGCATCCCAACTTCTGCTAACGGCCGGCCCTCAGACGCACACCCTGGGACTCCGATCTGTCATTCCAGCAGGTAAGACTGACTGTTGGGCTATCTGCACCTGGGAGAGTTTGCACTGACTAAAGAGCTGCGGTGAAAGGACACTTCAGATTTTGCAAAGGCATTGTAGAATTTATAAGACTTGCACTCATTAATGGGCCTAACTTAGCTGTTACAACACGTAAAATGAATATAATCACAATACTTAGAAAGGGTAGTAAAACTCAAGAACTGAACTGGGAAATGCTAGTTTGCCTGCTTTATGAAGGCTCAGTATATTATTTTTGGTGTGTTGTATTGTACATTGTGTTAGTAGGTAGATACTCCTTTTTTCATGAAAGCAATGATTAGACTGGACAATCATTTATTGGGGTTGCTGGATGTAATGTGAGTTGTGAGCTTATGTTCGCCCAACACCTATATCCTCCTCAAGAAGCTTTGAACTGCTTGACCGGAGCTACTACTGAGAGTCAGACAATGAAGGGGTACTTGGCCAAGTTGCACAGAGCCCATTGTAATCTGAGACAATGAACATCAGGGGAAAAGGTCTCAACTACTGTGGTTGGACCCAAGAACACCTGCATGCTCCATGACTCCATGAAAGTGGTTCTGATAATATTTTTGAGTATGGGATCATTTAAGAGCAATCAATCTGCCATTAACCTATCTGTGACAATATTTTGTTCAACATAGTTGCAATGATTGAAGTACCAATGGATTTATGGAATTACAATGTTACATCATCAAAATGATCAATCATGCAGATATACTCATGAGAACTATCAATAGCAAGATACTGGGTGAGGGTAGATTTGGCTATATTTTAGTGGTGGGTGTTGCCAGAGAAAAAGACTGAACTGTGTTCACCCTTTGATGACCAGCCTTTTGTGCACCATTAGTCATGCTCTGCAGAACGTCTTGCATGATAACTTCAAGCTTGTCTAGCTGTTTGTGAAAAATAGACTTAGAGCCCAAATTAAAGTTGGAGTTAATGGAGAATTCTCATATTTACAGAGCAAAGTTGAACTCTGGTGAAGAATATACCAGTGACACTCCTTTTACTAGACATTTTGGGGGTCATTCTAACTTCGGCGGGCGGCGGAGGCCACCCGCCAAAGTTCCCCCGCCAGAACACCGCCGCGGTGATTCTGACTTTCCCGCTGGGCGGGCGGGCGACCGCCAAAAGGCCACCCGCCCGCCCAGCTGGAAAGCACAAGCAACGAGGAAGCCGGCTCCGAATGGAGCCGGCGGAGTTGCTGGTGTGCGACGGGTGCAGTTGCACCCGTCGCGATTTTCAGTGTCTGCCACGCAGACACTGAAAATCAATGTGGGGCCCTGTTAGGGGGCCCCTGCCAGTGGCATGGGCACTGCAGGGGCCCCCAGGGGCCCCACGACACCCGTTCCCGCCAGCCAGGTTCTGGCGGTGAAAACCGCCAGAACCAGGCTGGAGGGAAGGGGGTCGGAATCCCCATGGCGGCGCTGCTTGCAGCGCCGCCGTGGAGGATTCCCTGGGGCAGCGGGAAGCCGGCGGAAAACTGCTGGCTTCCCTTTTCTGACCGCGGCTTTACCGCAGCGGTCAGAATGCCCCCGGAAGCACCGCCAGCCTGTTGGCGATGCTTCCTCCGTCACCTACCCTGGCGGTCTATGACCGCCAGGGTAGGAATGACCCCCTTTGTCTGCTAGAGAAAATTCCCCAAGTGGATGACCCTCTAGATTCAGCACTTCTTCCTGAAAAATTTATATTTTACATTGTCATCCGATACTAAACCAGGCGTACAAATGAACAGTCACACTGTCATCTACACACGTCAAATCAGGATAAACCATGCTACTACCACAAATTGAAAAAGATATTCCTACTTTGACCTGACCAAATCAATGAAATCATTATAGGTCTTTCAGGTTGACCTCAAAGATTCTTTAAAAATATTCATTTTTAAGGCTATTTGCAAAATGAGAATCAATGATAGAGTGAATGTCAAAGTCGGGAACGCTTAATAGCAATCAAGAGTCATCCAAGTAATTCTTCTTGCATGCAGACACAGTTGCCAGTAAACATTCCTCCCTAATCATTAAAAGAACCTCTTGATAAAAGGTCAATTTGAATAGTTGATTGGTTTTACAGAACAACCTACCAAATAGTCTAATCACATGGGTCATATGTATGAAAGTTTGGCTTAGTGATTTCCAAATAGCAAATTTGTAGAAATCGCTAATAAGGAATAGCAAAATGAAATGTATGTAGGAGTGTATTCCTCTAATAGCGATTTCTACAGATTCGCAATTAGAAGATTGCTAAAGTGTGATTTCCTAATAGAAAATTGCAAATTAGGAAAAGTCATTTTACTTTAGGTTTGGGTTGCAAATGCAACCATTCCTTAACCCCTGTCACCCACCCAACACCTTCCAATGGCACAGAGAAGCACGGAATGTTCCCTTCTACCAGCACACCACCTCTGCTTGTCTTTAAACATCACTGCCTTACCCCCCACTACAAGTTACCATAATGCGGTAAATCAAAGTGAATTTTTCATTAAAATACGGACACCACATCTGCATTTGACCTTGTAAAGCTGGGCCCACATGTTATTCTCCATTCTGGGGGAAGATATTTGTTATAGATGGATTTATGTGCAAGGATACTAGCCAGGAAATGTTGTTGCCTGTGACATGGAATCCCTGCACATACATCGACCCACCTCATACCTGGGGCCTAAATGGCACAGCATTTTGTCTATCACAGCCCTATTTCTACTCAGATTGAAAGAGCACTACATGTATTGCTCTTCAGCTTACATTAGGTAGTGTGATGAAGGTCTTCTCTACAGCTCAGGTTTGACTACTGTTATAGAGCCTGGCATTATGGATACCAGTGGCTAAGCATGAGTAATGCTGACAATAGTTGATGGTCTTTGACCGCTTGGGTTTTTTGATGTGGTAAATCATAGTGCCCCCGTAATATCGTAAAGCATTTCTGGAACCATGCAAGAGATTTGATGACAGACATGCAGTGGCTGTCAAACTGTGTCACTATAATGTGGAGAACCTGGGCAAAGCATGGGGCATGCATTGTCTTACCAGGCATCATAGTAGGATTCACATTGGAGCCATTACCAGTCACCTCAATTCCAAGCTGTAGTTGCTGGAAGTTACCTACTCTGACACCACCTATTCTACTTCCTCTCATTGGTTAACCCCGTTAGAATTTGCGATCCATTCTGGGCATGCATGCAGTAGCCTGTTGTTGAATAGCTTGCATTTGAGCAAGCCACAATGCATGACTAGTCCAAGGGCCTGATTTAATTGTTGGTGGATGGAGTAGTCTTGGTTGGCCTGGAGGTGGACTTAAGGTCTACCAGGTTAAGACTGTTCCTCCCACAAATGTGGAAATGATCGCCAAGCCAGCAGTCATTTCTAAAACATTGGGCCTGATTTAGATCTTGACAGATGGAATACTCCATCACAAACGTGCTGGATATTCCGTCAGCCGATTTACAATCTCCATAGGGTATAATGTGATAGTACTATGAAAGATGGTATATTTGTCACATTTGTGATAGAGTATTTCCCTCAGCCAATATCTAAATCAGACCTATTTTCAGTAACCGCTGTTGCAGCGTTTCTAATCAATGCTGTTTACAGTTTGGTGTATGGCTCCATCAACATGGCTGAGCCTTCCACCAAACTAATATGCATCCGTCATCATGGGAGTCCTTTCCCGTGGTGAGGGGAGAATTTCACAGTTTTCACTTCCCCCTGCTGCCAGGGTATTGCTGGCTGTGGAGGGCAGTGAAAACAGACCTTTAACTCCACCCATCCCAATTAGGTGGTCTCAGGTAAAGTAATGCTCCAGCAGTTATGTGTAGGCAGTGGAGCCTGTACTCCAGTACGTCAAAGGTCTGTTCAATGATTTACCATGTTGTCTTATATACCCTGTTGTACTGGCTTTTACTTCTGACTCTTGGAGTCAAGTATGGTGTCAGTATCCAAGGATGCAAGGCATATTCACTGTCTCCTTAACATTACACAAACAGTTCTGGCCACTGTATGCACTGAGTCAGAAATTCTCTTACCAAGTAATAAGCCATCGCCTAATTCATTCTGAAACTTTCGGTTACGTATTCCACTGTGGCAGAACATGAAGGATTCATGAGTGCTGCATTGGAATCTGCATACAAGGTCAGTTATGATGCATGAAGCATCACATACACCTGTACATTGTGTGAATGGGTTCTTTTTAGATTTTTTCATCTGAATTCATTTGCATATGGGGAGCATATGGCAATATGTGTGCCATCAACACAGCCAATTACATTAAGAAACTGTGATACCCTGTAAAACATTACTTTGGTCTGTTGCAAATACTGGTGCATCATTGGTAAACATATGTATTTGTTCATTTTGCTACTCATAATGCCCAGAAACATGTGACAAAACCTAGAAAATGCACTTTGACACACTCCTTCTTCCAATGCTCTGACTCCCTGGAGACTGTCTGAAGCCAAGAGATATAGACAACACTATACCTGCACACGTGGTGGGATTGCATTGCTTCTGACTGTTGGGGTCTGTGCTAAGGTTGTGACTTAGAAATGAATTCTCTCACTACTGAGTCTGTACTTCTCATATATCTCCTCCTCAGTCTGTTCAAAAAGGGTGAACCCCATCCTAAATATACTCTGTCTCAGCCTCATTATTTTCCTTCCAGCCAAAAACCTCATCCTCCTCACAGAGGAGGCAATTTCCCCAGACTTTGTGAGTGCGGGGACACCATTACACGTGTGCACTACATATAGGTCAATACTTATATGTAGCTTCACAATGGTCACTCCGAATATGGCCATGTAACATGTCTAAGATCATGGATTTGTCCCCCCATGCCAAATCTGCATGGACCCCGGGTACTGCCAAACGAGCTCTCTGGGGTTTTCTCTGCAGCTGCTGCCAACCCTCAGACAGGTTTCTGCACTCCTGGGGTCTGGGCAGCCCAGTCCCAGGAAGGCAGAACAAAGGATTTCCTCTGAGAGAGGGTGTTACACCCTCTCCCTTTGGAAATAGGTGTTAAGGGCCTGAGAGGAGTAGCCTCTCCTGGCCTCTGGGAATGCTTTGAAGGCCACACATGGTGCCATCCTTGCATAAACCAGTCTACACTGGTTCAGGGATCCCCCAGCCCCTGCTCTGGTGCGAAACTGGACAAAGGAAAGGGGAGTGAACCACTCCCCTGTCCATCACCACCCCAGGGGCGGTGCCCAGAGCTCCTCCAGTGTGTCCCAGAACTCTGCCATCTTGAATGCAGAGGTGTGAGGGCACAATGGAGGCCTCCGAGTGGCCAGTGCCAGCAGGTGACATCAGAGACCCCTCCTGATAGGTGCTTACCTGGTTAGGTGGCCAATCCTCCTCTGAGGGCTATTTAGGGTCTCTCCCGTGGGTTTCTCATCAGATAACGAATGCAAGAGCTCACCAGAGTTCCTCTGCATCTCCCTCTTCGACGTCTGCCAAGGATCGATGCCTGCAAAATCACAACAAAATAGCAAGAAGACTACCAGCAGCATTGTAGCGCCTAATCTTGCCGGCTTTCTCAACTGTTCCTGGTGGTGCATGCTCTGAGGGCTGTCTGCCTTCACCCTGCACTGGAAGCCCAGAAGAAATCTCCCATGGGTCGACTGAATCTTCCCCCTGCTAACTCAGGCACCAAACTTCTGCATCACCGGTCCTCTGGGTCCCCTCTTATCTTGACGAGCGTGGTACCTGGAACACAGGAGCTGGATCCAAGTGACCCCGACAGTCCAGTGGTCCCTCTGTTCATACTTGGTGGAGGTAAGTCCTTGCCTCCCCATGCCAGACAGTAATCCTGTGTACTGTGTGATCTGCAGCTGCTTCTCTGCACTCTTGCAAGGATTCCTTTGTGCACAGCATAGCCCAGGTCCCCAGCACTCCATCCTGCATTGCTCAACTCGCTGAGTTAACCACCGGCTTCGTGGGACCCTCTTTTGTTGTGTTGAGATGACCGCCATGCTCAGATTTCTTGAATGCCTGTTCAAGTGCTTCTGAGGGTGCTGCCTGCTTCTGCGTGGGCTCTCTCTGTTGCCGAGTGCCCCCTCGGTCTCCTCCTCCAAGGGGCGACCTCCTTGTCCTTCCTGGGCCCTGGCAGCACCCATTTTCTTTTGCTGTGGCTCTTGCAGCTAGCAAGGCTTGTTTGAGGTCTTTCTGCATGGAAACAACTCTGCATCCTCCAGAACACTGTGGGACATCTTATGACCAAAGGAGAAGTTCCTGGCACCTTCCGTTGTTGTAGAATCTTCGGCTTCTTCCACCCGGAGGCAGCCCTTTTGCACCTTCATCCGGGGTTTAGTGGGCTTCTGCCCCCCCTGGACACTTGCGTGACTCTTGGACTTGGTCCCCTTCCTTTACAGGTCCTCGAATCCATCTTCAGTGCTTTGCAGTCAGTTGTTGTCTTTGCAGAATCCCCTATCTCGACTTTACTGTCTTTCTGGGGTAGTAGGGTAACTTTACTCCTACTTTTCAGGGTCTTAGGGTGGGGTATCTTCGACACCCTTAGTGTTTTCTTACACTCCCAGTGACCCTTTACACTAGGCCTGGGGTCTATTCGTGGTTCGCTTTCCACTTTTGGAGTTTATGGTTTGTGTTGCCCCTAGGCCTATTGTCTCCTATTGCATCCTATTGTATTCTACAGTGTTTGCACTACTTTTCTAACTGTTTACTTACCTGATTTTGGTTTGTGTGTATATTTTGTGTGTATTACTTACCTCCTAAGGGAGTATATCCTCTGAGATACTTTTGGCATATTGTCACTAAAATAAAGTACCTTTAGTATTGTGTTTCTTATGATATAGTGCTATATGATATAAGTGGCATTGTAGGAGCTAAGCATGTCTCATAGTTCAGCTTAAGTTGGTCTGCTACAGTTACCTCTATCAGCCTAAGCTGCTAGAACACTGCTAATCTACTAATAAGGGATAACTGGACCTGGCACAAGGTGTAAGTACCATCAGGTACCAACTATAAGCCAGGCCAGCCTCCTACATTGATGGTGCAGCAGTGGGATACGTTCTTGTAACTGCTTTACCACTTTGTCATTGGTGCTTTTCATAGGAAAAACATATACCAAATACTTCAGAATACACACAGTTAACCTAAACAGTTCTACTTTCCTTCTCTAAACTTTCTAAGAAGTTTTAGAAAAGTTATCAAAAGTTGAGAAAAGTTTTAAAAAGTATTTCTCTTTTCTCTAAGTTTCTAAACTGTTTTTTCGCTCTGTCCTAAACCCTTTCTATCATATCTGCAGTAGAACTTACTCCCACAGCTGTCCAGGCAACCTATGGTAGTTTAAACTTTAAAAGTTTGAAGGGCCTCTGCATTGAAAGAGGTTTAAGTATTGGTAAGAATCCTACAAAAGATCTTCTCCTTAGCCTTCTCCTAGAAAGTGACCAGAACCAGTCTGGCCCATCCTAAGATCGGGAGGTAGAGGAGGGGGGTACCCAGCCAGACTCAGAGGAATCCCCTGAGGATACTAGGGAGGGTTCTTCAAAGGATCTGCCAGCTAACTGGCCATCTAGTGACACTGGTAGTGGGAGGGGGGTCACACACTAGTAGGGCACCTTTGACTCCTAAAGGCCAGGTAACTAGAGTCCAGCCAGTTAGGGACAGGTCTCACTCTGCCAATTCCCACATTTCTTCTGTCTCACAATTCCCAAGTCACCCACCCTGAGGATAACATTATGGAAAAGGAACTCAGAAAGCTGAGGTTGGAAGAGGCCAGGCTGAAGCTTAAACATCAGCAGCTGCCCTTAGACAGGGAATCTCTGGATGTGGAAAGGGAAAGGCAGAGGTTGGGTTTAGTTCCCCATGGTGGCAACAGCAGTGTTTTTGATAGCAATCCTGTTAGAGAGCAAGATTCCAGAAACCTGCATAAGATAGTCCCCTCTTACAAGGAGGGGGATGACATTAACAAGTGGTTTGCTGCACTTGAGAGGGCCTGTATGGTACAGTTGGTCCCTCGAAGGCAGTGGGCTGCTATCTTGTGGCTATCTTTCACTGGTAAGGGTAGGGATAGGCTCCTTACAGTCAGAGAAAGTGATGCTTATATCTACAATGTTTTGAAGGATGCACTCTTGGATGGATTTGGCTTAACCATTGAACAATACAGGATTAAGTTCAGAGAAACCAGAAAATAATCCTCTCAAGACTGGACAGACTTTGTAGACTGTTCAGTGAAGGCCTTGGAGGGTTGGTTACATGGCAGTAAGGGGACTGACTATGAAAGCCTGTATAATCTAATCCTGAGAGAGCATATTGTGAACAATTGTGTGTCTTATTTGTTGCACCAGTACTTGGTAGACTCAGATCTGACCTCTCCCCAAGTATTGTGAAAGAAGGCAGACAAATGGGTCAGAACAAGAGTGAACAGAAAAGTTCATACAGGGGATGACAAGGATGGCAAGAAGAAGGATGGTAAGTCTTCTGACAAGGGTGTGGACAAAGACAAAAAACATTCGGAGTCTTCATCAGGCCCACAAAAATCCGTTGGGGGTGGTGGGTCCAAATCCTCTTCTCACAATCAGAAAAAAACATGGTGTTATTTATGTAAAGTAAAAGGCCATTGGGCAAGTGATGCCACTTGTCCAAAGAAAAACACCAAGGCTCCCACTACCACAACCCCAACTGCAACCTCTAGTGCCCCTAGTAATAGCAGTGGTGGTGGGAAGTCTACTACAAATAGCCAATCCAAGGGTGTAGCTGGGCTTACCATTGGCAGTGTAGTTGGGGTTGGCCTTGTTAGGGAGACCACAGAGGCTGTTTTAGTCTCTGATGGTGGCATTGACTTTGCCACCTTGGTTGCTTGTCCCCTTAATATGGATAAGTACAAGCAACTTCCCCTAATAAATGAGGTTGAGGCCTACAGGAACAAAGGAGCCAATGTAACGATGGTGATAGAGAAACTGGTTCACCCTGATCAACACCTACTTGGTCAGCAGTACCAAGTGACTGATGCTCAAAATAACACACTTAGCCACCCCATGGCTGTTGTGAATCTCAATGGGGGGGGGGTCACTGGTCCAAAGAAAGTTGTGGTAGCCACTGAGTTACCTGTAGATTGCTTACCAGGCAATGATTTGGAGACATCAGCTTGGGCTGAAGTGGAGTTGGAGGCTCACGCAGCAATGCTGGACATTCCTAGGCATATTTTTGCTTTGACAAGGGCTCAGGCCAAAAAGCAAAAAGGACAGGGAAACTTGGATCGTGGAACAATGGACCAAGTGCTCCCAAAAGCTAGGGGTAGTAAGGGCAAATCCTTGCCCACTATCCCTCCCTCATCAGAAGAGTCCCCTTTTGAGGAAGAGGAATCCTCTCCCTGTGCAGAACCTACACCAGAGGAGCTGGCAGCAGACACTGCTGAGCTTTTGGGTGCAGGGGGGCCTGCTGGGGAAGAGCTGAGTGTGGCACAGCAGACATGTTCACACTAGAGGGTTTGAGACAGCAAGCTGTCAAACAGCAGAATGAGGATGTCAGTGATAAGCATAAGGTATATTGGGAAGTCAACCTCCTGTATACTGAGTCAAGGGACTCTAAACCTGGAGCTGCCAGGAGATTAGTCATCCCTTGGCAGTATAGGGAGTTTCTTCTTACCTTGGCTAATGACATTCCTTTGGCTGGGCATTGTGGCCAGAGTAAAACTTGGGACAGGCTTGTTCCCCTATTTCACTGGTCTCATATGTCAGAGGACACCAAAGAGTTTTGTCGCTCTTGTGTGACCTGCCAAGCCGGTGGCAAGACTAGTGGCACACCAAAGGCCCCCTTAATCCCATTTCCTGTGGTTGGAGTACCCTTTGAAAGGGGTGGGGTTGACATAGTTAGCCCACTTGACCCTTCAACAGCTTCAGGCAGTAGGTGTATCCTTGTGGTAGTGGACCATGCCACTAGGTATCCTGAAGCTATTCCCTTAAGGACCACTACAGCTCCTGCAGTGGCAAAGACCCTCCTGGGAATCTTTTCCAGAGTGGGCTTCCCTAAGGAAGTGGTGTCAGACAGAGGTAGTAACTTCATGTCTGCATACCTCAAAGCAATGTGGAAGGAGTGTGGTGTAACATACACGTTCACTACTCCTTATCAGCCCCAAACAAATTGTCTGGTTTAATAAAACTCTCAAAGGTATGATAATGGGACTCAGAAGAAGATGGGATGTCCTGTTACCTTGCCTCCTTTTTGCTTACAGGGAGGTGCCCCAAAAAGGAGTGGGCTTTAGCCCCTTTGAACTCCTCTTTGGACACCCTGTGAGAGGTCCCCTTGCACTTGTTAAGGAGGGTTGGGAACAACCTTTAAAAGCTCCTAAACAGGACATTGTGGACTATGTACTCAGCCTAAGATCAAGAATCGCTGAGTACATGAAAAAGGCAAGGAAAAAACCTCCAGGCCACCCAGGAGCTGCAAAAGTAATGGCATGACCAGAAGGCTGTCCTGACCCAGTACCACCCAGGACAGAAGGTGTGGGTATTGGAGCCTGTGGCCCCAAGAACACTCCAGGACCAATAGAGTGGCCCCATCTAATTGTTGAGAAAAAGTGTGAGGTTACCTACTTGGTAGACCTGGGCACGGCCAGGAGTCCCCCTAGGGTGCTCCATGTCAACTGCCTAAAACCCTACTATGACAGGGCTGATCTCACCCTGCTCATGGCAACTGATGAGGGACAGGAAGAAGAGAGTGACCCTCTCCTTGATCTCTTCTCCACCACTTAAGCTGATGGCTTAGTGGAGGGAGTAGTACTTGCAGATTGCCTTACTGCTGATCAGAAGGACAACTGTGTAAATCTCTTTAGTCAGTTTTCTAAACTCTTCTCACTGATACAAGGTACCACTACTTGGTGTGATCACACAATCAATACTGGAGACAGTTTACCTGTCAAAAGTAAGATTTATAGGTAGCCTGACCATGTCAGGGACTGCATAAAACAAGAGGTACATAAAATGTTAGACTTAGGAGTGATTGAGCCTTAAGAAAGCCCATGGGCTAGCCCAGTGGTGCTTGTCCCAAAACCTCACAGTAAGGATGGTAAAAGAGAGATGAGGTTTTGTGTTGACTATAGAGGGCTCAACCAAGTAACCAAGACAGATGCTCACCCTATACCCAGGGCAGATGAGCTAATAGATACACTGGCTTCTGACAAGAATCTAAGCACTTTTGATTTAACTGCAGGGTATTGGCAGATTGAATTATCAGAAGATGCTAAACCTAGCACTGCATTTTCCACCATTGGAGGGCACTATCAGTTCACTGTGATGCCCTTTGGTCTGAAAAATGTACCTGCCACTTTTCAAAGGTTGGTGAACACAGTCCTGCAAGGGTTGGAAGCTTTTAGTGCAGCATATCTAGAGGATTTAGCTGCCATTTAGCTCCACCTGGGATGATCACTTGGTCCACCTGTGGAAAGTTTTAGAGGCCCTGCAAAAGGCAGGCCTCACTATCAAGGCTTAAAATTGCCAGATAGGGCAGGGGAAAGTGGTTTATCTGGGCCACCTGGTGGGTGGGGAACAGATTGCACCACTGCAGAGGAAGATCCAGACCAATTTGGAATGGGCTCCCCCTACTACTCAAACCCAGGTGAGAGCCTTCCTAAGCCTCACAGGGTACTCTAGGAGGTTCATTAAGAACTATGGCTCCATTGCAGCCCCTCTTAATGACCTCACTAGTAAGAAGATGCCTAAAAAGGTATTCTGGACAGCTAGCTGTCAAAAGGCTTTTGATGAACTCAAACAGGCCATGTGCTCTGCGCCTGTCCTAAAAAGCCCTTGCTATTCCAAGACGTTTATAGTCCAGACTGATGCTTCTGGATTAGGGGTTGGGGCAGTGCTATCACAGCTTAATACTGAGGGCCAGGATCAACCTGTTGCTTTTATCATCAGGAGGTTGACCCCCTAGAGAAAAGCGTTGGTCTGCCATAGAGAGGGAGGCCTTTGCTGTGGTCTGGGCACTGACAAAGTTGAGGCCATACCTGTTTGGTACTTACTTTATTGTTCAGACAGACCACAAACCTCTACTTTGGCTAAAAAACAAATGAAAGGTGAAAACCCTAAATTGTTGAGGTGATCCATCTCCCTACAGGGAATGGACTATACAGTGGAACATAGACCTGGGAATACCCACTCCAAAGCAGATGGACTCTCCAGATATTTCCACTTAGACAATGAAGACTCATCTGGGCAACGTTAGCCTTATTGTCCCTCGTTTGGGGGGGGGGGTGTGTAGGAAAGTACCATCGTACCTGGCATGCTACCCTCATTTTTACTTATGTAAAGTTTGTTTTTTGCCTGTGTCATTGGGATCCTGCTAGCCAGGACCCCAGTGCTCATAGTTTCTGGCCTATATGTGTTCCCTGTGTGGTGCCTAACTGTATCACTGAGGCTCTGCTAACTAGAACCTCAGTGTTTATGCTCTGTTTTTAAAATTGTCACTGCAGGCTAGTGACCATTTTTCCCAATTCTGATTGGCACACTGGAACACTTTATAAGTCCCTAGTATATGGTACCTAGGTACCCAGGTTTTTGGGGTTCCAGGAGATCCCTATGGGCTGCAGCATTTCTTTTACCACCCATGGGGAGCTCAGACAATTCTTACAGAGGACTACCACCGCAGCCTGAGTGAAATAACATCCACGTTATTTCAAAGCCACTTTACACTGCACTTATGTAACTTATAAGTCACCTATATGTCTAACTCTCACTTGGTGAAGGTTAGGTGCAAATTTACTAAGTGTGAGGGCACCCTGGCACTAGCCAAGGTGCCCCCACATTGTTCAGGGCACTTTCCCTGGACTTTGTGAGTGCGGGGACACCATTACACGTGTGCACTACATATAGGTCAATGCTTATAAGTAGCTTCACAATGGTAACTCTGAACATGGCCATGTAACATGTCTAAGATCATGTAATTGTCCCCCCATGCCAAATCTGGTATTGGGGTACCAATCCTGTGCATCCCCGGGGCTCCAGCATGGACCCCAGGTACTGCCAAACCAGCTCTCTGGGGTTTTCTCTACAGCTGCCGCTGCTGCCAACCCTCAGACAGGTTTCTGCCCTCCTGGGGTCTGGGCAGCCCAGTCCCAGGAAGGCAGAACAAAGGACTTCCTCTGAGAGAGGGTGTTACACTCTCTCCCTTTGGAAATAGGTGTTAAAGGCCTGAGAGGAGTAGCCTCTCCTGGCCTCTGGGAATGCTTTGAAGGGCACACATGGTGCCCTCCTTGTATAAACCAGTCTACACTGGTTCAGGGATCCTCCAGCCCCTGCACTGGTGCGAAACTGGACAAAGGAAAGGGGAGTGACCACTCCCCTGTCCATCACCACCCCAGGGGTAGTGCCCAGAACTCCTCTAGTGTGTCCCAGACCTCTGCCATCTTGAATGCAGAGGTGTGAGGGCACAACAGAGGCGTTTGAGTGGTCAGTCAAGTAGAAAGTAGGGCCCCTAAATCAATAAAGAGAGAGATCAATAGTAATCTACCAGAGGTATGTCAACATCCCTCTCTTACATAATGTCATACACAAAGAGCAAATGAAAACAGAAGAAATAATAATATCGCACATTAATAATATTTATTTATAATGAACACAATTATATTATCATTTATATTTAAAAAAGCAATCATTTCTATATACACGCGCCCCCTCTGAACAAGAAATACATCAACAAAGAATACAAAAACAAAGGAGAACACACCATGTACAAAGACAACAGATACCGCACAAATAGACACAGAGAAAGTAAGAAAAATCTCAAGACAAAACAGAAAAATACACGCAACAGATAAACCCCTCCATACCAAAACTTCATTTATAAAAAGACTAGATATTTACAAAAAGTTACAAAAAAGATATATAAATTTGTAACAATATTATTACAACATTTGGTGACTCGTGTGTGAGAGAACAAAGAGATCTCTCTCTAAAACATCATGATATATAAAGCAATATGTTACAATATCCAATTGTAATAATCAAAGAAAAAGATTTCCAACAGTCGTCTTTCTGATCAAAAATTCTTTCATCCACTTTGACATATCACAAAGTTGCCGACCTGTGTTTCGGTGGACATACACCGACAATGTATTTAATTAAATTCACCCCACCTTCCTCAGGGCGTCCAAAATTCAATGACACATGGGGTCTCCTTCATCGTAGTTTATCTGATATAAGCAAATATACTTGTATAAATAACAACCTCCAAATAATAAGAAATAATGAAAATAATAATATTATTCTCACTCTCAGCCTAAATTGTGAAACTTGTGAAAAAAGAAAAGAAAAACACCAAAAGCCCAAAGGAACACCATCAACCTCGTAATATAGAAGTGAAATTGATAAAAGTAACCTGCAAAAACATACATGGCAACCACATCTCCAATATAAGGCCAAAATGCAACCCAATGATTCAAAAGGCTGCTTGCTCCACAGTCTTCACTTGGTAACCAAACTGCAAGAAGACAATAGATATAATATCAACTAACTGATTCAAAGTCTCAAGACTGAAAAATACTAAGCCTACAGCCCAAACCAATGGTTTGTAGGTTAATAGAGTCTCAGTAAAGTCCTTACCGATGTTTGATAACGAGTAGATACCCCAACAATCAGCAGTTACCAACGGCTCAGAAAGCGTGCTCCTCGTGTTGATTAACAAATCAAAGCTGACATGAAATGCGGTCAGCTGCAGAGGAAATAAAAAGAGAGAAAGGACCGGAAGCAAACCGGACTTTTTAAACTTGCGCGCGGCGGCCATCTTAAAGAAGTAAAAATGAGATCTACACATTAACCCCTTCGCTGCCAGGCCTTTTCCCCCTCCTGTGCCAGGCCTTTTTTTGCCTATTTGGGGCAGTTCGCGCTTAGGCCCTCATAACTTTTTGTCCACATAAGCTAACCAAGCCAAATTTGCGTCCTTTTTTTCCAACATCCTAGGGATTCTAGAGGTACCCAGACTTTGTGGGTTCCCCTGAAGGAGGCCAAGAAATTGGCCAAAATACAGTGAAAATTTCGTTTTTTTAAAAAAAAAATGAAAAAGTGGCTGCAGAAGGCGGCTTGTGGTTTTTCCCCTGAAAATGGCATCAACAAAGGGTTTGCGGTGCTAAACTCAGCAGCTTCCCAGCTTTCAGGAACAGGCAGACTTGAATCAGAAAACCCAATTTTTCAACACAATTTTGGCATTTTACTGGGGCATACCCCATTTGTGCAATTTTTTGTGCTTTCAGCCTCCTTCCAGTCAGTGACAGGAATGGTCATGAAACCAATGCTGGATCCCAGAAACCTAAACATTTCTGAAAAGTAGACAAAATTCTGAATTCAGCAAGGGGTCATTTGTGTAGATCCTACAAGGGTTTCCTACAGAAAATAACAGCTGAAAAAGAAAAATATTGAAATTGAGGTGAAAAAACCATCAATTTTTCTCTACGTTTTACTCTGTAACTTTTCCCTGCAATGTCAGATTATCGAAAGCAATATACCGTTACGTCTGCTGGACTCCTCTGGTTGCGGGGATATATAGGGTTTGTAGGTTCATCAAGAACCCGAGGAACCCAGAGCCAATAAATGAGCTGCACCCTGCAGTGCGTTTTCATTCTATACCGGGTATACAGCAATTCATTTGCTGAAATATAAGGAGTAAAAAATTGCTATCAAGAAAACCTTTGCATTTCCAAAAAGGGCACAAGATAAGGTGTTGAGGAGCAGTGGTTATTTGCACATCTCTGAATTCCGGGGTGACCATAGTAGCACGTGAATTACAGGGAATTTCTCAAATAGATGTCTTTTTTACACACACTCCTATATTTGGAAGGAAAAAATGTAGAGAAAGACAAGGGGCAATAGTACTTGTTTTGCTAATCTATGTTCCCCCAAGTTTCCCGATAAAAATGGTACCTCACTTGTGTGGGTAGGCCTAGCACCCGCGACAGGATATGCCCCAAAACACAACGTGGACACATCACAGAAAACAGAGCTGTTTTTAGCAAAGTGACTACCTGTAGATTTTGGCCTCTAGCTCAGCCGCCACCTAGGGAAACCTACCAAACCTGTGCATTTCTGAAAACTAGAGACCTAGGGGAATCCAAGGAGGGGTGACTTGTGTGGCTCGGACCAGGTTCTGTTACGCAGAATCCTTTGCAAACCTCAAAATTTGGCTAAAAAAACACATGTTCCTCACATTTCTGTGGCAGAAAGTTCTGGAATCTGAGAGGAGCCACAAATTTCCTTCCACCCAGCGTTCCCCCACGTCTCCCGATAAAAATGATACCTCACTTGTGTGGGTAGGCCTAGCACCCGCGACAGGATATGCCCCAAAACACAACGTGGACACATCACAGAAAACAGAGCTGTTTTTAGCAAAGTGACTACCTGTAGATTTTGGCCTCTAGCTCAGCCGCCACCTAGGGAAACCTACCAAACCTGTGCATTTCTGAAAACTAGAGACCTAGGGGAATCCAAGGAGGGGTGACTTGTGTGGCTCGGTCCAGGTTCTGTTACCCAGAATCCTTTGCAAACCTCAAAATTTGGCTAAAAAAACACATGTTCCTCACATTTCTGTGGCAGAAAGTTCTGGAATCTGAGAGGAGCCACAAATTTCCTTCCACCCAGCGTTCCCCCACGTCTCCCGATAAAAATGATACCTCACTTGTGTGGGTAGGCCTAGCGCCCGCGACAGGATATGCCCCAAAACACAACGTGGACATATCACAGAAAACAGAGCTGTTTTTAGCAAAGTGACTACCTGTAGATTTTGGCCTCTAGCTCAGCCGCCACCTAGGGAAACCTACCAAACCTGTGCATTTCTGAGAACTAGAGACCTAGGGGAATCCAAGGAGGGGTGACTTGTGTGGCTCGGACCAGGTTCTGTTACCCAGAATCCTTTGCAAACCTCAAAATTTGGCTAAAAAAACACATGTTCCTCATATTTCTGTGGCAGAAAGTTCTGGAATCTGAGAGGAGCCACAAATGTCCTTCCACCCAGCGTTCCCCCATGTCTCCCGATAAAAATGATACCTCACTTGTGTGGGTAGGCCTAGCGCCCGCGACAGGATATGCCCCAAAACACAACGTGGACATATCACAGAAAACAGAGCTGTTTTTAGCAAAGTGACTACCTGTAGATTTTGGCCTCTAGCTCAGCCGCCACCTAGGGAAACCTACCAAACCTGTGCATTTCTGAAAACTAGAGACCTAGGGGAATCCAAGGAGGGGTGACTTGCGGGGCTCAGACCAGGTTCTGTTACCCAGAATCCTTTGCAAACCTCAAAATTTGGCTAAAAAAACACATGTTCCTCACATTTCTGTGGCAGAAAGTTCTGGAATCTGAGAGGAGCCACAAATTTCCTTCCACCCAGCGTTCCCCCACGTCTCCCGATAAAAATGATACCTCACTTGTGTGGGTAGGCCTAGCGCCCGCGACAGGATATGCCCCAAAACACAACGTGGACATATCACAGAAAACAGAGCTGTTTTTAGCAAAGTGACTACCTGTAGATTTTGGCCTCTAGCTCAGCCGCCACCTAGGGAAACCTACCAAACCTGTGCATTTCTGAAAACTAGAGACCTAGGGGAATCCAAGGAGGGGTGACTTGCGGGGCTCGGACCAGGTTCTGTTACCCAGAATCCTTTGCAAATCTCAAAATTTGGCTAACAAAACACATGTTCCTCACATTTCTGTGGCAGAAAGTTCTGGAATCTGAGAGGAGCCACAAATTTCCTTCCACCCAGCGTTCTCCCACGTCTCCCGATAAAAATGATACCTCACTTGTGTGGGTAGGCCTAGCGCCCGCGACAGGATATGCCCCAAAACACAACGTGGACATATCACAGAAAACAGAGCTGTTTTTAGCAAAGTGACTACCTGTAGATTTTGGCCTCTAGCTCAGCCGCCACCTAGGGAAACCTACCAAACCTGTGCATTTCTGAGAACTAGAGACCTAGGGGAATCCAAGTAGGGGTGACTTGCGGGGCTCGGACCAGGTTCTGTTACCCAGAATCCTTTGCAAACCTCAAAATTTGGCTAAAAAAACACATGTTCCTCACATTTCTGTGGCAGAAAGTTCTGGAATCTGAGAGGAGCCACAAATTTCCTTCCACCCAGCGTTCCCCCACGTCTCCCGATAAAAATGATACCTCACTTGTGTGGGTAGGCCTAGCGCCCGCGACAGGATATGCCCCAAAACACAACGTGGACATATCACAGAAAACAGAGCTGTTTTTAGCAAAGTGACTACCTGTAGATTTTGGCCTCTAGCTCAGCCGCCACCTAGGGAAACCTACCAAACCTGTGCATTTCTGAAAACTAGAGACCTAGGGGAATCCAAGGAGGGGTGACTTGCGGGGCTCGGACCAGGTTCTGTTACCCAGAATCCTTTGCAAATCTCAAAATTTGGCTAAAAAAACACATGTTCCTCACATTTCTGTGGCAGAAAGTTCTGGAATCTGAGAGGAGCCACAAATTTCCTTCCACCCAGCGTTCCCCCACGTCTCCCGATAAAAATGATACCTCACTTGTGTGGGTAGGCCTAGCGCCCGCGACAGGATATGCCCCAAAACACAACCTGGACATATCACAGAAAACAGAGCTGTTTTTAGCAAAGTGACTACCTGTAGATTTTGGCCTCTAGCTCAGCCGGCACCTAGGGAAACCTACCAAACCTGTGCATTTCTGAAAACTAGAGACCTAGGGGAATCCAAGGAGGGGTGACTTGTGTGGCTCGGACCAGGTTCTGTTACCCAGAATCCTTTGCAAACCTCAAAATTTGGCTAAAAAAACACATGTTCCTCACATTTCTGTGGCAGAAAGTTCTGGAATCTGAGAGGAGCCACAAATTTCCTTCCACCCAGCGTTCCCCCACGTCTCCCGATAAAAATGATACCTCACTTGTGTGGGTAGGCCTAGCGCCCGCGACAGGATATGCCCCAAAACACAACGTGGACACATCACAGAAAACAGAGCTGTTTTTAGCAAAGTGACTACCTGGAGATTTTGGCCTCCAGCTCAGCCGCCACCTAGGAAAACCTACCAAACCTGTACATTTCTGAAAACTAGAGACCTAGGGGAATCCAAGGAGGGGTGACTTGTGTGGCTCGGACCAGGTTCTGTTACCCAGAATCCTTTGCAAACCTCAAAATTTGGCTAAAAAAACACATGTCCCTCACATTTCTGTGGCAGAAAGTTCTGGAATCTGAGAGGAGCTACGAATTTCCTTCCACCCAGCGTTCCCCCAAGTCTCCCGATAAAAATGATACCTCACTTGCGTGGGTAGGCCTAGCGCCGGCGACAGGAAACACCCCAAAGCGCAACGTGGACACATCCTAAATTTTGGAAAAAAACAGAGCTGTTTTTAGCAAAGTGACTACCTGTAGATTTTGGCCTCTAGCTCAGCCGCCACCTAGGGAAACCTACCAAACCTGTGCATTTCTGAAAACTAGAGACCTAGGGGAATCCAAGGAGGGGTGACTTGCGGGGCTCGGACCAGGTTCTGTTACCCAGAATCCTTTGCAAATCTCAAAATTTGGCTAAAAAAACACATGTTCCTCACATTTCTGTGGCAGAAAGTTCTGGAATCTGAGAGGAGCCACAAATTTCCTTCCACCCAGCGTTCCCCCACGTCTCCCGATAAAAATTATACCTCACTTGTGTGGGTAGGCCTAGCGCCCGCGACAGGATATGCCCCAAAACACAACGTGGACACATCACAGAAAACAGAGCTGTTTTTAGCAAAGTGACTACCTGGAGATTTTGGCCTCCAGCTCAGCCGCCACCTAGGAAAACCTACCAAACCTGTACATTTCTGAAAACTAGAGACCTAGGGGAATCCAAGGAGGGGTGACTTGTGTGGCTCGGACCAGGTTCTGTTACCCAGAATCCTTTGCAAACCTCAAAATTTGGCTAAAAAAACACATGTCCCTCACATTTCTGTGGCAGAAAGTTCTGGAATCTGAGAGGAGCTACGAATTTCCTTCCACCCAGCGTTCCCCCAAGTCTCCCGATAAAAATGATACCTCACTTGCGTGGGTAGGCCTAGCGCCGGCGACAGGAAACACCCCAAAGCGCAACGTGGACACATCCTAAATTTTGGAAAAAAACAGAGGTGTTTTTTGCGAAGTGCCTACCTGTAGATTTTGGCCTCTAGCTCAGCCGGCACCTAGGGAAACCTACCAAACCTGTGCATTTCTGAAAACTAGAGACCTAGGGGAATCCAAGGAGGGGTGACTTGCGGGGCTCGGACCAGGTTCTGTTACACAGAATCCTTTGCAAACCTCAAAATTTGGCTAAAAATACACATGCTACTCACATTTCTGTGGCAGAAAGTTCTGGAATCTGAGAGGAGCCACAAATTTCCTTCCACCCAGCGTTCCCCCACGTCTCCCAATAAAAATGATACCTCACTTGTGTGGGTAGGCCTAGCGCCCGCGACAGGATATGCCCCAAAACACAACGTGGACATATCACAGAAAACAGAGCTGTTTTTAGCAAAGTGACTACCTGTAGATTTTGGCCTCTAGCTCAGCCGGCACCTAGGGAAACCTACCAAACCTGTGCATTTCTGAAAACTAGAGACCTAGGGGAATCCAAGGAGGGGTGACTTGTGTGGCTCGGACCAGGTTCTGTTACCCAGAATCCTTTGCAAACCTCAAAATTTGGCTAAAAAAACACATGTTCCTCACATTTCTGTGGCAGAAAGTTCTGGAATCTGAGAGGAGCCACAAATTTCCTTCCACCCAGCGTTCCCCCACGTCTCCCGATAAAAATGATACCTCACTTGTGTGGGTAGGCCTAGCGCCCGCGACAGGATATGCCCCAAAACACAACGTGGACATATCACAGAAAACAGAGCTGTTTTTAGCAAAGTGACTACCTGTAGATTTTGGCCTCTAGCTCAGCCGGCACCTAGGGAAACCTACCAAACCTGTGCATTTCTGAAAACTAGAGACCTAGGGGAATCCAAGGAGGGGTGACTTGTGTGGCTCGGACCAGGTTCTGTTACCCAGAATCCTTTGCAAACCTCAAAATTTGGCTAAAAAAACACATGTCCCTCACATTTCTGTGGCAGAAAGTTCTGGAATCTGAGAGGAGCTACGAATTTCCTTCCACCCAGCGTTCCCCCAAGTCTCCCGATAAAAATGATACCTCACTTGCGTGGGTAGGCCTAGCGCCGGCGACAGGAAACACCCCAAAGCGCAACGTGGACACATCCTAAATTTTGGAAAAAAACAGAGGTGTTTTTTGCGAAGTGCCTACCTGTAGATTTTGGCCTCTAGCTCAGCCGGCACCTAGGGAAACCTACCAAACCTGTGCATTTCTGAAAACTAGAGACCTAGGGGAATCCAAGGAGGGGTGACTTGCGGGGCTCGGATCAGGTTCTGTTACCCAGAATCCTTTGCAAACCTCAAAATTTGGCTAAAAATACACATGTTCCTCACATTTCTGTGGCAGAAAGTTCTGGAATCTGAGAGGAGCCACAAATTTCCTTCCACCCAGCGTTCCCCCACGTCTCCCGATAAAAATGATACCTCACTTGTGTGGGTAGGCCTAGCGCCCGCGACAGGATATGCCCCAAAACACAACGTGGACATATCACAGAAAACAGAGCTGTTTTTAGCAAAGTGACTACCTGTAGATTTTGGCCTCTAGCTCAGCCGGCACCTAGGGAAACCTACCAAACCTGTGCATTTCTGAAAACTAGAGACCTAGGGGAATCCAAGGAGGGGTGACTTGTGTGGCTCAGACCAGGTTCTGTTACCCAGAATCCTTTGCAAACCTCAAAATTTGGCTAAAAAAACACATGTTCCTCACATTTCTGTGGCAGAAAGTTCTGGAATCTGAGAGGAGCCACAAATTTCCTTCCACCCAGCGTTCCCCCACGTCTCCCGATAAAAATGATACCTCACTTGTGTGGGTAGGCCTAGCGCCCGCGACAGGATATGCCCCAAAACACAACGTGGACACATCACAGAAAACAGAGCTGTTTTTAGCAAAGTGACTACCTGGAGATTTTGGCCTCTAGCTCAGCCGCCACCTAGGGAAACCTACCAAACCTGTACATTTCTGAAAACTAGAGACCTAGGGGAATCCAAGGAGGGGTGACTTGTGTGGCTCGGACCAGGTTCTATTACCCAGAATCCTTTGCAAACCTCAAAATTTGGCTAAAAAAACACATGTCCCTCACATTTCTGTGGCAGAAAGTTCTGGAATCTGAGAGGAGCTACAAATTTCCTTCCACCCAGTGTTCCCCCAAGTCTCCCGATAAAAATGATACCTCACTTGCGTGGGTAGGCCTAGCGCCGGCGACAGGAAACACCCCAAAGCGCAACGTGGACACATCCTAAATTTTGGAAAAAAACAGAGGTGTTTTTTGCGAAGTGCCTACCTGTAGATTTTGGCCTCTAGCTCAGCCGGCACCTAGGGAAACCTACCAAACCTGTGCATTTCTGAAAACTAGAGACCTAGGGGAATCCAAGGAGGGGTGACTTGCGGGGCTCGGACCAGGTTCTGTTACCCAGAATCCTTTGCAAACCTCAAAATTTGGCTAAAAATACACATGTTACTCACATTTCTGTGGCAGAAAGTTCTGGAATCTGAGAGGAGCCACAAATTTCCTTCTACCCAGCGTTCCCCCAAGTCTCCCGATAAAAATGATACCTCACTTGCGTGGGTAGGCCTAGCGCCGGCGACAGGAAACACCCCAAAGCGCAACGTGGACACATCCTAAATTTTGGAAAAAAACAGAGGTGTTTTTTGCGAAGTGCCTACCTGTAGATTTTGGCCTCTAGCTCAGCCGGCACCTAGGGAAACCTACCAAACCTGTGCATTTCTGAAAACTAGAGACCTAGGGGAATCCAAGGAGGGGTGACTTGCGGGGCTCGGACCAGGTTCTGTTACCCAGAATCCTTTGCAAACCTCAAAATTTGGCTAAAAATACACATGTTACTCACATTTCTGTGGCAGAAAGTTCTGGAATCTGAGAGGAGCCACAAATTTCCTTCTACCCAGCGTTCCCCCAAGTCTCCCGATAAAAATGATACCTCACTTGTGTGGGTAGGACTAGCGCCCACGAAAGGAAAGGGCCCAAAACACAACGTGGACACATCACATTTTTTTATAAAAAGCAGTGCCTACCTGTGGATTTTGGCCTGTAGCTCAGCCGACACCTGAGGAAACCTAGCAAACCAGTGCATTTTTGAAAACTAGAAACCCAGGGGAATCCAAGATGGGGTGACTTGCGGGGCTCTGACCAGGTTATGTTACCCAGAATCCTTTGCAAACATCAAAATTTGGCCCAAAAAACACTTTTTCCTCTCATTTCGGTGACAGAAAGTTCTGGAATCTGAGAGGAGCCACAAATTTCCTTCCACCCAGCGTTCCCCTAAGTCTCTCGATAAAAATGGTACGTCACTTCTGTGGGTAGGCCTAGCGCCCACAAAAGGAAATGGCCCAAAACACAACGTGGACACAACATATTTTTTCACAGAAAACAGAGGTGTTTTTTGCAAGGTGCCTACCTGTGGTGTTGGGCCTGTAGCTCAGCCGGCCCCAGGGGGGGGGCAGAAATGCCCTAAAATAAATTTGCCCCCCCAACCCCCACCCTCCCCCGCCGGGAGCGACCCTTGCCTACGGGGTCGCTCCCCCTGCATGACATTGGCACCAAAAAACAAATCCCCGGTGCCTAGTGGTTTCTGCCCCCTTGGGGGCAGGTTGACCTAAACTCAGCCAATCTGCCCCCAAGGGGGGCAGAAATGGCCTAAATACAATTTGTCCCCCAGGGGAGCGACTTTTGCCTGATGGGTCGCTCCCCATCTCTAAAAAAAAAAAACAAAGAAAAAAAAAAAGAAAAAAAAGAAAAATTCCCCTGGCGCCTAGAGGTTTCTGCCCCCCCCCGGGGGCAGATCGGCCTAATAATAGGCCGATCTGCCCCCCGGGGGGGCAGAAATGGCCTAAAATAAATTTGCCCCCCCAACACCCACCCCCCCGGGAGCGACCCTTGCCTACGGGGTCGCTCCCCCTGCGTGACATTGGCGCCAAAAAACAAATCCCCGGTGCCTAGTGGTTTCTGCCCCCTTGGGGGCAGATTGACCTAAAATTGGCCAATCTGCCCCCAGGGGGGCAGAAATGGTCTAAATAAAATTTGCCCCCCCAGGGGAGCGACCCTTGCCTGATGGGTCGCTCCCCATCTCTAAAAAAAGAAACAACAAAAAAAAAAAACACAAAAAAAAAATTGCCCTGGCGCCTAGAGTGTTCTGCCCCCCCCCCCCCCCGGGGGCAGTTCGGCCTAATAATAGGCCGATCTGTCCCCCGGGGGGGCAGAAATGGCCTAAAATAAATTTGCCCCCCAAACCCCCACCACCCCCCCCGGGAGCGACCCTTGCCTATGGGGTCGCTCCCCCTGCGTGACATTGGCGCCAAAAAACAAATCCCCGGTGCCTAGTGGTTTCTGCCCCCTTGGGGGCAGATTGACCTAAAATTGGCCAATCTGTCCCCAGGGGGGCAGAAATGGTCTAAATACAATTTGCCCCCCCAGGGGAGCGACCCTTGCCTGATGGGTCGCTCCCCATCTCTAAAAAAAGAAACAACAAAAAAAAAAAACCCAAAAAAGAAATTGCCCTGGCGCCTACAGTGTTCTGCCCCCCCCCCCCCGGGGGCAGTTCGGCCTAATAATAGGCCGATCTGTCCCCCGGGGGGGCAGAAATGGCCTAAAATAAATTTGCCCCCCCAACCCCCACCCCCCCCCCGGGAGCGACCCTTGCCTACGGGGTCGCTCCCCCTGCGTGACATTGGCGCCAAAAAACAAATTCCCGGTGCCTAGTGGTTTCTGCCCTCTTGGGGGCAGATTGACCTAAAATTGGCCAATCTGCCCCCAGGGGGGCAGAAATGGTCTAAATACAATTTGCCCCCCCAGGGGAGCGACCCTTGCCTGATGGGTCGCTCCCCATCTCTAAAAAAAGAAACAACAAAAAAAAAAAACACAAAAAAAAAATTGCCCTGGCGCCTAGAGTGTTCTGCCCCCCCCCCCGGGGGCAGTTCGGCCTAATAATAGGCCGATCTGTCCCCTGGGGGGGGCAGAAATGGCCTAAAATAAATTTGTCCCCCCAACCCCCCCACCCCCGGGAGCGACCCTTGCCTACGGGGTCGCTCCCCCTGCGTGACATTGGCGCCAAAAAACAAATCCCCGGTGCCAAGTGGTTTCTGCCCCTTGGGGGCAGATTGACTTAAAATCGGCCAATCTGCCCCCAGGGGGGCAGAAATGGTCTAAATACAATTTGCCCCCCAGGGGAACGACCCTTGCCTGATGGGTCGCTCCCCATCTCTAAAAAAAAAAAAAGAACAAAAAAAAAAAACACAAAAAAAAAATTTGCCCTGGCGCCTAGAGGTTTCTTCCCCCCCTGGGGGCAGATCGGCCTAATAATAGGCCGATCTGCCCCCAGGGGGGGCAGAAAAGGCCTTCCCAAAAAATTGCCCCCCCTGGGAGCGACCCTTGCCAAAGGGGTCGCTTTGTTGCGTGACATTCGCGCGCAAAAACAAACTCCCTGGTGTCTAATGGTTTCTGCCCCCCTTGGGGGCAGATTGGCTTTATCAAAATAGGCCAATCTGCCCCCAAGGGGGGCAGAAATGGCCTAAATATATATTGCCCCGTAGGGGAGCGACCCTTGCCTAAGGGATCGCTCCCCACCTAAAAAAAAAGACTTCATCACAAAAAAAAAAAAAAAAAAAAAGGTCCCTGGTGCCTAGAGGTTTCTGCCCCCCCTGGGGGCAGATCGGCCTAATAATAGGCCAATCTGCCCCCAGGGGGGGCAGAAAAGGCCTTCCTAAAAAAATGCCCCCCTGGGAGCGACCCTTGCCCAAGGGGTCGCTCCCTTTTGCCAATTTCAAGAAGAAAAAAAAAATCCCTGGTGTCTAGTGGGGTTTCAAAAGCCGGATTGCAAGCAATCCGGCTTTTGAAACCTGTGAGAGACTTCAAAGGGAAGGAAATACATTTCCTTCCCTTTGAAGCCTCTCGGGGCCTCCCCCATGGGATTGAAAAAGAAATGCAAAAGCATTTCTTTTTCAATCGCGCTGGAAGCTCTGCTTCCAGCGCGATGGGGGAGACCCTGTGACTAATCAGAGCGCGCTCGCGCGCTGACGTCACAGGGGGGGTTGGGGGGGGTCGGGGGTGGGAGGGGAAGGGCTTCCCCTTCCATCCCTGACTTGGGGGGGTGGGGGGGAACCCCACAGAGGGAGCAAGAGCGCTCCCTCTGGGCTCTGTGCACAGGACGTAATGGTTACGTCCTGGGCACAGCAGCACTGTGCCTCAGGACGTAACCATTACGTCCTGGGCACAGAAGGGGTTAATGTTAAGATACAAACTGCCAAGCAAACGCAGTCAGCTTAAAAGGAGATGAGAAGAGGAAAAGGATCAGCAACTCAACAAACCTTAAAGAATCGAGCGCGGCAGCCATCTGGAAAAAGAAAAAAACCGATCTTCGCATTGATGATCTATATAATGTTACCATGAGAACTCACCAGAACTTTGAAGAATTGAGCGCAGTGGCTATCTTGAGAAAGAAAAACGCGATCGTCGCGTTCATGTTCTATTTGATGCTACCATGGAGACACAGTGAACTCCAATAATTATGAAAAAGAAAAAAGACAAAGGAATAAAACCTACTTAATAAAAGCTCGGTGGCCATCTTGAAATGATAAAAGGGAATCAATAAAACGTAATAACAGTGCAAAATGCACAATTGCAACAGGGACAGAACCAATACCTATAACAAAGCAAGAGGGCCTCAAGAATAACCCAGCAACCAAAATCTAAACTAAATAATGACTAGTAAAGACAGACCCTATGAAAGGAAAAAATAATAAAAAAAGGGAAAAACAATAAGCGACAACCAAGACAAACAGCTATAACCAATAAAGAATAGAAAGGATACCCTAATGAATTTATATGCTGTCTTAAATGGCATTATGCCATGGCATTTCCTTATTCAGTCCTCTCTTGTGTGTATCCAGTAAGAAAATCCAAAAGACTTCTTTTTTCTTTCTTAAATTTTTAGAGTCATGCATGTTTTTAGTCGTACTTTTTTCAAGAATCACCCATCTCATTTCATCTTCTCGATGGTTCTCAACGGCCCAATGCACTACGAGTGGTGCATTCGGTTTACGGGTTCTAATTGACGATTTGTGTTCTGAAAGGCGAATTCTGAATTCTCTGGAGGTCTCCCCCACATAGCCTAAACCACATGGACGTATTATCAAATAGATCAAATTTCTAGATCTACAGTTGGTCATTTCAATAAGTTGTATGTTTTTTCCATTATGAACAATCTCTTTAGTAACAAAGGCACTTTCACACGCGTGGCAGCTGCCACATTTGTAGTTACCTTTAATCTTATCAGCTCCAAAGAGGGAACCTTGAACCTGAGAGGAGGGAGAGCCAACTGTCGCTCTCACCAACATATTGCGTAAGTTCCTATTTCTTTTAAAGGCAAATAAAGGCCTTTCTAAATGTGAATCTTCAAGGCCAACATTCAGTATATGCCATTCACTGTTGATAATACTCCTCACTCTGTCATTGAGAGATGAATGGTGAACTATAAAAGCAAGCCTATCCATATTTTTACATTCTTTGGCTTGAGACAATGAATAGCAATTATAGTATCTTGCTCTCTTTATTGCGTCCTTAATGACTTTTTTTGGGTACCCCCTCTGGAACAATTTCTCCGACAGCACTTCCGCATGTTTCAGAAACTCACCCATTTCCGTACAGCGTCTTCTCAATCTCAGAAATTGTGAAAACGGAATAGCCTTTTTCTGGCTACTGGGGTGGAAGCTATCAAAATGTAAAAGAGTGTTCCTTGCCGTTGGTTTCGTGAAAAGAGTCATCGCTAGGTGCCCATTCAGATGTTTCACATATACATCTAGAAATTCAACCAATTCATTGTTATATTTGATAGTAAATATTAAATTACTATCACACAGATATAGCCATACCAGGAACTCATTAAATTCTTCTTCATTCCCGTTCCAAATGAAAAAAACATAGTCAATATACCTGCACCAAAGATGAACATTCTAAAAAAATGGTGCAATCGCATTGTAAATATGGGTCTCTTCAAAGGCTCCAACATACAGATTAGTAATACTAGGAGCTCAAGCCGCTCGCATGCTTACACCTTTGATTTGTTGGTAAATTTTGCCATCAAACTCGAAAACATTATTGAACATAATCATCTCCAAACAATCCATGATGAAACTATGGAGAGGATCATCTACCGTCCTCCTAAGAGATCTCTCAACACAACTCAATGCCTCTTGCTGTGGAATATTAGTATAAAGAGACTCAATATCCATTGTTACTAAGATTTCCTGTTCAGGATTAAATTGTAAACCTTCCAGCTTAACAATAAAATCTCCTGTATCTCGGATGTATGACGGCAATTGAGAAACCAGAGGTTTCAGATATGTGTCAACGTATTTCGATAATGGCTCTAGGGCACAGCCACACATCGATACAATAGGTTGTAGAGGAGGATCACTAACATCTTTATGTACCTTCGGTAAGCCATATATAATAGGGAATCTGGTATATTCTGGCATCAAAAACTCAAATTAGTTTCGGCAAATCAGACCTGACTCTAAGGCAGTGGTGCTCATGGCTTTAATACATTTCTTAATCCTTCCTTCGGGATTACCTAATGTGGGTCTGTAAAATGCTACACAATGAAGCATAGTTGACATTTTTTCTTTGTATCCTACAGTGTCTAGCAAGGCGATCCCGCCTCCCTTATCGCACGGTTTTATTGTCACAATTTTGTTGTTTTTCAATTTCTCTAATGCCAACATTTCATCTGCATCTAAATTATATTTAGATTTGGGAATATGTTTAAGCATTCTATCACTTTTTTGAAGTACTGTTTTTTCAAAGTCCGCCACTTCTGGTCCAACAGACTCTAAACTGGGGGAAAAGATGAGGGGGTTTTAGTCCAGATCTATTGACTGTCACATCCAACATCTCAGTAGAGAGAAAATATTTCTTTAACCTAATATGTCTGAAAAAGGCCTGCAAATCTCTCATAAATTGGAATTTATTAACATTAGAATAGGGAACAAAGGAAAGGCCCCTGGTAAGCAAACGCTTAGTGTTCCTGTCTAAAGAAATAGTACGGGAGATTGAACTCTGGGATACCATTTAATCCTTCTAATAGGATACCATTTAATCCCTCCAGTATTGATTGCGTCTTGTTTGAAGGAGAAATGGAGCTTGATCTGAATTCACAGGTCTGTTGCCTCGGCTCTGCTGAAATCTGTAATTCTGCTTGTGGTTGCCTAAAAACGAGTGCCTGATTGAAATTGGCCACCTTGTCCCTGTCTGTTACCAAAAGAACCAAAACTATGAGAGCTACCTTCACCTTCGGATTCCGAGGTGTCCTAAAAAGTGACAACTTTCTTGGAGGTCCAATTTTGTTTCTCTAACTCATAACCTGATGGCTGCTTGTAATATTGATCTGGTAAATAAGGATATGTCTTTTCCAGAGTGAAGTATCTAATGTCTTTTTTTAATTTGTCAGTTTTCCTCTTGATTAAATGACTCAAGATCAGAGCTAATATTTTCAAGTTTCTTTTTTGCTTCCTCTACCGCTACTGATTGTTTAAGTTTACTCTCAAATTCCTCTATTTCCTTGCAAAGAGCGACCAAGATTTCCCTCGCTGTCTCAATAATTAAGAGCATATAATCTCAAGAACAGCGATTAGAGATAAGGGACCATTTTTCCAAAAACTGTTTTATCTCAATAAAAGTCCTGGAATGTTCCTTACTCTAAGGCCATTAGGTATAGTACCTGCTCTTAAATACTCAAGAAGGAATTCCGCGCGTGCCTCTGTCTTGCGAGCTTTTTTCTTTAGATTAAGAAGTTTAAGCCAGTCGTTGTTTAAGCTACTTGAGAAAAGGGAATCTGATCCAGAGCTCACATTGGCCCCTACAATTTTAGAAAAGTCATCATCCGATGCCAGCAGGTGACGTCAGATACCCCTCCTGATAGGTGCTTACCTGGTTAGGTGGCCAATCCTCCTCTGTGGGCTATTTAGGGCCTCTCATGTGGGTTTCTTGTCAGATAACGAATTGCAAGATCTCACCAGAGTTCCTCTGCATCTCCCTCTTTGACTTCTGCCAAGGATCGACCGCTGACTGCTCTAGGACACCTGCAAAACTGCAACAAAGTAGCAAGAAGACTACCAGCAACATTGTAGGACCTAATCTTGCCGGCTTTCTCAACTGTTTTCTGGTGGTGCATGCTCTGAGGGCTGTCTGACTTCAGCCTGCACTGGAAGCCTAGAAGAAATCTCCTGTGGGTCGACAGAATCTTCCCCCTGCTAACGCAGACACCAAACTTCTGCATCACTGGTCCTCTGGGTCCTCTCTCATCTTGACAAGCGTGGTCCCTGGAACACAGGAGCTGGATCCAAGTGACCCTGACAGTCCAGTGGTCCTTCTGTCTAAATTTGGTGGAGGTAAGTACTTGCCTCCCCACTCCAGACAGTAATCCTGTGTACTGCGTAATCTGCAGCTGCTAGGGCTTCTGTGCACTCTTGCAATGATTCCTTTTTGCACAGCATAGCCCAGGTCCCCAGCACTCCGTACTGCATTGCTCAACTTGCTGAGTTGCCCACCGGCTTCGTGGGACCCTCTTTTGTTGTGTTAAGACAACCGCCATGCTCAGATTTCTTGTATGCCTGTTCAAGTGCTTCTGCGGGTGCTGCCTGCTTCTGCATGGGCTCTCTCTGTTGCTGAGCGCCCCCTCTGTCTCCTCCCCCAAGGGGTGACCTTCTGGTCCTTCCTGGGGCCTGGGCAGCACCCATTTTCTTCTACTGTGACTCTTGTAGCTAGCAAGGCTTGTTTGCAGTCTTTCTGCATGGAAACAACTCTGCATCCTCCAGCACGCCGTGGGACATCTTCTGACCAAAGGAGAAGTTCCTGGCACCTTCCACTTCTTCCATCCAGAGGCAGCCCTTTTGCACCTTCATCCGGGGTTTAGTGGGCTCCTGCACCCCCGGGACACCTGCGTGACTCTTGGACTTGGTCCCCTTCCTTTACAGGTCCTCAGGTCCAGGAATCCGTCTTCAGTGTTTTTCAGTCAGTTGTTGTTCTTGTAGAATCCCCTACCTCAAATTTACTGTCTTTCTGGGGTAGTAGGGTAACTTTACTCCTACTTTTCAGGGTCTTGGGGTGGGGTATCTTGGACACCCTTAGTGTTTTCTTGCTCTCCCAGAGACCCTCTACACAGTACACTAGGCCTGGGGTCCATTTGTGGTTCACATTCCACTTTTGGAGTATATGGTTTGTGTTGCCCCTAGGCCTATTGTCTCCTATTGCATCCTATTGCATTCTATTGAGTTCTACACTGTTTGCTCTACTTTTCTAACTGTTTACTTACCTGATTTTGGTTTGTGTGTATATTTTGTGTATATTACTTACCTCATAAGGGAGTATATCCTCTGAGATACTTTTGGCATATTGTCACTGTTAGAAATGGGGTTTTTGGTTGGCAGTCAGGTTGCCCTCTGTCCAAGCAAGAACCCTCACTCTAGTCAGGGTAAGTCACACACAATCCAAAATCAGCCTGTGCCCACCCTCTGGTAGCTTGGCACGAGCAGTCAGGCTTAACTTAGAAGGCAATGTGTAAAGCATTTGTGCAATAAATCATACAATACCATAATATAGCACCCCAAAAATACACCACACAGTGTTTAGAAAAATATATAATATTTATCTGGGTATTTGCAGGTCAAAACGATTAAAGATGCAATATGAATTTGTAAAGATATCACTGAAAAGTGATATAAAGGCCCATATTTATACTTTTTGACGCAAAACTGCGCCAACGCAGTTTTGCGTCAAAAAAATTAGCGCCGGCTAACGCCATTCTGAAGCGCCATGTGGGCGCCGTATTTATTGAATGACGTTAGCCGGTGTTAGCCGCCGGCGCTGTCTGGTGTGCGTAAAAAAAAAACACGTACACCAGACAGCGCCGGCGTAGGGGGAAAATGGCGTATGGGCGTCCACAAATGGTGCAAGTCAGGCTGAGGGAAAAAAATCGCCTCAACCCGATTTGCGCCATTTTATTTCACTCCCAACCCCCATTGAAATGACTCCTGTCATAGCAAAGACAGGAGTCATGCCCCCTTGCCCAATGGCCATGCCCAGGGGACTTCTGTCCCCTAGGCATGGTCATTGGGCATAGTGGCATGTAGGGGGGCACAAATCAGGCCCCCCATGCCACAAAAAAAAAAAAAAAAAAATACTTACCTGAACTTACCTTAATGTCCCTGGGATGGGTCCCTCCTGCCTTGGGTGTCCTCCTGGGGTGGGCATGGGTGACAGGGGGTGTCCCTGGGGGCATGGGGGGGGCACCTCTGGGCTCATTCTGAGCCCACAGGCCCCTTAACGCCTGCCCTGACCCAGGCGTTAAAATCCGGCGCTAATGCGGGTTTTTTAGACCCGCCCACTCCCGGGCGTGATTTTTGCCCGGGAGTATAAATCCCACGCATATGCATCGGAGTCATTTTTTAAGACGGGAACGCCTACCTTGCATATCATTAACGCAAGGAAGGTGTTCACGCCAAAAAATGACGCTAACTCCATGAACTTTGGCGCTAGACGCGTCTAACGCTAAAGTATAAATATGGAGTTAGTTTTGCGTCGAATTTGCGTCGAAAAAAACGACGCAAATTCGGCGCAAACGGAGTATAAATATGCCCCAAAGTGTCTTAAGTCTTTAAAAAGCAAACAAAGTCTCTTTCAAGCACAAAGTACCTGGTTTCTGGTGGAAAATCTCCGCAAAGGGCCGCAGAAGAAGAGATACGTGGAAAAATGTTGTGTGCGTCGATTTCTCCCCAGCACACACTTGCGTCGTTATTTTTCACGCTGGGAAGTCGTGCATCGTTTTCCGGCGCGCGGACAGCCTCTTTCTGTGGATCGCGGGGATTACCAGATGTCCCGGGTCTGTGCGTGGATTTTCCTGCTTGTTTTCCAGGTGCGCGTCGTTCTGCGGGGCTGCGCGTCGAAGTTTCGATCTCGCGGCAGGCGTCGCGTCGATTTCTCCTTGGAAGTCGGGCGACGTTGTCCTTGCGAGGCCGTGCGTCAAAGTTTCGGTCGTCCCGAAAGCGTTGCGTCGATCAGCGTCGGTGTGCGGCGTTTTTCTTGCCGCGGAACAAGCTGTGCATCGAAAATTTCGGCGCACAGAGCGTCCAAGTGAAAAAGAGAAGTCTTTTTGGTCCTGAGACTTCAGGGAACAGGAGGCAAGCTCTATCCAAGCCCTTGGAGAGCACTTTCACAGCCAGGCAAGAGTTCAGCAAGGCAGCAGGCCAACAGCAAGGCAGCAGTCCTTTGTAGAAAGCAGACAGGTGAGTCCTTTGAGCAGCCAGGCAGTTCTTCTTGTCAGGATGTAGTTTCTGGTTCAGGTTTCTTCTCCAGCAAGTGTCTGATGAGGTAGGGCAGAGGTATACTAAGTTGTGCCTTTGAAGTGGGGGTGACTTCAAAGAGTGTCTAAGAAATGCACCAAGCCCCCTTTCAGTTCAATCCTGTCTGCCAGAGTCCCAGTAGGGGGTGTGGCAGTCCTTTCTGTGAGGGCAGGCCCTCCACCCTCCCAGCCCAGGAAGACCCATTCAAAATGCAGATGTATGCAAGTGAGGCTGAGTACCCTGTGTTTGGGGTGTGTCTGAGTGAATGCAAAAGGAGCTGTCAACTAAACCCAGCCAGACGGGGATTGAAGGGCACAACAAGATTTTAGTGCAAAGAAATGCTCACTTTCTAAAAGTGGCATTTCTAGAATAGTAATATTAAATCCGACTTCACCAGTCAGCAGGATTTTATATTACCATTCTGGCCATACTAAATATGACCTTCCTGCTCCTTTCAGATCAGCAGCTGCCACTTCAACAGTGTATGAGGGCAGCCCCAATGTTAGCCTATGAAGGGAGCAGGCCTCACAGTAGTGTAAAAACGAATTTAGGAGTTTTACACTACCAGAACATATAACTACACAGGTACATGTCCTGCCTTTTACCCACACAGCACCTTGCTCTAGGGGTTACCTAGCGCGCACATTAGGGGTGACTTATATGTAGAAAAAGGGGAGTTCTAAGCTTGGCAAGTACTTTTAAATGCCAAGTCAAAGTGGCAGTGAAACTGCACACACAGGCCTTGCAATGGCAGGCCTGAGACAAGGTTAAGGGGCTACTGAAGTGGGTGGCACAACCAGTGCTGCAGGCCCACTAGTAGCATTTAATCTTCAGGCCCTAGGCACATATAGTGCACTCTACTAGGGACTTATAAGTAAATTAAATAGCCAATCATGGATAAACCAATCAATAGTACAATTTACACAGAGAGCATATGCACTTTAGCACTGGTTAGCAGTGGTAAAGTGCCCAGAGGTCAAAAGCCAACAACAGGTCAGAAAAAAAGGAGGAAGGAGGCAAAAAGTTTGGGGATGACCCTGTCAAAAAGCCAGGTACAACAGTCACTAAAAGAAAGTACCTTTAGTTTTAGTAACTCTGAGTATTGTGTTTCTTATGATATAGTGCTATATGATATAAGTGGTATAGTAGGAGCTTTGCATGTCTCCTAGTTCAGCCTAAGCTGCTCTGCTATAGCTACCTCTATCAGCCTAAG
This sequence comes from Pleurodeles waltl, assembly GCF_031143425.1. NCBI lineage: Eukaryota > Metazoa > Chordata > Amphibia > Caudata > Salamandridae > Pleurodeles > Pleurodeles waltl. Next base: position 568,336,478 of record NC_090449.1, on the reverse strand, counting down.
CTGCTAGAACACTACTAATCTACTAATAAGGGATAACTGGACCTGGCACAAGGTGTAAGTACCATCAGGTACCCAATATAAGCCAGGCCAGACTCCTACACATGGAGATACAGAAACACCATTCTGAATGAGCCAGATGCATTTTGGGTGATTTTTTTGGGTTGCAGCCGGTTACAACCAGATCCACATTGATGGTGACTGCATGTCCTAAAAGGCCATTTTGAGACTATCACAATTACGAAATCCTTTGTACATAGATGTAGCGAATCGCTATTTGCATATCCCTATTTAGAATTTCCTATTGAGCGATTTCCAAAAAGCAACTTCTACTAGAAAGAAATTGCATATTGCACCACCGCAAATGCTTTTCGTACATACCAAAATGAAATTCTGCGTTACCTGATGGCCTGAAATAGCAATTCTCACCATTAAGAAATACAAAATGCCTTTGTACATATGGCCCAAAGTTCTTGATTTATAATGTGGCCTTAGACACCTTTTAGGGTGATTTGATGTTTACACATTCAGGAAGAACTCTCCTGAACTGTTAGTAGTTGCTCAGAAGCCCTCTAGTGATAGGAACCAAGAATATGCATCTCCTAGTAAGTCTTCACTTTATAGTAAGATAAGGCTCCATCAATAACAAGGAAAATAGCAATTCCCTGAAACAGGTGCACAGCTCGTTTTTATCTTGTGTTTAGTTATATAGTAAATACAGTGGGCAGCAAAATATGAAAAGTAATTATCAGTAAATGTGGCATGATTAATATCAAAATTCAAGGTTGTCTGATCCTGCTGTCTTTAGACAAGCCTTTGTAGCATATTGCCTCTCGATGGGACTGTGGTTGCTGCACTCTCTAGCTCTGTTCAGCACAGTTCCCAACCACAAGATACACAGGTGCAGTTCTGGGCTAAAGTGCTCGCCACATGTCTTGGTATCAGCCTCTACTTTGTTTCATATAGCTAGTGTGCAATATGTTAAGGTCAGACTATGGTGGCTCACAGTCTCTGGTTCCACTCTCTGTGTCCATGAGTATACACAGTGCAGTTTGTCTTCTTGGCCTTCCACCTTCCCTACTTAGGTTACCATGTACATTTCTTCAGCAATGACCTTTACTGAGGCTGCCTAACAGGGATACACGGATTTGAGTTACTCACCCTCTTTTCTATTAGTGCCAAAAACTCTGCACATATTTAGACATTATGGCCCTCATTACAACCCTGGCGGTCGGTGTTAAAGTGGCGGTAATACCGCCAAAAGGCCGGCAGAAAAAAAAATGGGATCACAACCATGGCGGAAACCGTAAACATAGACAGACACTTTAACACTCCGACCGCCATGGCGGCAGCAACAAACACCGCGGCGGTCTCTGCCAACAGACAGGCGGAAGACAATGTACCGCCCACACTATTACAAGGCTACAATCCGCCAGCTTTTCCGGGGCGGTACCACACTATCAAAAGCACGGTGGAAACTGAACAACGAAGGGGAACCACTCACCTCTCGACATTCCACGAAGAACCAGGACGCCATGGAGCCCGAATTGCAGATCCTACCCATGTTGGTGTATCTACTAATACACCACGAAGTAGAAAGAAGGAGGCGGCAGCGGTGACGATGGTGAGTACTGCACCTAGCACACAGGGGAGGGGCGGAGGGAAAAGAGAGTGACACACACGTGGCATGCAACACCCCCATCCACAACCCTCACCCACAACAACATACACACACACATATCCAACGACATCACAGATACACCCTGTCACCCCCTGGAAGAACGCAAGGACAAAAGGAAATGAGTTTAACTAGTGTTATATTGGAACAATCAGATATATCAAGAGAAAAGCAACTAATAAGTATACACAAATATTTACATCAAGTACATAAGTCCGAACACTGTTCCTTGAAAATGTCCGTGGACCAGTGGTCCCAAAAAGTATGGGTGAAGCCCACACATGACACCTGCCTCAAAACGGAGAGAACACTGCAGGGGCATCAGGTCGAAAACAAAAACAGGCACCTCTGGGGGACGGGGAGATAGGGCACCTCAGCCGGAAGATGGTACAACGCCACTGCTCCTTGAGGGGGCTCCATGCCCACTGCCTGGTCCTGGGGAGTGCAAAGCCAGTCTTTCAAGTGGGTGGGTTGCCCACTGCTTGGTCCTGGGGACTGCAAAGCCACAGTCTCTCAAGTGGGTGCACTGCCCACTCCTTGGTCCTGGGGAGTGCAAAGCCACAGTCTCTCAAGTGGGTGCTTTGCCCACTGCTTGGTCCTGGGGAGTGCAAAGCCACAGTCTTTCAAGTGGGTGCTTTGCCCACTGCTTGGTCCTGGGGAGTGCAAAGCCACAGTCTCTCTAGTGGGTGGTTTTCCCACTGCTTGGTCCTGGGGAGTGCAAGGCCACAGTCTACCAAGTGGGTGACATGTTCCACTGATTCTGGAGGGGGCTTTGTGCCCAGAGTGCTTCATCCTGCCAAGGACTGGGTTAGTGGATACATTTCTCCACTGGTTCTGGAGGGGGCTTTGTGCCCAGTGATGCTGCACCTGGTGTGTGGCAGTTGACATCCTCTCACCTGGGTGTCTGAGCCACGCGATGTACCTGGAACAGGTAGCATGATACTCCATGGAGGCAGAGCCACACTCCGTCCTGCGGCGACTTAGGCTGCCAATTGCTGGTCGTGCCAGTGCCCGAGGTGGTGCCTCAAGTAGCGTGTCCAGGGTCCAGGACGTCACCTGCAGACTCAGGCGGCTGCCCACTGGTAATGCTGCTGATGTCCGACAGAGGTGTATCGGCTGGGCACGTGGCAGTTCAGATGGTGGTGCAGGTGGCGGTGGCTGCAGCTGAGATGCTGCTGGTGCTGGCCGTGGTGCAAGTGTCTGTTGTGGTGGAGGGAGACACCATACCGTCTTCGGCAGCCTCGGATGGTTGATCCTTGGGGAGGATGCTGCAGTCTGACGTTGTGGCAGCGGCGGTGCAGGTGGCGGTGCAGATGGAGGTCCAGGTGGCGGTCAGAGCGGCGGTGGTGACTGTATGCAGGTTGCTGCCATCCACGATGATATGGTGGTCACCAGCCCCTCAACAGGAGGCATAGTGCCCTGAGGTGACTTGCCCTTTGGCTTGTGGCCCTTCCCCACCTTGGCAGTCGCTGCAGGGACCTTGGCACTGCCCTCTCTGTGTTTGGGTGAGGCCTTGCTCGATGGGTGGTGGGACTTTCCCCTGCTGGAAGCCGGGCCCTTTTTGACCTTTGCAGCTGGCGGAATAGGGTGGTCCTTCATATCTGTAGGTGGCACACTGGCAGCTCTGACGGGGGCCCCCTTCGAGCCTTCCGAACTTGCAGGGACCACAGCAGATGCATATTTGGTGGCTGAGGTGCTGGGCTGGGATCTAGACATCCTGACCCTAGGGGAAGGACGGGGGGAGGTGTAGGAAAGAGGTTAATGTTAGCTAGGAAACGTTTTTTAGACACACTGGGACGGGAAGATGGAGAGGGTGTGGGAGTGGAGGAAGAGGTAGTGGTTGTAGGATGTGTACATCTGTTGAGTTTGGGTGAAGGTGCATGGGCTGGAGGCTGTTGTGAGGTGGATGGCTGTTGAGTGGGTGTGTGCCTGCGTTTGCATACTTTGTGGAGGAGGGCTCACAGGCACACTGGGAGAGGACACAGGGGACGTGAGAATGGTAGTGGGGGTGGTGATTGCACGTGAGCGGGTTGTTGTGATGGGCGTGCTGGAGATGGAGGCAGTGGGAGGGAGGTGGAGGATGTGGAGGAGGGGGACACAGTGGAGGAGGTAGATGTTGGTATATGTGCATGGGTATGGTGCTTGATTGAGTGCCTGTGGGATGTGTGGTGCTTATGTTTTCCTGAGCCACTGTTGTGTGTTGATGTGTGTGCATGCTGGTCTGATGGTGAGCTTGGGATAGGTAGAGGTAGAGGGGATTGGGTCTGGGTAGTGGAAGTTGGAGGGGGGAGGCTGGACACAGGGACTATGGCTGCCATCATTGCTGAGGCCAGAGCCTGAAATGCTCTCTGTTGGACCGCCACGCCAGAATGAATGCCCTCCCGGTATGCATTTGTTTGCTGCAAATGCCTCTCGACACCCTGGATGGCATTCAGAATGGTTGACTGCCCAACAGTGAGGGATCTCAGGAGGTCAATAGCCTCCTCACTGAGGACAGCAGGGCAGACTGGGGCAGGGCCTGAGGTGCCTGGGGCGAAGGATATGCCCACTCTCCTGGGTGAGCGGGCACGGGAAACACGATGAGGGGCTGTTGGAAGGGCGGTGCTGGTAAGGGGGGTGGCAGCTGTACCTGTTGTTGGGGTGGGCACCGAGGTGTCTGCCACTGCCAGGGAGCTTCCATCAGAGGAGGAGTCACTGTCGCTGGTATCTCCTCCTGCCCCCGTCGTGGAGCTCCCCTTGCCCTTCGTCCCACTGGTGCCTTCACCCTCAGTGGATTCACCCTCCTGGGCCATGTGGGATGCAGCTCCCTCCGTCGCTGGTGCCTCTGCTCCTCCGCCAGATGATGCTAATGCACACAAGGACAGGGTGACAAAACAAGAAGGGGGGGAAGACAGAGGACACACATGATCAATGCCAGCAACACACAGGGAGCAGCCCTATGCACTAGGCCATGCACTATCAGCTACTAAAAAAGTCACCAGCCCATGGGGTACAATGCCTAACGCCATTAGCTGCACGCCTGAAACCCACAAGACCCTGCCCAGTAGTAGATGCCCACTAACACTATTGGGGTTGGAGTGGTTCCGAGCCTGCCCAACAAGGGACCTACAATGCCATGTTCACCCTGGCCTAGGGGCACCCATAACCCACATCCCACACTCTGATACTTCCTAAACCACGCAGAGTCAGCTTTATGACACTGTACTCACCCATTGTGGCTGCTGTGATGCCCTCAAGTGCTCATCCAACTATGGATAGGCCACTGCCAGGATGTGGAACATCAGGCGGGTCATGGTGCGACGGGCACCCCTTCCACGTTGGGAGGCCAACCCCAGCTGGGCCTCCGCCGTCTTCTTGCTCCAGCCACCCAGGTCCTCCCATCTCTTGCGGCAGTAGGTGCTCCGTCTATGACAGACCCACAGGGTCCGAACTTCCTTGGCGATGGCACGCCAAATACCCTTCTTCTGGTGGGCGCTGACCTAGAGGGAAGGAACAGGATGAAAGAAAATTACTCACCCATCCGGACCGTCAGACTCATGGCCCACCAGTTCCCAACCATGCCCTGACACACATACACTGACCATCCTCACATACAGCCCTCAGCCCCCCCAACATGTGGCTTACATCCACACCACTCCAAACAGGCATTGCCCACGCATCATGCTCACAGTGTACTCACCTGTTTGTCTGGAGGACGGTAGAGTAGCGTGTACTGGGGGAGGACCCCATCCACCAGTTTGTCCAACTCCTCCGCGGTGAAGGCAGGGGCCCTTTCCCCAGACACTGTAGCCATTGTCGCTTCCAGACTCAGGTCAAGGCAGCACTTGCAGTGTAGGTCCTCTCCTGTTGAAAGTCAGGTATCAAGTGAGTGAACAGATAGAAAATGGTGGTCACGTCTTCAGCGGTGTGAACCGTCACCTCCGGCGTACATGGCCATTGGCTCCTGGAACCCATAGGGCCCAATGATAACCAATGCTGAGTTACGCGGCGATCTTCGACCGCCTACCGCAACGCAGCACAACGCCAGTGCATTTACCTCATTTCCACTTGTCCCTCCTCACAAGTCAGGCAGCCACCATTTCAGGTGGGCACATGGCATAGCACCTAACTGCGTCACAGCACATTTTGGCACATATACGGACTAACTACGTCACACACAGATTTACTAACATTACTGCAGTTACACTTGCGCAACCTATGTGGTAAATGACCCTCTGCTCACCGTTCTCCTCCATAGGCTACAACCGCTGGGGCAGAGGATGAGATGGCGGCATCTTCTGGTTTACAGACCCCTGGTGGACCTGTCGACAATGGAAGACATACACATCATATTTACCTACAGACTTGATTGTGCCACAATCCAAGACCTGTGTGCTCAATTGGAGCCAGACCTGATGTTATCTATCCGCCATCCCACAGGAATCCCCTCTCTAGTGCAGGTCCTGTCAGTGCTCCATTTCCTGGCAAGTGGCTCCTTTCAAACAACAGTGGCCATGGCATCAGGGATGTCTCAGCCAATGTTTACTAACGTTTTGACCAGAGTGCTGTCTGCCCTGCTGAAACACATGCGCATCCACATTGTGTTCCCCCAGGTGGAGGATTTGCCCACAGTGAAGGCTGACTTTTATGCCCTGGGACATATCCCCAACATCATTGGTGCCATTGATGGTACACATGTGGCATTTGTCCCCCCCGCAGAAATGAACAAGTGTACAGAAATAGAAAAAGCTACCATTCGATAAATGTGCAAATGGTGTGTGTGTCGGACCAGTACTTCTCCCATGTGAATGCCAAGTATCCTGGCTCTGTGCATGATGCCTACATTTTAAGGAATAGCAGTATCCCTTATGTGATGGGCCAACTCTAGAGGCACCGGGTGTTGCTAATAGGTGAGCCCAAGGTCACCACACAGTATGAGTAGGTGTCTGGGTATGGGGTTGTCCCTAAGGGTTAGTGTGTGTCTAACAGGTATCCCTCAACCTTTGCAGGTGACTCTGGTTACCCCAACCTCTCATAGCTACTGACCCCAGTGAGGAATGCCAGGACAAGGGCAGAGGACCGCAACAATGAAGCACATGGGTGAACTAGGTGTATTATTGAGAGGACGTTCGGCCTCCTGAGGGCCAGATTCCGGTGCCTCAATCTAACGGGTGGCTCCCTATACTACTCACCGAAGAAGGTGTGCCAGATAACAGGCATGCTGTATGTTGCACAACCTGGCATTGAGACGCCAGGTGCCTTTTCTGCAGGAGGATGAGCCTGGCAATGGTCTTGTGGCAGAGGTGGAGCCTGTAGACAGTGAGTAAGAGGAGGCAGAGGAAGAAGATATTTACAACAGAACTAACACCATCATGTAGTACTTCCAGTGACACACAGGTAAGAGACTGTAACTCCTCACATTTCAGAATACTGAAGGACATTGTACAAGTCAGCCTCTTAACCTCTGTCTATGGACACTGACTGTTCACTTTGGATTTCCATTTTTCACATCTCGGTACCCCATTCTGCCTTCTGCTATATGTATTGCTGCCTAACAACTGTCATACATTGGTATGAGTAAATTAACATTTACATTGCTATTTGTTACTAATGTTGTTATTTTACATTTGGGAAAGATCAGACTGACTCCAGATTAGTTTGTGCTTAAAGGGTATTTATTCAGGGGCAAATGAGTATAGGGGTATGTGCAAGGGGCTGGGGTGATGGTGGAGAAGGTCCATAGTAGAGTCCAGTCTCTTGGTATCACAGGTGCATTGTCCAATGGTGCATAGGAAAGGGAGTAATGGCAGTTCAATTTTGACAGGATGACATAGTGGGACAGAAGGGTGACAATCAGGAGAGTCTTATTTCCTGGCGGGGGTCTAGGCAATATTCTCTGTCTTCTGCCTGGATCACAGGGACCGTTTGCGGGGTAGTTCTCCTTCTGCAGGGGGTGGGGTGCTGGTGGTCTGTTGGTCCTGTGGCAGGGCCTCCTGTCCACTAGCGCTGGCGGAGATGGAAGGCTGTTCTTCTATTTGGCTAGTGTCAGGGGCCCTTTGTTGTGCCACTGCCTCCCTCATGATCTTGCCTATGTTAGCCAGCACCCCTGCTATGGTGACCAGGATGGTGTATATTGTATATGTTGGTAAGGTTCTCCCTGATCCCCATGTAGTGTCCCTCCTGCAGCCGCTGGGTCTCCTGAAACTTGGCCAGTACCGTGCCCATGGTCTCCTGGGAATGGTGGTATGCTCCCATGATGTTGGTCAGTGCCTCGTGGAGGGTCGGTTCCCTGGGCCTGTCCTCCCCCCGTTGCACAGCAGTCCTCCCAGTTTCCCTGTTGTCCTGTGCCTCTGCCCCTGAACCGTGTGCCCACTGCCACTGACCCCAGGTCCCTGTTTGTCCTGTGTTTGTGGGGTGGCCTGGGGTCCCTGTAGTGGTGGACACACTGCTGATTGACGTGTCCTGGGGACAGTGGCATGGGCCCGCTGGGTGGGTGCTGTGCTGGTGTTTCCTCAGGGGGGAGGTTCTGTGGTGGTTTGGGACTGTGGCAGGGTAACCGACTGTCCAGAGGGCCTAGATGAGCCAGGCTGGTCATTGTGATCCAGGCATGCAGAGCTGCTGCCATCACTGTGGGCCTCTTCTGTGGAGGGACTGGATATGGCTGGCATCCTGTCTAGTGATGTTGGGTAGGGGTCCTGTTGGGATGTAAATGCATTGTTATTGTATCTGTGTGTGCCATCTTGTGCAATGGGTGGGTTTTCCTGTATTAATGTGCTTGCACTATCTCCTTGGGCCTTGTGTGAGTGGTGATTTTGTGGGCTGGGTGAGTCTCTCTATTGGGCGTGCTGTGGTGATGGGTGTGCATGCAGGTCTCTGATGGGTGTCCATGCATTGGGGGTGCATGCAGGGATGGGTATTGGGATGGGTGGGTTGTGTTAGTGGGGTATATGTGAGTTGGTGGATTGATGGGGGTGGGAGTAGGAGTTTGTGATGGCATGCAGGTGGGGGGAAAATGTAGTAAAGATTTGACTTACCAGAGTCCATTCCTCCTGCTACTCCTGCGAGGCCCTCAGGATGCATGATCGTCAAGACTTGCTCCTCCCATGTTCTTAGTTGTGGGGGCAGAGGTGGTTGTCCACCGCCAGACCTCTGTACGGCTACTTGGTGTCTTGATACCACAGAATGTACCTTCCCCCGTAGGTCGTTCCACCTCTTCCTGATGTCATCCCTTGTTCTTGGCTGCTGTCCCACTGCATTGACCCTGTCCACTATTCTCCGCCATAGCTCCATCTTCCTTGCAATGGAGATCTGCTGCACCTGTGATCCGAATAGCTGTGGCTCTACCCGGATGATTTCCTCCACCATGACCCTGAGCTCCTCCTCAGAAAACCTGGGGTGTCTTTGAGGTGCCATGATGTGGTGTGAGTGATGTGTGAGATGATGTGTGATGTAAGGTGTGGGCTGATGGGTTGGGGTGTGTGCTTTGAGGTGCGTGGATGGTGCATGTGTAATGGTGGTCTGTGCCTCTGGATGATGGTGTGGTCTTTGCTTTTCTCTCTCTGTTTCTTCAGAATTGTTTGCTGTAAGGGGTTGTGGGTATTGTGGGTGTGTGTTTTATAGTGGTGTGAGTGTGTGGGTGTGGTGTGTGTATGTGCGTTAGGTGTGTGTATTTTGATTTGTCCAATGTGGTTGTGTTTTGTAAGTGAATGTGTATTTTGAGCGCGTCGGTGTGTACCGCCAATGGTTTACCGCGGTTGAAAGACCGCTGTGTTGGTTCGTGGGTCGTGATACTGTGGGCATATTCCTGTTGGCGTGACGGTGTGGGTTTTGCTATCGTCAGTTTATCACTGACATTTGGTGTGGCGGACTTGTGTGGGTGTCTGTATAGTGGGGGATTCCTCAGTCTGGGTCATAATACCCGTAGAAGATTTTCGCCGCGGTCACAGTATGTTGGCGGCTGTAGCACTGCGGTAAGCGGGATTTACCGCCAGGGTTGTAATGAAGGCCGATAAGATTTCATCATCTTACATGGTGGAACACATGGATCACGCCTTAGCAGTTTAGAGAAGTATCACAGTTGTCCAAAGTCTCTTGAGATCAACAAGTGGAACTTCCCTTCGTATTACCCGTTATGCTCCAATATTGTATCACCCAGCACACCTTTGGACAGCATTAAAATCTATTGAGTAGATTAATTCCTGTGTCGTTTGCGCATAGGGTCCTTACGTCAGAATAAGTGAGAAGAGCATGTGCACACCAATACATAAATTATGGCAATAAAATGCGGGTAAACATTTGCATTGACAATAATCTGAGTTGCCAAAATAGTCATCTTTTTCGACGGTGATGACGTTGGTGTGTCGTTAGTTTCGACAGCCCACTGTGAAGGATAAAGATTAACGTGTTTTGTTAAAGAGTAAATGTTAATGTTTTCATTCGTTCACGATTTAAGAGACATATAACAAATTAATCAAAATTGACTCTCTAAAACACTGGAACATCTTTACGATTACAGCGACCGGGTTTCATATAAACTTTCTTTGCCTGTGGATTACATGTTCCTCCACAAAATGATGGCAAGGTAACCTCTGCTTTTCAAAACAAAAACACTGCTGTTTTTTAATTCCATATTTATCTTCGAGTAGTCTACTCTGCCTCACTCTAGTGAAACCATTTCTGGTACCAAAAGACAAAAACTAGTTGTAATCGCAGGTTCCTTTTCAATGATAGTAGTGACAAGCATTATACCGATAGGGATGTTGAAGTACGTACGAAAACATTGATTTTTACTTGCCAACGTGCGAGAAGGTGGTTTAACCTTTCTCTGGTCAACACCTGTCACTTTCAAGTTAGGTTGCTGAGTGTTTCGACAGACTCTGGATTAGTTCCATTTGACCTCGAATACACACGAGACAAACAATGTTGTTCCTGTCATGAAAAGAACAGTGCCTTTAATAGGACAGGCAGGTGTGCCTGCCAGACTTTGTTATGTCCAAGGATGAGCGATTGTGGATAAAGTCTGGCAGTTAAGTGTGGTAGCATGCCAGAAGACAGCTTCTGCAACTAGGCACTGTGAAATTGGAATTCAGGTTCAGTGTGTTGCTGGGATTTTGCAGCTATTAAGCTATCACTGTCTCTCTCATCAACAGCTGGTCTCAGGAGGGTTGGAAAAGCTCGCGTCGCTGGAGAAAGGGTATCAGCGTTATCTCTGCATACATAGTCCCAATTTTAAGGAAACAGCTTGTTAGTGTGCAGACTGTTTCTCCCATGTTTATTATCCGCTCTCATTCTTATAAATTTTACCTAGTGCTGCATGAAAGGCACAACTTGCTGAGAAAATGTCGAGATTCGTGTAAGATGCATAAATAGATGGTGCTTGGGTGTGTCAACACTGGAGGGCTGGCAAATTGTAACAGTGCAATAATTAGATCACAACAGTGAAATGCGAGGACAACCTTAGGCAGGGTGAGACTCAAGTCATTGGATAAAAGCAAAACAGGCTTTGAATAAGTTCATCTCTTTAGAACCAAATTTAGCCTGGCCTGTAAATGTAATTGTTGCACATCAGAAGGAAGAAGGCCCCACGAATGCCTGCTCCCACTAATAAAGAGGCATCTCGCAGGCACAGTGGCGGAGTCGATTTACAAGGTTACCCGACCGGCCATAAGAGTCACATTGGTACAGGAGCATCCCGATGTAGGGTCACGAAAGGTAGCAGTATATTGGTTCATTCTATACCTGTCTCTGAAGTATTTGTAAAATCAGTGTGCTGAATCTTAATACAATAAAGCGGGCAGTGATGCATATTAGAAGTCTCCTCAATAGAATGACCGAGAGTTCCCCTGGTGAAACTAACAATGTTAGGAAAAGCTCTTTTACCTCTCTGGATACCTTTTGGTCTTTGGTTTTCTTGAACGCCTGCAGTTGGGATGTTTCCTTTGATGCTGGCTGAACTGGAGCCGAATACAACAGCTATTGTGCTTGTGATATCTGAATTTACTTCACATGGTTGCGATTATGGCACTTTTTTGCCCTACAACAGCCAACCTACACACGTGGGGTTCAGTTTTTAACAGCAGAAGTGTGGGGATGCTGGAAGGTAGAACTGTTGGCATTGGCCATGACATCGATTGTTGATCGGCACTAAACAACATAAATTGTGTTTTAGAGTGTTCTAATTGTACTTCGCTGGTGAGAGCAACAAGAGTCATAACATTGCAGGTGTGTCTTGCAAAATCTGGGGTCTCTACATTGCATGGGACATTACTTCTTCATAGGTAATACAATGCACTGTGGCAATCGCCACTGTGCATCTATAGTTAAGCCAGAGTTTCCATGGGAAGATCATCTTTTCTTTTACTAATAACATTTGCAACATTTGATGAATCTGCCCGAAATTTCCAAGAAAGATGTGCATCAACCACAGATCCTTTGTGGAAAGTATTGTGTGGCTCCGTCAAAAGGTCAGGCCAAGAATAAGGGGTGTCCCAAAAAGTTTTTTCCTGTTAATTCCCACAAAAAGTTTTGCTAGCCGATATAGAAAAAACAACAGAAGGAAATATCATCAAATTTACAAAAAGTTACAATTTTGCTCAGAAAGCATGCGTTTAATAATTTAGTTGAACGCTGTTTAGCTGTTTTTGATAGATTTGTTTATAAAGAGGAACATGGGTTGGACCAGAGGGGATTAACAAGTGAGGTTATCTGGACAGTTGGTCCCACAAGTGATGTGCAGGAGTTCCGTGGTACTGAAAATTAAAAAAACAGCACTCTCGGATTAGCAGAGTGAGCTTTTTCTCCAGTTAGCCCTATCAATACCTTGAGAGGAAAATGTTGCGTCTGCCCTAACAAAACAGTCCCCGTGTCCTCAAAACGACTTGGAAAATAGGCACATCGTGACAGGGCAGGGACATGTCGTCAGTGATGTTATCAACTATAATTTAACACGTTATCAGAGATTCCGTATGTGTGGTTATAAGTAGGCCTGGAAGACACTTCAATTACTCTAGTAAATCCCCACAATTTGCGTTATGCTTGTTTTTGCAAAATCCCCCAAATTAAACTATCATTCATCATAAACTTAATTTCGGCATAAGCCATAAAAGCAATAGAAATCACATTAAAACATAAAACAGCACCTAAACAATGTATATGAAAACACTTAAAATCCATTTACGTGATAAAATCCTGAACAGAATGAAAGCACACAGACCCCCCTCCATCATGATAAAACAACATTTGAAAGGTGCGTACTACCTAGAACCTATTTCATTGCATTCACATCAACTATCCTGTGTTTGCAGCCCTTTGTCTAATCCTCCACATATACAGCAGAACGCGGGAAATGGCAAAGACTAAGCCTTGTCTATCATTTGTTTTTAAAATACGAACAGCCACTTGGTAGTCCCCGACACCTAAATGCCTGCAGGCAGGGACTATCCACTTTCTCCTTCCCTTTGGATATGCCGAAAAGAAGAACAAACAATGACCCTCTGTTTCCTTACTAGCGCCACAGCTGGGACAATCGCTCCCACCTGTAGCCGTCCTACATGCCCATTTGGCAATAAAAGTTGCAATTGGTAGTGTACTGTTCCTAAACTGCAGATATAACTTCCTTGCTAGGGATGATTCAACTGCTTCTAAAAAGTCTTCTAATTTGAAGCCATCTTTCAATTGGGGGAGGCAATCAAAGTACCCCGAGTAGAAAGGGCCAACATTTCACATGATTTAACTGACAAGTACCTTTCTTTAAGAGTGAATATACCAATCAAGGAGGCAACCTTCAGAACGGACCACAAGTCAGCAAATCCCATCTTTGCCAAAGTATCTTTGATGTACCTCATCCAGGAGATACTCCCAGAACCTAGGATACCAAGGACTTCTTTAAGCCCATCTCGGTTTTCATGTAGCTTGGTGGTAGCCCAAATACACCTCCAGTAGAGGATGGGGCTAATACTCACACATCAAGCCTAAGAGAGAGCAATGGGGTGCTGATTGGAAGCCCTAAAAGTTGGCTCAAGAAAGTGTTCTCAGTAGCCTGCATTTTATTGATGTCCTTGTGCCCCCAGAGCTCAGCCACACAGAGGACTGCTCCCAGAGCTTGTTGCTAGTAAGTGTGGACTACAGGAGAAATAGGATGACATTTGGAGCGTTCTTTTACCCTGCGTAAGGCCCCAGTTGATTGCATTAATTTGACCCTACGTTTTTCTATGTGGCTCCTCCAAACTAAATGTTCATTGAGGGTCAACCTAAGGTAGTCAAAAGTGTGAACACGCTTCAAGGGGGCCCTCATGAGCTTGAATTTGGACCTGGTAGAATTACAAGGATCTAAAACCATATACTTAGTTTTAGTCACATTTAGCACTAGTCCCCTGTGCCTACAAAAACTTTCAGAAATACACTAAATTCTCTGAAGGCCCATAGATGATTTTGATATTAAAAGGGTGTTGTCTGCAAACATTAGGGCGAGAGTCTTAATGTTGACCAGAAATGAGGCATCTCCATCACATTGGTTCAGGAAAGAAACAGATCATTTAGGTATAGTGTAAAAAGGTTTGGAGCAAGGACACAGCCCTGCTTTACCTCTCGATCCATCAGGAAACCCCATAAATACATATAATTCGAAGGATGCACAATTCATGTTGAAACTGGGGCTTTAAATAACTAATTTATATTTCTAACAAGGAACCTGAGCTGCAGGCTAAAATAAGGGTGTCGTCTGCAAACATTAGGGCCAGAGTCTTAATGTTGGCCAGGCAGGAGGCATCTCCATCATATTGGCTCAGGAAAGAAATCAGATCATTTACGTATAATGTAAAAAGGGTTGGAGCAAGGACACAGCCCTGCTTTACCTCTCGATCCATCAGGATACCCTGTAAATAAATATAATTCGTAGAATGCACAATTGAGGATGACATCGGGGTTTTAAAAAACAAATTTATTTTTCTAACAAGGAATCCGAGCTGCAGACTAAAATAACATGTTTATCGTTTTGTAGAGGGTCTATTCAAGCTGCTTCATATTTCACAATTTCCAGTCTTTTGGTTCCCGCAGGACCTCTTACCCACACCCAAGACCAGAAGTGGTTTATGTAAAAACTGATTTCTCCAGCCACTTTCTGCCCACATCCACCCAGGCCCATACATTGTCTTACCTTTCTGCGGGAAACGAGAGTGTGTATTCTGCATAGATGTGGTGAAAAGGTTGGCCAAATTAACACTCCAGGCTTCACTGTTACAGATTGGGCTCAGGGAGCGTAGGGGGATTGGGAAGCCCTCAAGAGACTCTCCTAGGTGCCACGCAACACACCTTAACTATATGGAGCAGTCATCTGAACAAATTCTGCTAGGAGGGCAGGGACTATGGAAGGCACTCACAGGTACTCTGACATGCCACACTGTGCCCTTAGTCGGTAGGCTCAGTGTAAGAGTGCACACTGCATCCAGTTTACTGTGTGTTGCCCCGCCTCGCTGCCTTACTCGGTAAATTCTGGCAGTCTGTAGACATGCCAAGGCAAATATCTCACATTATCATGTTATGCAACTGTGATGGAAATGGGCACTGCAAGGGCACCAAGGTGGGGAAATGTGCGAAGGGTGCAGAGTGCTAAACACCCCACAACGAACACGTGCCCCCTGTTCAGTACTATTGAAGTATCACTCCCCTAAGTGGCAACATACACAGCCTCAACATAAAACCATCACAGAGTGAGAGGCCTGGCTTAGTGTACTGCTTGGGTTTTGAGAAGTGTTGCACCCTTGCAGGTGTCCGTTGTCCACAACACAATTGAGGTGATATAAATCAAATCAAATCAAATCATTAATATTTATAAAGCGCGCTACTCACCGGTGCGGGTCTCAAGGTGCTAGGGGAAAGGGGGGGGGGTTACTGCTGCTCGAAAAGCCAGGTTTTTAGGAGTCTCCGCAATGCGGAGTGGTCCTGGGTGGTCCTGAGGCTGGTGGGGAGGGAGTTTTAGGTCTTGGCTGCCAGGAAGGAGAAGGACCTCCCACCCGCCGTGGAGCGGCGGATGCGAGGGACGGCAGCGAGCGCGAGACCAGAGGAGTGGAGGAGACAGGTGGGGGCGTAGAAGCTGAGGCGACGGTTGAGGTATTCCGGTCCCTTGTTGTGGAGGGCTTTGTGTGCGTGGGTGAGAAGTCGGAAGGTGATCCTTTTGCTGACTGGGAGCCAATGCAGGTGTCTCAGGTGAGCGGAGATGTGGCTGTTGCGGGGTACGTCGAGGATGAGGCAGACCGAGGCGTTTTGAATACGTTGCAGGCGTTTTTGGAGCTTGGCGGTGGTCCCAGCATAGAGGGTGTTGCTGTAGTCCAGGCGGCTCGTGACGAGGGCGTGGGTCACGGTTTTTCTAGTGTCGGCGGGGATCCATTGGAAGATCTTGCGGAGCATGCGGAGGGTGAGGAAGCAGGCGGAGGACACGGCGTTGACTTGCTTGGTCATGGTGAGAAGAGGGTCCAAGATGAAGCCGAGGTTGCGGGCGTGATCTGCGGGGGTCGGTGCAGTGCCGAGGGCCGTGGGCCACCAGGAGTCGTCCCAAGCGGACGGGGTGTTGCCGAGGATGAGGACTTCCGTTTTGTCAGAGTTCAGCTTTAGGCGGCTGAGCCTCATCCAATCTGCGACGTCCTTCATGCCCTCTTGTAGGTTGGTCTTGGTGCTGGCGGGGTCCTTGGTGAGGGAGAGTATAAGTTGGGTGTCGTCGGCGTAGGAGGTGATGATGATGTCGTGCTTGCGTACGATGTCGGCGAGGGGGCTCATGTAGACATTGAAGAGTGTCGGGCTGAGCGATGAGCCTTGAGGTACGCCGCAGATGATCTCGGTGGGGTCTGAGCGAAACGGTGGGAGGTAAACTCTTTGGGAACGGTTTGAGAGGAAGGAGGTGATCCAGTCCAGGGCCTGGCCTTGGATCCCAGTGGAGCGGAGGCGGGGGATTAGGGTGCGGTGACAGACGGTGTCGAAGGCTGCCGAGAGGTCAAGGAGGATGAGGGCGACTGTTTCACCGTTGTCCATCAGGGTTCTGATGTCGTCTGTGACTGAGATGAGGGCGGTTTCAGTGCTGTGGTTGGATCGGAATCCGGTTTGTGAAGGGTCGAGCAGGTTGTTGTCTTCCAGGAAGGTTTGTTGACGGTCTTCTCTATTACCTTGGTGGGGAAGGGGAGGAGCGAGATGGGGGGGAAGTTTTTCAGGTCGCTCGGGTCAGCCGTAGGTTTCTTTAGTAGGGCGTTGACTTCGGCGTGTTTCCAGCATTCGGGGAAGGTAGCAGAAGAAAATGAAGAGTTGATGACGGCCTGGAGGTGCGGGCGATGATGACGTCGGCTTTATTGAAGATGAAGTGAGGGCAGGGGTCCGATGGGGCGCCTGAGTGGATAAAGTTCATGGTGGTTTTGGTTTCTTCAGTGTTGATGTGGGTCCAGTCGTTGAGGGTGATGGTCGGAGGTGTGGGTTCGGTGATGCTTGGTAGGGTCTGGTGTCCGAAGTTGTCGTGGAGGTCGCTTATCTTGCGATGGAAAAAGGTGGCGAGGGAGTTGCACAAATCTTGTGAGGGCGTGACGGCGTTGGGGTTGGGGTTGGAGGACTCCTTGACGATGCTAAAAAGTTATTTGCTGTTGCGGCTGTTTTTGTCCAGTCTGTCGGTAAAAAAGTTCTTTTTGGCAGCGCGGATCAGGTGGTGGTGTTCGCGGGTAGCGTTCTTGAGGGCGGTCATGTTGTCAGCGGTGTGGTCCTTGCGCCAGGCCTTCTCGAGGGCGCAACAAGTTTTCTTCGATTCTTTGAGGGTGTCAGAGAACCAGAGAGGTTTTTTGGTGTTGGTTGGCAGCGAGTACGGAGAAGGGTTGCTCTTCGGGGATTTTGTTCCACTGTCGACGAGGGATGGGTTGAGTGCGGAGGTGGCGGGTCTCGCGTCGGAATGTGAAATGGACACAGCTGTGGTCGGTCCAGTGTAGAGCGGAGGTGTGGCTGAAGAAGACGTGTTTGCTGGCGGAGATGATAGGGTCAAGCGTGTGTCCGGCGATGTGGGTGGCGGTGTTCACCAGTTGCTTGAGGCCGAGGTTGGCGAGGTTGTCGAGCAGGGCGGTGGTGTTGGGGTCGTTGTTTTGTTCCAGATGGAAGTTGAGGTTGCCTAGGAGGATGTAGTCCGGCGAGGCGAGGGCGTGCGGGGAGATGAAGTCGGCGATGGCGTCGCTGAAAGGGGCGCGCGGTCCGGGGGGACGGTAGACGAGGGATCCTCTGAGGGTGGTCCTGGGGTTGGTGCGAATCTGAAAATGCAGGTGTTCAGCGGCGAGAGGGGTGTCTTCGGTGGAGGTGGTGACGCTGATGGAGTCTTTGAAGATGATGGCGATACCTCCTTGTAAAGAAATGGCTCCCTGTTGCAGTTACCCCCCACTTTTTGCCTGATACTGATGCTGACTTGACTGAGAAGAGTGCTGGGACCCTGCTAACCAGGCCCCAGCACCAGTGTTCCTTCACCTAAAATGTACCATTGTATCCACAATTGGCACACCCTGGCATTCAGATAAGTCCCTTGTAACTGGTACTTCTAGTACCAAGGGCCCTGATGCCAAGGAAGGTCTCTAAGGGCTGCAGCATGTCTTATGCCACCCTAGAGACCCCTCACTCAGCACAGACACACTGCTTACAAGCCTGTGTGTGCTAGTGAGAACAAAATGGGTAAGTCGACATGGCACTCCCCTCAGGGTGCCATGCCAGCCTCTCACTGCCTATGCAGTATAGGTAAGACACCCCTCTAGCAGGCCTTACAGCCCTAAGGCAGGGTGCACTATACCATAGGTGAGGGTACCAGTGCATGAGCACTGTGCCCCTACAGTGTCTAAACAAAACCTTAGACATTGTAAGTGCAGGGTAGCCATAAGAGTATATGGTCTGGGAGTCTGTTTTACACGAACTCCACAGCACCATAATGGCTACACTGAAAACTGGGAAGTTTGGTATCAAACTTCTCAGCACAATAAATGCACACTAATGCCAGTGTACATTTTATTGCAAAACACACCCCAGAGGGCACCTTAGAGGTGCCCCCTGAAACTTAACCGACTGTCTGTGTAGGCTGACTAGTTCCAGCAGCCTGCCACACCAGAGACATGTTGCTGGCCCCATGGGGAGAGTGCCTTTGTCACTCTGAGGCCAGTAACAAAGCCTGCACTGGGTGGAGATGCTAACACCTCCCCCAGGCAGGAGCTGTAACACCTGGCGGTGAGCCTCAAAGGCTCACCCCTTTGTCACAGCCCAGCAGGGCACTCCAGCTTAGTGGAGTTGCCCGCCCCCTCCGGCCACGGCCCCCACTTTTGGCGGCAAGGCTGGAGGGAACAAAGAAAGCTACAAGGAGGAGTCACTGGCCAGTCAGGACAGCCCCTAAGGTGTCCTGAGCTGAAGTGACTCTTACTTTTAGAAATCCTCCATCTTGCAGATGGAGGATTCCCCCAATAGGGTTAGGATTGTGACCCCCTCCCCTTGGGAGGAGGCACAAAGAGGGTGTACCCACCCTCAGGGCTAGTAGCCATTGGCTACTAACCCCCCAGACCTAAACACGCCCTTAAATTTAGTATTTAAGGGCTACCCTGAACCCTAGAAAATTAGATTCCTGCAACAAGAAGAAGGACTGCCCAGCTGAAAACCCCTGCAGCGGAAGACCAGAAGACGACAACTGCCTTGGCTCCAGAAACTCACCGGCCTGTCTCCTGCCTTCCAAAGATCCTGCTCCAGCGACGCCTTCCGAAGGGACCAGCGACCTCGACATCCTCTGAGGACTGCCCCTGCTTCGAAAAGACAAGAAACTCCCGAGGACAGCGGACCTGCTCCAAGAAAAGCTGCAACTTTGTTTCCAGCGGCTTTAAAGAACCCTGCAAGCTCCCCGCAAAAGGCGTGAGACTTGCAACACTGCACCCGGCGACCCCGACTCGGCTGGTGGCGATCCAACACCTCAGGAGGGACCCCAGGACTACTCTGATACTGTGAGTACCAAAACCTGTCCCCCCTGAGCCCCCACAGCGCCGCCTGCAGAGGGAATCCCGAGGCTTCCCCTGACCGCGACTCTTTGAACCTAAAGTCCCGACGCCTGGGAGAGACCCTGCACCCGCAGCCCCCAGGACCTGAAGGACCGGACTTTCACTGGAGGAGTGACCCCCAGGAGTCCCTCTCCCTTGCCCAAGTGGAGGTTTCCCCGAGGAACCCCCCCCTTGCCTGCCTGCAGCGCTGAAGAGATCCCTAGATCTCCCATTGACTTCCATTACAAACCCGACGCTTGTTTCTACACTGCACCCGGCCGCCCCCGCGCTGCTGAGGGTGAAATTTCTGTGTGGGCTTGTGTCCCCCCCGGTGCCCTACAAAACCCCCCTGGTCTGCCCTCCGAAGACGCGGGTACTTACCTGCAAGCAGACCGGAACCGGGGCACCCCCTTCTCTCCATTCTAGCCTATGTGTTTTGGGCACCACTTTGAACTCTGCACCTGACCGGCCCTGAGCTGCTGGTGTGGTGACTTTGGGGTTGCTCTGAACCCCCAACGGTGGGCTACCTTGGACCAAGAACTGAACCCTGTAAGTGTCTTACTTACCTGGTAAAACTAACAAAAACTTACCTCCCCTAGGAACTGTGAAAATTGCACTAAGTGTCCACTTTTAAAACAGCTATTTGTCAATAACTTGAAAAGTATACATGCAATTTTTATGATTTAAAGTTCCTAAAGTACTTACCTGCAATACCTTTCGAATGAGATATTACATGTAGAATTTGAACCTGTGGTTCTTAAAATAAACTAAGAAAAGATATTTTTTTATACAAAAACCTATTGGCTGGATTTGTCTCTGAGTGTGTGTACCTCATTTATTGTCTATGTGTATGTACAACAAATGCTTAACACTACTCCTTGGATAAGCCTACTGCTCGACCACACTACCACAAAATAGAGCATTAGTATTATCTCTTTTTACCACTATTTTACCTCTAAGGGGAACCCTTGGACTCTGTGCATGCTATTCCTTACTTTGAAATAGCACATACAGAGCCAACTTCCTACATTGGTGGATCAGCGGTGGGGTACAAGACTTTGCATTTGCTGGACTACTCAGCCAATACCTGATCACACGACAAATTCCAAAATTGTCATTAGAGATTGATTTTTGCAATTTGAAATTTTTCTAAATTCTTAAAAGTCCTGCTAGGGCCTTGTGTTAGATCCTGTTTAGCATTTCTTTTTAGAGTTTAAAAGTTTGTTAAAAGTTTGAAATTAGATTCTAGAAACAGTTTTAGATTCTTTAAAAAGCCTTCCAACTTTTAGCAAAATAATGTCTGATACAGAGATGAATGTGGTGGAACTCGACACCACACCTTACCTCCATCTTAAGATGAGGGAGCTAAGGTCTCTCTGTAATATAAAGAAAATAACCATTGGCTCCAGACCTACCAAAATTCAGCTCCAGGAGCTGTTGGCAGAGTTTGAAAAAGCCAACCCCTCTGAGGATGACTTCACAGAGGAAGAAATTAGTGACTTGGAGGGCAATTCCCCCCTTCCAGTCCTAAATAGGGAGACCAGGGCCTCTCAAGCCCTGTCTCCAAAAATGATAGTCAGAAATGTTGCTTCCCTCACAGGAGGGTCCAGCATTTCTGAAATCACTGAGGATGCTCTCAGTGAAGATGACCCCCTGTTAGCCAGGATGGTCAAAAGATTGGCTTTGGAAAAGCAGCTCCTAGCCGTAGAAAGGGAAAGGAAAGAGATGGGCCTAGGTCCCATCGATGGTGGCAGCAACTTAAATAGGGTCAGAGATTCTCCTGACATCCTAAAAATCCCCAAAGGGATTGTAACAAAATATGAAGCTGGTGATGACATCACCAAATGGTTCACAGCTTTTGAGAGGGCTTGTGTAACCAGAAAAGTGAACAGATCTCACTGGGGTGCTCTCCTTTGGGAAATGTTCACTGGAAAGTGTAGGGATAGACTCCTCACACTCTCTGGAAAAGATGCAGAATCTTATGACCTCATGAAGGGTACCCTGATTGAGGGCTTTGGATTCTCCACTGAGGAGTATAGAATTAGATTCAGGGGGGCTCAAAAATCCTCGAGCCAGACCTGGGTTGATTTTGTAGACTACTCAGTAAAAACACTAGATGGTTGGTTAACTGGAAATGAAGTGTGTGACTATGTTGCGCTTTATAATTTGTTTATGAAAGAACACATTTTAAGTAACTGCTTCAATGAAAAGTTGCATCAGTATCTGGTAGACCTAGGTCCAATTTCTCCCCAAGAATTGGGAAAGAAGGCAGACCACTGGGTCAAGACTAGGGTAACCAAAACTTCCACTGGGGGTGACCAAAAGAAAGGGGTTACAAAAACTCCCCAGGAGAAAGTGGGTGACACTAGAAACAAAGAAAAAGAGTCCTCTGTAGGCCCCCAAAAACCAGAACAGGTGGGTGGGCCCCAAGACACCACCCAAAACAAAGGTGGGTACCAGGGTAAGAACTGGGATGCCACTAAGGCATGGTGCCACAACTGTAAACAGTCTGGGCACCACACCAAGGACACTTCTTGTCCCAAAAACAAACCCCAGAACAAAATTCCAGGGGTAACCAGTGTAGCCATGGGAGATGACTCCTCAGATGAGGAGGTCTTCCTAGCCTTCAATTGGAAACAGGGCCCAACAGGTGAGTTGGAGATTCCAGAGGGAAGTAGACACTTCCACCACCTACTGGTGAATGGAATCCCAACCACTGCCCTGAGAGACACTTGTGCCAGTCACACTATTGTGCATGACAGGCTGGTGCTCTCAAACCAGTACATCCCAGGTGAGACTGCCAGGGTAAGAGTTAGCCTAGACAGGGTCACTAAGAGGCCTGTGGCTTTAGTGCCCATAGAAGTGGGTGGCACTCTTAGCTGGAGAAGGGTAGTAGTCAGTACAGACCTCCCCCTTGATTGTCTCCTTGGAAATGACTACCCAGAGGTTAGTCAGAGCCCAAGAGAGGAACTGGTCCAGTGCCAGTCCTCTCCCAAGGATTCTGGAAGTCCTGCCTCTGCAGTAAATGCAAGCAGGCCCCAGAAGAAGAAGAAAAGAAAACAGAGTAGGAAGGGTGGACAACCTTTAGCCAAGGTTACAGCAAGCCAAGGAGATTCTACTCCAGTAGGGGAAAACTCCAAAAATGGCCCTGATAAAGTCCAACCTGACCCACAAGAAGTCCTGGCTAGTCAGGCAACTGTTAAACCTGAGTGGGTGGCTCCTCAGCTAACAGAAGAAAGAGTGGAAGAAGGGTGTTTACTACAAGATGTGGTAACCCCCCACTCTAATACAGCAGACAGGCAACCTGAACCCAAAGAGGCCTGTAACTTAGCCCCTTCCCTTCTAGGTGAAGAGCTAAAGGTGTGGTTCTGGGCACTGACAGCTGTCAGTGGCCTCTGCTGGGTGTTAGCCTTTATGGCTGCACTATCCTTAGCATGGTGGTCTGACCCCATGCCAAATAGCAAGTTAGGCCCCCTGACCCTATTAGTCATGGTGGGGTTACTCCAGCTCTGGGTAACCTCTCTGGGTAAGCTAGGGGAAACCCTGGCCAAGATAAGGTTAGCAGAGGTGGATACCTCTAAGACCAAAATAGAAAGAATGGGTGGAGACATTGAAGAGGCAGACAAGAGGCAATTCAGACTAGGTCCTATCACTGTGGAAGTAGGTCAGTTCCCCAAAGGGAATGACCTGAACAGAAGGATGTAAGGCAGAGTAGGCCCTGCAACTAACCAGCCTATTTCTCCTACTCTTCCTCGCCTGACAGACTAGGAAGACTCTCCCAGCTTGGGCTGAGTCTCCTGGCCTGTGGGCTGGGGGGGGCTTGTGTAAAGAAATGGCTCCCTGTTGCAGTTACCCCCCACTTTTTGCCTGATACTGATGCTGACTTGACTGAGAAGAGTGCTGGGACCCTGCTAACCAGGCCCCAGCACCAGTGTTCCTTCACCTAAAATGTACCATTGTATCCACAATTGGCACACCCTGGCATTCAGATAAGTCCCTTGTAACTGGTACTTCTAGTACCAAGGGCCCTGATGCCAAGGAAGGTCTCTAAGGGCTGCAGCATGTCTTATGCCACCCTAGAGACCCCTCACTCAGCACAGACACACTGCTTACAAGCCTGTGTGTGCTAGTGAGAACAAAATGGGTAAGTCGACATGGCACTCCCCTCAGGGTGCCATGCCAGCCTCTCACTGCCTATGCAGTATAGGTAAGACACCCCTCTAGCAGGCCTTACAGCCCTAAGGCAGGGTGCACTATACCATAGGTGAGGGTACCAGTGCATGAGCACTGTGCCCCTACAGTGTCTAAACAAAACCTTAGACATTGTAAGTGCAGGGTAGCCATAAGAGTATATGGTCTGGGAGTCTGTTTTACACGAACTCCACAGCACCATAATGGCTACACTGAAAACTGGGAAGTTTGGTATCAAACTTCTCAGCACAATAAATGCACACTAATGCCAGTGTACATTTTATTGCAAAACACACCCCAGAGGGCACCTTAGAGGTGCCCCCTGAAACTTAACCGACTGTCTGTGTAGGCTGACTAGTTCCAGCAGCCTGCCACACCAGAGACATGTTGCTGGCCCCATGGGGAGAGTGCCTTTGTCACTCTGAGGCCAGTAACAAAGCCTGCACTGGGTGGAGATGCTAACACCTCCCCCAGGCAGGAGCTGTAACACCTGGCGGTGAGCCTCAAAGGCTCACCCCTTTGTCACAGCCCAGCAGGGCACTCCAGCTTAGTGGAGTTGCCCGCCCCCTCCGGCCACGGCCCCCACTTTTGGCGGCAAGGCTGGAGGGAACAAAGAAAGCTACAAGGAGGAGTCACTGGCCAGTCAGGACAGCCCCTAAGGTGTCCTGAGCTGAAGTGACTCTTACTTTTAGAAATCCTCCATCTTGCAGATGGAGGATTCCCCCAATAGGGTTAGGATTGTGACCCCCTCCCCTTGGGAGGAGGCACAAAGAGGGTGTACCCACCCTCAGGGCTAGTAGCCATTGGCTACTAACCCCCCAGACCTAAACACGCCCTTAAATTTAGTATTTAAGGGCTACCCTGAACCCTAGAAAATTAGATTCCTGCAACAAGAAGAAGGACTGCCCAGCTGAAAACCCCTGCAGCGGAAGACCAGAAGACGACAACTGCCTTGGCTCCAGAAACTCACCGGCCTGTCTCCTGCCTTCCAAAGATCCTGCTCCAGCGACGCCTTCCGAAGGGACCAGCGACCTCGACATCCTCTGAGGACTGCCCCTGCTTCGAAAAGACAAGAAACTCCCGAGGACAGCGGACCTGCTCCAAGAAAAGCTGCAACTTTGTTTCCAGCGGCTTTAAAGAACCCTGCAAGCTCCCCGCAAAAGGCGTGAGACTTGCAACACTGCACCCGGCGACCCCGACTCGGCTGGTGGCGATCCAACACCTCAGGAGGGACCCCAGGACTACTCTGATACTGTGAGTACCAAAACCTGTCCCCCCTGAGCCCCCACAGCGCCGCCTGCAGAGGGAATCCCGAGGCTTCCCCTGACCGCGACTCTTTGAACCTAAAGTCCCGACGCCTGGGAGAGACCCTGCACCCGCAGCCCCCAGGACCTGAAGGACCGGACTTTCACTGGAGGAGTGACCCCCAGGAGTCCCTCTCCCTTGCCCAAGTGGAGGTTTCCCCGAGGAACCCCCCCCTTGCCTGCCTGCAGCGCTGAAGAGATCCCTAGATCTCCCATTGACTTCCATTACAAACCCGACGCTTGTTTCTACACTGCACCCGGCCGCCCCCGCGCTGCTGAGGGTGAAATTTCTGTGTGGGCTTGTGTCCCCCCCGGTGCCCTACAAAACCCCCCTGGTCTGCCCTCCGAAGACGCGGGTACTTACCTGCAAGCAGACCGGAACCGGGGCACCCCCTTCTCTCCATTCTAGCCTATGTGTTTTGGGCACCACTTTGAACTCTGCACCTGACCGGCCCTGAGCTGCTGGTGTGGTGACTTTGGGGTTGCTCTGAACCCCCAACGGTGGGCTACCTTGGACCAAGAACTGAACCCTGTAAGTGTCTTACTTACCTGGTAAAACTAACAAAAACTTACCTCCCCTAGGAACTGTGAAAATTGCACTAAGTGTCCACTTTTAAAACAGCTATTTGTCAATAACTTGAAAAGTATACATGCAATTTTTATGATTTAAAGTTCCTAAAGTACTTACCTGCAATACCTTTCGAATGAGATATTACATGTAGAATTTGAACCTGTGGTTCTTAAAATAAACTAAGAAAAGATATTTTTTTATACAAAAACCTATTGGCTGGATTTGTCTCTGAGTGTGTGTACCTCATTTATTGTCTATGTGTATGTACAACAAATGCTTAACACTACTCCTTGGATAAGCCTACTGCTCGACCACACTACCACAAAATAGAGCATTAGTATTATCTCTTTTTACCACTATTTTACCTCTAAGGGGAACCCTTGGACTCTGTGCATGCTATTCCTTACTTTGAAATAGCACATACAGAGCCAACTTCCTACACTCCTCCTACTTGGTTGGTGTGGTCTTTTCTGGAGATCTTGTAGCCTTCGGGGATGGCAGTGGTGATGTCAGGGGCCGAGGAGGCGTTCATCCAGGTCTCCGTGATGAAGGCGATGTCCGGTGCTGTGGAGTCCAGGAGGGCCCAGAGTTCAACAGCGTGCCTGTGGACAGAACGAGCGTTGACCAGGATGCACTTGAGGTGGTTGATGGCGCGTGGGCTGGTGGTCGTGGTAGTTGCGTGGTGGAAGATGCGTTTGCAGGAGTTGCAGGCGAAGGGTCCATGGGTGCGTTTGAGGTGGGCTTGGAAGCAGGTGTGGTAGCGCCCTGGGTTGAGGGCGTGGAGGGTGGTGGGGTCGTAGCGGATCACCGGGGCTTGGGAGAGCTGGGGACCAGGGGTCGTGGCGCTGGGCGCGGGCCAGGCGCGGACGGGCGCAGACGGGCTTGCGAGCAGCTGTGGCCATCCCAATATGTGAAAACATGCCTGATTTTCCTGTTTGCCTCATCGAACCTCCTGTAGGCACAAATATGATATGTGTCCCTTTTCCACTCTTTTCTAATTTATTTCCCTCCATACGACAATGCACATGCAGAGAATGAGGAATGGCAGACTCGTTTCATTTTTAAGTCTTTGTCAAAGAAGAAGCAAATGTTAGACTTTCCATCGAGAATGTCATGTAAATCTGTTGGAATTCCCGACTTGCACAACTTTGGTTGGAGGCCTGAAGCTTTCTGTTTTATGTGGGCACTGGCAATAAACCATCTCTTTGGGCAGTGGCGTAACGAAACTTGAGCCCCACCTCCCCTATTAAGTACCTGGAGGGCCTCCCTCCCCTCTAGACCCAGTCAGGGGCATGCTGCCCATGCACAGCTCGGGCCCCATACCACGGGGCCTGCGGGGGCCTCTGTTACGCCACTGTCTTTGGGGATGAATTTCAAGGTTCAGCTAATGGCTGAAATTCCATGATTCAACACAGGATTTGGCAAATTTTCTACCAGGTATTCCTCCTAAACTGCCTAATCTATATAGTTCAGTTTCAGGGAGAAGGCAGATACCCAACTGATTTTTTTAAAGACAGTTTTTCAGGTTGCTGATGTCTGAGGGGTTCAATAGGTAGATCTGGGTACTGATGAAGTGTTGTCATGTTCTTTACTTGTAAAATGTCTGAAACGGGCTCCATGTAGAGTTTAAAGAGGTAGGGAAGAGTTATGATCCAATTTCTGCCCGTACTCCTATCTACTGCTTGTCACAGACCAAGTTGCTTAACACCAGTTGTGTACATCAAGAAGGACGTTCAGCAACAGTCCCAGTCCTTGTGCGTCTCCAGAATGACCTAGACAGTACGCCAGTTATAATTAGGTAGATAATCCTTTGGATTGGGCTCAGTGGACATGGCTCTGGATCCCTTTGGCTTTAAGGGATGACACCCTACTCAAATCTGTCCTCATGTAGCTATCAATCAGCTGGTCTCCAATCTGTCAGCACTAGATTAGGGTCACCATTTTTCTCTAGGGGCAGCTCAGCTCCTTGTCTTGGTGGGCAGTGGCTTGGCACTCATTCTCAGGTTGAACAACAATTAAATATCTTCTTCCTTCAAAATGGAATGATCCATTCCAGTGGAGTAACAAAACTTGAGGGTACTCCATGCAAAGTACATGGAGGCCCCCCAGCCCACTACCTACCACCTTTGCTGAAGACGGCTCCTGTAGTTTGGCAGAGGCTGCAGGGGCCTAAGTTAACCTCTTAACCTCTGTCTATGGACACTGACTGTTCACTTTGGATTTCCATTTTTCACATCTCGGTACCCCATTCTGCCTTCTGCTATATGTATTGCTGCCCAACAACTGTCATACATTGGTATGAGTAAATTAACATTTACATTGCTATTTGTTACTAATGTTGTTATTTTACATTTGGGAAAGATCAGACTGACTCCAGATTAGTTTTTGCTTAAAGGGTATTTATTTAGGGGCTAATGAGTATAGGGGTATGTGCAAGGGGCTGGGGTGATGGTGGAGGAAGGTCCATAGTAGAGTCCAGTCTCTTGGTATCACAGGTGCATTGTCCAATGGTGCATAGGAAAGGGAGTAATGGCAGTTCAATTTTGACAGGATGACATAGTGGGACAGAAGGGTGACAATCAGGAGAGTCTTATTTCCTGGCGGGGGTCTAGGCAATATTCTCTGTCTTCTGCCTGGATCACAGGGACCGTTTGCGGGGTAGTTCTCCTTCTGCAGGGGGTGGGGTGCTGGTGGTCTGTTGGTCCTGTGGCAGGGCCTCCTGTCCACTAGCGCTGGCGGAGATGGAAGGCTGTTCTTCTATTTGGCTAGTGTCAGGGGCCCTTTGTTGTGCCACTGCCTCCCTCATGATCTTGCCTATGTTAGCCAGCACCCCTGCTATGGTGACCAGGATGGTGTATATTGTATATGTTGGTAAGGTCCTCCCTGATCCCCATGTAGTGTCCCTCCTGCAGCCGCTGGGTCTCCTGAAACTTGGCCAGTACCGTGCCCATGGTCTCCTGAGAATGGTGGTATGCTCCCATGATGTTGGTCAGTGCCTCGTGGAGGGTCGGTTCCCTGGGCCTGTCCTCCCCCCGTTGCACAGCAGTCCTCCCAGTTTCCCTGTTGTCCTGTGCCTCTGCCCCTGAACCGTGTGTCCACTGCCACTGACCCCAGGTCCCTGTTTGTCCTGTGTTTGTGGGGTGGCCTGGGGTCCCTGTAGTGGTGGACACACTGCTGATTGACGTGTCCTGGGGACAGTGGCATGGGCCCGCTGGGTGGGTGCTGTGCTAGTGTTTCCTCAGGGGGGAGGTTCTGTGGTGGTTTGGGACTGTGGCAGGGTAACCGACTGTCCAGAGGTCCTAGATGAGCCAGGCTGGTCATTGTGATCCAGGCATGCAGAGCTGCTGCCATCACTGTGGGCCTCTTCTGTGGAGGGACTGGATATGGCTGGCATCCTGTCTAGTGATGTTGGGTAGGGGTCCTGTTGGGATGTAAATGCATTGTTATTGTATCTGTGTGTGCCAT
Organism: Pleurodeles waltl; assembly: GCF_031143425.1. NCBI lineage: Eukaryota > Metazoa > Chordata > Amphibia > Caudata > Salamandridae > Pleurodeles > Pleurodeles waltl. The sequence goes on along the minus strand of NC_090449.1, from coordinate 568,307,282 downwards.
CTTGTGCAATGGGTGGGTTTTCCTATATTAATGTGCTTGCACTATCTCCTTGGGCCTTGTGTGAGTGGTGATTTTGTGGGCTGGGTGAGTCTCTCTATTGGGCGTGCTGTGGTGATGGGTGTGCATGCAGGTCTGTGATGGGTGTCCATGCATTGGGGGTGCATGCAGGGATGGGTATTGGGATGGGTGGGTTGTGTTAGTGGGGTATATGTGAGTTGGTGGATTGATGGGGGTGGGAGTAGGAGTTTGTGATGGCATGCAGGTGGGGGGGAAATGTAGTAAAGATTTGACTTACCAGAGTCCATTCCTCCTGCTACTCCTGCGAGGCCCTCAGGATGCATGATCGTCAAGACTTGCTCCTCCCATGTTCTTAGTTGTGGGGGCGGAGGTGGTTGTCCACCGCCAGACCTCTGTACGGCTACTTGGTGCCTTGATACCACAGAATGTACCTTCCCCCGTAGGTCGTTCCACCTCTTCCTGATGTCATCCCTTGTTCTTGGCTGCTGTCCCACTGCATTGACCCTGTCCACTATTCTCCGCCATAGCTCCTTCTTCCTTGCAATGGAGATCTGCTGCACCTGTGATCCGAATAGCTGTGGCTCTACCCGGATGATTTCCTCCACCATGACCCTGAGCTCCTCCTCAGAAAACCTGGGGTGTCTTTGAGGTGCCATGATGTGGTGTGAGTGATGTGTGAGATGATGTGTGATGTAAGGTGTGGGCTGATGGGTTGGGGTGTGTGCTTTGAGGTGCGTGGATGGTGCATGTGTAATGGTGGTCTGTGCCTCTGGATGATGGTGTGGTCTTTGCTTTTCTCTCTCTGTTTCTTCAGAATTGTTTGCTGTAAGGGGTTGTGGGTATTGTGGGTGTGTGTTTTATAGTGGTGTGAGTGTGTGGGTGTGGTGTGTGTATGTGCGTTAGGTGTGTGTATTTTGATTTGTCCAATGTGGTTGTGTTTTGTAAGTGAATGTGTATTTTGAGCGCGGCGGTGTGTACCGCCAATGGTTTACCGCGGTTGAAAGACCGCTGTGTTGGTTCGTGGGTCGTGATACTGTGGGCATATTCCTGTTGGCGTGACAGTGTGGGTTTTGCTATCGTCAGTTTATCACTGACATTTGGTGTGGCGGACTTGTGTGGGTGTCTGTATAGTGGGGGATTCCTCAGTCTGGGTCATAATACCCGTAGAAGATTTTCGCCGCGGTCACAGTATGTTGGCGGCTGTAGCACTGCGGTAAGCGGGATTTACCGCCAGGGTTGTAATGAAGGCCGATATGATTTCATCATCTTACATGGTGGAACACATGGATCACGCCTTAGCAGTTTAGAGAAGTATCACAGTGGTCCAAAGTCTCTTGAGATCAACAAGTGGAACTTCCCTTCGTATTACCCGTTATGCTCCAATATTGTATCACCCAGCACACCTTTGGACAGCATTAAAATCTATTGAGTAGATTAATTCCTGTGTCGTTTGCGCATAGGGTCCTTACGTCAGAATAAGTGAGAAGAGCATGTGCACACCAATACATAAATGATGGCAATAAAATGCGGGTAAACATTTGCATTGACAATAATCTGAGTTGCCAAAATAGTCATCTTTTTCGACGGTGATGACGTTGGTGTGTCGTTAGTTTCGACAGCCCACTGTGAAGGATAAAGATTAACGTGTTTTGTTAAAGAGTAAATGTTAATGTTTTCATTCGTTCACGATTTAAGAGACATATAACAAATTAATCAAAATTGACTCTCTAAAACACTGGAACATCTTTACGATTACAGCGACCGGGTTTCATATAAACTTTCTTTGCCTGTGGATTACATGTTCCTCCACAAAATGATGGCAAGGTAACCTCTGCTTTTCAAAACAAAAACACTGCTGTTTTTTAATTCCATATTTATCTTCGAGTAGTCTACTCTGCCTCACTCTAGTGAAACCATTTCTGGTACCAAAAGACAAAAACTAGTTGTAATCGCAGGTTCCTTTTCAATGATAGTAGTGACAAGCATTATACCGATAGGGATGTTGAAGTACGTACGAAAACATTGATTTTTACTTGCCAACGTGCGAGAAGGTGGTTTAACCTTTCTCTGGTCAACACCTGTCACTTTCAAGTTAGGTTGCTGAGTGTTTCGACAGACTCTGGATTAGTTCCATTTGACCTCGAATACACACGAGACAAACAATGTTGTTCCTGTCATGAAAAGAACAGTGCCTTTAATAGGACAGGCAGGTGTGCCTGCCAGACTTTGTTATGTCCAAGGATGAGCGATTGTGGATAAAGTCTGACAGTTAAGTGTGGTAGCATGCCAGAAGACAGCTTCTGCAACTAGGCACTGTGAAATTGGAATTCAGGTTCAGTGTGTTGCTGGGATTTTGCAGCTATTAAGCTATCACTGTCTCTCTCATCAACAGCTGGTCTCAGGAGGGTTGGAAAAGCTCGCGTCGCTGGAGAAAGGGTATCAGCGTTATCTCTGCATACATAGTCCCAATTTTAAGGAAACAGCTTGTTAGTGTGCAGACTGTTTCTCCGCATGTTTATTATCCGCTCTCATTCTTATAAATTTTACCTAGTGCTGCATGAAAGGCACAACTTGCTGAGAAAATGTCGAGATTCGTGTAAGATGCATAAATAGATGGTGCTTGGGTGTGTCAACACTGGAGGGCTGGCAAATTGTAACAGGGCAATAATTAGATCACAACAGTGAAATGCGAGGACAACCTTAGGCAGGGTGAGACTCAATTCATTGGATAAAAGCAAAACAGGCTTTGAATAAGTTCATCTCTTTAGAACCAAATTTAGCCTGGCCTGTAAATGTAATTGTTGCACATCAGAAGGAAGAAGGCCCCACGAATGCCTGCTCCCACTAATAAAGAGGCATCTCACAGGCACCGTGGCGGAGTCGATTTACAAGGTTACCCGACCGGCCATAAGAGTCACATTGGTACAGGAGCATCCCGATGTAGGGTCACGAAAGGTAGCAGTATATTGGTTCATTCTATACCTGTCTCTGAAGTATTTGTAAAATCAGTGTGCTGAATCTTAATACAATAAGGCGGGCAGTGATGCATATTAGAAGTCTCCTCAATAGAATGACCGAGAGTTCCCCTGGTGAAACTAACAATGTTAGGAAAAGCTCTTTTACCTCTCTGGATACCTTTTGGTCTTTGGTTTTCTTGAACGCCTGCAGTTGGGATGTTTCCTTTGATGCTGGCTGAACTGGAGCCGAATACAACAGCTATTGTGCTTGTGATATCTGAATTTACTTCACATGGTTGCGATTATGGCACTTTTTTGCCCTACAACAGCCAACCTACACACGTGGGGTTCAGTTTTTAACAGCAGAAGTGTGGGGATGCTGGAAGGTAGAACTGTTGGCATTGGCCATGACATCGATTGTTGATCGGCACTAAACAACATAAATTGTGTTTTAGAGTGTTCTAATTGTACTTCGCTGGTGAGAGCAACAAGAGTCATAACATTGCAGGTGTGTCTTGCAAAATCTGGGGTCTCTACATTGCATGGGACATTACTTCTTCATAGGTAATACAATGCACTGTGGCAGTCGCCACTGTGCATCTATAGTTAAGCCAGAGTTTCCATGGGAAGATCATCTTTTCTTTTACTAATAATATTTGCAACATTTGATGAATCTGCCCGAAATTTCCAAGAAAGATGTGCATCAACCACAGATCCTTTGTGGAAAGTATTGTGTGGCTCCGTCAAAAGGTCAGGCCAAGAATAAGGGGTGTCCCAAAAAGTTTTTTCCTGTTAATTCCCACAAAAAGTTTTGCTAGCCGATATAGAAAAAACAACAGAAGGAAATATCATCAAATTTACAAAAAGTTAAAATTTTGCTCAGAAAGCATGCTTTTAATAATTTAGTTGAACGCTGTTTAGCTGTTTTTGATAGATTTGTTTATAAAGAGGAACATGGGTTGGACCAGAGGGGATTAACAAGTGAGGTTATCTGGACAGTTGGTCCCACAAGTGATGTGCAGGAGTTCCGTGGTACTGAAAATTAAAAAAACAGCACTCTCGGATTAGCAGAGTGAGCTTTTTCTCCAGTTAGCCCTATCAATACCTTGAGAGGAAAATGTTGCGTCTGCCCTAACAAAACAGTCCCCGTGTCCTCAAAACGACTTGGAAAATAGGCACATCGTGACAGGGCAGGGACATGTCGTCAGTGATGTTATCAACTATAATTTAACACGTTATCAGAGATTCCGTATGTGTGGTTATAAGTAGGCCTGGAAGACACTTCAATTACTCTAGTAAATCCCCACAATTTGCGTTATGCTTGTTTTTGCAAAATCCCCCAAATTAAACTATCATTCATCATAAACTTAATTTCGGCATAAGCCATAAAAGCAATAGAAATCACATTAAAACATAAAACAGCACCTAAACAATGTATATGAAAACACTTAAAATCCATTTACGTGATAAAATCCTGAACAGAATGAAAGCACACAGACCCCCCTCCATCATGATAAAACAACATTTGAAAGGTGCGTACTAGCTAGAACCTATTTCATTGCATTCACATCAACTATCCTGTGTTTGCAGCCCTTTGTCTAATCCTCCACATATACAGCAGAACGCGGGAAATGGCAAAGACTAAGCCTTGTCTATCATTTGTTTTTAAAATACGAACAGCCACTTGGTAGTCCCCGACACCTAAATGCCTGCAGGCAGGGACTATCCACTTTCTCCTTCCCTTTGGATATGCCGAAAAGAAGAACAAACAATGACCCTCTGTTTCCTTACTAGCGCCACAGCTGGGACAATCGCTCCCACCTGTAGCCGTCCTACATGCCCATTTGGCAATAAAAGTTGCAATTGGTAGTGTACTGTTCCTAAACTGCAGATATAACTTCCTTGCTAGGGATGATTCAACTGCTTCTAAAAAGTCTTCTAATTTGAAGCCATCTTTCAATTGGGGGAGGCAATCAAAGTACCCCGAGTAGAAAGGGCCAACATTTCACATGATTTAACTGACAAGTACCTTTCTTTAAGAGTGAATATACCAATCAAGGAGGCAACCTTCAGAACGGACCACAAGTCAGCAAATCCCATCTTTGCCAAAGTATCTTTGATGTACCTCATCCAGGAGATACTCCCAGAACCTAGGATACCAAGGACTTCTTTAAGCCCATCTCGGTTTTCATGTAGCTTGGTGGTAGCCCAAATACACCTCCAGTAGAGGATGGGGCTAATACTCACACATCAAGCCTAAGAGAGAGCAATGGGGTGCTGATTGGAAGCCCTAAAAGTTGGCTCAAGAAAGTGTTCTCAGTAGCCTGCATTTTATTGATGTCCTTGTGCCCCCAGAGCTCAGCCACACAGAGGACTGCTCCCAGAGCTTGTTGCTAGTAAGTGTGGACTACAGGAGAAATAGGATGACATTTGGAGCGTTCTTTTACCCTGCGTAAGGCCCCAGTTGATTGCATTAATTTGACCCTACGTTTTTCTATGTGGCTCCTCCAAACTAAATGTTCATTGAGGGTCAACCTAAGGTAGTCAAAAGTGTGAACACGCTTCAAGGGGGCCCTCATGAGCTTGAATTTGGACCTGGTAGAATTACAAGGATCTAAAACCATATACTTAGTTTTAGTCACATTTAGCACTAGTCCCCTGTGCCTACAAAAACTTTCAGAAATACACTAAATTCTCTGAAGGCCCATAGATGATTTTGATATTAAAAGGGTGTTGTCTGCAAACATTAGGGCGAGAGTCTTAATGTTGACCAGAAATGAGGCATCTCCATCACATTGGTTCAGGAAAGAAACAGATCATTTAGGTATAGTGTAAAAAGGTTTGGAGCAAGGACACAGCCCTGCTTTACCTCTCGATCCATCAGGAAACCCCATAAATACATATGTTTCGAAGGATGCACAATTCATGTTGAAACTGGGGCTTTAAATAACTAATTTATATTTCTAACAAGGAACCTGAGCTGCAGGCTAAAATAAGGGTGTCGTCTGCAAACATTAGGGCCAGAGTCTTAATGTTGGCCAGGCAGGAGGCATCTCCATCATATTGGCTCAGGAAAGAAATCAGATCATTTACGTATAATGTAAAAAGGGTTGGAGCAAGGACACAGCCCTGCTTTACCTCTCGATCCATCAGGACACCCTGTAAATAAATATAATTCGTAGAATGCACAATTGAGGATGACATCGGGGTTTTAAAAAACAAATGTATTTTTCTAACAAGGAATCCGAGCTGCAGACTAAAATAACATGTTTATCGTTTTGTAGAGGGTCTATTCAAGCTGCTTCATATTTCACAATTTCCAGTCTTTTGGTTCCCGCAGGACCTCTTACCCACACCCAAGACCAGAAGTGGTTTATGTAAAAACTGATTTCTCCAGCCACTTTCTGCCCACATCCACCCAGGCCCATACATTGTCTTACCTTTCTGCGGGAAACGAGAGTGTGTATTCTGCATAGATGTGGTGAAAAGGTTGGCCAAATTAACACTCCAGGCTTCACTGTTACAGATTGGGCTCAGGGAGCGTAGGGGGATTGGGAAGCCCTCAAGAGACTCTCCTAGGTGCCACGCAACACACCTTAACTATATGGAGCAGTCATCTGAACAAATTCTGCTAGGAGGGCAGGGACTATGGAAGGCACTCACAGGTACTCTGACATGCCACACTGTGCCCTTAGTCGGTAGGCTCAGTGTAAGGGTGCACACTGCATCCAGTTTACTGTGTGTTGCCCCGCCTCGCTGCCTTACTCGGTAAATTCTGGCAGTCTGTAGACATGCCAAGGCAAATATCTCACATTATCATGTTATGCAACTGTGATGGAAATGGGCACTGCAAGGGCACCAAGGTGGGGAAATGTGCGAAGGGTGCAGAGTGCTAAACACCCCACAACGAACACGTGCCCCCTGTTCAGTACTATTGAAGTATCACTCCCCTAAGTGGCAACATACACAGCCTCAACATAAAACCATCACAGAGTGAGAGGCCTGGCTTAGTGTACTGCTTGGGTTTTGAGAAGTGTTGCACCCTTGCAGGTGTCCGTTGTCCACAACACAATTGAGGTGATATAAATCAAATCAAATCAAATCATTAATATTTATAAAGCGCGCTACTCACCGGTGCGGGTCTCAAGGTGCTAGGGGAAAGGGGGGGGTTACTGCTGCTCGAAAAGCCAGGTTTTTAGGAGTCTCCGGAATGCGGAGTGGTCCTGGGTGGTCCTGAGGCTGGTGGGGAGGGAGTTTTAGGTCTTGGCTGCCAGGAAGGAGAAGGACCTCCCACCCGCCGTGGAGCGGCGGATGCGAGGGACGGCAGCGAGCGCGAGGCCAGAGGAGTGGAGGAGACGGGTGGGGGCGTAGAAGCTGAGGCGACGGTTGAGGTATTCCGGTCCCTTGTTGTGGAGGGCTTTGTGTGCGTGGGTGAGAAGTCGGAAGGTGATCCTTTTGCTGACTGGGAGCCAATGCAGGTGTCTCAGGTGAGCGTAGATGTGGCTGTTGCGGGGTACGTCGAGGATGAGGCAGGCCAAGGCGTTTTGAATACGTTGCAGGCGTTTTTGGAGCTTGGCGGTGGTCCCAGCATAGAGGGTGTTGCCGTAGTCCAGGCGGCTCGTGACGAGGGCGTGGGTCACGGTTTTTCTAGTGTCGGCGGGGATCCTTTGGAAGATCTTGCGGAGCATGCGGAGGGTGAGGAAGCAGGCGGAGGACACGGCGTTGACTTGCTTGGTCATGGTGAGAAGAGGGTCCAAGATGAAGCCGAGGTTGCGGGCGTGATCTGCGGGGGTCGGTGCAGTGCCGAGGGCCACCAGGAGTCGTCCCAAGCGGACGGGGTGTTGCCGAGGATGAGGACTTCCGTTTTGTCAGAGTTCAGCTTTAGGCGGCTGAGCCTCATCCAATCTGCGACGTCCTTCATGCCCTCTTGTAGGTTGGTCTTGGTGCTGGCGGGGTCCTTGGTGAGGGAGAGTATAAGTTGGGTGTCGTCGGCGTAGGAGGTGATGATGATGTCGTGCTTGCGTACGATGTCGGCGAGGGGGCTCATGTAGACATTGAAGAGTGTCGGGCTGAGCGATGAGCCTTGAGGTACGCCGCAGATGATCTCGGTGGGGTCTGAGCGAAACGGTGGGAGGTAAACTCTTTGGGAACGGTTTGAGAGGAAGGAGGTGATCCAGTCCAGGGCCTGGCCTTGGATCCCGGTGGAGCGGAGGCGGGGGATTAGGGTGCGGTGACAGACGGTGTCGAAGGCTGCTGAGAGGTCAAGGAGGATGAGGGCGACTGTTTCACCGTTGTCCATCAGGGTTCTGATGTCGTCTGTGACTGAGATGAGGGCGGTTTCAGTGCTGTGGTTGGATCGGAATCCGGTTTGTGAAGGGTCGAGCAGGTTGTTGTCTTCCAGGAAGGTTTGTTGACGGTCTTCTCTATTACCTTGGTGGGGGAGGGGAGGAGCGAGATGGGGGGGAAGTTTTTCAGGTCGCTCGGGTCAGCCGTAGGTTTCTTTAGTAGGGCGTTGACTTCGGCGTGTTTCCAGCATTCGGGGAAGGTAGCAGAAGAAAATGAAGAGTTGATGACGGCCTGGAGGTGCGGGGCGATGATGACGTCGGCTTTATTGAAGATGAAGTGAGGGCAGGGGTCCGATGGGGCGCCTGAGTGGATAGAGTTCATGGTGGTTTTGGTTTCTTCAGTGTTGATGTGGGTCCAGTCGTTGAGGGTGATGGTCGGAGGTGTGGGTTCGGTGATGCTTGGTAGGGTCTGGTGTCCGAAGTTGTCGTGGAGGTCGCTTATCTTGCGATGGAAAAAGGTGGCGAGGGAGTTGCACAAATCTTGTGAGGGCGTGACGGCGTTGGGGTTGGGGTTGGAGGACTCCTTGATGATGCTAAAAAGTTATTTGCTGTTGCGGCTGTTTTTGTCCAGTCTGTCGGTAAAAAAGTTCTTTTTGGCAGCGCGGATCAGGTGGTGGTGTTCGCGGGTAGCGTTCTTGAGGGCGGTCATGTTGTCAGCGGTGTGGTCCTTGCGCCAGGCCTTCTCGAGGGCGCGACAAGTTTTCTTCGATTCTTTGAGGGTGTCAGAGAACCAGAGAGGTTTTTTGGTGTTGGTTGGCAGCGAGTACGGAGAAGGGTTGCTCTTCGGGGATTTTGTTCCACTGTCGACGAGGGATGGGTTGAGTGCGGAGGTGGCGGGTCTCGCGTCGGAATGTGAAATGGACACAGCTGTGGTCGGTCCAGTGTAGAGCGGAGGTGTGGCTGAAGAAGACGTGTTTGCTGGCGGAGAAGATAGGGTCAAGCGTGTGTCCGGCGATGTGGGTGGCGGTGTTCACCAGTTGCTTGAGGCCGAGGTTGGCGAGGTTGTCGAGCAGGGCGGTGGTGTTGGGGTCGTTGTTTTGTTCCAGATGGAAGTTGAGGTTGCCTAGGAGGATGTAGTCCGGCGAGGCGAGGGCGTGCGGGGAGATGAAGTCGGCGATGGCGTCGCTGAAAGGGGCGCGCGGTCCGGGGGGACGGTAGACGAGGGATCCTCTGAGGGTGGTCCTGGGGTTGGTGCGAATCTGAAAATGCAGGTGTTCAGCGGCGAGAGGGGTGTCTTCGGTGGAGGTGGTGACGCTGATGGAGTCTTTGAAGATGATGGCGATACCTCCTCCTACTTGGTTGGTGTGGTCTTTTCTGGAGATCTTGTAGCCTTCGGGGATGGCAGTGGCGATGTCAGGGGCCGAGGAGGCGTTCATCCAGGTCTCCGTGATGAAGGCGATGTCCGGTGCTGTGGAGTCCAGGAGGGCCCAGAGTTCAACAGCGTGCCTGTGGACAGAACGAGCGTTGACCAGGATGCACTTGAGGTGGTTGATGGCGCGTGGGCTGGTGGTCGTGGTAGTTGCGTGGTGGAAGATGCGTTTGCAGGAGTTGCAGGCGAAGGGTCCATGGGTGCGTTTGAGGTGGGCTTGGAAGCAGGTGTTGGAGCGCCCTGGGTTGAGGGCGTGGAGGGTGGTGGGGTCGTAGCGGATCACCGGGGCTTGGGAGAGCTGGGGACCAGGGGTCGTGGCGCTGGGCGCGGGCCAGGCGCGGACGGGCGCAGACGGGCTTGCGAGCAGCTGTGGCCATCCCAATATGTGAAAACATGCCTGATTTTCCTGTTTGCCTCATCGAACCTCCTGTAGGCACAAATATGATATGTGTCCCTTTTCCACTCTTTTCTAATTTATTTCCCTCCATACGACAATGCACATGCAGAGAATGAGGAATGGCAGACTCGTTTCATTTTTAAGTCTTTGTCAAAGAAGAAGCAAATGTTAGACTTTCCATCGAGAATGTCATGTAAATCTGTTGGAATTCCCGACTTGCACAACTTTGGTTGGAGGCCTGAAGCTTTCTGTTTTATGTGGGCACTGGCAATAAACCATCTCTTTGGGCAGTGGCGTAACGAAACTTGAGCCCCACCTCCCCTATTAAGTACCTGGAGGGCCTCCCTCCCCTCTAGACCCAGTCAGGGGCATGCTGCCCATGCACAGCTCGGGCCCCATACCACGGGGCCTGCGGGGGCCTCTGTTACGCCACTGTCTTTGGGGATGAATTTCAAGGTTCAGCTAATGGCTGAAATTCCATGATTCAACACAGGATTTGGCAAATTTTCTACCAGGTATTCCTCCTAAACTGCCTAATCTATATAGTTCAGTTTCAGGGAGAAGGCAGATACCCAACTGATTTTTTTAAAGACAGTTTTTCAGGTTGCTGATGTCTGAGGGGTTCAATAGGTAGATCTGGGTACTGATGAAGTGTTGTCATGTTCTTTACTTGTAAAATGTCTGAAACGGGCTCCATGTAGAGTTTAAACAGGTAGGGAAGAGTTATGATCCAATTTCTGCCCGTACTCCTATCTACTGCTTGTCACAGACCAAGTTGCTTAACACCAGTTGTGTACATCAAGAAGGACGTTCAGCAACAGTCCCAGTCCTTGTGCGTCTCCAGAATGACCTAGACAGTACGCCAGTTATAATTAGGTAGATAATCCTTTGGATTGGGCTCAGTGGACATGGCTCTGGATCCCTTTGGCTTTAAGGGATGACACCCTACTCAAATCTGTCCTCATGTAGCTATCAATCAGCTGGTCTCCAATCTGTCAGCACTAGATTAGGGTCACCATTTTTCTCTAGGGGCAGCTCAGCTCCTTGTCTTGGTGGGCAGTGGCTTGGCACTCATTCTCAGGTTGAACAACAATTAAATATCTTCTTCCTTCAAAATGGAATGATCCATTCCAGTGGAGTAACAAAACTTGAGGGTACTCCCTGCAAAGTACATGGAGGCCCCCCAGCCCACTACCTACCACCTTTGCTGAAGACGGCTCCTGTAGTTTGGCAGAGGCTGCAGGGGCCTAAGTTAACCTCTTAACCTCTGTCTATGGACACTGACTGTTCACTTTGGATTTCCATTTTTCACATCTCGGTACCCCATTCTGCCTTCTGCTATATGTATTGCTGCCCAACAACTGTCATACATTGGTATGAGTAAATTAACATTTACATTGCTATTTGTTACTAATGTTGTTATTTTACATTTGGGAAAGATCAGACTGACTCCAGATTAGTTTTTGCTTAAAGGGTATTTATTTAGGGGCTAATGAGTATAGGGGTATGTGCAAGGGGCTGGGGTGATGGTGGAGGAAGGTCCATAGTAGAGTCCAGTCTCTTGGTATCACAGGTGCATTGTCCAATGGTGCATAGGAAAGGGAGTAATGGCAGTTCAATTTTGACAGGATGACATAGTGGGACAGAAGGGTGACAATCAGGAGAGTCTTATTTCCTGGCGGGGGTCTAGGCAATATTCTCTGTCTTCTGCCTGGATCACAGGGACCGTTTGCGGGGTAGTTCTCCTTCTGCAGGGGGTGGGGTGCTGGTGGTCTGTTGGTCCTGTGGCAGGGCCTCCTGTCCACTAGCGCTGGCGGAGATGGAAGGCTGTTCTTCTATTTGGCTAGTGTCAGGGGCCCTTTGTTGTGCCACTGCCTCCCTCATGATCTTGCCTATGTTAGCCAGCACCCCTGCTATGGTGACCAGGATGGTGTATATTGTATATGTTGGTAAGGTCCTCCCTGATCCCCATGTAGTGTCCCTCCTGCAGCCGCTGGGTCTCCTGAAACTTGGCCAGTACCGTGCCCATGGTCTCCTGAGAATGGTGGTATGCTCCCATGATGTTGGTCAGTGCCTCGTGGAGGGTCGGTTCCCTGGGCCTGTCCTCCCCCCGTTGCACAGCAGTCCTCCCAGTTTCCCTGTTGTCCTGTGCCTCTGCCCCTGAACCGTGTGTCCACTGCCACTGACCCCAGGTCCCTGTTTGTCCTGTGTTTGTGGGGTGGCCTGGGGTCCCTGTAGTGGTGGACACACTGCTGATTGACGTGTCCTGGGGACAGTGGCATGGGCCCGCTGGGTGGGTGCTGTGCTAGTGTTTCCTCAGGGGGGAGGTTCTGTGGTGGTTTGGGACTGTGGCAGGGTAACCGACTGTCCAGAGGTCCTAGATGAGCCAGGCTGGTCATTGTGATCCAGGCATGCAGAGCTGCTGCCATCACTGTGGGCCTCTTCTGTGGAGGGACTGGATATGGCTGGCATCCTGTCTAGTGATGTTGGGTAGGGGTCCTGTTGGGATGTAAATGCATTGTTATTGTATCTGTGTGTGCCATCTTGTGCAATGGGTGGGTTTTCCTATATTAATGTGCTTGCACTATCTCCTTGGGCCTTGTGTGAGTGGTGATTTTGTGGGCTGGGTGAGTCTCTCTATTGGGCGTGCTGTGGTGATGGGTGTGCATGCAGGTCTGTGATGGGTGTCCATGCATTGGGGGTGCATGCAGGGATGGGTATTGGGATGGGTGGGTTGTGTTAGTGGGGTATATGTGAGTTGGTGGATTGATGGGGGTGGGAGTAGGAGTTTGTGATGGCATGCAGGTGGGGGGAAATGTAGTAAAGATTTGACTTACCAGAGTCCATTCCTCCTGCTACTCCTGCGAGGCCCTCAGGATGCATGATCGTCAAGACTTGCTCCTCCCATGTTCTTAGTTGTGGGGGCGGAGGTGGTTGTCCACCGCCAGACCTCTGTACGGCTACTTGGTGCCTTGATACCACAGAATGTACCTTCCCCCGTAGGTCGTTCCACCTCTTCCTGATGTCATCCCTTGTTCTTGGCTGCTGTCCCACTGCATTGACCCTGTCCACTATTCTCCGCCATAGCTCCTTCTTCCTTGCAATGGAGATCTGCTGCACCTGTGATCCGAATAGCTGTGGCTCTACCCGGATGATTTCCTCCACCATGACCCTGAGCTCCTCCTCAGAAAACCTGGGGTGTCTTTGAGGTGCCATGATGTGGTGTGAGTGATGTGTGAGATGATGTGTGATGTAAGGTGTGGGCTGATGGGTTGGGGTGTGTGCTTTGAGGTGCGTGGATGGTGCATGTGTAATGGTGGTCTGTGCCTCTGGATGATGGTGTGGTCTTTGCTTTTCTCTCTCTGTTTCTTCAGAATTGTTTGCTGTAAGGGGTTGTGGGTATTGTGGGTGTGTGTTTTATAGTGGTGTGAGTGTGTGGGTGTGGTGTGTGTATGTGCGTTAGGTGTGTGTATTTTGATTTGTCCAATGTGGTTGTGTTTTGTAAGTGAATGTGTATTTTGAGCGCGGCGGTGTGTTCCGCCAATGGTTTACCGCGGTTGAAAGACCGCTGTGTTGGTTCGTGGGTCGTGATACTGTGGGCATATTCCTGTTGGCGTGACAGTGTGGGTTTTGCTATCGTCAGTTTATCACTGACATTTGGTGTGGCGGACTTGTGTGGGTGTCTGTATAGTGGGGGATTCCTCAGTCTGGGTCATAATACCCGTAGAAGATTTTCGCCGCGGTCACAGTATGTTGGCGGCTGTAGCACTGCGGTAAGCGGGATTTACCGCCAGGGTTGTAATGAAGGCCGATATGATTTCATCATCTTACATGGTGGAACACATGGATCACGCCTTAGCAGTTTAGAGAAGTATCACAGTGGTCCAAAGTCTCTTGAGATCAACAAGTGGAACTTCCCTTCGTATTACCCGTTATGCTCCAATATTGTATCACCCAGCACACCTTTGGACAGCATTAAAATCTATTGAGTAGATTAATTCCTGTGTCGTTTGCGCATAGGGTCCTTACGTCAGAATAAGTGAGAAGAGCATGTGCACACCAATACATAAATGATGGCAATAAAATGCGGGTAAACATTTGCATTGACAATAATCTGAGTTGCCAAAATAGTCATCTTTTTCGACGGTGATGACGTTGGTGTGTCGTTAGTTTCGACAGCCCACTGTGAAGGATAAAGATTAACGTGTTTTGTTAAAGAGTAAATGTTAATGTTTTCATTCGTTCACGATTTAAGAGACATATAACAAATTAATCAAAATTGACTCTCTAAAACACTGGAACATCTTTACGATTACAGCGACCGGGTTTCATATAAACTTTCTTTGCCTGTGGATTACATGTTCCTCCACAAAATGATGGCAAGGTAACCTCTGCTTTTCAAAACAAAAACACTGCTGTTTTTTAATTCCATATTTATCTTCGAGTAGTCTACTCTGCCTCACTCTAGTGAAACCATTTCTGGTACCAAAAGACAAAAACTAGTTGTAATCGCAGGTTCCTTTTCAATGATAGTAGTGACAAGCATTATACCGATAGGGATGTTGAAGTACGTACGAAAACATTGATTTTTACTTGCCAACGTGCGAGAAGGTGGTTTAACCTTTCTCTGGTCAACACCTGTCACTTTCAAGTTAGGTTGCTGAGTGTTTCGACAGACTCTGGATTAGTTCCATTTGACCTCGAATACACACGAGACAAACAATGTTGTTCCTGTCATGAAAAGAACAGTGCCTTTAATAGGACAGGCAGGTGTGCCTGCCAGACTTTGTTATGTCCAAGGATGAGCGATTGTGGATAAAGTCTGGCAGTTAAGTGTGGTAGCATGCCAGAAGACAGCTTCTGCAACTAGGCACTGTGAAATTGGAATTCAGGTTCAGTGTGTTGCTGGGATTTTGCAGCTATTAAGCTATCACTGTCTCTCTCATCAACAGCTGGTCTCAGGAGGGTTGGAAAAGCTCGCGTCGCTGGAGAAAGGGTATCAGCGTTATCTCTGCATACATAGTCCCAATTTTAAGGAAACAGCTTGTTAGTGTGCAGACTGTTTCTCCGCATGTTTATTATCCGCTCTCATTCTTATAAATTTTACCTAGTGCTGCATGAAAGGCACAACTTGCTGAGAAAATGTCGAGATTCGTGTAAGATGCATAAATAGATGGTGCTTGGGTGTGTCAACACTGGAGGGCTGGCAAATTGTAACAGGGCAATAATTAGATCACAACAGTGAAATGCGAGGACAACCTTAGGCAGGGTGAGACTCAATTCATTGGATAAAAGCAAAACAGGCTTTGAATAAGTTCATCTCTTTAGAACCAAATTTAGCCTGGCCTGTAAATGTAATTGTTGCACATCAGAAGGAAGAAGGCCCCACGAATGCCTGCTCCCACTAATAAAGAGGCATCTCACAGGCACCGTGGCGGAGTCGATTTACAAGGTTACCCGACCGGCCATAAGAGTCACATTGGTACAGGAGCATCCCGATGTAGGGTCACGAAAGGTAGCAGTATATTGGTTCATTCTATACCTGTCTCTGAAGTATTTTTAAAATCAGTGTGCTGAATCTTAATACAATAAAGCGGGCAGTGATGCATATTAGAAGTCTCCTCAATAGAATGACCGAGAGTTCCCCTGGTGAAACTAACAATGTTAGGAAAAGCTCTTTTACCTCTCTGGATACCTTTTGGTCTTTGGTTTTCTTGAACGCCTGCAGTTGGGATGTTTCCTTTGATGCTGGCTGAACTGGAGCCGAATACAACAGCTATTGTGCTTGTGATATCTGAATTTACTTCACATGGTTGCGATTATGGCACTTTTTTGCCCTACAACAGCCAACCTACACACGTGGGGTTCAGTTTTTAACAGCAGAAGTGTGGGGATGCTGGAAGGTAGAACTGTTGGCATTGGCCATGACATCGATTGTTGATCGGCACTAAACAACATAAATTGTGTTTTAGAGTGTTCTAATTGTACTTCGCTGGTGAGAGCAACAAGAGTCATAACATTGCAGGTGTGTCTTGCAAAATCTGGGGTCTCTACATTGCATGGGACATTACTTCTTCATAGGTAATACAATGCACTGTGGCAGTCGCCACTGTGCATCTATAGTTAAGCCAGAGTTTCCATGGGAAGATCATCTTTTCTTTTACTAATAATATTTGCAACATTTGATGAATCTGCCCGAAATTTCCAAGAAAGATGTGCATCAACCACAGATCCTTTGTGGAAAGTATTGTGTGGCTCCGTCAAAAGGTCAGGCCAAGAATAAGGGGTGTCCCAAAAAGTTTTTTCCTGTTAATTCCCACAAAAAGTTTTGCTAGCCGATATAGAAAAAACAACAGAAGGAAATATCATCAAATTTACAAAAAGTTAAAATTTTGCTCAGAAAGCATGCTTTTAATAATTTAGTTGAACGCTGTTTAGCTGTTTTTGATAGATTTGTTTATAAAGAGGAACATGGGTTGGACCAGAGGGGATTAACAAGTGAGGTTATCTGGACAGTTGGTCCCACAAGTGATGTGCAGGAGTTCCGTGGTACAGAAAATTAAAAAAACAGCACTCTCGGATTAGCAGAGTGAGCTTTTTCTCCAGTTAGCCCTATCAATACCTTGAGAGGAAAATGTTGCGTCTGCCCTAACAAAACAGTCCCCGTGTCCTCAAAACGACTTGGAAAATAGGCACATCGTGACAGGGCAGGGACATGTCGTCAGTGATGTTATCAACTATAATTTAACACGTTATCAGAGATTCCGTATGTGTGGTTATAAGTAGGCCTGGAAGACACTTCAATTACTCTAGTAAATCCCCACAATTTGCGTTATGCTTGTTTTTGCAAAATCCCCCAAATTAAACTATCATTCATCATAAACTTAATTTCGGCATAAGCCATAAAAGCAATAGAAATCACATTAAAACATAAAACAGCACCTAAACAATGTATATGAAAACACTTAAAATCCATTTACGTGATAAAATCCTGAACAGAATGAAAGCACACAGACCCCCCTCCATCATGATAAAACAACATTTGAAAGGTGCGTACTACCTAGAACCTATTTCATTGCATTCACATCAACTATCCTGTGTTTGCAGCCCTTTGTCTAATCCTCCACATATACAGCAGAACGCGGGAAATGGCAAAGACTAAGCCTTGTCTATCATTTGTTTTTAAAATACGAACAGCCACTTGGTAGTCCCCGACACCTAAATGCCTGCAGGCAGGGACTATCCACTTTCTCCTTCCCTTTGGATATGCCGAAAAGAAGAACAAACAATTACCCTCTGTTTCCTTACTAGCGCCACAGCTGGGACAATCGCTCCCACCTGTAGCCGTCCTACATGCCCATTTGGCAATAAAAGTTGCAATTGGTAGTGTACTGTTCCTAAACTGCAGATATAACTTCCTTGCTAGGGATGATTCAACTGCTTCTAAAAAGTCTTCTAATTTGAAGCCATCTTTCAATTGGGGGAGGCAATCAAAGTACCCCGAGTAGAAAGGGCCAACATTTCACATGATTTAACTGACAAGTACCTTTCTTTAAGAGTGAATATACCAATCAAGGAGGCAACCTTCAGAACGGACCACAAGTCAGCAAATCCCATCTTTGCCAAAGTATCTTTGATGTACCTCATCCAGGAGATACTCCCAGAACCTAGGATACCAAGGACTTCTTTAAGCCCATCTCGGTTTTCATGTAGCTTGGTGGTAGCCCAAATACACCTCCAGTAGAGGATGGGGCTAATACTCACACATCAAGCCTAAGAGAGAGCAATGGGGTGCTGATTGGAAGCCCTAAAAGTTGGCTCAAGAAAGTGTTCTCAGTAGCCTGCATTTTATTGATGTCCTTGTGCCCCCAGAGCTCAGCCACACAGAGGACTGCTCCCAGAGCTTGTTGCTAGTAAGTGTGGACTACAGGAGAAATAGGATGACATTTGGAGCGTTCTTTTACCCTGCGTAAGGCCCCAGTTGATTGCATTAATTTGACCCTACGTTTTTCTATGTGGCTCCTCCAAACTAAATGTTCATTGAGGGTCAACCTAAGGTAGTCAAAAGTGTGAACACGCTTCAAGGGGGCCCTCATGAGCTTGAATTTGGACCTGGTAGAATTACAAGGATCTAAAACCATATACTTAGTTTTAGTCACATTTAGCACTAGTCCCCTGTGCCTACAAAAACTTTCAGAAATACACTAAATTCTCTGAAGGCCCATAGATGATTTTGATATTAAAAGGGTGTTGTCTGCAAACATTAGGGCGAGAGTCTTAATGTTGACCAGAAATGAGGCATCTCCATCACATTGGTTCAGGAAAGAAACAGATCATTTAGGTATAGTGTAAAAAGGTTTGGAGCAAGGACACAGCCCTGCTTTACCTCTCGATCCATCAGGAAACCCCATAAATACATATGTTTCGAAGGATGCACAATTCATGTTGAAACTGGGGCTTTAAATAACTAATTTATATTTCTAACAAGGAACCTGAGCTGCAGGCTAAAATAAGGGTGTCGTCTGCAAACATTAGGGCCAGAGTCTTAATGTTGGCCAGGCAGGAGGCATCTCCATCATATTGGCTCAGGAAAGAAATCAGATCATTTACGTATAATGTAAAAAGGGTTGGAGCAAGGACACAGCCCTGCTTTACCTCTCGATCCATCAGGACACCCTGTAAATAAATATAATTCGTAGAATGCACAATTGAGGATGACATCGGGGTTTTAAAAAACAAATGTATTTTTCTAACAAGGAATCCGAGCTGCAGACTAAAATAACATGTTTATCGTTTTGTAGAGGGTCTATTCAAGCTGCTTCATATTTCACAATTTCCAGTCTTTTGGTTCCCGCAGGACCTCTTACCCACACCCAAGACCAGAAGTGGTTTATGTAAAAACTGATTTCTCCAGCCACTTTCTGCCCACATCCACCCAGGCCCATACATTGTCTTACCTTTCTGCGGGAAACGAGAGTGTGTATTCTGCATAGATGTGGTGAAAAGGTTGGCCAAATTAACACTCCAGGCTTCACTGTTACAGATTGGGCTCAGGGAGCGTAGGGGGATTGGGAAGCCCTCAAGAGACTCTCCTAGGTGCCACGCAACACACCTTAACTATATGGAGCAGTCATCTGAACAAATTCTGCTAGGAGGGCAGGGACTATGGAAGGCACTCACAGGTACTCTGACATGCCACACTGTGCCCTTAGTCGGTAGGCTCAGTGTAAGGGTGCACACTGCATCCAGTTTACTGTGTGTTGCCCCGCCTCGCTGCCTTACTCGGTAAATTCTGGCAGTCTGTAGACATGCCAAGGCAAATATCTCACATTATCATGTTATGCAACTGTGATGGAAATGGGCACTGCAAGGGCACCAAGGTGGGGAAATGTGCGAAGGGTGCAGAGTGCTAAACACCCCACAACGAACACGTGCCCCCTGTTCAGTACTATTGAAGTATCACTCCCCTAAGTGGCAACATACACAGCCTCAACATCAAACCATCACAGAGTGAGAGGCCTGGCTTAGTGTACTGCTTGGGTTTTGAGAAGTGTTGCACCCTTGCAGGTGTCCGTTGTCCACAACACAATTGAGGTGATATAAATCAAATCAAATCAAATCATTAATATTTATAAAGCGCGCTACTCACCGGTGCGGGTCTCAAGGTGCTAGGGGAAAGGGGGGGGGTTACTGCTGCTCGAAAAGCCAGGTTTTTAGGAGTCTCCGGAATGCGGAGTGGTCCTGGGTGGTCCTGAGGCTGGTGGGGAGGGAGTTTTAGGTCTTGGCTGCCAGGAAGGAGAAGGACCTCCCACCCGCCGTGGAGCGGCGGATGCGAGGGACGGCAGCGAGCGCGAGGCCAGAGGAGTGGAGGAGACGGGTGGGGGCGTAGAAGCTGAGGCGACGGTTGAGGTATTCCGGTCCCTTGTTGTGGAGGGCTTTGTGTGCGTGGGTGAGAAGTCGGAAGGTGATCCTTTTGCTGACTGGGAGCCAATGCAGGTGTCTCAGGTGAGCGTAGATGTGGCTGTTGCGGGGTACGTCGAGGATGAGGCAGGCCGAGGCGTTTTGAATACGTTGCAGGCGTTTTTGGAGCTTGGCGGTGGTCCCAGCATAGAGGGTGTTGCCGTAGTCCAGGCGGCTCGTGACGAGGGCGTGGGTCACGGTTTTTCTAGTGTCGGCGGGGATCCATTGGAAGATCTTGCGGAGCATGCGGAGGGTGAGGAAGCAGGCGGAGGACACGGCGTTGACTTGCTTGGTCATGGTGAGAAGAGGGTCCAAGATGAAGCCGAGGTTGCGGGCGTGATCTGCGGGGGTCGGTGCAGTGCCGAGGGCCACCAGGAGTCGTCCCAAGCGGACGGGGTGTTGCCGAGGATGAGGACTTCCGTTTTGTCAGAGTTCAGCTTTAGGCGGCTGAGCCTCATCCAATCTGCGACGTCCTTCATGCCCTCTTGTAGGTTGGTCTTGGTGCTGGCGGGGTCCTTGGTGAGGGAGAGTATAAGTTGGGTGTCGTCGGCGTAGGAGGTGATGATGATGTCGTGCTTGCGTACGATGTCGGCGAGGGGGCTCATGTAGACATTGAAGAGTGTCGGGCTGAGCGATGAGCCTTGAGGTACGCCGCAGATGATCTCGGTGGGGTCTGAGCGAAACGGTGGGAGGTAAACTCTTTGGGAACGGTTTGAGAGGAAGGAGGTGATCCAGTCCAGGGCCTGGCCTTGGATCCCGGTGGAGCGGAGGCGGGGGATTAGGGTGCGGTGACAGACGGTGTCGAAGGCTGCTGAGAGGTCAAGGAGGATGAGGGCGACTGTTTCACCGTTGTCCATCAGGGTTCTGATGTCGTCTGTGACTGAGATGAGGGCGGTTTCAGTGCTGTGGTTGGATCGGAATCCGGTTTGTCAAGGGTCGAGCAGGTTGTTGTCTTCCAGGAAGGTTTGTTGACGGTCTTCTCTATTACCTTGGTGGGGAAGGGGAGGAGCGAGATGGGGGGGAAGTTTTTCAGGTCGCTCGGGTCAGCCGTAGGTTTCTTTAGTAGGGCGTTGACTTCGGCGTGTTTCCAGCATTCGGGGAAGGTAGCAGAAGAAAATGAAGAGTTGATGACGGCCTGGAGGTGCGGGGCGATGATGACGTCGGCTTTATTGAAGATGAAGTGAGGGCAGGGGTCCGATGGGGCGCCTGAGTGGATAGAGTTCATGGTGGTTTTGGTTTCTTCAGTGTTGATGTGGGTCCAGTCGTTGAGGGTGATGGTCGGAGGTGTGGGTTCGGTGATGCTTGGTAGGGTCTGGTGTCCGAAGTTGACGTGGAGGTCGCTTATCTTGCGATGGAAAAAGGTGGCGAGGGAGTTGCACAAATCTTGTGAGGGCGTGACGGCGTTGGGGTTGGGGTTGGGGTTGGAGGACTCCTTGATGATGCTAAAAAGTTATTTGCTGTTGCGGCTGTTTTTGTCCAGTCTGTCGGTAAAAAAGTTCTTTTTGGCAGCGCGGATCAGGTGGTGGTGTTCGCGGGTAGCGTTCTTGAGGGCGGTCATGTTGTCAGCGGTGTGGTCCTTGCGCCAGGCCTTCTCGAGGGCGCGACAAGTTTTCTTCGATTCTTTGAGGGTGTCAGAGAACCAGAGAGGTTTTTTGGTGTTGGTTGGCAGCGAGTACGGAGAAGGGTTGCTCTTCGGGGATTTTGTTCCACTGTCGACGAGGGATGGGTTGAGTGCGGAGGTGGCGGGTCTCGCGTCGGAATGTGAAATGGACACAGCTGTGGTCGGTCCAGTGTAGAGCGGAGGTGTGGCTGAAGAAGACGTGTTTGCTGGCGGAGAAGATAGGGTCAAGCGTGTGTCCGGCGATGTGGGTGGCGGTGTTCACCAGTTGCTTGAGGCCGAGGTTGGCGAGGTTGTCGAGCAGGGCGGTGGTGTTGGGGTCGTTGTTTTGTTCCAGATGGAAGTTGAGGTTGCCTAGGAGGATGTAGTCCGGTGAGGCGAGGGCGTGCGGGGAGATGAAGTCGGCGATGGCGTGGCTGAAAGGGGCGCGCGGTCCGGGGGGACGGTAGACGAGGGATCCTCTGAGGGTGGTCCTGGGGTTGGTGCGAATCTGAAAATGCAGGTGTTCAGCGGCGAGAGGGGTGTCTTCGGTGGAGGTGGTGACGCTGATGGAGTCTTTGAAGATGATGGCGATACCTCCTCCTACTTGGTTGGTGTGGTCTTTTCTGGAGATCTTGTAGCCTTCGGGGATGGCAGTGGCGATGTCAGGGGCCGAGGAGGCGTTCATCCAGGTCTCCGTGATGAAGGCGATGTCCGGTGCTGTGGAGTCCAGGAGGGCCCAGAGTTCAACAGCGTGCCTGTGGACAGAACGAGCGTTGACCAGGATGCACTTGAGGTGGTTGATGGCGCGTGGGCTGGTGGTCGTGGTAGTTGCGTGGTGGAAGATGCGTTTGCAGGAGTTGCAGGCGAAGGGTCCATGGGTGCGTTTGAGGTGGGCTTGGAAGCAGGTGTTGGAGCGCCCTGGGTTGAGGGCGTGGAGGGTGGTGGGGTCGTAGCGGATCACCGGGGCTTGGGAGAGCTGGGGACCAGGGGTCGTGGCGCTGGGCGCGGGCCAGGCGAGGACGGGCGCAGACGGGCTTGCGAGCAGCTGTGGCCATCCCAATATGTGAAAACATGCCTGATTTTCCTGTTTGCCTCATCGAACCTCCTGTAGGCACAAATATGATATGTGTCCCTTTTCCACTCTTTTCTAATTTATTTCCCTCCATACGACAATGCACATGCAGAGAATGAGGAATGGCAGACTCGTTTCATTTTTAAGTCTTTGTCAAAGAAGAAGCAAATGTTAGACTTTCCATCGAGAATGTCATGTAAATCTGTTGGAATTCCCGACTTGCACAACTTTGGTTGGAGGCCTGAAGCTTTCTGTTTTATGTGGGCACTGGCAATAAACCATCTCTTTGGGCAGTGGCGTAACGAAACTTGAGCCCCACCTCCCCTATTAAGTACCTGGAGGGCCTCCCTCCCCTCTAGACCCAGTCAGGGGCATGCTGCCCATGCACAGCTCGGGCCCCATACCACGGGGCCTGCGGGGGCCTCTGTTACGCCACTGTCTTTGGGGATGAATTTCAAGGTTCAGCTAATGGCTGAAATTCCATGATTCAACACAGGATTTGGCAAATTTTCTACCAGGTATTCCTCCTAAACTGCCTAATCTATATAGTTCAGTTTCAGGGAGAAGGCAGATACCCAACTGATTTTTTTAAAGACAGTTTTTCAGGTTGCTGATGTCTGAGGGGTTCAATAGGTAGATCTGGGTACTGATGAAGTGTTGTCATGTTCTTTACTTGTAAAATGTCTGAAACGGGCTCCATGTAGAGTTTAAAGAGGTAGGGAAGAGTTATGATCCAATTTCTGCCCGTACTCCTATCTACTGCTTGTCACAGACCAAGTTGCTTAACACCAGTTGTGTACATCAAGAAGGACGTTCAGCAACAGTCCCAGTCCTTGTGCGTCTCCAGAATGACCTAGACAGTACGCCAGTTATAATTAGGTAGATAATCCTTTGGATTGGGCTCAGTGGACATGGCTCTGGATCCCTTTGGCTTTAAGGGATGACACCCTACTCAAATCTGTCCTCATGTAGCTATCAATCAGCTGGTCTCCAATCTGTCAGCACTAGATTAGGGTCACCATTTTTCTCTAGGGGCAGCTCAGCTCCTTGTCTTGGTGGGCAGTGGCTTGGCACTCATTCTCAGGTTGAACAACAATTAAATATCTTCTTCCTTCAAAATGGAATGATCCATTCCAGTGGAGTAACAAAACTTGAGGGTACTCCCTGCAAAGTACATGGAGGCCCCCCAGCCCACTACCTACCACCTTTGCTGAAGACGGCTCCTGTAGTTTGGCAGAGGCTGCAGGGGCCTAAGTTAACCTCTTAACCTCTGTCTATGGACACTGACTGTTCACTTTGGATTTCCATTTTTCACATCTCGGTACCCCATTCTGCCTTCTGCTATATGTATTGCTGCCCAACAACTGTCATACATTGGTATGAGTAAATTAACATTTACATTGCTATTTGTTACTAATGTTGTTATTTTACATTTGGGAAAGATCAGACTGACTCCAGATTAGTTTTTGCTTAAAGGGTATTTATTTAGGGGCTAATGAGTATAGGGGTATGTGCAAGGGGCTGGGGTGATGGTGGAGGAAGGTCCATAGTAGAGTCCAGTCTCTTGGTATCACAGGTGCATTGTCCAATGGTGCATAGGAAAGGGAGTAATGGCAGTTCAATTTTGACAGGATGACATAGTGGGACAGAAGGGTGACAATCAGGAGAGTCTTATTTCCTGGCGGGGGTCTAGGCAATATTCTCTGTCTTCTGCCTGGATCACAGGGACCGTTTGCGGGGTAGTTCTCCTTCTGCAGGGGGTGGGGTGCTGGTGGTCTGTTGGTCCTGTGGCAGGGCCTCCTGTCCACTAGCGCTGGCGGAGATGGAAGGCTGTTCTTCTATTTGGCTAGTGTCAGGGGCCCTTTGTTGTGCCACTGCCTCCCTCATGATCTTGCCTATGTTAGCCAGCACCCCTGCTATGGTGACCAGGATGGTGTATATTGTATATGTTGGTAAGGTCCTCCCTGATCCCCATGTAGTGTCCCTCCTGCAGCCGCTGGGTCTCCTGAAACTTGGCCAGTACCGTGCCCATGGTCTCCTGAGAATGGTGGTATGCTCCCATGATGTTGGTCAGTGCCTCGTGGAGGGTCGGTTCCCTGGGCCTGTCCTCCCCCCGTTGCACAGCAGTCCTCCCAGTTTCCCTGTTGTCCTGTGCCTCTGCCCCTGAACCGTGTGCCCACTGCCACTGACCCCAGGTCCCTGTTTGTCCTGTGTTTGTGGGGTGGCCTGGGGTCCCTGTAGTGGTGGACACACTGCTGATTGACGTGTCCTGGGGACAGTGGCATGGGCCCGCTGGGTGGGTGCTGTGCTGGTGTTTCCTCAGGGGGGAGGTTCTGTGGTGGTTTGGGACTGTGGCAGGGTAACCGACTGTCCAGAGGTCCTAGATGAGCCAGGCTGGTCATTGTGATCCAGGCATGCAGAGCTGCTGCCATCACTGTGGGCCTCTTCTGTGGAGGGACTGGATATGGCTGGCATCCTGTCTAGTGATGTTGGGTAGGGGTCCTGTTGGGATGTAAATGCATTGTTATTGTATCTGTGTGTGCCATCTTGTGCAATGGGTGGGTTTTCCTATATTAATGTGCTTGCACTATCTCCTTGGGCCTTGTGTGAGTGGTGATTTTGTGGGCTGGGTGAGTCTCTCTATTGGGCGTGCTGTGGTGATGGGTGTGCATGCAGGTCTGTGATGGGTGTCCATGCATTGGGGGTGCATGCAGGGATGGGTATTGGGATGGGTGGGTTGTGTTAGTGGGGTATATGTGAGTTGGTGGATTGATGGGGGTGGGAGTAGGAGTTTGTGATGGCATGCAGGTGGGGGGGAAATGTAGTAAAGATTTGACTTACCAGAGTCCATTCCTCCTGCTACTCCTGCGAGGCCCTCAGGATGCATGATCGTCAAGACTTGCTCCTCCCATGTTCTTAGTTGTGGGGGCGGAGGTGGTTGTCCACCGCCAGACCTCTGTACGGCTACTTGGTGTCTTGATACCACAGAATGTACCTTCCCCCGTAGGTCGTTCCACCTCTTCCTGATGTCATCCCTTGTTCTTGGCTGCTGTCCCACTGCATTGACCCTGTCCACTATTCTCCGCCATAGCTCCTTCTTCCTTGCAATGGAGATCTGCTGCACCTGTGATCCGAATAGCTGTGGCTCTACCCGGATGATTTCCTCCACCATGACCCTGAGCTCCTCCTCAGAAAACCTGGGGTGTCTTTGAGGTGCCATGATGTGGTGTGAGTGATGTGTGAGATGATGTGTGATGTAAGGTGTGGGCTGATGGGTTGGGGTGTGTGCTTTGAGGTGCGTGGATGGTGCATGTGTAATGGTGGTCTGTGCCTCTGGATGATGGTGTGGTCTTTGCTTTTCTCTCTCTGTTTCTTCAGAATTGTTTGCTGTAAGGGGTTGTGGGTATTGTGGGTGTGTGTTTTATAGTGGTGTGAGTGTGTGGGTGTGGTGTGTGTATGTGCGTTAGGTGTGTGTATTTTGATTTGTCCAATGTGGTTGTGTTTTGTAAGTGAATGTGTATTTTGAGCGCGGCGGTGTGTACCGCCAATGGTTTACCGCGGTTGAAAGACCGCTGTGTTGGTTCGTGGGTCGTGATACTGTGGGCATATTCCTGTTGGCGTGACAGTGTGGGTTTTGCTATCGTCAGTTTATCACTGACATTTGGTGTGGTGGACTTGTGTGGGTGTCTGTATAGTGGGGGCTTCCTCAGCCTGGGTCATACTACCCGTAGAAGATTTTCGCCGCGGTCACAGTATGTTGGCGGCTGTAGCACTGCGGTAAGCGGGATTTACCGCCAGGGTTGTAATGAAGGCCGATATGATTTCATCATCTTACATGGTGGAACACATGGATCACGCCTTAGCAGTTTAGAGAAGTATCACAGTGGTCCAAAGTCTCTTGAGATCAACAAGTGGAACTTCCCTTCGTATTACCCGTTATGCTCCAATATTGTATCACCCAGCACACCTTTGGACAGCATTAAAATCTATTGAGTAGATTAATTCCTGTGTCGTTTGCGCATAGGGTCCTTACGTCAGAATAAGTGAGAAGAGCATGTGCACACCAATACATAAATGATGGCAATAAAATGCGGGTAAACATTTGCATTGACAATAATCTGAGTTGCCAAAATAGTCATCTTTTTCGACGGTGATGACGTTGGTGTGTCGTTAGTTTCGACAGCCCACTGTGAAGGATAAAGATTAACGTGTTTTGTTAAAGAGTAAATGTTAATGTTTTCATTCGTTCACGATTTAAGAGACATATAACAAATTAATCAAAATTGACTCTCTAAAACACTGGAACATCTTTACGATTACAGCGACCGGGTTTCATATAAACTTTCTTTGCCTGTGGATTACATGTTCCTCCACAAAATGATGGCAAGGTAACCTCTGCTTTTCAAAACAAAAACACTGCTGTTTTTTAATTCCATATTTATCTTCGAGTAGTCTACTCTGCCTCACTCTAGTGAAACCATTTCTGGTACCAAAAGACAAAAACTAGTTGTAATCGCAGGTTCCTTTTCAATGATAGTAGTGACAAGCATTATACCGATAGGGATGTTGAAGTACGTACGAAAACATTGATTTTTACTTGCCAACGTGCGAGAAGGTGGTTTAACCTTTCTCTGGTCAACACCTGTCACTTTCAAGTTAGGTTGCTGAGTGTTTCGACAGACTCTGGATTAGTTCCATTTGACCTCGAATACACACGAGACAAACAATGTTGTTCCTGTCATGAAAAGAACAGTGCCTTTAATAGGACAGGCAGGTGTGCCTGCCAGACTTTGTTATGTCCAAGGATGAGCGATTGTGGATAAAGTCTGGCAGTTAAGTGTGGTAGCATGCCAGAAGACAGCTTCTGCAACTAGGCACTGTGAAATTGGAATTCAGGTTCAGTGTGTTGCTGGGATTTTGCAGCTATTAAGCTATCACTGTCTCTCTCATCAACAGCTGGTCTCAGGAGGGTTGGAAAAGCTCGCGTCGCTGGAGAAAGGGTATCAGCGTTATCTCTGCATACATAGTCCCAATTTTAAGGAAACAGCTTGTTAGTGTGCAGACTGTTTCTCCGCATGTTTATTATCCGCTCTCATTCTTATAAATTTTACCTAGTGCTGCATGAAAGGCACAACTTGCTGAGAAAATGTCGAGATTCGTGTAAGATGCATAAATAGATGGTGCTTGGGTGTGTCAACACTGGAGGGCTGGCAAATTGTAACAGGGCAATAATTAGATCACAACAGTGAAATGCGAGGACAACCTTAGGCAGGGTGAGACTCAATTCATTGGATAAAAGCAAAACAGGCTTTGAATAAGTTCATCTCTTTAGAACCAAATTTAGCCTGGCCTGTAAATGTAATTGTTGCACATCAGAAGGAAGAAGGCCCCACGAATGCCTGCTCCCACTAATAAAGAGGCATCTCACAGGCACCGTGGCGGAGTCGATTTACAAGGTTACCCGACCGGCCATAAGAGTCACATTGGTACAGGAGCATCCCGATGTAGGGTCACGAAAGGTAGCAGTATATTGGTTCATTCTATACCTGTCTCTGAAGTATTTGTAAAATCAGTGTGCTGAATCTTAATACAATAAAGCGGGCAGTGATGCATATTAGAAGTCTCCTCAATAGAATGACCGAGAGTTCCCCTGGTGAAACTAACAATGTTAGGAAAAGCTCTTTTACCTCTCTGGATACCTTTTGGTCTTTGGTTTTCTTGAACGCCTGCAGTTGGGATGTTTCCTTTGATGCTGGCTGAACTGGAGCCGAATACAACAGCTATTGTGCTTGTGATATCTGAATTTACTTCACATGGTTGCGATTATGGCACTTTTTTGCCCTACAACAGCCAACCTACACACGTGGGGTTCAGTTTTTAACAGCAGAAGTGTGGGGATGCTGGAAGGTAGAACTGTTGGCATTGGCCATGACATCGATTGTTGATCGGCACTAAACAACATAAATTGTGTTTTAGAGTGTTCTAATTGTACTTCGCTGGTGAGAGCAACAAGAGTCATAACATTGCAGGTGTGTCTTGCAAAATCTGGGGTCTCTACATTGCATGGGACATTACTTCTTCATAGGTAATACAATGCACTGTGGCAGTCGCCACTGTGCATCTATAGTTAAGCCACAGTTTCCATGGGAAGATCATCTTTTCTTTTACTAATAATATTTGCAACATTTGATGAATCTGCCCGAAATTTCCAAGAAAGATGTGCATCAACCACAGATCCTTTGTGGAAAGTATTGTGTGGCTCCGTCAAAAGGTCAGGCCAAGAATAAGGGGTGTCCCAAAAAGTTTTTTCCTGTTAATTCCCACAAAAAGTTTTGCTAGCCGATATAGAAAAAACAACAGAAGGAAATATCATCAAATTTACAAAAAGTTAAAATTTTGCTCAGAAAGCATGCTTTTAATAATTTAGTTGAACGCTGTTTAGCTGTTTTTGATAGATTTGTTTATAAAGAGGAACATGGGTTGGACCAGAGTGGATTAACAAGTGAGGTTATCTGGACAGTTGGTCCCACAAGTGATGTGCAGGAGTTCCGTGGTACTGAAAATTAAAAAAACAGCACTCTCGGATTAGCAGAGTGACCTTTTTCTCCAGTTAGCCCTATCAATACCTTGAGAGGAAAATGTTGCGTCTGCCCTAACAAAACAGTCCCCGTGTCCTCAAAACGACTTGGAAAATAGGCACATCGTGACAGGGCAGGGACATGTCGTCAGTGATATTATCAACTATAATTTAACACGTTATCAGAGATTCCGTATGTGTGGTTATAAGTAGGCCTGGGAGACACTTCAATTACTCTAGTAAATCCCCACAATTTGCGTTATGCTTGTTTTTGCAAAATCCCCCAAATTAAACTATCATTCATCATAAACTTAATTTCGGCATAAGCCATAAAAGCAATAGAAATCACATTAAAACATAAAACAGCACCTAAACAATGTATATGAAAACACTTAAAATCCATTTACGTGATAAAATCCTGAACATAATGAAAGCACACAGACCCCCCTCCATCATGATAAAACAACATTTGAAAGGTGCGTACTACCTAGAACCTATTTCATTGCATTCACATCAACTATCCTGTGTTTGCAGCCCTTTGTCTAATCCTCCACATATACAGCAGAACGCGGGAAATGGCAAAGACTAAGCCTTGTCTATCATTTGTTTTTAAAATACGAACAGCCACTTGGTAGTCCCCGACACCTAAATGCCTGCAGGCAGGGACTATCCACTTTCTCCTTCCCTTTGGATATGCCGAAAAGAAGAACAAACAATGACCCTCTGTTTCCTTACTAGCGCCACAGCTGGGACAATCGCTCCCACCTGTAGCCGTCCTACATGCCCATTTGGCAATAAAAGTTGCAATTGGTAGTGTACTGTTCCTAAACTGCAGATATAACTTCCTTGCTAGGGATGATTCAACTGCTTCTAAAAAGTCTTCTAATTTGAAGCCATCTTTCAATTGGGGGAGGCAATCAAAGTACCCCGAGTAGAAAGGGCCAACATTTCACATGATTTAACTGACAAGTACCTTTCTTTAAGAGTGAATATACCAATCAAGGAGGCAACCTTCAGAACGGACCACAAGTCAGCAAATCCCATCTTTGCCAAAGTATCTTTGATGTACCTCATCCAGGAGATACTCCCAGAACCTAGGATACCAAGGACTTCTTTAAGCCCATCTCGGTTTTCATGTAGCTTGGTGGTAGCCCAAATACACCTCCAGTAGAGGATGGGGCTAATACTCACACATCAAGCCTAAGAGAGAGCAATGGGGTGCTGATTGGAAGCCCTAAAAGTTGGCTCAAGAAAGTGTTCTCAGTAGCCTGCATTTTATTGATGTCCTTGTGCCCCCAGAGCTCAGCCACACAGAGGACTGCTCCCAGAGCTTGTTGCTAGTAAGTGTGGACTACAGGAGAAATAGGATGACATTTGGAGCGTTCTTTTACCCTGCGTAAGGCCCCAGTTGATTGCATTAATTTGACCCTACGTTTTTCTATGTGGCTCCTCCAAACTAAATGTTCATTGAGGGTCAACCTAAGGTAGTCAAAAGTGTGAACACGCTCCAAGGGGGCCCTCATGAGCTTGAATTTGGACCTGGTAGAATTACAAGGATCTAAAACCATATACTTAGTTTTAGTCACATTTAGCACTAGTCCCCTGTGCCTACAAAAACTTTCAGAAATACACAAAATTCTCTGAAGGCCCATAGGTGATTTTGATATTAAAAGGGTGTTGTCTGCAAACATTAGGGCGAGAGTCTTAATGTTGACCAGAAATGAGGCATCTCCATCACATTGGTTCAGGAAAGAAACAGATCATTTAGGTATAGTGTAAAAAGGTTTGGAGCAAGGACACAGCCCTGCTTTACCTCTCGATCCATCAGGAAACCCCATAAATACATATCATTCGAAGGATGCACAATTCATGTTGAAACTGGGGCTTTAAATAACTAATTTATATTTCTAACAAGGAATCTGAGCTGCAGGCTAAAATAAGGGTGTCGTCTGCAAACATTAGGGCCAGAGTCTTAATGTTGGCCAGGCAGGAGGCATCTCCATCATATTGGCTCAGGAAAGAAATCAGATCATTTACGTATAATGTAAAAAGGGTTGGAGCAAGGACACAGCCCTGCTTTACCTCTCGATCCATCAGGACACCCTGTAAATAAATATAATTCGTAGAATGCACAATTGAGGATGACATCGGGGTTTTAAAAAACAAATTTATTTTTCTAACAAGGAATCCGAGCTGCAGACTAAAATAACATGTTTATCGTTTTGTAGAGGGTCTATTCAAGCTGCTTCATATTTCACAATTTCCAGTCTTTTGGTTCCCGCAGGACCTCTTACCCACACCCAAGACCAGAAGTGGTTTATGTAAAAACTGATTTCTCCAGCCACTTTCTGCCCACATCCACCCAGGCCCATACATTGTCTTACCTTTCTGCGGGAAACGAGAGTGTGTATTCTGCATAGATGTGGTGAAAAGGTTGGCCAATTTAACACTCCAGGCTTCACTGTTACAGATTGGGCTCAGGGAGCGTAGGGGGATTGGGAAGCCCTCAAGAGACTCTCCTAGGTGCCACGCAACACACCTTAACTATATGGAGCAGTCATCTGAACAAATTCTGCTAGGAGGGCAGGGACTATGGAAGGCACTCACAGGTACTCTGACATGCCACACTGTGCCCTTAGTCGGTAGGCTCAGTGTAAGGGTGCACACTGCATCCAGTTTACTGTGTGTTGCCCCGCCTCGCTCCCTTACTCGGTAAATTCTGGCAGTCTGCAGACATGCCAAGGCAAATATCTCACATTATCATGTTATGCAACTGTGATGGAAATGGGCACTGCAAGGGCACCAAGGTGGGGAAATGTGCGAAGGGTGCAGAGTGCTAAACACCCCACAACGAACACGTGCCCCCTGTTCAGTACTATTGGAGTATCACTCCCCTAAGTGGCAACATACACAGCCTCAACATCAAACCATCACAGAGTGAGAGGCCTGGCTTAGTGTACTGCTTGGGTTTTGAGAAGTGTTGCACCCTTGCAGGTGTCCGTTGTCCACAACACAATTGAGGTGATATAAATCAAATCAAATCAAATCATTAATATTTATAAAGCGCGCTACTCACCGGTGCGGGTCTCAAGGTGCTAGGGGAAAGGGGGGGGGGGTTACTGCTGCTCGAAAAGCCAGGTTTTTAGGAGTCTCCGGAATGCAGAGTGGTCCTGGGTGGTCCTGAGGCTGGTGGGGAGGGAGTTTCAGGTCTTGGCTGCCAGGAAGGAGAAGGACCTCCCACCCGCCGTGGAGCGGCGGATGCGAGGGACGGCAGCGAGCGCGAGGCCAGAGGAGCGGAGGAGACGGGTGGGGGCGTAGAAGCTGAGGCAACGGTTGAGGTATTCCGGTCCCTTGTTGTGGAGGGCTTTGTGTGCGTGGGTGAGAAGTCGGAAGGTGATCCTTTTGCTGACTGGGAGCCAATGCAGGTGTCTCAGGTGAGCGGAGATGTGGCTGTTGCGGGGTACGTCGAGGATGAGGCGGGCCGAGGCGTTTTGAATACGTTGCAGGCGTTTTTGGAGCTTGGCGGTGGTCCCAGCATAGAGGGTGTTGCCGTAGTCCAGGCGGCTCGTGACGAGGGCGTGGGTCACGGTTTTTCTGGTGTCGGCGGGGATCCATTGGAAGATCTTGCGGAGCATGCGGAGGGTGAGGAAGCAGGCGGAGGACACGGCGTTGACTTGCTTGGTCATGGTGAGAAGAGGGTCCAAGATGAAGCCGAGGTTGCGGGCGTGATCTGCGGGGGTCGGTGCAGTGCCGAGGGCCGTGGGCCACCAGGAGTCGTCCCAAGCGGACGGGGTGTTGCCGAGGATGAGGACTTCCGTTTTGTCAGAGTTCAGCTTTAGGTGGCTGAGCCTCATCCAATCTGCGACGTCCTTCATGCCCTCTTGTAGGTTGGTCTTGGCGCTGGCGGGGTCCTTGGTGAGGGAGAGTATAAGTTGGGTGTCGTCGGCGTAGGAGGTGATGATGATGTCGTGCTTGCGTACGATGTCGGCGAGGGGGCTCATGTAGACATTGAAGAGTGTCGGGCTGAGCGATGAGCCTTGAGGTACGCCGCAGATGATCTCGGTGGGGTCTGAGCGAAACGGTGGGAGGTAAACTCTTTGGGAACGGTTTGAGAGGAAGGAGGCGATCCAGTCCAGGGCCTCGCCTTGGATCCCGGTGGAGCGGAGGCGGGTGATTAGGGTGCGGTGACAGACGGTGTCGTAGGCTGCCGAGAGGTCGAGGAGGATGAGGGCGACTGTTTCACCGTTGTCCATCAGGGTTCTGATGTCGTCTGTGACTGAGATGAGGGCGGTTTCAGTGCTTTGGTTGGATCGGAATCCGGTTTGTGAAGGGTCGAGCAGGTTGTTGTCTTCCAGGAAGGTTTGTTGACGGTCTTCTCTATTACCTTGGTGGGGAAGGGGAGGAGAGAGATGGGGGGGAAGTTTTTCAGGTCGCTCAGGTCAGCCGTAGGTTTCTTTAGTAGGGCGTTGACTTCGGTGTGTTTCCAGCATTCGGGGAAGATAGCAGAAGAAAATGAAGAGTTGATGACGGCCTGGAGGTGCGGGGCGATGATGACGTCGGCTTTATTGAAGATGAAGTGAGGGCAGGGGTCCGATGGGGCGCCTGAGTGGATAGAGTTCATGGTGGTTTTGGTTTCTTCAGTGTTGATGTGGGTCCAGTCGTTGAGGGTGATGGTCGGAGGTGTGGGTTCGGTGATGCTTGGTAGGGTCTGGTGTCCGAAGTTGTCGTGGAGGTCGCTGATCTTGCGATGGAAAAAGGTGGCGAGGGAGTTGCACAAATCTTGTGAGGGCGTGACGGCGTTGGGGTTGGGGTTGGAGAACTCCTTGACGATGCTAAAAAGTTATTTGCTGTTGCGGCTGTTTTTGTCCAGTCTGTCGGTAAAAAAGTTCTTTTTGGCAGCGCGGATCAGGTGGTGGTGTTCGCGGGTAGCGTTCTTGAGGGCGGTCATGTTGTCAGCGGTGTGGTCCTTGCGCTAGGCCTTCTCGAGGGCGCGACAAGTTTTCTTCGATTCTTTGAGGGTGTCAGAGAACCAGAGAGGTTTTTTGGTGTTGGCCTGTCGATGAGTGCGTTTGAGGGGAGCAAGGTTGTCTGCGCAGTTGGAGATCCAGTTTGTGAGGCTGAGGGCTGCGTCGTTGGGGTCGGTGGTGAGGGTGGGTTGGTTGGCGGCGAGTACGGAGAAGAGTTGCTCTTCGGGGATTTTGTTCCACTGTCGACGAGGGATGGGTTGAGTGCGGAGGTGGCGGGTCTCGCGTCGGAATGTGAAATGGACACAGCTGTGGTCGGTCCAGTGTAGAGCGGAGGTGTGGCTGAAGAAGACGTGTTTGCTGGCGGAGAAGATAGGGTCAAGCGTGTGTCCGGCGATGTGGGTGGCGGTGTTCACCAGTTGCTTGAGGCCGAGGTTGGCGAGGTTGTCGAGCAGGGCGGTGGTGTTGGGGTCGTTGTTTTGTTCCAGATGGAAGTTGAGGTCGCCTAGGAGGATGTAGTCCGGCGAGGCGAGGGCGTGCGGGGAGATGAAGTCGGCGATGGCGTCGCTGAAAGGGGCGCGTGGTCCGGGGGGACGGTAGACGAGGGATCCTCTGAGGGTGGTCCTGGGGTCGGTGCGAATCTGAAAATGCAGGTGTTCAGTGGTGAGAGGGGTGTCTTCGGTGGAGGTGGTGACGCTGATGGAGTCTTTGAAGATGATGGCGATACCTCCTCCTACTTGGTTGGTGTGGTCTTTTCTGGAGATCTTGTAGCCTTCGGGGATGGCAGTGGCGATGTCAGGGGCCGAGGAGGCGTTCATCCAGGTCTCCGTGATGAAGGCGATGTCCGGTGCTGTGGAGTCCAGGAGGTCCCAGAGTTCAACAGCGTGCTTGTGGACAGAACGAGCATTGACCAGGATGCACTTGAGGTGGTTGATGGCGCGTGGGCTGGTGGTCGTGGTAGTTGCGTGGTGGAAGATGCGTTTGCAGGAGTTGCAGGCGAAGGGTCCATGGGTGCGTTTGAGGTGGGCTTGGAAGCAGGTGTTGGAGCGCCCTGGGTTGAGGGCGTGGAGGGTGGTGGGGTCGTAGCGGATCACCGGGGCTTGGGAGAGCTGGGGACCAGGGGTCGTGGCGCTGGGCGCGGGCCAGGCGCGGACAGGCGCAGACGGGCTTGCGAGCAGCTGTGGCCATCCCAATATGTGAAAACATGCCTGATTTTCCTGTTTGCCTCATCGAACCTCCTGTAGGCACAAATATGATATGTGTC
The DNA here is from genome assembly GCF_031143425.1 of Pleurodeles waltl. Classification (NCBI taxonomy): domain Eukaryota; kingdom Metazoa; phylum Chordata; class Amphibia; order Caudata; family Salamandridae; genus Pleurodeles; species Pleurodeles waltl. The sequence goes on along the minus strand of NC_090449.1, from coordinate 568,271,759 downwards.
CCTTTTCCACTCTTTTCTAATTTATTTCTCTCCATACGACAATGCACATGCAGAGAATGAGGAATGGCAGACTCGTTTCATTTTTAAGTCTTTGTCAAAGAAGAAGCAAATGTTAGACTTTCCATCGAGAATGTCATGTAAATCTGTTGGAATTCCCGACTTGCACAACTTTGGTTGGAGGCCTGAAGCTTTCTGTTTTATGTGGGCACTGGCAATAAACCATCTCTTTGGGCAGTGGCGTAACGAAACTTGAGCCCCACCTCCCCTATTAAGTACCTGGAGGGCCTCCCTCCCCTCTAGACCCAGTCAGGGGCATGCTGCCCATGCACAGCTCGGGCCCCATACCACGGGGCCTGCGGGGGCCTCTGTTACGCCACTGTCTTTGGGGATGAATTTCAAGGTTCAGCTAATGGCTGAAATTCCATGATTCAACACAGGATTTGGCAAATTTTCTACCAGGTATTCCTCCTAAACTGCCTAATCTATATAGTTCAGTTTCAGGGAGAAGGCAGATACCCAACTGATTTTTTTAAAGACAGTTTTTCAGGTTGCTGATGTCTGAGGGGTTCAATAGGTAGATCTGGGTACTGATGAAGTGTTGTCATGTTCTTTACTTGTAAAATGTCTGAAACGGGCTCCATGTAGAGTTTAAAGAGGTAGGGAAGAGTTATGATCCAATTTCTGCCCGTACTCCTATCTACTGCTTGTCACAGACCAAGTTGCTTAACACCAGTTGTGTACATCAAGAAGGACGTTCAGCAACAGTCCCAGTCCTTGTGCGTCTCCAGAATGACCTAGACAGTACGCCAGTTATAATTAGGTAGATAATCCTTTGGATTGGGCTCAGTGGACATGGCTCTGGATCCCTTTGGCTTTAAGGGATGACACCCTACTCAAACTTCAAAATGGAATGATCCATTCCAGTGGAGTAACAAAACTTGAGGGTACTCCCTGCAAAGTACATGGAGGCCCCCCAGCCCACCACCTACCACCTTTGCTGAAGACGGCTCCTGTAGTTTGGCAGAGGCTGCAGGGGCCTAAATTACAACAGTGATCCATTTGACAAACATCAAGATGAATCTTTGCAGGCATTTTGGTAGTCTTTCTGTACTAGAGGGAGCAGGGAAGCTAATGGTCATGAGCTTCAGGACTGTAGAGTAAAAAGCTGGATATAATGTAGGCAGATTTTTGCCGTTGGACCGAAGATTACTTTGTGCATGAAACTCAAAGTAATTTTTGCCAAGTTTCTCCAGCCCAGAAACCAGAAAAAGGTGAAACTATTCCAGGAATAGTAAGGCTCAGCATTTGCTCAAAGAATGAGAGTGTATTGAATGGCTCTCATCCTTGTTAAGAGGACTACCTTCTTCTGTAGCATTAACTGTGAACTCCTACAGGACAGCATTCACACAACACATCATTAGTTTCAGACGGTACATAACACCATACAGAATACACGAACACCTATTCAGGGTGAATTGCGAATTACAGAGGACTGGATGGATTTTTCACAAGAAGGCCAGTACCCCTATGGAACAGTAACTGCCACAAAGGATCAGCCTTGTCGGTGCATGGAAAGTGGTTATGACCACCCTTTACTATGGGTGAGAGCATCCAGACCATCAGAGTCTAGTACTGGGTTGGATGAACAATAAAATGATTTTGGTGCACTTCCGGTGGTCATAAGGATGTAAGTGGTCACTGGGGTTAACTAGAGAAGGTCAATAAAGTGTAAAAGGGAAAAACTGAAGGATAGCCGCGGTTTTCACTTACCTCCATACAATAGCGGTAAATGCTTCACTGTGTTTACTTTTTAGATCTTCTCATGTTTATTGTATGATTGCACAGAACGAGACTTCACACTAGTTGGCAATGTCTCACTAGAATCTGAGCCTGGGAGTTAGAGGGTGCATGCATTTCTGAGTGAGCACGCTCCCTCTCTGCCTTACTCTCTCTCTCTCTGTTGCGCAGTCTTTCTACAGTTGATACAATAAATCACTATTTTTTCACTGAGATAAAAACCTGTTTCCAATAATTAACGCACAGATTACCAGGATAGCTATATCGCACTATAACTGCTTACACTCAAATCTCTACGATTGCAATTAGTCGCCTGCCGAGTGTATATGGATCCGAGCATTAGGAATATAGCATCACTGGGAGAACCCATCATTATTTTACTGCGTAACGTGAAGAAAATAGCAATTGTAGATTGCATTATTTTTGGTCTCAATCATTCCTTTTTGTCTTATTGCTTACCTCCACTCTGGAATTCAGGCTGTTGTCTGTATTTTCTCGGTTCTGTTCTTTTTCTTGGGTGATGCCATACTCTTTCCCTTTTCTTAACCACTTCTATCGTTTTCTGTTTCTCATATCCACCTGTGTCTCATTTGCTCTAAATTGTCTCCCTACTTCTGATTCATTGATTCAATTATTTTGATCTTTCTGACATTTTCTTTCTGCATTCTTTCAATTCCTCCACTTTCCTGTTCCCTTTTTCCTCATCAGTCGTTTTCAATGACTTTCTTTCTCACTCATTTGCTTTCCATTTTTTGTTTACCAGTATATAATTTCTTACTCTGTTCCATTTGCCACGCACTTCCACCTCTTTCCTCTCGTATTCCTCCATTTTTCTTTGGTTAGCTCATGTTCCATGTTTAGGGCACAAATCCAAAGACAAGACCTAACAAATCAAATAGATCTGTTTTTAATATGCTCACAAATGGGTACATTTGGCATATAGAAATGTGTGCAGACTGTTGGTGTCCTGCCGATGTGCAACTTCCCTCTTTTGTACATTTTGTAGCTGCATCCTCTTTTTTCATTCCTCGTGGTCGCTGCGTTATTTTTTCTTTCCCTTAAGCCAGAGGGACTATTACCATTCAGCTCCATAAATCTGAGGAATGAAAAATAAGGCACAGACATAGAAAGCGCAGAAATAGGCTGGCTGCTCAAAGACATGACACAAATAATGTGTGCACTATATATATATATATATCTATATATATATATATATATATATATATAGATATATATATATATATCTCAAAGGTTAAGGTAACCTTACAGTTAGATGAATTTCTCATTGGCAACGTTAACGTTTTGAACTAAAAAAAAACAGAAATTCACCAGTTATTGCTAGCAGTACTGACCTTTGACTTGTGCCTTGCAATGCAGTGCTTATGACCTCACATATGACATCACTCATGGCATGTTCTATGACATAATTGATGACATTATTTTCCTGGACGCTGCCACTTCCTGGGGACAAAGAAGATTCAGTGAGCACTGTTGTGCTCTTTTAAAGATCTGTTCCTGGGGAGGCTAGGCCCTGGGAGCACCATGGTGTGCCTCATCTGCTGCTTGTGCCCATGTCTGGGGGAGAATGAACACATGCCATCACCAACTGCCAACATGGATATGGATGGTTGATTAAGGTTGTGTAAGGATGCCAGCTTCCATCCCAGCAGAAAACAGAGTGGGGAGTCTGCATTGCCGTTCAGGCTTAGACTCTCCCCACGGCCCACGGCCTACCGGGACCTAAGTTCACTTTCGCAAAGCAACGAAACAGTAAATTCTTAATTGTGGAGTGATGCCACAATTCACAAAAATAAAGCCTAGAGACAAAGAGGTGCCCTAGAAAGTACTAAGGAAGTCTATTTAACCAACCGGCAGAAGGTAACCATAAGGGCAGGTCCCCCAGCATGATGCTTTTGGGAGCACTGAGGAGCATCAGTGATCCAACCCCCTTGAGGTCACTACAAATTCGAGACATCACTCTATATCAATTTTGGATTCTGTTGAGGACCCCAGGAGACAGTTTGATTGTCATAATCACTCCTGGAGTTGGTACTGTTAACCCCAAAACTTTTTGATGTGGGAACTACCTGGTGGTAAGTTTTAGGTTGCATTGCAGTATAGGAAATGTGAAAGAAAGACTCACATACACAAACTATTGAATGTGAAATGATTTATTGACAATAATAAAGTTAACAGAAAAATCAGTATATGCCTGACTGAAGATATTGGAAATGCTTTATTGACAATGCCATGTTAGCAGTCAACCATTACATGTATTAATGAAATGATTTGTTGACAATCACAAAGCCAACAGTGAGGAATTACATGTCCTATTAAGATCATTTTAAGATTCCACCATCCTTATTAATTGTAATGATGTTGCATTGGTTTATTGTGTCATATTTCTACTTTTCTTAATATGGTGAGGGCCCTAGGAAGCCTATATGCCTTCCTTTTGGTAACTACGTCCTATTATAGTGTATCAAGTGTATGTGGCAGTATCATGGTTATAGGTTCCAGAGCTCATTAGGGTTGTAAAGGGTTAGGACTGTGTCACCAAAGGTAAATCCCCCTACCATCATTAATATGTATAATTGTGGCTAATGCATAGTAATGAGTAGTGTGTTCATAATAAAGAAATTCTCAATTTTTAAAAGCAAAAGAACTGAATGGAAATTATTAGGCATTGTCTGTTATGTGCCTGCAGAGTGGGGCACTAGCCCAAACCCCTCCCCCGAGTAGGCATTGGACTGCTCTTCTTCACTATCCTGAAAGAGTCAAGTACTGTACAGGGGTACTTGGTTCCTAGTAGACAGAACTTATTACTTACGAAGGACACATATCCTTTGCAACTAATAACCCAGTACATGTGGTAAATTCAGAATCCTTTGTAAAAAAGAGTAAACACAGCACTGCCACAATTTTCCGCTGACAAATTTGGAAGACCTTAGCTGCTGATATTTATTAGGGGAAAATGTCTGGAAATATCCCAAATGTGAAATTCGGTTTGGTGAACAGTGAGTTTGCAATGTTCCAGGATAAACTCAAAACAGCATCCAATTAATACCTTACTCTGCAGAATCTACATTTACTGGGAACAGCAAATACCATCCCCAATCTCAACACACCTATAAACATGGTATTCACCTGTGTGTATTTTTTTTTTTTTTTAAATAAAAGTCATATGTTGGCTGCTGGACTTGTACCTCTCAGCAGGATCACCCTCAAACTTTTTGCATTTACCAATCCTGTTTTTCAAATTTTTTTTTGCTGGCATTAGGCCTCTGAGCACTTTATCACTGCTAACCAGTGCTAAAGTGCTTGTGCTCTCTCCCTAAAATGTGGTAAAACTGGCTTATACCTGGAAGGTACATTTAATATATTTATACGTCCCTGGTGTGTGGTAGTACATGCACCCAGGACCTGTATATTAACTGCTAGTTTGGGTTTGTAGCACTCATTGTATCACCCCTCTAAAATATCCATTTAAACCATGGCTAAGACCTTCCATTGCAGCCTTTAGTGTGGTTTTAAAACTGCCATTCAACCTGGCTAAATAAATCTTTGTCAGGCCTAAACATTTCTTTTTAGTATATATGTTAATCCTCAGGTAGACCCCAAAGGCCTCATAGGGTAGGATGTGTTATATTTGAAAAGTAGGACATGTGTTTTCAATTTTTACATGTCTTGGCAGTGAAAAACTCCTACATTCAGTTTTCACTACTGTAAGGTCTATCTCTCTCTTTGGATAATATTGCATTAACTTATTACATTTAATAAGTGTTAACCTTTGATGGGGAGTAGTTATAAATGTCACGTTTGGACTAAAATGAATTATAATTTATAATTCTCTTTAGTGGTAAAGTTAGATTTTGGATTATAATTTTGAAAATTCCACTTTTAGAAAGTTGGTATTTTCCTGCCCAAAAGAGTTTAATGCCTTTTAGAAGTTCCCAGTTGCATGGGCCTGTTAATGGTTCCCCTATTAAAGATGTGTATTGGGCCCAGACAGGTGTGGGAAGGATGAGCTATCCTGCCAGGTGTGTTGGTGTGGAGCTGTTCTCTTCCCCACTTACATTTAAAAGGGCTTGCCTCCAGCACAAACAAAGAAACCTAATATTAATATTTTGTGACCCTTGACTTTTTTGAACCTTGACAGGGGAAGGGAAAAACCTTCCAGAAACATATGTAGCGGTAGGCCAGAAAATCCCCCCACTTCAAAGGTTGACACCAGATATAAATAATGGACTTCCTGAGCAACTCTTCAGTACACTGCTGGACATGGGGACATTACAGAAATAACAGACTGTGTTGTTCCTCCAAAAACTACCCTGCTGCTGAGACTTGCCTTGTTCTTCAGGGGATTGCCTTGCTGGAGGCTTGCAATGTTCCCCAGAAGACTGTCCTGCTGCTTGAATCTAAAGGCCAGTTGGATGACTGCCTGCTCTGATCTGCAGGGACACAACAAGCTCAGAGGCCTCCCTACAATTGCCCAGCTAGCTTTCCTGCAGCAACTGGAACTGCCTGAGCCATGCTGGCCTTTGCTAGAATGAGTTTCTGATCCTCAAGATGTTCTTCCCAGATCCAGGACACTTGGCTGACATCAGAGTGCACTATTCTACAAGGAAAGGAAAAATCCTTAAGCTCTGCAATCTTCACACCAGACTTTGAGAAGGGAACATTTTTAGCAGCACTATCCCAGTCTCTGTGTCTGGCTCTAATTATTCAAGCTCAGCCTCAACTTGAGAGTGGAGCTTTGTGCACCTCATTGCATCCTTTATTCGAAGGGTATGCCCCTGGTGCCTTCCTGCTTTCTTTATATTTTGAAACCCCATACACATGGACCCCTTAAGATTGCCCATCTTCCCCTTCACTGCTTAATTCAGCTTGCTTACTTCTCCCTGCACTGATAGGGCTGTGCTAGAAATTGGGTTTCTGGTTGGCAGGCGTACACACCTTGTCGAAGCAGCAACCATATTCCGGGACAGGGTAAGGCAGATACACACCATAAATTAACCTGTGATCACCCTCTGGTAGCTTGGCACAGAGCAGGCAGGCTTAACTTAAGGGGCATTGTGCAAAGTATGTGTGCAACACTTCAAACAGTAACACAGTAAAAACACCACAAAAATACTCAACACCAGGTTAGAAAAATAGGGCTTAATTTAATGAACAAAAAAGACCCAAATCAATCATGGATTTATAGAGTGCGGCTAATCACCCATAGGGTCTCAAGGCACTGTAATTGGACATGCTGCTCAGTCAAGAGCCAGGTCTGGAGGTCCTTCCTGAACTGCTTCAATGATGCAGTCTGCCTGAGCTTGAGAGGTAGAGTGTTCCATGTCTGGGCTGCTAGGTAGGAGAAGCAACCCGCCTTGCGTTAATCATATGCAAGGTAATCGTTCCCGTCCAAAAAAGTACGTAAACGGCCGTGTGTCGTATTTATGCTTTCGGGCAAAAATGATGCACGGCTGGGAGAAAATCATTCTCTGCCTTTTTGCCGAAAGTACTGGATCCCATCATTGGACTCACACCCCGCCACATCTGCTTCCCTAACACACTGCAGAAGCAGCAGGAAACAAAACAGGGGTTCTACCTCATTAGTGGCTTCCCACACGTCCTTGGTGCAATTGACTGCACACATGTACGCCTTGTGCCACCTGCTGCAACTGAACACCTCTACCGCAACAGGAAGCACACACATTCCATCAATGTGCAGGCCATTGTCGATCACCAAGGATTGATCACCAACATTGTGGCAAAATATCCTGGGAGTGTCCATGACTCATTCATCTTCCGTCACACCATCAATCAACACTTCCAGGATGGACGGTATGGCAATGGACTACTTGTTGGTAAGTACCAAAAACTACTTATATACACACTGCACAGCAACCCTCTAGGACACACAACACATACACCATAACAGCAACATGTCGACAGGATCACACTGAGCTCGTCATATCGCTAGCCATGTTTCATAGGCCAGCATTGAACCTGTCACACATTTGAAATTAGTGTACAGCCTGATGTTAAGACGTCAATGATCACAATGTTTGGAGTGGGTTGCCTACATGTCACCTTGCAAAATGTAAGCGTCTCAATTATGTTTACATTAATCCATTGCATAAGTCTAAAGGTATGTGATGTCCAGGGTACATCGATATGAACGTGTTAACAACACTGTCAAATTTAACCTGTGTATGGAACTATCATCTCACCCCCAGTGAAGACACAGGGACACCTGTATCACAAGTCACAATGCTAGGGAGGGCACACTGTACTGCAAATCCCAAAACATACTGCTGACAACCGGTCAGCAGCCAAACACTTTTTCAGCCAAGGAAACAACACAATGCAGATGGTACATCCTACAAGCCTAGGATGCAACACAATAACACAAAAGAGTCACGGACAACACAGGACACCTACTGCCATGCAAGGTGATTTCAATGGGGCAAGCTACATCAACATGACCCCATTCATTTTCTCTTTCAGCTGATCAGGGGTATGGGATCCAGCCATGGATGATGACACCATTTGGCAACCCAAGCACTGCAGCAGAGCGTGCCTACAATGATGCACATATGAGGACACGCAGCATAGTCGAGAGGACCTTCGGCATCCTCAAGTCGAGATTCAGGTGCCTCGACATCACTGGTGGTAGCCTCCTATATTCCCCTGAAATGGTCTGTAAGATCATTCTAACATGTGCCATTCTGCACAACATTTGCATAAGAAGGAACATTCCCCTCTTGGAACCAGAGCCACACATGCCTGAAGAGGAGGAAGAGGAGGATGGTGGCCTGCAACATGAGGGGGAACAACAAAACACAGCTGCTGGATTACGTAGGCGCCAACATATCGTGAACAATTTCTTTTAAAAATAATCACCATCACCACTTTATTAACTAATGTAAATAAACACCGATAATAATCACCATAGCATGGTCTGGATAATCGTTTGTGCTCACCTTTATCTCTAACTATCAGAATAAGAGTGTTGCCTCATGGAGCATTGCTGATAAACCGATCAGGACACAGAAAATCCCAGAGCAATTGTGATGCGTATTATACAACGGTCACATACACACACACTGTAAATGACATATATCCTGTACATTTCACCTTTGAAGGCCAATAGCAGAGGACCACACCTATTTCACACATACATGTTGGCAACACGGTTTATCGCAGCATACGGCACACAACTAAGACACCATCACTCAATAAGGGGAAAACAAGCCTCATACATGAGGCAGTTGTATGTGCTATTGCATCGGTAACAGGAATGTGTGACCAGACCCTTGACAGCAGTAAGTCCAACTGCATCCAATCTTTGCAAGGACTATCTGTGACTAGAGTTCCATATAAGCAGAACATAGACAGCACAAGTGCCACACATATGACAAGCATTGCGCACATGACATTCCATGTACATGTCAGCCCATTTCCTAACTCCTGACACACCCATGCACCTGGTCACAACCCACCTGTCTGAAGAGGTCCCTGGAATAGTAATATGTGTACCCCGATATTCCCTCCTCTACACACACAGACTAACAATAGTAATCCAGTGTGCTACACCCTTTCCTATGGTATACCATTGTCATAGTACATCTGAACGCATGGACGTCAGGTCAATTAATACACTGGCTTGTAGCTTCTAAGCCCTGTTATCACCTGTAGATTGCTTGCCGTGTGAAAGGGACTGTTGGCCATTTGAATGCAAATCTCACCTACAGGACTTGTGATAAACTGATGCAGCACACACCTATGATCACCTCCATGCACACCACCCATTTCAACATGCACTGCCCCTGCTGATGCCTGGAACAGCATAGAAGTTGCTATTTTGTCAAATACTCCGTTATGCATTGCTATAATGAAGCAGTGTAACACAGCACTTGGGTTCATGTGTCACCTTCAAAAACACAGGACATACACAGTTTAACATGTCAACTGTCTTGTTCCTCCTCCAACCAGTCTTAGTCAGACCACTGATTATGTAACTTGTGAAATTGCTGGATCCTGATTGACCCTGCATCCTGTCAGCCTGACTGGCACCTGTCTGTGCGTTACCCTAAAGATTCCCCGTGGTTACATATGTACCACACTTGCTTTACCAAACCTCTCATTCCTCAGAGGGTATTTGGGCATGTGCTTCATCAATGCATACCCAAATACACTGTATAGCATCATCTGCCTTTTAATTGTACCATATTTGTTAAATTGTCTTTGAATACCAAAATCACAGCCCATCCCTTGTCTGGGTCTCATGTATGCATGAATGACAAAGTGTGACAGTGTCCCAGGGCCGTATGCAGGGATTAGGTACGGTGCCTCCAGCAGAACCAGCAACCTCTGATAATGTCCATGAAAAGTCCACACATGTTTGGACCCTGACAGTTCACACGCTGAATCACATTGCTCACAACATACTGATGGAGAATAGCTGCGAGAATAAACAGCACAGAGGCTATGATGTTCCCAGATGCAGTGGGAATTTCAGAGGCCAACCTGTGTACAAATGTTGTAATGACACCTGCCGGAACATGACACCTGAGACATTATCTCACTCAGCACACCAAGGTTGCCCTGTTGACAGTCTCATTACACGTCTTCAGTGACAGGGTGGGACCATCCCCATGTAGGTTCTCATGTCCTCATAGACTTTACTCACATTGATCTCTGAAGGATACTCAGTAGATACAGGAATAGCTGCCACTGACTCATGATGAGACCTGGACGTAACTGTGACAACATACACCCCTAAAAATATACAGGATCAACATTGGACCACACACATGAACAAGACACCTCTGTGCAATTGATCACTGGAAATATGTGGACACATGCTGCCTCGTCTGCTGGTCCACCACAGCCACTGGAGAGTTGTGGCTCAGTTATATGACCTCAACTGTGGCGTCATAATACATTTGTGGTTCACCTTTGGCTGTCTGGGCCAATTACATGGTACCCACTTCATCTATGCATGTGCCTGGCTCACTGTGGGATTCACCAACAAGTGCCTAGGAAGCAGTTACCAAAAATCTAGGACATGGGATGGCCATGTGGACCATTGACATCAACAAATGTCTGTCATCTATCTGGTGCATGCTTTTCCATTTGTGGTGTCTACGTTACCCAAAATCTTGGAAGTGACACAACGGATGTTGCTACATGTATGACTAACACATATCCTCTCTCATTTCCACAATGACTTGCATCTAAGGTTTGGACACATTGACTTTGCATTCATACAAGCATATTTACAGTAATATATCTTGTGATGCACACACACTGGGTCAACAACTACATTAGTAGCCACTGCACACACAATGAACCATAGGCATTGAGGTATTGTACTTATGTGCATCACCTTTCTATCCTCTCCTGATGCCAAACATGCCCAAATTGTGCAATACATATATGTAGGCCACACATATGGCCATCTAGTGCATCAGCCAAGCGTCAAAATCCTGTTAAGGAAGTACCGGGTCATGGTCCGCTGCAGTATGATGTCTTACATGTGAACATACACCATCAACACCAAAGTGGGTGCAATCATCCTATCTCAGTTGTGTCATTAAAATTGACAAAATCCCCAACACTAGTTCATGCACTGAAATTTTGACGTTTCTAGCATTATGCATCATATTTTTTTCACCAATAGAGATTGTGCGTCATATTTTTCGACTCACAGGAGTGAAAATTAGGCCGCATCCAAATAATTGTAAAGACTATTTACTATTATTTGGATGCGGACTAATTTTCACTCCTGTGCGTCGGAAAATATGATGTACAATCTGTATGCGTGAAAAAATATGACGCATAACGATAAAAACTGCACCCATTTTATGCAGGAAGTGATGTAATAGGATATCCTGTTTACAGATTATGTACAGTGGGTGTACTTTCACTTTCACTTTGCAGTCTGTGAATCTTCTAGACTGTGTGGCTGTGTTCAGAGTGTTGTCCAGTGATTTTGTGCTTTGGTGTCCTGTGTGCTATCTTACTTGTTACTTTATGAAATAAATATTATTGTTGTATACTGTCTGAGTGTGTTTTGTTTACAATTGTCCGGTATTGTAGTGTATCTGCTGTTTGTGGGAGTCTGTTGTGGGTAGTGCTAGTTTGGGGATAGTTGGGATCTTTTAGTTGTTAAGTTTACTTCTTTTTTTGTACTTCAACTTTCCCCCTTTTCTCCTTTCTTCTTCTTTATCCCTTATTCCCCTTTTCAGTGCTGAGATGTTGGGTAGGCCACGTCTTGCAAGGATGGGTGAGGAGGAGCTTGGGAAGTTTATATGGCTGGTGTACCATTTCCTCCCACCCATGATCGAGGCAGGGGGCAGGGAGATACAGGGGTATCACACTGAGGCGCAAAGAATCCGGTGGGGAAAGGTGCTGCATCACTTGCAGCACGTGTATGGGAGCCAGAGGAATGACCACCAGCTGAAGCACCGCTGGGCTGACCTCATCACCAGGGAGCAAGATCTGATGGACCACCTGGGAATAGTGATTGGTGGCCCTGTTGGTGAGTACAAATCATGTAAATGTGCACAATTAAAAGCTCTGTAGTGACATCAGATGATTTGTACAATATTTGCCGGCTAAGTAGCTGATTGTGTGGAATGCTGCTGAAACATACAGGGTCGTTGATGCACTATGTGAAGGAGCACAATTGCTAGCTGTCAGGAAGCACGTGCTCTGCAAACTTACAGAATACTTTTGCTTAATGTAATTTGGTGCCACCTTTGTGTCAGACAGCAACACAAAATAGGAGCCAATCATGTCTATATAGGTTACATTTGCCAGTGAAGTACAGATTTACTAAAATATTGGCAACCTTTGTTGACGCAATAGCTAGACTGACTTTAGAAACACTACATGATGCAGAAAATTAGTGCTGGCTTCACGTCAATTGATGATAGCAATGTGGCCCAGACATATGTCTCATGGGTGTCTGGTGAGTGTGTAAGGAAAGCGTTTTCGGACGTTCTACGAATGTTAGGGATTATTGTGGTCCTTCATCTTTTTGGATACATGTCAGATCTGGATTTGAAAACATCGGTAAAAGGTGTAAGGTGCCCTCAGCTAACATCTTAGACTGGTATTTGGAGTTTGTTGTGCCACATTCCAATTAGGGATGGCAGTCCAAAGGTGTGCACATGGGTTCATATCTCTATGTTTGGTGAAAATCACCATTGCTGGGCCACATCAAATGAAGAAACTGTAACAACATGAGGGCTTACAAAAGTCCCTGTCCCTCTGTACATTGTACCTATGTGTCATAAATGTGTCATGGCCACATAGGCTGTTTGACTGGTAATGCAGTCCACAAGTAACCAGGCTCTGGATGTCTCTCTTGGATGCACATGATGAGATGATTACACACCATTATTATTTCTGCTCACTAATGAAGGAGCATGTTTGCCTCCAAATGATAGTTAGGGCCATTGCATGTGTGCAGATACGTGTGTAATTGTCACAGGAGACCCATGCTTTGTACATGTTGGCCGTGATATATCAGATGCAGTATCATCATGTCTGAATGGCTTTTATTACTTATGTCAGCTTACACATTGTTTTTGTCTTTGAAATTGTTGGTCAGTGCACAGATTCTGAGCACAATTCCTCCTTCCATGCCTTACAGGTGGACCGGCACCATACAATGTGGGAGAGGTGGCTACATTTGAGAACCCTGACCACTCCAGTAAGTGTTGATATGTCTGTTATGTGTTGTGTTTGCTGGTAATGTGTGATGGACTCCTGTGTGTTGAACACATAGCAAAGTGTGATGCGCTGGCCAATCATTTGTCTTGTTCCATGAGTGGGATTTCAGTTTCTCACCATTTTTGATTTGGCCAATGCTTATCCTATTGTATTATGTAGGTATTGTAGGTTATTCCTGTAGGCCCCGCAATGAGAACTGGGGTGAGTCATGTGGATAACACTTGTATCAACAAGAGTCGCACTGGAACTCATCTCAGATTTAGTCTGCCTGTCAGACCCACATTCTCCCAGATTGGTACTGCAAATCGCTTTCCAACAGACTTCTGTTTCCCTATTCACCAAAGTACTTATTAAAATGTAGTTTGAACTTCCTAGCAGCATGTAGCTCCACGTGTAGTGCTACAAGTATGTGGCACTTGAGTGCAATGGCCTAGGTGTGCATGCAAATCATGATCATGGATGTTTTTGAAACTCTGTGTCTGTTGTAAGTCATGCCTTACTGGAAGTATATGATGTGGACCAAGGTCTGCATTTACTGACATGTGTGGTGCCAGGATTGGCCAAGGGTTTGCTGTTTCCTAATTGTTGATAGACCTTATCTGTGGTGTGTGTGTAGAGCCAAACACGTGTCAAGCTTCCTACACACTCCTGGGAGTCCATGTCGTTTGGAATTATTCTTTGTTTCTAAGCCCCCCTCAAACACAGGCATGGGTTTCTGAATAGGGTACCTAGGACTGATGCTACCAGTATGTTACACATACATGTGAATGAGTGAATGTTTGGTCTGAACCTAGTATGAACACTCAAGTATGGCACATGAGTACTATACTAGAAAGTCCAACTACAACTTGCAGACCATGTGGCTTTAGATTTCCATCCCGTACACTGACAACTGTAGCTCAGGTATTGGTAGAGGATGTGCAGCATGATTGTTAGCTGACAACTGGCAGAACTCAGATGCCAAGTTAATGCCAGTTGTTACCCATCTTGTAGGGTTTGGATGTGCTATATGTGATATGACCTTTTTAGGCTGGCCTGCCATGTACTTCCTCAGGGACATTCAATGATCTGTATGGTGATATGAGCTGTTACAAGTACAGTAGATGTACTGTCTGATTTACTTCTTGTGCCATTTCACACAATGCAGTTCCTAATGTAAATTGTTTGCCTTTGTCTTCACAGCTGCGAACATGACACCCATCCAGGTAGGAGAGTTCTAGAGGCGGCCATGAGGTACTAACATAGCCTGCTGGTAGAGTCGGGGTTTAGAAGGATGGCCCTCCTTTGCCCACCACAGCCACCACCAGCACAACCACCAGTTCCACCCAGGTGGTACCACCCACAGCTGGGACTGTTGTCCCAACGTCTGCAGTTGCTCCAGGCCCCAGCAGTGCAACACCTTCAGGGCAGCCCACAGGCATTGGCTCTACACGCCCACAAACATCCTCCGACAGTACCCAGACTGCCCCAGCTGCTACAGTTGACCCAGCAGCTTTCCAGGCAATGGAACGTAAAATGGACCATGTGCTATGGAAAATCAGTCACCTGCAGCGTGATGTTCGACATATGAACAGGCGTGTGTGGTCCACTAAGCGGACTCTCTGGAGGGCCAACCACTAGACTTTTCGATATGGACATGATTCACTCCCCTCCCTTCTCATTCTCATACTTAGTGGGCTTAGGGGGCTTAGTGTTAGGTTAGTATAGGCTGTTAGTTTAGTTAGTCTTAGAGGGTGGGGGGGTGGTAGGGCCTGAATCTTGGGGTTCTTGTGTGTTTAAAAAAAAAAGAAAACGAAATTTAAATATAAAAAAAATAAAAAAATATATATATTTATTTAGGATAGTATAGTATGTGTTTAGGTTAGTATCTGTTGTCCTCCATGTGTCCTGTCTCATAAGGGGGTGGGGGGTTGATGTTTAGAACGTTTCATTACATGTGATAAATAAGTTTAGGTTAGGTTAGTTAGGGACAGTTGTGGGTAATGAGTAATCAGGGTAGATTAGGGTAGGTAAGACTTTTCCCTCAGTTTCCTCTTCTGTGATTACCGTTTAATAAATATATAGTGAACCCTTTACAGTATGTGTTAAATGCTTGTTGATCAGGGCCTTGGCATTAGTGTACATGAAGTTTGTTCTATTACATGTGTGTCCTATGCTACGAACAAATCACAACTGAGCTGTAAGATTGGCAGCTACCCCAGAGCTGCCTTGCAAAGATTCCACCATTCGTTGCAACCACCAATCACAGTTAATATGGATCCCAACCTGTTTTTGTCAATAAGTATGTTTTCTAAGTCACAAACAGTGCTTCCAGATTTGGTATTGTGGGAACAGTTTTAGGTCTGACTGCAGTGTGATGTTCAAGGACACCCTTATAAGGTGAGTTGTCGTAAGCACTCTTGTAGTATTGTCTTCATGACTCACATAGATCATTTGTGACACTGTTCAGCATGATTACCTTTTTGGATGTAAACTCAGACACCTTCATTCATGCAGTTTTCGGAGTGTTTGCTGAGATTTGTGTGCACTCTTATATGGGTTAGTATTGCAAGATGACAACATTTTGCTGCCACTTTTTATGACATAGATATCCCTTGAGGAAGCATTATTGTGTCTAACACAGCCTGATGGTGTATGTTTTCTCACTTCATCAGATATTACCCTCAGGATGGGCAGAGTATGATGCAATCCTGGCCACTGTGCAAATTTATCTGACTACATAATTTCAGGACAGTTGTATTGACAAGCTACGTTATTTGACAGGAGGCACATTTCAGTTATCTACTGCACAGTTGATGTGTCACATTACACAGATACAAATTTGTTGTGTAAGTGCTATTTATTGAAAAGAGCTGTAGGGCTTTATGTACCTTGTCCATGATTGTGAGTCCATTATAGTGAAATCTTCCATTGTGATCCTACACAAGAGGTAAAGGAAAATGCTTTTGACATGCTCGGGTGATGTGTCAGACAGTGCAGAGGGACAGGATTTGCCAATGAGTAAGTGAGGGACAATCTCTGGGCAGGCTGACAAGATATACAGTTGTTTGCAGAACAGTCATTGAATACAGTTGTTGTAAGACTGGCATGTTACAAAACGCTGGACCTTGGTAATAGTTGGCCATGTGGCAGGGACTAGTGCTGCCGGGTACTTTTCCGTGTGAATGTGATCTGTTCCATGTCTTCTTCTTCTGATGTGTGTGTTGCCTCCTCTGTCCTTGGTGGTGGTGGTTGTGAAGGGGCAACACACACCTCAGTGTTGGAAGACGTGGAGTCAGACATCCTGGTCACTGCTACCTGTGAAGGTCTTAAGGGCAGTACTGCAGCAAGGAGGATCTGCTGATTCTTAAGAATAGCAGCCACATCACGATGGTAGGCAGCCAGGTCGGCCCTGAGGGGGTCATAATTGCATTCATGCATGCAGTGGAAGATTTGGGGTGCGAGGGGTTGTGGCAACTCCCTTACTGTAGTGGTGAATTCCTTGACAGTTTCTTGTAGTCCTTGCAGGATGGATGTTAGGGCTTGCATAGCTGCTGCCTGATCTGCAGATGACATCATGCACAAACGCACCCCCTCTAGGCTGGCTGCCATAGTTTGCATCCTCACCCGCACCTCATTGGCCAGCTCCTGCTGTACCCCAACTACAGTTCTCTCAAAGCTGGTGCCTGTGTTTTCTGAGTCCTCAGCTGTATTGGAGCTGGCAGGTCTTACAATTGGGGTGGTGGGTGGATCCTCTGCGATGGCTGCTTGTTCTGTGCTCCTCCTTGTGACTGAAGGTGGGGTCTGGAGGGTTCCAAGGACATCTTGGATCGTCTTCTGGGGAATGTGTGTCAGCTCGTCATCCATGTCATCAGGGTATTCCGGGACAAGCATATCCGCAGGAGATCCATCGTCCTCTGAAATAAAATGGTGTACAATTAGTGTGTGTGGGTTGTGGCTTTTGTGATGTGACATGCCTGCCTTGTGATGATTTCACATTGTGATCTTGTTTCCTGTTCATTGATCCAGTCTTTCAAATGGGCATTCTCCCAGGCCTATGGCCCACCTGCATGTCACATGTATAGTATTAAGTTCTTGGACTTCTCAGCATCATCTCCTCTAGTCTTGTTTTAGGCCGAATAGTGAATTGCCACCTTCTTGTCCTACTCAGGCCTCCATCTACATGGTGAGACCTTTCACTGGCTGTGGATGTTCTGATGGCACTAGCAGCACACTTAACAATCTGGACCTGCCCCAGTCTCTGATCTTTCACATCCACTTATGTGTAGTTGACATATAGGCCCTCATTCTGACCCTGGCGGTCGGTGATAAAGCGGCGGCCAACCCGCCAACAGGCCGGCGGTCCAAAATATGCAATTCTGACCCTGGCGGGAACCGCCAACACAGCCCGCCGCATTAACACTCCGCCCGCCACGGCGGAACAAACAAACATCGCGGCGGTCACCGCCAACAGCCAGGCGGCAGACAATGTACCGCCCACCCTATCACGACCCACCAATCCGCCACCTTTTCCGGGGCGGGAGCACCGCCGATAAAAACACGGCGGAAACAGACTACGAACGGGAAAACGCTCACCTCCACATACTCCACGCGAGATTCCGGCAGTATGGAACCCGAGTTACAGGTCATCCCCGCACTCCTATACCTGCTCCTGTACCAGGAGCACGCCCGGCGGCGCGGAAGACATCGGTGAGTACTGCACCTACGACACAGGGGAGGGAAAAGATTACCGGCACACACCCACCCACCCACACCCACTACAACACACACATCAATGCATTCCCACAGATCACTGTCACAACCCACAAACCCCCCCCTCCGAAATAATGCAAAGACCAAAAGAAGAGATCTTAAACGGGCAGATATATTGAAAAATGGACAGCAGTAATCCAAATAAATAAATAAATAAACTATGTACAAAATATATACATCTACTATATGTAGTCCAACCACTGTCCGTGGACCACAGGGGTCCTGAGCAAAGGGGCAAGGCCCAGTCCCACGACAAGAACTCCACGGAGAGAACACTGCAGGGGCATCAGAAAGAAAAAAGGACAGGCACCTCAGGGGGAAGGGAAGGGGGGGCACCTCAGCCACTTGAGTACACGACGCCAGATCCACGAGGGGACTCCATGACCACTGGCCCATCCTGGGGAGAGCAAAGCCACAGTCCATACAGTCCATACAGTGGGTGGCCTGCCCACTGGGCCATCCTGGGGAGTGCAAAGCCACAGTCCATACAGTCCATACAGTGGGTGGCCTGCCCACTGGGCCATCCTGGGGAGAGCAAAGCCACAGTCCATACAGTCCATACAGTGGGTGGCCTGCCCACTGGGCCATCCTGGGGAGTGCAAAGCCACAGTCCAAACAGTCCATAACAGACTCCACTGCCACTGGAGGAGGCATGTTGGCCAGAGGACATCCTGCAGCCCTGCCCGAGACAGATCCTGCCCTGCCACGTCTGCCAAAGGGCCAGCGGTTCTTGCCTGGAAGGGCCCAGTTCAGCGGTTTTTGAGACGGCGGTCCCCAGCGGAGCGGTGCTGGAGACGGCGGGGCCCAGTTCAGCGGTTCTTGCCTTGAAGGGCCCAGTTCAGCGGTTCTTGCCTGAAGGGCCCAGTTCAGCGGTTCTTGCCTTGAAGGGCCCAGTTCAGCGGTTCTTGCCTTGAAGGGCCCAGTTCAGCGGTTCTTGAGACGGCAGTCCCCAGCGGAGCGGTGCTGGAGACGGCGGGGCCCAGTTCAGCGGTTCTTGCCTTGAAGGGCCCAGTTCAGCGGTTCTTGCCTTGAAGGGCCCAGTTCAGCGGTTCTTGCCTTGAAGGGCCCAGTTCAGCGGTTCTTGAGACGGCGGGCCCCAGCGGAGCGGTGCTGGAGACGGCGGGGCCCAGTTCAGCGGTTCTTGCCTGGAAGGGCCCAGTTCAGCGGTTCTTGAGACGGCGGTCCCCAGCGGAGCGGTGCTGGAGACGGCGGGGCCCAGTTCAGCGGTTCTTGCCTTGAAGGGCCCAGTTCAGCGGTTCTTGCCTGAAGGGCCCAGTTCAGCGGTTCTTGCCTTGAAGGGCCCAGTTCAGCGGTTCTTGCCTTGAAGGGCCCAGTTCAGCGGTTCTTGCCTTGAAGGGCCCAGTTCAGCGGTTCTTGCCTTGAAGGGCCCAGTTCAGCGGTTCTTGCCTTGAAGGGCCCAGTTCAGCGGTTCTTGCCTGGAAGGGCCCAGTTCAGCGGTTCTTGCCTTGAAGGGCCCAGTTCAGCGGTTCTTGAGACGGCGGTCCCCAGCGGAGCGGTGCTGGAGACGGCGGCCATTCTATGGCCAACTGCTCATTGCCTGGTGGTGCCCTCCTGGGCAGCGGGGATGGTGCTCCTTCAATGCCCACCTGGGCTGTGGGTGGTGGGGCCCTCCTGGCCAGCTGGGCTGGGTCCTCCCTGGGCAGCGGCTATGGGGGTGGTGGGCTCTCCCTGGGCAGCTGTGACGGTTCCTCCCTGGGCAGCGGCTATGGGGGTTGCGGGCTCCTCCTGGGCAGCTGTGACGGGTCCTCCATGGGCAGCAGGCCGGCTGCCTGACTTCTCCGCCTTGCTGCCCTTGCCCTCCTTAGTCGGGAGTCTGTGGCCCTTTCCTCCCTTTGGAGCTGTGGCTGTTGACGGTGGCTGGCTAGTGTCCTGGGGGGATATAGAACCCGGGCTCCTGCGGCGGCCCTTCCGCCTTCTGCTCCTCTTCCCAGGGGGTGGGCTGGCTGTCCCCTTGCTGCTGGGCGAAGATCCAGACCTGCGGGCTGGTGGGCTCCAATACCCCTGCACCCTTGTCAAGGGGGCTGCAGGGCTGGTGGTGGCTGAGGTGCTCTTCTTACCCCGACGAGAAGGAGGGGGGGGCTCAGGGTCAGGAAAGAAGGTAGCAGTAGAGAGATAGATTTTCCTGGGACAATGGATAGTGGTAGGTACAGTGGGTATGGGAGTGGAGGGAGAGGATGTGGTTGTAGGCGAGACAAGTTTGCTGTCTTTGGGTGCAGGTGCAGGAGCGGGAGGCTGTTGTGAGGTGGATGGCTGTTGGGTGGGTGGGTGGCTGCGTTTGTGTGGTGTGGAAGAGGGGGTGACAGACACAGTGGGAGAGGACACAGGGGACGTGTAAATGGCAGTGGGGGTGGGGACTGCACGTGTGCGGACTGTACTGGAGGGTGTGCTGGTGATGGAAACACTGGCTGATGGTGAGGTGAATGAAGGTGTGAGTGTAGACGTCACAGGGAGGGAGGAGGGAGACGAGGAGGTGGGGGTCACAGAGGTGGTAGTGACTGTTGGCATGTCTGCATCGGAATGTTGCTTGTCTGAATGTCTGCGTGATCTGTGGTGCTTATGTTTGGATGAGCTGCTCTTGGGTGTTGAGGTGTGTGCAGGCTGGTCTGATGGTGTGGGTGGGACAGGCAGAGGAACAGGAGACTGGGAGGAGGGAGTTAGTAGAGGGAGGCAGGAGACAGGGACAATGGCTGCCGTCAGTGCTGAGGCCAGAGCCTGGAACGATCGCTGATGGGCAGCCTGACCCGAATGAATGCCCTCCAGGTACGCATTGCTGCGATGAACCTCCCTCTCCACCCCCTGGATGGCATTCAAAAGGGTAGTCTGCCCAACAATGAGCGTTCGGAGGAGGTCAATGACCTCCTCACTGAGGGCAGCGGGGGTAACATGGGCAGGGCCTGAGGTGCCTGGGGCGAAGGAGATGCCCGGCTTCCTGGCAGAGCGGGCACGGGGCGAACGCTGAGGGGCTGCTGGGAGGGCGGAGATGGTGCGCTGGGTGGCGGCTGTACCTGTAATGGCGGGGGGCACGGATGGTGCCACCCCCCAAGGGAGCTCCCTTCCGAGGACGTGTCCGTGTCGCTGCAGGGTCCAGTCGTCCCCGTTGTGGAGCTCCCCTCGCCCTCCATCTCACTGGTCCAGTCAGACTCTGTGGCATGGCCCTCCTGGGCCATGTGAGATGCAGCTCCCTCCTGCCCCGATGCCACTTCTCCTCCGCCTGATGATGCTGATGCACACAAGCACAGAAAGACAAACAAAAAGGGGGGGGGGGAGAGAGAAATAAAGAGATTTTGAGTACATGGATCACCGGTACAGTTAGCGGACATGACAGACACAGATGCCCCCTGCACTAAGTTGCGCACTTGGGGTCCCCTACGCATTCCGTGGAACATGCCCTACACGCCTAGAGTTGACAACTGCACCCATGGATGACACGGCCCAGGGATGGCTGTACTGGCACACTACTGAGGGTGGTGGCTGGGGACACAGGGGCTTACGGGGGTGCCCAGCCTACAGATATCGCCCTGGCCTAGGGGGACCCACAGCCCTCCTCCCCCACCCAGACACCTCCACTGCATGACAACAGAGTAGATTATGCTTGTACTCACCCCCTTGTGTCTGCTGTGCTGCCCTCACGCGCCCATCCAAATCAGGGTAGGCCACCGCCAGGATCCGGAACATCAGGGGGGTCAGTTGACGGCAGGCACCCCGCCTACGTTGGGAGGCCATCCCCAGCAGAGACTCGGCGGTCTTCTTGGTCCCGCGGCGGATGTCCTCCCACCTCTTGCGGCAGTGGGTGCCCCGTCGATGGTGGACCCCCAGGGTCCGGACTTCCTTGGCGATGGCACGCCAAATCCCGATCTTCTCATGGGCGCGGACCTATGTGACACGTACAGGGAGGGAGAAATACCACGTTCAAGTTTGTCTGCATTTTTGTTGCCAGTGGCCCAACGCCCCCCATCCCCGCCAGGCCCCCCGCCATGCCCCCCGCCAGGCGAAACATGCCCCCCATCCCCGCCAGGCCCCCCGCCAGGCCCCCCGCCAGGCCCAACATGCCCCCCATCCCCGCCAGGCCCCCCGCCAGGCTCCCCGCCAGGCCCAACATGCCCCCCATCCCCGCCAGGCCCCCCGCCATGCTCCCGCCAGGCCCAACATGCCCCCCATCCCCGCCAGGCCCCCCGCCATGCCCCCCGCCAGGCCCAACATGCCCCCCATCCCCGCCAGGCCCCCCGCCAGGCCCAACATGCCCCCCATCCCCGTCAGGCCCCCCGCCAGGCCCCCCGCCAGGCCCAACATGCCCCCCATCCCCGCCAGGCCCCCCGCCATGCCCCCCGCCAGGCCCAACATGCCCCCCATCCCCGCCAGGCCCCCCGCCAGGCCCCCCCGCCAGGCCCAACATGCCCCCCATCCCCGCCAGGCCCCCCGCCAGGCCCCCCGCCAGGCCCAACATGCCCCCCATCCCCGCCAGGCCCACCGCCAGGCCCCCCCGCCAGGCCCAACATGCCCCCCATCCCCGCCAGGCCCCCCGCCAGGCCCAACATGCCCCCCATCCCCGCCAGGCCCCCCGCCAGGCCCCCAAGCCAGCCAGTGGCCCCAAATCCATATTGAATTAAACTCACTTGTTGGTCTGGAGGACCGTAGAGTAGCGTATACTGGGGGAGGACCCCATCCACAAGTTTCTCCAACTCTTCTCCAGTGAAGGCAGGGGCCCTTTCCCCAGGCGCAGCAGCCATTGTCCCTTCCAGACCGAGGTCACAGCAACACTTGCAGTATAGGTCCTCTCCTGTGAAAGTTCAAGTCGCGAGTGAATAAGTAGATAGAAAATGGCGGTCACGCCCGTGGCGGTGCGTACCGCGGCGGTGCGTACCGCCACCGCCGGCAACCTTCGCCATTGGCTCCTTAAACCCATAGGCTTCAATGTTAACCAATGCGGCTTCGCGCCGCGGTCTTCGACCGCCGACCGCCGCGGTGTGCCACGCCAGCGCATTGACCTCACATCCCATTGTCACACTTCACAGGTCAGGCAGCCGCCATTTCGAGGGTCCACATGGCTCAATTTCAACTGCGTCACACAGGCCTAGGCCTTGCATAGCCACTCAGACACGCCATTCACTGCATAGAGAATCGTTTACTGTGCAAGCTGTCAGTACGTACCTGTGGGTTGCTTGACTGTGTGCTCCATGTTGTCCTTCCTAGGCACCGTCCGCTGGGTTTGGCGAGGAGACGGATGAATCCTCCCGTGTACAGGCCGCTGGTGGACCTGTCGACAATGGAAGCACGCCACATTATCCTGACCTACCGGCTTGACCGTGCCACTATACATGAACTGTGTGCCCAGCTGGAGCCCGACCTGATGTCCCCCATCCGCCAACCCACAGGGATTCCCCCTCTGGTGCAGGTCCTGTCAGTACTCCATTTCTTGGCAAGTGGGTCATTTCAGACAACAGTGGGAATTGCTTCTGGGATGTCTCAGCCCATGTTTTCGAAGGTGTTATCCAGAGTGTTGTCGGCCCTGATGAAATACATGAGGAGCTACATCCTTTTCCCTGAGGTGGGCGAATTGGCTGCAGTGAAGGGTGATTTCTATGCCCTTGGACATATTCCCAACGTCATTGGTGCCATTGATGGGACCCATGTGGCTTTGGTTCCCCCAAGAGACAGGGAGCAGGTGTACAGGAACAGAAAAAGTTACCATTCCATGAACATCCAGGTGGTGTGTTTGGCTGACCAGTACATCTTGCATGTAAATGCCAAATTCCCTGGGTCAGTGCATGACGCCTACATCCTAAGGAATAGCAGCATCCCTTACGTGATGGAACAGCTAGAGAGACACCGTGTATGGCTATTGGGGGACTCTGGGTACCCCAACCTGTCGTGGCTACTGACCCCAGTAAGGAATCCCCGGACCAGGGCAGAGGAACGGTACAATGAGGCCCATGGGCGTACTAAGAGGGTGATCGAACGCAACTTCGGCCTCCTAAAGGCCAGGTTTCGGTGCCTGCATATGACAGGTGGATCCCTAATGTACTCACCTAAGAAGGTGTGTCACATCATCGTGGCCTGCTGCGTGCTTCACAACCTGGCTTTGCGCCGCCAGGTGCCTTTCCTGCAGGAGGATGGTCCAGATGGTGGTGTTGTGGCAGCTGTGGAACCTGTGGAGAGTGAAGAGGAGGAAGACGACGGGGATGAAACAGACAACAGGGACAGAATCATTGCACAGTACTTCCAATCGGACACAGGTAACAATTCAAACATAATTTTGTAAATGTAAAATACTCTCCTGCATCTCTGCTGCCTGTCTATTTGCCCCAGTGTATGATGACTGAGTTGTGGCTTTTCCCTCCCTATTTCAGATCTGGGGTCCCCACTACGAGTCCTGTGCTTCGTTTCCCCATGGACTACAGCTTTGTGGCAGCTGTTTGTTGACTTCACTATGTACAAGGACATATTTGCACTGTCATGTCAATTACAATATTTTGAATTCACAGCCAGACTCCAGATAGTTTTGTGCAAAATAGGTGTTTATTTCAGTGCTCAAAATGGGATGGGTGGTTTCAGGTGGGTGGGGGCTATGGTGAAGGAATGTCCATGGCAGAGTCCAGAGTAACAGTCACACAGGTGCATTGTCCAGAGGCCTGTGGAGAGATGGAGCATGGGCAGTTCAAGGATGGACAGGGTGACAATGTGGGACAGTGGGATGACATCAGGTGGTATCCTTTGCTGGCGGGGGTCTTGACATCCTACTCTGTCTTCTTGCGAGATCTCAGGGCCCTCTTGCGGGGTGGTTCTTCTCCTGCAGGAGGTGGGGGTCTGGTGGGCTGCTGTTGTGCGGGGGCCTCCTGTCCACTAGCGCCGGCGGAGGTGGTTGGCTGTTCTTGGTCCAGGCTAGTGGCAGGGGCCCTTTGTTGTTGTTGAGTGTCCGTCCTGGTGTTGATGAGTTCCTGCAGCAGCCCTACCATGGTAATCAGGGTGGAGGTGAGGGCTCTGATGTCCTCCCTGTACCCCCGATAGTGTTCCTCCTGCAGTACCTGGATCTCCTGGAACCTGGCCAGTACCGTCGCCATCGTCTCCTGGGAGCGGTTGTATGCTCCCATGATGGTGGTGAGGGCCTCGTGGAGAGTGGGTTCCCTGGGCCGTCCCCCCCTTGTCGCACAGCTGCCCTCCGAGTTGCCCTGTTTCCCTGGGCCTCTGCCCCCTGGCCGGTGTGCCCACTACCACTGCCCCCAGGTCCCTGTTGTTGTTGGGGTGGTGGGTTATCCTGGGTGCCCTGTAGTGGTAGACACACCGCAGATTGACGCGCCCTGGAGACAGAGGCATGGGCCCGCTGGGTGGGAGCTGTGCTGGTGTTCCCAGAGGGGTTTGGGTCTGTAGTGGCCTGTGCCTGTGTGAGGGGAACCGACTGTCCAGAGGTCCCCGATGGTCCGGGCTGGTCATCAGTGTCCAGGTCGACAGAGCTGCTGTCATCGTTGACGGCCTCTTGGGTGGGGGGTGTGGAGAATTCTGGGCCCTCCGTGGCGGTGTGTTGGCGGTCGGGTCCTGCAGGGGTATAGAGGTATGGTTATAGTTTCAATGTGTGCCATATGGGTGTATCTGTGGGTTCCCGTGTCCCCAAGTGCTGGCATTCGTGTGTGGGGGCTTTGGTGAGGGTGGCTTGTGGGGGGGATGTGTATATGCATTGGGCATGCTTTGGTGATGGGTGTCCATGCTTAGTGGACGCATGCAGGCCTAGGTTTTGGGATGTGTGGGTTGTGATGGTGAGACATTGGCAGGGAATAGGTGTGCTGGGGGTGGGGGTGAGGATGGTGGTGGGGGTGAGGGTGGGGGTGAGGATGGGGGTGGGGGTGAGGGTGGGGTTCGAGGATGGGGGTGAGGGTTGGGGTATGATTTGGCATGCAGGTGGGGGGGAAGCAGTAGTGAAGCTTCAACTTACCAGAATCCATTCCTCCGCTGACTCCTGCGAGGCCGTCAGGATGCAGGATGTTCAAGACTTCCTCCTCCCATGTTGTAAATTGTGGGGGTTGAGGTGGGGGTCCTCCGCCAGTCTTCTACACGGCGATGTTGTGCCTGGATACCATGGAACGCACCTTCCCCCGTAGGTCGTTCCATCGCTTCCTGATGTCTTCCCGATTTCTGGGGTGCTGTCCCACAGCATTGACCCTGTCGACAATCCTCTGCCATAGCTCCGTCCTCCGGGCAATGCTGGTGTATTGGATCTGTGTGCCGAAGAGCTGGGGCTCTACCCGAACGATTTCCTCCACCATGACCCTGAGTTCTTCGTCTGAGAAGCGGGGGTGTCTTTGGGGTGCCATGGAGTGGTGTGTATGATGTGTGGGGTGGAGTATGTGTAGTTAAGTGTGTTGAGTGTGGTGGTGTGTGTTGTTTTGTGTGTGGATATTGTGTGGGTGATGGTGTAGTGTGCCTCTGTGTGATGGTGTTCTGTGATCGCTGCTGTGTCTCTCAGTTGGTCAAAGGGGTTTGTGGGTGATGTGGGTGTGTGTTTTATATTGTATTGTGTGTGTGGGAGTGGTGTGTGTATGTGTATCAGGTGTGTGGAATTCAAATCGGCCAATGTGGCTGAGTTTTGTTCGTTTGTGTGTATTCTGACCGCGGCGGTGTGTACCGCCAATGGAAAACCGCGTTTGAAAGACCGCCGCGTGGATTCGTGGGTCGTAATGGCATGGGCGTATTTCTGTTGGCGTGACGGTGGAGGTTTGGTCACCTTCACTTTTCCGCCGACCGCTGGTCTGGCGGTCTGTTGTGGCTGTCGGATTTTCGGAGGTTTGGCTGCTGCGGGTCAGAATGACCGTGGCGGGTTACCGCGACCGCGGCGGAATTATGGAGGATTTCTGACCGGCGGTAGGCGCCTTTTACCGCCGAGGTCAGAATGACCACCATAGTGTATCCTATGCATAGCATTGTTATGGCACGATATGGATGTTGGCATTGGTAATGTGTACAGGTGATGTTAGGGAATGTGTGGTACTTTGGATTGCCCTGATAGTCGTAGCAGTGTCCTATTTCCTCCTCTGACTGTGCAGGTGTATTTCAGTGACCAGTTACATGTGTCCTCCCCCTCAATGCTGTTGCCTGAGCAGTATGACATTTGGGATGTTGCATTGTGACCCAGGCACAGGATGGACCCTGACATATACAGCATGGGTGTGACCTTAGTGCTGTGTAGCTTCTTATGTTGATGACATTGGCTGATGTTTGAGACAACTATGGGCATTGAAATTTGACAGGACTGGAGCCTTTGTCTTGTTTCAGGGGAATATTGGAGTTGTCCTCCTCAACCCTCTAATTTAGGGGTGTATGATCCATGGGGAAGTTACTGCCATTGGCTACTTGAGCTGCACACGGAGCGGAGGTGGTAGTGGCAACTGGTGTCACTGTTACATTCCAGTTGTCTGTATGACTAGAGGTTGTTAATTGGGCCCTAGTTAATGTAGGGGTATAGTGGCTGACGTGTGCCGGGATGTCAGTTTGATGTTGTGCCCTTCCCTCCTGGCGTGGCTTTACCTTCGCTCCATTGTTGGCATGGCAGCATGCTCCCATGGGACTGTAGTTGGTGCAGTGTAATGGTGTGCCCCAGCTTCTCTCTGTGCAGGCCATGCCCCCATGCCATACCCCTTTACCCATGCCACTGCATGTATATGATGACTTACATGCATTTTGTGGTCGGTACCGCCCCCCGCTTACAGTTGACATTAGTGCATTTTAATTCCCTATGCAACTTACCCTGTATGTGCGTTGTCTCCTGGTAGTCTGCGCTGTCCTGTCTTTGAATCCCTGTGATGATCTCCTCAGGGATGATGGCTGTGACCATGTCCTCCATATGGTCCAGGGCCTCCTGGAGTTCTGGACTCCCACCTCCAATCTGCAGTGCTGCCTTCCTGTTCCTGGCCATCTTTTCCTTGCTCTTGCAGTCATGCCAGCGTTTCTTGCACTCGATGACTGTTCTGCGTACTTCTGCCACACTGTTAATCTTGTCTACAATTTGTTGCCATATTGCCTCTCTCCTACTGATTGGCAACTTTGAGGTGACAAACATAACCAGAATTTCCTGCTCCTCTGCACTGAAGCAACACTTTTTTTTCTTCTTAAAAGTGTCCTGGTTCTTGTGTGGGTCCTCCTGGCTGGTTCCTGGTCTGTTGTCATCTTCCTGGGGTCTGTACAGGCATCTGAGATCCATTTTGGCTCTCTTCTGCTGAAATGGCTGTGTTAGCGGGGAATTTTGACGCTATTGCGTCAAAAAACGCTGCATATCCGGTGTGCGGTGTCGTAAATCGACCCACAGTCATTTCCGCCGCGTTAACGTCGTTTTGCTTTACGACTTGACGCTGCGGTGTGTGTCAAAAAAAATTACTTACACCTCTGGCTTGCGCCGCCGTGCGGCAAAGTATTAATTTGACGCCCGCATGGCGCACCAAAATACTGTTAGCCAGCTGTAATATTTTTTAAGCAAAACTGCACCGGCGCAGTTTTGCGTAAAAAAGTGTAAATATGGGCCCATGTTTCTAGCTCGAACGGTTCAAAAGTTACTAAAAATGCACCAATACGTGTTGCTGCGCAGTGAAAGGCCCTTTGCAAAGCTGGACTGCTCACCTTTCTGTTGCTTATTGCTATATTTTGGTGTTAAACTGGTATTATTGAGTTGCAGCCCATGCCCAAGCAGTTTTACAAAGTTTAACAAGCAGTTGCAATGCAATATGTCTCAGATTTTCTTGAGTTATAACCACTGGCATTGTAGATTAATAACCAGACTTTTCTTGCCACATAAATTGGTCAACCCTACCTCAAGATTTTGTCTTTACTTGCAATACAATTCCAGTGGCCCAGCATTTAACAAAACCACTTCTATTGACCTTATTCCTCTATCTTGAAACATACAATTATCATATAAATTTATATCAGAAATACATTTTTGGCATTAGAGTGTAATGCTCAAGACACCATAGCAAAAATATAGTTTTGGACGGATTGGAGGGTGAAAGGAAAGAAGGAGTCGGAGTAAAAATTGAGACGACAAGTGGAGTACTAACGGTGTTATGGGCTCCAGGGTAAGAAAGGAAAATGGTTGACTGCAATTTCGGAGGGAAAATAGAGCAGTAATTAGAGTTGAGTGAGGTCCTTAGGTCTCTGGGCCCTGGTGCCGCTGCACCTGTTGCTCCATTGATAACTAGGCCTCAGGACAGAAAATGGATAGGGCAGAAAAATTTAAGTGAAAGGAATACAACAGACAAAAGGAAGAAAGAGAAGGGGTCACAAAGAAACAAAAGAAATAGGGAAAGAAAGAATGAGAAGATGAAAACACAGCTAAGAGAAAAACAGAGCAAACGTGAGACAAAAGAAAAAAG
Organism: Pleurodeles waltl; assembly: GCF_031143425.1. NCBI lineage: Eukaryota > Metazoa > Chordata > Amphibia > Caudata > Salamandridae > Pleurodeles > Pleurodeles waltl. The sequence continues at coordinate 568,242,102 of NC_090449.1, read as the reverse complement.
GGAAGGAAAGCTAGCATATGAAAGGTAAAGAGGAAAAAATAATGAAAGAAGTGTGAATAGAGAGAGAAAAATGAACATTAGAGAAAAAATGAGAGTTGGTGAGACAAACAAGCAGCGAAAGAACAAAGGCATGTATGTACTGACACATTTCCCACAGACGCAGAATGGGAAAACCACTTTGGCACTTCAGGTGCCGACAAGTACTTGTGGCTTCCACATACAAATGGGAAAAAGAGGGATTTATAGTAAAACGTGAATTGACAGATAAAGATAAGAAAAACACCAGAGAAAGGAAGGAAGAAACATAAAAAAAAGTAAAAGGACGCATACCAAGTCAAAGGAAAGAGCAAATAAAAAAAGACAAAGAAAGAATGAAGGGATGAGAAAAATAGTGAAGAATGAACACCTGATGAAGAAAAAAGAAAGGAATGAAACAAGGAAAGAAATAACCACGTTTTGCAAGTTTGAAAGAAGAGGTAGCAAGAGGAAGAGGGGAATAAAAAAAGGAGAGGAGTAGAAATAAACAGTTGAAAGAAAGAGTGAAACTGCTAACGTGTTGATTTTAAGAGCTAGAAAGAGAAAAGAGGGGAAGAGAAAGAAAACATTGAGAGTAAACAGAGTAAAGGAAAGAACGAGTGGGATAGGTGAAACAGACCCTCCCAAATAAAAGTGGCATCTAATAATAGATTTAATTGGCTCCCCCACGTCCTCAAACAGTGGTCAGAGTGTAAAACAGCGGGGGGAACTGCAGAACAGCAAGAGGTTCATTAGCAGAGTTGTATGTGAACCCCAATACAGCAATACTGGGGCGCTTCAGATCAGGTTTGGGGGCTGTGTCCCTGCCTAGTGCTGGAATAACAGAAAGATAGAATAACAGAAAGGTAGCGGGTGAGGAATGAGAAACAGAGCGCTGTGTAATTTCTGGTATTGGTTTATTGGGGGCTGCAGGTTAGGGTTGAGGTGCACTGACAGCGTTGTATGTGGGCTGCAGTACTGGAATAGTAACGGGCACACAAGATCAGAAGTGAAGTATGTTAATGGAGCTATGTGTGGAACCTAGTATTGGTTTGCCAGTGTTTCCGAGTGTTATTCTGGAGGTGCCCTGGTGAAGCTGCGAGAGGGGCTCAGTATGGGAGTGGCATTGCCTCTGAACCATAGAAGCGAGGATTTCTGAAGGGTGTGTGTGTGAGCCTTAGTACTGAGAAGAAATGTGCACTGAATGTAAGAATTTATGGATTCTGGCGAGGCTGTGGTGGTACCCATCATCAGTGGTGTTGGATGTTAGACTTGAGGTGCACTGGCTGAGCAGTGTTTTGCTCTTTTGGGTCCAGTCTTGGCTTGGCAGTGGGACTGAATATTAGAATAGTCCTGCTATAATGGAACTGTAAGTGAGCAGGCTCCCAGTATAGGAAAGAAAGTGATCTCACTGGGGTAGAACTGAGGTGCACTGACTGAGCAGCGCCCGAGGTCATAGTACTGGAACAGCTGAGTGTACTGACTGTAAGAACTGACGTGCTCTGGCAGACAGCATGTGCAGTTCTGGCCGATGCACTGCTGAGGGGCTTGGTGTGTGTGAACTGAGGTGCACTAATATAGCTGTGCCCGAGGTCCCAGTACTGGAACAGCAGAGTGTACTGACTGTAAGAACTGAGGTTGTCTGGCGGACAGCGTGTTTGAGGTTCTGGCATGGGCACAGCTAAGGGGCTTGGAGTGTGTGAGCTGAGGTGCACTGATGGAGCTGCGCCCAAGGTCACAGTACTGAACAACAGTGTGTACTGACTGCAAGAACTGAGGTGCTCCGGCAGATAGAGTGGGACTGAATATTAGAATAGTCCTGCTATAATGGAACTGTATGTGAGCAGGCTCCCAGTATAGGAAAGGAAGTAACCTCACCGGGGTAGAACTGAGGTGCACTGATTGAGCAGCGCCCGAGGTCATAGTACTGGAACAGCTGAGTGTACTGACTGTAAGAACTGACGTGCTCTGGCAGACAGCATGTGCGGTTCTGGCTGATGCACTGCTGAGGGGTTTGGAGTGTGTGAACTGAGGTGCACTGATAGATCTGCGCCCGAGGTCCCAGTACTGGAACAGCAGAGTGTACTGACTGTAAGAACTGAGGTTGTCTGGCAGACTGCGTGTGTGGGGTTCTGGCATGGCTGAGGGGTTTTGAGTGTGTGAACTGAGGTGCCCTGATGGAGCTGGACACGAGGTCCCAGTAATGGAGTAGCAGTGTGTACTGACTGTAAGAACTGAGGTGCTCTGGCAGACAGCGTGTTTGAGGTTCTGGCATGGGCACAGCTAAGGGGCTTGGAGTGTGTGAGCTGAGGTGCACTGATGGAGCTGCGCTCAAGGTTCCAGTACTCGAATAACAGTGTGTACTGACTGCAAGAACTGAGGTGCTCCGGCAGATAGCGTCAGTGGGGTTCGGCTGAGGGCTTGGAGTGTGTGAACTGAGGTGCACTGATGTAGCTGCGCCCGGGGTCCCAGTACCGGAGAAGCAGAGTGTACTGACTGGGAGAACTGAGGTGCTCTGGCAAACAGCATGTGTGGGGTTCTTGGCATTGGCACGGCTGGGGACTTGGAGTGGGTGAATTGAGGTGCACTGATGGAGCTGCGAGTGGTATCCCAGTATGGAGCAGAAGTGGGCAATGCCTCTATGGATTGCGTACCCAGTTAGAGCTGGGTGCCTAGGCTATAAGCCAATAGAAAAGATCGACCGCCCTTGCTCTCAGCACACAGGCAGGCACACTTGGTAAAGAAAATCCAAGCCAAGGAAAGGCGAGAGCAGGCAACTGAGAGGGGGAGAAGAGAGCCCACAAAGACCAAATATGACCAAGATAACAGCCTGACTTATAGCCTTGTTTGCAGCCAAGCCCAGAGGAAGAATGCTCCTCAAATTAAAAGGGAAGCTTCCCTGGAGAGGAGCAGAAAACAAAGTTTAAAAAAAGTCTCCTACAAAGCAGATAAACAGGACAAAGCGTAATTATACAGTAGTTGGTCCTTGCTCCCACACAGAAGAAGGAGGGACAAAGAAGTATGACTGACCACTAGCATGCAGGGATTTTTTTTAATGACCCTGAAACTAACAAATGAAATAGCTGCAAGCCCACAGAAGAAGTATGTTGAAAAGTATTCAAGAGGTCGTATGCTTACCCTTGGCCTAAACTAAATAATGAAGTAATACCAATACAAAATGCGCTGCATTATTTCGTATAATTTGGATTTTATTACTGCATAATTTACTCTACCCTGTTGCATAATTTGGCACTCTCTGCAACATAATTCCAAGGGCCCTGAAAATAAGGAAGAAGGGGGTCCATTTTGTGTTCACAGGTCATTCACACATCAAAGCAATAACTGACTTCTGAGCACAAACATCTCAGCATCTCCGCTAAATCTTCTGATTCATTCACAGCGTAGTTTGATCACGCTGGTGATAAGTTGTTGGTGGTGTGAATGGCGGTGTTGGTGTGTGTCTGCATGGGGATGAGAGGGAGATGGAATGGATGGAAGGAAGGGGGTTATTGGGGTGTAAATATCACCTGTTGCATGTAAAAAGGATTAAAAGCAGTTTATTCCGAATCATTGGAGTCTGTAGGACTTTGATGCAGATAACTCTTTGCGTCCTGGGCCTGGGTCCAGCTCACCCACGCCAAAAGCCGTACCTGTCCCCATGATACAACGATGCATTGAGCACCTCACCTTCTCTGTGTCACATACACGTTGAAGGTACTCATATATTTTCAGAACCACCTCGGCCTTTGTTCTTATTCAAGACTGATAATAGGAACAGCTTTGAGACAGATTCTACAATCTGTTTGCGTTATTTTATTTCTTTTCATTTAATGCATTTATCAGATGGACAGAATATGGAGCAGGGCCCAGTTACTGCAAATCTGCCAAATGCAGATTCTGAAAGTGTGAATGCAAAGGCAGGCCTGCCTTCAGAGTAATTACAAAGGAGCAGATGAAAGGGCTTAGAAATGTGATGACTTCAAAGCGGGATTCTTAATTCAGTGCCGGATATATTTAGGTACAGAAGTACTGCCCTTAGGGACTACAAGCACAATCACTGTCTGCTTTATACTAAATTGCACTCAGTGAGCTAGTGTGCACCTGTGAGCGTTGGAGCACAAATGGCAGAGGCTTGCACAGCACGCAGATGAAATATTGCTCGCTGAACTTATAGTTCTTATGTTTGTGGCTAAATATTCAGATGTTAGCCCTCAAAAGACATGCTCTAATCTGGAACAGACTGGAAATACTTACTATTTTTGGTCTTCTGTTTCACACTCAGCAGCTCGGTTTACTGTGACTTTAATCCACAGTAATTAACTTTTTTTCGCGGGTTGAAATGACCCCTTCCTACCCGCCCTCTTCGACCACCTTCTACCCCCGCCCTGTATATTTTCTTCACGGCTGTGACTAACAGCCTTCCACCTGCATAATGAGACGGGCCCTCTCTTATCTTTTCTATTAAAAGCGAAACGAGTACCCATTCACTTGTGGCAGATGCGCACGTCAGAGTGAAAAGCAATTTCATTACATTCGAAAATTGACACTTTTGTGCTGTGACAGAATTTGTAATTCGTCAGGCTCACCTTAAATGCCACAAACCCTGTTTTCTTCTATTTTCCCTTTATTCTATATTTCTTTAAACCAAACATCAGCAGGGGTTTAACATTTATAAATGTATATGTGCAGCACGTTTAGACACATTCCATTGTATATCCCATACCAGTTTTAATTCTTCGAAGGAGTAGAAGCTGGTCATAAGAGAAAAATTGGAAGACTAAGGCCTTCATTACAACCCTGGCAGTCGGTGATAAAGCGGCGGTAACACTGCCAGCAGGCTAGCGGTAAATAAAATGGAATCATGACCACGGCAGAAACCGCCAACACATGCAGCCACTTTAACACACCGACTGCCACGTTGATAGCAACAGACACCGCAGTGGTAACCACCAACAGCCAGGCCGAAGTCAATATACCACTCACAGCATTACAACAGGCCTATCCGCCACCTTTTCCGGGGCAGTACCAATGCCATCAAAAGCACAGTGGAAACAGTACAAGGGAAACAGCTCACCTCTCGACACTCAAGGAAGAACCACAACGCCATGGAGCCCGAACTGCACTTTTTTCCAATGCTGGTGTACATTCTCATACACCAGGAACACGAACGCCGGAGAAGATGACCACAGTGAGGACTGCACTGAGCACACAAGGTGGGGGGGGGAAGAGAGTGACACACACGCAACACCCCCAGCCCCACCCCCAACACCATACACACAAACAGATGCAACAACATTACAAGGAATGGAGTAAAATGAGTGTAATAGTACAGTTTTAGATATACACGTCCTTAAACAATATACAGTATGTACAATATATACAAAAGGAGGGACAATGCCCACTCCAAAATGTCCGTGGCCGATGGGGCGATAACACATAGGCCAAGGCCACACTTGACTTCTGCCTCAATACGGAGAGAGCACTGCAGGTGCATCGGGTCAAAAAAACACAGGCTCCTCAGGGGGACATGGAATGAGGGGGCACCTCAGCCGGAAGATGGTACAACGCCACTGGCCTGGAGGGGGCTTCATGCCCACTGCTTGGTCTTGGGGAGTGAAAAGCCACAGTCTCTCAAGTGGGTGGTGTGCCCACTGCTTGGTCCTGGGGAGTGCAAAGCCACAGTCTCTCAAGTGGATGGCTTCTCCACTGGTTCTGGAGGGGGCTCTGTGTCCAGTGTGCTTCAGCCTGCCAAGGAGGGGGTGAGTGGATGCCTTCTTCCACTGGTTCTGGAGGGTCCTTTGTGCCCAGTGTGCTTCATCCTGCCAAGGAGGGGGTGAGTGGATGCCTTCTTCCACTGGTTCTGGAGGGGGCTTTGTGCCCAGTGTGCTTCATCCTGCCAAGGAGGGTTGAGTTGATGTCTTCTTCCACTGGATTTGGAGGGGGCTTTGTGCCCAGTGTGCTTCATTCTGCCAAGGAGGGGGTGAGTGGATGCCTTCTTCCACTGGTTCTGGAGGGGGCTTTGTGCCCAGTGTGCTTCATCCTGCCAAGGAGGGGGTGAGTTGATGCCTTCTTCCACTGGTTCTGGAGAGGGCTTTGTGCCCAGTGTGCTTCATCCTGGATGGGGCAAGGTACCAGTCTCTCCCCTGGGTGTCACACCGACAGGTGTTGCAGGGACCAGGATGCACTGCAGGCCATGTAGTCACTACTACACACTGCTCGCCAGCAGTGACAGCTGCTCAGTGGATGGCAGTTGCGCTGCAGGTGGTGGTGCTGTCAGTGGTGGTGGTAGGCTCCAGCCCTTCACCTGCAGCCTCGGATGGCTGCCCACTGGGGCTGCTGCTGCTGGCAGTGGTGCTGCTGGTGGTGGGGCAGGTGGCGGTGCTGGCCGCGGGGCAGGTAGTGGTGCTGGCCGTGGTGCAGGTAGTGGTGCTGGCTGCAGTGGTGGTAGGGTCCAGCCCTTCACCTGCAGCCTCGTACGGCTGCCCACTGAGGTTGCTGCTGCTGGCAGTGATGATGCTGGTGGCGGGGAAAGTGGCGGTGCTGGCCGCGGCACAGGTAGCGGTGCTGGCTGCGGTGCAGGTAGCGGTGCTGGCAGAGGTGATGGTAGGCTCCAGCCCTTCACCTGCAGCCTCGGACGGCTGAAGTGCCATGGCTGGTGTTGTGTGCCCCTTCCTCCCCAAGGCAGATAGTGGTGCCTCCTTGCTTCTGCCAGCTTGCGTTTTTTTCTTGCCCTTGCTGGCTGGTGGTGCCTCCTTCCCCTTGCTGGCTGGGGGTGCCTCTTTCCCCTTGCTGGCTGGTGTCCCCTTCTTGCCCTTGCTATCTGGCGGACCCTTCTTGGCCTTGGCAGATGGTGCTGGCATACTGGCTGGGCTGACAGGTGCCTCCTTGGAGCCTCTCACACCTGCAGTAGCTGCAGAAACCACAGTGTCCGTGGACTGGGTGGCTGAGGTGCTGGGCTGGGATCTGGCCACCTTAGCCCGAAGTGAAGGAGGAGGAAGGGGTAGGGAATAGGTCAAGGGTGGTGAGGAAAAGCTTCTTAGGGACACTGGGGTGGGAAGAGGGTGAAGGTTTGGCAGTGGAGGAAGAGGGAGTGGTTGTAGGAGGTGTCAGTCTGCTGTGTTTGGGTGCTGGTGCATTGGCTGGATGCTGTTGTGAGGTGGATGGCTGTTGGGTGTCTGTGTGCTTGCATTTGTGTACTTTGTGAGGAAGGGTCACAGACAGAGTGGGAGAGGACACAGGGGATGTGTTCATGGATGTGGGGGTGGTGACTGCCAGTGAGGGGCGTGTAGTGATAGGCTTGCTGGTGATGGATGTAGTGAATGTGGATGTATTGCTTGCAGGTGTGACTGGAGACGCTACTGTGAGGGAGGTGGATGAGGAGGAGGTGGGGGACACAGTAGAGGCAGTGGATGTTAGTGTGTCTGCATCTGGATGGTGCTTGTGTGAGTGCCTGTGAGATGAAGTGTGGTGCTTGTGCTTGCCTGAGCCACTTCTGTGTGTTGAATTGGGTGATTGCTAGTCTGAAGGTGTGCTCGGGATAGGCTGGGGTTGAGGGGATTGGGACTGGGAAGGGGAATTTGGAGGGGGGAGGCTGGAGGCAGGGACAATGACTGCCATCAGGGAGGTGGCCAGAGCCTGGAATGCTCTCTGTTGGGCCGCAACACCAGAGTGAATGCCCTCCAGATATGCATTTGTTTGTTGCAAATGCCCTGCTAGACCCTGTATGGTATCCACTATGATTAACTACCCAACAGAGAGGGATCTCAGGAGGTCAATAGCCTCCTCACTGAGGGAAGCAGGACTGACTGGGGCAGGGCCTGAGGGGCCAGAGCAAAGGAAATGCCTACCCTCCTTGGTGAGCGGGCACGGGAACCTCGTTGAGGGGCTGCTGGGGTGGCTGCTGGACCTGTAATTGGGGTGGGCACCGAGATGTCCGCCACCGCCAGGGAGCTTCCATCGGAGGAGGTGTCGCTGTTGGTACTGTCCCCTCCTATCTCCGTTGTGGTGCTCCCCTCGCCCTCCGTCCCACTGGTGCCCTCACCGTCTGTGGACTCGGCCTTCAGGCCCATGTGGGATGCATCTCCGTCCGTCGCCGGTGCCTCTGCTCCTCCGCCAGAGGATGCTAATGCACACAAGGACAGGTTGACAAAACAAAAAGGGGGGGGAGAGACAGAGGATACACTTGGTCAATGCCAGCAACAACACTACCGTTGTCGTACATAACTCACCGGGAACAGCCCTATGCACTAGGCCATGCACTACCAGTTACAATGCTAGTCACCAGGCCATGGGGTTCAATGCTTAACACCATTAGCTGCACACCTGCAACCCACAGGACCCTGCCCAGTGGTAGATGCCCACTAGCATTATTGGGGTTGGAGTGTATCTGAGCTTGCCAATCATTGAACCTACCCTGCCATGTTCGCCCTGGCCTAGGGGCACCCACAGCCCACATCTCCCACCCCGGGAATATCTTAACGCGTGCAAAGTCACAATTCTGAATCTGCACTCACCCCCTTGTGGCTGCTGTGATGCCTTCAAGTACCCATCCAACTCCGGATAGGCCACCGCCAGGATGCAGAACATCAGGGTGGTCAGGGTACGATGGGCACCCCTTCCTGGTTGGGAGGCAAGCCCCAGCTGGGCCTCCGCCTTCTTCCTTGCCCAGCGGCACAGGTCCTCCCACCGTTTGCGGCAGTGGATGCTCCGCATCTCAAAGACCCCCTGGGTCTGCACCTCCTTGGCGATGGCACGTCAAATACCCTTTTTCTGATGGGCGCTGACCTGCAGAAAAAAATAGCAGAAAAGGTATTAGTCATACGTCCGGTTTGTTATACTCATGGTCCACCATATCCCCCATCCCCTTACGCACATACATTGACCACCATACATGCAGCACTCTGGCCAGGACCCCTCAGACCACCCCTACACAAGGCTTACACACACACATCACATACATTCATGCCCCACGCATCATGCTCGCAGTGTACTCACCTGTTTGTCTGGAGGACCATAGAGTAATGGGTACTGGGGTAGGACCCCATCCACCAATCTCTACAACTCCTCTGAAGTGAAGGCAGGGGCCCTTTCCCCAGACACTCAAGCCATTGTTGCTTCCAGACACAGGTCACAGCAGCACATGCAGTGGAGGTCCTGGTGAAGGTCTGGTAGCAAGTGAGTGAACAGATAGAAAATGGCGGTCACGTCCAAGGCGGTGCATACCGTCACCGCCGGCGTACATCAACATTGGCTCCTGGAACCCATAGGCCCCAATGATAACCAATGCGGTGTTGCACGGCAGTCGTCGACTGCCGACCTCAGCGGCGCACAACACCAGCGGAATCACCTAATTTCCACTTGTCCCTCCTCACAGGTCAGGCAGCCGCTATTTCAGGGAGGGTACAGGCCATGGCACCTAACTGCGTCACAGCAGACATTGGCACATCAACTGACTTACGAGTTCACATACTGTTTCTGTAAAGCAAAAATTGCATATTAATCTAAGAATATGTTTGAATATGACCTTCTGCTCACCGTTTTTCACCCTAGAATTCAACCACTGAGGATGAATAGGAGATGAAGACATCCCCTGTGTACAGACCCCTGGTGGACCTGGCCACAATGGAGGACAGGCACATGATCCTAACTACAGACTTGATAGGGCCACAATCCAAGATCTGTGTGCCCAATTGGAGCCAAACCTGATTTCAGCTATCTGCCACCCCATAGGTATCCCCCTCTAGTGCAGGTCCTGTCAGTGCTCCATTTCCTGGCAAGTGGTTCCTTCTAAGCGACAGTAGCCATTGCATCAGGGATGTCACAGCCTATGTTCTCAAACGTGCTGACCAGAGTGTTGTCTGCCCTGAAGAAACACGTGCGCAGCTACATCGTTTTCCCCCAGGTGGAGGATTTGGCCACAGTAAAGGCGGACTTCTATGCATTGGGACATACCCCCAACATCATTGGTGCCTTCCCCCCCCCCCCCCCGGAGAAATGAACAGGTGTTTAGAAATAGAAAAAGCTTTCACTCTCTGAATGTGCAGATGGTGTGTTTGGCAGACCAGTACATCTCCCATGTCAATGCAAAGTACCCTGGCTCTGTGCATGATGCCTTTATCTTGTGTAATAGCAGCATCCCATATGTGATGTCTCAACTCCAGAGTCACCGGGTGTGGCTAATAGGTGAGCCCATGGTCCCCACCCAGTTGATGTAAGTATAAGGGTGAGTGTGTGGTATCCCTTGATATTTACAGGTGGCTCTGGTTACCCCAACCTCTCATGGCTACTGACGCCAGTGAAGAATGCCAGGACAAGGGCAGAGGAATGATACAATGAGGCACATGGGCGAACAAGGCGGATCATTGAGTGCACCTTTGGCCTCCTGAAGGCCAGATTCCGGTGCCTCCATCTGACAGGTGGATCCCTGTGCTACTCACCCAAGAAGGAGTGCCAGATCATCGTTGCATGTTGCACAACCTGGCCTTGAGACGCCAGGTGCCTTTTCTGCAGGAGGATAAGTCTGGGGATGGTCGTGTGGCAGCGGTGGAGCCTGTGGACAGTGACGAAGAGGAGTTAGAGGAAGAGGATGTGGACAACAGAACTACACCAATTCAACAGTACTTTCAATGACACACAGGTAAAACACTGTAACTTCACCTTCCACTGCAGTTTTGTGTTGGACATTGAACATGGCAGCCTGATTTCCCTATTTTTGTGGTGGCTTACTGTACCCTTTGGCATCTCTATTGTCAGATATCTGTGCCCCACTCTGGCTCCTGGTGTGTTTACTGCTGCCCACTACAGGTCATACCTATGTAAATATTACAGTACATTTGAATTGCAATGTTTACAGCTTGTTAAACTAATACATATTTCAAACAATTGACAGACTCCATATTTGTAATAGTTCCAAGGGTGTTTTTTTCAGTGCTGAAAAGTAAATGGGGATGTTCAATGGGCTGGGTTGATAATGGAGGAAAGTCCAGGATAGAGTTCAGTCTATTTGGATCACAGGTGCATTGTCCAAGGGGGCATAGGAAGTGGAACATTGACAGTTCAAGGTGGACAGGGTGACAGAGTGAGACACAAGGGTGACAATCAGGAGAGTCTTATTTCCTGGTGGTGGTCTTGGCAATGTTCTCTGGCTTCTGCCAGGATCGCAGGGACCCATCCCGGGGTGGTTCTCCTTCTGCACGGGGTGGTGTGCTGGTGGCCTGTTGTTCCTGTGGCGGGGCCTCCTGTCCACTAGCGTTGGCGGAGGTGGAGGGCTGTTCTTCGGTGTGGCTAGTTTCAGGGGCCCGTTGGTGTGCCACTGTCTCCCTCATGGTGTTGGCCATGTCTGCCAGCACCCCTGCAATGGTGACCAGGGTGGTGTGGATGTCCCTCAGGTCCTCCCTGATCCCCAGGTACTGTCCCTCCTGCAGCCTCTGGGTCTCCTGCTGCTTGGCCAGTATCTAGCCCATGGTCTCCTGGAAATAGTGGTATGCTCCCAGGATGTTGGTGAGTGCCTCGGGGAGAGTCGGTTCCCTGGGCCTGTCCGCCCCCTGTCGCAAAGCAGTCCTCCCAGCTTCCCTGTTGTCCTGTGCCTCTGCCCCTGAACCGTGTGCCCACTGCCACTGACCCCAGGTTTCTTGATCATCCTGTGTTTGTGTGGTTGCCTAGGTTCCCTATAGTGGTGGACACACTGCTGATTGACGTGTCCTGGGGACAGAGGTATGGGCCCGCTGGGTGGGTGCTGTGCTGGTGTTTCCTGAGGGGGGAGGCTCTCTGGTGGGTTGGGAATGTGTCTGGGTAACCGACTGTCCAGAGGTCCCTGATGGGCTGGGTTGGTCATCGTGATACAGAAGTGCAGAGCTGCTGCCATCACTGTGGGCCTCTTCTGGGGGGGACTGGATGTGGCTGGTCTCTCCTCTCCGGTGATGTTGAGTGGGGGTCCTGTGGGCATGTAAATGCAGTGTTATTGTTTCTGCATGTGCCACCTTGTGCATGGGTATGTTTCCCTCTATGGTTGTTATTACCAAGGTAGCTTTAGCATGTGTGAGTTTTGATTTGGTTGGATAAGTGATTGTCAATAGTGTGCATGCTGTGGTGATGGGTGTCCATGCAGGTCTGTGATGGGGTCTATGTATTGGTGTTGCATGCTGGGCTTGGCATTGGCATGGGTGGGTTGTGATGGTGTGGTATATGTGAGGTGGTGGGGTGATCAGGGTGAGGGTAGGGGTAGATGTTTGTGATGGCATGCAGGTAGGGTGGGGGATAAAGTAGTAAAGCTTTGACTTACCAGAGTCCAGTCCTCCTGCTACTCCTGCCAGGCCCTCAGGATGCATGATAGCCAAGACTTGTTCCTCCCATGTTGTTAGTTTTAGGGGAGGAGGTGGGGGGGTCCACCGCCAGTCCTCTGTACAGCTATCTGTTGTCTTGCAACCACTGAACGCACCTTCCCACATAGGTCGTTCCACCTCATCCTGATGTCATCCCTTGTTCTGGGGTGCTTTCCCATGGCGTTGACCCTGTCCACGACTCTCCGCCATAGCTCCATCTTCCTAGCAATGGACGTCTGCTGCACCTGTGATCCAAAGAGCTGTGGCTCTACCCAGATGATTCCATCCACCATGACCCTTAGCTCCTCCTCCGAGAATCTGGGGTGTCTGTGTGGTGCCATGGGTGTAGTGTGAGTGGTGTGTGTGAGGGTGTGTGGGGTGATGTGTTGGGGTGTGTGCTGTGAGGTGCATGAATGGTTTATGGGTGATGGTGTTTTGTGGCTCAGATTCAGTGGGTGCTCCTGGGTTGTCTCTCTCTCACTTGCCACAATCTTTGTGTTGTAAAGGGTTGAGGGTAGTGTGGGTATGTGTGTTTTCTACTGGTGTGTGGGTGTGGTGTGTGTATGAGTGTCAGGTGTGTGTATTTTGAATTGTCCAATGTGGTGTTGTTTTGTTAGTGTGTGGGTATTTTGAGCGCAGCGGTCTGTACCGCCAATGGTTTACCGCGGTTAAATGACCGCCGTGGTGATTCGTGGGTTATGATGCTGTGGGTGTATTTATGTTGGCGTAATATTGTGGGTTTTGGTACAGCCAGTTTATCACTGACCTTTGGGCTGGCATACTTGTGTGTGTGTCTGTATAGTGGCGGATTTCTATGTGTGAGTCATAATTCCCGTAGCGGTATACCGCCACAATCGTGGTATGTTGGCGGCAGTCAGCATGGCGGTAAGCGGCACTTACCGCCAATGACATAATGAGGGCCTAAACCATTTTTAACGACTTAGCAATAGCTGTCTCACCAGACTATTGTTTTTCTGCAAAATCATACAAAATAAACATACAGGCTTCATTTAACAGTCTGTTAAAAAGACACTCATATTTTGCTTCCACCCACCACAGCCTACAGCTTGGGGCAGTGTGTCAGTCCACTTTCTTCATTGGCTCTCTTCAGTTCCAGTGAGCACACAACACCTGGGATCATTGTTTACATCTGCTCACAAATAGTTTTTTTTTTTTTTTTTAAATAAACCTGGTTTAAAATACAATTTTATTTATTGTTTTTATCTTTATACCACGGGTATTTTTTTCTTGCACTTAGGAAGCCAATTAGATAGTAATACATTTCTGTCTCCTCTTTAAACTTACTTTTATAAAGTGTGTAACATTGTAACATTTAAGGCTAGGTGTTTATTTTTGTCTCTTTTACAAATAATAATAATAAAATGCATGCCACAACTGAAAAGTGTATTATTTAAAAAAGATATCTTGTAAAATGGCCATATCTGTGAAACTTTGTATTTCAAATGTTTATTGTAAGAATACAGTGACCATATTTGGGTGCCAATTTTTTACTTTTTGTGGCATTTGCTTGCAACAAATTTAAAAAAAAACATTGGCCAAACTAGCCAATGCCAGATGTTTTGGTTTTGCTAAAGCTTGGGATGGATTCGGCACTTGAAAGAAGAAAGTGCAAATAAAAAAGAAACAATGATACGTGATAGCAGCACAAGCTGTTCGAATAGCAAAAATAGTTCTTCCTCCCAGGCCCTTGTTGGGAGTGGCTGGTGCAAAGAGCCATCTCCAGCGGTCTACTCCTGCCAAGGCGTGGCAAGAAGAGTCCTTCCGCCGGAGTTGCATACTCTATTACACAATGCATCTGTTTTCTGCATGCCGCTGCCTGCCCTCAAGTTGTGGTGCTTTAGGCCAGAGCTGCTGTTCCTGACAAGGCATGCCTGCTCTCCTTGCCCGACCCTGTCCCAGACACAGCCTACCACGTGGTCTCCTCTGGCAGCAACAATATCAGTAAGCAATTTGGTTAGAAGGCCTGGCTATTGTCCTCACCATCTGTACTATTTGACTGGGGTTTTTAAACCCCATACTGCATGCTTTCCTTGGGGCAGGGAATGTCCTCCCTAAACAGCTGACAGAACCCAGAGCATTCCGGGGGCATCAAAAAATGAGCACAGTTTACAACAAAAACATAGAGGAAAAAAAAAGAAAGGAGGAGGGAAGGACTGTAAACTGCACAAGGGCACAAAACATCCAGAAAAAGGAAAAATGTGATTGCCCTCCTGCACATGACAGATGGATCTTAGGCACAAGAGTACTGAGAAATTGGCAGTCACAAGTGCAGCCACCCATTAAAAGAGAGTCTGGTGCATTTGGACTGGAGGTAAGGCAAACCTTCAGAAAACATGAGCAAACAGCAACAGCTACAAGCATGTTCCACTCCAGCCCACTATGCTCATGCCTCAGTGACTCCATTGCCACCCTTCAGGCAACTGTCAGACCCTGCCATGTGACACCTAGATAGAGGTCATCGGTGTGGCAGCTACAACACTATTTCTGCGCCACTCGGAAAACTGATAGTGCTGGGAAAAGATCGTTGAGACCCTAACAAACACTGGTGATGACTCCAACCATGACGTAGCCATTGCAGCCCTGAATACACATTTCAATCTGCAGCTCACCCTGTCAAACAGTTGAGCAGAGGGCATCCAACTAGCGCTGAGCAAGCCTGCATCCAAGTGAGCGTCCAATCCTGCATATCAGAAGGCAACGGGTGTGAAAGAAGAATGGGTTGATGCTGTGCAGAGGTATCATGGGATGGTACGACCAGTGGGAAACTCCAGACCACCGAGTAGAGGCTGTGGAAACTGTGGTTAGGAACATGGGTGTGCCCTGCTAAAGGAAAAGACCTGTTTGTAGTGTGGGAAGGCCAACCACTTTGCAAAAGTGTGTAGAACCAGGAAGCAACAGCCTAGGGCTAAAGAACCCAAAAGAGCACCAGCTCACATTGGAAGACATCACAAAAACCAAGGCAGCCCCCTCGCCAGGATGCTGGCACTCAGATGACAACATCTTTGTAGTCTCATTTGCAGGGCATACAGCCACAAAAGAGGACCCATAGCCATGTGTACTATTCAGATTAGAGACACTCTGATCGCTTTCATAGGCCAGGTTTCTTGTAACTGAAAGAAGAAAAGATATGCTGCTTGGTTGCTACGCCGCCGAAGATTTGGACCTGGTGTTCTTTGCAAAACAAATACACATGCATACACCCTTTTGGCAGACTTTCCAAAATTGGGTCTGGGCAAGCTGAAGGTAAAGCAGGTCAAGCTGCATATTGATGACCCCAACAGGTCCCTTTTCATCTGAGGCCACAGGTTGAGCAGGAGCTGCAGGAGCTAGAGAAGCAGGGAGTCACTGAGGAGGTGTCTGGTCCTACACAGTGGGTGCCACCCCTCATCATTGTGCCAAGGCCAAAACAACTGGGTGCTATACAGCTGTGTGTTGGCATGAGGCTCCCGAACCAAGTCATTCGGAGGGAAAGGCACATGACGCCAACAATGGATGACATAGTGGTGGACCTCAATGGGGCCAAAAAATTCCACAAACTGGATCTTAATTTAGGCTACCACCAGCTGGAACTTGCCCTGGAAAGTCTTTACATCACAACTTTTTCAACTCATGTGGGTCTCAGATGCTACAAAAGGCTGGGTTTTGGTGTATTCACTGCCGCAGAGGTCTTTCAAAATGTGATCAGAGAAGCTCACTCCAGACTGATGGCTGTGATCAATTTCAGTAGCGATATCCTAATATATTCAGGCAGCCTGGAAAAACATCATGCTCGACTGAGGGCCACCTTACAACAGCTGACTGATTGTGACCTCACAGAGCACAAGAAGAAGTTTTCTTTCTATCAGTATTTGATCATCTTCTTTGGGTGTGTGTATTCGAAGGAAGGACTAAAGGAGGATTCAAAGAATGCTGAAGCAGTATGCAATATACCCGTGCCCCAGAACCTGACAGAAGTGCATGTTTTTTCAAGGGATGGCGACATACTGCAGTAGGTTCATATCAAACCTTGCTACGATGTCAGAACCTTCACAAACTCTAACAGGAACAGGTGTGCCATGGACCCGGAGCCCAGAGACAGAGAAGGAGTTCCGGGCTGTGGAAGAAGCTCTCCTTGATAAAGCCACCATGGCCTACTTTCACTCTCATTGGAAGACAGAACTGAGGGTTGACATTAGCCCGGTGGTGCTGGGGGCAGTGCTCCTGCAACAGAGTGAAGCATAAGAGAGGGTACCTGAGGCATATGCTAGCTACGTGCTCTCGTCCACCAAGACTTGCTATGCTCAAATTGAGTGGGAGGCCCTAGCAATCAGGTAGGCATGTCACCATTTCAATCTCTACCTGTTTCATCACAAATTCCAAGTGCTGATAGACCATAAGCCTGTCATCTCTCTCTTTGTAGGCACTTCACACTTCATTCCTCTGTGGATCGATAGATGGGCCATACAGCTCCAACCATATGCCTTTCAAGTTGTTTACCGCCCTGTGCTAACAACCCCACAGACTATAAGTCCAGACACCCTTTCCCACATGGATCGAAATGCTTAGTGGAGGATGAGGATGACACAGAAGAGTTTGTGCACATGTTGTACAAGGAGCATGCCCCAAAGCGCTGACACTGGAAATCTCTTCCAGTGTCAGCGCTTTGGGGCATGCTCCTGTGAGATGTCCAAGAATGATAGTGGCATTGCAAAGACAAATGAGGCCCTGGCCCAGTGGCAGTGGCAGCATTTCCTAGATGGATCAAAGTCATTGACACCAGAGGAACGGTCACTAGACAGCAACTGTGGTGAGTGAGAAGTGAGCTGAGTGAGAGCCATGACAGATTGCTACTGCAAGGCTATCAGATAGTGATGCCTAAGAGTCTATGGGACCATATGATCAACCTTGTGCACCAATGTCATCAAGGGACTACGAAGATGAAGGCCAGGCTATGCTGTAAGGTTTGTTTCCCAGGAATGGACACAATGGTGGATGATAAAATATTTCAGTGCTATTCCTGCGCAATTAAAAATGGAGAACCCCCACCAGCACCAGTGTGATGGAAAAGCCTAGCCTCAAGCCATGGTCTAAAGTAAGCACTGATGGGCACACCACAGAAGTGGTGGTTGACTCTTCCTCGAAGTTTTCTGAAGTAGAGTTGGTGCCGTCTACTTCATTTTCTAATGTCAAGCTGGTTTTGGAAGCAATTTTTGTGATGCTGGGACTGCCCGATGAAGTCAGATCAGATAATGGTCCCCCATTCCAGTGACAAGAATTCCAAGACTTTAATGTATTGCTTGCTTTACATCATCAACAAATCACCCCTCAGTGGCCTTAAGCCAACAGTGAGGTTGAGAGGTTTATGAGAACCTTGTAGAGGGCTCTGAGAATAGGGGTAGATCAAGGAGACAATGCAGAATGCTGACTGCACAAGTTTATGCAGGCATATAAACAGACTCCCACAGTACCACTATCTGTGCTCCAGCAACCTCACTGTTCAGGTGCCCTCCAAGAGACTGTATCCAGACAGATCCTGATTGGTGACCCGGCAGAGTTAGATGTAGAGGCCACCAAGAGGAAGAGGCAGATCATGAATGACAAGGCCAGCTGACAGCGGTGCACACAGAAACCCACCCTTAAATTTGGGACCTGGGTCATCATGAAAGAGTAATACACTGGCAGGAAATTCAGAATGCCTAATGAGGTTTGGGAGGTGATCAAGATTGATGACACCAAGATCATGGTATAAAGCAGAAATCATACTGCGGTGGACACATCTTGTGTTTCAAAGAGGTAGTCGGAATGGATGACACCGAAGAGCATGAGTCTGAGGATGCTGCTGCAGTAGAAGTAGTGAATACACCTTATCTTTCACACCTTGAAGACTGGGCAGTCTGAAAGTTGCTGGAAAAGATGGAAGAGACCTGGTCATCACTGCTTTCCAATCTAGTGATCTACTGGAACGTTCAGTCTCCTCCGGCCAGAGAGACCATTTGAAAGCCCCTCTTTGGGGAATAGTGGTGAAACTTGCTCAAGGGGTCAGAAGGACAGCTTTCGGCCAAATGATGAACCAACTTTGTCTTTATCTGAAGAAGTTTTGCATAAATGTTTGTTTCTTTACTAAAGAAGGGAGGGATGTAAAAAGCTCTACAATACAATGCACGCACTTTTCAATCTGAGGGCAGGGCCAGAGGATATAAATAAATGGGCTTAGGGCCGCTCGTGGTTTTAAGCCGACAAAAGCAGTACATGTGGGCGTGTCGAGAGTTTCTCATACCATGTGAAGGCCTAGCTGCCAGCGCGTTGGTCCATGCTACAGCTGCACTGTTACAACAGTCATCAGCCCCATAAAAATGTTGAGATCCACGGGAACATGGAATATATGACGGAACAACAAGGTCGTAAACAACGCATACATTAAAAACAACCACTAAACAATGAAAAAGCCTGAACCACAGAGTTTTAAACAACGAAGCCTAAACCATGAAAAAACACACTCAACAAAGAACACCTAAACAATGAAAACAATTACCACTCATACCTGAACCACTACAACAATATCCGTAAATAACTTTAAGAACGGCATAAATGAAAAATACATTTAAAAATATAGAAAACAGTGAAAACAGCCTAGCAAAATGTGAATAGAATAAATAACATAAATTAAATAGATTTAAATAGTGAAATCAAGCACAGAATTAAGAGAATTTTGTAACAGCATCATAAACGTAGTCCTACTACTACTTCTACATTACCCTAGAAGTATGTCTTCACTTTATCTAATGACCTTAAGCAGCTGAAGCATATCAAATAAAGACACATACAAAACGTGAAAATATAAATATAGGTTTGGTCAGAAACATGATCACAACAAAAAAAATACCTAAAACATATTTTGACAAAAAGTCTGATATTCTCCTAAAAAATGTATATGTATAGAGGCGTCCACCATTTTGTCTTCAGTGTCACATGCAAAAACACCTTAGAGACAAGACATGTATAGAAAAACGGAAACAGAGAGATTTATGTTGTGCACAACAGCGCCATCTACTGATGAAAAAAAGTAAAATAATATAATATTAACCCCTTCCCCGCCACGGACGTAATGGTTACGTCCATGGCAGCGCCCCTGTGGCGCCATGGACGTAACCATTACGTCCTGAATGCTGCCCTCGGGAGAAGCGCTAGCGCTCCTCCCGAGGGCCACCCCCCCACCCCCCTAGGTCAGGGCTGACAGGGGAATCCCTTCCCCTTCAACCCCCGACCCCCCCCCACCCCCCTGTGACGTCAGCGCGTGAGCGCGCGCTGACAATCACACAACCTCCCCATCGCGCTGGAAGCAGAGCTTCCAGCGCAATCGAAAGAGAAATGCTCAGCATTTCTCTTTCGATCACGTGGGGGAGGCCCGGAGGGGCTTCAAAGGGAAGGAAATGTATTTCCTTCCCTTTGAAGTCTCTCCGAGGGTTTCAAAAGCCGGATTGCTTGCAATCCGGCTTTTGAAACCCCACTAGACACCAGGGATTTTTTTTTTTTTTATATGAAATTGACAGAAGGGAGCGACCCCTTGGGTAAGGGTCGCTCCCAGGGGGTCATTTTTTTTAAGGCCTTTTCTGCCCCCCCTGGGGGCAGATCGGCCTATTATTAGGCCGATCTGCCCCCAGTGGGGGCAGAAACCTCTAGACACCAGGGATACTTTTTGTTTTTTTGTTTTTTTATTTGTTTTCTTTTGTTTTCTAGGTGTGGGATACGACCCCTTAGGCAAGGGTCGCTCCCATAGGGGGAAATTATATTTAGGCCATTTCTGCCCCCTTTGGGGGCAGATTGGCTTATTTTTATGAGGCCAATCTGCCCCCAAGGGGGGCAGAAACCACTAGACACCAGGGAGTTTTTTTTGTTTGTTTGTTTTTCACGTAAGGGGAGCGACCCCTTAGGCAAGGGTCGTTCCCTTGGGGGGCAAATTTATTTTAGGCCATTTCTGCCCCCCATGGGGGCAGATCAGCCTATTTTTATTAGGCCGATCTGCCCCCACGGGGTGCAGAAACCACTAGGCACCAGGGATTTTTGTTGTTGTTGTGTTTTACAGATGGGGAGCGTCCCCTTAGGCAAGGGTCGCTCCCCTGGAGGGGCAAATTGTATTTAGGCCATTTCTGCCCGCTTTGGGGGCAGATCGGCCGATTTTAGGTCAATCTGCCCCCAAGGGGGGCAGAAACCACTAGGCACCAGGGATCTTTTTTTTGCGCCGTCACTCAAGGGGAGCGACCTTGTAGGCAAGGGTCGCTCCCCGGGGGGGGAGTGAGGGGGGCAAATTTATTTTAGGCCATTTCTGCCCCCCCTGGGGGCAGATCGGCCTATTAGTATTAGGCCGATCTGCCCACAGGGGGGGCAGAAACCTCTAGGCGCCTGGGCAAATAGTTTTTTTGTGTTTTTTTTTTGTTTGTTTGTTTTTTTAGAGATGTGGAGCGACGCATTAGGCAAGGGTCGCTCCCCTGGGGGGCAAATTGTATTTAGACCATTTCTGCCCCCCTTGGGGGCAGATTGGCCGATTGTAGGTCAATCTGCCCCCAAGGGGGGCAGAAACCACTAGGCACCAGGGATCTTTTTTTTGCGCCGTCACGCAAGGGGAGCGACCTTGTAGGCAAGGGTCTCTCCCCGGGGGGGGGGTGAGGGGGGCAAATTTATTTTAGGCCATTTCTGCCCCCCCTGGGGGCAGATCGGCCTATTGGTATTAGGCCGATCTGCCCACAGGGGGGGCAGAAACCTCTAGGCGCCTGGGCAAATAGTTTTTTTGTGTTTTTTTTTTTGTTTGTTTGTTTTTTTAGAGATGGGGAGCGACGCATTAGGCAAGGGTCGCTCCCCTGGGGGGCAAATTGTATTTAGACCATTTCTGCCCCCTTTGGGGGCAGATTGGCCGATTGTAGGTCAATCTGCCCCCAATGGGGGCAGAAACCACTAGGCACCAGGGATCTTTTTTTTGCGCCGTCACGCAAGGGGAGCGACCCTGCAGGCAAGGGTCGCTCCCCGGGGGGGGGTGGGGGGGGCAAATTTATTTTAGGCCATTTCTGCCCCCGGGGGGGGGGCAGAAACCTTTAGGCGCCAGGGCACATTTTTTTTTGTGTGGGTTTTTTTTTTGTTTGTTTGGTTTTTTAGAGATGGGGAGCGACGCATTAGGCAAGGGTCGCTCCCCTGGGGGGCAAATTGTATTTAGACCATTTCTGCCCCCCTTGGGGGCAGATTGCCGATTGTAGGTCAATCTGCCCCCAAGGGGGGCAGAAACCACTAGGCACCAGGGATCTTTTTTTTGCGCAGTCACGCAAGGGGAGCGACCTTCCAGGCAAGGGTCGCTCCCCGGGGGGGGGTGGGGGGGCAAATTTATTTTAGGCCATTTCTGCCCCCCTGGGGGCAGATCGGCCTATTGGTATTAGGCCGATCTGCCCCCAGGGGGGGCAGAAACCTTTAGGCGCCAGGGCAAATTTCTTTTTGTGTGGGTTTTTTTTTTGTTTGTTTGTTTTTTTAGAGATGGGGAGCGACGCATTAGGCAAGGGTCGCTCCCCTGGGGGGCAAATTGTATTTAGACCATTTCTGCCCCCCTTGGAGGCAGATTGGCTGATTGTAGGTCAATCTGCCCCCAAGGGGGGCAGAAACCACTAGGCACCAGGGATCTTTTTTTTGCGCCGTCACGCAAGGGGAGCGACCTTGCAGGCAAGGGTCGCTCCCGGGGGGACAGGGGGGTTGGGGGGTGGGGGACAAATTTATTTTAGGCCATTTCTGCCCCCCCTGGGCCCGGCTGAGCTAGAGGCCAAAATCCACAGGTAGGCACTGTTTTCTATGAAAAAATGTGATGTGTCCACGTTGTGTTTTGGGCCATTTCCTGTCGCGGGCGCTAGGCCTACCCACACCAGTGAGGTATCATTTTTATCGGGAGACTTGGGGGAACGCTAGGTGTAAGGAAATTTGTGGCTCCTCTCAGATTCCAGAACTTTCTGTCACTGAAATGTGAGGAAAACATGTTTTTTTAGCCACATTTTGAGGTTTGCAAAGGATTCTGGGTAACAGAACCTGGTCAGAGCCCCACAATTCACCCCATCTTGGATTCCCCTGGGTTTCTAGTTTTCAAAAATGCGCTGGTTTGCTAGGTTTCCCCAGGTGCCGGCTGAGCTAGAGGCCAAAATCCACAGGTAGGCCCTGTTTTCTATGAAAAAATATGATGTGTCCAGGTTGTGTTTTGGGCCATTTCCTGTCGCGGGCGCTAGGCCTACCCACACAAGTGAGGTATCATTTTTATCGGGAGACTTGGGGGAACGCTGGGTGGAAGGAAATTTGTGGCTCCTCTTAGATTCCAGAACTTTCGGACACAGAAATGTGAGGAACATGTGTTTTTTTAGCCAAATTTTGAGGTTTGCAAAGGATTCTGGGTAACAGAACCTGGTCCGAGCCCCGCAAGTCACCCCTCCTTGGATTCCCCTAGGTCTCTAGTTTTCAGAAATGCACAGGTTTGGTAGGTTTCCCTAGGTGCCGGCTGAGCTAGAGGCCAAAATCTACAGGTAGGCACTTCGCAAAAAACACCTCTGTTGTCTTCCAAAAATTTGGATGTGTCCACGTTGCGCTTTGGGGCGTTTCCTGTCGCGGGCGCTAGGCCTACCCACGCAAGTGAGGTATCATTTTTATCGGGAGACTTGGGGGAACGCTGGGTGGAAGGAAATTTGTAGCTCCTCTCATATTCCAGAACTTTCTGCCACAGAAATGTGAGGAACATGTGTTTCTTTAGCCAAATTTTGAGGTTTGCAAAGGATTCTGGGTAACAGAACCTGGTCCGAGCCCCGCAAGTCACCCCTCCTTGGATTCCCCTAGGTCTCTAGTTTTCAGAAATGCACAGGTTTGGTAGGTTTCCCTAGGTGCCGGCTGAGCTAGAGGCCAAAATCTACAGTTAGGCACTTCGCAAAAAACACCTCTGTTTTTTTCAAAAATTTAGGATGTGTCCACGTTGCGCTTTGGGGTGTTTCCTGTCGCCGGCGCTAGGCCTACCCACGCAAGTGAGGTATCATTTTTATCGGGAGACTTGGG
Organism: Pleurodeles waltl; assembly: GCF_031143425.1. Lineage (NCBI taxonomy): Eukaryota > Metazoa > Chordata > Amphibia > Caudata > Salamandridae > Pleurodeles > Pleurodeles waltl. Next base: position 568,218,706 of record NC_090449.1, on the reverse strand, counting down.
GGAACGCTGGGTGGAAGGAAATTTGTAGCTCCTCTCAGATTCCAGAACTTTCTGCCACAGAAATGTGAGGAACATGTGTTTTTTTAGCCAAATTTTGAGGTTTGCAAAGGATTCTGGGTAACAGAACCTGGTCCGAGCCCCGCAAGTCACCCCTCCTTGGATTCCCCTAGGTCTCTAGTTTTCAGAAATGCACAGGTTTGGTAGGTTTCCCTAGGTGCCGGCTGAGCTAGAGGCCAAAATCTACAGGTAGGCACTTCGCAAAAAACACCTCTGTTTTTTTCCAAAATTTAGGATGTGTCCACGTTGCGCTTTGGGGTGTTTCCTGTCGCCGGCACTAGGCCTACCCACACAAGTGAGGTATCATTTTTATCGGGAGACTTGGGGCAACGCTGGGTGGAAGGAAATTTGTGGCTCCTCTCAGATTCCAGAACTTTCAGACACAGAAATGTGAGGAACATGTGTTTTTTTAGCCAAATTTTGAGGTTTGCAAAGGATTCTGGGTAACAGAACCTGGTCCGAGCCCCGCAAGTCACCCCTCCTTGGATTCCCCTAGGTCTCTAGTTTTCAGAAATGCACAGGTTTGGTAGGTTTCCCTAGGTGCCGGCTGAGCTAGAGGCCAAAATCTACAGGTAGGCACTTCGCAAAAATCACCTCTGTTGTCTTCCAAAAATTTGGATGTGTCCACGTTGCGCTTTGGGGCGTTTCCTGTCGCGGGCGCTAGGCCTACCCACACAAGTGAGGTATCATTTTTATCGGGAGACTTGGGGGAACGCTGGGTGGAAGGAAATTTTTGGCTCCTCTCAGATTCCAGATCTTTCTGCCACAGAAATGTGAGGAACATGTGTTTTTTTAGCCAAATTTTGAGGTTTGCAAAGTATTCTGGGTAACAGAACCTGGTCCGAGCCCCGCAAGTCACCCCTCCTTGGATTCCCCTAGGTCTCTAGTTTTCAGAAATGCACAGGTTTGGTAGGTTTCCCTAGGTGCCGGCTGAGCTAGAGGCCAAAATCTACAGGTAGGCACTTCGCAAAAATCACCTCTGTTGTCTTCCAAAAATTTGGATGTGTCCACGTTGCGCTTTGGGGCGTTTCCTGTCACGGGCGCTAGGCCTACCCACACAAGTGAGGTATCATTTTTATCGGGAGACTTGGGGGAACGCTGGGTGAAAGGAAATTTGTGGCTCCTCTCAGATTCCAGATCTTTCTGCCACAGAAATGTGAGGAACATGTGTTTTTTTAGCCAAATTTTGAGGTTTGCAAAGGATTCTGGGTAACAGAACCTGGTCCGAGCCCCGCAAGTCACCCCTCCTTGGATTCCCCTAGGTCTCTAGTTTTCAGAAATGCACAGGTTTGGTAGGTTTCCCTAGGTGCCGGCTGAGCTAGAGGCCAAAATCTACAGGTAGGCACTTCGCAAAAAACACCTCTGTTGTCTTCCAAAAATTTGGATGTGTCCACGTTGCGCTTTGGGGCGTTTCCTGTCGCGGGCGCTAGGCCTACCCACACAAGTGAGGTATCATTTTAATCGGGAGACTTGGGGGAACATAGATTAGCAAAACAAGTGTTATTGCCCCTTGTCTTTCTCTACATTTTTTCCTTCCAAATATAGGAGAGTGTGTAAAAAAGACATCTATTTGAGAAAAGCCCTGTAATTCACATGCTAGTATGGTCACCCCGGAATTCAGAGATGTGCAAATAACCACTGCTCCTCAACACCTTATTTTGTGCCCTTTTTGGAAATACAAAGGTTTTCTTGATAGCAATTTTTTACTCTTTATATTTCAGCAAATGAATTGCTGTATACCCGGTATAGAATGAAAACGCACGTCAGGGTGCAGCTCATTTATTGGCTCTGGGTTCCTCGGGTTCTTGATGAACCTACAAGCCCTATATATCCCCGCAACCAGAGGAGTCCAGCAGACGTAACGGTATATTGCTTTCGAAAATCTGACATTGCAGGGAAAAGTTACAGAGTAAAACGTAGAGAAACATTTATGTTTTTTTCACCTAAATTTCAATATTTTTCTTTTTCAGTTGTTATTTTCTGTAGGAAACCCTTGTAGGATCTACACAAATGACCCCTTGCTGAATTCAGAATTTTGTCTACGTTTCAGAAATGTTTAGGTTTCTGGGATCCAGCATTGGTTTCATGCCCATTTCTGTCATTGACTGGAAGGAGGCTGAAAGCACAAAAAATTGCAAAAATGGGGTATGTCCCAGAAAAATGCCAAAATTGTGTTGAAAAATTGGGTTTTCTGATTCAAGTCTGCCTGTTCCTGAAAGCTGGGAAGCTGCTGAGTTTAGCATCGCAAACCCTTTGTTGATGCCATTTTCAGGGGAAAAACCACAAGCCTTCTTCTGCAGCCACTTTTTCAATTTTTTTTGAAAAAAACACAATTTTCCCTGTATTTTGGCCAATTTCTTGGCCTCTTTCAGGGGAACCCACAAAGTCTGGGTACCTCCAGAATCCCTAGGATGTTGGAAAAAAAGGACGCAAATTTGGCTTGGTTAGCTTATGTGGACAAAAAGTTATGCGGGCCTGAGCGCGAACTGCCCCAAATAGGCAAAAAAAGGCCTGGCACAGGAGGGGGAAAAGGCCTGGCAGCGAAGGGGTTAAAACACAACATCAAAATATTAATAGAACAAGTAATTTGAATTTTTTTGTGTATTTACGGAGTTCTTTTATGACTATTGAGGTGTGTTGATATTGAGAAATCAACAACTTAACATTGAAAGGTAAATGATTTTTTAAATAAACGTGCTAAAAAAATGACGGTGTCAAGATTAGCAGTAGATCTCCAATGGGATTTCGTTCATCAGTAGGTGACTGAAACAGAAATTTAACACACCTACTGATTACTATTCAAACTCCGCTGCGTAATTACCTCAGGGCAGGTGCTGGACAGTGACCAGGGGGCAAAATTACTATTCTAACTGCGCTGGGTACTTACCTCAAGGTAGGTGCTGGACATTGACCAGGGGACAAAAAAATCAATATTCCAACTCTGCTGGGTACTTACCTCAGGACAGGTGCTGGACAGTGACCTGGGGGCAAAATTACTATTCTAACTCTGCTGGGTACTTACCTCAGGGCAGGTGCTGGACAGTGACCAGGGGGCAAAATTACTATTCTAACTCTGCTGGGTACTTACCTCAGGGCAGGTGCTGGACGGTGACCGGGGATAAAAGTACTATTCGAATTTCGCTGGGTCCTTACCTCAGGGCAGTTGTTGAACAGTGACCATGGGACAAAATTACTATTCTAACTCTCCTGGATACTTACCTCAGGGCAGGTGCTGGACAGTGACGAGGGGAGGGAAAATTACTATTCTAACTCCGCTGGGTACTTATCTCAGGGCAGGTGCTGGACAGTGACCATGGGCCAAAATTACTATTCTAACTCCCCTGGGTACTTACCTTAGGGCAGGTGCTGCATGTTGGCTATGGGGCAAAATTAGTATTCTCACCCCTCTGGGAACTTACCTCAGAGCAGGTGCTTGGCAGTGACCAGGGGGCAAAATCAGTATTTTAACCCCCCTGGGAACTTACCTCAGGGCAGTGCCGGACAGTGACCAGCGGACAAAATTACTATTCTAACTCCACTGGGCACTTACCGCAGTGCAGGTGCAGGACAGTGACCATGGGACAAAATTACTATTTTAACGCCCCTGGGAACTTACCTCAGGGCAGGTGCTGGACAGTGACCAGGGGGGCAAAATTACTATTCTATCTCCACTAGGTCCTTACCTCAGGACAGGTGCTGGACAGTGACCACGGTGCAAAATTACTATTCTAACTCTGCTGCGTACTTACCTCAGGGCAGGTGCTGGACAGTGACCAAGGGGCAAAATTACTATTCTAACTCCGCTGGGTACTTACCTCATGGCAGATGCTGGACAGTGACCATGGGGCAAAATTTGTATTCTAACTCTGCTGGGTACATACCTCGGGGCAGGTGCTGGACAGTAACCAAAGTATTAATAAAAAAATGAAATACTAAATAGTACACTGTTTACTGTTTTTTTTAATAGATTCCTAAACTAAAATGTACTACTGGGGGACATCATCAGTTAAAAAAAGAACATCCTGCAAAAATCAATAAAAGGCTTCCAAGTAAAATAAAAGTAAGTATAATCTCAAAAACAAAATTACTATTCTAACTCTAATGTATACTTAACTGAGGGCAAGTGCTGGACAGTGAACAGGGGACAAAATTACTATTCTAACTCCTCTGGGAACTCACCTCAGAGCAGGTGTTGGACAGAGACTAAGGGGCAAAATAACTATTCTAACTCTGCTGGGTACTTAACTCAGGGCAGGTGCTGGACAGTGACCAGGGGGGCAAAATTAGGCCAAGATTTATACTCTGTTTGTGCTGAATTAGCATAATTTATTTGATAAGTAATTTAGCACAAACTTAACTCCATATTTATATTTTGACGCTAGACTAGTATAATGTCAAAATATTGGAGTTAAAGTCATTTTTTGGATGCGTGAACCCACCTTGTGTCAATGGGATGCAGGGTGGGCATTCCCATCACAAAATGGCTATCAGGCCCCAGCGCCTTATTTATCCTCCCGTACAAAAATGGTGCACGGGATGGAGGCGGGACTAAATAATGGCGCTAAGCCTGCTTAGCGTCAATATTCAATGCCTGGGTCAGGGCAGGCGTTAGGGGACCTGTGGACCCATTTCCATGGACAACCACCATAGAGAGAGCCCACAGGTGCCCTCCCCAAGCCTCAGGAACACCCACACCAGAGGGACACCACAGGATGTAGGACCCCATCCCAGGTAAGTATAGGTAAGTAACGGTAAGTATTTTATAAAACATTTTAGAGTGCCATTGGGGGCCCTCAAATGGGCCCCTCTTCATGGCACTGGGTGCAGTGGCCATGCCCAGGGGACCCTTGTCTCCTGTTCTGGCCATTGGGTGGTGGACATGACTCCTGTCCTTTATAAGACAGGAGTCATGTGATATGGATGGTTTTGCGTCAGAAAATGACGCTAGGCTGGTTAGAGTAATTTATTTTTACTCTAACCTGCCTACCGTCATTTTGTTGGTGCAAAACCCACTTCTCCCATACCCCCACCCCCACCTGGCTAACGTCATTTTTTTTTTACATTAGCCTACCCTTTGCGCTGGCTTGCACCATTCCATAAATATGGTGCCCGGGTGGCGCTCAAGAATAGTGCAAGCCGCTGAATTTTTTTTTTTATGCAAAACTGCTTTAGTGAAGTTTTGCACCAAAAAGTTTAAATATGCCCCTATGTTTATTATTGTTGTAGTGTAGAAGGAGTGGGGCCACGGGCAATGACGAGCACAAAGGGGGAGTGCTCAGCACTCCCCCTCAGTACACATGTATTTCTCAGGCCAGCCAAACATACATGCGCACTAAGCTCTGTCCAACCCGGCCATGCAGTGAGCTATTGAATGAGTGTGTGATTGGCAGCTTCTTTGGTGGTAATGGTTAGTTGACCAATATGATTCCCATTAAGTTTAGAGTTTAGAAAAAAGATGTGAATAAGCAGAGGGTTTATTCGGAGGATCCTGCTTTACAAGGTACTATTCTATTTCACTGTATCATATTATAACACGTTCTATACCTCTTGTTGAGGCTCCAATGCACTCTCTAAATGGATGATCATAATCTCCCAATACGTGACTGAGGGAAAGTGTTTGTTGGTTGTGGTGTCTTATAAAGTGTAACACTTCCATGTAGTTTGTGATGCCCATAAAGGGTGCTAAAAACTCGTTGCAGCAGAGTGTAGCAGAGCTCTATGCCTGAATCGATTTGCACAAGAGTATTTAGCGATAGCTTATAGTAACCAGTGCTATTTTATGTCATATGCCTCACGTTATAGAAAAGAACTTGTCTTTCTAGGCAATCTGAACAGTAGTGGCATTGAAGGCCATTCTTTTCTGTGGAGGTGAGTTCCCAGGTCTGCATAGCTGGACAAAGGAATGTACTTCTCTGATGGGTGAAAGTCAAAGTCCACGCTGATGCGATACTAGCCTGACAACTGGATTTACCATTAAACCACTATTAAAAGTCTTTATCCAAGTCAACCCAGGAGCACCAGGATCCCAACCTCTGGAAGCACTATCAGACAACCAGGAAATCGCTTTATAGAGTCTACCCAGGAGTGATAGGAACGCAGCTCCTGGTGGCACAGTTAGAGCAAATTATTAGAATAATTATTATATACTGCAGGAGGGCGTTAGGATGTTTCAGTAGCGAACCAGGCACAAAAAATGAAGGCTGCTGTGAACGCCACCTTTAGATTCATGAGAAGTTTGGGACAAAAAACAGATAGAGAATTAATCCAACTTTATAGAAGCAAGTGTTCTGCGGTGGGCTCTTATGGAGCGAGGGGGTGGGGCCATGCTCCTGCAGTCAAACCTCAGACTGTTGAAAATGGCTTTCTGTGTAAGCTTTTAGCCCTTCCGAGATCAACAGCCAGTTTTATTTTACATACTGAAGAAGGTTTAAGGTATCTGGTGGATTATAGTAACTTTACACCTCTTGCACTGTGGTTTAAACAAATTCGAATGTGACACTCTCTAGACACGTTTTCGCTGACTGTCTCGATATTGATAAAAAGCTGGAAATACTGTGGATAGCTTACATTAATGCAAAAAAAACTGTCTATCCTAGGTTTTGAGCTCTTCTTCTCTAAACCGGAAACTATTGGGAAGAATTCACAGGTACAAGTGAAGCCAACCTTTATGTCTCTTGGGGAGGAGATGAGGATTCAGATGCCCTGGATAAGCCCTCAAATACCATTTATATGTCGATTTCTCCATCCTCAGTACTGGAACCTTATTTAGCCTGGTTGGCGCACCCTCAACATAGGTTTTATATTACATGCTTCTGGCTAAACACTGTGCATTTTTTAGTGACATTCCCGACTGTGATGAAGCAGAAAATGAAGGTTTTGATTTATTAACGCTTAAACGTAGTGCTGAAATAATCATGTGTGATATTAACCGAATTAATAAAGATTGTACAGGGACAAAAAATGTAAGCTTGAGAACTGTCGTGTTTGATTGGTCAATTTGAAGCTAACCTATGAACCCTCCAATGGAGACCCTACTGGACCTGAACTGTTGTCTATAAAACCCAGGTGCACGAGAGGAAAGCTCTAGCCATTACCAGCTCGATACCCGCCATTTTGCAGACTTCGTAGCTATTATGGCCCACTTTGCTGCGACGCCATTTTGAGAGATTTTGATGCTTTCTCTAATCGAGAGAAAGAGACTTTAATGATTCTTGCCCTAGAGACTGTAACTTTGATTTGATCCCTTTGCATGAAGTAATAGTTTTACCTTGCCACCGTGAGGCATTTGCCCCGTCCACCCCTGCCCCTTTGTCCCGTCCCATGCTGATCGAGAAACGGTACCCATGATGACCGAAGAACGGTACCTGTGAGACGAAGACTTCCTTGTATGCTGATCGTAATTGGTAAATATGAAAGGAAATTGTAAAATTGCATTGTGTTTCTTTTAGGTAACCAACTGCTGATTTTGGTAAGAGCCCTAGCTAGGAGTTTTCTAAATTAATGTTGCTAAATTGTTTTTGCATGAAGTCCCACATGCCGATGCTAATTTGAGGTTAGACGAGGATTCCATATGTTGCACGATGCAATTTGAGATCTTGTTATGCTGACTAAATGTACGCAATTAGTTCATTACAGATTATCGTATTAGTGATTTGCATTGCAATTATCGAATGCCTTGTGATTCAAATGCTCCATAGATTACATTTGTTTCGACGTTATGGACAGCTATTAATGTTCATATATGTTTATCATTTGGTGTTGAGACACATTTACATTGTGCTAGCTTTGTTAATATAGGGAAATAAATTCACTAACTTTGCAATAAACTGGTGTGGTTATTCCTGACTGAAAGGTCAGGGTCCGCCGAAATGTATTCTGGATTGATTGTAAAGTGTTATGTTGTTCAAGGTGTTGCTTATGTTCGTTATTGATTATTGATTTGATGCGACTGATCGATATAATAGTGCAGAGAGTTCCCACTAAGTCAAAAGATTCATCGGCCTAAAGAGCGTCCAAACGTAGGTAAATTTGTTACCACGTTCCGCTCTATCAGTAGATGGTAGCAGAGGATGGTTACGTCTTTTGGGACCCTGTACTATTAAAGTGCATGGTGTTGAATTAACGGTTACGCATTTTTGTGGCACAATTTGAGAAGTTGAATTAGATTTTTCTTGGATAAAACGATTGACAGAATGATGATGGGCTAGGTCCACCGCGACTTTCCCGGGATCTCGGAGCTTGCGAATGGAAAGAACGGAGATGTGGAATCAGCGCTGGCGGTACTAGTGATGGTATGAGTGAAGTTAGGGTTTTGCGCTTGCACAGCTTAATGCCGCAGGGTGTGTGAAAAGGTTGTGAGGGTTTTCTTTTGAAGATAGCGGAGGTGCGACTCCGAGTGTAGAAGTAGTGAAGTCGTCGAACTTCATAGAGTAACGGAGGTGCGGCTCCGAGTGTGAGAGTAGGGAAGTCGTCGAACTTCATGTGCGTGTGGCGCTTTGTGCATAAAAAGGTCCACGTGGTTGTTGTTGTTGAGGCGGGCCCTGCGAGGTCAAGAGACTCCGGAGTATGTTGATCCATGTTGTGGTCTGGGCGGTTTAGTAGGTTGATCGGGCGTGGTCAACAAGTCGGGTACGTGTGTTAAGGAGTGAAAGAAACTTCGACTTCGGGCTTTGACAAGATTCTAAGTGCACTAGAACAGATCATTGACAAGTTGAGAGTAGGTCTGCGGGTCAGATTTGCTTGCGAATGTGGGGACTGAGAAAGACCGAATAGCGGCCGAGGCTGGTGAAAGAGATCGAATAGTGGTCACGGTTGGTGAAAAGTCCCTAAGGTCCTGAAGCGACTGTGTTACCCTTCCTGTAGTAAACCGACAGATCTGTTTTATTTTTTGGTAGCTCGCGATACATGCAGAAGTTGTTACGTGAGGAGGTGAGTGAAGGAAGACTAGCCGCGAGGCTTTGTCAGCCGCAGTGTGTGCGAGTGTGACGTCACTAAGAGCCGCGCTGGGATAGGTTGGTGGGTGAGACGGGTCGCGCACGGATTGGACGCAGTCCGTGGGACTCGATTGGAAGGGGAAAGGCAGGTGAAGAGTATTCCGGGAATTAAAGTCACCTATTGATTACAAATGTTGTGGAATTAAAATTACCTATTGACTAAAGTTTGTGGAATTGAAGTCAGATATTGGTCATAAACTTTGTGAAATAAAAGACGAGAAAATGAAATTCTTTAAAGCATTCAGGAGTGCGATGAAGGGGGAGTCTTACATTAAAGCGAACGTAGGAGAAGAGACGCCGCCCGAGGGTACACCAGCTTACATTGTAATGGAAGAAAAGGGGGTAGCTCCGTGCCTTTGGCTAAAGCAATGGCATAAGTTGACAGAGAAACATGGGAGCGTAGCGTTTCCGATATACGGGACATTCAATATAAAGATTTTAGAGAATTTGAGATTCACGATGTATGACATGAAGGTGCCTCCAAGGCCAGCACAGTTTGAGGCTCTAGCAATTTGGGAACTGATGGCCAGACAGCAACAGCAAAAGAAGTTCGAGACCAGAATGAGGAAGGTAGAAAAGACACTAGCGGATGCTAGGTGGGATAATGCACAGAAGGTGTGGAGGTCGGATGTATTGCAGGGGATAAAATTGTTCCCCGCAATTACTAAGGAAGGAGAAGAGACAGGTAAGAAAGCTACCTGTAAGACAGACAGAAAGTGTTCGAAGGATAGAGAGGACGAGGAAAAGTTGAGAAGAGAAGAGGAGTTAGAGGATGAGGAGTTGATAATGCAATTGCTGAACGACCGTCCACCGCCTTATGCAGAGAATGGACAAGGTCCAAGTACCAGTTCTGCCCCTCCAGCACCGATACAGAGCAATGAAACCCAGAGTTCAGGAGCATCATCGGGATCTAAGGACCCGAGTCTGCTGCTCACCCCGCAGATACCACAGGTTAGGAGAATATATCCAGATGTGCCCGTGTTGAAACCAGCAGAAAATTATCAGCCGCAGATGCCAGGGTACTACAACAGTGACAACAGTGCAGGAATGATTTTAGATCCAACAGTAAGGGGAGTACAGAATGGTTACAACCCAACAATGGCACAAGCTGACTCAACTCAGTTTATGATGCCTCAAAAGCAGATGCAGGGAGGAAACGCACATGTTCAAATGACGGGGAGCCAGATGGGCATGCCGGCAATGATGTCCCATGGTGTGGGAATGAACATGCCTCAGAACATGGGGAACGGACAGAACCCAGACGCGATATCGTTACCCATTACTGTAGGTCCAGTGGTACCTCTGTATAGTCAGCCTAATTCGGGTCTGAACAGTCAGGGATCAATGCTGCAGAATGGGACAGACAGAAGGTGCATAGAAAACACTCCAGGGATAACTCCGATACCGGCTCAGCCAACTGGGTCTGGATCCTTGATGGAGTTTAGTCCCATATGTGCTCAGTCAACACTGGTGAGGTTGAGCCCCCCACTGATAATACCTCTTACATCGAACACTGAAAAGCTGCCGCAGCCATCGATGGCAGTCGATGTAAACGCTACCCTGATGGGGGTGAATGCACAACAGCTGACACAGTGGTTCAACTTTCTGAATTCTACACAAAGTTCAGCTAGTGGGAAAGGAGAAGACTATATGAATAGGGTCAGGTTGAACATGGAAGCACAAGAATTGGTGGAAGGGACTATGGGTGTGAACAGGTTAGAGTCCTACATGGAAGAAGAGCTGAGGTATCTATGTCCCAGGATTACGAAGGAAGTGAACAAGATACATAAGAGCTTGCAGGAAGCAGCTGACAGAAACGGGGTTGACATAGACAAGACGAAACACTTGAGCAGGAGCTACAGGTTAGATTTTGGGACCACAGATTTTGAACACATGAGGTCAGCAGGTATGAAGACCCACCTTAGAGAATTGTTGCAGAGTGCACAAGTGTGGAGGTGCTTGGACAAGTGGGAAAGCAGGTGGGTAAAGAGGAAGGATAAGAGGAGGGACAGTGCTACAGAGCACAATGAGAAAAGACCGCAGAGTGGTGATACAGTAACCATGTTACCAATGAGGGAGACAGCAGGAGGAAAATTAGTACATGTACCATGGCACAGAAGCGACATTCAGTCCTTTACGGACGATTTTCCCAAACTAAGAGAGAAACCAATTGAATGGTACCAGCAGACTGATAGGTTTGTGAAACTTGCAAAATGTCTCTGGGAAGACCTGAATACTCTGTTTGAGATTGTGGTTCCGGCAGATTTGTGGGAGGATTGCAAAAGAGCTGTAGGTTGGCCGACAAGTGAACCGGAGAGACACAGGGAAACGGGCGCGCCATCACCTATGGTGATGAGCTTGTACTACAAGGTGATTGAGCATTTGAAAACGAAGGTACCCGCGAAAAACGTGGACTGGCAAAAGATTGACCGAACTGCCCAAGAGACTAAAGAATCGATTCATAGTTACTATGAGAGATTGTTGAAGGCGTTCAAGAATTACAGTGGCACGGAAACAATTGAGGCGAAGGACATGCTCCACTTTGTCTTCAGATTTGTGGAAGGGCTGAGGCCAGAGATAAGCCAAATGATAAAGTCGCATTTGATCTGTTGGCAATCGAAACCGATTGACGAAGTCTTGACTTATGCGAAATACTGTAGCGAAGAAATTGAGGTAAAACAGAAAAGGCTGAAAGAGAAGGTGATGATGATGCAGCTTAAGGCAGCTCAAACAGGTCTCCAAGGTTTGCAAGGTCTGCAAGGTTTGCAAGGGATGCAAGGGTTCCAACAGCAGGTACCGCAACAGCAGTTGCAATTGCAGGGAAACATGGCGTTTCAGCCACAGGCCAGAGGCAGAGGCAGAGGAGGTTTTGTGAATAATGGTCCGGATTTGAACACTGTCGTGACGGGTGTGCAGGCAATGAAGAAGGTGATGCCGTGTCACGTGTGCGGAATTGTAGGTCATTGGAAACGCGAGTGCCCGATGGTGGTGCAGGAAGGTGCAGGTGTAGGTGCAGGTGCAGGTGTAGGTGTTGGTCAGCAAAACAATGATGTCAATGCATTTCAGACAATGAGAGGACCGAAAATGAGAGGTCCAAACCCAAATTTTCAGACTGTAAATCAATTGCAGGGATTGCAACCTATGCAGCCGCAGCAGATGCCTCGTATGCAGATGACGCAAATGCAGCCGATGCAACAGCAGTTACCTATGGTACCTAATCAGCAAATGCAAATACCCTTGGCACCAATGAGTCAGCAGCAAGCGATGGTTCCTCCACAGGTAACGGGTCAGGTAATGAGTACAAATGGTACCGTGCAACAGTTCCCCTTACACAGTGAGAGTGGAATAAACAACGTATGGGAGAGTGAAAGTTCAGGAGAAGAAGGAGATTGTGTGCTTGCAGCATCCTTGGAAGTTGATCAAAGGGGTCCGTACGTAGAGGGAAGAGTAATGGGTCATCGTGTTTCATTCTTGGTTGACACGGGAGCCACACGTTCAACAGTTAAGAGCAGTGAAGTTCCAAATTTGCCTCTCTCAGGGAGGACAGTTCAAGTGGTGGGAGTAGCAAACAGACACCTGACGAACCCAATTACAGATCCGGTTCCAGTCAGCATCGGTAACTACCAAGGGGTACATCAGTTTGTGGTGTGTGACTCAAGTCCGATAGCACTGTTAGGGAGAGACCTATTGTGCAAATTGGGTTGTTCGATAATGTGTTCAAACGAAGGAATAACAATAGAAACGAGCAATGATGGGGAGGAAGAGGACAGTGTAGAAGGGGATGAAATGGAAACAGTCGACGAAGAGTATCCTCTGATTTGTCTCTTCCCGATGATAACTGAAGAAGACATCCCAGCAGAATTACGGGAAACAGTCGGAAAAGAAGTGTGGGACATGACAGGGAAAGAGGTGGGATTGATGAAAGGAGTGGAACCAGTAAAGGTGATGGTAAAACCCAATGCGATCTTTCCCCAGACCCCACAATACCACATGCCACAAGACACCCTCATGAAAGTGGCCCAACTCATTGACGAATTTGTAAAGCAGGGGGTACTGAAAGAAGTGTTAAGCAGTCCATGTAATTCACCAATAATGGGACTATTAAAGCCAAGTGGAAAGGTCCGACTCGTACAGGATTTGAGGAAAATAAATGACATCATAATAAAGTGCTGCCCTGTCGTACCGAATCCAGCTGTGATAATGTTTCAAGTTCCTTGCGATGCTGAATGGTTCTCAGTCATCGATTTGTCACAAGCATTCTTTTCTGTGCCTCTTCATGAGGACAGCCAATTCCTCTTTTGTTTCAAATTCCTAGACAGAGTGTATAGTTGGTGTCGAATTCCTCAAGGGTTTTCTGAGTCACCGTCAATCTTCAATCAGATTCTAAAGAAAGACCTGGAAGCATTAGAATTGCCATTCGAGTCAACCCTAGTACAGTACATTGATGACCTACTGGTTGCATCAAAGACAGAAAATGGCTGCACAGCCGATACCATTGCTCTGTTGAACCATTTTTAAGGAATGGACATAAGGTGTCTCCTTCCAAATTACAGTTCTGTCAGAAGAAAGTGAAATACTTGGGTCACCAAATAGAAAAAGGGTCACGGAGAATAATGAAGGAAAGAGTCACAAGCATACTTCAGATGAGTCCACCAAAGACAAGGAAGGAGGTGAGGAAGTTTTTGGGAATGGTGGGATATTGTCGCCAGTGGATCCCCAACTTTTCGTCTCTAGCGAAGCCCCTACTGAAATTGACCCAAAAGGATGCTTTGGATGAAATTGAGCTGAAAGGAGACGAGATGGATGCTTTTGTTGAACTGAAAGAATGCATGTGCAGGGCTCCAGCTTTAGGTATGCCTGACTACACGAAGCCTTTCACATTGTTTTGTCATGAACGTGATGCATGTTCTTTGTCTGTCTTGACCCAAGCCCATGGTGGCGTAAACAGACCAGTAGCGTATTTTTCAGCTACTTTGGATCCGGTTGCAGCAGCACTCCCAGGGTGTTTGCGCGCCGTAGCAGCAGTTGGTATCAGCCTCACTCAGAGTGAAGGAATAGTGATGGGACACCCAGTAACAGTCATGGTCCCTCACTCAGTTGAGATACTTTTGACCCGCTCCCGAACGCAACACATGACTGGAGCAAGACTTACAAGGTATGAAACGATAATTTGGGGCTCACCGAATGTGCAGCTGAAAAGGTGCACTACGTTGAATCCAGCTACCTTGCTTCCTGGAGAAAATGCTGAAATTGAGAATGCTGAAGACGTCGAGCATGACTGCCTTCAGGTGACTGAATTTTGCACAAAACCTCGACCGGACATCAAGGATACTAAGCTTGATGTAAATGACCAAATTATTTTTGTTGATGGTTCATGTCTAAGAGATGGGATGGGGATTTTGAAAGCAGGATATGCTGTATGTACTGTAACAGGGGTCTTGGAAGCGGGATGGCTTCAAGGAGTCTATTCTGCACAAGTAGCAGAACTTGTTGCCCTTACCAGAGCATGTCAACTGTCTGCATTGATGAAAGTCACCATTTATACAGATAGTCAATACGGGTTTGGGATTGTGCATGACTTTGGACAACTATGGTCACAGAGAGGTTTCCTGACTTCTTCAGGATCCCCAGTAAAGAACGGGGAGAGAATAAGGGAATTGTTACATGCCATTCAAGTGCCAGCTGAAGTTGCAGTGGTAAAGTGTAGTGCTCATACGAAAGGACAGGACTATGTGTCTCTAGGAAATGCATATGCGGATCAAGTCGCAAGATTTTGTGCCTTGAACTGTATATTACTGAGAGATGATTGGAATACGATAAATGAACCAGAACTCGAACCAGCTGAAGCATTTGCCTTGAAGGTTGTAGATACAATAGAGGAACTGAAAGCACTACAGAATAATGTCAGGGAGGATGAAAGAGATTCATGGGTCAAATCACAATGCATAAAGAGACAAGACGAGCTATGGGTTTCACATGAGGGAAAATTTGTTTTGCCAAATAGTCTCTTATCACAGCTTGCGCGGTTCTATCATGGGCAAGCTCACCTAGGGAGAGATGCCATGATAAGATTGTTCAAAACTGATTGGTTTAACCCCAGATTTCGTCAAGCTGCAGAAGCAGTTTGCCATCGATGTGTCACTTGCCAGCAGATGAACCCAGGAAAGGGAACAGTTGTGAGCGCGAGTCACATTGGTAGGGCAAGCGGTCCTTTTAGCCGAATGCAGATGGACTTCATTGAGATGCCTGTGCATGGGGGTCTGAAATATGTGTTGGTGATTGTGTGCATTTTTAGTCACTGGATTGAGGCATATCCTACACGTAGAAATGACAGCCTTACAGTTGCCAAGCTATTGTTGAGAGAGTTGATACCACGTTTCGGATTCCCGATCTCTTTAGAATCAGATAGGGGAAGTCACTTCAACAATGAGGTAATGAAGTTACTTTGCGAAGCACTGAACATTGAGCAAAAGCTACACTGTAGCTATCGCCCTGAAGCATCAGGACTGGTGGAGCAGATGAATGGTACGCTGAAATCGAGAATGGCAAAAATATGTGCATCGACAAATTTGAAATGGCCTGACGCATTGCCCTTAGTACTAATGTCAATGAGAAACACTCCTGATAGAAAGACTGGATTGTCTCCGCATGAAATTCTCATGGGCAGGGCTATGAGACTTCCTGCAGTTCCCGCAAACATGCTTTTGAATATTACAGATGATATGGTGTTAGACTACTGCAAAGGACTGGCTGACGTGGTTCGCTCTTTCTCTCACCAGGTGGAAGCGACCACCTTGCCACCGATCCAAGGTCCAGGACACGCACTGAAAGCAGGTGACTGGGTCGTGGTAAAGAAGCACGTGAGAAAATCGTGTCTGGAACCCCGTTGGAAAGGCCCTTTTCAAGTGATCCTGACGACAACTACCGCTGTGAAGTGTGCGGGGGTTCCCAACTGGATTCACGCCAATCACACAAAGAAGGTGTTGTGTCCCACAGATGAGGAAGTTGAAGCGCTGAAAGTACCAGTGCCTGATAAAGCAGTGCCGAGTGCTGAGACAGAACAAAAGCGAACTGAAAGCGAACAGGCAGAAGCAGGAGAAAAGGAGATATTCTCCGACAACGAAGACACCAACTCACTTGGGGGAGACCAAGGAGAAAGTTCAGACAGTGACGAAGAAGCTGCAGGTGACAAAGCACCTGAAGAAGCTGAGGGTAGCAAAAAGCCTGAAGCAGCTGAAGGTGACAAGGAGCCTGAAGCAGCTGAAAGTGATACAGAGCCTGAAGAAAATAACGGTGACGAAGGGCTCGAGAAAAGTGAAAAAGCAGGAGAGCCTGATCAGAGGAAGGCTTTCCCAGAAGCAGACGATACAGGAAAAGGAAAAGAGAACGTGATTGATTCCCCAGAAGAAGGGGATAAGGCAGAACAGAACGAAAGGGTTCAAGCTTCCACAGAAAAGATCACAGGTCCATCAAATGGACATGGTGCAAAGAGAAGACTAAGTATCTCACCAATAAAAGAAAAGGGTAAAGAAAGTTTGAACGAAGGAGGAAGGCCGAAAGTGAAAGAGAAAAGAAAGGAAGTGAGTGTTGTGGTTCAATCGTCAGGTGAAGAAAAAGACTTGACAAAAGAGGAAAGTACCAGCGAAGCCAAATCGAAAAGAGAAGCAAAATTGAAAAGGAAAAGAATACCAAACAGGAGGTATTCCGGTCCCGAATGGGCATATGCAGTCAATGACGATTGGACTGACGAGTTTGTATCTCTAAGCATCGAGAACGAAGAAGAAGAAGAGATACCAATTGAAAAGAAAAGTTTCATAGACTGTCGATTGAAAGAGTAAATGATATTGCTTGCTACAATATAACGTGAAAGAAACAACCAGCTGAGACATTGTTAACCCCTTCGCTGCCAGGCCTTTTCCCCCTCCTGTGCCGAGCCTGTTTTTGGCTATTTGGAGCAGTTCGCGCTTAGGCCCTCATAACTTTTTGTTCACATAAGCTACCAATGCCAAATTTGCGTCCTTTTTTTCCAACATCCTAGGGATTCTAGAGGTACCCAGACTTTGTGGGTTCCCCAGAAGGAGGCCAAGAAATTAGCCAAAAAACAGTGAAAATTTCATTTTTTTTAAAAAATTTGGAAAAATGGGCTGCAGAAGAAGGCTTGTGGTTTTTTCCCTGAAAAGGGCATCAACAAAGGGTTTGCGGTGATAAAATCACCAGCTTCCCAGCTTTCAGGAACAGGCAGACTTGAATCAGAAAACCCAATTTTTCAACCCAATTTTGGCATTTTACTGGGACATACCCCATTTTTACAATTTTTTGTGCTTTCAGCCTCCTTCCAGTCAGTGACAGAAATGGGCATGAAACCAACGCTGGATCCCATAAACCGCAACATTTCTGAAAAGTAGACAAAATTCTGAATTCAGCAAGGGGTAATTTGTGTAGATCCTACAAGGGTTTCCTACAGAAAATAGCAACTGAAAAAGAAAAATATTGAAATTGAGGTGAAAAAAACATCAATTTTTCTCTAAGTTTTACTCTGCAACTTTTTCCTGCAATGTCAGATTTTCGAAAGCAATATACCGTTACGTCTGCTGGACTCTTCTGGTTGCGGGGATATATAGGGCTTGTAGGTTCATCAAGAACTCTAGGTACCCAGAGCCAATAAATGACCTGCACCCTGCAGTGGGTTTTCATTCTATGCCGGGTATACAGCAATTCATTTGCTGAAATATAAAGAGTAAAAAATAGCTATCAAGAAAACCTTTGTATTTCCAAAATGGGCACAAGATAAGGTGTTGAGAAGCAGTGGTTATTTGCACATCTCTGAATTCCGGGCTGCCCATACTAGCATGTGAATTACCGGGCATTTCTCAAATAGACGTCTTTTTTACACACTGTCTTACATTTGGAAGGGAAAAATGTAGAGAAAGACAAGGGGCAATAACACTTGTTTTGCTATTCTATGTTCCCCCAAGTCTCCCGATAAAAATGATACCTCACTTGTGTGGGTAGGCCTAGCGCCCGCGACAGGAAACGCACCAAAGCGCAACGTGGACACATCACAGAAAACAGACCTGTTTTTAGCAAAGTGCCTACCTGTAGATTTTGGCCTCTAGCTCAGCCGCCACCTAGGGAAACCTACCAAACCTGTGCATTTCTGAAAACTAGAGACCTAGGGGAATCCAAGATGGGGTGATTTGTGTGGCTCGGACCAGGTTCTGTTACCCAGAATCCTTCGCAAACCTCAAAATTTGGCTAAAAAAACACATGTTCCTCACATTTCTGTGGCAGAAAGTTCTGGAATCTGAGAGGAGCCACAAATTTCCTTCCACCCAGCGTTCCCCCACGTCTCCCGATAAAAATGATACCTCACTTGTGTGGGTAGGCCTAGCGCCCGCGACAGGAAACACCCCAAAGCGCAATGTGGACACATCACAGAAAACAGACCTGTTTTTAGCAAAGTGCCTACCTGTAGATTTTGGCCTCTAGCTCAGCCGCCACCTAGGGAAACCTACCAAACCTGTGCATTTCTGAAAACTAGAGACCTAGGGGAATCCAAGATGGGGTGATTTGTGTGGCTCGGACCAGGTTCTGTTACCCAGAATCCTTTGCAAAGCTCAAAAATTGGCTAAAAAAACACATGTTCCTCACATTTCTGTGGCAGAAAGTGCTGGAATCTGAGAGGAGCCACAAATGTCCTTCCACCTAGCGTTCCCCCACGTCTCCCGATAAAAATGATACCTCACATGTGTGGGTAGGCCTAGCGCCCGCGACAGGAAACGCCCCAAAGCGCAACGTGGACACATCACAGAAAACAGACCTGTTTTTAGCAAAGTGCCTACCTGTAGATTTTGGCCTCTAGCTCAGCCGCCACCTAGGGAAACCTACCAAACCTGTGCATTTCTGAAAACTAGAGACCTAGGGGAATCCAAGATGGGGTGATTTGTGTGGCTCGGACCAGGTTCTGTTACCCAGAATCCTTTGCAAAGCTCAAAAATTGGCTAAAAAAACACATGTTCCTCACATTTCTGTGGCAGAAAGTTCTGGAATCTGAGAGGAGCCACAAATTTCCTTCCACCCAGCGTTCCCCCACGTCTCCCGATAAAAATGATACCTCACTTGTGTGGGTAGGCCTAGCGCCCGCGACAGGAAACGCCCCAAAGCGCAACGTGGACACATCACAGAAAACAGACCTGTTTTTAGCAAAGTGCCTACCTGTAGATTTTGGCCTCTAGCTCAGCCGCCACCTAGGGAAACCTACCAAACCTGTGCATTTCTGAAAACTAGAGACCTAGGGGAATCCAAGGAGGGGTGACTGGCGGGGCTCGGACCAGGTTCTGTTACCCAGAATCCTTTGCAAACCTCATATTTTGGCTAAAAAAACGCATTTTCCTCACATTTGAGTGACAGAAAGTTCTGGAATCTGAGAGGAGCCACAAATTTCCTTCCACCCAGCGTTCCCCCAAGTCTCCCGATAAAAATGATACCTCACTTGCGTGGGTAGGCCTAGCGCCCGCGACAGGAAACGCCCCAAAGCGCAACGTGGACACCACCAAAATTTTGGAAGAAAACAGAGGTGTTTTTTGCGAAGTGACTACCTGCAGATTTTGGCCTCTAGCTCAGCCGGCACCTAGGGAAACCTACCAAACCTGTACATTTCTGAAAACTAGAGACCTAGGGGAATCCAAGGAGGGGTGACTGGCGGGGCTCGGACCAGGTTCTGTTACCCAGAATCCTTAGCAAAGCTCAAAAATTGGCTAAAAAAACACATGTTCCTCACATTTCTGTGGCAGAAAGTTCTGGAATCTGAGAGGAGCCACAAATTTCCTTCCACCCAGCGTTCCCCCACGTCTCCCGATAAAAATGATACCTCACTTGTGTGGGTAGGCCTAGCGCCCGCGACAGGAAACGCCCCAAAGCGCAACGTGGACACATCACAGAAAACAGACCTGTTTTTAGCAAAGTGCCTACCTGTAGATTTTGGCCTCTAGCTCAGCCGCCACCTAGGGAAACCTACCAAACCTGTGCATTTCTGAAAACTAGAGACCTAGGGGAATCCAAGGAGGGGTGACTGGCGGGGCTCGGACCAGGTTCTGTTACCCAGAATCCTTTGCAAAGCTCAAAAATTGGCTAAAAAAACACATGTTCCTCACATTTCTGTGGCAGAAAGTTCTGGAATCTGGGAGGAGCCACAAATTTCCTTCCACCCAGCGTTCCCCCAAGTCTCCCGATAAAAATGATACCTCACTTGCGTGGGTAGGCCTAGCGCCCGCGACAGGAAACGCCCCAAAGCGCAACGTGGACACCACCAAAATTTTGGAAGAAAACAGACCTGTTTTTAGCGAAGTGCCTACCTGTAGATTTTGGCCTGTAGCTCAGCCGCCACCTAGGGAAACCTACCAAACCTGTGCATTTCTGAAAACTAGAGACCTAGGGGAATCCAAGGAGGGGTGACTGGCGGGGCTCGGACCAGGTTCTGTTACCCAGAATCCTTTCCAAAGCTCAAAAATTGGCTAAAAAAACACATGTTCCTCAAATTTCTGTGGCAGAAAGTTCTGGAATCTGAGAGGAGCCACAAATTTCCTTCCACCCAGCGTTCCCCCATGTCTCCCGATAAAAATGATACCTCACTTGTGTGGGTAGGCCTAGCGCCCGCGACAGGAAACGCCCCAAAGCGCAACGTGGACACATCACAGAAAACAGACCTGTTTTTAGCAAAGTGCCTACCTGTAGATTTTGGCCTGTAGCTCAGCCGCCACCTAGGGAAACCTACCAAACCTGTGCATTTCTGAAAACTAGAGACCTAGGGGAATCCAAGGAGGGGTGACTGGCGGGGCTCGGACCAGGTTCTGTTACCCAGAATCCTTTGCAAAGCTCAAAAATTGGCTAAAAAAACACATGTTCCTCACATTTCTGTGGCAGAAAGTTCTGGAATCTGGGAGGAGCCACAAATTTCCTTCCACCCAGCGTTCCCCCAAGTCTCCCGATAAAAAAGATACCTCACTTGCGTGGGTAGGCCTAGCGCCCGCGACAGGAAACGCCCCAAAGCGCAACGTGGACACCACCAAAATTTTGGAAGAAAACAGACCTGTTTTTAGCGAAGTGCCTACCTGTAGATTTTGGCCTGTAGCTCAGCCGCCACGTATGGAAACCTACCAAACCTGTGCATTTCTGAAAACTAGAGACCTAGGGGAATCCAAGGAGGGGTGACTGGCGGGGCTCGGACCAGGTTCTGTTACCCAGAATCCTTTGCAAAGCTCAAAAATTGGCTAAAAAAACACATGTTCCTCACATTTCTGTGGCAGAAAGTTCTGGAATCTGAGAGGAGCCACAAATTTCCTTCCACCCAGCGTTCCCCCACGTCTCCCGATAAAAATGATACCTCACTTGTGTGGGTAGGCCTAGCGCCCGCGACAGGAAACGCCCCAAAGCGCAACGTGGACACATCACAGAAAACAGACCTGTTTTTAGCAAAGTGCCTACCTGTAGATTTTGGCCTGTAGCTCAGCCGCCACCTAGGGAAACCTACCAAACCTGTGCATTTCTGAAAACTAGAGACCTAGGGGAATCCAAGGAGGGGTGACTGGCGGGGCTCGGACCAGGTTCTGTTACCCAGAATCCTTTGCAAAGCTCAAAAATTGGCTAAAAAAACACATGTTCCTCACATTTCTGTGGCAGAAAGTTCTGGAATCTGGGAGGAGCCACAAATTTCCTTCCACCCAGCGTTCCCCCAAGTCTCCCGAAAAAAATGATACCTCACTTGCGTGGGTAGGCCTAGCGCCCGCGACAGGAAACGCCCCAAAGCGCAACGTGGACACCACCAAAATTTTGGAAGAAAACAGACCTGTTTTTAGCAAAGTGCCTACCTGTAGATTTTGGCCTGTAGCTCAGCCGCCACCTAGGGAAACCTACCAAACCTGTGCATTTCTGAAAACTAGAGACCTAGGGGAATCCAAGGAGGGGTGACTGGCGGGGCTCGGACCAGGTTCTGTTACCCAGAATCCTTTGCAAAGCTCAAAAATTGGCTAAAAAAACACATGTTCCTCACATTTCTGTGGCAGAAAGTTCTGGAATCTGAGAGGAGCCACAAATTTCCTTCCACCCAGCGTTCCCCCACGTCTCCCGATAAAAATGATACCTCACTTGTGTGGGTAGGCCTAGCGCCCGCGACAGGAAACGCCCCAAAGCGCAACGTGGACACATCACAGAAAACAGACCTCTTTTTAGCAAAGTGCCTACCTGTAGATTTTGGCCTGTAGCTCAGCCGCCACCTAGGGAAACCTACCAAACCTGTGCATTTCTGAAAACTAGAGACCTAGGGGAATCCAAGGAGGGGTGACTGGCGGGGCTCGGACCAGGTTCTGTTACCCAGAATCCTTTGCAAAGCTCAAAAATTGGCTAAAAAAACACATGTTCCTCACATTTCTGTGGCAGAAAGTTCTGGAATCTGAGAGGAGCCACAAATTTCCTTCCACCCAGCGTTCCCCCACGTCTCCCGATAAAAATGATACCTCACTTGTGTGGGTAGGCCTAGCGCCCGCGACAGGAAACGCCCCAAAGCGCAACGTGGACACATCACAGAAAACAGACCTGTTTTTAGCAAAGTGCCTACCTGTAGATTTTGGCCTGTAGCTCAGCCGCCACCTAGGGAAACCTACCAAACCTGTGCATTTCTGAAAACTAGAGACCTAGGGGAATCCAAGGAGGGGTGACTGGCGGGGCTCGGACCAGGTTCTGTTACCCAGAATCCTTTGCAAAGCTCAAAAATTGGCTAAAAAAACACATGTTCCTCACATTTCTGTGGCAGAAAGTTCTGGAATCTGGGAGGAGCCACAAATTTCCTTCCACCCAGCGTTCCCCCAAGTCTCCCGATAAAAATGATACCTCACTTGCGTGGGTAAGCCTAGCGCCCGCGACAGGAAACGCCCCAAAGCGCAACGTGGACACATCACAGAAAACAGACCTGTTTTTAGCAAAGTGCCTACCTGTAGATTTTGGCCTCTAGCTCAGCCGCCACCTAGGGAAACCTACCAAACCTGTGCATTTCTGAAAACTAGAGACCTAGGGGAATCCAAGATGGGGTGATTTGTGTGGCTCGGACCAGGTTCTGTTACCCAGAATCCTTTGCAAAGCTCAAAAATTGGCTAAAAAAACACATGTTCCTCACATTTCTGTGGCAGAAAGTTCTGGAATCTGAGAGGAGCCACAAATTTCCTTCCACCCAGCGTTCCCCCACGTCTCCCGATAAAAATGATACCTCACTTGTGTGGGTAGGCCTAGCGCCCGCGACAGGAAACGCCCCAATGCGCAACGTGGACACATCACAGAAAACAGACCTGTTTTTAGCAAAGTGCCTACCTGTAGATTTTGGCCTCTAGCTCAGCCGCCACCTAGGGAAACCTACCAAACCTGTGCATTTCTGAAAACTAGAGACCTAGGGGAATCCAAGGAGGGGTGACTGGCGGGGCTCGGACCAGGTTCTGTTACCCAGAATCCTTTGCAAACCTCATATTTTGGCTAAAAAAACGCATTTTCCTCACATTTGAGTGACAGAAAGTTCTGGAATCTGAGAGGAGCCACAAATTTCCTTCCACCCAGCGTTCCCCCAAGTCTCCCGATAAAAATGATACCTCACTTGCGTGGGTAGGCCTAGCGCCCGCGACAGGAAACGCCCCAAAGCGCAACGTGGACACCACCAAAATTTTGGAAGAAAACAGAGGTGTTTTTTGCGAAGTGACTACCTGCAGATTTTGGCCTCTAGCTCAGCCGGCACCTAGGGAAACCTACCAAACCTGTACATTTCTGAAAACTAGAGACCTAGGGGAATCCAAGGAGGGGTGACTGGCGGGGCTCGGACCAGGTTCTGTTACCCAGAATCCTTAGCAAAGCTCAAAAATTGGCTAAAAAAACACATGTTCCTCACATTTCTGTGGCAGAAAGTTCTGGAATCTGAGAGGAGCCACAAATTTCCTTCCACCCAGCGTTCCCCCACGTCTCCCGATAAAAATGATACCTCACTTGTGTGGGTAGGCCTAGCGCCCGCGACAGGAAACGCCCCAAAGCGCAACGTGGACACATCACAGAAAACAGACCTGTTTTTAGCAAAGTGCCTACCTGTAGATTTTGGCCTCTAGCTCAGCCGCCACCTAGGGAAACCTACCAAACCTGTGCATTTCTGAAAACTAGAGACCTAGGGGAATCCAAGGAGGGGTGACTGGCGGGGCTCGGACCAGGTTCTGTTACCCAGAATCCTTTGCAAAGCTCAAAAATTGGCTAAAAAAACACATGTTCCTCACATTTCTGTGGCAGAAAGTTCTGGAATCTGAGAGGAGCCACAAATTTCCTTCCACCCAGCGTTCCCCCACGTCTCCCGATAAAAATGATACCTCACTTGTGTGGGTAGGCCTAGCGCCCGCGACAGGAAACGCCCCAAAGCGCAACGTGGACACATCACAGAAAACAGACCTGTTTTTAGCAAAGTGCCTACCTGTAGATTTTGGCCTGTAGCTCAGCCGCCACCTAGGGAAACCTACCAAACCTGTGCATTTCTGAAAACTAGAGACCTAGGGGAATCCAAGGAGGGGTGACTGGCGGGGCTCGGACCAGGTTCTGTTACCCAGAATCCTTTGCAAAGCTCAAAAATTGGCTAAAAAAACACATGTTCCTCACATTTCTGTGGCAGAAAGTTCTGGAATCTGGGAGGAGCCACAAATTTCCTTCCACCCAGCGTTCCCCCAAGTCTCCCGATAAAAATGATACCTCACTTGCGTGGGTAGGCCTAGCGCCCGCGACAGGAAACGCCCCAAAGCGCAACGTGGACACCACCAAAATTTTGGAAGAAAACAGACCTGTTTTTAGCGAAGTGCCTACCTGTAGATTTTGGCCTGTAGCTCAGCCGCCACCTAGGGAAACCTACCAAACCTGTGCATTTCTGAAAACTAGAGACCTAGGGGAATCCAAGGAGGGGTGACTGGCGGGGCTCGGACCAGGTTCTGTTACCCAGAATCCTTTGCAAAGCTCAAAAATTGGCTAAAAAAACACATGTTCCTCACATTTCTGTGGCAGAAAGTTCTGGAATCTGAGAGGAGCCACAAATTTCCTTCCACCCAGCGTTCCCCCACGTCTCCCGATAAAAATGATACCTCACTTGTGTGGGTAGGCCTAGCGCCCGCGACAGGAAACGCCCCAAAGCGCAACGTGGACACATCACAGAAAACAGACCTGTTTTTAGCAAAGTGCCTACCTGTAGATTTTGGCCTGTAGCTCAGCCGCCACCTAGGGAAACCTACCAAACCTGTGCATTTCTGAAAACTAGAGACCTAGGGGAATCCAAGGAGGGGTGACTGGCGGGGCTCGGACCAGGTTCTGTTACCCAGAATCCTTTGCAAAGCTCAAAAATTGGCTAAAAAAACACATGTTCCTCACATTTCTGTGGCAGAAAGTTCTGGAATCTGGGAGGAGCCACAAATTTCCTTCCACCCAGCGTTCCCCCAAGTCTCCCGAAAAAAATGATACCTCACTTGCGTGGGTAGGCCTAGCGCCCGCGACAGGAAACGCCCCAAAGCGCAACGTGGACACCACCAAAATTTTGGAAGAAAACAGACCTGTTTTTAGCAAAGTGCCTACCTGTAGATTTTGGCCTGTAGCTCAGCCGCCACCTAGGGAAACCTACCAAACCTGTGCATTTCTGAAAACTAGAGACCTAGGGGAATCCAAGGAGGGGTGACTGGCGGGGCTCGGACCAGGTTCTGTTACCCAGAATCCTTTGCAAAGCTCAAAAATTGGCTAAAAAAACACATGTTCCTCACATTTCTGTGGCAGAAAGTTCTGGAATCTGAGAGGAGCCACAAATTTCCTTCCACCCAGCGTTCCCCCACGTCTCCCGATAAAAATGATACCTCACTTGTGTGGGTAGGCCTAGCGCCCGCGACAGGAAACGCCCCAAAGCGCAACGTGGACACATCACAGAAAACAGACCTCTTTTTAGCAAAGTGCCTACCTGTAGATTTTGGCCTGTAGCTCAGCCGCCACCTAGGGAAACCTACCAAACCTGTGCATTTCTGAAAACTAGAGACCTAGGGGAATCCAAGGAGGGGTGACTGGCGGGGCTCGGACCAGGTTCTGTTACCCAGAATCCTTTGCAAAGCTCAAAAATTGGCTAAAAAAACACATGTTCCTCACATTTCTGTGGCAGAAAGTTCTGGAATCTGGGAGGAGCCACAAATTTCCTTCCACCCAGCGTTCCCCCAAGTCTCCCGATAAAAATGATACCTCACTTGCGTGGGTAGGCCTAGCGCCCGCGACAGGAAACGCCCCAAAGCGCAACGTGGACACCACCAAAATTTTGGAAGAAAACAGACCTGTTTTTAGCGAAGTGCCTACCTGTAGATTTTGGCCTGTAGCTCAGCCGCCACCTAGGGAAACCTACCAAACCTGTGCATTTCTGAAAACTAGAGACCTAGGGGAATCCAAGGAGGGGTGACTGGCGGGGCTCGGACCAGGTTCTGTTACCCAGAATCCTTTGCAAAGCTCAAAAATTGGCTAAAAAAACACATGTTCCTCACATTTCTGTGGCAGAAAGTTCTGGAATCTGAGAGGAGCCACAAATTTCCTTCCACCCAGCGTTCCCCCACGTCTCCCGATAAAAATGATACCTCACTTGTGTGGGTAGGCCTAGCGCCCGCAACAGGAAACGCCCCAAAGCGCAACGTGGACACATCACAGAAAACAGACCTGTTTTTAGCAAAGTGCCTACCTGTAGATTTGGGCCTGTAGCTCAGCCGCCACCTAGGGAAACCTACCAAACCTGTGCATTTCTGAAAACTAGAGACCTAGGGGAATCCAAGGAGGGGTGACTGGCGGGGCTCGGACCAGGTTCTGTTACCCAGAATCCTTTGCAAAGCTCAAAAATTGGCTAAAAAAACACATGTTCCTCACATTTCTGTGGCAGAAAGTTCTGGAATCTGGGAGGAGCCACAAATTTCCTTCCACCCAGCGTTCCCCCAAGTCTCCCGATAAAAATGATACCTCACTTGCGTGGGTAGGCCTAGCGCCCGCGACAGGAAACGCCCCAAAGCGCAACGTGGACACCACCAAAATTTTGGAAGAAAACAGACCTGTTTTTAGCGAAGTGCCTACCTGTAGATTTTGGCCTGTAGCTCAGCCGCCACCTAGGGAAACCTACCAAACCTGTGCATTTCTGAAAACTAGAGACCTAGGGGAATCCAAGGAGGGGTGACTGGCGGGGCTCGGACCAGGTTCTGTTACCCAGAATCCTTTGCAAAGCTCAAAAATTGGCTAAAAAAACACATGTTCCTCACATTTCTGTGGCAGAAAGTTCTGGAATCTGAGAGGAGCCACAAATTTGATTCCACCCAGCGTTCCCCCACGTCTCCCGATAAAAATGATACCTCACTTGTGTGGGTAGGCCTAGCGCCCGCGACAGGAAACGCCCCAAAGCGCAACGTGGACACATCACATTTTTTCATTGAAAACAGTGCCTACCTGTAGTTTTTGGCCTGTAGCTCAGCCAGCACCTAGGGAAACCTACCAAACCTGTGCATTTCTGAAAACTAGAGACCTAGGGGAATCCAAGATGGGGTGACTTGAGGGGCTCTGACCAGGTTCTGTTACCCAGAATCCTTTCCAAACCTCAAATATTGGCTAAAAAAACGCATTTTTCACACATTTCGGTGACAGAAAGTTCTGGAATCTGAGTGGAGCCACAAATTTCCTTCCACCCAGCGTTCCCCCAAGTCTCCCGATAAAAATGATACCTCAGTTGTGTGGGTGGGCCAGGTGCCTCCAACAGAATAAGGCCCAAAACTTGTAGAGATACAGGGGATAGTACTGCGAGTTTATAAGGACATATTCTTTTATACATCTTTAGACTGACTCTGCTTTGGGGACCCACATACGTGAGGTGTCATTTTATTTGGGAGACTGAGGGGAACACTGGGGAGTAGGAATTTTGTGCTGGAGTGGTGATCGTACGAAGAAAAGTCAGGAAAATATGTTTTTTTAAGCACATTTTGAGGTTTACAGAGGAGTCTGGGTAAGAAAATGTTGGGGGATCCACGCAAGCCACTCCTCCCTAGACTCCTTGGGGTGTCTAGTTTTAAAAAATGTCTGGGTTTGGTAGGTTTCCCTAGATGAAGGCCGCACACAGGACCAAAAACATAGGTGCCCTCTCCCCCCCCAAACACAGGTAGTTTTGTAATATATCGTTTTGATGTGCCCACATACGTCCGTGATGTGCCAAACACTAAAATTTTGAAAAGAAACACACTTAGGTTATGTGAAAAAGACCCCTCACCCACCAACCAAGTTGGTGGCATGCTTCATCATCGGGGTCCCACCTGAGGCACCTAGCGTGTCATAGGTGTGCTGCGACGCCTGATTACAGCGGAGCAGGTTTGGTCATTTTTACCACACATACTGGTTGGATTTGGCACGAGGGTGAGTGATGGTTCAGTGGATCAAATTTTACTAACAAGAGCTTTCACAAAAATGAAAAGCACTGTTAGTAACTGAAAGGCAAAAAACTGAACCAATGACTCACAGCTCGTGAGCTGTAAAGCCGCGACAAGGCACCAACCGCTTTACAGTCCATTCACACAACTTTCATACATGACACACACAAGGCCATTCACACCGCCAGCCACGGGCCCAGCACATTACAACACTCACATCGACAGACAGCGCCACTCAAGGGCCCATCACTTACATACGCCCACATGCCTGATACAACAATCACACCAGCTGATGGGAGTGTGTGGACTGGTGTTTGGCTTGCAGTGTGTTGCAGTAGCCAACATCAAGTCAATATGTACAGTCTCAGCCAAGCCCCACTCCACACACAATGGCATCATATTTTTTTTTTTTTTAACAGAGGAACCCCTAACTAAGTAGAAAGAATTACAAAACAACAAACACAAAAGCTCTAACTAACAACATGACAGAAATGCTAACCATGAAACTAAACACATGAAAATACAAAACAGACATGAGTTTACACTCATGGTTGTTCCCAGAAATTCTTCTGGGTGTGGTAATTCTTAAAACAAGCACCGACACACAGCCCAGGCTTTGAAGGACAATCTGGGCAGTACATTCGAGACTCCCTCCGGATACCTCTTCGAAAACACACTCTACATTTCTTAGCTGGAAAGTCTTTTTTGGGTGTGGGAGGAATGTGCTCAGCAAAGTGGCGATCTTTCAATCTAGCCACATCCTCCACCACTGCTTCTCTAGGAACTCTGGCCTGTTCCACCACAATAAGGCTCTCTATCACTGACTCCTGAAATTTCACAAATGTCATCTTTGAGTCTGGAGACCTATCCCTAAACACAATAAAAGCATTGAAGGTTGCTAAGTGGAAGAGGTGAAGTGCTAACTTCTTATACCAAACATAAGACTTACGAATAGCAGTATAAGGTTCCAACCTCTGGTCAACTCTATCTACACCTCCCATGTGCTTATTATAATCTAAAATGCACACAGGTTTGCGCACTTCAGCAACCTGGCCCCAAACAGTCACAGGGGAAGTACTCTCATCATGGATGGTACTTAGCATGTAGACATCCCTCTTGTCTGAAAATTTCAAAGCTAGCAGCTCCTCGTTCCGCAAGGCACAGCACTGTCCCCTCTCAAGTTTTTTACAGACAAGCTCCCTTGGATAGCCTTTCCGGTTAGAACGGATTGTGCCACAAGCAACTGTGTCCACTCTAAACAATTCCTTGAACAACTGCACACCAGTGTAGAAGTTATCTACATACAAATGGTGACCTTTGTTGAACAGTCGTCTACCAAGATCCCACACTATTTTCTCAGTAACTCCAAAAGTGGGAGGACAACCAGGGGGGTCAATATTGGAATCCCTACCAGTGTACACACGGAAACTATACACATATCCTGTCCTACTTTCAGACAGCATATACAATTTAATTCCATATCGTGCCCTTTTGCTAGGAATGTACTGCCTAAAAACCAAACGACCCTTGAAGAGGACCAAAGACTCGTCCACACTTATCTCTTTGCCTGGAACATAGACCTCCGAAAACCGATCTACAAAATGATCAAGGACAGGCCTAATCTTAAAAAGACGGTCAGAATCTGGGTGATCTCGTGGCAAGGCTAATGCATTGTCAACAAAATGCAGCATCCTAAGAAGAAGCAAATACCGATTACGACTCATGGTAGCTGGAAATATAGCTGTTGCCATCAAGGGACTAGTAGACCAATAAGAAGCCAGTGACGGCTTCCTTATCAACCCCATCAAAAAAGTCAAACCCAAAAACTTTTTTAGCTCCTCCAAATTTGTGGGAATCCACTGGGCAGCTCTAGAGTGTGGCCTAAGTCTAGCAGCGTTGTCCCTCAAATGCTGCTCCGCATACAAATTAGTCTGCTCAACAATCTCTTCCAAAAACACATCATCCATGAATAACTCAAAGAAATTGATAGGCATAAAGTTCTCTGTATTGGCGTTACACCCCGGGAGACCAGTAAAGGCAGGCAACTCTGGCTGCTCCATGTTTGGGGCAACCCAGACATCGGGTCTTCTAACGGGAAACCTTTCAGCCCCAGGTTGCTGCACTATTGGCACATCAATGTCCTCCTCTAAAACAGAACCTTCATCTGCACTGAGTGTGGCTTCATCATCAGAAGATTCCCCTCCAACAG
The DNA here is from genome assembly GCF_031143425.1 of Pleurodeles waltl. Classification (NCBI taxonomy): domain Eukaryota; kingdom Metazoa; phylum Chordata; class Amphibia; order Caudata; family Salamandridae; genus Pleurodeles; species Pleurodeles waltl. The sequence continues at coordinate 568,187,975 of NC_090449.1, read as the reverse complement.
AAACATCACTGCCAGAATCTCTGACTTCCTCCTCTGCCTCAGATGCAGAGTCCGTCTCATAGTCATGATCAGACTGTGACTCAAAAAGCATACCAACCACCTGCTGAGCGGTCATCCTGCGACTAGCCATGATCTCTCCTGCTAAAATTAACTGGACAAATTCACCACCAACAACCAGCACTGTGTAAGACAAGTAACAAAGTGTAGCTTTGTTAGTAAGAGTTACAAACTCAAAAACTATACCGCTCACTTGCCTGAAAAAGCTTGATTCACCAGCAACTACACAGCAATCACCAATGATATCCCACTAAAAAGAAAGAAAGAAAGGCAAATTAGAAATAAGACACAACAAATATCATTGTGCACAAACCTAAGGACAATTTCACACACAATCCTGCATTTAGTACACCCCCTACAAACATGTCATTCATGCATGGCAACAATACTCCTTTGGAGTAAATTGTTTTTACTTACCTAAAACATGCAACTGTGCAAACTGCAGGTCAACCACCGCCAAAACCGCAAGGAGCCACAGCAAATAAAGCAAAAGCTTTGAACTAGAACAAAAAGGAGGAACATTTTTTTTATCACAAATGCAAAGACTTCTTCAGTTGACAAACACCCCACCATCAAACATTTTAGAAATTGGTGCCTAAGTGGATTCTGTCATAGGGGCAGATGGGCCTACTAAAAAAATAGGCCTGTCTGCCCCAAGGAAGCCAGAAAATACCTTTAGTACTGTGTCCCCATGGAGAGCGACCCTTGCCAAAGGGGACAGCCCTCAAACAAAAAAAAACAAAAAAAACACACACAACACTATCCCTGGTGCCTAAGTGGCTTCTGCCCCCTTGGGGGCAGGTGGGCCTAAGAAAATAGGCCCATCTGCCCCCAGGGGGTGTAGAAATGGCCAACAGGTCAATGCCCCCCTTGGGGGGGCGCCCCGTGACCAAGGGGACGCCCCCCCACAAAAATAAACACATAAAAAAAAATCCCTGGCGTTCTAGTGGTTTCTGCCCCCCTTGGGGGCAGATCAGCCTAAAAATAATAGGCTGATCTGTCTCCAAGGGGTGCAGAAATGGCCTGGGTACATGTGCCCCCAAAGTGGGGGGCGACCCTTGCCCAAGCCCCCCCCCATCCACTAACACACACACACACACACACTATCCCTGGTGTCTACGTGGCTTCTGCCCCCCTTGGGGGCAGGTGGGTCTAGAAAAATAGGCCCATCTGCCCCCAGGGGGGGCAGAAATGGCCAACAGGTCAATGCCCCCCTTGGGGGGGCGCCCCGTGCCCGAGGGGACGCCCCCCCACAAAAATAAACACATAAAAAAAAATCCCTGGCGTTCTAGTGGTTTCTGCCCCCCTTGGGGGCAGATCAGCCTAAAAATAATAGGCTGATCTGTCTCCAAGGGGTGCAGAAATGGCCTGGGTACATGTGCCCCCAAAGTGGGGGGCGACCCTTGCCCAAACCCCCCCCCATCCACTAACACACACACACACACACACTATCCCTGGTGTCTACTTGGCTTCTGCCCCCCTTGGGGGCAGGTGGGTCTAGAAAAATAGGCCCATCTGCCCCCAGGGGGGGCAGAAATGGCCAACAGGTCAATGCCCCCCTTGGGGGGGCGCCCCGTGCCCGAGGGGACGCCCCCCCACAAAAATAAACACATAAAAAAAAATCCCTGGCGTTCTAGTGGTTTCTGCCCCCCTTGGGGGCAGATCAGCCTAAAAATAATAGGCTGATCTGTCTCCAAGGGGTGCAGAAATGGCCTGGGTACATGTGCCCCCAAAGTGGGGGGCGACCCTTGCCCAAGCCCCCCCCCATCCACTAACACACACACACACACACACTATCCCTGGTGTCTACGTGGCTTCTGCCCCCCTTGGGGGCAGGTGGGTCTAGAAAAATAGGCCCATCTGCCCCCAGGGGGGGCAGAAATGGCCAACAGGTCAATGCCCCCCTTGGGGGGGCGCCCCGTGCCCGAGGGGACGCCCCCCCACAAAAATAAACACATAAAAAAAAATCCCTGGCGTTCTAGTGGTTTCTGCCCCCCTTGGGGGCAGATCAGCCTAAAAATAATAGGCTGATCTGTCTCCAAGGGGTGCAGAAATGGCCTGGGTACATGTGCCCCCAAAGTGGGGGGCGACCCTTGCCCAAGCCCCCCCCCATCCACTAACACACACACACACACACACTATCCCTGGTGTCTACGTGGCTTCTGCCCCCCTTGGGGGCAGGTGGGTCTAGAAAAATAGGCCCATCTGCCCCCAGGGGGGGCAGAAATGGCCAACAGGTCAATGCCCCCCTTGGGGGGGCGCCCCGTGCCCAAGGGGACGCCCCCCCACAAAAATAAACACATAAAAAAAAATCCCTGGCGTTCTAGTGGTTTCTGCCCCCCTTGGGGGCAGATCAGCCTAAAAATAATAGGCTGATCTGTCTCCAAGGGGTGCAGAAATGGCCTGGGTACATGTGCCCCCAAAGTGGGGGGCGACCCTTGCCCAAGCCCCCCCCATCCACTAACACACACACACACACACACTATCCCTGGTGTCTACGTGGCTTCTGCCCCCCTTGGGGGCAGGTGGGTCTAGAAAAATAGGCCCATCTGCCCCCAGGGGGGGCAGAAATGGCCAACAGGTCAATGCCCCCCTTGGGGGGGCGCCCCGTGCCCAAGGGGACGCCCCCCCACAAAAATAAACACATTAAAAAAAAACCCTGGCGTTCTAGTGGTTTCTGCCCCCCTTGGGGGCAGATCAGCCTAAAAATAATAGGCTGATCTGTCTCCAAGGGGTGCAGAAATGGCCTGGGTACATGTGCCCCCAAAGTGGGGGGCGACCCTTGCCCAAGCCCCCCCCATCCACTAACACACACACACACACACACTATCCCTGGTGTCTACGTGGCTTCTGCCCCCCTTGGGGGCAGGTGGGTCTAGAAAAATAGGCCCATCTGCCCCCAGGGGGGGCAGAAATGGCCAACAGGTCAATGCCCCCCTTGGGGGGGCGCCCCGTGCCCAAGGGGACGCCCCCCCACAAAAATAAACACATAAAAAAAAAAACCCTGGCGTTCTAGTGGTTTCTGCACCCCTTGGGGGCAGATCAGCCTAAAAATAATAGGCTGATCTGTCTCCAAGGGGTGCAGAAATGGCCTGGGTACATGTGCCCCCAAAGTGGGGGGCGACCCTTGCCCAAGCCCCCCCCCCATCCACTAACACACACACACACACACACTATCCCTGGTGTCTACGTGGCTTCTGCCCCCCTTGGGGGCAGGTGGGTCTAGAAAAATAGACCCATCTGCCCCCAGGGGGGGCGGAAATGGCCAACAGGTCAATGCCCCCCTTGGGGGGGCGCCCCGTGCCCAAGGGGACACCCCCCCACAAAAATAAACACATAAAAAAAAATCCCTGGCGTTCTAGTGGTTTCTGCCCCCCTTGGAGGCAGATCAGCCTAAAAATAATAGGCTGATCTGTCTCCAAGGGGTGCAGAAATGGCCTGGGTACATGTGCCCCCAAAGTGGGGGGCGACCCTTGCCCAAGCCCCCCCCCATCCACTAACACACACACACACACACACTATCCCTGGTGTCTACGTGGCTTCTGCCCCCCTTGGGGGCAGGTGGGTCTAGAAAAATAGGCCCATCTGCCCCCAGGGGGGGCAGAAATGGCCAACAGGTCAATGCCCCCCTTGGGGGGGCGCCCCGTGCCCATGGGGACGCCCCCCCACAAAAATAAACACATAAAAAAACATCCCTGGCGTTCTAGTGGTTTCTGCCCCCCTTGGGGCAGATCAACCTAAAAATAATAGGCTGATCTGCCCTCAAGGGAGGCAGAAATGGCCCTAAAAGACATGCCCCCCAAAGGGGAGCGACCCTTGCCCAAGGGGGCGCCCCCCCATCCACTACACACACAATCCCTGGTGCCTAAGTGGCTTCTGCCCCCCTTGGGGGCAGATGGACCTAAAAAAAATAGGGCGATCTGCCCCCAAGGGGGGCAGAAATGGCCAACAGTTCTCTGCCCCCTTGGGGGGGGCGCCCCTTGCCCAAGGGGGCACCCCCTCCCAACATACCTGCACAGAAAATATAATTCCCTGGTGATCCAGTGGTTTCTGCCCCCCTTGGGGGCAGATCCGCCTAAAAAGTAGGCCAATCTGCCCCCAAGGGGGGCAGAAATGGCCGTAACTAATTGCCCCCACAAGGGGAGCGACCCTTGCCCAAGGGGCCGCTCCCCGCCAGCAAGAAACACGAGCAAACAACAAAAAAAAAAAATCCCTGGTGTCTAGTGGGCATTCCTGCTGCCCGATCGCAATGCGATCGGGCAGCAGGAATGCTCAAAGAGACACCGGGGGAAAGGAAAAGCCTTTCCTTTCAACCGGTGCCTCTTTAGCCCAAACCCCCCACCCACCGGGAAGAGGAACTCACCTCTTTCCTCGTCGCCGCACAGGAAGCAAATGGCTTCCTGTGCGGCGAAATCCCCATAATGAAGTCAGCGCGCGATCGCGCGCTGACGTCATTATGGGTGGGTGGGGGGGTCGGGGGTGGAAGGGGAAGGGCTTCCCCTTCCATCCCTGACTTTGGGGGGGTGGGGGGAAGCACACAGAGGGAGCGAGAGCGCTCCCTCTGGGCTGTGTGCCGAGGACGTAGTGGTTACGTCCTCGGCACAGCAGCACTGTGCCGCGGGACGTAACCACTACGTCCGCGGCACAGAAGGGGTTAAACTGGATGAGACATTTGCTAAACTGATAAAGACTGAGTTATTGCCGAATTGAGACAAATGCTGCTAACCGATAAATGACTGGCCTTTTGAAGAAGACGGTGTGAACATTGTGCTCGTTCAGCTTTGCAATTGATTTGCTAAATAGTTTCATTTGTAGGTGCTTCTAGCTCTCTGATTCTATACAGATCATGGCGCAAAACAATAGAAAGAAATTTTGTAAATATGCGTGTATAGGCTTGGTAATTACATGTGTAATAATAATAATGGCAATTGTGTTTGGAATGCATGGAAAGGGTGAGAATGAGATTATTACTGCTTCTACTATTGCTCCTGTTACTGTCACTGAACTAACCCCATTGAAAAGACTAGCAATGGATGAGAGGCTCTTGCACGATAAGAAAGAGCTTTCGTATAACGTTTTCTATCGCTTGCTAACAGAGTATGTTGAGACTATGGATGCGAAGGATTGTTATGTGTGTACACAGATACCAACATCAGTAAAGGAAGGGGTGACTTATCATCACATGCCCCTTACATATGGGATTACGTGTAGTATAGTAATGTCTAGGTTTTATGGTCAAACTAACATACAGTATTTTTACTCGAATTATGATGTTACCTTTGCTTATGTTCCTATAATAGCGCAGCTAAGCGAAACTGCAAGATATTGGGATTACAAAATTATGAGGGACTTTTTCGAGCCAATGCAACCTTTTGAGACGGCTCATGCTCATAGGGAGAACCTTACTTGTTCAGTCTCTGCTGTAGAAATAAGCTTTTTAGATCGCACAGATGATAGAAGGGCTCAAATGAAAGCGAAATTAGAAAAAGAGTTACATAAGAGGACTTCAGTAGATAATTATGATTTTGCTGCTATAAAGACACAAGGGAAAATAGCTTTAGATGCTTGGCATGTAGGGAAATTTTGTATATATCGAGGAGAATCTTATTACGACAATATTTTTGTAGGAGCGAGTGAGTGCAAACATACGTTTATTTTTAAGGCCAAATGGACATTCATGATGGACGGACTTGACCCTGTCATTCCAGGTGTATATTACATTTGTGGGCATAATGCTTATTATCGTCTTCCCAAGGGATGGTGGGGGAGATGTTATTTGGGCATAGTGTTCCCAAAGGTTTATCAACTGGATGACGTATCGATGATTCAAAAGACATCTGGATCCCATAGTATCCAGAAAAGAGAGACCGCAGCTGCTGTGGTAGGTGATATATTTGGAGCCATGATTCCTTCATTGGGAGTTGTGTTGAATTCCATCAAGATACGAAAGTTGTCTACTATAGTGGATAACATGTTGACAAAGTTTTCAGGTGCTATAATACTGATAGATGCTGAGCTTGCAGCGGAAAGAGCTATGACTCTTCAAAATAGGCTTGCTTTAGACATTCTTTTAGCAAAGGATGGAGGCGTTTGCAAAATGATTGGTGCACGTCACTGTTGCACATATATACCGGATAATAGTGTGAAGATTAAAACTATGCTTGCTAATCTAACAAAAGAAAGTGCAGATTTGAAAGAACTGAAAGAACCAGGAGTGTGGGAGAAGGTTGGAAAAGGAATAGCTTCAGTGGGACATTGGATTGGGGGAATTTGGAATGGAATATTATTGAAAATAATAGAAGGAATATTAATAGTAATAATTTGTGCATTTGGAATTTGGGGAATAAAAAGGGGAATAATAATGATAATGGAAAGAATTAAAAGAAGAAAAGAAGAGAAAATTATGAAAAGAATGGCAGAAGAATACAAAGCGCAAACTAGGGGAATTAAAAGGAAGAGGGAACTGACAGAAGTTTAATGGAATAAAATTTGTGGGCAAGATTTGTGTGATGACTAGTAGTCATCAGAGGAGGGATTGATGAAGCAGAAAATGAAGGTTTTGATTTATTAACGCTTAAACGTAGTGCTGAAATAATCATGTGTGATATTAACCGAATTAATAAAGATTGTACGGGGACAAAAAATGTGCCCTCAGAGTAGTTTGCCATCATTTATACGCGTGCTTTATATAACGTGGTGAATTAGAATTGCACTAATCCGACATAATCATACACGTGTGCTACGATTTGCTTGTTTGAAACGCTTTAGCTTAGCATTACTTTAGCGGAGGCTTTGGCCTAGTTGCCTGGTCTCATGATTTAGATGCTCGTATTTTTCCACTGTGCTAATAAACGTGTATTTTGGCTTGAAGCTGTACTTTTCCACAGAAACTGTTCACATGCTTATCTTAAAGTTGGTGCCAGCATGGCATATTTTCTCTTTAATTCAAGGTCGACTTGCAGGTGCGGACAATGGAGGCTCTGAGAGTAAGCTAATTGGAAAACAATGTTGCAAATTGCGTACCCATCTCCAAGGATAATGTATGCTTAAGTAAAAGCTTGAGAACTGTCGTGTTTGATTGGTCAATTTGAAGCTAACCTATGAACCCTCCAATGGAGACCCTACTGGACCTGAACTGTTGTCTATAAAACCCAGGTGCACGAGAGGAAAGCTCTAGCCATTACCAGCTCGATACCCGCCATTTTGCAGACTTCGTAGCTATTATGGCCCACTTTGCTGCGACGCCATTTTGAGAGATTTTGATGCTTTCTCTAATCGAGAGAAAGAGACTTTAATGATTCTTGCCCTAGAGACTGTAACTTTGATTTGATCCCTTTGCATGAAGTAATAGTTTTACCTTGCCACCGTGAGGCATTTGCCCCGTCCACCCCTGCCCCTTTGTCCCGTCCCATGCTGATCGAGAAACGGTACCCATGATGACCGAAGAACGGTACCTGTGAGACGAAGACTTCCTTGTATGCTGATCGTAATTGGTAAATATGAAAGGAAATTGTAAAATTGCATTGTGTTTCTTTTAGGTAACCAACTGCTGATTTTGGTAAGAGCCCTAGCTAGGAGTTTTCTAAATTAATGTTGCTAAATTGTTTTTGCATGAAGTCCCACATGCCGATGCTAATTTGAGGTTAGACGAGGATTCCATATGTTGCACGATGCAATTTGAGATCTTGTTATGCTGACTAAATGTACGCAATTAGTTCATTACAGATTATCGTATTAGTGATTTGCATTGCAATTATCGAATGCCTTGTGATTCAAATGCTCCATAGATTACATTTGTTTCGACGTTATGGACAGCTATTAATGTTCATATATGTTTATCATTTGGTGTTGAGACACATTTACATTGTGCTAGCTTTGTTAATATAGGGAAATAAATTCACTAACTTTGCAATAAACTGGTGTGGTTATTCCTGACTGAAAGGTCAGGGTCCGCCGAAATGTATTCTGGATTGATTGTAAAGTGTTATGTTGTTCAAGGTGTTGCTTATGTTCGTTATTGATTATTGATTTGATGCGACTGATCGATATAATAGTGCAGAGAGTTCCCACTAAGTCAAAAGATTCATCGGCCTAAAGAGCGTCCAAACGTAGGTAAATTTGTTACCACGTTCCGCTCTATCAACTGTGAACACGTGGCATTCTTTCCTCCCATGTTGTCCATGCTATGCAAAATCGCAGCAATCTACACTACATTTTACATTATTTTTTCTTTATATGGATCACTCCGGTCACGCTTTTGCGCCCCATTCTTCTTCCTAATTCGAGTGACTCACATAAAGAGGGTTTTTATTTTTTACAGTCATTTTCGTCCATGGAACCATGTATTGCTATTCTCAATTGAATTATGACTGCAATACAATTGAGAAAATCGCATGCATTCTAATTTCAATTTACTGATTGGTTTAGATTGCGGACGTTCTATTTTAAGGGATTGTTTTCATTCACTGTTTTTATTTATTGTATAAATTATTCTTAATGTTTTTAATTTGCGCTTTTGTGGCTGATACACCCTGCTGAATAAAGAGTTTTGACCTGACTTGAGTCCATACTGCTTTTGAATTCATTGATGTGAACATTGATACAGCACACTAATACCCAGACATATGGCATCCTGACACTGCAAAACAGGTCCTAGGGGAGTTAAAACCAACTAGATTTCAGAAAGTAGACGAATTTTCACAGTTTGTGAAAAGTAATATACTCGTTAGTGGTTAGAAGGTGGAAAACTAGGCTGATGTAGTTGAAATTTTAGTGCTGTCCCTCGTGTCACAGAAGTAATTTCTATTTGACAATATATGCAATGCATTGTGTTGACCAAAGTACTAATAGTTTGATAGTATAAAGATGCACTGAGAAGTCATTTTAAATGTGAATTCATTTAGACTAACATTAGAAACCCTCATGGTATTGATGATAAACCGAATGTTTGACAAATTTTATTGATATCATGTTATAATTTAGACCTTAGACTAACAGTATGTATGAAAACGGTATTGAATTTCTAATGCTTAATAATTTAACTGTGTGTGCAAAAATAATGAAATGCAGTTCTGCGTTATACTGACTAAAATGTATTAACAGTTAGGCCCTGATTTATACTTTTTGACTCAAAACTGCGTTTGCGCAGTTTTGCATAAAAAATTATAGTGCCGTCTTGCACCATTCCAGGATGCAAGGCAGGCGCCATATTTATGGAATGGTGCACTCCGGCACAAAGGATGGGCTAACATCATGGAAAAGGACATTAGCTGGCTTGGGGGGGTGCGGCAGGGGGCAGTATCGGAGAATGGTGTTTTGCACCAAACAATGGCATTAGGCTGGTTATTTAGAGTAAAAAAAGATTACTCTAACCAGCCTAGCGTCATTTCTTGACGCAAAACCATCCATACCACATGAGTCCTCTCTTATAAAAGACAGGAGTCATGTCCACCATCCCAATGGCCAGCATAGAGGACAAGGGTCCCCTGGGCATGGCCCTTGCACCCAGTGCCATGTAGGGGACCCATTTCAGGGTCCCCAATGGCACTTTAAAATGTTTTTAAAAATACTTACCTCTACTTATCTATACTTACCCGGGATGGGGTCTCCCATCCTGTGGTGTCCCTCTGGTGTGGGTGTACCTGGGGCTTAGGGAGGGCACCTATGGGCTGTTTCCATAGTGTTTGACCATGGAAATGGGTCCACAGTTCCCCTAACACCTGCCTAGACCCAGGTGTTGAATAATGTTGCTAAGGTGCCTTAGTGTCATTATTTAGGCCCGCCTCCCTCCCATGCACCATTTTTGGGGGGAGGATAAAAAAGGCGGTAGGGTCTTAGAGTCATTTTTTGGATGGGAACGCCCATCTTGCATCTCATTGACGCAAGGTGGTTTCACATATCCAAAGAATGACTTTAACTCCAATATTTTGACATTAGACTAGTCTAGCGTCAAAATATAAACATGCAGTTAAGTTTGCGTTGAATTAGCGTCAAATAAAATTACACTAATTCAGAGCAAACAGAGTATAAATCTGGGCCTTAATTTGTTTAAACTGACTGTAATATGAATATTAATGAAAAATGATTAATATTGAATTTATAAATGTTCATATTAAAATGTGTCTATTAGAACGTATTATTTAAATGTATCGTTTTAACTCACTTCTATTAGCCTAAGTGAGGTCTGCTGGGCCTGTATGTCGTGACAGTGCAGGAAATGCTGATTCATTTTCATCACGTAAACTTTCTTTTAGACTTCATTCCCAGGAGAAGACTAGCTTTGGTACTAGACCCCTATTGTTTTGGACATCGAAGGAAGTGAAACAATGTCCTTGAACGTAGAACATCGTGAACCATGGACTGGCATTACATGCAATTGTTTCAATCTTGTGTGGAGCTACATGGATGGATGAGGTTCCCTTGACAGACCTAGGAAGATGTATTGATGTTTCAATTCGGAGTTGTGTGATTGATTACTATTGGATGATGTTCCCTCAACATAATATGGACTGTCTCTCAAAGCGCATCAGATCGTCGGATTTTCCAGAATCCTTGCAGATGACGAATCCCGCATGCTGAGCCACTTACGGAGGTATCTTCCTCTCTGCTTTGCCCCTTTGAGACACCCCACTGAGACTTAGAGATTTTCTCCCTAACCCTTTGCAGAAGACTCTTGATTGAGTTTCTGGCATGCTGAAGCTTTCTCTTTTTACCCATCTTCTGCCCACCTTAGTTAGTACCCTGTTGCTCGAGATTACCCTTTTCCAAATTCTTTTTGCCCTTTTTGTCCCTTTTGTCTTTTGCCCCCATGTGTTCTGCCCTGCAAAATGTATACCTTAATCTGGCCACTAATAGGGGTTTCCCTGTGCTCAGCCAAAATTATAACTCCGCTGGTTTGAAATCGACTGATGCTTGTCAATCCTGAGCAACGCTGGATTTTTGAATCTCAGAAAATCTTGTTAATGTTTTGTACTCTTCTTATTGAATGATTGTTTTTTACTACTGTTAGTTCACCTGAACGTATTCTATTGCCTTGGGCAACCATTGGTTATCCTGTATCTTTATAATTATGTCTTGAGAGTTGTCTGTATGACTTTGAGTTTGAGTTTGTAATAAACCCCCTTAATTTTATTCTTGACTGCAGTTTTCCTTGTATGGCCAGATTGGTCATACTGTTTGACCAAATTGGTTTGTATTGAAATTGTGTTGTGTGGTTCTACTATATCCTATTGCAGGGTCTAAAGATCTGCTGACCTGTAGTTGAGCATTGATTCCTGAGAAGGATGAAAATGCTCCAGCAAGGCTGTTCAGCGCCTAGGCTCTTAACACTGAGAGTGCACAACCTCCAAGTCCAGGGTGGTGGAACTGTGGCACAGTGAGCAACTAAGCTTGGAGGAGTGCACAATTCTGCTTGCTCAGTGAGGAGGAAATAAATAACCCCTTAAGACAGGGCTGATTAATGGATGTAATGATCACATGGGCAAGTGCTTTGAACAAACAGTGTCCATAAATGGTAGGCCACTGTAAGGTGATAGGATGCATAGAGATATGAGCTCCCTTTTTAATCATATGATCAGATAGGCCTCCCAGTTCTAAATTCATACATTTGATGGAGCAGGTATTGAGGGACACAGAGTACCAAGGAGTTGCAGAAGGTCTGGACTATGACTTTTATAAAGAAGGCAGGTAGAAGAGCTGCAGTTGTAAATACGATTCTGAGAAAAAGTAAGCAAATGTATTACAGCTTGTTTATGTAAACATTAAAAGACAGCCAAGAATCAGAGATAACTCCTAAATGGCATTCCACCAGAATATAGTCTACAAAAAATCATGGAGCCAAAATATTGAAGCCTAAGTATCAAGGACAAAACGTTTTTGTAGGTAAGTATACAACAGTAAGTATGGGTATACCATAATTACCTTCACAAGTATTCCATAAGAAAGGTATCTCACTGTTGTGGCAGGCCTATGGTACAAAACAGAACAGAAAAGACACAAGCCTAAGTCCTAGCACATCATTGTGCACATCGCACAGATCCCAGCTGCCCCTTTTGTGACAATGTTAACTGGCACTCGGGAAACCCTACTATTCCCAGATACATTTGAAAACTTGAGAACCATATTAATCCAAGGAGTGGTGAGTGTTTGTTGATTAATCAAGGAGGTGTGTCAGTGGAGTGAAAACCATTTAGTGTGATATGTAAATGTTTTAGTGAGGGGCAGTAGGTGAGTGGAATGGGCATAAGTTGAAGAGGTTTTTGTGGCTTTTGTGAGTGTGTTGGAGTCACTCTGTGGTGAATTGTGGCTGGTGAGAGAGACAGTTGGTGATGTGCTGCGACGAGTGCTAATTGGTGATTGATGCTGTGAGTGGGTGGTGAGTGGAGGAGTGAGTCAGTGGTGTAGTGAGTAGAAGCTGTTGTGTGAGGTGATATGTGGGTGAAGAGGCACTGCATTTGTGACTGGGCCTCTGTACATGTGGTCAGTGAGTGGAAATGTTAGTAAGTAGTTGAAATGTGGGTACTGACCTGCCTGGGAGAGAAGCCTCTGGTATTATCTTTGTTAGGAATTCCTTTTAGTGGTTCTAAACACAAAATGAAGCTAAAAACAAGAAATAACAGCATGCAAAATACAGTCATGGCAAACAGTTTCCCTGAGGTTAAACCATTTACGTTAGCACCTTGGGACATCAGATACAGTGGAAAAGGCCCTACAAGGTGTCTCCTTAGTTTTAAGTGATAGTGATAAGTGATAGTTTCCACCCCGTCCCCTCTATTGGCCCTCCACAGGGACCATCTTTTTCCCACTTCCTGGGGCATCCCCTGTTTTGATAGATTGTCTTTTCTGTGAGCATGCACCAGTCCACGTCATGTTTCCAGTCCTGTAAGTCATACCACCCCCACTTTTGTGCTATGTTCCGTTTAGCTACCACAAGGCCTACGGCCAGCCACAGCCTGTTGTCCCTGTGCGGTGGGTCATTGCCCCACATGTTTAATATACAGCATTTGGCTGTGTCAAGTATGGAGCATCCCATTACCATTCTCATTGCTTCTCTAATGGATGCACATTATGTTTGTATCCAAGGCAGCTCCATGCCACATGTAAGAAGGTCCCCATCCCACCACAGCCTCTGAGGATGTGGTTGCAGTTGGTCATGCGCCCGTGGTGTGGAGGGTCGCACAGGTGTAGTATGAATGGTGAAGTATGCAGAGTTGAACTAATCGCAACACTGACCTAATGGTAATATCTTTGGGCACCACCAGGGCCTCTTCCCACTACCACTGCTCAAAGTACCCCACTTCTGCTTCCCATTTAGTCTTACTTGTCCGTAGAGTGTCAGTTTCCTATATATCCAGGAGATGGCCTTTCTGCAAAGCTATTCTGTCAATATGCGATCCTCCAATAGGGAAGATTCTTCGATTGTCTTGGTATATGTGCAGCTACAGATTGTTTGAGCTGGATATATTTATAGATTTGTGAATGTGCAAGTTGACATTGGTCTGTCATTTCTTCCAGTGTAAGCTGTGCGTTTCCCTTCTATGCGTCCCCCGATTTGGTGTTGGCAATAAGGCTCTGCTTCTCAAATCCTTGGAGTTTGCCTAAGTCCGACAATATGTCACTTGATTACAGAGCGTTCATTTTGAACAATCGGTCTTTCCATCCCAAGTATGCTGTGGCTGCCCTCCATATGTGAATTACTGTTTTGGTTTGTATAGGGAGTGTGCAAGCTATTTTGACCTTGTAGAATGTCCCCTCATAGCCCTCCCGCCCCAATGCTAGTCTTTCTATCTGAACTGCCGGTTCATCCCACTGTGCAAATGCCCAGTCATTGATCACCGTTAGCTGCGTAGCCCACTATTACTTTTGTATGGCTATACCTCCCTTGTACATGCCTTGAGTCAGTTTCTGGAGGGCTTTGTGAGGTGGGTCATTGCCCCAGAGAAGGAGTCAAAGTTTGGCCTCCATTCTGAGGAAGAAGTCTTTGGGAAATAGGTAGGGGGTTTTCTGTAGTGCATAGATCATCTGTGGCAGTGTCATCATTTTGAACATTCCCACCTGACCAAGGAGGGAGAGCGGCAAGGCCTACTAGTGTTGTACATCTGCCACAAATCTTTCCAAGATAGGGACTAGGTTTTTTATAGAACAATTGGGGGTCTTTTGTTACGTATATTCCAGGTATCTGAACCCCTTGGTGGTCATTGGCAAGGGTACATCTCCCCAGGGGATCGGTTTAGGCCCTGTGATCAAGTGCATCAATGACTTCTGCCAGTTTATCGTGTTTCCTGAGAAGGACCCAAAGATTTGGAGTATTTGCTTTAGTCTTGAACAGGTCAGGGGTGGATCTGTGACGTGGAACGTAGAAGAAACGTCATCCATGTAGAGGAAGCTATGTTCCTCTCAGGACTCCCCCCAGTTGATCCCTCGTATCAGTGGTCACTCCTGATACATGCTGCCTCGGGGTCAATGTCCAAGACAAAAATCAGTGGGGAATGCAGGCACCCCTGTCTTCTCCCCAGATGGAGTTCAGATGCATGCAATGTCACCCTATTCACTCTGACTCAGCCCATCGGGCCCTGGTAGAGGAGACAGATCTAGCTCAGAAAGTTAGGGCTGAATCCTAGTTGCTCTAGGATCACATGCATGTAGTCCCATTCTAGAGCATCGAAAGCCATAGAGGCGTCCATCAACAGAACTATTGCAGACAATCATTCATCTGTTGCACCTTCTATTACACCAAAGAGGCTTCTAAGGTTGAGCCTGGTTTCCCTGTTAGGCATGAAGCACAAATGATCCGGGTGAATTAGGGTTGCGATAACTTGTCTGAGCATATTGGACAATAGTTTGGCCTGAACTTTAACTTCCACATTCAGGAGAAATATTAGTCTATATGAACTAAGGAGGTCTGCAATTTTGTTCTCTTTATGGATCACTACTATTGTAGCTCGCTGTTGGTCCAGGGGGAGCAATCCCACAGCTTTAGCCTCCTTCCACTTGAGGGGCCACCTTGGCTGCCAGGACCTTGTACAGTTCAATGGATAGTCTGTTTGGCCCCATAGCCTTCCCTGAGTTAAGGGAGTGCATTTCCTGGTCAATCTCACTAGGTGAAAAATCCCTATCTAGTATTTGTCTGTGTTCTGCCGACAACATAGGGTTTTTTAATGTCTTTGAGGAAACCATGAATATCATGCAGCTGGTTAGTACCCGTAGACATATATACCTCTGAGTTTTAAGTAGCAAATTCCCCTTTGTCAGTCTCTGGTATTATCAGGCTAGGGATGATCATGTTTTTATATGAGCAGGGCAGCATATAAAGAGAGAAGAAATATTCATTGTGATTCACAATTATCACACCTGGAGAATTTTCTGAATATCTGGTGAATTAAATTCAAAATCCTCAATAGAGTGATACTGGTTCTTTTCCCCACCTACTTTGCCTACCTTGCAAATATCACTCAATAAAGTATTTCATCCTTATCAGCACAATATTAATACCTTTTCATTCTTATGGCTTCAAAACTGGTTTTCCACACACGTTACTTCCTTGTGAGAGCTAAAGAGTAAACTATAAGCCTGAGGAAGATTGGAAAGTTCTTGCCTTACTGACAGCTTTCTCAGCTGTTGCTCAACATTTTTGTATAGACTGCCCTCTACAGTCCATGACTGATAGTCACTAAAATGGATGCTCCCAGTACACCAGATCTCCCCCGCCATGCATGGAGACCCAGGACATTGACTGTCCTGTCTCTCCAACTCTTTATAAGAACACACTCAGCCTGCAGTCAACCCCTGGAGAAGCGTGGACCTTGTAAGTCATTATGATAAGAGGGCACTTCTTTTTTCCTAACACTTTCCATCATAAAAATAGCAACTAAGCATGGGTGATCTGTAAATTAACTTCCTGCTGCTCAGCGTTCCTTGTAGCCAGGAGGTAAAGGAAATGACAAATGCGTAGACCCTGTGGACTGGATTGAAATGCATGAGTTCACACATTGAAGGTACCGGAATTAACTTGTTGACATTGGGCATATTCACAGATTAATTTTGGAGTATGTAAAGTAGTACTCCTGTTGTCTTTACTTACTCTTAGATCACTTTGTGAATTGGCTCCAAAACATCTGAAATGGTAGTAAGATGGAAATATTCATCAGCAAGTACTACAGATAGAAAAGACTATGGGCCTGATTCTAACTTTGGAGGACGGTGTTAAACCGTCCCAAAAGTGGCGGATATACCACCTACCGTATTACGAGTCCATTATATCCTATGGAACTCGTAATACGGTAGGTGGTATATCAGCCACTTTTGGGACGGTTTAACACCGTCCTCCAAAGTTAGAATCAGGCCCTATGCCTTCTTTGCACTTTTGCTAATGCAGAGTTTGATCTTTTATGGCTGATTCACTAAGGCATGTAGACGTTTACAAAAGAGTGTTTTTATTTTCTGTACTCTTACATGCTTTTGTGAATGGGCCCCACATATGATTGCTGTAGTGAAAAATGAATCACAAGCAAGGCATTTCTCTGGTGTGCAAATTTATCTTGTCTTTTAGATTACAGTGTTAGAGCTTGATCTGTTAATACATAGGCTGAGGTCAAGGTTCTGTATTAGCATGGAACCCAATCTATTCTTGAACTATGAGTTCACAAAGCAACATTGATTTTGATCTTGCTATGCAATTCAAGACAGTGATTCAGTGTATACCTAGAAGATCTTTGTAGCTATTCTGTGCAACTTAAAGAAGACTATTCCCCTGTAGTATTTCTTTTTCCTGTTTTTCAGCCTTGACCTTGAATTACAGCACAACATAACATGCATTTCTGAACAGCATTCAAGCCTTGAGTCATGCTGGGGATGAATAACAGATGTATATTGTTACTCTCTACAGTGGTACTCATGCTATCAATTTCTGGAGCATGAAAAGCTGATTCGACACACTAGGATTCGGACCTGTGGCGATAACGTCAAACTTGGGGCCATATTTATACTTTTTGACGCAAAACTGCACTGACGCAGTTTTGCGTCAAAAAATGTACCACCGGGTAACGCCATTTATCTGCGCCGCTCGGGCGTCAAATTTATACTTTGACACACAGCGGCGCAAACCACAGGTGTGAGTCATTTTTTTTTTCTCAAACCAATGCGTCACGTCGTAAAGAAAAATTACGTTAACGTGGCGTAAATGACTGTGAGCCGGTTTATGACGTCGCAAACAGGATACGCGTCTTTTTTTGATGCAATAGTGTCAAAAAGCGGCGCAAACACTGCAAAATGTGCTAAAGAGAGCTAAAATGGATCCCAGATGCTTGGACAGACCCTAGGAAGATGACAACAGACCAAGAACCAGCCAGGAGGACCCACACAAGTCCCAGGAGAGGGAGAAGAAGAAAAGAAAGTGTCGCTTCAGTGCAGAGGAGCAGGAAATTCTGGTGAAAGAGGTGACGGAACACCAGCACCAACTTTTTGTCACCTCAAAATTGCCAATTAGTAGGCAAGAGGCAATATGGCAACAAATTGTTGACAAGATAAACAGGGTGGCAGAAGTACGGAGAACACTCATTGAGTGCAAGAAACGCTGGCATGACTGCAAGTGCAGGACCAAGGAAAAAATGGCCAGGAACAGGAAGGCAGCACTGCAGACTGGAGGTGGGAGTCCAGCACTGCAGGAGGCCCTGGACCACATGGAGGAGATGGTGGCAGCCGTCAACCCTGAGGAGATCGTCACAGGGATTCAAGCACAGGACAACACAGTCTACCAGGGGACAACACAGTAAGTCGCATGGGGAATTAAAATGCACAAATGTTAACTGTAAGCGGGTGGTTGGACATACCTACTACGCAATGCATGTAAGTAATGATATTCAGGGAGTGGCATGGGTAAAGGGGTACAGAATGGGTGCATGGGCTGTTCAGGGGAAACCTGGGGCACAGTACTATACTACACCAACAACCTTTGCATCAGGGTAGGCTGCCATGCCAAGGATGTTGGAAAGGTAAAGCCAGTCAAGGAGGGTAGGGTACAATGTTAAACTGGCCTGCTGTCACACAACAGCTGGTATTCTCCCTACATGAACTAGGGCTCAATCAACAGTCTCAGGCCATATCTGCAAGTGGATTGTAATACTGACACCAATTGCCACTACCACCTCTGCTGTGTGTGCAGGTCAAGTAGCTAATGGCAGTAAGGTCCCCATGGATCAAACACACCCAAATTAGAGGGTTAAGGATGACAACATTATCAATCACCTGCAATCTAATGTTCTAATCCTGCCAAATGTGAATGTCCATAGTTGCTACAAACATCAGCCATCGTCATAAACATTATGAGGTACACAGCACTAATGTCATACCCATGCTGCATATGTCAGGGTCCATCCACCCTGTGCCTGGGTCTCAATAGCTCCAATGACACCATGCACCATCCCAAATGTCATACTGCTCAGACAACAGCATTGAGGGGGAGGACATATGTCACCGGCTAGTGAAATTCACCCTCACAGTCAGAAGAGGAAATGGAAGACTGCTAGGACCATCAGTGCAATCCAATGTAGCAAACCTTCCCCAACATAAACATTACACACTTCCAATGCTGACATAGGTAGTGTTGCATGCTAATGCTATACATAGTTATGCCAGGTCTCAGCAGCATGTAGCTGGATGTGAAATATCTGAGACTGGCTCAGTTCCAGATTGTTAAGTGTGGTGCTAGTGCCATCAGAACACCCAAAGCCAGTGCAAGGCCTCACCATGAGAATGGAAGTAGACAGAGGGTTGAGTAGGACAAGAAGGTGGCAATATACAATTTGGCCAGAACCAACGCCTAGCGGATGTGATGCAGACAAGTCCCCAAACTGACCACACTACATGTGACATGTAGGTGTGGCATAGGCCTGGGAGAATGCTAATATTATAGACAGGAACAATGAACAGGAACCTATATTACAATGTGCAACAAATAGGAAGGCAGGCACGTAACATTACAAATGCCACAACACAGACACACTAATTGTACAATATCTCATTGCAGGGGATGATGGCTCTCCTGGGGATATGCCTGTTCTGGACTTCCCTGATGACATGGATGACGAGCTGACAAACATCAGCCAGCAGACCCTCCAAGATGTCCTTGGAACCCTCCAGACCAACCTTCAGTCGCAAGGAGGAACACAGATACAGCAGCGAACACAAAGGACCCACCCACCACCCCAATTGTATGACCTGCCAGCTCCAACCCAGCTGAGGACTCTGACGACACCGGCACTAGGTTGAGAGAACTGTAGTTGGAGTGCAGTGGGAGCTGGCCAAGGAAGTGCGGGTGGGGATGCAAAATATGGCAGCCAGCCTAGAGGGGGTGCGTTTGTGCATGATGTCAACTACAGAACAGGCAGCAGCCATGCAAGGGCGAACATCAATCTTGCAAGAACTTGAAAGAAGGGTGAAGGAAATCAGCACAGCTGTAAGAGAGTTGACACAACCCCTCCAACAACAAACCTTTAAACGCGTGTACAAATGCAATATTGACCCCCTCAGGGCCGACCTGGCTGACTACCAAATTGATGTGGCTGTTATTCTTAAGAACCAGCAGCTCCTCCTTGCTGCAGTACTGCCCTTAATAGCTCCACAGTTGGCAGCTACCGGGATGTCTGACTCCACGTCTTCAAACACTTAGGTGTGTGTTGCGCCTTCACACCCACCACCACCAAGGGCAGAGGGGCAGAGGAGACAACACACACATCAGAAGCTGAAGACGTAGAACAGATCACCTTCACCCGTAGGAGTACCCGGTAGCACTAGTCCATGCCACCTGGCCACTTATAACCAAGGTCCTGTGTTTTGTAACATGACAGTCTTGCACCAGCTGCTCTCAAGCACTGTTCTCCAACCCACTGTTTATCTTATCACTCTGCCCTGTGATTGTCTCTCACTAACTCAGTGGCAAATCATGTCCCTCTGCACTGTGTGACACTTCACCCCAGCATGTTCAATAACATGTCCTTTTGCACTTGTGTGGGATCACAATGGAAGGTGTCACACTAATGGACTCACAATCATGGACAATGTAAATATAGCACTACAGCACTTTATAATAAATAACACTTACACAAGCACTTTGTCTCTGTGTAATGTGACACATCAACCGTGAGGGAGATCAGTGATGTTTGTCTCATGTCAATGATCATAGCATGTCAATACAACTGCCCTGAAAGAATGTGGGCTCATATCTAGGCACTGTGGTCTGGATTGTACCATCATCTGCCCTTCCTGAGAGTTAATTCTGAGGTAAATAGAAACTATACAGTAAAATGCTGTGTTGGACAGAATAAGTCTTCTTCAAGGGATGTATAAGCCAAAAATTATTGTCTTCAAATTTTTCTTCCAGACAATCTTTACGTATGTGACATTTGACCCAAATTTTTCCACACACACACCACACAGCAGGAATGAATGTGTATGAGTGTACGTACAAATAAGTAACCTGGCTGAACAATGTAGCAAATGATAGGTGTAAGTTATGTATACTATACTACATGAGAATATACCACCACTCACCTTATAAGGCTTAACTTGAACATCAGGCTGCAGGCAGACGTAACACAGTGTCCTTAATACCAAATCTGGTACCAAAGTATGTGAGATTGAAATCATACATCAAAAATTAACAACAAATTGGGATCCATAGTAACCTTGAGTGGTGGGTGCAATGGATGGCAGATTCTTAGCAAAGTAACGCTGGTGTAGCTGCCAATGTAACAGCTCAATTGGGATTTGGATGCAGGATGGGGCACAAGTGCAAATACTAAAGAGACACGGTTCACCCATGCCAAGGCCCTGAACCCCAAGCCTATGATACATACTGTAAAGGAGTACCTAAATATTTATTTAACAGTAAAAAAGGATAATAAAACCTGGGGAAACACCTTAACTAACCTAACCTATCCTAACTACACACTACCCACAACTGGCCCTAACTAACCTAAGCTAAACGTACTTATCACATTTAACTAAACACTCTAAACGTCAACCCCCCACCCACCTTATAAGATGGGAAATATGGAGGACAACATATATGTGGGAGAACAGGGCTGATTGCAGAGGCCCCCTAACTTTTTGCACCCCTTTTCCACTTTTTGCTGGTGTTTTCCTGACTCTGATGGTGCCCTGGGTACTGCTAACCAGTCCCAGGGCCTGTGCTCTGTGTAAAATCAGTATGCAAATCAGGCTAATTGTAATTAGCTAAGTCAAACTACCTATAAGTCCCTAGTATATGTTAGGGCATGGAGGTTTAGGGACCCCATCATATGTAGTGCCCCCGTGGGTGCACTGCTGAGGTGCCCAGTGTCATTTTAAAGTTAAATGAAAATTCGACATTGGAATTAAAAGTAGTTCCACAGTCTTAAACTACCTTATTTTTACATATAAATCACCCCTAAGGTGTGCCCCATGTGCCCCTAGGGCTGGGTGCCATGAAACTATAAGCAGGGACCTTATAAAAATAGTTGTATAAGCCCTGGTGAGGCAAAACAGCCAAATTTGTTTTTTCCTCATTGTAGAGAATGGCCTCCATAGGCTAGAATGGGGAGACTTTATTTTAATTTTAACGTCCGCTTAAGTAACAGATACCAGACGTTTGGTATCAAATTAATTGTTATAATAAATCCCACAACTTCCAGTTGTTGGATTTGATATAACTTGTTCAGGTAAAGAGTTTTAAACTTTACCTGAAAAGTTGCCAACTTCAGCCCTGCAGTGTTTTTGCTGCTGTGCTCTGATTGGCCAGCATCTAGCAGCCTGAGCAGTCTGCCTTGGTGAGGTGTGAATGGCCTGGCTCCACACAAAGAGATGTGCCTGGGGGAGGAGAACTCCCCTCAGCAGATGGTGAAGCAGGAAGGGGGAGGGCTGCCAAAGTGGTCTTCAAAGGCAGAGAAGGACATTTGGAGAAACCCAGAAACACCCTCACATCCTACCAACTCAGACAATTAGGTGCCCCAATGATTAGATTAGGAGAGGGCATGAGAGGGGTGTGTTCAGGATTTTTAGCCACACCAGTGGGTGGGCTCAGCCAGATGTAACTTCCAAAAATCATTTTCAGCCATGATGGTTTTTTGAGGAATGTTGCCTCCTGGGATTGATTTTTGCCACACTTCCCAGGAAGTGGTCATCACAGGGGGAAGGACCCTGCACCTGATTGGAGAACCAGGACCACCCTGTTTTTCACGCAGGAGCAGGGATAAAACTGGCAGACTTGCACCTACACCTCAGATCCCTATCAGATACCAACAAGGAAGAACTACAGGAGAAGAAGGACTGCCCTGCTGGACCCCTGACCTGCACCTGGACACTGCACTCAGAAGGACTGCACCAGCTGCACACTTGGGCTTCACCACTAAAAGGACTTTACCTGTCTTCTACTGCTTCAAGAAGGGACTCCCTGTTTGCTACAGGTACAAAAGGATCTGCCCAGAGTCCCCTGCATCAAGTCCTGCAAGCAGAGCCCAGCTGACCATCGTTCGATGGCCATTTGAGGATTCTGACCAGTGCATTCTGGGAATTATAGTCCCAACTCTCAAGGAGCAACTCAGAGCTTGTGGACACTTCAAGGACACAAAAAGGACATCTGGAAGAAGATCCAGAAGTTTGGAGACGTTTGGAGCAATTCCATAAGTTGAAGAGGTGCATTGTGGGAGTTGTCGTCCCAGACCCCAAGAGGAACACCAGAGCTTCTGAGCCCTTGGCTGGTGCTGTGGACTACTTTCCTGAATCAAATACTTCTGAAAGTAAGTGTGATAGTGTTACCTCGTGGGTGGCCTGAACTCTGGACTTTGTTCCTTTCCAGTGTGGCATTTTTTATCCCTTTGAGCGCTAATTGCTTCTATGTGCTAGAAAGCATTAATTCTTTAAAAAGTCATATCTCCAGTTTCCTTTATCCGATTTTATTCGTTTTTGTGTCATTTTAAAGATAAAAATATAATCTATTCTTATAAATTGATTATTCCCGTGTTTTATTTAATTACTGTTTTGTGATATTTGAATGCTTTACGCTTAGGGGGTCATTCCAACCCTGGCGGTCGGTGTTAAAGCGGCGGCAAAACCGCTAACAGGCTGGCGGTAAAAAAAATGGAATTCCGACCCTGGCGGAAACCGCCAACAGAGACCGCCACTTCAACACACCTCCCGCCACGGCGGGACAAACAAACAGCGCAGCGGTCACCGCCAACAGACAGGCGGGAGACAATGTACCGCCCACCCTATCACAACCCACCAATCCGCCACCTTTTCCGGGGCGGTAGCCCCGCCGATAAAAACAAGGCGGAAACAGCCATTTCAAGCGGAAAATGCTCACCTCCATACACCCCACAAGGAATCTGGACAGCATGGAACCTGAACTCCACATCCTCCCAGCGATTGTCTTCCTGCTCCTCTACCAGGAGCACGAACGCCGGCGCAGAAGACAACGGTGAGTACTGCACCTACGACACAGGGGAGGGAGGAGGCAAAATATTACGGGGACACACATATGCGACACACCCACCCTCACCCTCACCCACTACAACACACACATCAATGCACAGTAATACATCACAGTTACCCCCCCAAACCCTCCGGAAGAATGCAAAGACAAAAGGAAATGATTATAAACATTGGAATATATTGTATGACTGGCTTTAAAATATATCACACATCAAAAACTTTTATATACATAAATTGTCCAGTCCGATATTTGTATCAGGCATTGTCCGTGGACCACTGGGCCCAAATCACATGTGCAAAGCCCACACAGTATACCTGACTCCAACGGAGAGAACACTGCAGGGGCATCAGATACCAAAACTACAGGCACCTCAGGGGGAAAGGAAGGGGGGCACCTCAGCCAGATGAGTCCACGACGCCAGATCCACGAGGGGCCTCCATGGCCACTGTTCCATCCTGGGGAGTGCAAAGCCACAGTCTCTCAAGTCTCTACAGTGGGTGGGTTGCCCACTGTTCCATCCTGGGGAGTGCAAAGCCACAGTCTCTCAAGTCAATAACAGTCTCCACTGGTACTGGAGTGGGACTAGTGCCCAGAGTGCTTCGTGCAGCCCTGCCTGACACAGATGCGGGCCTGCCCCTTCCACCAATGGGCCAGCGGTGCTTGAGACGGCGGTGCCCTGTTCAGCGGTGCTGTGAGACGGCGGTGCACAGTTCAGCATTGCTAGAGACGGCAGTGCCCAGTTCAGCGGTGCTTGAGACGGCGGTGCCCTGTTCAGCAGTGCTTGAGACCACGGTGCCCTGTTCAGCGGTGCTTGAGACGGCGGTGCCCTGTTCAGCGGTGCTGTGAGACGGCGGTGCCCAGTTCAGCATTGCTAGAGACGGCAGTGCCCAGTTCAGCGGTGCTTGAGACGGCGGTGCCCTGTTCAGCAGTGCTTGAGACCACGGTGCCCTGTTCAGCGGTGCTTGAGACGGCGGTGCCCTGTTCAGCGGTGCTTGAGACGGCGGTGCCCATTTCAGCGGTGCTTGAGAGGAAGGGCCCAGCGCAGCGGTGCTTGAGACGCCGGTGCCCTGTTCAGCGGTGCTTGAGACGGCGGTGCCCAGTTCAGCGGTGCTTGAGATGAAGGGCCCAGCGCAGCGGTGCTTGAGACGGCGGTGCCCTGTTCAGCGGTGCTTGAGATGGCGTGCCCTGTTCAGCGGTTCTTGAGATGAAGGGCCCAGTTCAGCTGTGCCCTGTTCAGTGGTGCTTGAGATGAAGGGCCCAGCGCAGCGGTGCTTGAGACGGCGGTGCCCAGTTCAGCGGTGCTTGAGATGAAGGGCCCAGCGCAGCAGTGCTTGAGACGGCGGTGCCCTGTTCAGCGGTGCTTGAGATGAAGGGCCCAGCGCAGCGGTGCTTGAGACGGCGGTGCCCTGTTCAGCGGTGCTTGAGATGAAGGGCCCAGCGCAGCGGTGCTTGAGCCGGCAGTGCCCAGTTCAGCGGTGCTTGAGATGAAGGGCCCAGCGCAGCGGTGCTTGAGACGGCGGTGCCCTGTTCAGCGGTGCTTGAGGCAGCGGTGCCCTGTTCAGCTGTGCTTGAGATGAAGGGCCCAGCGCAGCGGTGCTTGAGACGGCGGTGCCCTGTTCAGCGGTGCTTGAGATGAAGGGCCCAGCGCAGCGGTGCTTGAGACGGCGGTGCCCAGTTCAGCGGTGCTTGAGATGAAGGGCCCAGTTCAGTGGGGCTTGAGATGAAGGGCCCAGCGCAGCGGTGCTTGAGACGGCGGTGCCCAGTTCAGCGGTGCTTGAGATGAAGGGCCCAGTTCAGCGGGGCTTGAGATGAAGGGCCCAGTTCAGCGGTGCTTCGGATGCGTGCCCAGTTCAGCGGATCCGCCCATGGCATGGAGGTCATTCGCCACCTGACCTGTGGCTGGCTGCGCCTTCCTGCCCACCTGGGATGGGGCTGGTGGGGCCCTCCTGGGCTGCAGTACCGGGCCTGTTGGTGTCCTCCTGCCCACCTGGGATGGGGCTTGCGGGGCCCTCCTACACAGCTGGGCTGCTGGCGGTCTTGTCGGGTGTGCTGCCCTTCCCAGCCTTCCCTGTTCGCCTGTGGCCCTTCCCCACCTTTGGCGGTGTGCCAGCTGGCACCGCACTCCCTGCCGGAGCCATGGTAGGGATTTTGGTCCCAGGTGTTTTAGGCCTCTCGCGCCAGCCACTGACACTCTTCGCATGTTTTTGCGGGGGTGGGCTGGCCGTGCCTTGGCTCCCTACTGAACTGGCTGCCCTTGAGGGTGGGGGACTCCACAGTCCATGGCAGACTGTCTTCACAGGGCCCGCTTTTGTGGTGGCTGAGGTGCTGACTGGAGTCCTATTAGATGGACGGGGTGGGGTAGTTGTTGGAAAGAGGTCAAGTTTTGATAGGAAAATAATTTTAGGAAGAGAGGGACGGGTAGGTGTAGTAGGTATGGGAGTGGAGGAAGAGGTTGTGGTTGTAGGAGTTTGAAGTCTGGTGTCTTTGGGTGCAGGTGCTTGGGCTGGAGGCTGTCGTGAGGTGGATGGCTGTTGGGTGGGTGGCTGCCTGCGTTTGTGTAGCTTGGAAGAGGGGGTGACAGACACACTGGGAGAGGACACAGGGGACGTGTGAATGGTAGTGGGGGTGGTGACTGCACGTGTTCTGGTGGGTGTGCTAGTGATGGACGTAGTGGCTGAAGATGTTGTGCATGCAGGTGTGAGTGGAGACGTCACAGGGAGGGAGGAGGGAGACGAGGAGGAGGGGGACACAGTGGAGGCAGTGGGTGTTGGTATATCTGCATGTGGATGTTGCTTGTGTGAATGCTTGTGTGATGTGTGATGCTTATGTCTGTCTGAGCTTCCCTTGGGTGTTGAGGTGTGTGCAGGCTGGTCTGATGGTGTGCTTGGGATAGGCAGAGGTACAGGGGATTGGGTATGGGAGGAGGAAGTTGGAGGGGGGAGGCTAGAGACAGGGACAATTGCTGCCATCAAGTGCTGAGGCCAGAGTGTTGAACGATCGCTGATGGGCACCCTGACCAGAATGAATGCCCTCCAGGTATGCATTACTCTGGTGCACCTCCCTTTCTACACCCTGGATGGCATTCAAAAGGGTAGACTGCCCAACAATGAGCGTCCTCAGGAGGTCAATGACCTCCTCACTGAGGGCAGCAGGGGTGACTGGGGCAGGACCTGAGGTGCCTGGGGCGAAGGAGATGCCCACCTTCCTGGGTGAGCGGGCACAGGGCAAACGCTGAGGGGCTGCTGGGAGGGCGGTGCTGGTGCGCTGGGTGGCGGCTGTACCTGTTGTTGCGGGGGGCACCGATGTTGCCGCCACCAAAAGGGAGCTCCCTTCAGAGGACGAGTCGCTGTCACTGACATCCGCACGAGTCCCGCTGTGGAGCTCCCCTCGCCCTCCGTCTCACTGGTGAATTCCGATTCAGTTGCATGGCCCGCCATGGCCATGTGAGATGCAGCTCCCTCGTGCTCCGATGCCACTTCTCCTCCGCCTGATGATGCTAATGCACAAATGAACAGGAAGACAACAAAAAAGGGGGGTGGGGACAAATAAAGAAATGTTGAGTGCATGCATTGGCGACACCGTTGGCGGACAGGACAGACACAGAAGCCCCCTGCACTACGCCGCGCACTTGGGGTCGACTACGCAATCCGTGGGACATGGCCTACAAGCCTATGGGCGACCTCTGCTCACATACATGACACAGGGCAATGAATAGCTGTACTTGGCACCCTACAGAGGTGTTGTGCGGGGGCACAGGGCCATGCCTTACGGAGGGGCCTAGCCTACAGATATCGCCCTGGCCTAGGGATACCCACAGCCCTCCTCCCCCACCCAGGCACCTCCACTGCACGCAAAGTCACCAGGATTTGAGTGTACTCACCCCCTTGTGTCTGCTGTGATGTCCTCACGCGCCCATCCAAATCAGGGTAGGCCACCGCCAGGATCCGGGACATCAGGGGGGTCAACGTACGACTGGCACCCCTCCCACGTTGGGAGGCCATCCCCAGCTGAGCCTCCTCCATCTTCCTGCTCCTAAATTGGATGTCCTCCCATCTCTTCCGGCAGTGGGTGCCCCGTCTGTGGTGGACCCCCAGGGTCCGGACGTCCTTGGCGATGGCACGCCAAATCACGATTTTCTGGTGGGCGCTGACCTATGTGACATGTACAGGGAGAGAAGAATAATCATCACCTTCTGCATGCTCGATGTGAGTGGCCCCCCCATCCCCACCCTTGCCATGTGGCACATGCTCTCATCTGTCGTTTGATGCATGCCTCAATCGCTCCCCTCACCACCATCTTTCATCCACCCGACTCAACACAGGCATTGGCCACAAAGCATGGTCCCAGTGTACTTACCTGTTGGTCTGGAGGACCGTAGAGTAGCGCATACTTGGGGAGGACCCCATCCACAAGTTTCTCCAACTCCTGAGCAGTGAAGGCAGGGGCCCTTTCCCCAGTCACATGAGCCATTGTCTCTTCCAGACCGTGGTCACAGCAGCACTTGCAGTGTAGGTCCTCTCCTGTCGAAGATCAGGTATCGAGTGATTAAGCAGATAGAAAATGGCGGTCACGCCCGCGGCGGTGCATACCGCGGCGGTGCATACCGCGGCGGTGCGTACCGCGACCGCCGGCACACATCGTCATTGGCTGCTGAGACCCATAGGGTTCAATGTTAACCAATGCTGCTTTGCGCCGCGGTCTTCGACCGCCACGGTGTGCCACGCCAGCGCATTGACCTCACATCCCATTGTCGCACTTCACAGGTCAGACAGCCGCCATTTCAAGGGCTCACATGCCTTAATTTCTACTGCGTCACACATATCTAGGCCTTGCATCGACACTCATACAAGCCATTCAATGCATTGGGAATCGTGTTATGTGCAAGCTGTGGTTACGTACCTGTGGGTTGATTGACTCTGTGCTCGCTGTTGTCCTTCATAGGCACCGTCCGCTGGGACATGCAAGGAGATGGAGAAATCTTCATGTGTACAGACCGCTGGTGGACCTGTCGACAATGGAGGAA
This sequence comes from Pleurodeles waltl, assembly GCF_031143425.1. Classification (NCBI taxonomy): domain Eukaryota; kingdom Metazoa; phylum Chordata; class Amphibia; order Caudata; family Salamandridae; genus Pleurodeles; species Pleurodeles waltl. The sequence continues at coordinate 568,159,431 of NC_090449.1, read as the reverse complement.
AGACATGTCATACTGACATACAGACTTGACCGAGCCACTATACAGGAACTGTGTGCCCAGCCGGAGCCAGACCTGATGTCACCAATCCGCCAACCCACAGGGATCCTCCCTCTAGTGCAGGTGCTGTCAGTACTCCATTTCCTAGCAAGTGGGTAATTTCAAACAACAGTGGCCATATCATCAGGGATGTCCCAGCCCATGTTTTCCAAGGTGTTGTCCAGAGTGTTGTCTGCCCTGCTCAAACACATGCGGAGCTACATCGTCTTCCCTGAGGTGGGGGATTTGGCTACAGTGAAGGGTGATTTCTATGCCCTTGGACATATACCCAACATCATTGGTGCCATTGATGGGACACATGTTGCTTTGGTCCCCCCCAGCAGGAGTGAACAGGTGTACAGGAACAGGAAGAGTTATCATTCCATGAATGTCCAGATGGTCTGTTTGGCTGACCAGTACATCTCCCATGTTAATGACAAGTTCCCTGGGTCAGTGCATGACGCGTACATCATGCGGAATAGCAGCATCCCTTACGTGATGGGTCAACTCCAGAGGCACCGTGTGTGGCTAATTGGTGACTCTGGTTACCCCAACCTGTCATGGCTACTGACCCCAGTGAGGAATCCCAGGACAAGGGCGGAGGAACGGTACAATGAGGCCCATGGCCGTACTAGGAGGGTGATCGAGCGGACCTTCGGCCTCCTGAAGGCCAGGTTTAGGTGCCTACATATGACTGGTGGATCCCTAATGTACTCACCAAAGAAGGTGTGCCAGATCATTGTGGCCTGCTGTATGCTTCACAACCTGGCTTTGCGACGCCAGGTGCCTTTTCTGCAGGAGGATGGTCTTAACCCCTACTACCTCTCTACTGTCTGACCTTTTCCCCCAGTGTCTGGTAACTGAGTTGTGACTTTCCCTTCCGATTTCAGAGATGTGGGCCCCACTGCGTGACATCTGCTTTATTTCCCCATGGACTACAGCTGTGTGACAGTGGTATGTTAGCATCACAATGTGAATATGCCATTTGGCACAGTAATGTCTAATACATTTGTACAAAATCACAGCCAGACTCCAGATTGTTTTATTCAATAAGTGTGTTTATTACAGTGCTCTAAATTGGTGGGTGGTTGCGAATCGTTGAGGTGTGATGGTGGAGGATTGTCCATGGCAAAGTCCAGACTATCAGTATCACAGGTGCATTGTCCAGATGCCTGTGGAAAGTGAAGCAGGGGCAGTGTAAGGTTGGACAGGGTGTCAATGTGGGATAGTGGGATGACAATCAGGGAGGTATCCTTTCCTGGCAGGGGTCTTGGCATCTTACTCTGTCTTCTTCCTGGATCTCAGGGCCCGCTTGCGGGGTGGTTCTCCTTCTGCAGGGGGTGGGGTTCTGGTGGCCTGTTGGTCTTGTGTTGGGGCCTCCTGTCCACTAGCGCCGGCGGAGGTGGTAGGCAGTTCTTGGTCCATGCTAGTGTCAGGGGCCCTTTGTGGTGCAACAGTGTCCCGCAATGTGGTGACTACCTGATTCAGAGCCACTACAATGGTGCCCATGGCTGAACTGATGTTTCTTAGTTCTTCCCTGAACCCCATATACTGTTGCTCCTGCAGAAGCTGGATCTCCTGAAACCTGGCCAGGACCGTGGCCATCGTCTCCTGGGTGTGGTGGTATGCTTCCATGATGGAGGAGAGGGCCTCGTGGAGAGTGGGTTCCCTGGGCCTGTCCCCCCCCTGTCGCACAGCAGCCCTCCCAGTTCCCCTGTTTCCCTGGGCCTCTGTCCCCTGGACCGTGTGCCCACTACCACTGCCCCCAGGTCCCTGTTGTTGTTGGGGTGGTGGGTTAACCTGGGTGCCCTGTAGTGGTGGACACACCGCTGATTGACGTGTCCTGGGGACAGAGATATGGGCCCGCTGTGTGGGTGCTGTGCTGGTGTTCCCAGAGGGGGGAAGGTCTGCTGTGGCCTGTGGCTGTCTGAGGGGAACCGACTGTCCAGAGGTCCCCGATGGCCCGGGCTGGTCATCTAGATCCAGGGAGACAGAGCTGCTGTCATCACTGTGGGCCTCTTCTGGGGGTGAAGTGGACATTTGTGGCCCCTCCTGCGCGGTGACATGGCGTTCGGGTCCTGCAGGGGTATAAAAGTATGATTATTGCTTCTGTGTGTGCCATAGCGTGCAATGGGTGGGTGCCCGTGTACCCCTGTGCTTGCATTCCTGTGTGGGGGCTTTTGTGACGGTGGTTTGGGGGGATGGGTATGTGCAGTGGGCATGCTTAGGTGATGGGTGTCCATGCTTTGTGGTCGCATGCAGGGCTTGGTGTTGGGATGGGTGGGTTGTGAGGGTGAGACATTTGCAAGGAGTAGGTGTGATGGGGTGGGGGTGAGGGTGGGGGTATGAGTTGGCATGCTGGTGGGGTGGGGGGATGAAGTAGTTAAGATTTGACTTACCAGAGTCCATTCCTCCGCCTACTCCTGTGAGGCCCTCAGGATGCAGGATTGCCAAGACCTGCTCCTCCCATGTTGTAAATTCTGGGGGAGGAGGTGGGGGTCCGCCGCCAGTCCGCTGCACCGCGATGTTGTGCCTGGATACCATGGAACGCACCTTACCCCGTAGGTCATTCCACCACTTCCTGATGTCGTCCCGATTTCTTGGGTGCTGTCCCACAGCGTTGACCCTGTCCACTATTCTGCTCCATAGCTCCATCTTCCTGGCAATGGTGGTGTGCTGCACCTGTGTCCCGAAGAGCTATGGCTCTACCCGTACAATTTCCTCCACCATGACCTTGAGTTCAGCCTCAGAAAACCTGGGGTGTCTTTGCGGTGCCATGGGGTGGTGTGGGTGATGTGTGGGATGGATTGTGTGGTGCTAAGTGTGGTGATGTGTATTGGTGTGTAGTTTGAAGTGCGTGGTAATATTGCTGGGTGACAGTGAATTGTGCGTCTTGGTGCTCGGGTCTCTTTACTCTGTGCGTGTTCACGAATCTCTATGAGTGGGGGTTTGTGGTTGATGTGGGTGTGTGTTTTATATTGTGTTGGGTGTGTGGGAGTGTTGTTTGTATGTGTATCAGGTGTGTGTATTTTGAATTATCCAATGTGGCTGTGTTTTGTAAGTGTGTGTGTATTTTGAGCGCGGCGGTGTGAACCGCCAATGGAATACCGCGGTTGAAAGGCCGCCGCGTGGATTCGTGTGTCGTGATAGTGTGGGCGTATTTCTGTTGGCGTGACAGTGGAGGGCTGGTCATCGCCAGTTTCTCGCTGGCCTTTGGTGTGGCGGACTTTTGTGGATGTCTGTATTTTGGCGGTTTGCCTGTTGTGGGTCAGAATGACCGTGGTGGTTTACCACGGCTGCGGCGGTGTTATGGCGGTCTTCTGCACGGCGGTAAGCGCCTTTTACCGCTGAGGTTGGAATGACCACCCTAGTCTCCTAAGTTAAGCCGTGTCGCTCGTTGCCAAGCTACCAAGGGTTGAGCTGAGATTAATTTACTGGGACCTAACTGTACCTAAGTTGAGGTTAATGGCCTATTGCTAAGTGTACATACTTACCTGCCCTTACCAATAACCCATTTCCAACAATATACTAACCTAAAAACATACTATCTTATACTAAACAAATATATATATTTTTGTATTTTTATATATATCTTTTTTTTTTTAAACACCAAAACCCCAACATCATCAACACACACAGTAAAATAACATTTCAAAATATCATACCGCCACCTCCCAACCCACTATTACTAACTAAACTAACAGCCTATTCTAACCTAACACTAAGCCCCCTAAACCCACTAATTAAAAGAACCAGGAAAGAGAAGGGATGGGAGGAGGGATGGGAGGGAATCATGGCAGAGGGTATAATTGTTACAAGTTCGCCCTCTGCAGAGTCTTCTTGATGGCACGCACCCTTTTATTAATTTGTGACACCTCCTGCTGCAGCCTGTTCATTCTCCGCAACATACGTTGCATGTCACGTCGCATCACTCGGAAATCTGCATGGTCAATGACTGCAGCGGGGGTGGTCTGAGTGCCAGGTGTAGATATGTATCCGGTTGGTGGTGCCATGCTTGTAGGGGGAGGTGCAGGTGCTGCTGTCAGTGGTCCTGGAGCAGTGGAGGTTGATGGTCCTGCAGTGGTGCCTGACATGCTTGGTGCCACCTGGGTGGTAGTGGTGGTGTTGGTGGTGGCGGCTGTTGTGGACACCGAAGGGCCCCCTTGGCCAAATGCCCTTCACACTCCTGAGGCTCTTTCATGGCGATAATTCCATGCCATGTGGTGGAACCCAGACTCCACATCCAGAATGTGGCGGTAACGCAACACCTGGCGCTTAAACTGACGAATCTGGATTGCATCCATATTGGCTGCTGTTAAAAAAGATGAAGCCAAAAATTAGGTATTTTACTGTGTGATATAGCTACTGATGAAAATCAGACAATACATCTAATGTTGCTGAAACAGGCCATATCACCATACAGATCACAGATTCTCCCTGAGGAAGTACATGCCAACGCAGCCTACACATGTCCTATCTAACAGCACAGCAATGTTATAAAAGATGTGTAACATCTTAAATGACCTATGCATCATTGTTCAGCCATTAGTCACATAAACAATTATGCAAGTCCTCCACATGTGACAGGCCAACTAATGACTATCTTCTGGATGACAATCAAGGGCCAGAAGATCTGTTGATTGTAAATGGAATTGCCAGGATGGAATGCAGCTGCTAATAATGAGTGGGAACCCAAGATTTGGTCAAGCGATTTACAGATTTACATGTCTGTGTACTAACCTTTGATCATCACACCCAGGTACACATTTCATAACCCTAAGCCTGTGCCTCGGGGGGGGATGAACAAGCAACACCTTCTTTCAAACATCAAGGACACCTAGGAAGCTTTGGACAGCTGTACATGGGTTTGGGCAGTCCACCACAGGTAAGGAGGATTTCCAACTAGGATGCAGCCAAAACTTGGACATTCCCATCCACAGTTATGTTTGTAAATGCAGACAATTGTCAACATCATTTAATACCACTAATACCTGTCTTACAACAAGCAGATAGATGCAAGCACACATCTGGCCATGAGCTGCAGGCACACCTATGACATTGTACTCAAGTGCCACATACACATAGCACAGCATGTGGAGCTAGATGCTGCTAGGAAGTCATACATACAGTTGAACATGTTCATTAATGAACAGACAGGCTCAAGTCTGTGGGTAAGACTTTGGCATCCCTATTCTGTGAGATTCAGGATCTGACTTGCCAACTAAATCAGGAATGTGGGCCTCTGCAAATTTTTCTTTATAAAAATTTCAAATACAAATGTCACCCTCTTCACATGGCCATGCCTACAGGGCTGCACTACAATCCCAAAATATGACTATACACTACTGATTGTCCAACTCAAAGATGGAAAAAAAGTGATACTCCACTCAATTAACATATCCGATCATTTACCAGCACATCATACAGTGCTATGTGTCCAACAAACAGGAGCCAGTCACGCAACAGCTCAAACACAACACAGAATTGAAATATCAACACTTACTGGATGTATCTGGGTCCGCAAATCAAGCCACTTCTCTGATTGTGTACGGGCAGGTCCACCTGTAAAGCATGGAAGGGAGAAATGTGCTCAATGTCTATGCACTGTACAACACTTCCAAATAAAATTACTGTGTGTAACATTAAATCTGAAAGTCTAGGCTCTCAGGCATGATGATTCTGCAACAGACATACCACTGCAAACATGTACAGACCCTGTTACTCCAGTGAGTGATTCACACATATCTGCACACATGCAGTGGCCCTAACTATCATGTGGTGACAAACATGCTCCATCAGTTGTTTGCAGACTCATTTATGGAGTGTAGTCCTCTCATCATTTTTAGTAATGAGAGACATGCAAAGCCACTTTCCTGGAGCACTGCAATGACCAGTTTTAATATTTAGATACAACAAGGAGATATATGTTGACAGTGTATATTGTAGTCATCCATGACAGACTGCAGGGGCACAGGTGTAGTAATTGCACCTGAAATGTGTCATTCATTGCCCTGTGTACCCATTATGGGTTTTGGAAATCATAGTGAGACACATTCATCATCTTACGTTTGCCAAGCTGTTTCATCAGCAGCTATTCAGCAAACTGACACTGTCATATTATTAACACATGGTTTAGAAAATGTACCACTGTGTCAATCATGATGATGTAGGTTTCAATTTGTATGTACCTTCGGAATAGCAGCAGTCACAGGAATGCTGGTCTTCTGATCTTTGCATACACCCATGTCTGTGATAGCCTCCATACTGGGAAGGTAGTTATTAAACATATACTGCACTAGATCAGCAGGGGTGTGCCAAACAAAACTAGCAAAGTATTAGGGAACTTTAGATGTTTGATGGAATTGGTCAGGGGTCCCTTGCACAACATCATGCACGTAATACATTGTGAGAATTAATTTTCCAACATCAGGTATCCAATGATGATCCCATAACTTATGAGAAATTCATGGCTAAAGAGTAACACAGATGGCAAATGCATTAGGTCTGTTCCAGCTATTGTGCCCAAGAGCAATGTAAAACACACAGGTACAACGAACAGAGGGCCACGGATAGTAATATCATTTGCTTCATTTTTTGTGCCACAGCTATGGAAAGTAGCACCAAACATTTAGATATGAACCTGTGTGCATTACTTTTGGCATACATCCCTAATTTAATTGCAGCACAACCAAGTCAAACTATCAGTCTAAGATATTACCTGAGGTTAGAAAGAACTTGTTACGTATGGGTCAGAATCCATTTCAGACATGTATCAGAAATAATTGGGGGACACATTAATTCTTGAAAATATCTGGTGAAAAACGTGTCTTTCCTGGTACACTCAGACCATGCCTAAAAAATATGTTAGAGCCACATTTGCATCATCTATTGACATGAAGGCAGCACTAATTTACAGTCTCCAGTTGTGTTTTGTAACTCAGTGCAGCTGGTGCGTCAACAAACAACGGTAATGTGTAGCAATTATTGTATAACTCAGTGCCACTGCATGTTTAACTTGTATTCCACATGTCCAAATACATTGCCTGCAGCATATCAACAAATCTGCTACTGTCACCACAGAGCATTTAAATGTGCACATTACTCTGAATTGTACTCACCAACAAGGCCACCAATCACAAATCCCAGGTGGTCCAGCAGGTCTTGCTCCCTGGCAACAAGGTCAGCCCAGCGGTGCTTAAGTTGGTAGTTGTTGCGCAGTGTGTTGTATATGCGTTGCAGATGGTACAGGACCTTTGACCACCGGACCCTCCTTGTCTCTGTGTGATACCCCTGTATCACCCCGCCACCTGCTTCTATCATCAATGGGAGGAAGTGGCACACCAGCCAAATGAATCCCCCCAGCTCCTCCTCACCCATTCTACTCAGACGTGGCCTACCCAACATGCTTGAAATAATAAAGGAATTAAGGGGTACAGAGGATAATGAAGGGAAAGGAGGAGAGGGAAATGAAAAGTAAATAACCCTAAAACAGCCCAACTATCCCCAAACTAACACTACCCACAACAGACTCCCAACAGTACAAAGACAAAATTAGACAACAGAAATGACAAAAATAAACTTACACAGGATACCACAGACACTTAGAAAACACCAAAAGACAATATAAAGAGCACACAGACGACAAATTCACAATATTCACTGAGAGACAAGTTCACGCAGCCACACAGTCAAGAAAAATCACAGACTGCAAAGTGAAAGTGAAAGTACACCCACTGTACCAATTCTGTAAACAGGATATCCTATTACATCACTTCCTGCCTCAAATGCGGTGCGTTTTTATTGTGATGCATCAAAATATTATGACGCTTACAGTCTGTGAGTCATTTTTTTTTACACACGTTTAGAAATTACCCCGCATCCATATTTTCAAATATTTTTCATTGTTAACCAATTTCATGGGGTACAGTGTGTGATTTACCGCTCAGGGCCAATGGATGTATCATGGCAGTGAGCGTCATTTTTCTACGCATATGCAGCGTTTTTTGATGCATGTGCACCTTTTTTGATGCGTATGTGTCAAAATGTGTGTCTTTTACTGGGTTTGGGTCATTTCTCACAATTTTATAGTACATGACAGCTGTAACTCTACAGAGATCGGCTGTTTGCACCTACATTGTGCATTTCAGTGGGCACATGTGGCAGATCACACTACTGCGGACCATGATACTCTAGTTGTTGTACCGGATTTGCACTCTTCACTGACGCAATAGACTCCCAAACTTTTGGAATACAAATTGGTATTGCCCAGTTTGAGCAGGTTGTCCGTCAATAGAGGATAGCGAGGCTACGCAACTTAATACAGTAACTCATTGCCTGTGTATCAATGTGTGTGAATTGGCTATTACAATTTTAGTTGTACCACTGTGTGAACATCGCCAGACGTGCTTTCATAAATGTGCTTGTATGCATGTGTTGTCAGTGTGGACAACCATCAGATGCTATTCAGTGTGGAAATGAGTAAGGAAATGTGTTTGTCATATACGTAGCAACAAGTGCTGTGTGAACTTCCCAGATTTTTGGGACAAAAGCATCTCCCATAACAAACCATGCACAGGATAGATAGAGGATGGTTGATCATGGCAATGTTCCAAGACTAAGCCATCACATGTCTTGGAATGTTGGATACCCCTTCCTGGTCACTTGTTTCGATACTATCCATGAGTCAGGCATTTGAAAATGCTATGTTGGTACAATGTTTGTGACACCGAGTCCCAAAACCAATCCACAAATGTAATGTCACTCCACAGTTTGAGTCATATAAATGACCTATGTTTCTCTTGTGGCAGTGGAGGACCAGCAGACCAAGCAGCACGTGTTCACATATTTCCAGTGGTTAATTGCACAAAGGTGTCCAGTTCAAGTGTGTGGGCCCATGTGTAGCCTGTGTCATTATTGGGGTCCATGTTGTCACAGTTATGTGCAGGTCTAGCCATGAGTCTGTGGAGCCATTCCCTGCATAAACAAAGTATCCTTCACATCTGAATTGAACGAAAGCTGAAAAGGAATTGAGAACACACTTGGGGATAGTCCAGCTATGGCACTGCAGAAGTTTTATGAGACTGACAACAGGGCAACCTTGGTGTGCTCTCAAAGTTAATAGATCAGTAAATTTAAACCGGCAGGTTTCCTCACAACATTTGTACACAGGGTGGCCTCTAAAATTCCCACTGCAGCCGGGCACATCAGTGCCTCTGTGCTGATTTATCTCACAGCTAATCACCACGCAAGCCCCATCAATATGTTGGGGGCCAATGTGAATCAGTGTGTGGACCTTCAGGGTACAAACATGTGTTGACGTTTCATGCACAATATCAAACGTTGTTTGTTGTGCTGGTAGCACCATACCCAATCCATGCATACAGCCATGGTACACTGTCACTATTTGTCACTCATGCATACATGAAACCCAGACAAGGGATGGGCCGTGATTGGGCTATTTGAAGACATGTACCACCCCGTGATACGATAAGTGAACTGATTACGCTATACAATGTGTTTGAGTATTCATTGTAGTCCTACCTGACACAATACCCCAGGAGGAAAGTGAGGGCATGGAAAGCAACTATGAGTCAAATGTAGCCACAGGGAACATTTATGGTAATGTAAAGACATGAACCAGTCAGGCTAACAGGATGCAGGATCAGTCAGGAACAAAAATGAACAAGGCAAATACACAGTGAGCCGACTGAGACTGGTCAAAGCTTGTAACAACACTGTGGAGAATGTAAACAGTACTTGTCCTGTGTGCTGCAACGTTACACAATAACCCAAGGCCTGTTTCACACAAGTGATTTATACGGCAATGCATAACAGGGATATACATATAATGGCAGTTTCTATGCTGTTCCAGGCAGCTGCAAGGGCAGTGCATGTTCAAATGGCTGGTCTGCATGGAAGTGCTCACAGGTGTGTGCAGATTCAGTCTCTCATAAGTCATGTAGGTGAGAATCAAGTTCAAAGGGCCAACAGTACCTTTCACATGAGAAGCAATGGACAGGTGATTACAGGTCCTACAGACTACGAGGCAGTGCATTATCCGACCAGAAGTCCATGCAAACAAATGAACTATGACTATGGCACCATACTAAAGAGGGAAGCACACTGGAGTCAGAATGTGAGTCTGGGTGTGTGTAGATGAAGGATTATCTGGGTACAAATAGTCCATTTCCAGGGCCCCGTAGGGAAGGATGGGGAGAGACCGAAAACATGGCAGTGGCAGGACTTATGACCTGGGATGGCATGTGCAGGCGATGTCTTGTGAGCAATGCTAGTCATACCTGGGGCACTCGTGCTATCCATTTGCAGCTTACATGGATTTCTTGTCACACATACTCCTTGCAAAGATAGCTGATGTCACACTTACCGCTGTCAAGTGTCTGGTCATACATTCCTGTTACCAATGCAATAGCACATCCACTGCCTCATGTATGAGGCATTTTTATTTCCTTTTTGAATGATGGTGTCTTTGTTGTGTGCCGTATGCTACAATGAACCATGCTGCCAACATGTATGTATGAAACAGCTGTGGTCCTCTGATATTGCCCTTCAAATGTGAAATGGACAGGATATATGTCAGTTACAGTGTGTGTGAAGTCGGGTGTATATTCATACCCATCAAATGTCATGTGGATTTTTCAGTATCCTAATCTGTATTTCTGCAGTGCTCCATGAGGCTACACTCTGATTATGAATCTTAGGGCTAATGTGATGCATAAATGATTACTCAGACCATGATATACTGATTAGAATAGGTGTTTAATGACATATGGTAAGACAATGGGGATGGTGACTATAGTTAAAAGAAGTTTTGGACAATGTGTTGTCTCTGATGCAATCCTGCTGCAGTGTTTGGATGGTCCCCCTCATGTTGATGGACAACGTCCTCCTCTTCCTTCTCTTCATGCATTTGTGGGTCTGGTTCATAGAGGGGAATGTTCCTCCTTACACAAATGTTGTGCAGGATGTCACAGGTCAAAATGATCTTGCAGACCATTCCTGGTGAGTATAGGAGGCTGCCTCCGGTGATGTTGAGGCACATGAATCTTGACTTCAGGATGCCAAAAGTCCTCTCAATTATGGTGCGTGTCCTCCGATGTGTCTCATTATAGGCACGCTCTGATACTGTGCTTGGGTTTGCAAATGGGGTCATGATCCATGGCTGGATCCCTCACCCCTGATCAGCTGAAAGAGAAAATGAGTGAGAACATTTTGATGTTGCGTGCATCATGATTATCACCTTGAATGGCAGTTGTTCTCTTGTGTTGTCTGTGACTCATCTGTGTTTGTGTTATTTTGTGGAATCCTAGGCTTCTAGGATGTACCATCAGCATTGGGTTGTTTCATTATCTGAACTGGTTTTGGCTGATTGACCGGATGTCAGCAGTATTTTTGTAGACTTGCAGTACATTGTGTACTTCCTTGCATTGTGTTAGGTGAAAGAGGTGTCCATATGTCTTAACTGGGGGTGACATGATACTTCCATACACAGAATCAGTTCCACAGTGGTGGTAACACGGTTGCATCTATATGGCCTGAACAACCCATCCAATTTAACATATGTAATAGAATTTGTTAAACATTCATGAGGCCCGTTGATTTGGCTAGCTGACAGTGTACAACACATCTTCATAAGTTGTCAGCACTGACGTGTTGACAATTGACAATACACAAATATCCCATGTGTGACGAGTTCTCTGCAGACCTATTTCACTGCCCTTGCCAAGTCGACTCAGGTTCAAACGTGTACTTATACTACTGGACATGTTCTAGTTCAGCTAGCTAACTTGGTTGTGAGGTTGTCATTTACAGTGTCAGAAGGTCCATATGCTTGTTCATCTGTTGTGTATATGTGTAATTGTCTCAAACCGTATGTGTAGGAATGTGCACTTTCAATATTGTCACATCAATATGTGTTCTTAGCACAGTCCACTTGCTTATTGGTAGTGGGCAATGCCAGAGGAAGAGTGATGTGAGATATTGTTACTACCTCAATGATTCCATGTCACCTTCATTAGAATCATCATCATCATGCTATGTGTCTCATGGTGTTTGACCTGCAGCGAAACACATTACACACCTTACACAGTACTTATTGCTTGGAAGGGTGTTTGAGTGTTATTGATGTGATATTGAAAGATCAATCTTCCAAGTTGTACTGCCAGTTAAGGCCATGTCATTGTGTTGTTTTAAATTGGTCCCTTGTGTCTCTGTAGTGGCATCTGTTGTTATTTAGATCTGTCATTTGTCCATAGGTGTGTATCCAAATGGGTCAGGATATCACACATGACTAGCAGTGTCACAACCTCAGTGTCTTCCTGACCATGTGTCAATGTATTGGTGTATGTGTTGTGTGTCCTACAGGGTTGCTCTGCTGTGTGTATATAAGTAGGTTTCTGTACTTACCAACAAGTAGACCATTACCATATCGTCCATCCTGGAAGTGTTGATTGATGGTGCAGTGGCGGAAGATGAATGAATCATGTACACTCCCAGGATACTTTGCCACGATATTGGTGAACAATCCCTGGTGAACCACATTGGCCTGCACATTGATAGAGTGTGTGTGCTTCCTGTTGCGGTATAGATGTTCGTTTGCAGCAGGTGGCACAATGCGTACATCTGTGCAGTCAATGGCACCAAGCATGTGTGGGAAGCCATTGATTTGGTAGAAGCCCTGTTTGGTCTCTTGCTGCTTCAGCTGTGTGTTGGGGAAGCTGATGTGGTGGGTGTGAGGGAGATGATGGCATCCAATACCTTGGCTCAATATTGCGCAGCAGCTGTTGAATGGCTTGCCAGTTGAGTCTGTACCTCTGGATAATGTCATGTTGCCGGAGTCCCAGAAGGGTTGTCCTGGGCCTGAATATCCTCTCCTGCCTTCTGCATTGCCTTTGGGGTCCCTGCTGGTGTTGTGGAAGCTGTTGGTGTTGGTCTTGTGCTCTGCGTCTTCGTGCATGCTGGATGAAAAGCACCTCTATGTCTTCCTTTTGGAGCGCTGCTGTTGCTTCTGTGTGTTTTCCTTAAGTAGTGGTGTGTTTGTCCCATTTTAATGCCTGCCCTGACCCAGGCATTATTTTTTTACGCAAATCGGGCCTTGTGTCATTTTCCAACTCTGCCTCCCGGCCCTGCATCATTTTTGTGCGGTAGCATAAAGGTGGCGTACGGGTGTTTAAGTCATTTTTTGGATGGGAACGCGTACCTTGCATGTCATTAATGCAATGCGGTTTCCGGCATCCAGAAAATGACGCACGCTGAGGAATTTTGGCGTTCGCGGGGTCGGGGGTTATAGTATAAATATGGTGCATGTTTTGCACTGAATGTGCGTCAAACTCTTTGACGCATATTCGATGCAGACAGAGTATAAATATGCCCCAAAGATTCATGCCGTGCATTCATAAGCCCACAGAGCCACCCAAAACGAGGCTTGTGAGTATTTTTACAAATGTTTTCTGTGAGTCAGGCAAGAAGATTATTTTTAATACTATTTCTCATTGTTCTAGTTCTTTCTGATGTACAGCCTGTCCTGCTGTTTGTGTGCCAGGATTTTGTCGTGTTATTTATATGATGGCTCTCTGAGAGACAGTGTAAATTATCTTGCTGGTTGGCATCTGACTTCCAGAAGAATACCTGATCAATAACCTTTGCAAGCTGTTGTTTCATGTGATTTATTTCCAAGAGCGTATTGCAGCTGTTGGGAATTTCATCCTCATGCAAGAAAACACATGCTGTCATCCTCATTAAATGTTCAGCCTCACCTTGTCGAGGTCTTTCAGAGAACACAAGAGCAGATGAAATACGTAAGTAGATGTCAAGGTACTGGCGTGGGCCATACTCACTGTTTAAGTATAAAGTTATGTGAAGCATTACAAAGCTATGCTTGAAATATTACAAACCTTAACATGATGATATAGTGATGATGAAGTGCCATATTGATCTGTGAAAAATACAAACATGTTATACTTTCATGGTCACCTGTGAGATCCATTAAACCTTGGTGACAAATTCACATGCAAAAATGAGAAAAGTAATAAGTTTGTATGGAATGTGACTGCACAAAACTCAAAAATGTATGGTGCATATTTACCAACTTTTTGCAAAGGGTGTGCATCATAAAAGTGATGCAAACCAGAGATAAATGTTTATTTTTAAGTTGTGCTCACAGGTTTGTTCTGCTTTGCATTACTTTACAGCAGGGGACATTCCATGGGTGGTACATGGGCGTTCACATGCAACAACCCACAGATTTTGACATGAAGTTCTATCCACTAACAATAGTATAGAGAAGTTTGCACTAAAAAAATAGTGCCTTTATGAGAGTGGTGTTAAGGAGAAATGCTTTCATTTTTCCAAACGTTTCCAACTTTGCATGCATGCTTCACTGTAGAGCACACTTCCAAAGTTGGGAAAGTTTCCTTCCAGTACAAATCATATGATAGACATCACATACCAAATAAAGACACAGTTGCACTGTGGTGAGAAGGTGTGTGCACGGCACTATACAGCCTAATTGTGCACCAGCGCTAGGAAGAGAGGAGGACAATGCCATATCTTAGTAGACATGACACTTTCCTGCTCTGTCCCTCTCAAAAGTACAGCACAGTAGCTTTGGGTACTGCACTGTCGTGCATGATATATTTGTAAATCTACCCCATAGTTTGAGTTGTGAAGTGAAATGGGGTCTAACACTAAACTCAAAATACCCATGGTTCGAAAGCCATGATAAAGCTACATTTGGCTTCAAGACTATCTGATGTATTTATATTTTTAAAGGCCACTGGTTATGCTAGATCATTTTTTATACATATAGGGGCATATCTAAAGAATGTGGTGAAGCATATAGGGCAGCACCACTTTCCTTGCGCCCCTTAGCGTCCCCCTACCACTACCATGTGTGCACTGTATCTAAGAATTGGCGCACCACGGCGGAGGGTAGGGGGCAATAGCGTCATCTTTATTGATGCTATTGATGTACTCTGCACGAGTAGCTCCAAAATATTGGTGCTACTCCTGCAGAGTATATAGGGGCCTATTATAAATAATAGAAGCCCCTTTTAACGCCTGCTCTAAACAAGCGTTAAAAGTGTCGTAAAAAATGACACAAGGAGGACTGTTAGATTTCCTTGCATTATTTTTTTGGCTGCCCTAACGGGAGAACACCCCCTTTGCATACATATGCCTGGCGCAGGCATAATGTAGCACAAAGGGTTACAGAGTGGTGCAATGCATGCATTGTGCCACTTTATAAATATGGTGTGAGGATTTTGGCCTTGTTGTTCCACATTAGTGTAAAAAAATTATGCTAATGTGGCGCAAGGTGGCGCTAGGGGCTTATGAATATACCCCATATACTTTAATGAGTTTTACAGTAGCGTTCATAATACTGGAGTATACATGATATGTACATTTCAATAATCAGTCTTCTAGCAAACCCAGCTCGTATAAATACACCACATGTTGGGTAAAACTGACATCAGCAGCATTAGTTGCTTCACTTTCCATGGCCCTCCATGACAACATTATTCAAAAGTGTATTCCTATACCTAGGCAGATCGTAAATAGCCTCTATTTTTTTTTTTTTTTTAGAATTCTTTATTGGAGATTGACAGATGGTACAGAATGATACAGTATACATTATAGGGCGTCGGCCATATGTTTTTTGACAATTGACAATGGCAAATTTTTCAGTTATCGTACACATAAGTTTAACAGCAAGATAACATAAACATTATAAACATTGGGGTGTAAGCTCAAAAATAGAGAAGGGAAAGGGAGGAGGGGAGGTGTAGAAGGGAGAAATGGGGCATTTGGGGGAGGAGGGAAGAAGAGCGAGAAGAGTAGGGGTGGTTAGGTCAGCGTACCAGGATGGCTCGTAGGGTATATTGATGATTTCTTTTAATGTATGTACTATCATGTGGGGTTTTGTATAGTTATGTATGTGTATACTTATGATGTGAGGTATAAGATCCAGGATGGGAATAGTGGGGTGGGGAGGGAGGTTCGGGGGGAGCCTGCATAAATGTCCTTTAACTGTTTGAAACTCTTGGGAGCAGGTTTTGTATTTCTGCGCTGCCGATCTAACATAAGTTGGATGGAGAGAGAGAGAGGTGGGTTGGAGAGGGGGAGGGGAAGGTATTGTAGTCTGGGGGGGGAGATAGGGAGGACGGGGTTGTTGATTAAGCTTTTGAGAATTGTAGGGTTGGGGAGTTCCGTCCGGGGTAGGTGATCTAGGAGTCGAGGAGAGAGGGAGAGGGAGAAGTTTGCATGGGAGATAGGAGTGGAGATGAGTTGGCAAAACTTCAGTCGGGCCTCACGGGTGCCTCTATCTAGTGCCTCCAGGATGTCTGACCAGTCCTCCTCGGTATATGTCGTCCCGAGCCGGTCTTGCCACTTGAGGCGTAAACTTTCAAGAAGGGGTTGCGAATAGAGGTGATTAACTAGTACTCCGTAAAAGTCTGCCATCACTTCTTTGTGGCGACCCCATGTCTGTAGATAGGTGATGATTGGCGAGGCCTTGACTTCCCATGAAAGGGTTCCCCGTACTTTATATAGACAATGCTTATGTTGTAGGTATCGCCATTCTTGGCTATTATGTATATATCAAACTCTTCCCTTAAGTCGGTGAAGGGTCGGAGCCGATTGCCCTCTATGATATGGGCAATGCAGCTGATGCTGGAATTACTCCGTTGGGGCCATTTTAGTGTACTTCCCCCTATTTTTATGTTTTTGTTACCCTCCATAGGGGCTTGGGAGTGTAAAAAGGGGTGTACCCCTAGGAGGCGATGAGCCCTGTGCCACGCCGCATTTGTTGCCGCGAGGACAGGATTGGGCAGTTGGGGGCGGTCAGTGTATATCCCTCCTAGTCCTTGGCGCTGGTCCCGTAGGAGTTTTTCTGTGGCTACCCATTGTGCAGGGTCTGGGTTTCCAGGATGTAAAAATGCCAATTGCGATAGCTGTAGGGCAAGCGAGTATTGTTCCACTGAGGGGAGACCTGAACCCCCGTAGGATCGGCAAGCCAATATTTTTGCTGGTGTCAGCCTCGGGCGGGTAAAGCCCCAAACAATTTTCCTTATTGAGGCATCTATCGTCCGAAGCAGGGGAAGGGGTACATGCAGGGGAAGCATGCCTAGTGTATACGTGAAGCACGGGAAAGTGACCATCCTGACCACCTGCGTCCTGTCCCACATAGACAGGCCCAGTAGTGACCATTTAGCGAAGTCCTGTTTCATCCGGGATACGTGAGGGTCTAGGTTGTCCCTAACCATGTGCTCCAGGCCCCGGTTGATGAGTGTTCCCAGATATTTGAGACATGTCGGGGTCCATTTGAATGGGAGACCATAGATTGCGGCCCTTGTTGTAACTCGTGAGAGGGGTAGTGATTCGCTCTTGTCCCAATTCACCTGATATCCAGATAGGGATGCAAAATCCTCTATGATTGAGAGCAACGATGGAAAGGAACTTTCTAGATCAGACAGGGTGAGCAAGATGTCATCAGCGCAGAGGTAGATTTTGGAGGTGCCGCCTGTTAAGGGGATGCCTTGTATCTGCTGGGAGTTTTGTATTGTAGCTGCCAGAGGTTCCATTGCTAGTAGGAACAGGAGCGGTGACAAGGGGCAGTCCTGTCTCGTGCCTCTTCCAATGGGGAACAGGTCCGATAGGAAGCCCCCGCAGTTAACTTGTGCCGTAGGGTGGTCATATAGTAAGCGAACTTTGGAGATAAATTGTTCTCCGAGACCAAAGTGTTTCATAGTAGCGAATTGGTAATGCCATTAGATGCGATCAAACGCCTTCTCCGAGTCGAGGGACAGGGCCAGGGCCAGGGCTTCCTCCACCATGTTTAGGGATTCATATAAGGTATGACAGAGAGTGCACATATGATTTCTGGAGGTGCGACCCAGTACGAATCCCAGTTGAGTGTTGTGAATCAAGGACGGTATCACTTTGCGTAAGCGAGCCGCCAAGACGCTGGCCAAGAGTTTGACATCTCCGTTCAGCAGGGAGATAGGGCGATAGCTGCTGCAAAGAAGGGGGTCTCTACCTGGTTTGGGTAGTTCAACAATCATGGCCTTGTTGGACAGTGCACCTAAGGAGCCCTCTTGGCATGCCTCTGCGAGTGCCTCATGCACAGCAGTGACTGCCTCTTCCCCTACCTATCTATAGAATTCAGCAGGGAAGCCGTCCTCGTCCGGAGATTTGTAGTAGGGGAAGTTTTTAATGGCTTGCACTATTTCTTCCCTACTTATGTCGCCTTCTAGGAGAGCTTGGCCCACCTCCGACAGGCGGGGTAGGTTGGCCGAGGTGAGAAAGGCCTCAGTTTGTGCATTACTGGCTGCTGTTTCAGGGGTATAAAGATGGCGGTAAAAGGCTGCAAATTCATTTACAATGTCTTGTGGGTGGGTTAGTACTGCTCTTGAGGGGGATGTTATGGCCGGGATGGCAGAGGCAGCTTCTCTCTGCCGAAGTTGTGCCACTAGAAGTCGTCCCGCTCTCTCGCCTTGTTCATAGTGACGGCCATGTAGTCTTTGCAGTGCGTATTCCGCCTGCGAAGTGTAGAGCTCGCTGTGTGCCATTTGGGCTTTTTCGAGAGATCGGTGCAGTGCGAGGGATGGCTGGGCGGTGTATTGTCTTGTGAAGCTCCGGATGTCATATTCTAGGGTTTGTTGGCTTGTCTTCCTTTCCTTGTTAGTCAGTGCTGCGTCGCGCATCATGTTACCTCTCAGGGTTGCCTTCGCCGCCGCCCAGAGAACTCGTTTGGAGGCCACAGTGCCAGTGTTGTCGGCCATGTAAGTGGATACGTGGGTCCTCAGTTGTTCTTTCCCTTGGGGGGAACGGTATCTATGCACCGCAAAGCGCCTTGGTTTGCGACCAGGTGAGGGGAGGCCCGCTTGGATCTGGAGCAAGAGAGGGGAGTGTTCTGAGAGTCCACTTTCAAGTATACTAGTATCCTGGAGTTGGGGAACTACAGTGCACGACACTAAGAAATAGTCCAGGCGGGACTGGGTGACATGGACAGGTGACAGGAATGTATATTCCTTGTCCTTTGGGTGTATCAGTCTCCAATAATCAGCCAAGCCTGCATCGGTAATTGAGTCCGTGAATAGCACCCTGTTGTGGTTATTGCCTATATCAATAGGGCCCGTTCTGTCTACTATGGCGTCCCTGGTGAGGTTCCAGTCTCCTCCTATGATGTAGCGGATGGTCCCTATTTCAGTCAGGAGGTGATTTAATTGTAGGAAAAAAGATTGCTTAGTACCGGTTGGTGCATACACTGAGCCCACGCATAGGGAAGTTTCTCCCACCTTCAGCTTTGCGAATACATATCTCCCCTCCGGGTCGTTCCATGTTTTGATGATTGTAACCGGAAGGGTTTTGCGTAGTAATATCTCTATTCCGCATTTGCGGGAGAACGCCTCCTCTAGGTCCCTGGTCTGCCGGGCAGCAACTAAAGGAAACCCTTCTTACCTAGTCCCGACAGAGCTTGCTTGTCTCCTTACGGTCCAAGTGGGTCTCCTGGATCAGGGCTATATCCGCTCTTTTAGATTGGAGATAGGACAATACCTTTTTCGTTTGATATAATTTGTCATGCCATGCACGTTCCAGGAGATGATTCGTAGTGGGTGTGTCGCGTGAGAGGCAGTTCTCGGCATGCTAGATGTCGGAATAGGGTCTCGGCAATTCAGAGGGTTGTGTAAAGGGCTGCCCCTATCGTTGGGGCAGGGAGGATGTCTGGGCAGCGCAGTGGTTAGGGTGAGGGGGTAGCTGGTGGTTGTCGGATGATCCTTCAGAAGGGGAGAAAGGGGAGGGTAGATAAGATTGAGAGAGGGAGGGAAGGGTAGGGGTGGAAGAGAAGGTGAGGAGAGGAAGGACAAAGTGGTTAGCGTAAAGATGTAGAGTAGAAGGTGAGAGGGGGGATGCAGTCAGGGAGAGAGGAGGAGAGGGGGAGAAGGGATAGGGAAGGGTAGGGATAGAGGAGCTAGGTTGGGAAAGCTAGGGGAACAATATCCCCTGGAGGAGGTAGATCTGTAGACTGCTGGCCTTTTCCCTATAGGAGCTCTCAGCGCCGACAGTCGGGTCCCTGTTGGGGGAGGCAGGGGAGAGAAAAAGGGGCGACCGCTGTCGCCGGTTGTTCAGAGCCTTTCTATCTGACTCCAGAGGAAGGAGGAGTGTCGTAGGTTTGTCACGGGGGAGTTTAGGGGGAGTGGCAATTAAAGGGTTGATTATTCTGTGTGGGGGGAGGGGAAAGGGGGAGGGAGAATTGGAGCGGGAAAGGGCGTTGCATATCTGTGGTTATTAATGGGGTGAAGTCTTGTTATGTAGGTGATAGGGGTGGTGGGGGGAGGGGGTGATCATGCGTAGGTATAGAGGGGGAGCAATTCTGTTAGCGAGTGAGTGCTAATGTCATTTATGTAACCCTAGTGATGGAGTGGGGGACTGCTGTGTCTAGTTGTCGCTGCAGTGCAGAATCCTGTGTTATAGGGGCGGTTAGACGGTTTGAAGGGAGGGGGGTAAGGGTGGAAGGGGAAGGAGGGGGGTAGAGGGACGGGAAGAGTAGGTCGGTGGTAGGCCAGCTAGAAACTTTAAGGTATACATACATATACATGTGCATACATCTCATCCTTCGTAGATAAAATCTATGTGGCTTAATGTAATAATATTGCATGCAGGACATTGAGTTCAAAGGCATATTGGTGGCCTATGTGTAAACAGTGGGGATAGACAAAATCTTAATCTTAATACAGGCAATATAAACTTGGCGATGGGCCAGAGGTAGCTTCTATTGTATTATCTCATCATACTACTTTATGCTGAAAGAGTAGAAATAAATGAACAACACATTTGCAGCATCGGCATGGGGCATAAACTGTAAACCTGTCCCATGCGTGAACAGTGGATACCAGCAAGGTCTGGCCTGAATGCAGGTGATGTGTGCACAGAGTTAAATTATATATATGTGCATACGTCTCATCCTGCATAGATAACATCTCTGTGGTTTAGTATTGTGAAATTATCTGCAGGACATTGAGTTCTAAGACATATCCGTGGCCTATGTGTAAACAAGCTCTTAATCCTAATACAGGCAATATAAACTCGGCGATGGGTTAGATGCATTGTCGTATCATACTGCTTTGCACTGAAAGAGTAGGAACCAATGAACAGTAAATTCGCAACATCGGCATGGGGCATAAACTTGTCCTACGCGTAAACAATGGATCCCAACAAGGCCTGGTCTAGTTGCAGGTGATGTGTGCCCAGAATTGAGCTAGAGATGTATAAACTCGGCGATGGGTCAGAGGTAGCTTCTATTGCATTATCGCATCATACTACTTGGTGTTAAAAGAATAGGAACCAATGAACAGCAATTTTGAAACATCGGCATTGGGCATAAACCTGTCCTATGCGTAAACTGTGGGTACCAAAAAGGTCTGGTCTAGCTGCAGGTGATGTGTGCACAGAGTTGGGCTAAAAATAACTTGCATTGTATCATTACATTGTGTAACCTTGTATTGTAGGGATTGAGGCACATTAACTGTTCAGTAATTACATTATTAGCACCAGAGGAGAAAATATAAATACGGAACCCGGGCGGATACTCATCTGTCCGTTGAGTTGACGATAGCCGCACTCGGAGACTCTCGACGTTGTCTCATGTAATCCCGTATAGTGCCTGTGGCAGTCCATTGTCTCAGGGGGGTATGGGAGCCAGTTTCAGGGCTGAACGGGATTTGTCTCTTTCCGAGAGCTGAGTGTGGAGTGCCACGGCGTGTAGGACCTGACCCCTGTCCTCATATGCCTCGGTTAGTCTCTCCAGGTCCCTGCCTCTAGGGCAGTTGTCGGGTCATACCGTTCCGTACGAGAGGGACGTAGCTTTCGTCTCCCGAAGTGTCCTGTGGTCGGGTCAGGGTGGCGGGATCCTTAGGTTGATGTTGGAAGGAGTCCAGAAAAAGTCTCAGGTCCTTGGGATTGTAGAAGTCCTTGGATACCCCGTTTTTGGTGACCCACATTTTCGCTGTATCGAAGAGGCCGTATTTCATCTCTAGCTGACAGAGTCGGGGTCTTAAAGCCAAGAAGGCCTTCCTGCGTTAGTTGGTGTCCTTGGAATAGTCGTCCGTTATGCGGATTTCATATTTGTCTATCCTGAAGGGTCCGTGGTTGCATTCTACTTGGAGAAGTTGGCGGGTCTGGGTATGACGTAGCAGGCATGCAATGATCGGACAAAGTCTTGAGGCCCCATCGGGGTGTTTCAGGCCCACTCTGTGTGCTCGCTGGAATTCCAGTGGAGGGTCAAAAGTCAATGAGGTCAACTTGGGTAGGCCGATGCTAAGGAAGGCATGTACATCTGGTCTCTCTTTGTTTTCTGGAATTCCGAAGAGGCGAATGTTATGTCTTCGGCTTCTATCTTCCAGGTCTGTGATTTTGCTCCGGAGATAGGGAAGGTCCTGGTCTCTGTCCTGGATTGTGGCCATTTGGGTTTCTAGGGTCCCCATGCGGTGTTCAAACCCCGTCACCCGGGATTGGAGGCTTGCAATGTCTGATCGCATGGATTTGGTCTCCAGGGTCAGAGAGGATATAGAAGCATCCATCCCCTCTATCCGGCGACTGACGGCAGTGACCTCCAGCTGTATCCGTTCCATGGTTGTAGGCTGGTCCTTGTCAGTCATCATGAAAGGCTAGGCTGGAGTTAAGGCCGTGTGAGGTCCCACTGTTGGGGAGGTAGGACGTTTGTGTTGGAGAGCCTCTGAAAATAGCAATTGTCATGTCAGTTTACCTGTAGATTTGTGTCCTGACTTGCCTCCGGGCATCTCAGTGCCAGCCTGTGGGAGAGGTCTTATTGAATCTGGGGTCCTTTTTCCCTCTCTTCTGTCTTTCTCAGTGAGTGGTAAGGGTGATAATGCGTGGGTCAGTCTGTCAGTCTGTGCCCGACCTCTCCTACTTGTGTCGTTGGGCTGAGTTTGTCACTGTATAGCTGCTCGTATTTCGGTTTTTGGGGCACCGGAGGTTGTTAGAGAGAGGGCGGCTGATCGTGCCCCAGTGTCGCCCTCCTCTGTACTACATCCGGGTCGGTATGCCCAGAGGTATGTTTACCTGGGGGTCCCTTTCCTATATTTGATCAGGTCCGAGGGGCTGCCTGAGATCCGCTCTGTTTGAGCTAGAGGACCACTGCTGAGTCCTTCAGGAGAGGCCGGGTGCCTGATCGACAGGGTGTTTTTCCTATCCAGTGGGCCAATCAAGGATCATCACCAGCTTCCGATCCTGAGTGCCTCGTCTCCTCTGGGGCGTGGTTTCTGTGCTGCCTCTGCTCAGTCCTGCATGGCCACGAGCAGATAATGTTGGGGGCTGGTCGATGCTCTGTTATTCCCAGTGCTGCAAGGGGCCAGCCGGTAGGCGCTTTGTTATAATTTCAGGAGGCCTCAGATATGTTGGCTAGTCCACTTTGTGGTGGCAGGGGGGGCTCTGTCAGTGTCATTGTTAGGGCGCTTGTGGTTGTTCTGTTGGATGAGTAGCCGGGAGGGGTAAGTGATACTGGCCTATGCCAGTGCCTCATTGCCCCGTTTTCCCCTGAGAGAGCGGCCCCCTCCCCTCGCTGGTCACCGGTTTTTATTTCCTGGAGGTGGAGAGTGGTTCAAGGGGGGGCACGGTGTGTTGATGAGTAGCATTTTATGGAATGGTGCAAGCTGGTGGAAAGGGTAGACTAGAGTAAAAAAAAAAATTACTTTAGTCTGGTGGGGCTGGCGGTATAGAAGAAGAGGGTTTAGCACCAAAAAAAGACTGTAGGCAGGTTAGAGTAAAAAGAAAATGACTCTAACCAGATTAGCGTTATTTTATGGTGCTAAACCTACCATGCCACATGACTCCTGCCTTAGAAAAGCCAGGAGTCATGCCCACCACCCCAATGGCCAGCAGAGAGGACAAGGGTCCCCTGGGCATGGCCATTGCACCCTGTGCCATGTATGGTGGCCCATTTCAGGGCCCCCTATGGCACTTTCAAAAATAAAATGCAATCTTACCTGTACTTACCTGGGATGGGGTCTCCCATCCTCTGCAGTCCCTCTGGTGTGGGTGGGGGTGCCCCTGGGGCCTGGGGAGGGCACCTTTGGTCTTATTCCACCATGGAAACATGCCCACAGGTCCCCTAACACCTGCCCTACCTAGGCTTTACAAACATTTTTGACTCCTCCTCCCTTCCTTCCACCATTTTTGCATGGAAGTATGAATATGTTGTTAAGGCCATAGAGTCATTTTTTGCACGGGAAAGCCTACCTTGCATCTCATTAAGGCAAGGTTGGTTTCCACTCCAAAAAATGACTTTAACTCCATAAATTTGGCGCTATACGGATCTAGCACCAAAGTATAAATATTGAGTTTGTTTTGCACCGAATTAGAGTAAAAAAAATGACGCTAATTCAGTGCAAACAGAGTATAAATATGCCCCTTAGCGTAAAAAAATTACACTAATCTGGTTAGAGTCATCTATTTTGACTCTAACCTGCCTGATGACATTTTTTTTATGCTAGCCTACCCTTTGCACCGGCTTTCACCATTCCATAAATATGGTGCCCAGCTGGTGCTAAAAAATAGTGCAAGCCGGTGCAAAAAATGTTGGTGTAAAACTGCGTTAGTGCAGTTTTGCACCAAAAAGTATAAATAAGGTCCTTAGTTAAATTCTATCTTACTATTTGAAAATGAATTCGTCTATAAGTCAATATGAATAAATGTGTTACTTACTTTGGAGGGGAGTAGGGTATATTTTTCTCTTCGGTTTGTAGCTTCTCTTTTGAAAATCTGGCACAGTCTCATTTTCTTGCAGCTTCTGTCACATTTTGGAGTGGTAATTAGTAATATTTTGTTTCCCTTTTATATTGTTAGTTCAATTGAATGCTAAAATGTTTTGGTTAATTTTATTTGGATTGTGAATTTATTGGTTAGTGTTCCTTAGTTTGATTTTTTTCAGTTATTGGCTTTCGTGGTTAAAACTACTTAGAGTTTGTTTTAGAATAATATTTATATTTAGTGGTATATTTGTTTTGATTTGTATCTATCTATCTATCTATCTATCTATCTATCTATCTATCTATCTATCTATCTATCTATCTATCTATCTTTGCCAGTAGTTAGTTAGTTAGGACTTGGGGGATATTTATAGTCCCCTTGCGCCACCCTGCGCAACATTAACGTTATTATTTATTACGTTAATGTGGCCCAATGTGGCTTAAATCTTGGCGCCGTATTTACAGGGTGGCACAATGCATGCATTGCGCCACCGTGTAACCCTTTGCTCTACATTATGCCTGTGCCAGGCATAATGTATGCAAAGGGGGTGTTCCCCTGGAAAAATGGCATAGGGAAATCTGTGAGATTTCCTTGCGCCATTTGTTACGGCACTTTTAACGATTGCTCAAGAGCAGGCATTAAAAGGGGGCTTCCATTCTTTGGAATGGAGCTCTTGGTACTCTGCAGGAGTAGCGCCAATATTGTGGGGCTACGCTTGCAGGGTAAATCAGTAGCGTCATGTGAAATGATGCTATTGCCCCCCTACCCTGCTCCATGGTGCACTGAATTTCAAATACGGCACACACATGGTGGCAGTAGGGGGGTGCTAAGGTGCGCGGGGAAAGTGGAACTGCCCTCGGTGCAGAGCCACTCTCCATAAATCTGCCCCCTAGTTTCCATAGGAAGAGCGTTGTTTGGCCCTGATTTATACTTTTTGGTGCAAAACTGCACTAACGCAGTTTTGGACCAAACAGTTTAGCACTGGCTTGAACCATTTCTGTGCACCAGCCGGGCACCATATTTATGGAATGGTGCAAGCTGGTGCAAAGGGTAGGCTACCGTAAAAAAAACAACGTTAGCCTAGTAGCGCTGGTGGTATGGAAGAAGGGCGTTTTGCACCCAAAAATTATGTTAGGTAGGTTAGAGTACAAAAAAATGACTCTAACCTGCCTAGAGTCATTTTCTGATGGAAAACCATCCACACCACAGGACTCCGGTCTTAGAAAAGACAGGAGCCATGCCCATCATCCCAATGGCCAGCACAGGAGACCAGGGTCCCCTGGGCATGGCCATTGCACCCTGTGCCCTGTAGGGGGGCCATTTCAGGGCCCCCAATGGTACTTTAAAAAATGAAATAAAATACTTACCTGTACTTACCTATACTTACCTGGGATTGGGTCCCCCATCCTATACTGTCCCTCTGGTGTGGGTGTCCCTGGGGCCTGGGAGGGCATCTGTGGGCTTATTCCATGGTGTTCCATCATGGAAATAGGCCCACAGGTCCCCTAACACCTGCCCTGACCAAGGTGTTAAAAAATGGTGCAAAGCAAGCTTTGCATAATTTTTTGACCCATCCTCCCTCCTGTGCGTGATTTTACCACAGTGGGATGAATGAATATGGCGCTAAGGCCATAGAGTCATTTTTTTCACAGGAACGCCTACTTTGCATCTCATTGACACAAAGTAGCTTTCCACGTACAAAAAATGACTTTAACTCAATAAATTTGGCGCTAGTCGGGTCTAGCACCAAAGTATATATATGGAGTTAGTTTTGCACCTAATTTGCGTAAAAAATAATGATGCAACTTCAGCGCAAAACAAGTATAAATATGCCCCCTTTGTTTTGCCAGTAACTTTGGTGCAGCTTGACAAATCTTCACAAAATTGTCAAAACTTATATGTTAGTCTGCTCAGATACTGTCTTGAAAGTTTTGGGGTGATCCGTCAAGCAGAGGCTGAGTAAAAGGGGATGCCCAAAAACATTTTCCCCATTATTTTCCCATAGGGTCTTTAGGGTCTCTAGACACGCCTACAGCCCAAACCACTGAACGCAATGACACCAAATTTGGCAGGACACTAGATCCTGTTCCGCAGATTGTGCTTTTTGAAATTTGATGTAAATCTGTTCAGTATTGTTAGAGATATTAAAGGATACAAAATATAGATATCTAGGGATCGGGGCTCTTCTGCAGATCTAACTATTCCTGTGCTTATATCTGATTGGCTACCAACAATGCACTGTTGGCAGCCATTTTGGAACTCGGTTTCAGCTGAGTCCCACAAAAAAAGATGAAAAAAAGAAAAGGGGCCAGGGTAGCCCAGAGCCTTGGAGGTGGTATCCTCCCTGGTGCCTTGGCACCACCATCTCAGGTCAAACTTCTAAATTTAATGTGGGGGCCCTTGCGACCCTAAGCAGCCTCTGAGACTGCCACCTCCCTGGGGCAAATCATACAAATTATGAGGGTGGGGCGCCACCTCCCTAGAGCTGAAATAAATTAATATGGAGGGTCCGACCACCACTTCTCCGGGGCTGAGTTCAACGATTGAGAGGAGCCTATATATATATATGTATATATATATATATATATATATGTATTACCCACTGGCGTTCAACAGTAGGTATAATTAGGACCTAGTACCTATAGAAAAAGCAACTTTTTACTTGCCTATATCTTTGGCACCAGTTGACAAAGCTTCACTAATTTTTCTCCCAGGCTCTGTGGGATAAAAAAAAAAATATATATATATATATATATATATATAAATATCTGTGCATATATTTTGATATTTTGTATTAATAGTTTGATATTTGTTTTCCTTTTTGGGGTAATTTAGTTTATCTTAATAAAGTACAATTATTATATTTTTTTTAGAATAATGATCAATTTTCTGATGGCTATTTTGTATTTTTTTTTGCATTGGAAATGTTATTTCCCTATTTTTCCTTTACAATAATTGATTTTTATTGATATTTATTTAGTCGCTATTTTATGTTCTGATATTTGTGCAGATTTATGTTCATTTAAAGGTTACAATAAAATTGTGTCAGATAAGTTTGTTATTGATATCAGTGAAAGTAGATATTTAAGCCAATGATATTTTGGTTACTGATATTTATTTTAGTTAAGCATAAGAAGAGAATATGTTTTTGTAAATGATATTTATTTTCTGATATTTTATGGAATTGATACTATGCCAGTGATCAAAGTGATGGCATGTAATATTCTGCTCCTGATACTGGTTCATTGTTCTCAACATGCTGCTTGCGAGAAAGTTCTGATGAGTGAAACTCTTTAAGTCAGTACTTAGTGACCCTTAAGTCAGGTGACATACATTAACTACACAAATTCCAAAAGAAATTGGATAAAACAAGTTATGTGTCTGATCTGTTGCAAACATAATTCCTTGAGAGTGAATCTAAGGCTTCTCTTATGTAAATTCTAGACATGTCCATCCTTGTCATCCACACCAATAACTCTGCACTCGATCCGACATACTCATACTCTTCCTATAACACTTCCCATCCTGTCTTATATAAAGGAGAGATTAACCAATGGGCTGCAATCATCAATAATCTGGCGTTAAAACACTGCACATGTGAACACTATTGATCTGCTTCTTATTTTTACTATAACCCATCTCCCTGAGTCATCTGCTCTATGGGCCAGTACTTCTGTGCCTGCATTCTGATGGACTACTATTGCTTCTCTTTTGTGTCGGAACACTAATCAGTATACAAACATTCCTAAATTCACAATCCCTTGAAAAGGGCTTTATTCTTAGATGCAATGCGGTGTGCCTCCTGTAGAGGCAGAGTATTCAAGATCCCTAAGTTTCATGGATCTTACATGTTGATGTTGAGCACTGATATTCCAGGTTACAAAACATACCCTCATTTAACCCTGCACAGTAGCTTTACCCATTCCACAAAAATGCTCCTTAATATTACTGTTGTGAGCATTATCTTTTAACCAACATGCTCCCCACCATAAGTGCCCCTGAATAACTTCTTATCTTTTCTAGCACTTTGAAACTGCAGATATGATTCAGTTTACAATACTTACATGAACCTTATTTAATTTCTTCTATTCCATTCTCACCCAAATAATTTCAATCAACTCTTCCACATTTCCCATGCTTCTTAAATCGTGCAACTTGTTCTGCCACATGATGGAAAGCATTGCCGGGACTATCTGCTGCACCTTAGCCTTGAATGTTTTCAATTCATTTATCCATTTGCAAAACTCTCATTGTCGATCTATTGTGGATTTTACAAATATCTAATTTAATCAGGAAAGGTGAGTCCTCAGTCTCAAGAATATTGACTTTCAGCAGAACTGCCAAGATTTTCTTCTTCACTTGATAGACAAGACATTTGTTAAGATCTTTCTAGGCTTCCTTCTGCTAGTTCCTAGATTCAAGAGATCTCTATACATATGCTCAGTTGTGTCCTCGGAGGACTATCCTGTATGCGCTTTTCAGTACTATATTTTGTAGCAGCTTTATTACACAAACTTTTGTTGCAACTTTCTACCCCTTCAAGGACAATTAAAAACTGTAGTGTTTCTTCTGCCCCATTTCTCAACCTATTAAGACTCTCCAACAAGATTTTTCCTGCAGTCTTAAATTTGTAATTGCTGAAGAGTTCCCTACGACCTGTATCTTTACCATCTCCATTGTGCACTCTATGTTTTGTCATCCTAGTTGCTAAGTTATCAAGTTTACTCTCTTAAAAGGAACATGTAACCTCTTCTTCTGTTTGGTTTTTATCTGAGATTACAAATATGTTTCACATGTCTGTGCTTTGCTCTTTCAATGTTCAATGATGGATATTTCCAACCAGTTTACCCGCTGAGTCTTCTGTAAATCTTGGTTCCTCCTGCTTAGATTCTTTTTGGTGATTGAAGTGGCCATAATTATCATACAATCTTCCTAACCCATCTCGAGCAATCTGCTAAGAAGCGATCAAAGGCACAGATTCTAATGTCCGATAACTCAGATTTGGAATTGGCTGATAATTCTGAGAGGCTAGTAGAGAAACTGAAGTTCACCACTATTTACTCTGTCCCTTTTTGAAAGGGGACCTTTTTCTGGTCCCAGCACATTAGTTACAGCTTGAGTACCCCCATGTTAAAGCAGTTACAAAAGCTCTTTGTTAGTTATAGATAAGGGGAGTGTGAGAAGACAGGTTGCCAAGGATGGGAGTATTAACAAGGAGTTGTGGTGGAAAACTCCCCTCCGGATTCCTGAAGACAAGAAAAGAACCAAGGTCATCCTGATGGCTGAACCAAGAGTTGAAAGCCTAATTAAAAATTCTCAACTGTGCACAGACTATGAAAAGTTACTGGCAGTGACATCAACTATTTGAATTTTGAGTGGATAAGAGTGTTTTAGTTAGTTAGAGATTCCAACCCTTTTTGCCCTTTGACTACAGCGAACATTATATAAACTTAGAGAGGTGCAGATCTCTGTTTTAACTTTGCTTGGCTGATGTGGCTTTATGCTACACACATCTCTCTTGCAGGAACTTCTGCTAAGGTTTCTGTAGTGCTTACAATTTGTTTCATTTCTGTTATTTTAGGCTAGGCATTTTAGGGTTTTCTTTAGCTTACGAGAGTAGTTAAGACATTCACAGGGTCAATGGTTAGGCAGGACAATTAAAGCTTGAACTTAGAGCATCAGGTACTATGTCTTATTTTCTGTATTGTGGCTACTGAAAATTTGGTATGTCATGCTGGTGCGTTTCAATTTCATTTAACACTTTAATTCACTTTTGATAATCTTGTACTTGTATAGCATGTTTTTGAGACTCATTTACATAAGTTTGGCTTTGAATTTGTAATAAATCTTTTGAATTTTTATTTTTGCCTCTGAAATGTAGGGCCTGATTCAGATATGGGTGGACAGGTTGCTCTGTCACATTGGTGACGGATATCCCATTTGCCAAAATCTAATTCCTATAGGATATAATGACATTTAGATTTCCGTGGACTGGATATCTGTTACTCTTGTGACGGAGTAACCCATCCACCAGGCCATTTAATGTGTCACCAAATGGGTTACATTGTAATTTAGGATGAATGATTTGATGTGTTTTTCTTCACCCCTCGGAGCTTTGAAAAAGATTCATAAGGTCCAAGAAATCAGTAATAGCGTCAGATGCCACACCAGATGGTAACAGGGAACTCTTTCTGAAGTGAGCAGAACTGGAACCATATTCTAGATTAGTTAGTCCCCAGAGTCTAAACCCTAGTGCCCATGTCCAGACCTTGGAGGATCGGCAAAGTTGCAGAGACTCAAAAGAGAGTCTTAGTGGCAGCAGAGATGTGAGTATTAATAGGGCTGAAAAATTGTGGCAGTTTGTGTTTAGTTTGTGGTGCGTGTTAGATTGGGTGGTGTCTTGCAGAGGTATTTTGTATGTTGTGTGAGTGTGGTGATTTGTAAAGAATTTGCAGAGGTTATCGGGTCAGAGATGATCCTAGATCCTGGGATAGTATTTAAGGTGCAGAAGACACCATATTAAATTGTCTGCTAAGTGGTTGTGTTTGTTGTGAGATATCGTCAACGGCAAAGTTAAGATAGGTACTTCTCTTTGTGTGAATATGAGATGATTTGTATACTGATTCTTAATGTGCAGAGTGAATCTATACTGATCTGGATGATACCCCGCAGATCGAGGTTTAATTTTAAGTGTTTGGAGAATTTCTTGCATGACTGAAAACTGTTTATTTTTTAGAGGAGCAGACAAAGATCATTGCATTGTATTCGTTATATGTGTGCAATGTTGAGAAGAGAGGGTGCATGCAGATTATAAGAGAGGGGAAACTTCTGTGAGGGGCGAGATTGACATCATAGAGTGCCATGCTGGAATAGGTCAGTTAGTGTTGGGGCACACTGCTATTGATTGAACACATCATAAGGGGTCACACTGGGATTGGTGGTCATTTTGGACCAAGGGTTTGTGGATACAGCATTGTCTTGAATTGAAACAGAGTCTTGTTGTGATTGTTTTTAATTAGGAAAAATTTAATGTTTTAGAGTAATGAAGAATTTGTTCAGAGGAGATGTTCATATTCCTAGCAGAGAGGGAGAAGAGGCGCTTCCCAAAGCTACCCGAGGTCACTTTATGGTGATTAACATAGTGCTTCATACATGGGTTTGGCTTGGTCAATGGCACAAGATCACAGAAAAGGACAGTCCAATGAGATTCACATGATATGGCACATTTGATTTGAGAATTATTGAAAATGTGAGGAGGGTGTTGTATGAGATGAAATTGCCTCCTAAACCTGCACAATATAAAGCACTTAGGCCCTGATTTATACTTTTTGATGCAAACCTGCGTTAGTGCTGGTTTGCGTCAAAAAGTTTACCGCTGGCTAGTGCCATTCCTGGTTGCCAGCTGGGCGTCATGTTTAAGGAATTACACTAGCCGGTGGTAAGGCCTGATTAGCGTAAAAATAAATGACCCTAACCGGGTGGGGGAGGCGTAGAGGAAACAGGAGGTTGTGTGTTAAAAAATGACGCTAGTCAGCTTAGAGTCAGAAAAATGACTCTAACCTGACTAGCATCATTGTATGACGCAGAACCGCCATGGACATGACTCCAGTCTTAGTGAAGACAGTAGTCATGCCCCCCTGCCCAATGGCCATGCCCAGGGGACATATGTCCGATGGCCATTGGGTACAATGTCATATAGGGGGCCCAAGTTAGACCCCCATGGCACTTTTAAATAAAAACTAAAAACTTACCTGGACTTACCTGGGATGGGTCCCCCCACCCTTGGGTGTCCTCCAGGTGTGGGTGGGGGTGTCCCTGGGTGCAGGAAAGGGCACCAGTGGGCTGTTTCCATGGCCTCTGACCATGGAAAATTACCCACAGGTCCCCTAACGGCTGCCCTGACCCAGGCGTTAAATAATGGTGCTAAACAGGCTTACCGCTATTATTTAAGGCCCTCCTCCTCCCGTGCGTGATTTTTGCACGGGAGGGTAAATAAGGTGCAAAGGCCTTAGAGTAATTTTTTTGCCCGGGAAAGCCTACCTTGCATCTCATTGACGCAAGGTCGTTTTCCGCAGGCAAAATTACGTTAACGCCAATATTTTAATGCTAGGCGGGTCAAAATAAAATATGGAATTAAGTTTGCGCCGGGTTTACGTAAAAAAAAATGATGGAATTCTGGCGCAAACAAAGTATAAATATTCCCCTTAATGCTTGGGAGTATGTTGTTCATACTAGAGAAAGAGAGAAATATCAAGTTACAAGTTTGGCTGAATTTCCATGAACTAAACGTTGTGGGTGAACTGTACTTTAAATTTTCATTGCCATCGATAAGTTTGATCTGTGTAATTATTAGAGACATTTATATTGGCTGGGATAGGAAATTGAGAAGAATGCCTAGGCCGGAGTAGAAGAAAAAAAAATTGCCCTTTGGAAGAACACAAATTAGAGCTAGGGAAGTCTCATGAAGATTTGTATATATGTTATTGATGAAAATGTGAACTTGCTGTTTACATCGGTGACTCTCATGAAGAAATGTTCTGCTGCTGCTGCATTTTAACTGATTGTAGATCTGAGAAGTAATAGAGCCAAATGAGAGCAGTGGATGTAGGTACATAGCAAGTGCCTTATTGTTTATTTTCTTTGTAGTATTAGTGGTGTAACTAATAGAAGTGTTTTCCCCTACACCTTCAGTGGAAAAAAATGACCCCCAAGTGTTTCCCTGCAAACATTAAGCCCTAAAGATAAAAGCCTCTACATGTTAGATAACAAAGGTTTACACTTGCATGAGTCAAGAGGAGATTATTCTGCAAATGTATATTTTGGGTTACTACATGAATACATGGGAGCCACGGCTCCCTGATGCGCCATCAAAACTAGCCAGAGGTGCCGCACACAGGGCCATATTTATACTCTGTTTGCGCCGGATTTGCGTCGTTTTTTTTTTATGCAAATCCGACGCAAAACGAACTCCATATTTATACTCTGGCGTTAGACGCGCCTAGCGTCAAACTTCATAGAGTTTGCGTCATTTTTTTGCGTGGACACCTTCCTTGCGTTAATGATATGCAAGGTAGGCGTTCCCTACTAAAAATGACTCCGAGGCATGTGCGTCGTATTTATACTCCTGGGCAAAAATGACGCCCGGGAGTGGGCGGGTCAAAAAAAATGACGTCCAGCCGTGTTTGCGTCATTTTTTAACGCCTGCGCAGGCGTTAAGGGACCTGTGGGCTTGGAAGGAGCCCAGAGGTGCCCTCCCATGCCCCCAGGGACACCCGCTGCCACCCTTGCCCACCCCAGGAGGACGCCCAAGGTTGGAGGGACCCATCCCAGGGAACTTAAGGTAAGTTCAGGTAAGTATTTTTTTATTTTATTTTTTTGTGGCATAGGGGGGCCTGATTTGTGCCCCCCTACATGCCACTATGCCCAATGACCATGCCCAGGGGACATAAGTCAAGGGCAAGGGGGCATGATTCCTGTCTTTGCTAAGACAGGAGTCATTTCAATGGGGGTTGGGAGTAAAAAGAAACGGCGCAATTCGGGTTGAGGTGAATATTTTGCCTCAGCCTGACTTGCCCCATTTTTTTACGCCCAAGCTCCATATTCCCCTACGCCGACGCTGCCTGGTGTAAGTCATTTTTTTTTACGCA
Source organism: Pleurodeles waltl (assembly GCF_031143425.1). Lineage (NCBI taxonomy): Eukaryota > Metazoa > Chordata > Amphibia > Caudata > Salamandridae > Pleurodeles > Pleurodeles waltl. Next base: position 568,124,965 of record NC_090449.1, on the reverse strand, counting down.
CACCAGGCAGCTCCGCCGGCTAACGCCGGCTAACGTCGTTGAATAAATACGGCGCCCGCATGGCGCTTCAGAATGGCGTTAGCCGGCGTTACATTTTTTGACGCACAACTGCGTTGGCGCAGTTGTGCGTCGAAAAGTATAAATATGGCCCACAGTTTGGGAACCACTGGGTGTAGTTTTATTGTATCCAAACTGGAAAAAGCTCAGTGGTTCCCAAATTGTTTGCAGCGCCCCTGGCTAGTTTTGATGGCGCAGCAGGGAGCCGCAGCTCCCAGTTTGGGAACCACTGCAGTAACACTATGAATGCATGAGATTGTTACTTCTGTACACAGTTACCTGCATCTGTGTCAGAAGGTATTACATATAACCATACTTTACTTGTAGTCTTTTATTGAGTATATTTTACAATGAGGAAAGTTTTCAATATTATTTTTCAAACTATGGCCTGGTATTGCCTGGTATTGTTGCATGGCAGAGATTACGGTCAGAGCTGGTAGATCCCTCTTGGTATCCAGGAAATGAAGGTATATGCTTTTGTTAGACCTGACATTCTTGGCATGGTTTTTCCCTAACATTTTGCCTTCAGATGTCCTGATGACTTAATTTTTGCTGGCCTGAGGACTCTGCACACTTTATCACTGCTAACAAGTGCTAAGGTGCTTGTGCTCTCTCCTTAAAACATGTTGAATTGGCTTATACCCAATTGACATTTTAATGTAATGCTAGGCTTACTTGTAAGTCCCTAATAAAGTGCCACCTCATGTGCCCAAGGCCTGTACATCAAAGGCTGCTCATGGGTCTGTAGCACTGACTGTACCACATACGTATGTAGGCCTTCATTGCAACCTGTGTGACAGTTTTCAAACTGCTGTGTCAACCTGGCTAAATAAATCTTTTGCCTGGCCCAAATCTTCCTTTTGATGCATATAGGTCACCCTTAGGTTAGGCCCTGGGCAGCCCTGAAGACAGGGTCCAATGTATTTAAAAAGTAGGACATGTACTTTTAAGTTTAACACGCCTAATAATTTAACTTCTCCAAGGACTACCCATCCCATAGTATAACAATGAAGTTACCTTCTTATATTTAATAAGCTGTTATTTCCTAATGGGAACAGGCACCCCAGTTATGTCTTGTGCCTTTGTAATTTTAATGAAAAATCCAAACAGAACTCTGGTTTTAAATTACAATTTTGATGATGCCACTTTTAGAAGGGTGGCATTTTCCTGCATTAGCCATTTAGTGCCAGCTGCCTTCCTCTGGGGCACATAACTGGATGTGGTTGACAGTTGGGCTTTGTGTATTCTTCCTAGACAGCCACACACAATAGGGAGCTCAGGTGTGTCTGGATGACAGATACACCTAGAATGGGAGGGAGGAGCTGGGCATAGAACCACGTATACTTGGATTGGCTGAGTTCTGCCTCACAAAGGACTGCATACCCCCTGTAGTTAGTCAGGAGCCAGAGCAAGGAAGGCAGGGCTCCATGCACTTAAAAGGCATGCCTCTTGATGTTTCTCCCTCTTTATAGGCAAAACTGGGTATAAACCTTGGTCCTCAGACACCAACTCTTCAGTACACTTCTGGTCTTGTGGATACTCTGTCAGGAAGAAAGACTGATGTCCTACTGAAAGGACTGCAACTCTGCTGGACTGCTGCACCGAAGGACTGCTGCCTGGCCATGCTGATCTGCTTCCTGCTGCCCTCTTGCCTGGAATGGATCGTCATCTGTTGAACTGAGGACCCCAGAGTGGCTCTAAGAGCTTGTTTGTTGGCATTCTGTCTTCTGCCTGAGGTACATAAACCTTCCACAACGTAACCCTAGCTCCTGAACTCTGCCATCTGTGAGTCTACCTGCCAAGTGGTGCCACCCCAGTCCTGGATCCTTGGAAGTGGGCCTAAGGGGCTCTGTCAGCCTATATGGATTCAGTGGAACAGGCATAACTCCTCTGCCGCATGGTGCAACGTCGAGCTGGACCGAGGCATTGCCACCGTTGCATGGATTTTCCATTTCATAGACCCACATCAAATCACAGCCTGCTGCCTCCGTGGAGCTGTCACTGCGCAATGTATTCTCAGTGCAGGCCCTCATATTCCTCATTGATATCATTCTCAACGACAAAGGAAGCATCGCTTCGAATGAGTGACACATCCTCAATGCTCAACTTTGTATCGCAAGCCCTCGTGGAGAGGATCATGAACGATGACACATCGGAACCAATGCATCACTTTGGCTGCGTAACGCATCTCTGATGCGGATCCTTGCAATGCTTTGAAAAACCAGGATATAACGTGCATTGTTTATTGGCCCTAACTGGGTCCCAGCAGCTATCCTGCACTCCATCACAGTCGGTCTGAACTTGTGACTTAGGGGGTCATTCTGACCCTGGCGGCCGGTGACCGCCAGGGTCACCGACCACGGGAGCACCGCCAACAGGCTGGCGGTGCTCCCAAGGGCATTCTGACCGCGGCGGTTCAGCCGCGGCCAGAAAGGGTAAACCGGTGGTCTCCCGCCGGTTTACCACTGCCCTTGTGAATCCTCCATGGCGGCGGAGCGCGCTCCGCTGCTATGGGGATTCTGACACCCCCTACCGCCATCCTGTTCCTGGCGGGTCTCCCGCCAGGAACAGGATGGCGGTAGGGGGTGCCACGGGGCCCCTGGGGGCCCCTGCAGTGCCCATGCCAATGGCATGGGCACTGCAGGGGCCCCCGTAAGAGGGCCCCACAAAGTATTTCAGTGTCTGCAAAGCAGACACTGAAATACGCGACGGGTGCAACAGCACCCGTCGCACCTTCCCACTACGCCGGCTCCATTCGGAGCCGGCGTCCTCGTGGGAAGGTCGATTTGCCCTGGGCTGGCGGTCGGCCTTTTGGCGGCCGCCCGCCAGCCCAGGGCAAATCTCAAAATACCCCCAGCGGTCTTGTGACCGCGGAGCGGTATTTTGACGGGGGAACATTGGCGGGCGGCCTCCGCCGCCCGCCAATGTTAGAATGACCCCCTTAGTCCTGGTTCTGTGTGACTATATAACCACAGTTGTCACTTTGTGCCTTTTAGCGCTATTTTCTAAAAAATCTTAAAAATTGCACATCTCCAGTTATACTTACTGGAGATTTTTTGGTCTCGCTTTAGTTATTTAAATGAACTTGATTTTTGTAATCTAGTGTAGGATCCCTTTTGTGTGGCGTTTTTTACTTATTACGGTTTGAAGTGTAGCACACTTTACACATTTCCTCTAAATTAAGACTAACTGTTCTGTGCCAAATTATCAGGGGGTTGAGCACAGGTTAATTTAGGATTGGCTTGCACCTCACCCTGACGAAAAATGTGGATGTTGTTTGACCAGGGCTCACATCCTAATCAATCAATGACCCAGTTTCTGACAGTGCAGATTTAATCATTTTTAACAGATTGCAGCTTAGCAACCATATTTGCTGCTTTGCTGTTGTGGTCAGAGATGTTTTAAGACTTGGGCAAAGTGGACTCTGGCCCATGGCACCAGTCTTTCAGGTGGCCCCTTGAAAGAGCTAGCTCCGTTCTGGGGAAGAGTCTTGCCATGGTGATCTTGAATAATTCAGATTGTTTTCAATACCGTTTTCCTTAAATTTATTTTTAATGCGGGTGATGTGTGAAAGCCTATTACAGACATTTTGCAGAGAAATGTTGGGTTTATGTTTCATTCAACATCCATACATGAAAGAGCTGGAAATGAATCATAAATTCAAAGCTGTTCTGAACAGAGGCCCCAAAATACATTTGGCCAAGGGCCTCCAAAATCCTTAAGATGTACCTGAATGTGGAAAAAGACGGTGAAGAACTACATCTTCTAAGATTGGCCAGCTGTTAATGTCATCCCCTGCCATGGTGTACTGCTTAGGCTGTCTGGCCTGAAGTACAGCTTTGCACCATGATGCAGGGATTAAGCGTGTGCGATCTAGCTTAGGTTTGTACTGGTAGCATACCTTTTCAGTACGAATTCCTATTCCTAGACACATGTTAGAAGGATCTCACACACTGACTGTAAAGTGTATGTTTGTTTCAGCAATTAAAGCTTTTCCCCTTGTTAACACCTACTTCAAGGAGGCATTAGCTTTTGATGCCTCCTTTTAATGCATGGGTTGGTTATTGTAGTTGATCAGTGTTTTCTCTGGACTACCCAAGTGTTAGAAATTGGCACACTGTGCCACCAGAGTGTCAGTTTTTTTATGCTCCTGTGGTGCAGTGTGGCAGCCCATATTTACAAGGACATGCAAAGCCACCTTGCATGGCTTTTCATTGCCTTGTAAGTATGGACCCCTTTCACTCATAACACTGAGTGAAACGGCTGTTACATGGGAGTTGCTTGGGGTGTTCCCATGCAACACCCATGGAACCCGAAGAAATCTGATGCATTCCCAAATGTACAGGTCTGAAAATGCATCAGATTCCTATGCCACCTCAGGCGTGGCATGAGAGTGATGCAATGGAGAGGAATATTTTTATTTCTCCCCGTTTGTCCTCTTTCTATGTGTGCTGCATTCTCCAACACGTGTTGAAAGTGAAAACACCTCTTATAATTGTTTTTGTGCAGGAAGGTGCCCTTCCTGCACAAAAATAATAATTCCCACATCTCAGCCGACCTTGCATCATGGTGCAAGGGTGCCTGCGTTGTCACACAGCAACAATTTGTGCACCAATGCAGGAGGAGAGGACAGAAATGCACTATATCTTGTAGATATGGCACATTTCTGCCCTTTCTCCATGGCGCAGGGCTCTGCGTCAATGCCTCTGCCACATGCCATGGGTCTTGTTAAAGAGGGCCTGGGTCTCTAGCTGGCAGAGGTTAGTACCCTGTCCAAGTAGTGACCACAGTCCTAGTCAGGGTAATTAAGACACACAACCTAAATTAACCTATGCTCACTCTCTGGTAGCTTGGCACAAAGCAGTCAGGCTTAACATAAGTGGCAATGTGTAAAGTATTTATGCAGAACTTCATTGTACTAACACAGTGAAAGACACCACAAAAAGACTCCACATCAGTTTGAAAAAATAGAAAATATGCATTTGAGCAAAAGGAGACCAAAACATCGAAATTCCACTCAGTAGAAGCTGAGATATGAATTTTTAAAGATAAAAAAACATAGTGCCTAGAAGTGGTCGAAAGGTTACTTGACGTTGCGAGGTACCGGTGTAAATCCAAAGTTCAGGCCACCAGTGATGTAGGGTAGGCCAGCTACAGAACCCATGTATGGTCAACTGAAATAGTTCCTTTGATGGAACACATCGTTGACGTCAAGGGCACGATGCGTCAGTTACGATCCATGCATTCGGGTCCTTCTTCAGCATTGATCTCTGCTGAAGTGTTTGCAGTGCATCGTTGTCAAGCCACGCAGAGCGTCTTCATCCACTGTCATTGAGCAGCTGCTGCCTTCATGTTGAAGGAGCATTGCAGCGGAATTTCTCATGCACTTGAGGTGAGGTGTCATTCTTTTTGGAAATCAGTTGCAGAACCCACTTCTGGGGCTCAGGACTGAAGGGGTCACCTCAGCCAAGGGTAGGACTCACAGATGGAAGAGTCCAGCAACACCCAGAGAGTTCCAGGCAGTGTTTTATGTCTCTGGGACTGCAGAAGAACATTGGGCAAGACAGCAAGCTCTTGGAGTCACTCTAGGTTCAGCAGGATGGGTCCAGCTCATGTCCTCAGCAAGGCAGAGATGAGCAGGCAGCAGGGCAGCTCAGCAAAGCAGAGAAGCAGTTCCTTCAAACAGTCGGTCTCGTCAAAGTGTCAATCCTTACAGCACAGCAGTCTGTACAGCAGAAGAGCTCTTCCCAAGTCCAGAAGTGTACTGATTTGGTAGGGTCAGAGACCCAGTATTTATGCCCAAAGTGCCTTTGAAGTGAGGGTGACTTCAAAGCACCTCATTGAAGTGCACAGGTTTCCCTTCCATCCCAGTCCAGACTACCAGAAGGTGGTAATCATCCATTTGTGTGGGGACAGGCACTTACCTATTCAAGTGTAAGAGTTAGCTTCCCTTCAACATTCCGGCCTATGAAGACCCATCAGAATGCAGATGAATGCAGATGACTCCTTTGTCACACCCACCCTTTCTGTGTTTGTGGCTGCCTGAAGGGAATGCACAAAGTGTAGCTGTCACCTAATCCAAACGTGTATTAGAAGCAGGCAGCCAGGCACACAGAGCAATAAGAGCAGAGAAATGCCCACTTTCTAAAAGTGGCATTCTTAAAATAGTAGTGTTAAATCCGAATTTACCAGTAAAGGGGATTTTTCATTACCATTCCAATGGTCAGGAATTACATTATATATTAAGGAATTCCCAATACTGGCACATGGGAGTAATGGGCCTCACATAGTGAAAAACAACTTTGGGAGTTTTTCACTACCAGGACATGTAAAACTTTGAAGTACATGTTCTTCCTTTTACTTACATAGCACCCTGCCCTAAGGGTCACCCAGGGCCTACCTTAGGGGTGATGTATATGTAATAAAAGGGAAGTTTGAGGCTTGGCAGGTGGTTTTAAATGCCAAGTCGAAGTGGCAGTGAAACTACATGCACAGGCTTTGTAATGGCAGGTCCGATTCAGGCTTGAAAGGCTAGTTGTGTGGGTGGCACAGTCAGTGCTGCAGGCCCACTAGAAGCTTTTAATTTACAGTCCCTGGATATATGGTATACCATGTTTCAAGAGACTTATAAGTAAATTAAGTATGCCACTTGTGGATACACCAGTTTTACCATGTTTAGGGGAGAAGCACATGCACTGTAGCACCGGTCAGCAGTGGTTAAGTGTTCAGAGTCCTAATGCCAAAACAAAAGATGCAGCAAAAACAGGAGGTAAAAGGCAAAACATCTGGGGGAAGACCACCTTAAGGCAGTCAGGTCGAAAACCAAGTAACTCCTGAGTAACGTTCCTTTAATGCAAAGCATTACAAAGCAGAACAAAGTGATTTTTGCAATAGTAAAATGGGGTATCTTTTTGGCTCAAAACAGCTTTAGGGCTGTACAAGAAAATATTGATGCATTGCTTTGCTTTACTTTGTTTCACTTTGCGATAGCAGGAAACCTTAGTAAATTTGGGACCTACAGCCCTATAATCACTAGAGAACGCTTGAAGATATGTCTTAAAATAAGCTATTTTTTCCCTAATTTTCTGAGCCATGCAAAATTATCAATATCCTGAATGGACTTTGAAAGGGAATCCTAGAGGTGACATTTATGAGAGGCAAATGATTTGCCTTCTGATTGAGGAGAAGAGCAAATATTCTCTGCTGCATCACAATGGTCTTAATTGTATTACATTGTATTGTAGCATTTATATAACACTTCATATCCCATTGCTGCTTCCGAAATTGCTGAAGAAAATGTTCAGACCATAGGTGAGTACCAATACTTGCAGATTGTTGCATTTATTATGATCCATGGGGGAAGCATTTTGATGTTGTGCATTAGCCACCTGAGAGGTACTTTTATCTTGTATTGTGGTGCAGCAACTAGCAGCTTGATGAGGAGGAGAGAAACATAGGTATACAAAGTATATTTGCAATTACCTGGCAATTATAATTTGTGTGTTATGTTTTGTGGTTTCCACTAACTAAAGGCAGGAGAGAAGAGGCAGGGGTTTACATGGATCGTCAGTATTTGTAGGTAGTGTAAAAGATATAGGAAGCTACCTAACGCCATCCTAGCCAGAGTGGCAGGGAGGTACTGTGTGCATGTATATTCAAAGAAGGACGTAATCAGAGAAGGCCCACTAACCCGTATAACAACAAGTGCAAGGCCGAGATCTTACCAAATGAGTAAAATGAAGTTGGTGACATGAGCAGTTGTCATGCAGATTTTTAAAATCATGGACACTACCTCCTTCTTTAACAAATACACCTCATAAGCTCAGAAAGATGTGGAAGAGCAATCAAGGTTGGCAATGTAAGCAGAAATTACCCAGTAAATAAACGTCCCCAGATTTCTCTTATTCTAGTTAGTTCCAAGGAAATCAAAAACATTTTTGAGCCAGAGTTCATGCACTATGCCACTCCCACCCATGCTGCCCAAGACAGACGAGCACCAATCCTGCAAGCCCAATTTGGGTCAAGGCTAAGACCCTTTCCCGCCTGGCATTCTGAACATGCCAGTTCGAGAGACGAAGTTTAGTTGGACACTGCTTGGCAGAACATTAATTAATTGCCCCTTCTCGTGTTCCTTTTCTGTCCTGAGAGGCTAACCTAATACTTTTCTTAGAAACCAGAGACCCGTATTCTTTCTAATTTTCATGAGAGGCATCCTCTTGCTCTTTCATCATTTAGTAGTACATGCCATTTTATGGTAAGAAGAGATAATGTGGTTAAATGAGGCTGATTATGCTTACTTTGTTTCAACTAGGTGAGCAGCATGGAATAGATTTGCTGGGGTCAAACTAGACTCTAGTCTGAATTTCAAAGGCCAAATTATAGCTTTTGGGATAGGCTGTCATGTTTTGAGGAGGATTATGTATCTCTTCTCTTTCTTGAACAACACAATGATCATGCGTACCATAGCCGGGACACACATGCAGTATTACAAGGCACTTTGCAATGAGCTCTCAGCTAATTCTGTTTCTAGATTCCAGGTAATTCAGAACGCTGCAGCCTGGATGACATTGGGACCTTCCAAAGTGATCATGTAACTCCTTTGTTAGCATCATTCGGTCGATTTTTCATCTAACAGAGAACGTTAGAGTGACAAACATGTGACACTCAAGTTACAACAGTGTGACACTTGAGTGATGTTAATCAATACTAGAGTTACATAGAAGTGACACTGGAATGAAACTCGAGTGGCACAGGTGTGATACAAGAGTGACAGTCCATGGCAGTCTGCGAGCTCCAGTGACACTAGATTGACATTAGAGTAGCACAAGAGTGATATTAAATTTATGGGGTAGATTTACTATTTTATTTTTTGATTGTATTATTATTATTTTGCACTATTTACTTTCCATTGCAAAACTCGTTTTGCAAAGGAAAGTTCCCTAAAAGCAACGAAAAGTAGTGCTTAGCACTGGTTTGTGTTACATAGCTCCAGGGGGGCATTCCATAGGTGGCCTATAGGCATTCCATGCAACCACCCATGGGTTTTGGTGCAAAAACACATCCACAAAGTATTTTAGACAGGGTTTTTCAACAAAAAATAACGCATTTGAAATCAGGTGTTAAAAGGAGGAATGTTTTTTTCCGACTTTTCATGCATGCATGCTGTACTGTACAGCACACATACAAAGTAGGAAATGTTGTGAATGTAGTCTTAGCATAATATTTAGTACTAGAATGGAACCCTTCCAGTACAAAACATATGCTAGACTCATGGACACACCCTTGCGTATGGCAGAAAGGTGTGTGTATGTGGCTCTCAGCAGTAAAATTCTGAGCTAGGAAGAAGGGAGGAGATCGCCCTATCTCTGTAGATACGGCTCTCTCCTGCTCTCTCCTTCTCATGCAATGCAGTACAGCAATGTTTGACTGTTACACTGTGTTACGTGAGAAATTGTCAATTCTGGCCCTCTGTTCCTTGTCCATGAGACCTGTACAGTAACTGGTCAACTTCTCTTTTTAATCGATGTTGATAGCTTTAGCCTTTGCAAACCCTTAGATCATCTATAAATGTAGCCTACAAATACTCAGGTTTAAACATAAGCAGAACTTTCTCAGAAACTGCAGTGGTACAGTGGAATAACCTCTCAATAGATATGTGGGAGGGAAGGGCGGAAATATGGCTTCAGGGCCATGGTTAATTTTCGATTTTTTTATATTTATTGACCAAAAGAAAAGCAAAAAAAACAAGAATGCACAGGGCAAGGTCCGGTTCACGGAGAAGGGTCCCATGGGTCTATTCGTGTAGTCCCTTTGAACTCTTGACAAGTGTGGTAACGGTTTCTCCCTTCTCTTCTCTCACAGTATCATCAGTTGGATGTCACTGTAGCACCCTCAACCAAACGAGTACGTAAAATGTAGTAAGTATTGTGTTCCCAGATTTTAATTTCACCGTCACCAAAACTTCTGTGTCTTCCCTTGGGTGTCTTTTTCTCTCTACCTACTTGGTTGAAGGGC